>NC_080578.1:46013750-47480000 GCF_029962835.1 Magnolia sinica | reverse complement strand
ATCACCTATAAAGCAAAAGAAAAACCCTAATTAAGAGTGCTAATTCGACCAAACTAGAATTTATCCCAAATAGTAAATTTTATTAAAAATAAAAAGCCCTAATTTAATCATGTTATATGATTCCTAGCATGATTAGAGGTAATTCCTAAGAAAACTACATATACTAAAATTCTAAAATGAATGAGATATATCCAAGCTAAAACTTATTAAAAATAATAAGTTTTTTCTTTAAACTTGCGATTTTAAATTCAAAGAAAGTATTTTTTTTCTTTGTAAAATGGACCGACGTGACCTGCTATGGAGCTCGATTGGCCATGAATTACCTATTACAATAAAGATTCATAGGCCGTGCGTCTCAAAACGATACCCGAATCAAAAGTTATGGCTGATTTATGGTTCACACCTCCCTAACTGGAATAAATTTCTTGAACCGGATGCGCCTCAAGCCCAGTTATGTCATGCCCTCTGTAGGATTGAGCCTAGATTTGACAAACTATGTATGCTTCTTTTCAGATTTCTTTTGGTTCGGTGTGCCAAGAATAAGTTCGTAGCCAACTCTACATCAATGGCTTGGATCAATGAGCCCATTCACTAGTGAGGGAGGATTTGGTGAAAGTTAAACATTCTTCACCAATGGGGTGAATGTTAAGGTGAAAGTTAAACATTCTTCACTAATGGGGCGAATGTCAAGGTGAAAGCTAAACATTCTTCACCAATGGGGCGAATGTTAATAAAAGCCCTTTTATGGATATTGCTGTGAGCCACCCTTATCTTAAAGAAGGGTGCATAGATTCCAAAAAGGGTCAAATGATACGTTCAGGGTGAATTTGGGTAGGCGTATTAAAGCAGAATAGGAGAGATAGGATTGTAATATCCCTCCTATTTCCATCCTTTACTTGTTTGGTCATCCAACTTCATCCTGTCCATCTCTTCAATCTGATGGATTCGGTTAGAGACGAGGAATTATGAAATCCTGCATTGGGGAAATCATTGGATTACATCCACTCCTCGAGCTTATCCCACTGTGATCGCAAATCCATCATATGGGAAGTGGGATGGGAAATTGGAGACGGAGGGAGAGAGTTTCATGGCGGGTATCGACACAAATGGCAGGAACATCTGCCTTATATACCACCATAGCTAGGACTTCGGATGAATAGAGGGTGAAGGGAGCTCCATCATATATCTAGGGTGAAGAGAAGAGGTAAGCCCCTTTTAGGATATGGCAGATTTGGGGATTTTTTCACTAAAAATTCTCAGTCTCCCTGCTGTGATTTTGATTTGGAAAATATCAGTCCTTATTCGGCTACTTCATTGTAGGCGGGCCTGAGCGGACCAATTTGGAGTTCTTCGGCCATCTCTCATCGTGGTAATCATCCTAACTTCAAAGGTAACGTTGTTTTGTCAACTGATATTGGGGCTTTTTTTTTTACACCGCATGCTTCTTCCCACTGCATGTTTCTTCCCTTTTTACTTGGTAGTAGTTATAGATCATATACATGTAAGCTGTTTAGTGGATTTGGGATTAGTGGGTTGTATTTAGGTGGTAGCATGTTGTGTACTTCAATTTGGGACATTTTGGATGAATTTTTGTATTGAGTGGAATGGAGCAAAGCATCCTGATGAGGTTTGGGGTTCAAACTTCCATTTAATTAGATGAATACAACGTTCAATGTAGCAATCTGCACAAAAAACTATAAATATGGGGACCACCTTTTTGTGTTCAAACTTGAGTGGGAGATGCCTTGAAAATCTCCCCCATTAAATGATTTTACCTATCTGTTGAGTAACTTACCAACCATTAGATGTAACTTCTGGAATGAAGAAGTCAAGTTTCTAGGACACGTGGTGTCCAAGGAAGGAATTTTCGTAAACCTTACCAAGGTGACCGCAGTACAGGACTGGGAGCAGCCTGGCTCCGTTACAGAAGTGAGGAGTTTCCTCGGACTTGCTGGCTACTATCGCCAATTCATTATAGATTTTTCCAAGATAGTCAGGCCGTTGTCTCAACTCACTCAGAAAGATCTTAAGTTTGTCTGGAATGAGAAAGTAGAAGCAACCTTTTAGGAATTAAAGGACAAGCTGACATCCACACCTGTGCTAGTATTGTCAGAGCAAGGGGTCAGATATACTATATACACTGATGCATCTCATGTTGGTTTGGGATGTGTACTGATGCAGAAGGATAGGGTGATCGCCTATGCCTTGCGATAGTTGAGGAAGCATGAAGAAAACTACCCCACACACAACCTAGAATTGGCAGCAGTCATCTTCGTATTAAAGCTCTAGAGACATTACCTCTATGGAGAGGAGTTCGAGCTCTTTTGCGATCACAAAAGCCTCAAGTACATCTTTACACAAAAAGACCTGAACATGAGGCAACAACGTTGGATGGAAACCTTGAAAGACTTCAAGTTTGAGGTCTCCTACCATCCTGGCAAGGCCAACCTTGTGGCTGATGCGTTGAGCCGTAAGAAAATAATAGAATTCGCAGCCCTACTGATGATAGAAGAGTGGAATATGGTAGATTTTATGCAAGATTTTGAACAGAAGCTAACAGTGGAGGAGCCATTCGAGAGTGTTGCACACATACACATACAGCCGCTCATTGATGACCGAATTATTGCAGCTCAGAAAGAAGATGAACTGTTGGTGAAAATGAGAGAATGAGAGAGTGATAGTGAAGAATCCGAATGGAGAATTAGTTCGGATGGGGGTTTACGATATCGTGGCCGCTTATGCGTACCGAATCTCCATGACTTGAGAAAGGAAATTCTAGAAGTCGTACACAATTCGAAGATGGCGATACATCCGAGCAGTACAAAGATGTATCGAGATATGAAGAGTTCATACTGGTGGGACAACATGAAGGCCCACATATTAGATTATGTGTCCCGTTGTCTCACGTACCGGTAGGTTAAGGCTGACTATCACCGACCTCTTGGTTTACTTCAGCCCATGCCCATAGCTAAGTGGAAATGGGATTTCATATCCATGGATTTCATTTTTGGGTTACCCAAGACAAGAAAAGGGCATGACTCCATTTACGTGATTGTGGACCGATTGACGAAATTGGCTCATTTCCTCCCGATTAAAATTTCTAACTTGGTAGACGACTTAGCCAAGCTATACATTAAAGAGATAGTACGATTACATGGAGTTCCTATGGAGATTATGTCGGACCAAGATACACGATTCACATCTATTTTCTGGACTCGGATCCAAGAAGTAATAGGAGTGAAACGAAAGTTTAGTACCGCATTTCACCCACAGACAGATGGGCAGACGGAACGGGTGAATCAGATACTAGAAGATATGTTGCGAGCGTGCGTGCTTGATTTCAAGGACAATTAGAATGACTGTCTCCCCTATGGTGAGTTCACTTATAACAATAGCTTCCAAGCAAGCATTGGCATGGCTCCTTACGAAGCCTTATATGGACGCCCATGTCGAGCTCCACATTGTTGGGTGGAAGTTGGTGAGAAGTGCTTGGTTGACCCAGACTTGGTTCAGGCAACCTCAGAGAAGATCGACATTATCAGGCGTCGACTCCTCGCCGCTCAGAGTAGACAGAAGAGTTACACTGATACAAGATAGCGATAGCTGGAGTTTGAAGTTGAGGACCACGTATTCCTTAAGGTTTTCCCAATGAAGGAAGTACTTTATTTTGGTAAGAAAGAAAAACTCACATCGAGATTCATTTGCCCATTGCAAATTCTAGACTGAGTGGGTGTGGTGGCATACCGTCTCGCATTGCCCACACCACTCGCAGGCGTGCACGACGTATTTCATGTGAGCAAGTACAGTTAAGTGAAGATGTTACCTATGTACTGCGACCAACACGTGTTCTAGATAGGAAGTAATAAGTGTTACGCAGCAAAGTTATCCCACTCGTGAAAGTATTGTAGACACACCATGTAAGACTTCGTCTATTCCGTACGACTTTCTATGCTTATACACATGATGATTGATGCCCTTGACCAATCCTAGACTAGCTATTCATAGTACACATCTAACTGAACAGAACCCCAAGACCTTGAAACCTATCTCATATTGACCGCCCAGTCGCCGCGATCGTGGAGGTACCATCCGTGCGTATATATGACACTCCGTTAGTGAGATACGCAGTGAAGAATCATTGTTGTATCATGTGCGCATAACATCATGTACTTCATTCTACACATGTGCACAACACATGACATGCACACATGTACATGCCACACATGGGTGAGAGAATCTTTACCCATGTATGTGATGTCACACACCCATACCCCTCCCTCTCTCATGTACACCTCAAGCCAACTCTTCTCCATGCCACACCTCATGTATGACATCATCACACCATGCCATCCCATACTCCTTTAACCCACCATTAATTACAAATCATAAATTAATTTTCATAATCCTAGCCTAAGCTAATATTAATCACTTTAGCCTAACTAAACCAAATTTTTATCAATTTCTCTACAAATACCCCTCTATCCCTTATCATTTCACCATTTTTCTACACATGAGAGAGAGAGAGGAGTGAACTTGGTGGGCCATCAACTCCATCAACCCCATCCCTTCTATCCATCTCAACAGTCCATCTAATCCATCAAGGTGGGTACACCCACCCTACTTATTCTTTTTTTGTTTTTGTTGTGTACTTATGTATGGTGGAGATGATGTTGATGATAATGATGTGATCAACCGTATGGATGTATAGGAGAATACATATAAAAAGATGATTTAATAGTTGTATTGATATGATGATAATGATACTATCAATGGTGTGGATGCATAGGAAATATATGTATATAAAATTAAATTGTTTTAGACTTCTTATGGGACTCATTGATAGTGGGCCCCACCAAAATATTTCTATGTCATCCAAACTGTCTAAGAATGGCCCTTTTGGGCTGGCCCAACTCTCACACACACATACATCCATATGCACATGTGCACACCACACCCAAATAAATAAATAAGTAAATTAAAATAATAATAATAATAATAACATGAGTGGACACTGTTGCTGCCAGCGTCCAGAGGACGCTGCAGCAAGCAGCATCCTTGGTGCTACTTGAAAGAGAAGAGGGAAGGGGCTGTGGGTCCCCAACGGGCCGCACCCATGATGTATGTATTCAATCCACGCTATCCATTTAATTTCCCAGCTCATTTTAGCCATGGAGCCAAAAAATGAAGACAATCCAGATCTTTGGTAGGCCGCACCATCAAAAAGACTTTTTTTAATAGTAATAAATGGTTGGAGCCCACTATGATGTTTTTATACACCGAAATATATCAATATTGGGCTCATTAGACCTGTTACGAACCCAAGAACTCAGTAGATGGAGTAAATCGTCCTTTTGTGGACCCCACCTAGGAAAAACTATTGAAAAAAAACAAAAAGAAAAAGAAAAAGAAAATATAGGCAGGGGCGTCCGCCCTTGCTGTTGCTGACATCCAGCAGCTGCTGCTTGGGTAGGCAGGGACCGTGGGTCCCATCCATAGGCTCCACCATCATGTATGTCAAACATCAACACCATGCATTTGATGGGTCCCCTCTTAACAATGGGGTACGCCAAAAATCAGCCGTACACGGAACTCAGATGGCCCACACCAAAAAAATAAAAAAAATATATATATGTATACACACACACACACACACACACACACATATAAAGCTGAAAAAATCCATGGGTCTGATCATGAGTTATGTGTTATATCCAAACTGTCTATCCATTTGACGAGTCATCTTAAGGCTTGAGAAGAAAAATAAGATAGATCTAACTATCAAGTGGGCCACACTACAAAAGTAGATGGAACTGAACGTCTACCATTGGAACCCTTTTTGCGTCAAAAGTTTTGGACCAATATGAAATTTGTCTTTCCCCTTAATTCAGGTCTTTGTGACCTTATGAACAGATTGGATGGAAAATAAACATTATGGTGGGCCCTGTGAATGGTTTAACGATGAAATCATTATCCAAACTGCTAATTGAGGTGAGGTCCAGATAATCTTTGGTTATGATTCATTTATGGATAATTTTCTAAAATGATCTCTAAAAATAGATGAATGGTGTAAGTATAATAAATACATCACTTTAGGATCCATGTAACTTTGATATCCTTGAACCGTTCATATAACTCGGAGCTCAAGTATATAAAAGCACTTGTGAGGTCCACTTGAAATTTGGAAGCATCTGAAACTTGGACTGACCCCTCAACTAAGTGGTACACACATAATGGATGGGCTGGATTTTTGATCCACGCCTCAATGGCCCAACAAGTAATCATGAATGTTTTAATAGAGGGTAATCCTCTCAACTTTTATGTGTGGTGTGACCCACATGTGCTACAAATTGACTTGATTTTTAGCCCTAGGCTCACCATGGATTGGTGGCCCATTAATTATGTAAATTGGATTGATATGTGAATGGTCCGGATCTTTGTTAAAATTTTTATAAATTGATGGTGTACAATCATGTGACCATGTAGTGCATGAACAGTCTACAATTGATGTAAGTATGATGAATACATAACCCCATGAGCTCCACCGCATAGAACCCATGTGAATTCCATTAATGTGTGTACCCAAGAATGTTAAGGCCCATTTTGAGTGAATGTCATGTGGGCCCATCAATAATAGCCTTGTTTGGGCCAACCATTGGCCCTCTTCGGTAAGAGTTTATGATCTACATGTATTAAATGTATGCTATATTGAATCATGTGAAATTGTACTGTGTGTATAGCCCTTCACCACTTGGTATGTGATATACGTTGTATTATGTTGCTACCTTAGATTACCTAATTATATAACGAGTGCATAGCCTTTCACCACTTGGCACTTTGGTTAGAGTGCAGCCCCAAGTAGTAGGATCATATGACATGTGTTTAAACCCATAAACGTGTTCAATTATAAAAAATATGTAGACTTTAGTGGTGTGAGGATGTGATGTATGTGTTTAGCCCCTTAATCATGTGGGCATGTGATGTATGTATGGCCACCTAATCATATGCACTTGTGGAGCATATGTAGTCGTCTAACCATATGATTGTGAAATGCACACAAGGCCAACCAATTACATGAAGTCAGGTGGCATTGGTGACCACCCAATGATATGACCACGTGCTTATGGGCATAGCCATAGTCACCTAAACCATAAACAAACAGGTTGTACGTACAGATTTTCTTAGTCATGAGACTTATGATATAGGTTGAATTATACAATTTGATAATGGAGTGGCCCTTAATTCGGTGTCATGCGACATAAATACAACCCTTACATTATGTTCATAGGTGAGGTAGATATGGGGACAACTAAACTATATCTGATGTAATGGAAGCTAGTACTTGGCCTCTTGATCATGTGACACCGAGTTTGAGTCATTCTCCATATGAAGTATTGGGCGGTTATAGTTTAAGAGTTAGTGTAACCAAGAATGATAGGTATGCTTGTGATTACACCTTGGATGCTTTGAGATGCGCTCACTAAACCAGGATACTAATTATATGTTAACTTAACCAAGTGAAATTATAGCATCGGCAACCTGACCATGTGGGAGCTTAATAAAGTGTTTGCCCATAGATGTATGAGTTATGATAAGTAACCATGTGACCTTAAATCATTTATTAATGGCAAGTAGAGTGACATTTGTGTGGCCACTCAACCATATGGACTTCTGATAATGGAGTGACCATAAGACCATGTGGGCATGTGAGAGTTGTGTGATTACTCAGACTCATGTACTATGCTGATGGTGTAACCTCTTGGGTATGTGAACTTAAGACGTGTGTCAGATCGATTATAGACCCTACCTTGATGTAAGTATTGCATGTTTCACCATTTATCCATTAGGCTAGCTAATTCTAGAACATGATTTCAAAATGACCTAGATCTAATTCCTAAATAAGTCAGACGATATGAAATAGTATTAATTGAACGTATAACTTTCGAACACTTGTAAACCCACTTAATGTACGTATTTTATCCGCACTGATAAATTGTTTTGTCAACCAAATAGTTCAATCATGGAGCCCACTGACATGTGCCTTGTGCATCTGAACTATTCTTTCTTGTACTACTTTAATGAGTGTGAGTTACCTATATATCTACTTGTTGGGACCCACCGTAATGTTTACATGAGGACCTATCTGCTTGCAGTACCACTTGGAAGTAGGACCTAATACATTGTATGAGACAAACCCACGTCATCCAATCATGATTAACCCTTATACGTATATTATATATACCAAGTCGTTCAACTTAGGGCTCACTGTATCTTATGAGGTTTACCTGTGCCTTCCAAACCATTGTAGAACTACCATGATAATTATTTGCAATCTAACCCACTAACAGCCCACTTGAAGGTGAACCCCTCTACATTATATGAGTTTCACCAGCACCATCCATCCTGTGGTTCATTTATTTTATGTTATATCCATGCCTTTCATCTCATAACCACTTGGTGCATGTACTTTGTGTCACCACCACTCATTAACCATAAGGCCCAGTTAAGGTATGACCATATGGTTCCAATAAAAGAAAATCATGTCAGGCCAAAGCTGCTAATGGAATATCTATCTTGCGAAGGATATGGTGTAATTCTGAATACAATTAATGCTCGTGATTATGATAGCTATGGAGGATATTAGTGATGTTAGTGATTATGATTAATAGAAGTATGCGATTTAATATTTTGATTAATGTTGTTCCATTTCGTAGCATACTAAATTCATTTACTTGACCATGTTGTTATTGATTATACTCATGCACCATGGAATGATGGTATGTGCAAGTGTACTTCAATATATTTGTTCATGTGTAAGATATGTCCACTTCAACTTAGTCACATGACTATGGATTGATATAGTTGATAGTGGCACATGATTGTATGTCATTTTTGGCTTAAAGGTTAAGCAGACCCTTAACTCATGGCATTATATGCATATCACATGCACTTGAACGTATGTCTTATCATAATTTCTTGAATCATGCATAATCATGGCATACATAATGATCGAAATACCACAGTCGTGTCGTATAACATGAGTTGGATCTTGACGACAAAATGTATATCTATGATGATGACTTGGGTTATCCCTAAAAATGAATGGGACACCGAAAGTGTGGAAATAGTAGGGGATGATGTGCCCCTTGGGTTGAAAGTCCCTAAACCCCAATGCTAGCTAGGGTTGCCTCACCGTCAGGCTGAGTGGATACATGGGTCATGGATTTGACTCCTTCTGATGAGGTCGGGTTGAGAAGAGGTGGGTCCAACCAGCTTAAGGGCTGAGGTGCAAACAGGGACCGGTCTGACTCGCCGGTGAGGAGAAGTGCGAATGAAGTCCGCTATTGGCATGCCAGGTGGAATTCCACCATAGGGCAGGTATGCGAGGTCGATTACTGGTGTCTGGTGCATTGGTGTCGACCACGGTGTTTCCCATGATATACACTTGGTGGAAGTCCACCACAGGGCAGGTATGCGAGGTCAATTACTACTGTCTGGTGCATGGTATTGACCACAGTGCTTCCCAAGATATACAGTTATGATATGTTATGAGAATATGATAATGATGATGTGATTACGGATGCATGTAATACGGTTATGGCTGTGGTATAGGAGAAATGAAAATATGACTTGGTGATGTTGGTAGCATTGATTTGGAGTATTACTATGATGCATATGCATTGCATTGGCATTGACAACATACCTTACGTATTAAACGCCTTTCACCATACATGATTTCTTCGTAGCATGTTTATCTTACTTGTATATAGGACACACTACACACACCTGTGTACTCACTAGGCTTTTTGCCTAAGCTTCCTATTTCCCATTTTTTTTAGGGCTAGAGTAGCTTGGAAGACTTAGCTTTCTCGATGCATTACATCTATTTTTCGATTTAGCAATGATGACGTTATGTACCATTTGTAAATCATTATACTTGTAACCATCAGGATTTATAATAGAGAGTGTTGCTTAGTATTTTGATCATGGATCTTCATGCTCAGGTATTACATATGTATATAGAAAAAAAATCATTCAAAATATTCCTTGTGGTACGCCGAACTCGGGACTTGGTGTATGAAAGTCGAGTGTCGGATTCGGGGCATCACAGATATTGTCTGTCCCCGGGTTTGGGGTGTGACACACCATACTGAGGAAGAGGCTACTTGGGAAATAGAAGCCGGAGTCGGTAAGAACTACCCTCAGATCCTCGAGGAGTACGAAAAAGTACTAATTTCAAGGATGAAATTTTTCTTTAAGGGGGGTAGATTATAACGCCTCAGAAAAATCCGTACAAAGGCCCGAGTACCACCTCGGGCAGAAATCCCTAAGGACCATATTTTGTAGAAATTTAGGCAAAAATTAATTAAGTACTTGCTAAATTAATAGGTGGATCCAACTCGAACCACTATTTATACAAATGGCAAGATTAAAAACCACTAATACCGCTATCTTAACACTACTTCAAAACCTAGGAAAAATCCCAAAAGCTTGTTGCTCCCGGGAGCACATTGAAACTCCGTATCGAACCTGGACCACACGTCAAAAGTCTGATGACCGCGAAACTATAGGATTCTGAATGTTTTATTAGGCTTGACAACCATCATAGGAATCGAGCACAAATAGTACCAGAAACGCACAACTTGAGCCCTGACTGAAGTGTGTGAGAAAAGCGAATACCTTTAGAAAATGTATTAAAACTTAAGTGAATTGGGCCATTCACTCACACACAAAATTGAGGATTTTAGACTGTCAGTTTCTGATCAAACTTCACCCATAAGAAAAGAAAATTTCCCTGCACATATCCATATACTTGCGACCCTGATTGACTAAGCATGACCATTGATCAGACACAGGTCCTCCACAACTGATCGACCAATCCAATCACACCAAAATCACATCCTGGGATAGATCCATTGTCATGGAACTTATTCTATGACGTAGGTGAGTAATGGACCTCCCGATGAGCCCCGTTTACTAGAAATAGGCACCTTTTAGATAGAAACTAAGTATACCATGGCCCTTGGGCCATTTACATCAGTTCTAAGCCTATATAAAGCCCTTAAACCACCTCATTTCTGTTCCATACGAATATTCTCCAAACCCTAGGAGAGAGAAGAGAGAAAAGAAGAGAAAAGAGGAAGGAGAGGAGAGAGACTTTGGGAGATCGTTGCTGGGATTCTCTCTCACTACTCCACGTACTGATTTACCTCCCCATTTCGGTACACGATCCATTTTAGCTATGATTTGGGTAAGAAATCCTAACCCTAATACCGTAGTTGAGATCAAGAATGGTTGTTTGTCAACCTAGCCAACCAATTTCACTATTTAGGTACCCGACGTTCTGTTTTTGGGAACGTAGGATTTGAACTGAGTCCGAATCGAGTATTCTGACTGAAGGTGCGGACTATAAACGTTTAGGTTATGGTTTTGAATGCTTTCAATGTCAGCTAATGATTTATGTCTGACTTGATTACTGTTATATTATTTTAGATACGACGTATTCAATATATTATGCATGTGTGAATTATGTTGAATACAAGATGCATCCCATGTGTTTGTTGAAATGTTTGAATGAACATGAAATCGTAATTTGTGCTTGCTATGACTATTAATCTATGAAACATGTTTGTCATATGCATGATTGTCTCTTTATATAAGGAATTGTCATAATATATGTCGTAACTAATCTAGTCTATGTATTTGGTGAAGTGTAACTTAAGTGTTTGATAAAATGTCTGAATGAGAAAATGTTGATGATTTATATTTATTAAGTGTATTAAGATAGGATTATCAATTACCTTAATCATATGTATAGTTTCTCTCATGTAATAATATTTATCGCTACGCAATTTATGGATAAAATGCAAGTGCTTGGTGACATGTTTAATGTGTTTAATGAAATGTTCAAATAAGAGATTTATTTGGATTATTTATTAAATGTTGATATGATTATCACATGTGTCTACCTAGTGCATCTGAGTAAGATTGGGGCTACAATATGGCCTAGGAAATCATTAATAATCCTCGTATAGGTGGCTGAATTAGTCTTGCCACATTGGGTAACTCGACGAATCCGTGTCGCACAGCAATTGTCGACAATGGTTAGGCCACAAGGAGTGTTTATGCGCTCCATGTCGATTAAGTCAACGTGTGCTCATACCAATCAAACTTACCAAATAAACCGATTAGCTTATTGTGTGTTTACCATGTATGGACAACACTGCTTGAATTTAAGGTACCACTTACTAATGTAAAAGTCTGTTTCAACCATGGTACCGCGATCTGCTAAAACTCATGAGTGGGGCATGGTGGTATGTGACACTGTGGTCGAGCTGTCAGCATGGTGGTATGGCACACTGTATTCAAGCTGTCGACCTAGGCTGAGGTGACGAGCCTCCCCGTAATGATCGTGAGTATAAACTTTTGAATTTACCTATCTACTACATTCTATTAGGAGTGATGCCCCACAACTTGCCTATCATATGTGGTTAACTAGAATTAACAACCCTAGATGGATCTTCATTTGGGTTAATGATATAAAGGGGAAGTACCTTTGCTTCCCAAACTTGCTATATGAATAAGCTTAAATAAGTATTCGGCTAACACGACCATGCACTGCATTGCATGTGCTTTGGTGAGGAAGTTGCACTTTAAGGAGGTTGTCATGCGCGAACTTGGTTGTCGGAGTTGCTTGTGAGGGAACTTTGTGCGACGGCATATATCATTACTGCATACCATCCCTGTATTAACAAGAATAGTTAGGAAGTGATTGTTGTATTGCTTTATCATTACTGCATGATTGGCTTGATAACATGTTAACCTTTGCCTTATAGTACCACTGAGTTAATCACTCACACCCACCCTAGGATGATGTTTTAAAACACTAACCAGACTCTGTTGTAAATGTAGGTGATGACGAAGTCTATGCAGCTGGGTTGGACTTCATAGATGAGGAGGAATTCTCCTATGTTCAACTATTAGGAGGGTCTACGTAGACCTTGTTCTGATTCGACGGGATTACAGGGACACATGGATTAGTTAGACACTTACGTTTTGATATTTTTTCTATTTTGAAATAATACATGTACATATTCAGCCCGGCTACATAATCATACTCTGGAGGTTGTAAAACATTTACTTGTTTAGATATATGTGTTTCAGTCTTCCGCTTACTAAACTTAATTATATCTGGAGTATGATATGCTGTTTTAGTATAATCCCACTCAAGTATAATACATTGATATGGACAACATCTAAACATCATTATCCATGTTGCATAAGTGATGTGATGGATCTCGGGAGTAGAGCTTTGCTCCACCCTCGAAATCTGAAGCGTTACACTTCGCCTTGTAAAATTTCCAGTTTATTTATTTATTTGAAAGGTAACACGACCAGGGATTGAACCTTGGATCACTCACACACACTATACTATCTTTAAGAAGAGAAATTTCCTGTTTATTGAATGTGCAGAGGAAATACATAGCATATATAATGCCTGCCATATATGATAATGTCAATGGTTGCATGTCAGTTATGAAAGAATTGAATGTATGTAGCTAATTCTAATAGAGACTTGGAAGAAAAGTATATATCTATAATGGACACCAGGCCTAACATTTGATCAATATAAAAATGCTTCAGTCAACACATTTATGCATTGCATCCATTTAAGCCTAACATCACACCACAAGCACTTAGCCACATTGTAGAATCAAATTGAAGATCTCGTAGTAGTTCTCGAGATGGGATGCTTTTTTCTTTTGGTTTTTGTTTATTTATTTTATTTATTTTATTATTATTATTATTATTATTTTATTTATTTATTTATTTATTTTTTTTTGGGGGGGGGGGGGGGGGGGGTGGTAACCCAAGGCATGAAACACATCATCCTGGAACTACATGGTAGAGAATGCTTTACAGTAGAACCTACAAATGTTCCTTACTCAATTCAATAATACCCATCGTCCCAACTAACCAAGAATTATGAAAAAAGAAGGGGGAGAACAGGCCACCAACAACAGAAGCAACAAAGACAATCTACTTGTTTATTACCCCCAATTATCATCTAGTTGCCATTCCTTGATCATGCTTCATCAGAAGGTTTGAATGTAATGATCCAGTCCCACAACCCATGAGGTCTCGTCATGTTATGGATTTTATCCATCACACAGGATTAATGGATTAGCTAGTCCTCAAGTGGCTAATCTTTTCCTCTTTGTGCATAAACAGAATGAATCATTGGAAAAAGGATAATGGAAGTACATACAATACATCTAAGTTTGTCCGCATCAGCCATTTTAACTGTCTTAAAATACAACTGTCTTAAATAGGTTACAAATATAATGCTTTTGAGTCATAGTTGCAGGAACCTTCTACCAAGTTTCCACTTCTTTAAACTGATACTCCCACTGCCTAGGTTTTTGCACATACTAACATTTTGGAGAAAAAAAAAATGCTTTCTTACTGTAGAGCCTGAATCGAAGTATCCCAAAACAGTTCTGTGATGATAACAGTGGTAACTTCTATGTATTACAAGGTCATAATGATAGTTGCGTGATTTGACAGATGTTTTTTGGTTGTTGGATGTTATGCAGGTGCAGGATCGTGGCCTACTTGGCATTTCAATCCTTTCGCAAGGGTTGCATATTGCGTTCTTTCTATTTTGGAGAGTTTTGTTGTACTATTCCCTAAGAACTTATAGGGTCAGTAAGGATATGAGAAGGGGTAAGGAAGTTCCCTGAATAAAGACACTCTCCTTCCTATTTTCCTACAACAACAGAGATGAGATCCAACTCATTGGGAACACAGAGTCATATTTGTTAGACCATGGTATGATTTCAACCAATGTTGAATTCTGTGAGTAGAGGGACTAATTTCCATGGTTTATTTCAAATCGATTTAGTAAGACAAATCTTCTTAAGGCCAGTTAAATATGGAGATGTCTCTACTTGTATATGCAAATAGTTATTCAGTTAAATATGAAATGTATGAACCTTCAATATTAGAATGTCATACGCTTGACATATTGAGGAAACTCTGTGGACCCACTTGACTATGTATGTGTCTTATCTAAAGTTGCCCATCTATTTTATGAGCTAATTTTATATTCTTCTACTTCCGTAAGTGTAGGTGATAGATAGGTGATGGAAGACGATGATAATGAAGAGATGGCTGAGTCCGTCATTGTTCTCACAATGGTTGCTTGTGTTGCAACTGTTGGGGAATACTGTCAACACTACATGTTGAGAGAACCGGCTTGTCAAGGGATGATGCGCGGGCTAGATTTATTAATTCTATCATTCGCACAAGTGACATGGACTGTGTTACTCAGCTCAGAATGAAACAAGAAGCATTTTTCCAACTATGTAATGTAGTGGATGAGAGGACACACCTACTCGATACACGTAATGTTAGTTTGGAAGAACAACTAGTCATTTTCCTACATATAGTCAGACATACCGTGCGTAATCAGGTGATAGGACACAAGTTCATGCTTTCAAGTGAAACTGTAAGTCATCACTTTCACGGAGTCCTAGATGCAGTAGTGTTCACAACCCCAAGTATAGGGTCGCAATGTAGTAATAATCTCGCTGAGACCAAGGTCAAATCCACAGGGATTAATCTTATGTGCATTCTAAAAGTAACTAGAACTATAACTACAGGATGTGAATCTAAATCTGAATTAATTGAGAGAGTAATTGTGATTAAAGTGATTACAACTAACAAATTCAGAGGTGGTAACTAGGGTTTCCAAGGAACCACTTGTAGAGATTAGGGAGCCCTCTTACTTGATTCAAGTCACACAATTGGAATTAGAGTCCTACCCTATCCAATTAGAAGATATACAATTAAGATCAATCAGAACTTTCCTTGACCTAATTCTTAATGGAAGAGAATTGTGATAATTGGAAGAGATTCCATCACCAAACCATGCCTATGAGATGATGGTTAACAACATGATTTACTAATCCCACAATCTCAAAATCAGGAAAAAAAGATACTCAAAGCTATTGCAGATCTACTGTAATTTGAGTCACAATAAACCATTAAGAACTAAAAGTATTCCTTTAAAATCAAACTAGAATCAAAGAAGGTTTAACATAAACATGAATCAAAGTAAAAGAAACATCCCATCATGCTACAAGCTTCACCTCAAAGCCCTAGCTAAGAGGTTTAGCCAACCATAGACATGATTGAACTGAAATCTCTTAAGAAAACCATAAAAATAGCTAAGGAAAAGGAAGAAAAACTCTTGGCGACGTCTTCTCCAAGCTTTTGGTCCACTCCTCAAACCCTAAAAGATGCTTTGGAGCATCATAGGAACTTCTATTTATAGTCGAGGAACCCAAACTTTCACACCGAGTTGGAAGAATCCAAAAACCGCCTTAAATTTACGCAGTCTGTGTAGAATATAAGTAACCTTCACTACAAGAAATTGGCCTTTTATCGATGAACTTAATACCGATGAAATAAATTTCATCGGTAAATAGGACTTTCCCCAACAAAATATTATTTCGTTGGCAAAAGATTCTCGCCACGACTGAATATGTTCTCGCCACTATTTACAATGACGGCCTGCAAACTTTTCCCGATGAAATTATTTATCGTAGGTAAAAACACCCTTATCAACGACTCTTTTGTCAGTAAATGTAATTTTTCCCAACGAACCAAATAGTTCGTTGGTAAAGGAGGTTTTTACCAATGAAAATAATCGTCGATAAAGGTATTTTTTACCGACAAACATCAACCGTCGGTAAAAATTGGCATTTTGAATTTTTTTGATAAAAAATAAATAAATTATAGTAAAATTTTATTACCGACAACAAGAATCGTCGATAAAGGTGTTTTTAACAACGAACATCAACCATCGAAAAAAATCAGCATTTTGAATGTTTTTTACTGACGAACATCAACCATCGGCAAAAATTGGCATTTTGATTGTTTTTACTAACGAGCATCAACTATCGGTAAAAATTGGCATTTTGAATGTTTTTTACTGACGAACATCAACCGTCGGCAAAAAAATGGCATTTTGAATGTTTTTACCGATGAATATCAACCGTCGACAAAAATCAGCATTTTGAATGTCTTTTACCAACGAACATCAACTGTCAGCAAAAATCAGGATTTTGAATTTTTTTAATAAAAATAAAATAGAATTTGGTAAATTTTTATTACCGACGACAAGAATCGTTAGTAAAGGTGTTTTTACCGACTAACATCAACCGTCGGCAAAAATTGGCATTTTGAATTTTTTGATAAAAATAAAATAAAAATTTGTAAAATTTTATTACCGACCAAAATAATCGTCGGTAAAGGTGTTTTTACCGACAAACATCAACCATTGTAAAATTTGGCATTTTGAATTTTTTGATAAAAATAAAATAAAATTTGGTAAAATTTTTAAGATTTTGACAAAAAAATTTACAATTTGCATTTTATTTTATTTTTTGAAATATTTGATAATAAATATGATATTTTGTTAAAAGTTTTGAAAGAAAAATTAAGAGTAAAAAAATATACATTTTGAAAAAAAATGAGATTTTAAAATGGAAATTGAGATTTATCTATGAAAAAAATAACATTTTTTACTAAATTATTAGGCACATCTACTAATTGAACCTTTAACCGTTTTTTGACAATTCTAATCAGTCTAAATTGAAGAGTAAATAACTTCAGATGTTTAAATCAATTTTCACTCAAATTGTTGATCAATCTTATATGCCTAATATCTTTGTCATATGCAGGCTGATTGGGACGAGTACCTAATCAAATTGAGGATATTGATCAGTAAAATAGAGTGAATGGACCAGACTTGTAAAATGGGCCAAATATTTTGGTCAAAATTGAGACCCAACTTATTGACCTCGTGAGAACCTAAGAATTAATGTTAGTAAGTTTTGTGGGCCCCATCATGATGTGTGTCAAACATCAACACCGTGCATTTGATGTGTCCCCTTTATGTTATGAGATATCTTGAAAGTCATCCGTATACCAAATTCAGGTGGGCCATACCATCTAAAACTATGTGAAGACATCCTAAAAATACAAAAGCACTTGGTGGGGCCCACATGAGTTTTGGATGCGGCTGAAACTTGGTCTGACCCCTCATCCAAGTGGAACACATAATGAATGGGTTGGATATGTGAATCACATCTAGGCAGGCACAATATATGATTATGAATGTTTTAAGGAAACCCATCTCCACTACATTTAGGTTAGTTACTCATTACCCTTAGCATACTGAGTAAATTCTGTGGGGTCCACCATTATTTATTTATTTTATCCACTATATTCATCCATGTTAACAGATAATTTGAGGTCTAAAGAACAGAAGGGAAGCATATCTAAAGCTCAAGTGGACCACACCACAGGAAATAGTGTGATTGAACCTCTACCATTGAAAATTTCTTGGAGGCCATAAAAGTTTTGGATTAAGCTGATGTTTGTGTTTTCTCTTCATTCATACCTTTTTGATATTATAAACAGGTTGGATGGCAAATAAACATTACTGTGGGCCCAGGGAAGGTATCAACGATGGAAATAGGTTTTTATATTTTTTTAAATATTATATATATATATATATTATTATATAATAATATAATATATATGGAAAAGGTTCTATACGGTTGAGCTCATGGGAACTCCCCATGAGGTCGAGCTGTGTGGGCCCCACCATGACGTGTGTCAAACATCAACACTGGGCATTTGATGGGTCCCCTTTAAATTATGGGATATCTTAAAAATCAGCCGTATACGGAACTCCGGTGAGCCATACCATCTAAAATCATGTGAAGACATGCCTAAAACATATAAAAGCACTTGGTGGGCCCCACCTAAAATTTGGATGTGTCTGAAACTTAGTATGACCCCTCATCCAAGTGGCACACACATAATGGATGGGCTGGATTTGTGAACTACATCTTGGTGGGCCCAAAAAATAATTATGAATGTTTTAATGGAGGGTAACCCCTCTCAACTTTTGTATGTGGTGTTGCCCACACAAGTCACAGATTGACTTGATTTTTAATCCCTGGGCCCACCATGGAATGGTGCATCTGACTAATGGGGTAGATGTTTGACATGCATCATGGTGGGGCCCACACAACTCGACCTCATGGGGAGTTCCCATGAGCTCGACCATATAGAACCTTTTCCCATATATATATATATATATATATATATATATATATATATATATATATATATATATACACATATATATATATATATATATATATATATACACATATATATATATAAGGATTCGTCAAAACCCTACCCCACCCCAACCGCATGGCTGCCTCCCTTTCCCTTTCTCCCTTTTCTTCTCTTTCTCTATCTATACCCCACGGTCCCCACCTAGCCCACTGCCCCTATTTGTTGCACGCTCACCCGACCAACATCAATTAAAGGTGGGCCACCACCACCTATGGCCTACGACTGCCTGAGGCCCCGAACGCTGCCCGAACGTCCACCCGATCTCGCCCGACAAGGTGAGTTCTTCTTCTTCTTCTTCTTATTTTTTCCTCTTTCTTAATTCCATTGGAGAATGGGGTCCACCTGATGAGTGGCTTGGATCTCGAATCGGGTTTTGTGATGGCCCGCCTGATGGCCCACCTGATGAGTGGATGGATTAGATCTCTCACTTATCTGCCCATGCTGCACATGTGTAGCCTATGGGTCTAAGAACAACAACATTCCCATCCATCTGTTGGGATTGAAACCCTCCACAACACCTGTCCGTAAGACACGCATATCCTAGGTCCCGCCATATTTTATATGTAAAATCGACCCCGTTTATCGGGACCTTACCTTGATTTTTGGGCTTAGGTCTAAGCCCAAAAATTAGCTACATCCACAAATCAGATGGTCCACACATATGTAAAAATGGATATGAGATGCCAGTCATAGGTTAGAGGGACCAACTGTGGGGCCCAAAACGATCCTCTAGTCACGTGATTGGACCATTTAACAGAAGACAGTTCCTATTGCACGATAGCAGTAAATTAGTATTTTCCATATTCAGGTTGTAGTGTCCTTTTTCTACTTCAAGCCTGTTTGACCAATCTAGCAAGTTACCTATTTAGTATTGATTTGTAATTAGAATTGGAGTAGGAAATTGGAAACAAAACACTATATATACAGAGCCATATGTATGGAATATTTTGGGGTGGGCCAATTTGGCCCTTTATTGCATATCATATCCAGATGATATGGATACAATACATATTGGCTGATACGAGACCTATAATCAAGTTGATGGATGAAACAGTAAAATGACATGCATGTGACACACATCAAAGTTAATCATTATGTCAAATAACAAGAAGTAAAAAGATTGATTTTTTTTCCTAGTTCCCTTAGATGAATTACTGGATTTTAATTAGTAATTATTCAAATGAAATTGACATGAACAAAGAAATGACAAGATAAAAGTGAATCACATGCCCTGAATCTAGTTTTCCCCTAGCTCATTTAGTTATAAATGAAAAGGCGTTGGCTACCAACACATATAACATGACCAACAAGAAATTACAAGAGATTTAAGTAGAGGGAATCAGTCTACACAAGACAAAATAGTTCTCATCTCACTCATGATTCTGGGTGGAAGAATCCAAAAAAAGAAGAAAAAAAACATAAATAAAAATGGATTAAATTAAATTCATACAATAAGATGGCTGATGGCTCATCTAGAATACTGTCAGAAATTTACTATTATATCTAGAGACTTCAAATTTACAACACCAAAGTGATAATAGATTGAAACAACAAAGAGATTGCTTTAAATCTTGGCAACAGCCAAAACTAATCCCTACAAGTTTGTAAGTTAAATTTGACAAAGGAGGAGATAGTAAGTGCCATGGTTACTTGCTCCTTTGATTGTCAAATTTTGTAGTGTCAAAACCACAATCTATGTCTTGTGTAGCACAATGATATATATGTTCAAGGCAATGCATCACATGTACAAGGACAATGCTTCAAGTCAAGAATAAAGATCTACTTCAAGTAATACAAGATCAAGTACATTGTTAATCCCTTTAAGCTTCAAAGTTCAATGTTTTAAAGCGACATCAAAATTCAAGTCAACAGTTCATACTCAAGACTTAAGGTGAAGTACAACTCATATACTACAAATTCAAGCTTCAAAAGATCTCAAATTCAAGCTTCATCATGTGTTGAGATCTCAAGCTTCATGAACTTAAAAGATCGTCTATCATTTGAAGAAAAGAAGTGTCAATGTTCATACATCATGTCCAAGGTATGAAAGACCTTAGATTGACCTTAAGGTAGGTCATTTTGTATACATAATTCAAATTGTATCTTTGTATAAGTGTTTGGAATGTTCTTCGACTAGTCCTGGACTCTGTTCGACTATTCCTAACACTGGCTTGACCAGTCCAAGAAATTCCACGACAAGTACTAAATTTGTTTGAAAAATTTTGAAATTTTTTGTTAAGCCACGACCAGTCCTACAGCTACGACTCAAATTCCAGCAACTGTTTCTGGTTCCACACAACCAGTTGTGGATAGGCTACGACCAGTTGTGGAACAGCTTTATCCAATCGCGCTCAAAATTTTAAAAATTCGTTGGTCCTACGACCAGTCATGGTGTCCACAGAACCAGTTGTGAACGTGACTTCTGCACCTATAAATAGAGCACAATTTTCAAAGTTTCATATTCAATTCAAGTAAAATCAAAACATCACTCTGAGAGATAAGTTTGTAAACTTCTTAAGCTATATTGTACATATTTAATATTATCTTTTATTAGCTTTTTATATTTGATTTTGTATTCTACATTCCAATTTGATTTGAAAGAGGGATTAAAGAATTCCCACTTCTTGGAATCAAAATCAATTAGAGATAGCCCAACTTGGTTTAATCTAAAATCAATTTAGAACCTAGAACCATTTCATAAGTGAGTGTGGACATTGAACTTCTATATTCGAACTTCTACTCCGATTTGGTTCTCCAGGCTGCAACAAAAGGAGAATATCCAAGTATTTTATATTTATGTAAATCTTCTGTTTTTGGTTTCTTCGAGATTGAGCCAAAAAATCTCTTAGTTTTGGTTGTCTGAGGTGATCCAGAAAACTCAGAGTGTGGGGTTTTTTGAATTGTGTAAGCCCACTTGAAAGACACAATTGTGAGGGTTTTAGGTGAACCTGGAAAAACTTATTTTCATAGTGAACGCTAATATCCACTGTGTGAGGATATTAGGAGTGGAGTAGTTGTGTGGCTGTTGTTTAACAGTTGGTGTATACACAGGTGAACCACTATAATTCTTTGTGTTTTGTGGATGTGTGGTTTATTTTTTATATCTTTTATCATTTAATACTGTGGGATGTATTTGTGAATGTGAATGTTATAATCTTTTACATTTCAAGCATTGTCGGGAATGTTATAATAGCTTATATTTCCTTTTTAGCTATTACCTTTTTACTCCTCTTCAGTTTGAGTTTTTGATACACAAATTGTTCTAGTAAGGTTGTCTTGCCATAAACCCTTGGTTTTTATGGTGTAAGGTTGTCCTTAGAACAACATTTGTATCAACCTCTCAATACTAGAATTTTGAGGTTGTTTTACATTCCGTATTATGGATTGTTTAAAGTGCTATCTTTCCTTTAATTGTTTAAATTCTGTTGTTATCATTTTAATTTGGCATAGTCCTATTCACCCCTCCCCCCTCTAGGACATATATCTCTGCCTTTTCTAGTGGTATCAGAGCCTAATAGCTCATTTTAATTGTTATATTTTTGGATTTATTTCCTGAGCTAATCGATCTGAGCTATTTATAAGATGTCGAATTTTGATAGTCTTTCAGTCAATAGGCCTTCACCATTTGATGGCACCAATTATGCCTATTAGAAAGCCAGAATGAGAATTTTCCTAAAATCCATAGATGAGAGTGTGTGGCTAGCCACAGTGACTGAATGGACCCCTCCTACCACTGAAGTAACTGGTATCGATGGATCCAAATCTATGAAAGTCACACCTTATTTTACTTGGACCACTCTTAAGAAAAGTGCAAGTAGTGCCAATGCGAAAGCACTAAATGCAATCACTTGCGCACTATCCCTGGATGAATTCAAAAGAATTATATCCTGTGATTCTGTAAAGCAAGCTTGAGATTTTTTAGAAATGACACACGAGAGAACATCAATTGTTAAGAAATCTAAAGTACAAATCCTCACAACCAAATTTGAGGAAATACATATGGAAGAAAATGAAATGTTCATGGACTTCTATATAAGATTAAATGACATTGTGAACTCTATGTGGGGTCTTGGTGATAAAATCCCATAAAGTAAAGTGTGTGTAAAAATACTATGCTCACTACCTGAACAGTTCAACTCAAAGGTGACCCCGATCCAGGAACTTCGTGTTATGGACAATATGAGGGTAGAAGAACTAGTTAGCTCTTTATAGACTAATGAGTTAAATTTTAAAGCTCCTAAAGGTAAATTGATTGCCCTTAAATCTTTTAAATATTTTTCTCAAGAAAATTGTAGTAATTCTAATTTAGAAAATTTTGAAGATGATATGGCCCTTTTAGGTAAAAAGTTTTACAAAATTTTTAAAAGTAAAAAGAGAGTTGATTTTCAAAAATCTAATGATAAGAATAGATCTAAATCTAAAACTCGAAAATCTTTAAAAGACAGTCAATGTTACAACTGCTATGAATATGGGCATTTAGCAAACAAGTGTCCTAAAAAGGACAAACATAAAAGGAAAGAAATGTTGGCTACTTGGGATGAATCTTTGGGCTCTGAAGCCTCTTCTGAATCAGAAGATTCTGAAACCGAGTTGGGTAATGAAGTCAATGAATAGTGATCATGAAAATGAAGAAGATCTTCAAGATGCTTATAATGCCCTTTACAAGGAAAGTTGTAAAATTTCTGTTAAACTAAAACTTCAAAACGAAAAGTTTTCAAAACTTAAAGATAATTTTGATTCTCTTGTTTTAGAAAAATCTCATATTTCAAATTGTTTTGAAAAAACTAAATGCGATTTAAATTTCAAAACTTCTCTTATTGAAAATCTTAAATCTAAAAATGAAAAACTTAAACTTGAAGTCTCTTCACTTTTGAGTTTAAAGGATACATGGAGGTATGCCCAAGGTGATCCAAAGTTAGAAAAGCTTCTTTCCGGATCTAGAAAATGTAGTGACCGATCCGGATTGGGCTACGACAAAAGTATTCCTCCCAAACATAAGAATACTCCTCCTAAATTTGTGAGAGGGGAGTCTTCAAACTCAAAAGGGAATAGTTTGAATCAAAATTATGCTAAACAGTCTAATACTTTTCAAAACTATAAACCTAAAAGCAACCATATCAACTATAAAAATTAGAACCGAAACCCTTTAGCAGAGAAAATAGTTGATTTACTCAAGGAGCTCTTAAAATCTAACTCAGTAGGTCAGTCTTACAATAACTACAAATACAAGAAGACCAACTATACTCTTAAACCCAAAACAGTTATGAAATGGGCTCCTAAGGTTACTAGCTTGGTTGCCCACACCACTTTCAAAGCTTCAAGCCATTCAAAGTGGTACCTAGATAGTGGATGCTCCAGGCACATGAATGGTGACAAAGGTCTGTTCACCACTCTTAAAGACATGACTAATGGTTCAGTCACATTTGGTGATGATAGCAACTGCAGGATTATTGGCCAAGGTACGGTTCAACTTTCTAACCTCCCTTTATTTGAGAATGTCTTATATGTAAAAGGTTTAAAACATAACTTATTAAGCATTTCTCAAATATGCAATAGAAATCATAGTGTAAAATTTTCTAACCTAGGATGTGAAATTTTAAATAAAAAGGATTCTGTAATATTAACTGGTTGCAGAACTTCTAAAAACTGCTATATTGTAAGCGACTCTAGCTCATCTAATTTATTGTGTTACATGGTCCATACCGATGAGACCAAATTATGGCATAAATGCCTTGAACATGTACACTACTGCAATTTGTATAGATTGAGCAAAAGAAAAATGATAAAAGGTCTACCTAAATTATAAAAAGTAGACAAAATATGTGGCGAATGCCAGATTGGCAAACAAACTAGGAGTGCTCACAAAAAGGTGGACTCCAATGCCACATCCAAACCGCTCGAACTTCTTCACATGGATCTTAAAGGACCAACCAGGACGGAGAGTCGAGGTGGCAAAAAATACATACTGGTAATCGTGGAAGATTTTACCAGATTCACTTGGGTAGCCTTCTTAAGAGATAAATCAGAAACCCTTGATGAAGTAAAAAGGATTCCTAAATGGATCCAAACGGAAAAAGGTTCTCAAGTCTGTAAGATCCGTAGTGATCATGGATCAGAATTTGAGAATAGTAGTTTTGAAAAATTCTATAGCGATCAGGGAATATCACATGAATTCTATGCACCCAAAATACCACAACAAAATGGAATTATTGAAAGAAAAAATAGAATGCTTCAAGAAATGGCAAATGTAATGTTGAATAGTATGAAGCTCCCTAGAAATCTTTGGGCTGAAGCCATAAATACTGCCTATTATATAATTAACCAGGTTTATACAAGTAAGTCAAATAATAAAATGACTTATGAAATGTGGTTTGATAAGAAGCCTACTGTCAAATACTTTCGAGTTTTTAGTAGCAATTGCTATATTTTACGTGACCATGAAAATCTGGGTAAGTTTGACACCAAAAGTGATGAAGGGATCTTTTTAGGATATGCTTTAAATAGTCGAGCGTATCGAGTACTGAATAAGAAGACTAGTGTAATTCAAGAGTTCATTAATGTGGTCATTGACGATCACTTGAATACACCTGCTTTAAGTTCAGATAATGATGAAATTTTTCTAATTGACAAACCAGATACTTCATCAAGTCAAAATAACTCTGAACTAAGGACTGTTAAAGATCATCCAACCACTTAGATTCTTGAAAACCCTCTCACAGGTGTGCACACTCGTAGACAACTAGAAGATATATGTAATTATGTATGCTTTACATCTCAGATAGAACTGGCTAACATAAAAGAAGTTCTTAGTGATGAAAACTAGTTTTTTTTTGTGATGCAAGAAGAGCTTAATCAATTTGTTAAAAATGATGTTTGGTACTTAGTTCCTGGACCTAAAGGTAAACATATTATCGGAACTAAGTGGATTTTTAAAAATAAGTCTGATGAACTTGGTAATATAATAAGAAACAAGGCTAGACTGGTTGTACAAGGGTACACTCAAATTGAAGGAATCGACTAGGATGACACCTTTACCCCAGTAGCTCATCTTGAATCAATCAGACTATTTATATCCATTTCATACTTTAGAAAGTTCAAAATATATCAAATGGATGTAAAAAGTGCCTTCTTAAATGGTGATCTGCATGAAGAAGTGTATGTTGAACAACCAATGGGTTTTGAAGACCCTAAGAATGCTGATCATGTTTATCGCCTAAAAAAGGCTCTCTATGGGTTGAAACAAGCTCCCAGGGCATGGTACGCAAAATTGACTAA
Source organism: Magnolia sinica (assembly GCF_029962835.1). Taxonomy (NCBI): domain Eukaryota; kingdom Viridiplantae; phylum Streptophyta; class Magnoliopsida; order Magnoliales; family Magnoliaceae; genus Magnolia; species Magnolia sinica. The sequence continues at coordinate 47,453,504 of NC_080578.1, read as the reverse complement.
ATTTCTACTAAGTCATAATTTTCTAATGGGAAGTGTTGATAAGACTCTTTTTGTTAAGAAACATAATGATCATATCTTATTAGTGCAGATCTATGTTAATGATATTAGTTATGGATCTACCTGTACTAACATGACTGTTGAGTTTGCAGATCTTATGAAATCTAAGTTTGAAATGAGCATAGTTGGGGAATTGAATTATTTCATAGGGTTGCAAGTTAAACAACAACCTGATGGTATCTTTATTTCTCAAACCAAATATGCTCTGAACTTAGTTAAAAAGTTAGGATTTGAGAATGGGAAAATTTTTAATACTCCTATGAGTACAACATTAAGACTCTCAAAGGACTCTACAAGTAAAAATGTGGATCCTAAATTATATCGCAGTATGATTGGTAGTTTACTTTATTTAACTGCAAGTAGACCTAATATTGCTTTTAGCGTTGGAATTTACGTTAAATATCAATCTAACCCTAAAGAGTCACATTTAATTGTTGTTAAGCGGATTATGCTATATGTCGCAAGCACAACAAATTTGGGTCTCTAATATCCACATGATACTAGTGTTCAATTGGCTGGTTTCACAAATGTTGCTTGGGCTAGTAACGTTGATGATAGGAAATCAACCAGTGGTGGTTGTTTCTATGTTGGGAACTGCTTAGTTTCTTGGCAAAGTAAGAAACAAAGTTCGTATCTCTCTCCACTGCTGAAGTTGAATACATAGCAGCGGGTAATGCATGTACTCAGCTTGTATGGATGAATAGAATGTTAAACGATTACGGAATTGCACAGGATTTAATGATTTTATATTGTGATAATTTTAATACAATTAATATATCTAAAAATCCAATCCAGCATTCATGAACCAAGCACATTGATATTAGATATCATTATATTCATGAATTAGTGGAAGAAAAGCTAATTTCTTTGGAATACATTCTGACTGAGACTCAACTTGCTGACATTTTCACTAAACTGCTCGACAAAAACAGGTTTAACAAATTGAAATTTGATCTTAGAATGTGTAATTTAAATTGATTATTCATGCATTTCTGTATTATAGTATATATATTTGTTAATTTATTTGTTTAAATTTTAAATTTATGTGAAAAATGTATATTTTTAGCTATGCACGACCAATCGAGGACGTACTCGACTGGTCGAGGACGTCCCATGACCACTCGTGTTGCGATTTACCTCCAGATGATATAAACATAAATGATATCTTTAATGAGATTGAATCAGATTCTGAGGATGACCCTGACTATCAACCTTCTGATTTCGATGAGAGGTTGCATTCTCTTGAGGAACAGGTGGCTGAGATACGTGTAAACCAGAATTCTCAATTTGTTTATATGCATAAATATATGAGTTGCATTAACGAGGGTTTACACCAAATTGATCCATCTATTCATGCTCCCTCTTCTGGATCTGATTAAGTGTTTTCTCATTTGGCCTATAATAACTCTTATAATACTTTCCTTTCTTTTAGTTTGTGAGACTGACTTTGGAAGTACTTGGTTCATATTGGTTACTTAAATGTGAACATTATTTGCTTCTATCTTTCATATCTTGACTAGTTTGCTCCCTTATTCCTCTTTTGTTTATTATCCTCTTCCATATCTTAGTTGCTTCCTTTGTCATATTGTGACAAAAAGGGGGAGAATATTTTGTTGTGCTTATGCTTGCTTATGGATATGGATATGGATTATGAGTAGTAGCATTTTTTTTATGTGTGCTACTCAGGGGGAGTAAGTAAGAAGGTGTTTTGAATATTTCATGATAGTGTGTTCTACTTATTGTAACTGGTGCATTATACTTTCTTCTGTATATATGGTGCATGATTCTTTATTGAGCATGTAATGCTTCTCTTGTTTTTAATGGAGTGTGTTCGGTTACAAATTTGACAAAGGGGGAGATTATAAGTGCTATGATTTCTTGTTCCTTTGATTGTCAAATTTTGTGGTGCCAAAACCACAACTGTGTCTTGTGTAGCACAATGATATATATGTTCAAGGCAATGCATCACATGTACAAGGACAATGCTTCAAGTCAAGAATAAAGATCTACTTCAAGTAATACAAGATCAAGTACATTGTTCACTCCTTTAAGCTTCAAAGTTCAATGTTTTAAAGTGACATCGAAATTCAAGTCAACAGTTCATACTCAAGACTTAAGGTGAAGTGCAACTCATATACTACAAATTCAAGCTTCAAAAGAGCTCAAATTCAAGCTTCATCATGTGTTGAGATCTCAAGCTACATGAACTTCAAAGATCTTCTATCATTTGAAGAAAAGAAGGTTCAATGTTCATACATCATGTCCAAGGTAGGAAAGACCTTAGATTAACATTAGGGTAGGTCATTTTGTATACATAATTCAAATTGATTCTTTTTATAAGTGTTTGGAATGTTCTTCGACTAGTCTTGGACTCTATTCGACTATTCCTAGCACTGGCTCAACCAGTCCAAGAAATTCCACGTCCAGTCCTAAATTTGTTTAAAAATTTTTAAAATTTTTTGTTAAGCCACAACCAGTCTTGGAGACTGCTCGACCGGTCGTGTGAACAGTGCACAACTTGTTCACGACCAGTCCTGCAGCTATGACTCAAACTCCAACAACTATTTCTGGTTCTACACGACCAGTCGTGGACAAGCTACGACCAGTCGTGGAGGTCCCACGACCAGTTGTGGATGGCCTACGACTAGTTGTGGAACGGCTTTATCCGATCACGCTCAAAATGTTAAAAATCCATTGGTCCTATGACCAGTCGTGGTGTCCATAGGACCAGTCATGGACATGACTTCTGCACCTATAAATTGAGCACGATTTCCAGAGTTTCATATTCAATTCAAGTAAAATCAAGACATCATTCTGAGAGATAAGTTTGTAAACTTCTTAAGTTATATTATGCATATTTAATATTCACTTTTATTATCTTTTTATATTTGATTTTGTATTCTGCATTCCAATCTGATTTGAAAGAGGGATTGAAGAATTCCCACTTCCTGGAATCAAAATCAATTAGAGCTAGCCCAACTTGGTTTAATCTAAAATCAATTTAGAACCTAGAACCATTTCATAAGTGAGTGTGGACATTGAACTTCTATATTCGAACTTCTACTCCGATTTGGTTCTTCCGGGCTGTAACAAAAGGAGAATTTTCAGGTATTTTACATTAGTTTTGGTTGTCTGAGGTGATCCAGAAAACTCAGAGTGTGGGTTTTTTGAATTGTGTAAGCCCACTTGAAAGACACAATTATGAGGGTTTTAGGTGAACTTGGAAAAACCATTTTCATAGTGAACGCTAATATCCATTGTGTGAGGATATTAGGAGTGGAGTAGCTGTGTGGCTGTTGTTTAACAGTTGGTGTACACACAGGCGAACCACTATAATTCTTTGTATTTTGTGGATGTGTGGTTTATTTTTTATATTTTTTATCATTCAATATTGTGGGATGTATTTGTGGATGTGAATGTTGTAATCTTTTACATTTCAAGCATTGTGGGGAATATTGTAATAGCTTATATTTCCTTTCTAGCTATTTCCTTTTTACTCCTCTTCAGTTTGAGTTTTTTATACACAAATTGTTCTAGTAAGGTTGTCCTGTCATAAACCCTTGGTTTTTATGGTGTAAGGTTGTCCTTAGAACAAGATTTGTATTAACCTCTCAATACTAGAATTTTGAGGTTGTTTTACATTTCCGTATTGTGGATTGTTTAAAGTGTTATCTTTCCTTTAATTGTTTAAATTCCGCTGTTATCATTTTAATTTGGCATAGTCCTATTCACCCCCCCTCTAAGACATATAACTCGGCCTTTTCAAGTGGTATAAGAGCCTAATAGCTCATTTTAATTGTTATATTTTTGGATTAATTTCCTGAGCTAATTGATTTGAGTTATTTATAAGATTTCAAATTTTGATAGTCTTTCAGTCAATAGGCCTCCACCATTTGATGACACCAATTATGCCTATTGGAAAGCTAGAATAGGGATTTTCCTAAAATCTATGGATGAGAGTGTGTGACTAGCCACAGTGACTGAATGGATGATGCCTATTGGAAAGGAATCTCCTGTTCCAATCTCCACTAGCAATAACCAAATATTGACTGACCAAATTTAGCCTAAGTGAACAAGAGCTTTGCTAAGTTCGCTCTTGTTATTGCATGAAAATAAATATGTTCCATTCAGTAGGTGGGTAATGATTTTAGAAGCAGTTGGATGGGTAAAAAAAACTTCAGCCAAGTTATTAAAGTTTTTTTAAGTCATATATTGGTTTCATAAACTCTGAGTCACCTAGAAATAAAGCTTGCCTTCTTACCATTTCCGCTGCACAGAATAGATAATTGTATTAAGATCTAAATCATCCTAAATTAGAATCCATAGAGAGTGGACAGCTAAGATTTGTAGTTGTAAAGTCCCGAATTTTCAATCCTCTCCGACTAACGTAATTTCTCTCATATCTTGAAAAGGCCGAGCAATACGTCCTTAACGGGGGGGTGAATAGGACTATGCTAAATTAAAAAATAAATGTGAAATTGAAAGAAAGATAGCACAATCAAATAATAAATAAGCACAAGTAAATAGCAACCTCAAATGTACTAGTCTTGAGAGGTTGATACAAACTTAGTTCTAAGGATAACCTAACACCAAAAACTAAAGGCTTATGCTAGGGCAACCTTACTAGAACATTTGTAAGTATCAAAAACCCAAAACAATAAAGAGGCAAATGAAATAACAAATAAAATAAACTAAGTTATTACAACATTCCCACAAGTGCATAAAATAAATTACACCATTCACCATAAATGCTTAAAGAAAATTACAACATTCACACACATTGGCACATTAAATCAATCACCACAACTTCAGAAATTATAGTGGTTTGCTTGTGTGTACACCAACTATTAGACAACAGCCACACAACTACTCCACTCCTAATATTCACTCCCTCGGGATATTAGCGTTCACTATGAAAAAAAGGTTTTCCAAGGTTCACTTTAAAACCTTCACAATTATGTCTTTGATTGGGCTTACACAATCACAAAAACCCCACACTTTGAGATTTTTTGGATCTCCTAAGACAAAACCAAAAAGAGATTTTTCTGGCACACCTCAAAAACCAAAAAAGGATATACAAAATGTAAATGTACTTATCTGAAAATTATCCTTTGAAGAAGCCTGGTAGAACCGATCCGATGTAGACGAAGATGTTCAATGTCCAGTCTCATAGATGAAAAGGTTCTAGTTCTAAATGATTTTTAAATTAAATCAACCTAGGCTAGCTTGATTTAATTTTGAACTCAAGAAAGGGAAAATCACAAATCCCTTCTTAATGTAAGATTGGAATAAAGATCATAAAATCAAATTATAAAAGCTAATTAAAGAGAATCTAAAATGAGCACAATATAGCTTAATAAATTCACAAACTTATCTCTCAGAGTGGTATCTTGATTTAGCTTTGAATGAATGAAAAAACTCTGAAATTCGCGCTCTATTTATAGGTGAAAATATTGTTCACTCAACCGGTCTAAGGGTCGGTTCGACTGGTTAAAGGACCAACAAAATTTCAAATTTGCTGGTGCAATAAGATAAGATCATTACTCGACTGGTCAAGTGGGACTAGAAAAGCTTGCTAGACTTTGAGTCGAGCCTGCATGACTGGTAAAGCACTGTTCACTCGACTGGTCGAGAGTTCAACAGAAAATTCTGAAAATTCACAACAAATCTTAGACTGGTCGAGAAAACTCTTAAACTAGTCGAGCCACTACTTGGACTAGTCAAACAAGGACTAAGACTAGTCGAGAAAATGACCCATAAACATATGAAATGACTCACATCAAATATGCAATGAATATGACACAACCTATGGTCAATATAGGGTCATCCAAACCTATTTATGAGTAGGTATAAATGAAACATCATTCGCTTCCGAATCTTGATATCTTGTGAAGCTTGAAGCTTGAGTTTAATCTCTTGAACTTGAGCTTGAGTTACACTTGAGTTCTTGAGTCTTTAACGTACAGTCGTTGAACTTCAAACTTAAACTTGAGTTCTTGAATTTTAGCTTGAAACCATGAACTTTAACACTCTTCACTTCAACTTGAAGATGTAGGACGATGAAGATCTAGAGAACTTTAAAATGTACGAACCCGATCACTTCAACTCAAAGCATGATACAAATACTAAATGGTTTGGCACAACAAAATTTGACAACACTATGAGTGCTAGATTTTCACAATAGCATTTACGATATCCCCTTTTGTCAAATTTGTGACAAAACCAAATAAAAATTATGCACAATAAAGAATCATGCACCAGTCATGCACCAATAAGGAATCATGCATTGGTTATATAAGCACAATAAAGAATCATGCACCATTTGAGTAACAAATGATCAACAAACACAACTCCCCCTCATTCCATTACTCCCCCTCAATCCAGGAGAAGGGATTTGTAGAACCTGCAAAAAAAAAAATCCATACATACTACACTCCATATTCCACAATCACACATCTCTACAATTTCTCCCCCTTTTTGTCATGATAAGACAAAGGAAAGATATATAAAGAAAAGAGAAGTAAAGGAAATAAGATAGGAAATAGTATCATCATGATAATCAAAATATCAACGTAAGGCACAATAGCATGTACACAAACTAAAAAGTAAAAGTATGTCCAAAAAATATCCTAACATAGAGTAGAAAGTATTAATACATGTCCAGAATAATATAAAAAGCTAATCAGATCCAGATGAAGGAGCAGGAATAGAAGGATCTATCTGATGTAATCCCTTGTTAATGCACCTAAGATATTTAAGCATATATTTGAATTGATTTTCCTGGGACACATGCAGACCCTCTACCTTCTCCTCAAGGGATCGCAATCGCTCATCAAAGTCAGAAGGCTGAAAGTCTAGATCACTCGCAGAGTTTGACTCATCAATCTCACTAAATAAGTCATCCATATTAACATCATCAGGAGGTAAAGCATCCTTCTCTTCATTTGCTTCAGCAGCTCCTCCAACACCCACATCAACTTGGCCAGGAGCCAACCTCAGATTCATCTTATTTATGTTCGAGTTGTTGAAGGGAAGATGGTTAATGGGAGCTTCTCCAATAGGCATAGCCACAAGACTATGAGTGGCTAAGACAGTCATAAGATGGGCAAATGGAATATCATTATGACCCGGATGGAGACGAAACTGAATGATAATGTAACATATAAGAAATGGAAGACATATATGAACACCAGTAACAATAGAGTGAAGGATGCGAGCCATGAAAGTAGTAAGCTCAGTCTTGTTACCAAACCTAGGATAGACATTAGAAATGAAAATACGATGGAGAATCCTGTATCTGGGTAACATAAATTTGGAATTAAGTGCATTCCCGGAATTCCATTCCACATTCATGCTGCATAACACTCTAGCGAGCATTCATTTTTTTTATTCAGATGATTTTGCCACTAAAGTAGAAATAGGAATTCTGTCATCATTAACTAGAAGATCCATCAAGCCGATATTAAGTGACAGTCTACATCAATAGGACCTTCTCTTGTTGTAATAGTAAAAGTTAAATTCTTAGTAGAAAAGTCACTTATATAAGCAAACATGGCTTGCACAATGGAACGATATACAGGACTGTCCCAATTTAATATGTTAGGCCAACCTACAATTTGAAGGAGGGGAACAATACCGAAAGGTTCCAAATGATTAGAGCTGACTGTTCATTCAATGATCACGTTGCGAAGACGTATATCCCATACATACTCGGGGTCTTCTTCGGGTGACCGAAGATGGCGTACCATGATTGAAGCGGAACGAGAAGAAGAACCACGAGAGGCTCTCTTCTTATTTCTACCTTTCATAACAACAAGGAATAGAAGGAATACAAGCAACGCAAGAAAGGTAAGATGGGTTTCAAGTATATCAAATTTTATGCTAGAAACCCCAATAAGCCACCATAAACCTTGAAATAAACTACAAAAACAAGGAAAAGGAAGTGCAAAGTACTTAAATCCACAAGGAAATAAAAAAAGATGCACTAACCAAGAAGGAATCGAATGTGAGTTCGACCGGTCGTGGTAGGGTTGGTTAGGGAAGATGAAACAAATGAAGAAAAAGTACTTTTAGCATAATAAAAGGCCTCAAACCCGAGCGGCTCAACTGGTTGAGTACATACTCGATCGGTCGTGCCACGAATGGTCAAGCGTGTACTCGATAGGTCGTGCACCTCATAAATTCTGCATTTTTTCATATTTTAAAATTTTTAAAAATTTATAAAAATAAATAAAATAAAACCTTGCAATATATTGCAAATAAACAAATGCAATTCAGATCATAGTGCACATACCCATATCCAATTTCAACTTAGCAAACTTGTTTCTGTCAAGCGATTTTATAAATATGTCTGCAAGTTGATTTTCAGTCTGAATATAATCCACAGAAATAATCTTATCTTCTACTAATTCATGAATATAATAATATCTAATGTCAATATGCTTAGTTCATGAATGCTGAATTAGATTTTTAGAAATGTTAATTGCGCTAGAATTGTTACAATACAACACCATAGAATCTTGCGCAAATCCATAATCACTTAACATCCTTTTCATCCACACAAGTTGGGTGCATGCATTACCAACTGCAATATGCTGAACCTTAGCCATGGAAAGTGATACAGAACTCCGTTTCTAACTAAGCCAAGAAACTAGACAATTCCTGACATAAAAACATCTACCACCAGTAGACTTGCGATCATCAATATTACTGGCCCAATTAGCATCCGAATAATCGGATAATTAAACATTAGTATCATGATGATACCAAAGGCCAAGTTTGGATGAACTTGTGACATTATCAAAATGCGCTTTATAGCAATCAGGTGGGACTCTTTAGGGTCCGATTGATATCTAGCTTAGATTCCTACGTTGAATGCAATATCAAGTTCGCTCGCAGTTAAATATAATAAACTACCTATTATACTGCGATACAACTTAGGATCTACACTTTTACCTGTCGAATCTTTACAGAGTCTAAGTGTCATACTCATAGGAGTATCGAAATTTTTATTGCTCTCAAATCTAAACTTTTTAACCAAATTTAGAGCGTATTTGATTTGAGAGATAAAGAACCATCAAGAAGCTATTTTACTTACAAACCTTAGAAATAGTTCAGTTCTCCAGCCATGGTCATTTCAAATTTTGACTTCATTAAATCTGCAAACTCAACAGTCATGTTAGAACAGGTAGATCCATAGATAATGTCATCAACATCTATTTGTACTATCAATATGTGATCATTGTGTTTCTTTACAAAAAGTGTCTTATCAACACTCCCCATTATAAAGTTATGACTTAGTAAAAACTTAGTCAATTTCTCATACTATGCCCTAGGAGATTGTTTCAATCCATAGAGTGCCTTTTTCAAGCGATAAACATGATCAGAATGTTTAGGGTCTTCAAAACCCTTAAGTTGTTCAACATATACTTCCTCATGCAAATCACCATTCAAGAAAGCACTCTTAACATCCATTTGATAAATTTTGAACTTTTGTAATAAGAAATGGATATAAACAGTCTGATAGATTCAAGATGAGCTACTGGGGCAAAGTTTCATCATAATCGATGCCTTCTATTTGAGTGTACCCTTGTACAACTAGTCTAGCCTTGTTTCTTATAATGTTACCAAGTTCATCAGACTTATTTTTAAAGATCTATTTAGTTCCAATAATGTGTTTATCATTAGGTCTAGGAACTAAGTGCCATACATCATTCCTTAAAATTGATTAAGTTCATGTTGCATAGTTACCATCTAGTTTTCATCACCAAGAGCTTCTTTTACATTGGCCGGCTCAATCTGGGATGTAAAGCACACATAATTATAAATATTTTCTAATTGTCTACGAGTGCGCACACCAGTGAGAGGATTCCTAAGAATTTGATCAATTGGATGGTCTTTAACTGATAGCAATTCAGGGTCATTTTCACTAGACGAAGAGTTTGGTTTATCAAATAAAGAGACTTCATCATCTTCTGAACTTGAGACAGGTGTATTCAAGTGATCATCTATAACTACATTAATGGATTCTTAAATAACACCGGTCCTCTTATTAAGAACACGATACGCTTGATTATTTAGTGCATATCCTAGGAAAATACCCTCGTCACTCTTAGTGTCAAAATTTCCCACATTTTTTCAATCACATAAAATGTAGCACTTGCTACCAAAAACCCGAAAGTAATAGTAGTCTTCTTATTAAACCATAGTTTATATGCGATCTTATTATTAGACTTTCTAGTATAAACACAGTTAGTGATATAACACGCTATGTTCACAACTTCAACCCAAAGATTTTTAGGAAGTTTCATATTATTTAACATCACATTGGCCATTTCTTGAAGTACTCAATTTTTTCTTTCAACAACCCCATTCTATTGAGGTGTCTTGGGTGCAGAATACTCATACGATATTCCATGATCGCTACAGAACTTCTCAAAACTGCTATTATCAAATTCGAAACCATGATCACTATAGATTTTGGAGACATGTGATTCTTTCTCAGTTTGGATACGCTTAAGTACATTTTTCACTTCATCGAGAGTCTCAGATTTCTCCCTCATGAAAACTATCCATATATACCTAGTAAAATCATCTACAATTACTAGAATATATTTCTTACCACCTTGACTCTCCATTCTAGTCGGTCCAACGAGATCCATGTGGTGAAGTTCAAGGGGTTTGGATGTGGCATTGGAGTTTATTTTCTTGTGAGCACTCCTAGTTTATTTTACAATCTGGCATTCACCACAAATTTTATCCAATTTCTTTAACTTAGGTAAACCTCTTATTACTTCACTTTTTCTCAGTCTATAAAGAGTACGGTAGTGTACATGTCCTAGGCGTTTATGCCATAGTTCGGTCTTATCAGTTTGGACCACGTAACACGATAACTTAGACGAGCTAGAATCACTGACTATATAGCAGTTCTTAGATGTTCTGTGACCAATTAATATCATAGAACCATTCTCATTAGAAATCTCACACCCTTGGTTGGTGAATTTGACACTATGTTTGTTATCACAAATTTGAGAAATGCTTAAGAGATTATGCTTAATGCCCTCTACAAACAACACATTCTCAAATGAAGGAAGATTAACGAGTTGAACTGTACCTTGGCCAATAATTTTGTAGTTGCTACCATCACCAAATGTGACTGAGCCATCAGTCATATCTTTAAGATTGGTGAACAAATCTTTATCACCTGTCATGTGCCTAGAGAAACCACTGTCTAGGTACCACTTTGATTGACTCGAAGCCTTGAAAGCAGTGTGGGCAACCAAACAAGCAACCTTAGGAACCCATTTCATTACATTTTTGGGTTTTGGAGGATAGTTAGTTTTTCTATGCTTGTAGTTGTTATATATTCTACCATTTGAGTTAGATTTTAGAAGCTCCTTGAGTAAATCCATAATTTTCTTAGCTAATGGGTTATGATTCTAATTTCTATAATTGATATGGTTGATTTTAGGTTTCATAGCCTGAAAAGTTTTAGAATTTTTAAAAGTATTTTGATTCAGATTTTTCCCTTTTAAGTTAGAGGACTCCCCTTTAACAAACTTAGGAGGAGTGGACTTGCTTTTAGAAGGTGTATTTTTAGCGTAGCCTAGACTAGATCTATCACCACATTTCCTTGATCTGGTTAATAATCTTTCTAGTTTAGGATCACTCTAGGCATACCTCCAAGTATCCCTCAAACTCAAGAGAGAAGAGACTTCTACTTATAGTTTTTCATTTTCGGATTTTAGGTTTTCAACTTAGGAAGTTTTGAATTCTAAATCACATTTGGTTTCTTTCAAAATGATCTAAAAGGTGAGATTTTCTAATACTAGATTATCAAAATTTTCTTTTAATTTAAAAAAATTCTTTTTGAAGTTTTAATTTTACAGCTATCTTGCAACTTTTCCTGTATAGGGCATCATAGGCATCTTGTAAATCTTCATCATTTTCAGGATCACTTCTCAGATTTTCTTCATTAGTTGAATCACAACTGTCTGTGAAAGTAAATTTGGCTAGAGTCATTAAGGCTTTGACCTCATTAGTAGACTCAGGTTCAGAATCATCTAACTCAGAAGAGACTTCAAAGCAAGACGATTCATCCCATGTAGCCAACATGCCTTTCATTTTAGGTTTAACCCTCTTTGGACATTTGTTTACCAGATGCCCGTATTCATGGCAGTTGCAACATTGACTGTCTTTAATAGATTTCTAAGTTTTAGATCTAGTCCTTTTCTTTTCAAAAGGGTTTTAAAAATCTACCCTCTTTTTACTTTTAAAAATTTTATAAAACTTCTTGGCTAACAGTGTCATATCATCTTCAGAGTTTTCAAAATTAGAATTACTAACATTTTCATGAGAAATATTTTTAGAAGACTTAAGGGCGATGGACTTTCCTTTAGGAGCCTTAAAGTTTAACTTGTAGGTTTATAAAGAACCAACCAGCTCTTCAACCCTCATATTATCCATATCACAATGTTCCTGAATGGCAGTGACCTTCGAATTGAACTTATCAGGTAATGAGTGCAATATCTTTGCACAGACTTTGCTTTCTGGGATACTATCACCAAGACGCCACATAGAGTTGACTATGTCATTTAACTTAGTATAGAAGTCCATGAAAGTTTCACTTTCTTTCATACGTATCTCCTCAAACCGAGTGGTGAGGATTTGAAGTTTAGATTTCTTGACAATACTCGTACCCTCGTGTGTCATTCCTATAATGTCCCAATCTTGCTTTGCAGTATCATAGGATATAATTCTTTTGAATTCATCTGGTGATAGTGCGCAACTAATTGCATTTAAAGCCTTTGCATTGGCACTACTCTAATTTTTCTGAAGTGTGGTCCAAGAAAAATAAGGTGCAACCTCATAGTTTTAGTTCCATCAGTGCTTAGAACTTCAGTGGTAGGAGGGGTCCATCTAGTCACTGTGGCTTGTCACATGCTCTCATCTATGGACCTTAAAAAGATCCTCATTCTGGCTTTCCAATAGGCATAATTGGAGCCATCAAAAGGTGAAGGCCTAGTGATTAAGAGGCTATCAAAATTTGACATCTTATAAGCTCATATCGATTAGCATAGGAAATGAATCCAAAAAGAAGCTATTATGATACCACTTGAAAAGGTTGAGCAATACATCCTGGGGGGGGGGGTGGGGGGGAGGGGGATGAATGGGACTATGCCAAATTAAAAAATAAATGTGGAATTGAAAGAAAGATATCACAATCAAATAATAAATAAGCACAAGTAAATAGCAACCTTAAATGTACTAATCTTGAGAGGTTGATACAAACTTAGTCTACAGACAACGTAACACCAAAAATCGAAGGCTTATGGCAGGATAACCTTAGTAGAAAGTTTTTAAGTATCAAAAACCCAAAACAATAAAGAGGCAAAGAAAATAGCAAATAAAATAAACTAAGTTATTACAACATTCTCACAAGTGCATAAAATAAATTACACCATTCACCACAAATGCTTAAAGAAAATTACAACATTCACACACATTGACACATTAAATCAATCACCACAACTCCAGGAATTATAATGGTTCGCTTGTGTATACACCAACTGCTAGAAAACAGCCACACAACTACTCCACTCCTAATATCCACTCCCTCGGGATATTAGTGTTCACTATGAAAAAAGGTTTTCTAAGGTTCACTTTAAAACCTTCACAATTGTGTCTTTGATTGGGCTTACACAATCACAAAAACCCCACACTTTGAGATTTTTTGGATCACCTCAGACAAAACTAAAAAGAGATTTTTCGGGCACAACCTCAAAAACCAAAAAAAAAAGGATATACAAAATGTAATGTACTTATCTGGAAATTCTCCTTTGATGCAGACGAAAATGCTTAATGTCCAGTCTCACAGATGAAAAGGTTCGAGTTCTAAATGATTTTTAAATTAAATCAACTTGGGCTAGCTTGATTTGATTTTGATCTCAAAAAAGGGGAAATCACAAATCCCTTCTTAATGTAAGATTAGAATAAAGATCACAAAATCAAATTACAGTAGCTAATTAAAGAGAATCTAAAATGAGCACAATATAGCTTAATAAATTTACAAACTTATCTCTTAGAGTGGTGTCTTGATTTAGCTTTGAATGAATGAAAAAAGTCTGAAATTCGTGCTTTATTTATAGGTAAAAATACTGTTCACTCGACTAGTCTAAGGGTCGGTTCGACTGGTCGAAGGACCAATAAAATTTCAAATTTTCTGTCACGATAAGATAAGGTCGTTACTCAACTGGTCGAGTGGCTTGCTCAACTAGTCAAGCAATGCACTTGACTAGTCTAGCAATGCACTTGACTGGTCGAGTGGGACTAAAAAAGCTTGCTAGACTTTGAGTCGAGCCTACACGACTGGTCGAGCATTATTCACTCGACTAGTGGAGCAGTCTCCACGACTGGTCGAGAGTCCAACAGAAAATTCTAAAAATTCACAACAAACCTTAGACTGGTCGAGAAACGTCTTAGGCTGGTCGAGCCAGTACTTAGACTAGTCAAACAAGGACTAAGACTAGTCGAGAAAATGACGTATAAACATATGAAATGACCCACATCAAATATGCAATGAATATGACACAACCTATGGTCAATATAGGGTCATCCAAACCTGTTTGTGAGTAGGAACAAATGAAATATCATTCGCTTCCAAATCTTAATATCTTGTGATACTTGAAGCTTGAGTTTGATCTCTTGAACTTGAGCTTGAGTTATGCTTGAGTTCTTAAGTTTTTAGCGTACAGCCGTTGAACTTCAAACATGAACTTGAACTCTTGAATTTTAGCTTGAAACCATAAACTTCAACACTATTCACTTCAACTTGAAGTTGTAGGCAAGTTCGATGAAGATCCAGAGAACTTTAAAATGTATGAACCTGATCACTTCAACTCAAAGCATGATACAAATACTAAATGGTTTCACACAACAAAATTTGACAACACTACGGGTGCTAGATTTTCACAACAACATTTACATATCTCTCTAATAAAGATTAAGCAAAAAATCCAAGCCACCAAATATAATTTCCAATTTCTCATCAGATTGAAAATTCTGTTGCTAAATATAAGAGGTTATTTGGATGCCTATAAATGAGCTAGGTTGTAAATTATTTGCACATTTCATTTGGATTTTTTATTTTTTTTAAAAGATATTTATAGGCAGTAAATGATTTATAACATTTATCCTTATCTCATATATAGAGAGAGTTAGATTTCATTTACCACTCTCTATTTATAGCCCAATGGCTAGAAATGAAAAAATAGGCTCTCCGAGATAATTTAAAGGCTATCCAAACATCGATAATTATTTACCTGTAGATCATTTATAGCTTAATAGTCAATCTAACTTATAAACACATTTACCTTTAAATCATTTACAATTTAAATCATTTATGGGCATCGCCCTAACTGAATGATTGAAGAATCAGGATTTCTTAAGTTAGAAACCAAATCGAAGATGCAAAAAAACCACTTAGCAGAGTGTCAATTAATTTCCCATCTCTCTCTCAGAGTTTACATTAGTATACAAATAATTCAAATGAAACCATTCAAATATTGGGTACCAGATTTTAATAACTTAACCTCAAAGTGAATTGATCCATGAAAATTCTCATCATCTCAGGACCATCAAATGTGTAACATCTTATCTTGGCATTCCTTCTAAGAAATGGCATGATGGTCCATTCACCAAGGACCATCCTAGCAAAATTGTATCCAATGCAAGCTTTTAGGTCATATTATATTAAAGAGGCCACCTCCCATCAAGGTCAGTATGCAATCCTCAAATAAAGAGGCCACCTCTTCTGTTTGCTTTGGCTTACCTCACTTTTGTATGGCCTGGAGAGGTGTTTGGTTCAAAATAATGTGTTATTGGCTACTAGCTCATGCTTTGTTTATAGGAAGCTTTCCAATCTTGTAATTTGATCTTTTTAAGAAACTATTATACTTTGCAGATTGTGGGAGTTGTATTTGATCTTTTCTCATTATTTCAAGAAGCTATTATACTTTCACTTAGTAATGCTTAATATGTATTACATTTTTTTTCTTAAATTATTATTGTGACTTGTTAGTTTATAGTTGTGACTTGTGATTGTGATTTCTAAGTTACATAATTAGTTACCTATTTGAGGATTTCTATGTGGCTTTACATAGATATGGTGTGTTTTTGATAGCATAAAAATCACTCAAATTGTCTCATTTTGGACCATTCAAGGTTAGATAGATAGTATGCTTTCATATAATCTATTTAAATGTTTATGCCTAATCCGCAGTCCATCTCCTCATTTCTCTCTAGATATGTTTCTTCCGTTCCGTATCCAATGCCAAATATTTTTACATTACTTTAGATATTTGGCATCAGAATGTAACGTAAGATCAACTTATCGGGAGAGGCATGGGGAGATGCTGCCAGATTTTCGGCGTGGACGTTTAAATGAGAATATGAAAGTATTACAATCTATCCAACCTTGGATGGGTAACTAATTTAATATTTAATCGAGTGGTGATCCCTAGAAGGTGGGAACCGCTGTTATGACTGTGACAAAGCTATCCATTTCCTATGGACAACAACATGGGTGGCCTGGCCATTTGGACAGGCCCATGTTTATATATTAGCTTGAAATTAATGGAGCAGACCCGGATGTGCGTCGGAGCTATCCAGATGTTGAGTGGGGGTCCCTAGAAGGTGGGAACCGCTATTATGACCATGTGAAATTGTTCATTTCCTATGGACAACAATATTGGTGGCCTGGCCATTTGGACGGAACCGTGTTTATGTATTAGCTCGAAATTGATGGAGCAAACCCGGATGTGCGTCGGAGCTATCCGGATGTTGAGCGGGGGTCCATGGAAGGTGGGAACCACTGATATTTATTTTTTCCCTTCATCACTATCTGTGTGATCTTGTGAACAGGTTGGATGATAAATAAACATCACTATGGCCCTAGAAAGGTTTCAATGATGGAAATCATTATACCCACTGTTTCTTGTGGTATGGTCCACCTGAGTTTTGGATATGATTCAATTTTGGTTTCAACACCTTAAATGATCTAGAAAAGTAGATGAATGGTGTAGATAAACTACATATATTTACAGTAGGTATAATGATTTCCTAACCCTAAATCTAAACTTGAAAACCTAAGCCTAAACCTAAACCCGATCCCAAATTCCTAAACCTATAACCTATAACCTAAACCTAAACCTAAACCTATAACCTAAACCTAAACCTAAACCTATAACCTAAACCTAAACCTATAACCTATAACCTAAACCTAAACCTAAACCTATAACCAAAACCTAAACCTAAACCTATAACCTATAAATTAAACCTAAACTTGAAAACCTAAACTTAAACCGAACCTGAACCCGAATTCCTAAACCTAAACCTAAACCTAAACCTATTCTCAAATCCCTAAACCTACAACATAAACCTAAACCTATAACCTATAACATAAACTTAAACCTAAACCTATAACCTATAACATAAACCTAAACCTATAACCTATAACCTAAACCTAATCCTATAACCTATACCTATAACCTAAACCTAAACCTAAAACCAAAACCTAAACCTAAACCTATAACCTATAACCTAAACCTAAAGCAAAACGTATAACCTATAACCTAACCTAAACCTAAACCTATAACCTAAACCTAAACCTATGACAGAAACCTAAACCTATAACCTATAACCTTAACCTAAACCTAAACCTATAACCTAAACCTGTAACCTATAACCTAAACTTAAACCTATAACCTAAACCTAAACCTAAACATATAACCTATAACTTAAACCTAAACTTGAAAACCTAAACCTAAACCCGAACCCGAACCCAAATTCCTAAACCTAAACCTAAACCTATTCTCAAATCCCTAAACCTATAAACTATAACCTAAACCTATAACCTATAACCTTAACCTTAACCTAAACCTATAACCTATAACCTATAACCTATACCTACACCTAAACCTATAACCTAAACTTAAACCTAAACCTATAACCTATAACCTAAACCTATAACCTTAACCTGAACCTAAACCTAAACCTATAACCTAAACCTAAACCTATAACCTATAACCTAAACCTAAACTTGAAAACTAAAACCTAAACCCAAACCCGAACCTGAAATCCTAAACCTAAACCTAAACCTTTTCTCAAATCCCTAAACCTATAACCTAAACCTAAACCTTAAACCTATAACCTAAACCTAAACCTATAACCTAAACCTATAACTTATAACCTAAACCTATAACTTAAACCTGTAACCTATAACCTAAACCTAAACCTATAACCTATAACCTAAACCTAAACATGACAACCTAAACCCGAACCCGAACCCGAATTCCTAAACCTAAACCTACACCTATTCTCAAATCCCTAAACCTATAACCTATAACCTAAACCTATAACCCTAACATAAACCTAAACCTATACCTAAACTTGAAAATATAAACCTAAACCCAATCCCGAACCCAAAACCAAACCCGAATCCCTAAACCTAAACCTAAACCTAAACTCAAATCCCTAAACCTAAACCTAGACCTAAACTTGAAAACATAAACCTAAACCCGATCCTGAACCTGAAACCAAACTCGAATCCCTAAACCTAAATTTAAACCTAAACCTAAACTCAAATCTCTAAACCTAAAACTACACCTAATCCTAAACCTATAACCCTAACCCTAACCTAAACCTAAACTCGAAAACATAAACCTAAACCCAATCCTGAACCCGAACCCAAACGCAAATTCCTAAACCTAAACCTAAACCGTAACTCAAATCCCTAAACCTAAACCTACACCTAAACCTAAACCTATAACCCTAACCTAAACCTAGACCTAAACTCAAAAACATAAACCTAAACCCGATCCCGAACCCGAAATTGAACCCGAATCCCTAAACCTAAATTTAAACCTAAACCTAAACTCAAATCTCTACACCAAATCCTAAACCTATAACCCTAACCCTAACCTAAACCTAAACTCGAAAACCTAAACCTAAACCCGATCCCGAACCCGAATTCCTAAACCTAAACCTTAATTAAAACTCAAATTCCTAAACCTAAACCTACACCTAATCTTAAACCTATAACCCTAACATAAACCTAAACCTAAACTTCAAATCCTAATCTTAAACCTGATCCCAAACCCAAAACTGAACCTGAATCCCTAAACCTAAACTCAAACCTAAACCTATACCTATACCTAATCCTAAACCTATAACCCTAACCTAATCTTAAACCTATTTTCATAAACTGACTCTAATCTTTTTATTATAGAGATGGATAAGAGTTGGATGTAACTAAGAACAGATTTGGCCCAGAGTATAAACAAGGGGTTCAAGAGTTCATGGAATTTGTGCGAAATCGAGCAGATTCAGACAATAAGATTAGGTGTCCATGTTGAAAATGCAAGAACATAGTTCATAAGACTTTAGACAAAGTAGAAGATGATTTGTTCATAGTTGGGATTGACCAGGGTTACACTTGGTGGATCCATCATGGTGAAGAGTTTCACCAAAGAGTTGAGGCCACTGAAGTCCTTACTGACCTAATTATGCCGGATGATGAGGATGAAGACATTGACAAAATGTAAGATATTATAGGGGATGTGTTTAGGGGAACAATTGCAGATACTAATTTTGCAGCGACAAGTAGTAGCTAAGATATTCATCTTATGGGTGATGTCAAATCAGAAAAGTTTAGTAGGTTGTTAAGGGATGCGCAACGTCCACTTTATCCGGGGTATGAGAACTTCTCCAAGTTGAATTTTCTTACAAGGTTACTTCATTTGAAGATAATAAATCGTTGGAGTAACAAATTGTTCGACATGTTGCTTGATTTGTTGAAAGAAGCATTACTGGATGGTGAGACATTGCCTAAGTCTCATTACGAGGCAAAATCCTAGATGTGAGACTTGGGCCTTGGTTACATCCTCATACATGCATGTATAAATGATTGTTTATTGTATTGGAAAGATCATGAAAATGTTGAAGAGTGTCCAAAACGTGGAGAGTCTAAGTGGAAGTATGACGAAGCCAAGTGTAAGAAAATCCCACAAAAGGTGTTAAGGTACTTTCATTGAAACCCAGATTGCAAAGATTGTTTACGTCTCGCAAGACGGCTGAAGATATGAGGTGGCATAAGGAGAAATGCATTCATGATGATAGTACACTAAGGCACCCTGCGGACTCTGAAGCTTGGCAAAAATTTGACAAGCAATATGACTGGTTTGCGGAAGATTCTCGCATTGTTCAACTAGGTCTTCCAAGTGATGGTCTTAATCCATTTAGTAATATAAGTAGCTCGTACAGTATGTAGCCAGTGGTACTTATGCCCTACAATTTATCTCCTTGGTTGTTTATGAAGGAGTCATTTTTTATGATGTCATTGCTTATTCTTGGACTCAGGTCACCTGGGAATGACATTGATATATATTTGCAACAGTTAGTAGATGAGTTAAATGAGTTGTGGAGTCAAGATGTATAGACGTATGATACATTTGCAGGACAGACATTTCAATTGCATGCAGCGGTTCTGTGGACAATAAATGACTTCCTCGCGTATAGGAATTATTCTGAGTGGAGCACGAAGGGAAAGTTGGCTTGTCCTACATGTAGTATTGAGACTTGTTCATTGTCATTGAAACATGGTAAAAAAAAATATGTTATATGGGCCATCGTCCCTTCCTTCTAAGTAATTATAGTTGGCGCAGCAAAACGATGATAGTTGATGGCAAACAAGATCATAGGCCACCACCAAAAGAGGTATCTGGAGAAGATATGATTCAACAACTGAGTAACAATGGAGAAGTTAGAATTGGTAAGGCACCGCACTTGAAGAAGAGGAAATGTACAGTATTGGAGTATAACTGGAGGAAGAATAGTATTTTTTTAGTTGCCCTATTGGAGTGAACTGAAATTGTGACACAACTTGGATGTCATGAATATTAAGAAGAATATATGTGACAATGTCTTCAGAACATTAATGAACATAGAGAAGAAAATAAAAGACAATTTCAAAGCTTGATTAGATCTACAAGCACTGGGTTTAAGGAAAGAGTTGCACTTGCAACCACATGAAAATTCATATACTATACTAGCAGCCTGTTATACATTGACAAAACTAGAGAAAAAGCATTTATGTGAATAGTTGAGATCGGTGAAGTTTCTCGATGGGTATGCATCAAATATCTCTCGGCGCATAAACATTATAAACTGTGAGGTAACAGGAATGAAAAGTTATGATTGTCACGTCCTTTTGCAACATTTACTACTGGTTGCGATTCATGGATTCCCAAGTAAGGATATCAGTGTGGCGCTGATTGAGTTAGGGATATTCTTTAAGGATTTGTGTTCGAAATCGTTGAACGTAGAGGTTATTAAACGACTGAAGAGGGACATTTT
This sequence comes from Magnolia sinica, assembly GCF_029962835.1. Classification (NCBI taxonomy): domain Eukaryota; kingdom Viridiplantae; phylum Streptophyta; class Magnoliopsida; order Magnoliales; family Magnoliaceae; genus Magnolia; species Magnolia sinica. Next base: position 47,432,036 of record NC_080578.1, on the reverse strand, counting down.
CGTAATCATTTGCAAACTTGAAAGAATATTTTCACCTGCATTTTTTGATCTCATGGTACACCTAGGGATTCACTTACTGCACAAGGTGAAGTTTGCAGGCCTAGTACAATATCGTTGGAAGTATCTGATCAAAAGGTGGTAGAACCTATTAAAATTTTTATTCATTCCATAAACTATATATGTCCATGTTTTCATATGTATAACATAGTGGTTTTATGTACAGATACCTTCACACACTAAAACAATTTGTTAGGAATAAGGAACATCCAGAGGGATCCATTATTGAGGCGTACATTGATAATGAGTGCTTGACATTTTGCTCCATATATCTTCGTGGCATAGAGAATAGATTCAACCAAGAAGATCGGAATGCCGACGAAGGACAGGAGCATGAATAAGGACTCATATCTATATTCGCACATAATGTCTATCCTTTAGGATCCCGAACGTTTTAGGATATGGACCTTGGGGATCAAGTAAAGGTGCAGTGGTATGTGTTGCATAATTGTAAAGAAATAGAGTCGTACTTAGAGTAAGTCAAATCCCTCGATAATTGTATCTCTACATATGATGATCTTAATGTTTCTTATTGATGACATGCCAATTATGTGTAGCGAACACATCAAGGAGATGAAGTCCCAATACCCTACAAATTATGATCGAATGCATCAGGATCAGTTTCCAGAATGGTTTACAAAACGTGTAAGATTTCACCTTGTATCTCACCACACTTAGAATTTTATTGTATTGCACAATATTTAAACCTAAGAAAATTCGTAAACAATTACAATCTACGCATGATAATAGATGAAGACGTTGCATGCTAGCAACTCTGCGGATGCGTCTGATGCACTTTACTCATTGGTGTGTGGCCCTGATAGACGTGTATCTAGATATACAAGTTGTATTGTAAATGGGATTCGGTTCCACACCGAAGAGCGTGAGAAGTATAGGACCATACAAAATAGTGGGGTGGTTGTGAAGGGAATGCATGAGGAGGTAGAAATTGACTTTTATGACATTTTGACGGATATTATTGAACTGAGTTATTGTATGAGAAAGCGGGTATACTTATTTAAATGTGATTGGTGAGACATTGGAAATAAGAAGTTGGGAATACAGACTGACGACTATTTTATGAGCATAAATTAATCTCGGAAGTAGTTTAAGGACGACCCATTTGTCCTCGCCAGCCAAGCCGAATAAGTATTTTACCTCGCTGACACCAAGTTAGGCGGCTCTTGGCACGTGGTGCAGAAAATAAAGCCCAGGAATGTATTTGACGTTCTCGAACTAGACGTCGAAGATAGCGATGATGGGGGAAATGAAACATCTATGGTTGAACAAGCATATCAAGAAGACATGCTATCTGGGGATAGAGGGACTGATCTAAATGTTGATATTGATGTGGTGCAATTAGACAAAGATGATTTGCCACCTGATCATATTGATACCTCGATAATGTATGACATTGTTAGAGATGATAACGATTTCATTGATGACGACATTGCAGACGATGAAGAGGAAATACTGATCAGCGGTAGTGATGGTGAAGAAGAAATAGTCTAAGCGATAGCTATATAGACGACGATTATTAAATGTACACATGATTTACATGTCATTTTTTAATTCGAATAATTTGATTATTACATATATACATGTTTTACAAGTCATGATTTATTCCTTTAATTGACTTATTTATAATCCACATTTGCAGTTGAGTTAATTTTTTATCATGTCCTCCTCAAACCGAAGCGTAGCAGAAGCACGTAGCATACTTCATCAGCTGTTGTGGATGGACTTTCTGACCCTATCTTCTTCTGGTAGGTCCAAAGAGATACCCAGTCTGGTCGATGAGAGTAGGGAGGAATATATCGATGATGACTCATATGAAAGATTATATAATCTCAAAAAAAATTTGGACCTGATGGAGGAATATAACCGCAAAAAATTTCATATGGAAGATGCAGTTTTGTCACTTGCACATCTGAATGAAGTCCCGAGAGACCAGATTTCTCCTATTGTGACTAGCATGTTGGCTGTAACAATGTCGAGTGCTTCACACAGCTTAACATATACTTCTACAACATACGATAACTTACGTAGGGAGTACTTCAGATAGTTGATCCGAAGTTGTTTCGTATTACAATGAAATACATGTATTTAATATAAAATGACAATGTGTAATGAAAATTTCAAATTTTACTATAATGTTTACCGTTTTATTATATTCTGCTTGCATTATAATGTAATGGTATAATCATATTTTAATCATCTCTCTAAGCATAAGAACAAATTCATTCTACATCAACACTACTTGTATAATATTTTAGTACATTCCACTTGCACTATAAAGTTTAATGTGGTTGCTATATTGATGTTCGTACACTTATACTAACATTGTTTAAATTTATAAGTTCAAACTTCTCACATATTCAGTCATGGCACCAGGTGGGAGATCACGTCGTTCGCGCATTGGATATATCCCTTCCACCTGTGATATGGCGGAGACAGCATAGACGTCACATGCTACATCACAGGCATTTACGCCCTCGGTTGAGCATAGATCGGGCACTGTATGTAAGTGTAGACATATATTTCTTTTAGTGACTTCTGTTTATGTTTAGACTTACATATTTCTTTTGCGACAACATCATCGACCAGCTGACAAGGACATAGACCCACGTGTGGGTTAATTTTAAAGCAACTTACGCGTGAGGTTAGGGTGACGGTAGAGTTCCTACAGGACTGCTTTAGACTTGTTGGGAACAATGTCAGATTGTTTATGTCAGATGTCGATGTCCTATGCCAATCTCTAATCCCCGCCACCACACCCTGTTGGGCAAACGTGACAGATGATGTGCGGCAACTCATCCATCAGCGCCTTTAGGTAAATTTTAGTAAATTAAATTTTCTTTTGTGAAAGTTCATTTACGGTTAAGTTATTTTCTTAATAAGTTTATTACCTTAATCTATTGTTTACGAAACTGTAGGATAAATTTATCCTAAATCTGAGTGTTCCCTACATTTCTCATGCCATTGACGACATGGTCAGGGAGCGGTTCAAAGAGTACCGCGGGGAGTTACACTAGCGGTATAAGCGGTGCAGGACCCACAAGGAGGCCAATACTGTTCGCACCGCTGCAGGTGACTACAGACGACTGGCGTATACTCTGCGAGAGATTTTCATATGATGTCTTTCAGGTAATATTTATATATTTACGATATCTTAAGGTAACAATTAAATTCACAATTAATAACAATGTATTATGAATAATGTGTTCAGAAGAGGAGCAAAATAAATTCTGCAAATAACGGAAAGTTATAAGTGAACTACGTAACAGGTTCAAAGTCATTTGTACGACATCGTCACTATGTGGTAAGAAATTTTCGGTGATTATTAAGTTGATATATTCAAAGTCATTTATATTAACTCTATTGTCCTTTTAATTGCACAGCGAGATTCCGTCACCGGCCTGGAGTCCGGACCAGTAGACCTCTACAGGGGGACTCACCGTCAGTAGGCGACGGGATCTTGGGTTCATCCTAGAGCCAGTGAGAATTGGGTAAAAATCCTTACATTGTAAAATTTAATTGCAATGAATTATAATAATGTCATTCATTATGAAAATTCATATGTTTTCATTACAGGCGGTGATGGACACCATACGCAATCAACTCACTCCTGATGGTAGTCAGCGGAGTGAGCCAGATATCCTGAGCAAGGTGTTTGGCACCCGTTCGGGATATCTATGTGGGCTTAGCCATGGTGCCAAACTCATGGCACCCGCTAGATCTGCCTCTAGCCGATCCATCGCTGGCGAGAGCACCTTATGCTGAGCTGATAACATAGAGAGAGAGAGAGGTTCAGTAGCTACGGGTCATCGTTGATGAGATCAGAGAGCAGCTAGAAAGGCAGAGGGAGGAGGACAAGAGGCGACAGGAGGAGCAAGAGAGGAAGATCGAGGAGATGCGGGTGGAGCATGAGCGATAGATGCAGGAGATGTTTCAGGCTCTCGTTGCATGTTTGGCCACCAATGCCCCACCACCTCCGCCTTCATCTTTGTTATTTATTTTATTTTATTTATAATTTATTTTATGTACGAATGTTAAACTTATATATATTTGTGCATGGATGAATGTGATGTGGATAAGATTGTGTGTGTATGTATGGATGTGGTTTGTGTTTGGATGGATGTAGTCTGTGTTTGGATGGATGTAGATGTGAATATGATGAAAATATATTGTAACGGGTGTATATCAGAAATTTTTTCCTGAATTTTGAAAAAAAAGAGACTATTACCAATGAAATATTTCATAGGTAAAAAATACTACAAAGATTTATACCAACGAAACATTTTGTTGGTAATAATAGGTTGAAAACTTATATCGATTGAATATTTCGTAGGTAAAAATTAATACAAAAATTTAAACTTATACCGACGAAACATTTTGTAGCTAGAAATTAATACAAATAGTTTATACCAATGAAATATTTTGTAAGTAAATGTTTATACCGACGACCTATTTCATCGGAAAAAGTTTAATCCACAGTTTATATCGATGAAATATTTCGTAGGTAAAAGTTTAATCCATAGTTTTTACCTATGAAATATTTCATAGGTAAAAGTTTAATCCACATTTTTTACCTACGAAATATTTCGTAGGTAAAAGTTTCACCCACCTTTTTTACCTACGAAATATTTCGTAGGTAAAAGTTTAATCCATAGTTTTTTACCTACGAAATATTTCGTAAGTAAAAGTTAGTTTTACTGATGAAATATTTCATCAGTGAAAGCTGTGTTTACCGACAAAATATATTATTTTTTCTACTAAAAGTAACATGTTTTGCCAGTGATTTTTTTTGTCGGTAATTGTTTTAGCATTGCCGATGAAGTAATATTTCATTGGTAAAAGGCTTTAGCCACGGTCTTATCACGACAATCTTTTCGACGACATATTTCATCGGTAATAATCATTACGAACGAAAAAAGATTAAATAACAAAGAATTATTTCATCAATAAAAGAACAATTTCCTGTAGTGCTTAGGCTAGCCAACCAACACTTGTGCTAGCCGAAGCAGAGCTTTTGCTAGCCGAACTTTCGCAAGTTCTAAAAGAACATGTTTCTGGATTTTTAGCCGAACTTTCTTGGGCTAGCCGAATTCTTGGGCTAGCTGAACTAAGACTCGGGCTAGCCGACCGATACTTCAAATCTTGGATTCTCTTCATTCCTCACTTAGTTTTCTTTAATCTTTGGCACGTGAAGAGCTTAAATTACTTATCTCATACTGTGGTTTGGGACTGGGGAGAGGTTGAGCAGGAAGTATCCCCTTTCCCCCCAATTGTTAAGTGCGACTCTATCCTTTGAATAAATGACACAAGCATTCCTAATGCTGATCTGATATTCTAGTTAAGTAGCTCTTGGTCTTAAATATGTTTTTGAACTGGATCCTCTTGATGTTTCCCTTGAATTGAAATTTGATTAGGGAATCCTTGAGGTGTAACCGTTTGTCTATTCCTCCAACTGAAGTTTGGATGATTTCTCCAACTAGGATTATATGTATTGGATGTGGGTCCATTGAAAAGTCTTTGGTAATTATTCACGGCATTAGATTGCTCATTCAATGCCTCTTGAAAAGCAGGTATTGTTAGACAATTCTCAGTTGTGTGAACATTACAAGCACAAATACAGCAAACAGTTTCTTTAGCCTTATCCTTCTTTAGTTCCATGGTCTCAAATTTTCTTATGAGATTAGCCACTTTAGCATTGATATCATCATCCTCTTTCAGAAGGTATATTCCGCCCCTTTCCTTTGATTGAGTGGGCCTAGAGGTGGTGCTCGATTTTGGGGAGATGTCTCATGATTGTTCGGTTTCAGCGAGTTTTTCAAAGTAAGCCCACACTTCATCAACATTTTTATTCATGAATTCCCCATTGCACATCGTCTCAACGAATTGGTGCATGGAAGATGTCAATCCATTATGAAAGAAACTTGTTCTGTGTCACGTTTCAAAACCATGTTGTGGCCATGAATTAACGAGATCCTTGAACTGCTCCTAATATTGGAAGAATATTTCATCTTCCTTTTGGGAAAAGTTCATGATCAACTTCCTGATAGCGTTCGTCTTATGATATGGAATGAATTTTTTTATGAACTTCATCATGTCTTTCCATGTGCCAATAGATCGTGGACATAGTGAGTGCAACTATGTCTTAGCCTTTTTGTTTAAGGAGAAAGGAAATATTTTTAGCCTAACTGTGTCCTCAGACACGTTAGGAAAATATAAAGTGGCTACAATCTTGTCAAACTCTTTCAAGTGTAGATATGGACTTTCATATTCAAGTCCAAGAAACTCTGGAAGGAGTTGGATCACACCTGGCTTGATATCCACGTTTCCTATATTTTTTAAAAAAACCATACAGGATGTAAAGCCCGTATCCTAAACCGTACCATTTCGTAAGCTTCTGCGGCCCTCCCGGTCAAATTCCGGTGACCTGTGATTTGTTATAGGCATTTGCGCACGATCCTAAGTCACGTCCCATATATTAGAGTCAGTGCAACCTGAGACTTGTACACTAGTGACCGCGCCATCGCCGCGGTTCCAACACCATGTATTACGCGCCGAGGCGATACCCGGGCCAGGAGATGTGGGCCCATGATCAGTTCGAGAAAACACCGCGCGTTACAAATTTGAAGAGAATCTATCAAATCCATCACATCAATCACTTCACTTGTCAAAAGTACACCCATCACTCAACCCATTACTCTCCCCGTGCCCAAGTACAAAAGTAACCCCAAAAAAAGTCAACAAGTACCTTACCACTCATGTCACTCCACCATCCCTCTCTCCCATCATCTCTCTCTCTCTCTCATTCTCTCTTCACTCAAGCAACTCCCAAGAGAAGCCAACATCCAAGGCATTTCCTAGCTCCATGAGAGGCTTTGTGTGGCCCACTTCCTATCTCTCATCCCCACCCTCCAAAAAAACAATCTCAACCGTTGAAGTTCATCCTTTGGAGCTCTAAATCACGTTGGCGGAAGAAGGAAAAGGAGATCAAAGGTGGGTGCTTTTATTTATTGATTTTATGATTTGAGGGCCCACATATGTGGGTCCCATCTTGATGTATGTATTATATAAGGAGGGCCCATAGTGGCGGGGTCCCTCCCCTCCTCACCGCTTCTCTCTCTCTCTCATGATGTGTGGCCCACCATGATTTTATTCGTGTTATCCCATTTGTGGGACCCACCTCGCTGACATCCAGGGCAGCGGCCCATTGTGATGATTTGATCCAAGCTGCACGTTTAACAGGCCACACCACGTAGCAGCAGCTGCTGTTGGGCGTCAGTAAGCCCTGTGGGTCTTCACGAGGTATGCGTTATATCCATGCCATCTCCCATTCACAGCTCGTGGGGCCCACCCCACACGTGTGGTGCATGTGGAGTGGGACCCACCATGATGGATGCACTTTGTATTTGGACCGTCCATCCAGTGGACGGCTAATAGCTAAGCTACCCATTGACGTCGGCAAGTCCTATGGGTCCCCTTGACATATATGTTATATCCCACTGTCCGTCCAACGTGCAGTCCACCCCACACGTGTGGGTGAGACCCACCTGACATATGTGGTAATCCACACCGTCCACCATGAAATATGTGTTTCACTCATGCCATCCATCTGCTTTGCCATGGGGGTGGGGCCCACCTTACCGTATGAGTTCTTTATGCACCGTCCATTCGGACGGGTGCTAGTGAGGCCCTATCATGATATATGTGTTTACCCGCACTGTCCGTCCAGCAACAATATAGCTGTTGGAGTGACGCCAATAGGTTCTATGGGTCCCACCTTGGCTGCAGGGGTTTGATCCACACCGTCCATCCATTTAGACGAGGCCCCACATGATACTTGTGTTTTATCAACACCGTCCATCCATTTAGACGAGGCCCCACATGATACTTGTGTTTTATCAACACCGTCTATTGTATCCAGGCCGTCCGTCAACAACAGTCCAGGCCTCGACGTTTAAACAACAATATTATAAATAAAATAACATAATATAATATTATATATACATCATATATTATTATTATAATGGTCTCACGTGGGACCAACCTTTATGTATGAGGGTGTGTACTCTACAGTGTCCTGAGGACCGGACTGTGTTATACGTGGGGCCCTCCATGATGTGTATGTGCCATCTGAACGGTGTTGTGCAAGCCCTTCTATGATGTATGTGTGTGCACCGTCCATCTAGATGGTGGATGTGGGCGCCAATCACCAGGTATGTGTTATCTCTACATCGTCCACCCTCAGTCGTCCACGTGTGGGACGTGTGGACCCCAGGCCTGATGCAAGTGTTTTATTAATGCCATCCATCCGTACTTCATATCTGGGCTGTCCATCTAGGTGGCAAGTGGCATTAACTGCTGCAAAACGTCAGCAAGCTCCGTGGGTCTGATCACATCCCAACCATTCATCTGTGGACCCCACGCAACTAATTAGCTGCTGTTGTACGTCAGCAAGGTCTGTGGAGCCCAAGTGATGTATGTGTTTCATCCTATGCCTTTTGTCCTAATTAGTGGGACCCACACATGATATATGTATTTTATCATGCTGATGGATGGTGCTGATTTACATAGGCAGTATTTAGATAGTGACGTGGGCTCCACCATGATGTATGTTATATATGTTGTACCCATGCTACCCACCTAACGAGGCCCACCTGCTATGTAAGCGCAGGGCTCACTTGCTTGTCGTGCAGGGCCCACCTACTCTGTGGCCTAATGTGATATATATGGGGCTCGATATGTGGCCCACTTGATGTGTATCAGGCCTATGAGATGCAGCCCATTGCGATGTGTATGGTGATGTATTTGAGGCCCATGTGCAGGGCCCACCTATGATGTATATTAGGCCCATGTGTAGGGCCCACCTATTGTGTATTTGAAGCCCATGTGTTATGGCCCATTGTGATGTATTCGAGGCTCATGGGCAAGGCCTGATGTAATGTGATTATGGCACATATAATGAGGCCCATTGAGATGTATTTCCGGCCCATGGATGAGGCCCGATGTGTTGTATATGAGGCCCATGCATGTGGCCCATTTAGATTGTATGTAGCCCACTATGTTATGTATGAGGCCCTTGTGTGAGACCATGGGCCTAATATATGTTTGGCCCTATGAAGACCGCTCCTTGAGAGCAATGATGGTTAAATGTCCACATTGTTGGGCAATGATGGTTAAATGTCCACATTGTAACCTTTCCTCAAGCCTAGTTAGGTCCATTCTCATCATTCTCTAATAGGTTAACCCAAATGAATGGGCCCCATTGATATTGCTTGGTCCATCATCGATCGTCCATCTATGGACCCCACCTTGTGTCGAGATCGATTCTAATTGGTCGTGGCCGTTTGCAGATTATCGATCGAGGCCGATTACCGTTTCTGATTTGTCGTGGCTGATTACCGATTATTGATCGAGGTCGATTATCGATTCTAATTTGTCGTGGCCGTTTACCGATTATCGATCGAAGCCAATTACTGATTCTGATTTGTCGTGGCCGTTTGCCGATTATCAATCGAGGGTGATTACTGATTTTAATTTGTCGTGGTCATTTATCGATTATCAATCGAGGTCAATTATCGATTCTGATTTGTCATGGCTGATTGCCGATTATCGATCAAGGCCGATTGCCGATTCTGATTTGTTGTGGCCGTTTGTCGATTATCGATTGAGGTCGATTATCGATTCTGATTTGTCGTGGCCATTTGCCGATTATCGATCAAGGCTGATTACCGATTCTGATTTGCCGTGGCTGATTGCCAATTATCGATCGAGGTCGATTATCGATTCTGATTTGTCGTGGCTGATTGCCAATTATCGATCGAGGTCGATTATCAATTCTGATTGTCGATTATTGATTCTGATTTGTCATGGCCATTTGCCGATTATCGATCGAGGCCGATTACCAATTCTGATTTGTCGTGCCTAATTGCCGATTATCAATCGAGGTCAATTATCGATTCTGATTTGTCGTGGTCGTTTGCTGATTATCGATCAAGGCCGATTACTGATTCTGATTTGTCGTGGCCGTTTGCCAATTATCGATCGAGGTCGATTATCGATTCTGATCTATCGTGGTTGATTACCGATTATTGATCGAGGTCGATTATCGAGTTGATTGCCGATTATCAATCGAGGCCGATTATCAATTCTGATTTGTCGTGGCCATTTATCGATTATCGATCGAGGTCGATTATCGATTCTGATTTGTCGTAGCTGATTGCCGATTATCGATCGAGGTTGATTATCGATTCTGATTTGTCGTGGCCGTTTGTCGATTATCAATCGAGGCCGATTACCAATTATGATTTGTTGTGGCCGATTGCCGATTATTGATCGAGGTCGATTACCGATTCCGATTATCGTGGTCAATTGCTGATTAGCGATCAAGGCCGATTATCATTACCGATTGCTGATTCCGGTTGACGTGACCGATTTGCCGATTCCGATTATCGATCGATTTCGAATCGAGGGCGATTCTGATTGTCAATGCCGATTATTGAGGCCGATTATTGATACTGATTATGAGCATGTGATAGCGTAGCATCATGATACATGCTCATACGCATCATCTACATGTTTGTTATGGGATGTGATTGACCGTTGCATATGTTATAGGGCAGGTGTTCATGGGGCTCCCTGATAGGCAGAGTTGTCCCACATGAGTAAATGGTATGCGTAGGATTGATGCATGATTGGACTGTGTGACTCATGCCTCTCGCATTTATGTGACATGACCACCGTATGCCCTAACGACATCAGGGCTGTAGCCTCCACAGGTATTTATGGATGGATAGATGGGACACCGAAAATCTGTTCTACATGGGGTGTTATAGATATCCCTGGGTGAAAGTCCCTAAACTCTCTTGGTTACAGAGATTGCTCCAACGTCTAGACCAAGTGGATGTATGAGCGCATGAGGGCCGTATACCGTTAGGCCGCGTCTCCCACTGTGTCGTGGTCGGTTGGAAGAGGGTACGACCTTACCTGCCCGAGAGGAAGGGGTAATGTTAGGCTGATTCTGACCAGCTCGAGGAATGGGTCCGCTATCGATGAGTCGTGCCGGATATTGGCAGGCAGATAGTGAGATCTCTTCCACTCATCTTGTTGCACGCGATGGGATGGCAATCTGGTTTGGAGTGTAATAGACCCCGGTGATTTCTTAGAGAGGAACCGTACTGATACGTGGACTTATTGAGCAGGAGTTGCATACTCATTCAGTCATTCATTCACTATTCACTCAGGTTGGTGGTGCGCAACTATTTGTCATGTGTACCTTCGCAATGGCCAGAATTTCGGTTGGGGCGCGCGACTAAACTGAGATTAGGAGCTTACCACATTGAGTCTGACTATCCAAATTTAGGTATGGGACTAGTTTGGGTAGAAGTCCCTTGTGATGGACCCCATAGCCTGCGATACTACATAGTATCATCCCGACTTCACACTCCAGCATGGTCATTCCATTCGCACCGCATATTGCATTACATCCGCAGTATATGGGATTTTGGGTTCCCATGTTTCTGCATTTATACAGTCTGAATATGATGATGGTATTCGTGGACTCATCAGAATTTACATATTGCATTGCATCATCAGCATCTAATAATTGGCTTGTTGTCTCCGCATTGCATAATTGATCTAAATTGCCTTTTCAGTATATGATATTGTTTTTATTATATTTATGTATCACATAACATGGATAAGGCTGATGGTATTTATGGGCCTATTAGTATGTTTTCACATTACTCTGATATTGTATGATCTATGAACTTATCAGTATTTCCGCTTACTCTGATTTCCTGATATTGCTAACTTGGCACTTACCTTGTGCACACACTTTCACCACCCACTAAGCTTTCTATAAGCTTATGCACGATAGATGTGTGCAGGTGGCGTTAGCTTGCAGCAGCATTGAGCTTGGAACGTGCAGCGGACTTATGGAGCTTTGGTTTTTGACATATGTATTTCCCTTTCAGCACTGTATTCAACTATTTATATTAGTAGATATGTGATGATGATATTGCCTTTAAGAATTGGGTATACTTGTGGTTATGCTTATTACGGGATAAATGTACACTGAAAAATCCTCCTTGTACGATCTCAAGATCGGAATCTGGCGTATAGGCGCTGGGAGCCGAGAATGGGGTATTACAGAGGCTGTCGGCACCGGATTTGGCGATCGGGGTTCTTGTGAATCCGATCTCCTGGTTTGGGGCATGACACAGAAAGGTGTGCTCACCCCCGCCAGTTGTAAATAATCTCGTAAAGTACGAGGCGGGGGTGCTTGATGCACCTTATTCTCATCCTGGACTTCCTCAATCCGAGGTTGAGGTTGTCTTCCCAGTTGATTGACCAGTTGATTGACAGCCATCACTTCAATTGACTCTGAGGATCTTGGGTGGTGTCTAATCCTGTGATGGATAGATAACCCCTCAACTAATCCTCCTTCACTCAAAAGACGTCGAGTGTTGTCATGGAGCCACTTGGGCAAGAAACACTCTCAGCCCTCAATTTCAAATTCTAACCTAAACCTAAAATGGAAAGAGGGAATAAGAATTTTAGAAAAAGAAATTAAGAGAATTAGAAAGAAGTTACCAAATTGGAACTTCCTAATTTAAGATCCTACAAAACAAAACAAAAGAAATCAGTTTCTAAAAACAGAAATTCCAAAATTTGAAAGTTTTTAAAAATAGAAAACAAACCCTAATATTAAAATTAGAAAGTAAATAAATCTTAATCTTGACTTATTTCTAAAACTAATCAATCTAAAAAAAACACAGTCGTTAATCCCAGGCAACGACGCCAAAAACTTGTTCATAACTCCAAGTGCAAGGTCGCGATGTAGTAATAATCTCGGTAAGACTGAGGTCAAATCCACATAGACTAATCATGTGTATATTCTGAAAGTAACTAGAACTATAACTAGAAGAAGATGTGAATCTAAATATGAATTAATTGAGAGAGCAATTGTGATTAAAGTGATTAAAACTAACAAATCTAAAGGTGGTAACTAGGGTTTCCAAGGATCCACTTGTAGATATCAGGGATCCCTCTTACTTGATTCAAGTCATATGATTGAAATTGGAGTCCTACTATATCCAATTGGAAGATATACAATTAAGATCAATCTGAACTTTCCTTGACCTAATTCTCAATGGAAGAGAATTGTGATAATTGGAAGAGATTCCATCACCAAACCATGCCTATGAGACGATGGCTAACAATAGGATTTACCAATCCCATAATCTCAAAATCAGGAAAAGAAGATACTCAAAGCTATTATAGATCTTCTGTAATTTGAGTCACAATAAACTATTAAGAAATGAAAGTATTTCTTCAAAATCAAACTAGAATCAAATAAGATTCAATATAAACATGAATCAAAGTAAAAGAAACATCTCGTCACGTTACAAGCTTCACCTCTTAGCCCTAGCTAAGAGGTTTAGCCAAGCATAGACATGATTGAACTGAAATCTCTTTAAAAAAGCATAAAAACAACTAAGGAAAAGGAAGAAAAACTCTTGGCGACATCTTCTTCAAGCTTTTGTTCCACTCCTCAAACCCTAGAAGATGCTTTAGAGCATCCTAGAAACTCTTATTTATAGTTGGGGAACTCAAACTTTCCCATTGAGTTGGAAGAATCTAGAAATCACATCAAATTTACGCAGTCTACACAGAATTCGCGTAACCTCATGCTAGTCGAGAGTCAATAAAATCCATATTGGGCCACTTACTTCCAGTTACCATTTTTTACTAAGGGTTGTTTCTTCATCTGGTAGTTAATATTTACTTCATTCATATTATCTTCTAAATGAAAATCCGCAAAAATCCATATTGGATTGTGCTGGTGGAATTGACGGGACACATACTCCTGCACATGTACAAGCATCACAGCACGCAAGCTTCCGCAACATGAAGAATATCTTGTCTCAAAATGTACCTACTACTTGTTCTTTCGATATGTCAATGTTATACATGTTAGCCGGATGAGAAGATTCTGCTTCGGATGCAAGTATCCTACATAATGCTTTGATGCGAAGTGATGATTCGCTAATTGTGCCACATGGTAATCGCTATTCACCAACATCTGCTCATCATTCGGTCTTTGATCTTTGGATTTTTGACCTGGAGATAAAGCTTGAATCTTTGATTTGGGTTTCTTTTTTTTCTTATTAGGGACGTGTTTCTAGAGGGGAATTTAAAATAGCCATCTAGAGATATAGATTGGAGTGCTTGAATTTAGTGGTTTTTCGGTCTTTTGGTGTTTAGTCTTTTTCGTCAAAATTGAATCAGATGAACTACCCATCTGGAGAAATAACTGAAAAGGCTTGACTTTTTATTGATTTTTTATTCACTGTGATCTTGGTTCCTTTTTTCCCCTTCATTTTCTACTAAGAAATTTGAATTGCCCATCTCACAATTTAAGACAGAAATCTCAATTTTTTTAGTAGATTTTCTTTTCTTCTCCGAGAGATTTGATCAAGTGATAATTAAGTTCAAATCTTCATTTTTTTGAGAACTTGATGTTGGATGTCCTTTGAATTTGATTCATCAGGTCAGGAATTGGGTTTGACGGGTTTCACACATCCCTATTTGGCTCCAACTACTGCTGGAGCTGCAGTTCTCCACGGGGTCAATTACGCGTCCGGCAGAGGAGGAATCCTCGACGAGTTTTATGTCATTGGAAAACCATAACTTTCTTGTTTATCTTCATTGCATTCCATGATTCTGTGCATAAATAGGAAACAGTTCGAAGGTTTGAATGGAAGTGGATGGTTATGCAGGTGTGTTGCTGTTTTTTCTTATTGGGGACGTGTTTCTAGAGGGGAATTTCTTCATGGCGCACATATATCTAGTCCCTTGGTACCGATTAGAGGGTTCCAAAACGCAAGTATTTAGTTTTTTCACTCACAAGATCATGTACTCAACTATTGATGTAATGTTGGGTAATTTGCCGAACTGGTTTCAAGTTATCAGAACAATTTTTGCAACCCAATGATAGGTTTTGGTCAACCTTTCCTCCCATTTCCTCTCTAATGTAGGGGATTTACAGTCGCATCCATGGGACCCACACGTTGGCTGGTCTACAAGTTCATGGGGGTAATCAGTCTGACCATTCTTCTGAACCCTTCCAAACACCCAGAGCATATTCATGCGCTGTATCGGCTTGAAACTCACAACCGAGCCAAATATGGCCACTCCCAAATTCCATGGGATTGTGGACTGTACCGTGCAATCCAAACGTGGCACGCGGGAACCACTATGGATCTCGAATGGAAGATCGCCCATCCAAACACAGTCGCCCATCCTGCATTAATGGCAATTTTTACTTACCATCCAACGTGTTGATAATTAACGGGAACTAGATGAAGGGAAAGTACAAATATTAGATTGATCCAAAACTTTCGTTACCTAAAAAAAGCTTTCAAAGGTCATTCACCACTTTTTCCAGTGTAGTCCAATTGGGATTTAGATCGTCATTAAATGAGCTGGAAAAAACGGATGGGCGGTGGGCCCCGCACGGTTAGAGGGGAACACTTAATCCGCTCTCCACCCACTAGACTGTTACCCCGATTCCAAGTAGGAAAAAATTCTGAACCGTTTAATGATAAGAACACTCACTTCTAAAATTCTCAAATACCCCTGGCTTTTATTGAGCCTCCTTCCTCCTGAATTTTGAAACTGCAATGATTACTACTCCTTTAAAACTAGTTGCGTTGGCAAACTTATCCCTTTGCCACTCGCTACATAAAGTGGAGATTTACAAAGATAAGATTAACTTTGATACTCAAGTAAAGCATGGTGGATGACTTCACCAAAGTGGGTCCCACCAATTAGACGGTTGAATTTGAGTTAAATGTAAGCCATGTGTATAATTTCTTGAGTGACTGTGTATCAACTGCAATTAGCAGGGTATCATTAAACTCCCCTTGGAAATTCTAAATAAATCAGTGGGCAGGTTAGGAATAAATAGCATGCATTTGGGGGGAATGACTGAGCAAGCTTGTTCTTATTTAATAATAGCAAAGATATCAGGCAGAGGTAGAAAGCATGCATGGATAGCCTTCGAAGAAAAACAGAGCCAACGTAATCCTTGCATGATCCATGAGAAACGAGTGAAAGAGGAACCGCCCATGAGTACAACAATGACAATTTCTTATCCATACATGAGATCCTAGCTTTCCATCAGGTGGCCACACAGACTAGATCATCTGCTAAAAAAATAAAAAATTGGCCATTTCAATCCTCAGGTGGGCCACAATGAACAATTAAAAGGCTTAGGGTTGTTTGGCACCATGAATTTTGGGGGATTGGAGGGGATTTCAAATCCCCTAGTTGTTTGGGAGCATAAAATAAATGGGGGTTTCAAATCGCGCCGGGGGGGGGGGGTGTTGGTGGTGGTTTCTAAATCTCTCAAACAAACGGTGAGTGCTTGGACTGCACCTAAAATCCTTTCAATAGTTGCATATGTAACATGTGTATCACCGTACTATTATTTTATTGGGCACATGGCCCACTAATGATATCACTATTAATTACTTTAATATGATGATCAACATCGACCAAACATTGTCCATGTAAATCAATGGCTATAAATCATTGGTTAGTCGCTCAGGCATAATCTTGTGCCTGTGGCCCATCTGAGACTTTGAATTTCATCGTTTTTGGGCAAAGCATATATTTTAGCGGGCTTATTACAACCATTGTGTCAAACATTACATACATCACTAATTAGAGATATTAAAGTTGAATTAGTAATTAAATTCAAACACTTTTGAATATACCATGCATAGCTACTTTTGGATTAAAAGTTATTCCCAAGGTGCCAAACACAGTAAGAGGATTTCAAATCAAGGGGGTTCCAAATCCAGGCTCCCAAACAGGCTCTTAGTCAAATTTTTGTAGCCGTTCGTTTGTTCCTATGGCCCAGCGAGGTTTGATCAGCCCGCACTTCTATATAAGCTTATGTGCATGAGATCCAAGACATCCATTGTGGATGTCCCGCTATGTAAATCCTCCGCCCTGAAATGAGGCCCACCCCCTCGTCAGGTATGCTAAAACGTTAAAAATACTTGGACGGCTTAGAAAATTTGCGAAAGTTTTTCTCATCCGTCCATTCTTTGTAAATTGTGGACCCACCAGCTTTTTGAACGGCCTGATTTTTTTACAGTAGCATCAAAAGATCATATCTAAGGACTTTGAACAGTGAGGCCACCCTGATTGAAATCCTGAATACATGCTAGTGGAGATTTGTAATTGTGGATGTGCACCACTTGCACGCGTGTGGGCAAAAGCAAAATCCCATGAGGAAACAATTCAAGGGATGAAATTGTAAACAGCTCATATTTTTCAACAATTGTAAATATCTCCCTTCCCACCTACGAGAGACATTGAAGAATTTTTACCAAGTGACAAAAATGCCCTCATTTTAATAGTTCCTTCTAAGTGTTTGTGGGCCCACCGTGTATAAACGGCACCCAACCCTCAAGAATGGTTTCTTCACTATAAAAGTTGGACACTAAAAAAATCAACTAATTAAATCATCAGACGTAGATGCATGAATTATACCATGTCCACACATCCATAACTAGAAGCACACGATAAAGGAAAAGTGGCTATTTGCTCGAAGATAATGGTGTTGTTTACTTGTTTACTTATATATATATATATATATATAATAGAGAGGATGTATGTGTGATAATCTCTAAGAGAGGTGTTTACAATTTTCAGAAAAGCAGTGCATGCATTTACAATTATCTTATAAATGATCTTTGTTGGGGTTTGGACCGCCCAACAAACTCAAATCAACCATAGGTAATAGAAATTAGGATCTATCCGTGCTATTGTCAATATGAGCAATTTATGAAAGCACATATAATGAAGATAGAACAATCACAATAATGTAGAATAACTAATAGAGCAATTATACGCAAAACACATTTTTTATGTGAAAAACTCTTGCATGAAAAAAAAAAAAAAAAAAAAAAACCATGACAAAAAGTGATAGAAATTCACCTTCTTAGATTACAAATGTACTCAATTTCCCCTCGTGATGTGCAACCCCTTAAGAAACCCTTCTCAAGCCCTTACAAGTATTGAAAACTCCTCTCACCTCACGAAAACCATTGCCCCTTAGAGAGAAAACTCGTAAATATGATGATACAAAGCTCTAATCCCATATTAGCCTTTAAATAATGTGATTTGCACAACTTTATGTAACAGATCCGGTCAGATTGAACATAACCTTCAGTCGAACCGAATCAACCCGATTGGAATTTTGGTCAAACCGAAATCAATCAAAACTTTACAGCAAGCAACCTAAGAACTCTCTAATTTTCTGTCGAACCAAAAATGATTTCAAAGGAACTAAACCTAAACTTCTATGCACAACGAATTTAACAGAAGCAATGCATCCTACAAAAAAATCTCGACCTTAACTTGTATTATACTAAGTAACCTTGAAGACCTCCTATGAAACCTCTACCTTAAGCGTAGACGGCTCCCTGCATTCTTCCCCTAGAACACAACTCCATCCGCACCCGTTCAAGGTTGGGCAATCTCATTAATGGCTAGTGAGATTGATCAAGTCCAAGCAGTGCTCGAACCTTTCTATGGTCACCAGATTTATCCACATGTTCACGGCATTTTTGTCAGTATAAATCTTCTGAAACAAAATTTCTCCTGAAGTAATGAGTTCCTGTATCTTGTAGAAGCTCATGTCAATGTGCTTAGTTCGTGCGTGATATAGTTAATTCATCGCTACATAGATAACACGTTGACTATCGCAATGCAACTGAATTGCATTTTGCTTCAACTCGAGTTCTCCTATCATAGCTTTCAACCACAATACCTCCTTTAATGCTTTTGTCATAGTCATGTATTTTGTCTCAATTGTAAACAACATTATCGTAGACTATAGTATAGACCTCCAATATATTGGTCCACCTGCTAAAAGTTGGAGGGATCTCCACTCCCTGTGAAAAATGTAAAAGATATCATGTCCTCGAACCTGTATTGAACTGAGCCTCTAATGTTTCTATTCTCCCTATTCCTGGATATACATTCATGTGTATATTACTGATTATTTTGCTCGATTTCTTACATCTGCTGTATTTCCTTTTAATAACAAGTTCAATTGGCTCCACCTACATTGATAATTTTCCTGTCTCACCATGTTTTTCTGACTTTTGTGCAACTTCCTTATTGGCCTTTAACATTAATGCCTCATCAAAGATAACATTTCTGCTAATGACCACCTTCTATGAAATTGGATCCCAAAACTTATAGTCATTGATACATTTTTTATACCCAACAAAGATACACTTCATAGACTTTAGGTCCAACTTCGACCTTTGTCCACTCTACACGTGGACGTATGTTGAACACCCGAAAATCCTAAATCCTGAGTAATCGATGTTCTTGCTTGTCTATACTTCCTCTGCAACCTTAGAGTCTTATGTTGTATATGGTGATTGATTTACTATATGACATGCCATATTTACTGGTTTTTCCTGTAAGCTTTTAAGTAACCCCACATGCAATCGTATACTTCTCGCCCTTTTCAATAGATTTATATTAATCTTCTCTGCCACCCCATTTTGCTGTGGGGTTTTTGTAGTTGAAAAGTACCTCATAATGCCTTGTTCCTTTTAGAATACCATAAATCCTATAACTATGTACTCCGTACAATTATCTGATCCAAGATACCTAAGTTGTCTCCCAGTTTGCTTCTCTACCTTCGCCTTCCATTACTTAAATCTGATAAGCACCTTAGACTTGTGTTTCAAGAATTAAACCCAAACCTTCATTGATTAATCATCTATGAAAGTCATGAAGTATCGTGTCTCCCCCTTAGATGATACTGTCACTAGCCCCAGACATCGAAATGTATATGGTTGAACACCAAATTGCTAATGTGAGTAGCAGTTTTGAACCTTACCATACATTGCTTCCCATTAACACAATACTCACAGAAATCTATATTGCATGCCTTAACTCCCTTTAGCAATTTTTGTTTATGGAGTTTCATCATGCCCCTCTTGCTCATATGCCCTAGCTGCATATGTTACAGATTAGTATTATTTGTTCCTTATTCTACGTGTGAGGTAGTAGCAACCTCATCCATAACCGTGCTCTCATCCAACTTATACATATTTCTAACCTTGTGTCCCTTCATCAACACCAATGCACCTTTAGTGACTTTGATTACATCCCCATTGCGGCGAAAGTGCAAATATTTGTATCTAAAACTCCGAAGGATATCAAGTTTTTCTTTAGATCTGGGATATGTCTGATATCACCTAGAGTCTAAATGACTCTGTCAAATATCTTTACCTTTATCGTCCATATTCTAATGGCATTACAGGCTGCTTCATTTCCTATCTGAGCACATATGATACAAAATCCTGATTCTAATATCCAAGTGTTTGAGAGACGACTTGTACTTGAAGAGACTGAGATAGGGTATCTATTTTTGCTCTGTTCCCCTACACTCGTTGATTCACTTGTATTTCATTTTCTCTTATATTTCAGGTCATCCTTCCATTTATGGGAGTCTCTTTTGAGATACTCTTTTATGCCATAATAGAAGCATTTATCATTTGCATTCGAATTCAATTTAGACATTTTCTTCCTATTAGACTAAGATCGCTCCACAAATCGCCCACGTCTCTAACCCCCTTTCGCGACTAGCCCTTCCGCTTGAGAGTCCTCAGCGCTTGACTTCTTCTCCATCTCATTAGAAAAGAGAGTCGTAATGATTTCTTCCAGCTTCATTGTATTCTTCTCATATAATAGAGTAGTGACGAGATGGTTGTACGATTTGGGAAGCAATGCTAAAAGTAACACTACTTTGTCTTCTTCATCAACCGTCAGTCTAAGCCTTAACAATTCGTTATATAGCTTTGTAAACATGTTTATATGCTCTAAGAGATCCAATCCTTCATTCATCTGTAGCCTTAAAAATAATTTTTCGTAAACATCTTATTTTTAAGGAACTTCAACATGTATATGTTTTCCAGTTTCTTCCACATCTGCCGGGGAGATTCCTTATCAATGACATTGTATATGACCTCATTCAACAGACATAAATGGATGATGCTCATAACTTTTTCCCCGAAATCACTCCAATTATCATCTAACATCTTTTCCGGTTTCGTCTCCAACAACGCCTTGATCAACTATTGTAAGACTAGAATATCCTATACCTGTCGCTGCTACAAATTGAATTTTTCCAATTAAAGTTCTATATATATATATCGAATTTCGACCCTAACATCTTCGTTGAAATACGAACGTCCTTAGACCTTACTCTCTGATACCACTTTGTTGGGATTTAAACCACCTGATAAACCTAGATCAACCTTAAGTATTAGAAATTTGGATCTAAAACCATTGTCAATCTATACACTTTGTGAAAGAACGTAAAATGAAGATAGAGCAATCACAATAAAGAAGAATAACTAATAAAGCAACCACACACAGAACACAGAGAAACTTTTACATAGAAAACCTTTGAAAGAAGAAAACCATGACACAAAGTGACCGAGATCCACTATAATCAAAACCTTAGAGTTTTACTGACTAGTCTTCTTATATTACAAATATACCCGATCTTCCCTTACAATGTGCAACCCCTTGAGAAACCCTTCTCAT
The DNA here is from genome assembly GCF_029962835.1 of Magnolia sinica. NCBI lineage: Eukaryota > Viridiplantae > Streptophyta > Magnoliopsida > Magnoliales > Magnoliaceae > Magnolia > Magnolia sinica. The sequence continues at coordinate 47,410,313 of NC_080578.1, read as the reverse complement.
GCCCTTACATAAATTGAAAACCTCTCTCACCTCGCAAAAACCCTTGCCCCTTAGAGAGAAAACTCATAAGTATGATGATACAAAGCTCTAATTTCGCATTAGGTTTTAAATAGCCTGATTAGCACAACTCTGCATAATAGATCCGAACATAACCTTCAGTCAGATCAAATCCACCTAACTGGAATATCGGTCGAACCGAAATTGGGCAAAAGTACAGAGTGAGCAACTTAAAAATTCTCCAATTTTCAGTCGAATCAAAAATAGTTTCGGTGGAACCGAACCTGAATTTCTCTCTACACCAAATTTGGCAAAATCAAGGCATCTTGCTTAACAATCTTACACGGGTGAAGTGATTTACATAACTTGGACGAAAGACTCGGTGTGGTTTAAGACTCGGCCCAGTCCTGCAGGACTCGTGATGGTCGACTCATATTCAACACGATTATTCACCCGGATGAGCCAACCCTGACTAGCGTGAGTCGGGCCTATTAACCCGTGACTCAACCGTATCGCGGCTCGACTCAGTCCAAATTCCTAACTCTTATCTGCTAGGTGAAAGTGCGGCAAATTTCATCTCTTTGGATGGCTTTTGGTCTTTTATGAGCTCTTCCGAAACGGATAAGATGCATCAACACTCTTTTGGAGTTTTATGAAGCAGTGGCGATGTCGATTGGTTTTTCTGTTATTTTATTTGGATATCGTTGGGGCTCATTTTCATTTCTTAAGATTGTAGCGATGTGGACAATCTCAAGTGGGTGTTTTTTAGTGGTAGACGTGACTTTGAAGTGGCCCACCTTAGTTATGGAGCGAAACATGGCCCACGTTAGCATTGATAGCTCTTAAGACACTTGACGTGGACGACGCGGTACTACCCACATGGTCTCTTTGTAATACCACTGGAAGAGTCCAGGTCCCCAGCTTGGATGCTGTTCAGGTAGGTCACGTCATCCACGTGTCCTTATATGGTAGACTCTGCTCGTGTCCTTTGCACCATCCTGATGCCGCGTCAGGAAGAGATCCTGAATTGAATTTTTCTTGCCTAATTGGGGCCATCTCGTGATTGGAAACCTCCATGCTATCGGCACTATCCATGGTTTAAATACTCGGGACTCGACCCAACTCGTTCGGCCTTGAGTCAGTCGTTAGTTACTCTAGTCTTAAAACCATGGCCTTACCATGAATATGATGATCCAATCATCAAATTGAAAGGACGATACTGACAATAGAATTACAGTTTCAGTGGGCCAGAAGATGGACGGTCCATAACAAACCTTTCCTCTGAAGTTTCTTTTGTAGCCCATCCATGGAAGCACCTAAAAGATGGACGGTTGAGATCATTGAATAATCTCAAACTGTGGGCTGAAAAGTTGCAGTGAGCGCTAAATGCCATTGAGAAAAAATAAAACAAACTAGGCTCCATTAAAGGCAGTTTGGATGTAAACTTCGAAAAGAAATATTTACAAATAAGGTAGGCCATCCGTGTCGGGTTGGTTTTTGTCTGTTGTTTGGAGGGTACTGAAATCCTCTACAACACCTGACATAGGAAGAGCATGGAACACCCTAACCCTGTGGGCCTACCTTGTGTTTTTGTGGAATCTGATCCGTGCATCAGTTGGGGAACCTCATGTTAGGACTTGAACTTAATAACAAGGCCGATGCAAAACTTCGATGGGTCACACCACAGGGAACAATGGGAAGGGGGACGGCCACCATAGAAACCTTCCTGGGCCGACCTTATTGCTTATATACCATCCAAATCGTTTATCAGATGACCCCACCAGAAGGAAGAGATATACAATTAAAATTAATCTCATCCAAAACTCAGATGGGCTACACCTTGTAAATTTCAAAGAATTATTTGTGATTTTACATTTTTGTCGGTCGTGTCTCCAACCTGACATTTGGATAGAGGTCACTTTTGTTGTCAGAGGTGAAAATAACGCGATCCAACTGATGAACGGAAATGATGTAACCTAGAAATAATTTTAGGCCACACAGAGCTCGGGTGTTGCACCGGCTTCCTAGTAGAGATGCTTTTAGAGTATGGTTCATTCGGAGAGTCTGAGCTGTTACAGAAAAATAAGGTGGTCACGCAGAAGCCATGGACCCCGCAGTATTTGCAAAGATTTTATTTTATTTTTATTTTTTTCTAGAATTTTCGTTCAAATAAAATTTAATTTAGATAAATGCACCAATGCCCTAGGTAGCCGGTCTGTTGATAAGGACGGTCACTAGGTCTTTTGTACATATTCGTGGGGCCACTATAAAGAGTCACAAGATTTGATGATATAATCTGCCTATTAATTAACTTCTTTTTTTTTTTTTTTTTCCTCATAGTTATCCTTTTTCCAGCCTATAGATGGTTCGTTCGTATCACCTTGTTAATAACATACAGCGTATAGGAGAACATGCATGCATGTATGGTCCATGTAGAGATCGAAGCACTCAAATAGTATCAATGATGGGTGACCTATTCTCACCCTCTTCCTTTGATGGGCCGCTTAATCATCCAATCTACCGTATTTCTAAGTAAATGTCTTAACTGGGTCCTTACTCTTGCCCGGGTGGTAGACTCTCAGGAGTTTCAACTCCCGGTCAAGGGTTCGAGTACCCATAGGTGGTGAAATTCCACCTGTGTGAGTGTGTGGGGTTATGTGTGCGTGTGTAAAAAAAATAAAATAAAATAAAAATAAATAAAATACAATAAAAGTAAATGTCCTAGCTGTTGGCTGTCTAGTTTATCCTTTGTCATGTGTAATGTGTGCGCCAGCATGTCAAAATTAATAACGGAATTGATCCAAACCAAACAACTTCAACCTCAGGTGTCGAAATAAACAAGTATGTCCAATATGAACATATATGAGATTCTAAAAAGATCAGTCCCGTATACAACCACTTAAAGAACTTTATAATGATCAGGTAATATTTGAAGGGCGGGGTTCTTCTTTAGGAGATGGGTTGTTTTGTGCCTTTCACAAGAAATGACTTTTAAAATACCCATAGCAATTAAACAAAAGGAAAAACTCACACTCTATCACTAGGAGCAACTCCAAGAATGCATCTCTTGAAAGAACCATGTGATATTGGATAGAGAACAAATCCGACGTATGAACGTAGATTTGGATTACAACTAAATATTATATTTAAGAATTACCACTACTTGATTACCCCTACTCATAAGATAAGCTGATATAAAAGATAAATTTGTTTGATTTGTAAATGATTGGTTGTTGTTGGATTGAAGATATATTTCATGTTAAATTCCTTTGCTATTTATTAAGTTCCGTTGAACGACTTACTCTTTCGGATCCTTCTTCCATTACTGTAATTGTTATAGTAGTCAAAAAGTCATTCTCTATATCCTTCTTTTGTTACGTTTTCCTTTTTTGACTGTTCCTCTTCTGTCTGCCAAACTTTGTTCCTCTCGGTCACCTTCTATATCTTGAATTGTTTCGATTGTATTTCTCTCTTCGCTCGTTAAACTTTTGGATAATTCGACTACATCATTCCGTCGACCATCCACTGATGTATAAAATTGGATTCACGTCAACTATGATACTGCAAAAAGCGCTCCGAGTATTTTTCAAGATCTCTTCATTCACCTCCTTATTAGCTTTTCCTAGAATGACTAGAAATATGATACAATATGTTGCTCTCTTATTGACTTTTCCCAGAATGACTAGAAATATGGTACAATATTTGCCCCCACATCATTTCGCCTTTATGTAAAAGGTGAAAGAAACATTATTCTGTTGCCTAATGCAATAAATGCAATTAGTCATTATTTCATGTGTTATCTCCTTATTAATTTTACCTGATCGAGGGCATACCGAAAGATATTCTTTGCCTCACCCTTTCTAGTTGTCTATATGACACGTCGCATAGAATTGTATCGTACGAGGAGTAATGATGATTCTTTCATTAATACGAACGTATAATGGTCGATACATAAACAAGACTCTAAGTCAGTGCTTCTCTTCATTTACCCTTTGCTTGTTCTTTCTTATGTCAAAACTACCTTTTCAATTTTCTCATCTCAATTATCATGGCTGCATCTTCTTCTTCTTCTACTCCACTTTTCATTTAGAATCATTCATCAAAGATCTAGATGTTTTGTTATCGGGAATGGTCAACGACCTATTGAATACTCTAATCGAACCAGACAAGGCATTGTTGACACTTGGTCCAGCCTTTCATACCGTAGTCACTCACGAATAGCTTCGTGAGATCAAACCCAGTTTTCTTAAGTGTCCTGATGAAGTCCTTCTTATCCAATTTGATAATTTCCTGGATCCTTCCAACACGTTTAAATCTCTCCGAGCCTGGACGAAACTGATGAATGGGTGGGCCGAATGATTCACACACGTTAAAGCACAACATGGTGATGGCAAGCCTATGAGTCGACCAACACTGAGATGGCAAGCCTCAGGGATGCGGCTTGGAAAAGCTATCTAATCTGAAGAGACCTACCATATGGTGGCAGAATAGATATAATTGTTAATGCAAAGGCCAACATCAAATAATACTGCCCCAATTTTCTTGCTCGTCAATTTGGTTTGGCTCAAGGCATCTCCTTTCCATTTATTCACTGAATATGCAACCAATAAATAACTCATTGACCACTTGTAGACTCATTTATCACTTTTCGTACTCTCTATAGAGGGTTTGATTTCATAAGCTCTTCTTTCATACTTCCACTCTTCACTAACTATCCGCAACAAATAGAGTCATTCTACTAATGGTAGAAAAACTACAATAGGACTTTGATTAGTGGGTCCCATTAATTGATCATTAGCCGTCTTTTTTCTTCATCTAAAGTGGAGAAACTATGGCTAAGAAGAATAAGAAGAATAAACAAGGCACCAAAAAATCAACCGCCCCTCAGTCAGTCATGTCTCCTACCCAGAGGAAGACATGATTAAGGAAGACGACCTCAGTCACATTGACTGTCTCATCCCCAACAACAATGAAGATGATTGAGCCTTCTTTAACATTAATAAGAATGGTCGAGCTAACTCATCTTGAATTGAAGCATCAAAAGATCACAGTGGCAGGTCCAAATAAGGTGGTTCTAGCTACTGCTACAATCCTAGTACCTACAGCTCATTCAACAATTTTGGGGATTTCTGAGCTTGAGCTCTCAGTTCCTTGCCCTACACTTCCTGTAACATCTGGTTGATCCGTGCTAGGTATTTCTTTTTCGGCCAAAGCAATCGCAAACTTCGAAAAATATTACAAAACCAAATTCTGACCTAACTATTACTCCTTCAAAATATTCTTGGGAGCTGGAAGATGTGTATAAGAGACATAAAGATGCTCACTTCAATGGGGCCTTTAATAAATGACAGAGTGAAAAGGAAAGATTAAACAATCACAATCTTCCATTTGATCGATTTCTCAAGCCATGTCGTCCTTACCCTCCTCCTTTTCATCGTTCCAACCAAGCTCTCTCTTTGGTCGTCGACCCCACCAAAATGTCACCAGCGGTAGGCCAATTTACTAATGTTGTTGTTCAGTCAGATTTAGGTGGATGTTGCTTCAACATTTTGTTCTTTTCTTTTGTAAATATTTTTTAATTCTCCTGTCTTTTTTTATAGTAATCATAGAGCTCTTAGCCTCTAAAAAGTTAGTCTCTATGCCATCTTCTCATGCTAAGGAATCTATTCCAGACACTTTAATCAACGTTGCTCAGTCTCCTAACAAAAGAGTTGAAGTTTCTAACTTAGAAGAGACTATGAGCGACATTCGTCGATCAAAGAATTAGACATAAAGTCAAGCTTAAGAGGAGGTAATAATATACCAACCTATGGAGTCCTTTAGTCTTCTTTTATAATTTATATCTTCATTGCTCGCACCTGATCAGGATCAGGGAGTTGTGGAATTGGTTGCACCAACAACCTTATCTTCTATTTAACCTTCTCCATCTACAAAACTAATCGATCAAGTAGCCCTTGTCCCAGTCGATGAACATAGGATGGTTCCTTTGGACAAAGCAGGAGTACTAGAAGCTGAAATATCTCGGCTAGCTGAACTTTCTCCTAGTCGAGCTAAGAAATTCCTGTGGTTAATGTTTCTGCCTCTCTGGCCCTATCAATCGATATCTCCCATGCCTTATACTTTTCTTCTGAGGAGTTGCTTCTCATAAAAGACATCTTATCCTCCTTCAATAAGGCCTTCCCGTATGATATCCTTATGGCCGAATCCCTTGCACCTTCATCAAAGATTTACTAGCCGCAGCAGGAATTAGAAGTTCTTATTTATTTTGGTACCACTGACATCATTGTGTCGAGATCAATCGAGAGACTTAACTTCCTCATTCATCTGTATCAATCTCTCACTCGATCGGATGAGTCTCTATCAACCAAAATGCCTGCACTCTATGAATTTCTAAGCTTGATTCACAAGCATCTGGATACAATTGCCGAGGTCAATAGACTTCAAGCTAAGTATTCAGTTGTCTCTCTCAGAATGACTGAGATCGCAACTGCTAGAGAACAACTTGCTATTGTATACAACAACCTAAAGGAGTCAGACATAACCTTGATCGATCTAAAAGTTCAAATCTTGGGCATGGAGGATAAACTAAATGTGTTAAGAGAAGAGGAAAAATCTATAGCTATGCAAAGACATAGTTAGAAGGTTTAAATCAATCAACTGGACGCCTATATGTAAGAGCGCACTCCACTTATTGGTGAAATTGCATGTTTAAAAGCTAAAATCAGAGTTGCCCTCCATTGACAGGAAGCCAAGTGGTCGAAGCTTCAAGAAGCGATTCCCTCTTTTTAAACTTTTGAATTCTGATTGCTTTGTATTTATTTACTATCGATCTGTAATTTTCTTTACCTTTATTATAATCGCTAGAATATTTTCTTTCAACCTATCTTGTATTATCTCAAGTACTTAGTTTTTTTTTATGGCATAACTATATTAATGATACGACACATTCATAAGAAGTTATGTGCCTGTTCGTTCCCTCTTCCTAGGGAACATTTTGTGCAATTAATGGGGCACTTCAACCATCACGACGCCTTATCTTCGAGCGTGACTCTTGATTTTGAGCCCCTATATAAGGAATTTCTTGGTGCTTTCTCCCCCACGCACTCAAATTTTCTCACTTCCCATCTTCAAAAACTCTTTATTTTCTCCTTACTTTCCCTTTTCAATGTTCGCTGCACCCATGTCTGTTATCGATCGTGCTTAAAGGTTCTTAAGGAAAATCCTTTCCCTGCATGTTAAGACCTTCGCTCACTCCATCCTTTAGTATGACATATATCCGTTCATTCTCAACCTTCGGATTATTGTTAGACATGGCATTCCCATAACCAAATTACTAGATGCTTTGACTAAACTTCAGAGCATCTACGACGCATACTTCATTAGTGAGAAAGACTTGGAAAATTTTGATGCTCATGCAAATGAGCAGTCTACCATCCATAGGGAAACAAACGATTGGGTTTGGTACAACCGCATGCACTGGATTCGGTAGATGAACCCAATCGTATAGATGAACTCATCAGAGAATGTGTTGCTAAACAATTTGATAAGATGAAGGTTACTTATGCCCAATTCACACTCCAGCCAAGCCCTTACTTTTTTACTTTATTTTATTTTTAAATAAATACGTAATTGGCTGATTGGCCATATTTTGTTAGTCCCGGCCTTATAATATAATATTTATATTTTTGTTTACTTTAGTCTTTTGACCGATTTCGCTCTTTACAAATCATTTGTGATTATTCTAACCATCGTTTAGCCTAATCTTTCCATATCTCCCATAAACTGAGATGAAATGCTTTTAGAAATCAACCATTTATTAAAAATTTTACTATATTTTCATCAATATCACCAAGGATATAAACTCCTCCATAGAGAACCTTTATCATTCTATATGGTCCATCCCATGTAGGCGACCATTTACAAAATTTAGCAACCTTAGTCCCAAGAGGTAATATCACTTTGCAAACCATATCTCCTTCACCGAAAGCTTTCTTTTTTACCTTTTCATTGTACGCTCGAGCAACCCTAGCATTATTTTCCATGATGGAATTTAAGGCTCTTAGCCGAATTTCATCTAAGTCCTTAAGTTCAACCAGCATAGCTTCTTTAAACTCGACGTAGGTCAAGTCAACCTGATAGGCTACCCATAATGATGGCACAGTCACCTCTAATGGAAACACAACATCATGTCCATATATTAGTCTGAATGGACTTATCCCTGTGTTGTTCGAAATGAGTTGTGATAAACCCAAAGAGCCTTTAATAACTTAATGTGTCGTGGTTTAGGATTCCCATCAATTATTTTCTATAAAATATTTTTGATGACCTTGATACTAGCCTCAACTTGGCCATTGGCCTGAGATTAATAAGGTGATGAATGCATCAGCTTGATTTTATACCGATCGTCTATTGCGTTGACCTGCTTGGATGAAAATGTTGCTCTTCGGTTCATAGTACTTGATTCAGGAATTCCAAACTGATGAATTATATGAGTCTCGATAAACTCAATAATTTCTTGATGATCTGTTCCCAACATAGGTTTTGCTTTCACCTATTCTGTAAAGTAATTGTCGCTAAAATAAAAAATCGTTCCCCTTAAATGATAGAGGATAAATTTTTCCTATCAAATCAATGACCCATCCTTAAAGTGACCAAGGTTTGACAATAGGATATAAATTAGTCACGAGCACATGCTGTATCGACCATGTTTTTGACATACTTAATACACTTTAGCATATTTGTTACAATCGGTAGAGACGGTAGTAAAAAAAATATCCATAATATCAAAGTATAAGCCTAATTTTTCTTTCAACCTGATGTGCTCCACAAATTCCTTCATGCACTTCACCCATAGCCAATATAAACTCATTTTTGCTCAAACATTGAAATAATACTCCATTGACCCCCTTTCGATATATCTCCTAATCGACCAACACATGACTTACAATTGTTCTCCTAATTTCTCGGCTGACCTTTGTCTTTTAAGACTGAAGATATTCTATGGTTGGAGCTCTCTAGTTGTTAAAATTATAGTTTATACCGCTGATACTGAAGAATGAATATGAGAGAAGGTCCTAGTGGGGGGTGAATAGGACTTTTTAATTATTTCTCCTATTTTAAAAATCTTAATTGCCTAACTTGAACAATCATTCAGTTTAAAAACAAGTAAAGCAATATAACTCTAAAGGCTTCCAAGCTAATAGAGGATCTAATCACAAAGGCTATTAAATATATACGAATATAACAGCTACATAGTGTTGTGAGCTTGTGTGTGCATTGTGCTTCCTATTAAGTTATAGCATTCATTGAATCATGTATAAGGATTTAAACATTCAAGCATATATAAATATGATTAAACAGATGCACAAATGACAATTGCAAACACAAGCATGTATAGTGGTTCGGTTATGTGCCTACTCCACTTCCAACATCCACACTCAATCCCAGAGTACACCGGATTTCACTATTAATGGTTTTAAAACAAGTTCTCCAGTAACCTTTACAGTCCTACACTAAGGACACAAATTTATGCTCTCCACAAGAGCAAAGGTCCTACACTAAGAACCCACGTTTAGACCCACCGACCAAGGTCCCACACAAGGTACTTATGTTTAGGCCCACCGACCAAGGTACCACACAAGATACCTACGTTTAAGCCCACCGGCCAAGGTTCCACACTAGGAACCTAATCGAGTTTATTGATAGCAAACTCTTAGCCTCAATCCTACATGAGGAAAGAGACTAAACTGTGAACTTTTAACAATAACACTTATTTGTCGGATTGAGTTCTCTTTGTATTTTGTCTTGGGTTGCTTGATCTTCACGCTCTCGTACTTGAATCAGCTTCCTAGTGCTCCCCTGATCACGTAACTTAAATTTTCCTGTTAATTCAGCTTCACGATCAAGAACCTTGCATAAGATATACCTATAAAGGTGACCAAGGTAATGGGAGTTGGTTGAACACTACCGGAAAACTGGGAAAAGGCTACGGATAAAAACCGTAGCTAAAAGCCTATGGCTACGGTTAGAGTCCGTAGCACGGCCGTAGCCATTGGTACCGTAGCCATAGGTCTTAAAGCTATGGCTACGGATTAAATCCGTAGCCATATAAACAATAGGTACGAATTAAATCGGTAGCCATAGCTTTCGTAGCTCTAAAGTATATATAGCTACAGATTATTTATGTAGCTAAAAGTAGAGTGAGGACCGTAGCAATAGGCTGAAATTAGCAAGAGCTACGGTTTCTAGATAAAGGGCTACGGTTAATAGCCATAGCTAATGCCTATTTTTTTTAAAAAAATATATATATATATAATAATGGTGTCTCTTACCATAGTAGTACATGCCCTGATAGATCAACTCATATAAGCTAATATAGATAAATACTTCATGGCTAAATCATTCATTTATTCATTCAATCAAACACAATCATTCATTCATTCAATCAAATACAATCATTCATTTCAATCCATTCACAAAAGTACAATGCCAACATAATAGTTATGTCTATTTAAAGTTCTCATTGACAGCAAGATCCAATGCCTTCTTGCAGCTAAATAACTTCTCAACAATCACAAGTGAGAACTCCATGGATGTGCCTCTACTGGTTATCAATTCGCCATCAACTAACACCCAATTATCAGCTTCTCTTTTATCCGAAAGCTTACTGCACATGGCTGAGACAAAGAAAGATGACGACGAGATGACATAAAAAAGAATATTATTTCATGGCACGAGACAAAGAAAGAGGCAGATCCACAGCAGTAGTAGATCCCAGCATAGAAAACAATGGGGAGAGTGACTCCCACCATTAAAACCTTCCTAAAGTCTACCACGTTATTTATTTGAGATTCAACTTGTATTTCGGACTGTGGGTGTGTTTAGGGTGTGTAAACAACATGATAAAAATAAGAACTTCACCTGTAGGGAGTGATCTCAGTTTCATCAAGTGAAATCCATTGAAATCCATATGAATTTTCAACTTTCAAATAGAGTGAAACTGGATGGTGCTGAAAGTTTTATGATCCTTGCAAGTTCCTGAAGCAGATGCAGTTTCCATCGCTAGTGGAACAGCCTTTGATCAAGATCATATGCTTGTTCTGGAAAAGGAATGAAAAAAAAAAAAACATTAGCAGCAAAGAATAATGATTTAGAACTCAAATCCTCCTAAAACCAAGCAAGCAAGCACAGGATATGAAAGAATGCAAGCCTTACTAATAGAATGCTCAATAGTTTTCACTCCTTGAAACTGTGGATGTGCAATATGTCTCAAACTGTATGGTCTTCATGACTTACCAACAAAACAATAAGGTCATATTGCAGCTTGTTAGCCTCCTTAAGGAGCATGTCAGCCACTAGTTTCACTTTTCTAGCTACCACTATTTCTAATTTATCTTCAATAGATGCTACCACCACATTTGCCTTTGCTCTCCGCAGAATATCAACTATCATAACAACTTCCATCTTCATTAAGCCATTGGATATTGGTAATTGGTACCAAAATCTGCAAGAAAGTACCAACTGTTCAGAACACAGGAAATCTGTGAATCCATCAAATCACAAGTACAAAGAGATGACATATGAGTAGCAGCTGCAGATGAAATCATAGTTCTAAAATTTGCCAAATCAACCCGAAATTTAGCCAAGTCAACTCGTCTCAACAAAATTTCTAACCAAGTCATTAGGAAACCCAGTAGTAGGAGCAACTCAATGCGACTCGCTGTGGCTCTCTGTTTGGTTTTATAAAAAAAATAATAATAAGTAAAGAGCAAGAATTGAACCCCATCTTCCCTTTAACTAAGCAGAACTCCTAACCAGCAAAGCACACATCCTCAATTGTTGTTACACATTATGTTTTGTACTACTTATGCTATATGAATTTATTTTACATATTTATTAAATTGTTTGATAATAATTTATAAAGAACGCCAAGGAGGTCAAGACTTATTTCCTAGTCAACATGTTGCTAAGAGCCATCTTCTTCAGTCCATATCAATGGAAGAAGTGTGCAATTGGACGTCTTTCTCCATGCCGAGATTTCAGTTTCAATTGCATGAAGGTTACAAGCTGGATGTGCATGTGCAAGAACAATGTCACATCAATCATTAAAAAGCTGCTCCACTAAATCATGCTCTATCGATCATCCCACTTGAAACTTGCTTCCTTTAGAATTGAGTTTTAACCACATTGTTGAATACATAATGAAGCCAACAGAATTTCATCTTTAGATTCCTTCTAGATGCTCATAAGGTAGAACGGATGAAATACACTATGTCATGTCATTACCAATTGACTGGCACCAAGCAGATCACCACTATAGAAGTAGATCAAAAGTTGTAAGTATACTTGCGGAAGCCCTATTCAATTAGGAAGATGATAGTTTTCCATGTTTCCTATTATTGTCTAGCGATTTTGGACCGAATGCTAGCCCATTAGTTACTTTCTCCAATGGTGTTGTATATTTACTCTATATGTTGTAATATGCTAGCCCATTGGTGTTCTTTTTAATAAAATTCTCTTTACCTGTCAATGAAATACAAATTTATGTATGTATGAACATATGTGCCTTACATACCTGAGATAACTGAGATATTAGCACCTAGCACTGGATACTTGATGATTCATACAACAATGAAGCACTTTGGCATCTGCAAAAAACAAAATGACAAGCAGAATTTTGCATACATTTACTAGTTTGCATTGGAACAAATAACCAACCAATTAAAAATTAGACACTTCCAACCAATTAAAAGAACAAAATTCTTGTCAATTACAAGAGATGAATTGATAATTTGAAGATATACCTTCCAACAGGAATGCTCTTTGGAACCTATGACCATGCATAAGCTTCTAATATGCAAAGATAAAATGTAAATCAGTAAATTCTAGCTGGTTCTCAATGCAAATATCTGAGTTAGCTATAAAGCACTCAAGTGTTAGTACATGTGCATGCCAAGAAACACCATTATTTTTGTTATTTCCTCTTCATTTAAATGACCATAAGAAATTCAATTCGCATATGTTATTTCTTAAGGCAATCCCAATGAGATTGCCTTGGGAAATTTAAGTTAGCGTGGATCTCCATATTTATTAGTTTTATATGCAGAAATGTCACTTGACAAGAATCAAGTAACAAGCTGCCCCTACCTCCATGATTCAAAAGTTTCAACTTTAGTACAAAAGTTCCAGAATAACAATGTCAACCTTACTCATTTCTTGCTTACATTGGCAATTTGGCATGTATGTTGTGAAGATCCTCTTCAATCCTCTTCGATGAATCCTCTTGGCATTTTTCTCATAAATCATATTTCAAATAAACTTAGAAAAAGAAATCTAAAAGAATCAGATGATAACCAAGAATACCCAAGAAAGGCTAGAAAAAGAGGTTTATTTTCTGTATAAAACATTCCAAAAGGTAGTTTCCACTTTACTGAACTACTAGTTATTTTAATTCAATTCAATACTAGATAATACAGACTAAAGCTAGCTTGAAGCAGTCTGAACCTATTAGGGCCTGTTTGGCCAATTGCATTGGAAAGGATTAGGTGGGATTGGATTTAAAAAACATAATTATTGCCCATGGCAGGGATTGTTCCCGGTTACCATGGGATAAGCTTAATTCCCTACTTTGTTTGTAATACGGTGGCACATTAAAAGGATATACATACCATCATTTGAAACTATTGAGAATAACATACATGTGTTATATTTAAACCGTTCAATTGTTTTGTAACCTCATTTTATGGCATGGGCCTAAAAATGAGGCAGATCCAAAACTTATGTGGCCCCAAAGAAGTTTTCAATGGTAAGTATCCAATCCCCATTGCTTTCTATGGTGGGGTTCACTTGAGCTTTAGATCTACCTGATTTTTTGGTCCATGCTCTAAATTGATCTTTAAAAATGGGTGGACGGTGTGGATATAGCCCACACATCATGGTGGGACCTACACAACTTGCTAACATTGAGTAAAATTGGCATAGGACCCAATACGATTCCATCTAACCAACTTCCAAGCTTTTCTACCCTTCCCAAACATGGAGTGGAATTGGCACAGGACCAGATGCAATTCCATCCCACATAAGCCTATCCAATCCAGCCGGCCAAACAGGCCCTTAACAACCTTTCTGCTACCTTTCTTAATCAGATTTCTAACCTGAAGCAATCTGAACTTATTAAAATATAGTTACTAGTATGTAGCCATCAAGGTATGAGGTTTTGTAGGTCTTAATGAAAGTGGGAAAGAAAAATCCATACAACTTTGTCCAAATGCTTAAGAATAGATGATTGATCATTGGGGTCAATGTCCACCTCATCCTTTAAAATGACCTGCTTAGAAAGCATGACATGGTATGAAAATACTCAAAAATATGAAAACCAAATTCTGTAGAACTCTGTACCTCAACATATTCAAAAGACCTCACTGACTTAAAAGGTATTTTAGTTGGACAATATTGATTCCCCTATAAATAGAAATCACCAGTTGTATTTCACATGTATGACCATTGACGAAAAAGATGAAAGGAGGTAAAAAGAAACAGGCTCCTTCACCAAAACAACCTTAATTTCTAAAAGAATGATATGCTTAAGCTTTGCTTCCCCATTAATTAATGATGTTCCAACAGATGACCCTGGTTGAGTTATATGAAAGCCCATCCCAGGAACTTCCTATGAAATTAGAAGCTACCCTCAATAAGATGCAATAAGAAGGAAGAAATCCACAGGCAACAAAAAAATGTTATCAGCAATACCTGTGGATCAACGAGGCATTCATGTTCATGCCCCCACACTTTAAAGTTCAGGAATCGTGGCAGGAAATGTTCATTTATCGCGTTTTGGGATTTGTCTTGATCATGCAATGCACAGACGAACAATTATGTGCAACAACTAATTAGGTAAGCATTTAATTTCCCACTGAAAATATCTAGCAACTCACAAAAAATACTCATCACGAATCAATTTAAGTTGAGGAGATTGATTATGTTGCTCTTTTTTTGTTTCATGTGTTCTAACTTCTAGGTTACTCTCAAAGACAATGTCTAACCTGTTTTGATGGAGTACTATAAGGTTGAACCAATCTGACACATCACACCCTTCTTGAGCTTTAGGCCTTACCCATTGTAGTTTTTTGCCCTTCTGTATACCTTGTTATACGGCTCTGTTTTCCAAATACAAAGGGTTAGACACAAATAATAAGAATATGAAGAGAGCCAACATCCTTAAGCAGTGACAAATAGCAGAGCACATAAGAAAATATGCCTTGATAACATTGGGAACCATGAGAAGAACTCAAAAATGCTAATTAAAGAAACCAATGTTCCAGGAGCAGCATATAAAAAATACACCAAATGCACACTAGCTCAAAGCTTTCCTTATACAGGGTTCCTTCATATGACCATGTTGGACCAACAAACTAGAGAGATATGTTGCTACCTTGTCCTAGAGTGACTTGCAGTGTTTCTAACAAACTAATAAAAGATTCACAGAGAGAGAGAGAGAGAGAGAGAGAGAGAGAGGGAGGGAGATAGTGACACAAATTATTCCAAACAGATGACCTTGTCCCCAGAACAAAATGCACAAAAAGACAGACTCGAAGACAACCAATGGACTCCCAGAACCGGTGATTAGCAAATGGATTTCTTACACATTCTACAATAAGAAATGAGATGAAAGGTCTGCAAAATTGGACTTCTCAACAGTCACATGAGTAGTTCAAAGGTCATTATGAGTTCTAGTTTCTGGAAATGCAAAAGTCCTAGTTATGAAAACACGGCTAGGGCTGATGTGCATGGGAGATTTTAGATGATGCAGAGGAATGAGTCTACATATTCAAGAAATGAGTAGTTTGTGATGTGCATAGAATTTGCAGAATTTGAGAATTGTCATTGGTTCGCCAACCATGAACTGCTAATTCATTTTTTTTCTTATTATGCTCAGATATTCATGTTGAACAAGTGCAGAAAAGGCAATCAGATTGAAGCATCATCTAGCTCTCTATATAGTTTTCAGTAGGGCTGTCAATGGGCAGGTATAGGGTCTGGATCTGTCCAAGTCCAGCCTTTAAGATGAAACCTGGGACCAAGCTGCTTGCTGTCAGACTCGGACATAAATATAAGGCCATGTTTGAATAATAGGGATTCCATGCCAAACAATGGAACAGAAAAAAAGTTTTCCTTTGATGTGACAATTTTTATTGTTTGGATAGCAAAGAAAAGGATGGAATCCACTAAGCAATTATTACACTTTTCCATAATTTGAATCTTGGCACAAGAACCTAAGTGACTGTCGTTGTGAGAGGAATACGATCTTTCCACTTACTATGCAAACAAGAACCCAAAAACTGAAATCCATGTTTCAATAGTGCTCATAAAAATCATTATTAGATATCAATTGTAGAAAGGTTATCCTGTCACCCAAGTATAAAACATAATGTTGACTGTTCTAAGAAGTGGCTACAAAAATAACAATAACCATCATCATAAACATTGATAGACACAAAGTAAATGGCCGGTGTACAAATTGTACAGGAAATGAAAATCCTTAAATGTCAATCAACAATGGATCAATTGAGAGAAATAAAGAGAGAGATAGAGAGAGAGAAAGAGACCTGTAAATGTCAATCGACACTGGATCAATTGAATAGAGGAAGATTGAAAGCCCTAAGTGTACAAAAAAAAAAAATCCTTAAATACCTTGTGAAAAAAAACTTTCCCATTTTCTCCTGTTATAGAATTTACCGAACCCTAAATCCTTTTCCTGTTACAAATTTTACAGGAAACGAAACCCTAATCTGTGTATTTGAAGATTTAGAAATAAAAACTCAAAATCAAACTTAGAATATATGGTGAGAGAAATGGATACCTGGTCAGAGAGGAAAGACGGAGAAGAGGTGAAGGGTGGGGGTCGCAGGGGTGGATTTTCGCCCAGGTGAAGGGGGTGCATCGCTCAAGGGTTGTAGTCGAGAGGGAGAGGGAGAGGGAACGAGAGAGGGAGAGGGAGAGGGAGTGACAGAGGGAGGTAGGGATTAGGGTTGAGAGGGAGAGGGAGAGGAAGTGACCGAGGGATGTAGGGATTAGGGTCGAGAGGGAGAGGGAGAGGGAGAGGGAGTGAGAGAGGGAGAGTGGGGGGGGGGGAGAGAGAGAGAGAGAGAGAGAGAGAGAGAGAGAGAGAGAGAGAGAGAGCACGAGAGAGAAAAGGGATGCGTGAATTTGGGTCTTTTTCCTTGGAGCGGATCGAGAGAAATTTTAGAAAGTTTCGTTTGAGGGAGAAGGAGAAAAAGGGCAGCACGCGGGCTGAGTTTTCGTATTTTTTCTGCTACGGTTTTAGATCGTAGCTAAAATCCTACTAGCCGTAGCTGTTGTGCCATCCTTCACAGCCCCTCCGCGTTTGCATGTTTGACGGGTTCTGGGCAGACAGTCCAATCAGGAGCTTTGTGGGGTCCATCATGATGCATTTTATATATCCAGTCCGTCTATTAATTTTGTAAATTCTTTTTATAGAGAATGGCCCAAAAATCTAGAAAAATCGAAGGTCCAATTGAACCACACCATCGATCAATGGTACGTATATAATCTCCACTGTTTCCTACCATGTGGTCCACTTGAGCCTTTGATCTACTTCCTTTTTTAGGATCTTGCCCTAAAATGATCTTTCAAAATGTATAGACGTATTAGATGGATCATAAACATTTTAATGGGCCTCATAGAGTTCCTTATGGGGCTGTCACATGGTGTAGGCACAGGTGGTGGCATTAGCTTTTAGCTACGGTTTTATTATTTTTCGCTACGGTTTTAAGCTGTAGCAATAGAGCTACAATTTATATCCGTAGTTAAAAACTAGCATGGTCCGTAGCCTTTAGTCATTTTTTTGGTAGTGGAATCTCCTATCTAGGATAATGAGTAGATTTCCTAAGGGATTCAACTTATGGATGCTCGAGAGTATAAAAAAGACTAAAGGTTTTCCTATTGGTTTGGTCTTTGTACTCAAGAGAAGGCATGAGTTCATGTTCTTCATTAATAAGAGCTTTGAATGCTTATAGAAGTGAAAGATCACAATGAAGAGAGAATGAAACTCATATGGATAAAGTCTAGATGGGCTAAGATAAGCTTGGGATACACTGGAGACTTTATGATGCCTATTTCCACTAATTTTGCAAGTTTCTACAAGCCTCTTTTATAGATAAAAGGTTTCAACGGATAGATAACAGCTAGTTTACGGTACTATTAAATCCATCTTCGGTATCGCCGAACTTGCTTTGGTGGTATCAAAAAAATCATTCAATAGTACTGAATTAATTCTTCAAGTTGCTAAATGAAAAAGGTCCCTTTAAGTGACACCGAAGTTTGTTCATCGGTGGTAGTCGGTGTCACCGAAATATGTAGTCGGTGACAACGAATTATCATTGTAATCTTGCTGGATTGTTTTGAGCCCCTTTGGTAACACCAAAGGTATCTTCGGTGATACCGAAGGTGCTATTCGATGACACCTTCTTCCTATCGAAAGTGGAGAGATTTTCCTATTTGTCCATTTAATCATTCATTGACTTGGGACTTGCTAAAAGCCAAGATTAAATGATAGAAAATATGAACTCAGAATTGGCTTTGAATAGATGACCTAAGTAGGTTTTCCTATTTAGGTTGGGATTATCTATTTGCAAGGTCAAGATCGTAGAAGCAGTTCTTTGTCTTCAATGTGGCTTCGATGCTTCTAATCCAATTGCATCATCGGTCTTCATTTGCCAATAACTCGTCCGGTTACTCAACACAACTAGTCACATGATTGACAAACAAGTGTGCAAAGTTGGGTGCACTTACAGTTGTCATGGCTCACCTCGACATAAAAAATTTCGTTGGTCGATTCCTTCTGAAAAACTGAGGGTAATGACTTCCTTTGAACGGTCACCACTCTTTCTTCAAATTCCTGGACAATTCGAAGCCTTGATGCTAACTGTATCATTTCAGTTACATCAATATTATTTTCTCAAGCTATATGTTTTAACCTGACGTCATTGAATCTATCTAGCAACTATGTCACTAAAAGATGATATGATTGCAGAACTGTACCAGTACAATTAAACAAACCAATTAACTACTTTACCACTAATAAAGAATTATCCATAACCAATATTTCTTTTGCTCCTAGATCATCCAACATCTTTAAATCAATTATTAAAGATTTGTATTTGACTTGGTTATTGGTGCAATTAAACTCATGCTAGAAGGTAAATTCTTATTTTTTACCAGCTAGATCGATAAGGACAATCCTTGCTTTTAATCCTTTGTTGGTCCTTGAACCATCAAATATCAGTCTTTAAGGTGATCGACAAACCACATATAAATCTAAGGTTTCTAAGGGTAATCAATTTTCTATGTATGAATGATAATCAGCCAGAAAATCTGATATGCCTTGT
Source organism: Magnolia sinica (assembly GCF_029962835.1). Lineage (NCBI taxonomy): Eukaryota > Viridiplantae > Streptophyta > Magnoliopsida > Magnoliales > Magnoliaceae > Magnolia > Magnolia sinica. The sequence continues at coordinate 47,390,910 of NC_080578.1, read as the reverse complement.
CCTTTTACAACCTTTTGTAGCACATAAACTAAATTGAACTCAGATATTATGAGAATCTATTTGCCAATTCAGTTATTCAAAATCATTCGATTTAAAAAATATTAAATTAAATCAGTTACTGCATTTACATTTACTATTACAGCCAATAAATAATGTCATAATTTTGTAGCAGTGAAGTACAATGATAAACATAACCTTTTATAACACCCCGGATTTCGAGGGTTGAGCAAAGCTTAACTCCCGAGACCCCGAGACCCAACGCATCACTTATGTAACATATATAATGATGTTTAAATGTTGTCCATATTAATGGATTAAACATGAGAGGGATTATACTAAATCAACATATCACACTCCAGGTGAAATTAAATTAAGCAAGCGGAAGACTTAAGTACACGTATTTACACCTGAAAGTGTTTCACAAACCAGAGTATGCATATGTACCAAGCTGAATGTATATAAGTGTTGTTTCAAAATATACAAAATATCAAAATATAAATGTCTAACTAGTCCATGTATTCCTATAATTCCATCAAAGCAGCACGAGGTCTACATAGACCTGCTAGAGAGCTGAACATAGGAGAACTCTTCCTCCTCATCTACAAAGTCCGACTCCACTACGTATGCATCTTCATCACCTACATATATAACAGATTTTGGTTGGTGTTTTAAAACACTATTCTAGAGTGGGAGTGATTGATCAACTCAGTGGTACTATAAGGCATGGGTTAACATGTAATCAATTCAATCAAGTAGGAAAGATAAAGTAATACAACAATCACTTCCTAAATACTCTAGTTAATGCAAGAATGGAGTGTAGTAATGATGCATGCACTCACACAAAGCTCCCTCACAAGTGCTAACATTAGCTATTCGCACATGACAAGCTCCCTCATCGTGCCCTTCATCTACAAAGGCACATGCAATGTGGTGCATGGTTGTGTTAGCCAGGTTCTTAATTAGGCTTATTCACACAGCAGATTTAGGAAGCTAAGGTACCTCCCTTTAAATCATTTACCCAAACAAAGGATCTATCTAAGGTTATCAATCCTAGTTAACCACATACGATAAAGAAGTTGTAGGGTATTACCTCTTAACGAAGAACAATGGATGAGCAAGTTTAAGAGTTTATACTCGAGGTCACTATGGGGAAGCTCGTCACCTTAGCGCAGGCTGACAGCTTGAATACAGTATCCTATACCACCATATTTAGCTCATGAGTTTGGGTTGCTCACTGGTCACTACAGGGAGGCTCGTCACCCCAGCATAGGCCGACAACTCGACCACGGTATCCCATACCACCATGCCCGGCTCATGAGTCTTAGTGGATCATAGTACCATAGTTGAAATGGGTCTTACATTGCTAAGTGGTACCTTAGATTCAAGCAATGATGTCCATACATGGTAAACATATGAAAGGCTAATCAATTTGTTGGATAAGTACGATTGGTACGAGCGCACGCTGAATTAATCGACATAGAGCGCATAAGCACTTCACGTGGCCTAACCACTGTCGACAATCGTCGTACCACCCGGATTCACTGAACATATCAAACGTGGTAAGTCTAATTCTGCCACTCAACTGGAATTGTTACCAATTGCCTGGGCCAGGGTATGGCCCCAATCCTACTCAAGTGCAGTAGGCAGAACACATGTAATAATCATAATAGCAATTAACAAACAATTCAAATACAATTCTCATTTGAGCATTTTGTTAAACACATTGAACATGTTACCCAATATTTGCATTTCATCCATAAATTGCATAATCGAAATTATGATTACATGACGAAACTATACATATAGATAAGATAGTTGAGAATCCTATCCAATACCCTTAATAAATACAATCCATCAACAAACTCTCATTTAGACATTTTATTAAACACTTAGACTACACCTTAGTAAATACATAGACTAAATTAGTTACAAGATGTATCATAACAATTCATTACAAAACATCAGTCATAAGGCATGTAACATACATGGATCTTAAATTATAAATCATGTCAAGCACAAATCAGGATTTGACGTTCATTCAAACATTTCAACAAACACATGGAATGCATCTTATATTTAACATAGTTCACACATGTGTAATTTATCTAAAACGTCATAACTAAGATCATAGGGTAGCAATCAAGTCAAACATAAATCATTACTGATATTGAGAGCATTGAAAACCATAACCTAAATGTTTATAGTCCACACCTTCCGTCGGAATTCTCGTTTTGAACGTGGTTCGAATCCTACGTTCCCAATGCAAAACAACAGGTACCTAAATCATGGAATAGGTTAGTTATTTCATTATTTACGCTATTTGGATCCCTAAATCAAGATTAGGGTTAGGATTTCTTACCCAAATCATAGTTGAAATGAATCGGTTAGCTAGATGGAAAGGCGATCCAGTGCGTGGAGTAGTAGGAAGGAATTACTGCAACAAACTCTAAGGATCTCTCTTCTTTCCCTCACACTTTTCTCCTCTTTTCTCTCTTCTCTCTCCTAGAGTTAGAGAAATTCGTATGAAATGGGAATAGGGTGGTTTAAGGGCTTTATATAGGCTCAGAAGTGATGTCAATGGCCCTAAGGCCGTGGTATACTTAGGTTACAGCCAAAGGGTGTCTGTTTCTGACAAACAGGGCCCTTAAGAAGGTTCATTTCTCACTTACGGTGTAGGGTAAGTTCCCTGACTATGGATCTAAGCCAGGTTATGATTTCAGTGCGATCGGATTAGCAGATCATCCGTGGAGGACCCGTGTCAGATCAACGGTCGTTGTCGCTCGATCAGGGCCACAAGTATATAGATATGTGCAGGAAAATTTCCCTAATCCATGGGTGAAATTTGGTTAAAAATTGACAGTCTGAAATCTTCAACTTCGCCCACAAGCGAATGACCCAATTCACTTAAGTTCTAGTTCATTTTCTAATGATATTCACGTTTCTCACACACCTTGCTCAGGGCTCAAGTTGTACATTTTTTGACACTATTTGGGCTCGATTTCTGCGATAATTGTCAAGCCCAGTAAGGTGGACATAACCCTATATTTTCGCAGTCATTGGACTTTCGACGTGCGGTCTAGGTCCGATACAGGGTTTCAATGTGCTCTTGAGAGCAACTGGCATTTGGGATTTCTCCTACGTTTTTAAGTAGTGTTGAGTTAGTGATTTTGACGGGTTTGTATAGATAGTGGTTTAAGTTAATCCACTGCCTATTTAGTTTAATACTTAATCAATTTTCGTCTAATTTCTATAGAATACGGTCCTTAGGGATTTCTACCTGAGTTGGTACTCGGGCCTTTGTATGGATTTTTTCGAGACGTTACAATCTACCCCCCTTTAAGAAAAATTTCATCCCTGAAATTAGTACCTTCTCGTACTCCTTGAGGATCTGAGGGTAGTTCTTATAGACTTCGGCTTCTGTTTCCCAAGTAGCATCTTACTCAGTGTGGTGTGTCCATAATACTTTCACGAGCGGGATAACCTTGCTACGTAGTACTTGTTCCTTCCTATCTAGAATACGTGTTGGTTGAAGTACATAGGTAGCATCTTCACTTAGCTGCACCTGCTCCCACTTAATAATATGAGTAGGATCAGGAACGTATTTCTTTAGCATCGGTACATTAAATACATTGTACACGCCTACAAGTCGTGCGGGCAAAGCAAGGTAGTATGCTACCACACCCACTTGGTCTAGAATCTAGAATGGGCTAATGAATCTCGGCGTAAGCTTCCCTTTCTTGCCAAAATGAAGGACTCCCTTCATTAGGAAAACTTTCAGGAATACGTGGCCCCGAACTTTAAATTCCAACTGTCGCCGTCGGGTATTGACGTAACTCTTCTGTTTGCTCTGGGCTGTAAGAAGTCGACGCCTGATAATGTCGATCTTCTCTAAAGTTGCTTGAACTAGTCTGGGCCAACTAAGCTCTTCTCGCCAACTTCTGCCTAACAATGTGGTTCTCGATATGGGCGCCCATACAATGCTTCGTAGGGAGCCATGTCAATGCTTGCTTGGAAGCTATTGTTATAAGCGAACTCAGCATAGGGAAGACAGTCATCTCAACTGTCCTTAAAATCGAGCACACACGCTCACAACATATCTTCTAAATTTGATTTACCCATTTCGTCTGCCCATCGGTCTGCAGGTAGAATACGGTACTGAACTTCAGTTTCACTCCCATTGCTTCCTGGATTCGAGTCCAGAAAATAGGCGTGAATCACGTGTCCCGATCCGACACAATCTCCATAGGAACTCCATACAGCCGTACAATCTCCTTGATGTACAAGATGACTAAATCATCTACTGAGTTCGAAACTCTAATCGGGAGGAAATGAGCTGATTTCATCAATCTGTCCACAATCACCCAAATGGAGTCATGCTCCTTTCTCATCTTTGGTAACCCAAAAATGAAGTTCATAGATATGAAATCCAATTTCCATTTAGTGATGGGCATGGGCTAAAGTAAACCAGTAGGTCAGCGATGCTCGGCCTTGACCTGCTGGCATGTGAGACAACGGGACACGAAGTCTGCTATCTGGGCCTTCATGTTGTCTCACCAGTACGAACGCTTCATGTCTCTATACATCTTCGTAATACCTGGATGCATTGCCAACCTTGAATTGTGTACGGCCTCTAAAACTTCCCTTCTCAAGTCATGACGGTTCGCGATGTATAAGTGGCCACGATATCGCAAACCTCCATCTGAGCCAATTCTCCATTCAGATTCTTCACTGTCACTTACTCGTTCTCTCATTTTCACCAACAGTTCATCCTCTTTCTGAGCCACGATGATTTTGTCATTAATAAGCGGCTGTACATGGATGTGTGCGACGCTCTTGAACGACTCATCTACTGTAAGCTTCAGTTCGAAGTCTCGCACAAACTCTACCATATTTCATTCTTCCATTATCAGCGGAGCTGCAAATTCTATTATCTTCTTGCGGCTCAAAGAGTCGGCCACAAGGTTGGCCTTGCTAGGATGGTAGGAGACTTCAAACTTGAAGTCTTTCAAGGTTTCCATCCAACGTCGCTGCCTCATATTCAGGTCTCTCTACATGAAGATGTACTTGAGGCTCTTGTGGTCATAAAAGAGCTCGAACTCCTTTCCGTAAAGGTAATGTCTCCAGAGCTTTAATACAAAAATGACTGCCACCAATTCCAGGTCGTGCGTGGGTAGTTTTCTTCGTGTTTCCTCAATTGCCACGATGCATAGGTAATCACTCTGTCCTTTTGCATAAGAATAAAATCCAAACCAATGTGAGATGCGTCGGTGTATATAGTATATTTGACCCCCTGCTTTGGTAATACTAGCATGGGTGCGGACGTTAGCTTGTCCTTTAATTCCTAAAAAGCTGCTTCTGCTTTCTCATTCCAGGTAAACTTAAGATCTTTTTGAGTGATTTGCGATAATGGACGGGCTATCTTGGAAAAGTCTTTATTGAATTGGCGATAGTAGCCGGCCAGTCCGAAGAAACTCTTCACTTTTGTAACAGAACTAGGCTGCTCCTAATCTTACACCACGGTCACCTTGGCGAGGTCCACGACAATTCCTACCTTGGACACCACGTGTCCAAGAAACTTGACTTTCTCCTTCCAAAAGTTGTATTTCCAGTATTACACAAACAATTGATTCTTCGTGAGAGTATTGAAGACTGCTCATAGGTGTTCTTCGTGATCTTTTCAACTCTTGGAGTATATCAAAATGTCATCTATAAACACGATGACGAACTGGAATAGATACGGCCAAAACACCCGATTCATGAGGTCTATGAACACAGCCAGTGCATTCGTAAGCCCGAACGACATCACAAGAAACTCATAGTGCCCAAAACTAGTTCTGAATGTTGTTTTTTACACATCTTTATCCTTGACATGCAACTGATGATACCCTGATTGCAGGTCGATCTTATAGAAATATTGTGCCCCGTTCAACTGGCCAAACAAGTCATCTATCCTAGGCAGAGGTACTTATTCTTGACAGTGATGTGATTTAGCCTGCGATAATCAATACACAACCGCAGCGACCCGTCCTTCTTCTTTACAAACAATATCAGTGCTCCCCAAGAGGATACATTAGGCCATATAAAACCTGATTCCAGCAGATCATCTATCTTCCTCCTCAATTTCTCCATTTCACACAGAGGCATGCGGTATATTGGTAGGGAAATAGGCGTCGCACCAGGCACAAGGTCGATAATAAAGTCGATCTCATGCCGAGGAGGTAGTCCAGGTATCATTCTGAACACGTCCATGAAATCTTGGACTACAAACATGTCCCCAATCGTCAGATTATCAACATTCTCCAATAAGGAAGCATAACAACTTATGCGGTAGGGCCAACTAACCTGAATTGGGAAAGTAAAGGTCGTGCCCTTGGGTCCATGTGCCGTCACTGGTCGGGTTTCGCAGTCAATCTCTGCCTTCATTAGGGTGAGCCTATCCATGTTGAGGATGACTTCGTAATGATACAGTGGGGTGACGATCAGGTTAATGTATATCGTTCTGCTTCCTAAGTTTATCGAGCAACCTTTACAAAGCTTAGTAGTGTTGGAGAAGGTCTCTGTTGTGCTAAGGACTCTCACCCCAACCATAGGGATAGTGTTCAGCCCTAAGTGCTTAACTGTAGAGTACGATATTATCAAAATAGTAGACCCGGTGTCCACCAATAGAAATATAGGTGTACCTTGAATATGAGCAGTGACTTCGAAGGCTAAAGGCACTGCAGTTGCTGACTCGGATGCTTTAGTTGCCAATGCATGTACACGTGCTTATTGAGAACGATTGGGTTGTGCTGCCATAGGTCGTTGACGCGGCCTATTTCGAGGTACAGGTGGTCTATAAAATGGTTGTGCTGGTGGTGCGGATCGTAGGGGTGGAGCTAAAATAGCCTGTGGCAGCTGGTGGTTGATCTTCTGAGGTGGCATAAAGTTGTTATCCCTCATCTTGGTAAAATAGTAAGTATTCGTATGACCAATCTTCTTACAGTAAGTGCACCAAGTATCCGATCGCCTCGGTTGGGTCGTTGGAGCTATTAGCCTAGGAGGCGAATCTGCCCAAGGCCTCTTGTTGAGGAACGGTTAGTTCGAAAATTTAGGTTGAAGCCTTGGGCCCACCAGCATATGTGTCCAGGACAGTCTCTCGCCATGCTGCTCAACTTGCAGAGATATGTTCACTAGCTCAACATAGTTGAGAATGCTAGCACAACACATCTTTGTGCGGATGTTAGGCCGTAGACCCTCTGAAAATTACCGCATTCTCATCAACTCATCAGCTAGGATCAAGGGAGCATATCTGGCCAGCTCCGTGAATCGGTTCTTGTACTCGGCTACTGTCATCCCCCCTTATCTAAGGCGGAGAAATTCACCTTCCTTTTCATTATGATAAGTGAGGGGGAAATACTTCCCGTGGAAGTGAGTTTTAAATGCGCCCCGCATCCACATGTATCCTATGGGGACGGTCCATGGGATGTTGTCCCACCAGAGACTAGCCTCCTTCTTAAACATATACATAACTAGCTCCACCTTCTCTATTTCAGTACAGTGCAGCGGCTTCAGCATCTTGGATATACGATCTAACCAATACTCTACCTCCTCAGGTCAGTGGGTACCCACAAAAGTAGGAGGATGGAAACGCTAAAAGTGCCCAAACAAGCTACTTGTATTCATAGCCAGAGTAGGTTGCATAGGTGGCATAGTCGGTACCGTAGTCATGTTCTAGGTAATGGTCCCTGCGATTGTGGCCAATACTTACTGTTGTTGCTGCATTAAGAGCGTCATCTGCTCCAACCTATCAGGAGGAGAAGCCGCCTGAGGCATGTGTGGCATCAATGTAGACGCACGGTTCTATTCCGGAACCGGTGGTGCACAAGGTGTTGGCCCATTGGTGGGGCCAGTGGCCGGCTATGAATCTGGCATTGTCTCAAAGTTCGGGCCCAAGCTAGGGTCCGTCTGGCTATTGTTCAGGGGAGGTGCCCCGTCAATTGATCCGCAAAGTGTGAGACATGCTATATTCCGAGTGTTTTTAGGAGGCATCCCTTATATACAACATAGGGTGCAACATGTGTGAGATTAGGATAATATCATCCTCATTTCCAAACATTCTACACATCTCAATTTAAAAGAAGCTTCATGCATTTCATTTAACCAAAATCATCATAGTACATGAGGTGTAGTACTACATAAATCATGACAGAAGGTGCATGTGAGCTAAATTTAATAAAAGTTTTAACATTGACTATCCTAACACCAAACTAAGCCAACTAAGGCTATTACATAAAAGAGCAAGAAACAAAAAAACAAACAGAAGACAATTACAGCATATGCCTAGTCCTCTGACTCTGGCGAAGGTGGAGGAGCACCATTATCCTGCATACAGCACAGGAGGGCCTTCAAGGTGCGAGACATTTTTTTGAATTTCTATTTCAGATAGGCTTGATTCTCCTCAATCCTGGACATGCAGGCTTCCAAGGCAGCTCGATCATGGCGGTCATCATGAGTAGTAGTAGGAGGCTCCTTATTTGAGTCTTGGGCCTCCTCTTCTTCTCCCTGCTCTTCCTCTTCACTGCCTTCCTCACCACTTCCTTCTTCACCACCACTTTCTTCCTCACCTTCACTTCCCTCATCCTCTTCACTTTCTTCTTCTATTTTATCGCTCTGCTCATCGAGTCAGGCTTGGCGTTGCCTAGGGCCAATACACATATTTTTTAGTGTGTTCTCACTAATAATGTGGATTGGGGTGACGTTATCCATATGGAGTCTGAAACTGAAGTGGCAGGAAATTTTACAAATAAGTCAGCTGAAAGATTGTGAGGAGTCTTCTCTAGTAGACCGTGCAGTGCTGATTATCTAATACAAGACGAGAGTAGGCAAGCATACCTTCTCCCCTTGTCCAACTTGTAAAGAAAGTCTACCATAAACTTTGTGCATTTGGTGTAATTGCTTCACCTAGGATACACATTATACGTGCATATGTGGTGGACTAGGCAAAAGTCGTTCGTCATCTTAGTCCAAGTGAGGCTATTTCCTCACCTCCAATGCTTGCGTTGGCCGCATAGGAAATGTGTGCGGCAATTTCTCTTTCGTTCACTAGCAAGATTCTTCTCACTTACATGTACTATTCCACGTTCTACCCCCATAATACGGGCCATCATGTCCATATCGACTACGGCTTCCTGCCTTCCCAAAGGGATAACAAACTGGAGAGGATCCAACAGTGGGTTCTGTATGTGGGCATAGAAGGCTCGTACAATGCCTTTACTCGCATGAGTGTTTCCCTCGAAGATGAGACCCCACCCATTTTCTAAGAGAAAGTCGATGGCTGGATACAGTCCGAACATCTTCTCATCGACATGTGCTTCAAACACCACCTTGTTACAGAACTTACCGAGATTGGCGCCTGTCAATAGCGATCTTTCCAATAGGATTTGAGGATTAAGGTCCCGCTTAGATCTTCGTTCTTGCTTAGCACTTGTACTAGCTTTAGCGCTCACCTTCTTCATAGTGTGGCGTGTTTGGCTCGGCCCGGCCTCATCAGGGCCACTCTTTTCTTTCCCATGTGGGAAAGAAGTGTAGAGATTGAGAAGATGGCAGTGACAAGCTCAAAGAGAGCCATGAAAGTGGGAAAGCTTGAAGGATGAGATAGGTTGGTGGGTTTGGAAGAATATGAGACACAAAAGAGGGCTTTTGTGCTCAAATAGATGTGAATAAGGAGGATGAAGGATTACAAGAGATGGGTTTTGGAGAAAAGATGGTGGAGGGGTGGAAGGTGTGGAAGAAGATGGAAGATTGATGTGAAATGTAGAAGAAAATAGAGTTTTGAGTATATGAAATGAGGATTTGAGAGAGAAAATGTAGTTTTGGAGGGTTTAGAGGGGTAGGAATAGGGTGGAATAGAAAAAGGGGAGAGGAGAGGGTTCATATGAGGGGTCCCACACATGGGAGGGCCCCACACGGCCAGTCAGACGATGGTGCACCGTCGCCCGCCCGGTGCCGCCGCGCGCCCGTAGTGAAGGAGGGCAGTGCGCCGCTACCGGGTGGTGCTACCGTGCCCTTCCTGGGTCGCCGGTGGTGGCTCCACCCTGGGGTAGTGGCCAACCCCTCTCGAGGTGTTGTATAGGTCTGGGGGACCCCCTGGGTCCCATCGAAAATTGGGGATCAGGCTCCTACGCCCGCGTGAGGTGTTTTCTTAGTTCAACAAGTGTGTATTCAAGCTTTTTGGATTATTTTGAGTGTGGGATTCATCGAATTCTTTTTCAAACCCATCGATCAATGGTCTAGAGGTGATTTGGATCTCTGCACATGATCCAAGTCCCTCAGGTATTCGTTGGGAACTAAACTATAGCATTTTGTTTCATCCATTGGTGAAACTTTGGGATCATACGTTCGTCTCTAATTTCCATCGCTCCCTTCCTAAGTCCGAGTATGTTAGAGTGTGTCATGTGGTCTATAACTTAGGTTCAATTTAATCCAAATCATGCTTTGATACCAACTTGTAACGCCCCGGATTTCGAGGGTCGAGCAAAGCTCAACTCCCGAGACCCAGCGCATCACTTATGCAACATAGATAATGATGTTTAAATGTTGTCCATATTAGTACATTAAACATGAGAGAGATTATACTAAATTAGCATATCACACTCCAGGTGAAATTAAATTAAGCAAGCGAAAGACTTAAGTACGTGTACTTACACATGAAAGTGTTTCACAAATCGGAGTATGCATATGTACCAGGCTGAATGTATATAAGTGTTATTTTAAAATATACAAAATATCAAGATATAAATGTCCAACTAGTTCATGTATCCCTGTAATCCCATCGAAGCAGCACGAGGTCTACATAGACCTGCTAGAGAGCTAAGCATAGGAGAACTCTTCCTCCTCATCTACGAAGTCCGACTCCGCTACATATACATCCTCATCACTTGCATCTATAACAAAGTCTGGTTGGTGTTTTAAAACACCATCCCAGAGTGGGAGTGAGTGATCAACTCAGTGGTATTATAAGGCATGGGTTAACATGTTATCAATTCAATCAAGCAGGAATGATAAAGCAATACAACAATCACTTCCTAGATACTCTGGTTAATGCAAAAATGGAGTGCATTAATGATGCATGCACTCGTACAAACTCACAAGCAACAACATCATTCATTCATGCATGACAAACTCTCTCATCGTGCCCTTCATTTGCAAAGGCACATGCAATGCAGTGCATGGTCGTGTTAGCCAGGTTCTTAATTAGGTTTATTCACACAGCAAATTTGGGAAGCTAAGGTACCTCCCTTTAAATCATTTACCCAAACAAAGGATTCATCTAGCGTCGTCAATCCTAGTTAACCACATATGATAGGCAAGTTGTAGGGCATCACCCCTTAATGAAGAATAGTGGATGAGCAAGTTTAAGAGTTTATACTCGAGGTCACTACAGGGAGGCTTATCACCTCAGTGCAGGCCGACAACTCGAATACAGTGTCTTATACCACCGTATTCGGCTCACGAGTTTGGGTTGCTCACTAGTTACTACGAGGAGGCTCGTCACCCCAGCGTATGCCGACAGCTCGACTAGGGTATCCCATACCACCATGCCCGACTCATGAGTCTTAGCGGATCGCAGTACCATAGTTGAAATGGGTCTTCTATTGGTAAGTGGTACCTTAGATTCAAGCAGTGATGTCCATACATGGTAAACACACAAAAGGCTAATCAATTTTATTGGATAAGTATGATTGGTATGAGCACACGCTGAATTAATCGACATGGAGCGCATAAGCACTCCACGTGGCCTAAACACTGTTGACAATTGTTGTACGACCCGGATCCATCGAACGTATCAAATGTGGCGAGTCTAATTCCGCCACTCAACTGGAATTGTTACTGATTGCCTGGGCCAGGGTATGGCCCCAATCCTACTCAAGTGCAGTAGGCAGAATACATGTAATAATCGTAACAACAATTAACAAACAATTCAAATACAATTCTCATTTGAGCATTTTGTCATACACATTGAACATGTTACCCAATATTTACATTTCATCCATAAATTGTGTAATCAAAATTATGATTACAAGATGAAACTATACATATAGATAAGATAGTCGAGAATCCTATCTCAATACCCTTAATAAATACAATCCATCAACAAACTCTCATTCAAACATTTTATCAAACACTTAGAATACACCTTAGTAAATACATAGACTAAATTAGTTATAACATGTATCATAGCAATTCATTACACAACATCGATCATAAGGCATGCAACATACATGGATCTTAAATTAGAAATCATGTCAAGCACAAATCAGGATTTGATGTTCATTCAAACATTTCAACAAACACATGGAATGCATCTTATATTCAACATAGTTCACACATATGTAATTTATCAAAAATGTCGTAACTAAGATCATAGGGTAAAAATCAAGTCAAACATAAATCATTACTGACATTGAGAGCATTGAAAACCATAACCTAAACATTCATAGTCCGCACCTTCCGTTGAAATTCTCGTTTCGAACGTGGTTTGAATCCTACGTTCCCAATACAGAACAATGGGTACTTAAATCATGAAATAGGTTAGCTATTTCATCGTTTATGCTATTTAGATCCCTAAATCAAGATTAGAGTTAGGATTTCTTACCCAAATCGTAGTTGAAATGAATCGGTTAACTATATGTAAAGGCGATCTAGTGTGTGGAGTAGTCGGAACGAATCACTGCAGCAAATCCAAGGATCTCTCTTCTTTCCCTCACACTTTTCTCCTTTTTTCTCTCTTCTCTCTCCTAAGGTTAGAGAAATTCGTATGAAATGGGAATGGGGTAGTTTAAGGGCATTATATAGGCTTAGAAGTGATGTTAATAGCCCCGGGGCCATGGTATACTTAGGTTACAGCCAAAGGGTGCCTATTTCTGACAAATAAGACCCTTAAGAAAGTCCATTTCTCACTTACACCGTAGGGTAAGTTCCCTGACCATGGATCTAAGCCAGGTTATGATTTCGGTGCAATCGGGTTAGTGGATCGTCCGTGGAGGACCCGTGTCAGATCAATGGTCGTTGTCTCTCATCGATCAGGGTCACAAGTATACAGATATATGCAGAAAAATTTCCCTGATCCATGGGTGAAATTTGGTCAAAAACTGATGGTCTGAAGTTTTCAACTTCAACCGTAAGTGAATGGCCCAATTCACTTAAGTTCTAGTTCATTTTCTAAAGATATTCGTGTTTCTTACGCACTTTGCTCAGGGTTCAAATTGTGCATTTCTGAACACTATTTGGGCTCGATTTTCGCGATGGTTGTCAAGCTCAGTAAGGTGGACATAACCCTATAGTTTCACTATCATCGGACTTTCGATGTACGGTCCAGGTCCGATACGAGGGTTCATTGTGCTCCCTAGAGCAACTAGCTTTTGGAATTTCTCCTAAGTTTTTAAGTAGTGTTGAGTTAGTGATTTTGACGGGTTTGAGTCTTGCCATTTGTATAGATAGTGGTTCAAGCTAATCCACCACCTATTTAGTTTAGTACCTAATCAATTTTCGTCTAATTTCTACAGAATATGGTCCTTAAGGTTTTTGCCTGAGGTGGTACTCGGGCCTTTGTACGGATTTTTTCGAGACGTTACACCTTTCATGGTAGAATATCGTCTGTCGGTATCTAACAATGTTCGATGAAGATAATAGACTGCATGCTTTTTTCAGACATCATCATCTTATGTTAACAAAGCTCCAATCAACTCTCAAGAAGCCGCAATACACAACTTGAGCGGTTGATCCTTTACTGGTGGCGTTAACATTGGTAGCTTAGACAAATAATCTTTAATGCTGTCAAAAGACAACTGATGCTCTGCCTCCCATCTGAATTCATCTCATTGTTTCAGTTTCAAAAAAGGAGAAAACACATTAGTTTTTCCAATGTAGTTGGAAATAAATCACCGCATAAAGTTAACATTACGAAGAAACCTCTATAACTGAGTTTTTGTTCTTGGCGGCTAAACTTCTAGTATTTCTTATGCCTTATGCTAATCGATTTTAATTCCTCTTTGATATAATATGAATCCCCCCAAAAAAAATTGGCTGATACACTAAAATCACATTTGAGAGGGTTTATCTTTAATTTATGAATCTTCATTCTTTCGAATGACTATCGTAAGTAGTCAAAATGTTTGATCAAATTAGCTAATTTGACTGCCACATCATTGATATAGATTTCGATGAATCGTCCAATCATGTCCATGAAAATGGCGTTCATGTCCATTTTTAAGCCCAAATGGCATTATGACTTAGAAAACATACCCAAAGGACCAGGACATCTAAAGGTTGTCTTTAGAACATCTTCTATTGCAATGTTTATCTAACATCCCAAATTTTCATGGCCAGAATTTATACTTGTGCCCAAGAAAATCGGGTGTTAATAATGTATAAATTGGATTCTTTAAAAATCGTGCCTTATTTTTTTCATTTGGATCACATCCAGATACATTCATGAAGATAACATTCACAAGAATAAAATCGACTATATTGATTATTTCATCAGAGTAAAAGAATTTAGTAAATAATCAAATTCCCTCTCAATGGGAGCTTATTACATTTATCGATTTCGCAGTGGAAGTATAAAACTAATTCATTAAACTATCTTCTTATTCTTTTAGTACAATCTTTCATAAGGAGATGCTACTTTAGGTCTTCAATCTGTACATCTCGTACATCATCTGTACAGTTGGAGAGGGTCAATGCCCTACTCATAGTGATGATTATCCTTTAAGATTAATAATAATTTAAGAGATTCATAAAAGTAATATAAGGTTCTGATATGTCCCGTACTCCACAACTATAAGAGGTATCAATATGGGCAAACAACCTACATGAGATGCATGCCTAGCAAAATATATGTGGTTCAACACATTTAGCGATCACCACAATGTGGAATATGATTATAGCTATCTGACTTGCCTCGCATCCCATTCTACAGAGATTTGCTGGCGTGTCCCATGTTTAACATGTTTTATGCGATGATCCCAAGACGAACACAACACATGACTGGATGAATTATATGACACGATTTATTCATGGAGCGACTATTTATGACATATAATTCCAGAAGTGATGTAACACGCATTACAAATTACTTACATTGATTTATGCACTACTACTCATGAAACATGGAATTATGTGTCACCCCAGGGGCCGGTACCGAAAACGTATTACGTCCACAATATTTATTTGATCGCTAGAAGTGGGATATCCATCATAATACTTACACCAAATAGAAAAACTCATTGAATCATGGGAGTTTTGGAATCCAAGGCACATGCTTAAGACATAAGGGTAAATAGCACAAGGCTAACATAATAAAGGAGATGAGTAGCAATGACTAACTCAACAAAGAGAAGAGTGGCCATGACAAACTTAATAACAGAAGAGTGGTAATGACTAACTCAATAAAAGAAGAGTGGCAAGGGCCAACTCAACAAACAGATGAGTAGCAAGGGCTAACTCAACAAAATTGGTAAAAGCAAGGGCAAGACTTGTATCCATCGCCCTACATAAATTCATAAAGATCACATGTAATCAACATTATACTATAATCCTAAAGGATAAATAATTGATGGTAAAACATATAATTGCAGCGAGAATTCACAGTAACATGAAAACATGTACATGCAAGATAGATGTTGAGGGTCAAATATTGCATATTATCCCCCATTTTTATCTTAGTTTTATGAACATGATAATGCTTAATGTTGTATTTTACTCATGTTTGTGTTACAAGGTGAATTCAAGAGCTTGGATTGAAAGGGTGCTAAAAGCATGGATTTGATACTCAAGAATCACCAAGGCAAGTGATGGATCTTTGGAGACCAACATTGAAGAATTCACATGTCAAAGATCTAAGAAAACCAAGTAAGGAATGAAGAGAATCAAAGATTTGAAGTGAAGAAAAGGAACCCTGAAATTGTCTTGAAAAAGCATATTCTGAAACTTTAGGTCATTTTGTGCAATTGCGCAGAGTGAAGTCTATTTTGAGAAATTGCACAGAGTGAAGTCTATTTTAGCAAATTGTGTAAATTTGAAGCGTTTTCTAGAGTTTTCCAACTAAGTGCGAAAGTTGGAGTTCCACAACTATAAATGGGACTCCCTGAGATGCTCTAAGGCATCTTATAGGGTTTAAGGAGTGGAGCAAAAGAATCGAAAAGTTGTCGCCAAGAGTTTTTCTTCTTCTTCCTTGGTTGTTTTCATGTTTTTCTTAAGAGACTTTGGTCCAATCATGTCTATGGTTGGCTAAACCTCTTAGCTAGGGTTAAGAGGTGAAGCTTGTAGCATGATGGGATGTTTCTGTTACTTTGATTTTTGTTTATGTTAAACTCCATGGATTTTAATTTGATATTTAAGGAATACTTCCAATTTTTAATGGTTTATTGTGACTCAAATTACAGTAAATCTGCAATAGCTTTGAGTATCTTCTTTTCCTAATTTGAGATTGTGAAATTAGTAAGTCCTATTGTTCACCATCGCCCCCTTGGGCATGGTAGGGTGATGGAATCCTTCCTAATCTTCACAATTCTCCTACTTTGAGATTATGGGATTAGTAAATCTTATTGTTTGCCATTGTCTCCTGGGCATGGTTTGGTGATGGAATCCCTACCAATTATCATAGTTCTCCTTCATTGAGATTTAAGTCAATGAAAGTTTAGATTTGGTTTTATTGATATACTTTCTAATTGGATAGGATATGACTCCAATTCTAATTGTGTTAATTAAATCAAGCAAGTGGGCTCCCTGATCACTACAAGTGGATCCTTGGCACCCTAATTCCCACCTTTAAATTCTTAGTTTTAATTACTCTATTCACAATTACCCTCTCAAATACTTCATAATTAGTTTCACATCTTCTTCTAGTTCTATTTTTACTTAATTTCAGAAACATACAAGTTTCAGTCCCTGTGGATTCGACCTTGGTCTTTCCGAGATTATTTCTACATCGCAACCCTACAATTGGGGTTATGAACAATAGATCATATCAACTTAAATTCAAGTAAGCTTAAAGGATTAAACCCTCACCTTTAAAGTGTCTTCTCATCTTGTTAGAACCTAGTGCGTGTACTTTAAGTTCAACTTTATCTATAGATTTCACTAATTATATGATTAGGACTTAACTCGAGGTCTCATCTTTAAACTAATTATTATTTAAATTAAAACTTAATATAAACCTTCATGTAAGTGTTTTACTTACCTTGATCAACATCTGAGTCTTGGCCCAAAAACGGGTTTAATGCTATTCTTCCACTGAGTCGACTCAGTCATGACTCGAATTCATCTCTCTTATTTCTTCTTCTTCTCTTTCTCTTTCCTTTTTCTTTTCTTTTCCTTTCTTTCTTTCTTTCTTTCTCCTTCTCCTTCTCCTTTCTTTTCTTTCTTTCTCTTTCTTTCTTCTCCCTTTCTTCCCTGCTAGTGCGTTTTTCAACACAGGTGGGGTCGTGTTTTATACCAGCTAAGGCCTTCCAGGCTTTTCTTTCATAAGCTGCATAAGAGGCAGCTGTTTGCGCTGTCTCTCGGTTTTCCTTGCAGAAACCGATTGCACTGTTTCCTTTATTTTTGGAGGGTTATGCTGGATCCTAGGAGGGGTTTTAGAAAGAATTTGGGCCCTACCAAATGGACATCTTGGATTGGTCCCTGCCTTATCCGATCTTAGCTGTAAGTGAATCCTCTAGCGGCCTGTTTTTCTTGCACAGGTGCAACAACGGACGAGTTTCAGAGTGAAGAAGCTGACCCGATCTTTTCGGCATCCTTGGCTGGGATCGAAAATCCATTCCTTATGCTTTAGACAGCCCAGATCAAAGCCAAATATCTCTCTTCGAGATTCCTACGCAAAAGAGTTCGAATCTGTTTTGGTTTCTTGGCATTGTTTGAGGAAGGTTTTGTGGAAGAGGTGCACCTGGTTTCTCGGTCGGTTTCGGGATGAAAAAGACCAGGTTTCGATCGATTTTGTTCCGTCCATGAGATGGAGGGGTTCAGATTTCTTGAACGGTTACGAATGGTGGCCCAAAGTGTCTTCAAACAGACGCTGCCTGTTCGTCCGGTGCATCATCCAGCCCATATGCAACTGTTGCTATGCACACGCGTGCATGTATGGGTGCACGCGGACATCGTGGTTTAGGTCAACCTGATCTCCCCAACATTATGGATGGTTCAGATCATCCTGTTAGAGGATCATGGTGGGCCACAATCATCATGAACGGACATTGTCCGTTCATCCATGAAAAGCGAGGGAAGAATCCTCTCGATTTATGTTTTTATCAAGTCAAACCTTATTTGACCCGACTGGTGGAATCCGTATGCCGTGGATGCACCACTCTTAGTGTACGCGTAATAGTCGTGTGGGACCCACAGTGATATTTTCATGGAATCCAACCTGTCCATTTGCTTTGTCTATCTAGATTAAGGGGTTGAGCCCAAAATTGAAGCATATCCAAAAGATCAAATGGGCCATACTATATGAAACGATGGTTGTTATGATTTCCACTGTTGAAACCTTTCTAGGCCCTATAGTGGTGTTTATTTGTCATCCAACCTGTTCATAAGATCATATAGACATAGATGAACAGAAGAATTCTACTACGACTACCCTGACTTCGATGGACACCAAAATCAACGGTTAAGGGGTTGATTAGTCAATTGGGTCACTTTTACATTGATCTAAGGGCTAAAATTCAATATGTACAGTTAATTTAGGATTCATATGCATGGTATAAAATTTCACATTAAGCGGATAGTGGGAACTATGTGATCTGGAATTCAGGGGTCTAGGTTAGTGGCATTTTCATAATTGTTGCTGATCTAAGAGTTTTGTGAAATCTAAGGATTCTACAGGGTTGTATGCGCCTTTCAAAAAAATTCTTCCAAATGGACTCATATCTAGATCATTACGGAGGAGTTATTCTCCAATTCATTTAAGAAAAGGTACATACGTTAAATCACATGATGGAGGGTCTTATCTTGAAATCAACGACAAGATGGCTTGATCTATTGAATAGAGGTCATTCCCAATGGTTGGACTTGTGTCAGGGAATAGATGTAAGGTTAAGATAGTTAGTTTGGTATCATACACATGTACGTGTTATGTTAAATTTCATGGTAACACTTGAGAACTTTCAATATTGGGTATTGAAATGTTCAGGGTGTTACAGTTTATTTGATTATATCCTAAATGGTTATCCATAAAGGATACCATTTGATATCCAGCAGCCCAATTGATCAGCTAATCAACCATAAGCATATGATACTCATCCTTTGGGGTGGCTCGATTTAAATTTTGAAAGTCAATACATACTCTGATCATACCATCCTTCTTGATAACAAGCATTATATTTGAAATCCATTCGACATATTTTATGAGTTTAATGAAATCTTCTTTCAAAAGTTGCTCAATTTATTACTTTATCTTTTGCGTCACTTCGGTCATCATCCTCTTAGGTGATTGTTTATGTGGAAGATAACTTTCCTTCATGGGTAAACTGTGTTCAAACATATTTTGGTCTAATTTAGGCAACTCATAATAATCTCAAGCAAAGCAATCGGCGAATTCTTTAAGTTAATAAGTTCAGCCTGTATTTTGGAATTTAATAATCTATTGATAAAATAGGGTTGAGATGTTGTGCCGTCATCAAATTTTCCTCTAATGAAGGATCTTGAACTTAAGATTGAGAATCCTCCAATTTCTCTAAGGCTGGTTTCAAATCCTTCATTTTAATACCATCTTCAGCTATCAAATTGGATGTTACTGCTATCTCGACCATATCAACAAAACATCCATTACCATGATTTCACAAAATCTCTTCAAGCTAGCACACTCTAGTTATGAAATTAGCCTTGACCGATTAACGCTCCATCATGGAATTTCTTAAATCGTAAAACTTGTAGTCACACTAAAGGGAATTATAGTCTTCAACAACTCTTAATTTAGTCAAATCATGGTAACAATATATTGTACGACATTATTAGGGTTGAGTTTGGCATCAAATCTAGTTTGGTTTCCATTCTTGTCTCATCCTATAAATCGTATCAATCCGATCTCATTTCCATTAAAATCAGCCTTAGTTGTGTCAGATATGGCTAAGAATAGTTTGTTATTAGCTAAAACCAATTCAATTTTGTCTTGATTTCAAAAGATCATGAATTGGTGTAACGATGATGGAATGCATGAGAACGAATGAATCCAATCTTATCTAAGAAAAGTATTGTAATTTCATGTCGTGTCGACCACAAAGAAAGCGACCATCACCTCTTTTGTTCTCATAATTAGTTCGGCCAGTAAAACACCTTGCGTTTTTATTACACCTCTAGTAAAATTACTCATTGTGACCTCGGTCGGAATAAGGTCATCTTAATTCTTTCTCGATTTAACCATCATTTTGGTTAGGAGAATGTTAACAGTAGCTCCACTATCGATTAGAACCCGAGTGATCAGACACCCTCTTATGTGTACTAAGATATACAATGGCTTCGAATGTTAGGTCATTGTAAGAGTCGGTCTTTCAATAATGATTTTTTCAGAAGGAGATCCTGGCTCGACCGGCACAATCGACACCTTTTTTTGCTTCCTCCTTAAAATAAAACGAACCATGCTATATGATTATATGAGAGCATGACTCTTCCACAACTCCTTCCATCCCATTTGGTTAGGATGGTTTAGCCTGAAAACTTAATGGTAGTGTAGTGTGAGTTGTTCACAACCCCAAGTGTAGGGTCGCGATGTAGTAATAATCTCGGTGAGACTGAGGTCGAATCGACATGGACTAATCTTGTGAGTATTCTGAAAACAACTAGAAGTAGAACTAGAAAAGGATGTGTACCTAAATCTAAAATAAAAGGTGGAAGTAATTGTGAGAGATTTAACTAAAACTTAAGAAATTAAAAGGTGGGAACTAGGGTTTCCAAGGATCCACTTGTATAGATCAGGGAGATCTATGCTTAATTCAAGGACAACTGGAATCAGAGTCCCATCTTATCCAGTTGGAAGATATCTTAGTAAAACCAAATCTGAACTTCCTTTAACCTAATTGTCAATGGATTAGAGTTGTGAGGACTGGAAGTGATTCCATCATAAAACCATGCCCAGGAGACAATGGCTCACAATAGGCTATACCAATCTCATAACCAAACATAAGAGAATCATGAAGATTAGAAGGGATTCCATCATCCAACCATACCCAAGGGACGATGATGAATAACATGATTTCCTAATTTCACAATCTCAATACATGAAAAGAACATACTTAAAGCTATCGCAGATCTATGTAATTTGAGTCACAACAAACCATTAAAAACTGAAAGTATTTCTTAAATATCAATGTAGAATCAAAGAGAGTTCAACATAAACATGAATCAAAGTAATAGAAAACATCCCATCACGCTACAAACTTCACCTCTTAGCCCCGGCTAAGAGGTTTATCCAATGATAGATATGATTGGAACTAAAACCCTAGAAGAAAGCATGAAAAACTAAGGAAGAAAAAAATGCTTGCAACGGCTCTCCGCTCTTGTGCTTCACTCCTTCAAACCTTAGATTGGTTAGAAAGATTGATAGATGCCCAGGGATGCCCTGGGGACTCCTATTTATAGTTGTGCAACACCTCCTTTTGCACCTCTTTGGAAAAATCCAAAAACTGCTTCAAATTTACGTAATCTGCGTAACTCTGTGTAACTTTGCGCAATTCGTTCAATGACATCGAACAGGCTTTAATGTCATCGAAGGTGTCCTTTATACATGCTTTTGTAGCTTCATCTGAACTCTGCAACCTTCTATGTCATCGAACCTACCTTCGATGTCATCGAACATTGTTCGAGTAATCGATAATGTATCCAAAACAGTCCAGAGAGTTATTCTAATTTCTTTAATAAATTTGATGTCATTGAAGAGACCTTTGATGTCATCGAGTAGATCTTCAATGTTATCGAGTGCTTCGAGTAATAAAAAATGGTGCCCAATATGTCCAGCAAGTTTTGCCGAAATTTCATAGAAAATTCGATGTCATCAAGCAATGCTTTGAGTCATTGAACAAGTTCTCAATTCATCGAAAAACGTCTTCAATTTGTCTAGTGACCAACTTGATTTTCCTTCATAAATTCGATGTCATCGACCACTGTTCGATGTCATTGAATGTGTCCTCGATGTCACGGAATGGTCTTCAATGACACAGTCAATGTGACTTCTGCACTTGTTCTTTCGGTTTCGTTCCTTCTCTACTTGGTTTTCTTGCATATTGGGACTTTAAAATATTCAATCCTTGTCTCCTAAGGTCCATTCTTTGCATTGGTGATCTTTGAGCATCAAATCTATGCTTTTAGCACCTTTTCCAATCCAAGCTCTTAAATTCACCTTGCAACACAAACATGAGTAAAATAGGATATTAAGCAGTATTATACTAATAAAACCAAGATATAAATGGGGTCCAATATGCAATATTTGACCCTCAACATGAGTACCATATTACAATCTGATATAATCAGTTGGAACGAGCCAAACTGTATGAGTGAATTTAGACATTGCCCTTATGTGTCTTTGAATTTCGTTCATTTACAAATTCATTCTTAATTCCTTCATTCGGTTTAAAAGAATTCGGTTCTAATGTTCTTGCTTTAGCAAGAAATTCTATAATCAGAAGATCATCTAAGAACTCTTCATTGCTTAGGTATTCTGTAATGCCCCGATTTTTGAAACCTAAGAATACAACTCGTTTTTCGAAAATCCGAGTGTTAGCCTTTAAAGATAGACAAATGTCACATATATTTTTTTCTTTTCATTTTCTTTTTCAGAGTTCATAGTTTAGCAGAAGATTGACAAATCAAACATAAAGGGAAGTCCACATAACATTCAAATACCCAAGTGGCTGCCTAGAGGCTTATTCAAACTAATGTCTCAATACTACATATACAAGAATGAATAATTTACCCATACAACAAAACAAAATGTAGCTAAACTTGAGTTGCAAGAATCACATAGCTTCTCTGGGAGAAGATATGGCCAAACATCGTTGGTACTGTATCCATAATGTGAGTGTCATTTAAACCACTTGCATTACTTGTACGGTTATACATTTAATGGATGAGTGGCTAGCTCAGTATGAATTCCCCTCAAGATTACATATAGTCGCATTAGTTTAAGTATAGTTTAACGAGAATACATATGAGACAATCCAAGATGGAATCTTATTTAATAGGAATGAGCCTTTAAAACAGTCGGCTCATTCCTAGTAAGAGGATGGACCTTTCAAACAATTAGTGCATCAAACAAGAGAATGGGTCTTTCAAACAGTCGACCCGCTCATGTAAGATAGTGAGTCTTTCAAACAGTCGGCTCATTTAAGCAAAGAATGGGCCTTTCAAATAATCGGCTCATTCATAATAAGAGGATGGACCTTTCAAACAGTTAGTCCATTGAACAAGAGAATGGGTCTTTCAAATAGTTAACCTGTTCAAGCAAGATACTAGGCCTATCAAACAGTCGGCCCATTAAATAAGAGGATGGGCCTTTCAAACAGTCGGCCCATTAAATAAGAGAGTGCGCCTTTCCAACAGTTGGCCCATTAAGCAATCCACAAGCATGAGAAGATGTATAAGTATAACATATAGATATTCATACAAGATAAATGTTAAGCATATAATTTGATAATCAGATTCAATAACTAGCACAAGTAATCATATATTATATTATTACTTAAGCTAACATGGAAGAGAAAAGCTCAAGGGGAAGAAGTCATCACCTCAGCCAATTCAAGACAAAATCAACTTGAATTACTCCAATATGCATAAATCCAACTTGGCATCCACACCTATCTGATTTGAAATTGAATCAATTCAGGCAAAGAAGATCTACACATATAGGATTCAAATCCGTATGAATTAAATAGAAATTTAAGAAATAATGCCTTAGACACAATTTGACATGGAATAAAAACCAAGTTGGCTCACCTAGCTGAGCTTGATTCTTCTTAACTTAACTCGGTTTTAGACCGAGTCGACTCAATCTTCTTCCTCCTACGATCTTTCCTCTCTTCTTCTTTCTTCCACCCTTCTCCTTCTTCGCTCTTTCACTCTCTCTCTACCCCTATTGGAATCCCAGCTATACCAAGGCTAAACCCAAGCCTAGACTCGACCCATGACTTGGCAGTGAGCCGATCTCCCAATTCAACCCGATGAAAGCGAAGTTCCCTTCTCCCTCTCTTCTTCTTTCTATGTTATTTCTTCCTTCTCCTTTCTCTTCCTCTTTTACTTAACCAGCAACCCAGTCGAATCGACTCATCTCTGCACAATGTAGACCCACCGAGTCAACTCAATAGCCTAACTTGGCAGTAGCCTGGTGCGACAACTCTTGCACTCGACAGGAGTGCAACACCACCCCACATTGTCTCTCTCCCTCTCTATTTCCTCTCTCCCTCTCCATTTCCTCTTTCACTCTCTCTTCCTCTCTTTTTCTACTCGTCTAGCTACCTAGCTCGCAACCCAGACCCAACTCAAGCTCGGGGTATCGAGTCTACTCCACCAAGCAGCAACCCCCCGACCCAACTCAGTGTGGCAGCCATGCTCCCTCTCTCTCTCTCTCCTCTTCCTCTTCTCTTTCCTTCTATTCTCTTCTATTCTTCCTTCTCTCTGTCCCTACTTCTTTCTTTACCTTGACAAGTCCAGAAATGTCTGGACTCGGACGAGCTTGACCTGGCACATTGGGTAGCACCTTGGCCTAGCTCAAACTCTCACTTTATCCTGCTCTCTTTCCCTCTACCTTCATTTTCTTCTTCTTTTTTCCTTCTCCTAAATCCTGCGTAAGGCTCTGGCAGCCCGAGACTTTTCGACTTGAGCTTGCAACTTAGGTGAGTCACTTGGCACGACACAAACAATGGCTCTTATTCACAACCCCAAGTATAGGGTCGTGATGTAGTAATAATCTCAGTGAGACCAAGGTCGAATCCATAGGGACTAATCTTGTGTGTATTCTGAAAGTAACTAGAACTAGAACTAGAAGAAGATGTGAATCTAAATCTGAATTAATTGAGAGAGTAATTGTGATTAAAATGATTAAAACTAACAAATTCAAAGGTGGTAGCTAGGGTTTCCAAAGATCCACTTGTAGAGATCAGGGAGTCATCTTACTTGATTCAAGTCACAGATTGGAATTAGAGTCCTACCCTATCCAATTGGAAGATATACAATTAAGATCAATCTGAACTTTCCTTGACCTAATTCTCAATGGAGGAGAATTGTGATAATTGGAGGAGATTCCATCACCAAACCATGCCCATGAGACGATGGCTAACAACAGGATTTACCAATCCCACAATCTCAAAATCAAGAAAAGAAGATACTAAAATCTATTGCACGTCTACTATAATTTGAGTCACAATAAACCATTAAGAACTGAAAGTATTCCTTTAAAGTCAAACTAGAATCAAAGAAGGTTTAACACAAACATGAATCAAATTAAAAGAAACATTCCATCACGCTACAAGCTTCACCTCTTAGCCCTAGCTAAGAGGTTTAGCCAATCATAAACATGATTGAACTAAAATCTCTTAAGAAAAGCGTAAAAATGACAAAGTAAGAGGAAGAAAAACTCTTGGCAACGGCTTCTCTATGCTTTTTTTCCACTCCTTAAACCCTAGAAGATGCCTAGGAACATCCTAGGGACCCCTATTTATAGTTTTGCAGCACCTCCTTTCGCACCGACTTGGAAAAATCTGGAAACTGCCTCAATTTTACGCAATTCGCGTAAAATCTGCGTAACCTTAAACTAATCGAGGACAACCTTCGACTGGTCGAGGGTCACCTTTGAATAGTCAAGGATGACGAGAATTTAGAGAACTTTATCACTGGAGTTTGAGTCGAGGAATCTTCGACTAGTCGAGTAGGAGCCTTCGATTGGTCGAATGAGGGCTTAAACTAGTCCAAGGAGACAGATTTTTAGGGTTCCTTTTCTTCACTTCAAGTCTTCAATGTTCTTCATTCCTCACTTAGTTTTCTTCGATATTTGGCATGTGAATTCTTCATAATCTATCATTGGCCTCATAAGATCCATCCTTGGCTTTGGTAATTCTTGAGCGTTAAATCCATGCTTTTAGCATCCTTTTCAATCCAAGCTCTTAAATTCACTTTGCAACACAAGCATGATTAAAATAAAACATTAAGCATTATCATGTTCATACAACCAAGTAATAAATGGGGGAAAATATGTAATATTTGGTCCTCAACACAATCCCTAACCGACATTTTACTAGTCCCAAGCAAAGTATGCGTAAAATGAACTTCAATGCGCAATGTTCAAACATTTTTCAGAAAATAATCTTTTATGTAATCAAGTATGAATGAATAAACTCAAGTTGAGAAAATGAGATTTTGAAAACCTAAAGCCGAATCACATAAGTAATTAATCAAATAAGTTCTTTATCTATTAAGTCAGAGCATATTTTGCACATCAAGTTTTTCAACGTGCTTAGTGAAAATCAACTTACTTCTCATAACAATACTATCTTTTCATAATGTTAACCATGCTCATCACTTCAAGATTGGTTAAAAACTCAAGTACTGATTCTGAACTTATCCCATTTTCTTTCTTTTCTAGTTTTTAATTTTATATCGATGGTTAGTTTTTATTCTTTCTTTTTATTTTTGCATTCTTTTCCAGATTTTTCATTCTTTTCATTCTTTTTCATGACCTCTCTGTCGATCTCCTATTTTTTTAACTGGTCCTTTTCTTCTTTTAAGGTGGATAAAATTCTTCAGACTTGATTCTTGCCATCTATCAATGATTCACATACTAATAATCAGAACTTCTAGTATATCTTACAGAAGACAAATTGAATGTGTTTTGTGATTTAACATGATATTCAAACTTCCTCTTAATTAATTGAGCGCAAGTACTTAGGTGATAAATTACTTAGATGATTAGACTTCAGTAATTCAAAATTCATTATCTATCTTATCATACTCAAAGCATTCTTAAGTACACAATTCATCGCTTCCCAAATAGATTTCAACTTGAAACATTGAAAATTTTCAAAAATTTTGCTCAAAACAAAGAAAACACTTATTAGTTTACCTAATCTCCCATCCCTAACCTAAAATCTACATTATCCTCAATGCAAAAGAAATAAGCATGATTTGCAAAAGTGACAACGTAATTAAAGGAGAAGTGATGAAAAGATAGTACCTAATGAAGGAATTTGGAGGCATTTTCCAAAGGATCTCAGTGTGAAGGTGGGTTAGCTCAAGAATTAAATAAACCAAAAGCAAACTATCCAAAACAAACGGAAAGCAAACTATCCTAAAATAGCAGAAGAAAACTATCCTAGTCCTAAATTCTATGAAAGCAATAAACCTAATTACACCTCTGTCAGACTAGGAGGTTAATCTTGGTAAACAGGATCATTCAGAGGTATGGACATGTCCTCTGAATCAATTTTTTCAACAAATGGCTTTAAACTATGTCCATTCACTTTGAAGTTATTTTTATTGTTTGGATTCTGAGTCTCGACTGCTCTATGAGGATAGACATTAATAACAGTAAAAGGGCTGGTCCAACGGGATCAAATTTTTTTCGGAAAGAGATGTAATCGAGAATTGTACAAAAGGACCTTCTGACCTGGTGTGAATGATTTTCTGAGAATGTGTTGGTCATGAAACACCTTCATTCTGTCCTTGTAAATTTTTGAATTCCCGTATGCGTCATTCTGGATTTCTTTGAGTTCATTTAACTGGAGTTTGTGCAGCGAGCCAGCGTTGTCTAAATTGAAGTTCAGATTTTAATCGCCTAGTAAGCCCTATGTTCCAACTCCATAGGTAAGTGGTATGCCTTCCCATAGACAAGTCTAAAGGGAGACATTCTAATAGTGGTTTTAAATGCAGTATGGTAAGCCTATAAAGCATCGGTCAATCAAATTGACCAATCCTTTCGATCAAGGTTAACCATTTTCTCCAAAATGTGTTTGATCTCCCTATTGAAAATCTCAGCTTGCTCACTTGTTTGTGGATTGTATGGAGTGCTCACCTTGTGAGAGATGTCATATTTATTCATTAAGTTCGCGAATGGTCTATTACAAAAATGTGAGCCCCCATCACTAATGATGGCTCAAGGCGTTCAGAACTGGGAAAAGATGTTCTCTTTTAAGAATTTAATAACTATTTGATAATCATTATTCCAGCACGGAATCGCTTCGACCCATTTAGTGATATAGTCTATCGCGAGTAAAATATATAAAATTTTGAAAGATTGGGGGAATGGTCCCATGAAATCGATGCCCTAGCAAGCAATGCTTTAGTGATCAGAATGTAGTTCAAAGGCATCATGTTTCGACTGGACAATGCTCCCAATTTTTTACAACGCTCACAAGCTTTGTAAAACTCATGAGTGTCCTTGAACATAGTGGACCAGTAAAAGCCACACTACAGAATTTTAGCAGTGGTCTTTTTAGCAGAAAAGTGATAGCCATAGGCCTAAGAATGACAGTAGGAGATGGCACTTTAGTATTCATTGTCTGGTACACATCTCCTTAAGATCTGGTCTGGGCAATATTTAAACAAATATGGATCATCCCAAAAGAATTTGCATACCTCGGTTAAAAAAAATTTCTTATCTTCCGCAGTCCAATGTGTCGACGTGAAACTTGTAGCAAGATAATTAACGATATCCGTAAGCCAAGGTGAATGGAAGACTTTGAACAATTGTTCGTTAGGAAACATGTCATTTATATGTGTCATCTCAAGAGAATCAGAGAGATCGAGGCGGGAAAGATGGTCAGCCACTACGTTCTCTACTCCCTTTTTATCTTTTATTTCTAAATCAAATTCTTGGAGTAAGAGGATTCATCTTATCAGGCGGGGCTTAGCATTATTCTTAGAAAGAATATGTAAGACCCGTATCTTAGTCCGTATTGTTCTATTGACTCCCGCGATCCTTCCCGGTAAATTTCGATAACCTGCGATGTATAATCAACGTTTGCGATCGACCTTAAGTCGTATCCCGTAGATTTGAGTAGGCTTAATCCGAGACTTATACCATTGCGACTGCACCGTCGTCGCGGTTCCAATGTCGCGTCTTGCATACCGATCTGATATCGTGGTAGGTGGGCCGGCGTTTATTTTGAAGAAAACGCTGTGCGTTTGCAATCCCAAGAGAATCTCTACAACATGTCCCATCAATCAATCAATCAATCCATCACCTCATGTCAAGTACACACACCCATGCTTTCTTTCTCCACAAGTTAAGCAACCACCAAGTCAACCCATCTCCTACCTCACCCATCACTCACCTCACATCCATAACTCCATCACGCATCACTCTCTCTCCTTACAACCCTCTCTCTCTCTCTCCCTCTCTCTCTCTTTCTCTTCACAATTTTTAAGCACCAAAAGTGGTGGACATCCATGCATTCTAAGAGAGAAAAGTGCATGTGTGTGGCCCACCTTTCCATCCCAAAACCTTCATCCTAGCCATTCAAGCCTCATTACCCTCCATCAAAGTGAAGCACAAGGAGACCGAAGTTCCAACGGACAGAGAAGATCAAACGGTGGGTGATCCTATAGGCTAGTTTTCATATTTTTATGATGGGCCAAGTGAGGCCTACCGATCAATGGTGTGGATCTCACTTTGAACCCTAAGATGTGGCTGATGGCCCACCTTGATCCTCATGATCATTCCATGATGGGGCCATTCTCTATGGACCCCCATCGTGATGTTTACTTTCTTAGTTGAATAAGGTCATCTAGACCTTTCATTTTGGTGGAGAAGGGATCTCCACCATTGATTTTTGATTTGGTGGGCCCACATGCAATGGGACCCGCTTGATGCATGATTGGATGTATGGAAGGGAGGGCTCATAGTGGCAGAGTCCTCCATGCACGTGTGTCCCTCGATCTCTCTCTCTCTCTCTCTCTCTCTCTCTCTCTCCTCTTTTGCATGTTTTCGTGTGATGATATGGCCATGTGGCCCACCCGGATGGAGCCCACCATAAGGCATGTATTTGATCCAAGTCATTTGTAGGTGGGGCCCACTTTGTATATATGTTATTCCACACTACCCAGCCATGTGGTGGCCCACCTAAGCAGGGCCCACCTTAAATGTATTTGTTAAGCCCAGAACCGTCCAGCATCTGGACGTAAACTGGGAAAAATAAATATATTTGTTTGATATTTTTTTTGGGCTTTTGAGAGGGCCACTTGTATAGGCCCCACATTGATGTATGTATTCAATCCACGCCGTCCATCCTTTTCCCCATACCATTTTAGGCGTTAAACCAAAAAAGGGGCCAATCCAACTTTCGGGCGCGCCATAGCATAGCAAACTGCGTGCTTATCGTTGAAATACCCTCCTGATGTTTCTATACAGCAAAATACCCCAAATATTGGGCTCATTTGGTCTGTCTTGGGCAATAAAATCCAATGGCTGGGGTGGATTTTGAGGATGCAGGCCCCACGTGCGAAAAGCCTTTAGAAAATAGGTTTTCAAAAAAAAACCGTGTAGCAGCATTTTGGCAGATAGTCAGCAGGACCCACGGTCCAGCCATGGGCCCCACCATGATGTGTGTTTTGTAAATCCACACTGTCCATTTTGTAGGCCCCCTCAGGGCAGTGGGCCACCCCAAGTATCAGCCATATTGGAAGCTCAGGTGGCCCACGTCATAGGCAACGGTGTGATTGAACATCTGCCTTTGAAGTATCCCAGAAGTTTTGGATCAGCATGAAATTTGTTTTCCCTCTTCATCTGGGTCCACGTGACCTTATCAACGGATTGGATGGTATATAAACATTATGGTGGGCCCACGTGGAACCCACCATTGATGTATGTGTTTTACTCACACCGTCCACGGCTGTGGACGGTGGAAGCCACCATGGTGTATGTGTTACGTCCGCACCGTCCACTGTTTGGACGGTGGGACCCACCATGATGTACGTGTCCTATCCATGCCATCCAACCATTTATCTGGTGGGCCCACATCAAGGAAGCAGTTTGATTAAACGTCCACCATTGTGACCCTTTTTGTGGTCCAGAATTTTATTTTATTTTTCCTTTTCATCCAGGTCAGTGTAACCCTGTTAACAGGTTGGATTGCAAACAAACATTGTGGTGGGCCCCAGGTCTGTGACCTGTACCAACAGGTTGGGTGGAAAGCAAACATTACAGTGGGCCGGGTAGGTATAACCTTACCAACACGTTGGATGGAAAATAAATGTTATAGTAGGCCACACGTATGGACCCACCTTATGAAGCAGAATGGCTGGCGTGCCGCACACCAACTATACAGCTGGTGTATGTGACGTCACTAAGCTATGTGGGCCCCACCTATTTCACCCTTGTTGTCCATCTACAGGACCCACCATGATTCATGTGTTGCATCCAAACCGTCCAACCAATTTGAAAGCTCATTTTATTGCAAGAGCTAAAGAACGAGTTAGATCTAAAGTTCAAATAGACCCCACCATTGTAAATAGTGGAGACAGTGACATCCACCATTCAAAATTTTTAAGGGCCACAGTAAATTTCTAGTAAGCTGATATTTGTCGTTATTTCATCTATCAATATGTTAACTTATGAATGGGTTTGATTTGTGAACTACAAATTGGTGGGGGCCCACCTAGATGTATGTATTTTGTATTCACACCTTCCATTCACGTGGCCCCCACGTGATGTACGTGTTTTATCCAAGTTGTTCATAAATGAGCCCATTTAGAATGAGCAGGGCCCAACCCATTGAGATGTATTTGAGGCCCAGTAAGAGGCCCAGTATGTATGTGTAGGACCCACTTCAGATGTATGTGTTTCATCTTGTGATGTGGGTCCCCTTTAATGTATGTATTCTACGCACCATCCATGTGGACGGTGCATTTGAGGTCCATCTATGAGGCCCACCTTTGATGTGTTTATGGCCCATCTATGAGGCCCACCTTTGATATGTATGAGGCCCATCTGTGAGGCCCATCTTTGATATTTATGAGGCCCATCTGTGAGGCCCACCTTTGATATGTTTATGGCCCATCTGTGTGGCCCACCTTTGATATGTATGAGGCCCATCTATGAGGCCCACCTTTGATATGTTTATGGCTCATCTGTGTGGCCCACCTTTAATATGTTTATGGCCCATTATTGAGGCCCACCTTAATATATATATATATATATATATATGAAGCCCATTGTGATGTATGCAAGGCCCATGGGTTATGGCCCATTGCAATGTATGAAAGTCCCAATTGGTGCGGCCTATTCGATATATATACGAGGCCCAAGTGATTAGGCCCACCTTGATTTGTTTGTGGCCCGTTGTTGAGGCCCACCTTGATATATATGAGACCCATGTTATGAGGCCCATTTGATGTATTGGAGGCCCATAGGTCGAGGCCTAATAGGATGTACATAAGGCCCATTGTAATGTGATTCCACCGTGGTTTATGTGTTGATGTTTAGGGGGGGATATGCCTTGGGAGCAATGCTGGTTTGATGTCCACATTGTAAGAATAATGTTGGTTAAATGTCCTCATTATAACTCTCCCTAAGGCCCATTGATAGGCCCATACTTGTTGAGTATAGGCCGTCTAAGCCCATCTGCATTATAAGGATAGTTCATAACTTTATAACACGCTTAGTATAATTCCATGACTCATTCTATATGCATCATATGTATGCTTGATATGAGTAGTGACTGATCATTGCATAAGCCATTGGGCAGACTATTTAAGAGACTCCTTATGAGACGGAGTGCCCACATTATCGCGTCGTACGCGCAGGATTGCTGCATGACTGGATAGTGTGACTCATGCATCTTGCATATATATGACTTGATCATAGTATGCCCTAGTGACATCAGAGTTGTGGCCTCCACATGCACATCGTGGATAGCTAAATTGGACACCGAAAATACTTGGTTCTAGTACTGTGGGCACTTAGGATGTCCTTGGGTGAAAATTTCAGAATCTCTAAGGCCAGGAGGTGCCCCAACGTCTAGACCGAGTGGAACATGAGCGCCTGAGTGCCGATTATCAGTAGGTCGCGTCTCCCACTGTATCGTGGTCGGTTGGGAGGGGATGTGGCCTTATCTGCCCAAGTGAGGGGGCTATAAGCTAGGCTGAGTATGACCAGCTCGTAAATGGGTCTGCTATCGACGAGCCGAATAGGTACTAGCAGACTGCTAGTTAGGTGGATAGTGAGGTCTCTTCCACTCACGGAGCTATGCAGATAGGGAGAAGGTAGTCGGTGTGAAGTGTAATAGACCCCGGTGATTTTCTCAGAGAGCAACCGTACTGATATGTGGACCTATTGAGCAGGAATTGCATATTTATCCATTCATTCATTCACTATCCACTCGAGCTGGTGGTGCATAACTATTCGTTAAGATGTACCTTCGCATGACCAAGATTTTGGTTGGGCGCGCGACTAACCTGAGATTAGGAGCTTACCACTTTGAGTCTGACTATCTAAATTTAGGTATGAGACTGGTTTGGATAGAAGTCCCTTGTGGTGAACCCCATAGCCTGCGATACTACGTACTATCATCCCGACTTCATATTCCAGCATAGCCATTTCATTTGCACCGCATATTACATTGCATCTGTAGTACTTAGCATTTTGGGTTACTATGTTTTTGCACTTATATGGCCGAGATGAGGTTGATGATATTTTTGTCTCGTCAAGATTTGTATATTGCATTGCATCCTCAGCATTTGTTATTATCTTATTATGTTTTGCATTGCATAGCCCTAGTACGGCTGATAGAACTCATGGACTTGTTAGTATTTCCGCTTATTTCAATGATGTATGATTTATAGGCTTTATGGTATACTTGGCACTTACCTTACATACACTTTCACCACCCTCTAAGCTTTCTATTAGCTTATGCACGATAGATATGTGCAGGTGGCGTTAGGTTGCAGCAGCGTTAAGCTTGGAGCGTGCAGCTGTCTTTTGAAGCTTTGATTTCGATATATGTATTTCCCTTCAGCATTGTACTTAAGGTTTTTGATATAGTGGATATGTGGTGATGTTGTTTTGTGACTTGGTTATGCTCCATTAAAAAAAATTCATACTGAAAATCCTCCTTGTGGGATCCTAGGATTGAAATCTGGCATATGAGTGTCGGGATCCGAGAATGGGGCACTACGGAGGCTGTCGGCGCCGGATTCGGCGATAGAGAATTTTGTGAGCTCGGTTTCTAAGTTTGGGGTGTGATAGAAACTTGAGCACCGTATGATCTATGTAAATGACGATCTTGGATCCGATCAAGTAGGACCTAAATTTGTCCAAAATGAACACTACGACTAAGAGTTCCTTTCCAATAGTAAAGTAGTTCACTTGGGCAGGATTTAGAGTTTTACTTGTATAATGAATAACATAGGGTTTATTTTCTTTTCTCTGGCCTAAAACCGCCCCAAGAGCATAATCAGACACATTGCACATCAGTTCAAAAGGAAGGCTCCAGTTAGGTGGTTGTATGATAGGTGCAGTGGTTAACATGTCCTTGAGCTTGGTAAAAGCTTCCTGACATTTCTCAGTCTACTCGAATGGTGCATCCTTTTCAAGTAGATTGCATAAAGGATGAGGGAGGTGACTAAAGTCCTTTATGAATCTCCAGTAAAAACTGACATGTCCTAAGAAGAATCGCACATCTCGTATGTTTTTAGGTTGAGGTAATTTTGAGATAAGATCAATCTTAGCCTTATCTACCTTAATTTCCTTGGATGAGATGATATTCCAAGAATAATTCCCTTACAAAACATGAAATGACACTTCTCCCAATTTAGTACCAAATTCTTTTCCTTGCACCACTTCAATACATATTTAAGATTTTCCAAACAATCGTTAAAGGATGGACCAAAGACAAAGAAGTCGTCCATGAATAGCTCTAAATATTGCCCCATCATATCAGAAAAAATACTCATCATGCATCGCTGAAAAGTGGTGGGGGTATTGCACAGTCTGAATGGCATCCTTCTGTAAGCAAAGGTGCCAAACGAACATGTGAATGTGGTATTTTCCTGATCTTGAAGGGTTATCTCTATCTGGTTGTATCCTGAGTGCCCATCAAGGAAACAATAGTATGAGTGACCAGCTAGCCTTTCCAAGATTTGATCAATGAAGGATAAAGGGAAGTGGTCCTTCCTCGTGACGGTATTTAACTTCCTGTAGTCATTGCACATTCTCCAACCAGTAGTAACTCTAATTGGCACGAGTTCAATATTGGCATGGGCTACGATGGTGATTCCGGACTTCTTAGGAACCATCTGAGTTGGACTCACCCATTGATTATTGGATATTCGGTACATAATACCCACATCCAATAGTTTAAGTGCCTCGACTTTAACCACTTCCTTCATGTTAGGATTTAATCTACATTGTGGTTGCTGGGAGGTCTTTGCATTATCCTCTAGATAAATTCGATGAGTACAAATCGAAGGGTCAATTCCCTTAATGTCCGCAATCAACCATCCAAGGGCTCCATTATGCTTAATGAGAGTAGAGATGAACATACTCTCCTATTCCTGCTTAAGGTGGGATGAAATCACCACCGGGTATATCTCATCTTGACCTAAATAGACATATTTCAATTTAAAGGGAAAGGTTTTAGGTCAAGCTTCGGTGCCTTGAGGTTAGACGGCAAAGGCATTACATCAGTTTGGGGCAATTCTTCAAATTGTGGCCTCCACCAGTTAAATTTAAGTACCAGCATGGTATCCAGCATGGTCCCCATCTCCCTAATCATATCATCCTCAAAATCATGGGAGTGGGCCAAATACGTCTCTAGAGGGTCAGAGGATAAAGTCAAAAGTGTTTTATATTCTATGAAAGAATCAATCATGTTAATGTCGTGGAAATCATCATCATCCTCTAACTGTTTGCTCGTATCAAAAAAGATATTCAACTCTAATGTCATATTTCCAAAAGACATACTCATGACTCCATTCTTACAATTAATGATTGCGTTTGAAGTGGCAATAAATGGGCAACCAAGAATAATAGGAATTTGAGTGCATATGTCCACAATGGGTTGAGTATCCAAGATGAAAAAATCTATCAGATAGTAGAATTTATCAACCTGGACCAACACATCCCCGATTATCCCTCTCGGTACACGGGCTGAGCGATCGACAAGTTGTAATGTGGTCCGGGTGGGTTTTAATTCACTTAGACCCAATTTCTCGTAGACCGAGTATGGGATCAGATTCATGCTTTCTCCTAAGTCAAGAAGTGCATGCTCAATCCTGTAGTTCCCAATTACACAAGCAATGGTTGGGCTATCGGGATCTTTATACTTTTGTGGCACATCTTGCCTTAGGATGACACTCACTTTTTCAGTTAAAAAGATTTTCTTTTGGATACTTTGCCGTCTTTTGGTCGTACACAAGTCTTTCAAAAATTTAACATATAAAGGTGTTTGCTTAATGACATCTAGTAGAGGAATATTGACCTTCACTTGTTTCAACACCTCTAGAATGTCCTGAGATTTAGAGAGAGATTTTGGTGCAATCAACCGTTGGGGGAATGGTGCAATCGTCTTGCCTTGAATTTTCGGTTCTAACTCTTGTGGAGTGTTACTAGGTCTATCCGTTTCATCCACTTTCGGGTCCTTAGACTTTTCAACCCTTATCGGAATAGATTTGTAAATTATTTTCCCACTCCCAAGAGTAGTGATAGACTTAACTTGCTCCATTTGATTTAAAGAGCTTGGATCACTTATGTTATATTGCGGTTTAGGATTGGGGAAAGGTTATGCTAGAAGAATCCCTTTTTCCCCAATTGAATTTTTTGTCTCACGCCCTTATATGGCCTTTGAAAGGTCTTGAAGGGTTTGCAATATACTCTGAGTGATAAGTTCTTATTTTTTAATATGTTTCCATATCGAATCATCTTGAGGTTTCCCTTGACTCAAGAATTAGTTAGGGATTCCTTGAGGAGTAGCAGTTTGTCCATTCCTCCAACTAAAGTTCGGATGATTTCTCCAACTAGGATTGTATGTGTTAGAGATGGGTCCATTGAAAGGTCTTTGGTAGTTATTTACGGCATTCGATTGCTCGTTCAGTGCCTCTTGAAAAGAAGGTATCGTTGAGCAACTTTCAGTTGTATGTATGTTGCAAGCATAAATACCACAAACAACTTCCTTAGCCTTATCCTTCTTAAGTTCCATGGCCTCAACCTTCCTTACGAGACTAGCCACTTTAGCATTTATGTCATCATCCTCTTTCAGCAAGTATATCCCACCTCTCTCCCTTGCTTGAGTAAGCTTAGATGTGGTGCTAGGTTTTAGGGTGATGTCCCATGATTATGCGGTTTCAGCAAGTTTATCAAAGTAATCCCACACCTCATCGACATTCTTGTTCATGAATTCCCCATTGCACATTGTCTCGACGAATTGGCGCATGAAAGATGTCAATCCATCATGGAAGAAAGTTATTATACACCACATTTCAAACCTATGTTGTGGGCATGAACTGACGAGATCCTTGAATCACTCCCAACATTGGAAGAATGTTTCATCTTCCTTTTGGGCGATGTTCATGATCGACTTCCTAACGGTGTTCATCTTATGGTATGGAAAGAATTTTTTATGAACTCCTTCATCATGTCATTCCATGTGCCAATATATCGCTGACGTAGTGAGTGCAACCATGTCTTAACTTTCTCTTTCAAGGAGAAAAGAAAGAGTTTCAACCTAACCGTGTCCTTAGACACGTTAGCAAAGTATAAAGTGGCTATAACCTTGTTGAATTTTTGCAAGTGCAGGTATGGACTTTTAGATTCAAGTCCAAGGAACTTTGGAAGAAGTTGGATCACTCCGGGTTTGATATCCATGTTTCCTGTGTTTTCTGGAAAAACCATATAAGAAGGGGTGCTCACCCCCGCCGATTGTAAGTATCTCATAAAGTACGAGGCGGGGTGTATGGTGCACCTCATTCTCATCCCGGACTTCCGCAACTCGTGGTTGCAGCTGATTCACCAGTTGATTTGTAGCCATAACCTCAATTAACTCTGAAGATCTTGAGTGGTGTCCAATCCTGCGATGGATAGATAACCCCTCAACTAATCCTCCTTCATTCAAAAGATGTCGAGTGTTGTCACAGACCCACTTGGGCATGAAACACTATCAGCCCTCAATTTCAGATTTAAACCTAAAAAAGGCAAGAGGGAATAAGAATTCTGGAAAATGAAAGGAAGAGAATTAGAAAGAAGTTACCAAATTGGAAGTTTCTAATTTAAGATCCTGCAAAACAAAACAAAAGAAATTAGTTTCTAAAAACAGAATTTCTAAAATTAGAAAGTTTATAAAAATAAATAAATAGAAAGATGAGTTAGTTTTTAAAAACAATTAGGAAAGTTCATAAACCTAGAATTAGAAAGTAGTTTCTAAAAATAAGAAAGGAAAGTTTCTAAACCTAGAATTAGAAGGTAAGTTAGTTTCTAAAATAATTCAGAAAAACTTAATCCTAAAAATAGAAGATAGAAAAACCCTAATCTTAAACTAATTCCAAAACTAGCTAATCTCAGAAAAAACAACCGTTAGTCCCCGACAACGACGCCAAAAACTTGTTCATAACCCGAAGTGTAGGGTCGTAATGTAGTAATAATCTCGGTGAGACCGAGGTCAAATCCACAAGGACTAATCTTGTGTGTATTCTAAAAATAACTAGAACTAGAACTAGAAGAAGATGTGAATCTAAATTTGAATTAATTGAGGGAGTAGTTGTGTTTAAAGTGATTAAAATTAACAAGTTCAAAGGTGATAACTAGGGTTTCCAAGGATCCACTTGTAGAGATCAGGGATCCCTCTTACTTGATTCAAGTCACACGATTGGAATTGAGTCCTATCTTATCCAATTGGAAGATACAATTAAGATCAATTTAGACTTTCCTTGACCTAAGAATTGTGATAATTAGAAGAGATTCCATAACCAAACCATGACCATGAGATGATGGCCAACAACAGGATTTACCAATCGCACAATCTCAAAATCAGGAAAAGAAGAGACTCAAAGGTATTTCAAATCTATTGTAATTTGAGTCACAATAAATCATTAAGAACTGAAAGTATTCCTTTAAAATTAAACTAGAATTAAAGAAGATTCAACACAAATATGAATCAAAGTAATAGAAACATCCCATCACGCTATAAGCTTCACCTCTTAACCCTAACTAAGAGGTTTAGCCAACCAGAGATATGATTGAACTAAATTCTCTTAAGAAAAGCATAAAAACGACTAAGGAAGAGGAAGAAAAACTCTTGGTGACAACTTTTCTATGCTTTTTCTCCACTCCTCAAACCCTAGAAGATGCCTAGGAACATCATAGGGACCCCTATTTATAGTTTTGCAACACCTACTTTCGCACCGACTTGGAAAAATTCAGAAACCACTAGTCGAGGACAACCTTCGACTGGTCGAGGATGATGAGAATTTAGAGAATTTTATCGCTGAAGTTTGAGTTGAGGAATCTTCGACTAGTAGAGCAGGAGCCTTTGACTGGTCGAATGATGGCTTAGACTAGTTAAAAGAGGCAAATTTTTAGGGTTCCTTTTCTTCACTTCAAGTCTTCAATGTTTTTCATTCCTCACTTGGTTTTCTTAGATCTTTGGCATGTGAATTTTTCATTCTTGGTCTCATAAGATCCATCCTTGGCTTTGGTGATTCTTGAGTGTTAAACCCATGCTTTTAACATCCTTTTCAATCCAAGCTCTTAAATTAACCTTGCAACACAAACATGATTAAAATAGAATATTAAGCACTATCATGTTCATAAAACCAAGTAATAAATGGAGGATAATATATAACATTTGACCCTCAACAGCTCTTGCTCTCTCTTTCTATTTCTTGGTTTTGGGGACGGGTTTCCCTAACAGGCAACCTTTATAGAGTGCATTAATCCCCCTCTTAGGGGTTTCAAATGCAACTAATCCCTAAGATTAATTACGCTTTAACAGTTTCAAACCGGGGAAGTTTTAAATGGTATCTCTTATTCTGATTGCATGGATGCAATCCACTTATACAGATGAACTTCTTAGGCCCTCGGTCCCATAATGGACAACTCATATCACCAAATGGGCCACGTTTCAAGCAAGTGGATTTTTCAAATGGACGGAGAAGATGAGAGGGTCTCCCATGACGATTCTTCTTTTATAGAATAATTTATTGATCTATACCTTCTGGATGGACCGAATGGGTCCATAGACCACTGTAGGGCCCACTATTTGCGGCCGCAACCTTATGCACTAATGACAGGCCTCGACATTTTCGGCCGTAGCAATTTCTCGTGCGAGGATGAGTTTCTCGCGTAACCTTTCATTCCATCGGATAGGAACGTTGTCTGCCCTAAGACGGACTCTCCTGATGCATCCAGTGGTCCTTCTAGAAGCTGAGGGTCGGTCGAGATGTTGCCAGCATCGGAAATGGAAAGATTCTCTCCACACGTGCTTAACCTTGCTAGAGAAGCCCGACTTCGAAGGGTTGAGATCTTTTTAGACGAACGACTAGGATTTTGGGTGAAAAGATCTTTTGGATCTTCCAGCTAACGTGTCAAAAGAAACGAAATTCCGTTTAAGGGAAAAACAGCCACACACATGCTCCACTTGCGCCCAAGATAGTGCGCATGCATGCAAGTATTAGCGCGTGAGGTTGGCGAAGTATTGGCTGAATCCACTACTTGAATCAGATGGTCGGTTCGGATCTCTTACATGATCGCTAAGGTGGGCTAGAATTTCAAATCGATGGACCGTCCGTCTGCTGGCGGGAAAGAAAGGAAGAAGGAGAGCTTCTACTTTGGGTTCGGGTCAAACCCGATTTGACCGGATTCCGGTCCCGTGAACCGTGGCTGTGTACACGTACCCTAAATGTGGGGCCCACATTGATGCTTTGATAAATCCACTCCAACCATTTGCTTCTTTGACGTAAATGGGACTATGAGAAGAATGAGATTGATCTAAAACTCAGTTGGCCCATACTAAGAGGATTTGTTAGTCGAGTTTATTACGACCAATCATTCACGGTATCAGGGGTCTATTGTGGGGTCCCTGAGGATCATTTGGATGATCCAGACTATTCATTCAACTGGTCAGGTCTTCCTACGCCTTAGGCGTGAAAATTTAGCGAATCCATTATCTAACTAGGTTGTTTATAATGAGGTTTGTTTTAAGTGACAATTATAAACAATCTGATGATCGGGTAGCTTCCGAATCTGATCTTATTGGTTCTACGATTTTTCTAAGTTATTCAAATTATACTTTAACGGTTGATTTGATAGCTAGGTAATCTCAGTCCTTGAATGGGCCACAAAATGTGGATTTAAGATTTTATCCGCCAATCCCAAAGAGTCACGTGCCTAAAATTGTTATGTGGGCCACACCACATGAACATTAAATTACTAAATCTTGGTCTCCTGATATTCAAACAATCGGGTGGTTGGATTGATTTGTATTTAGTTATCAATAACTCTAGGGATCCGAAAGAATGTTTAAGTGTATTCTGGGAGTTAAATATGAACCTATATAATTTGATTTGTGTTTTCGAATGATGGACTGGACTACGGAACGTTGTAAACCTGATGAACGGTGGACCAAATGATTTAATGGTCCATCTTGAAAATCAATGAATGGATGGTTAGAGATTACTCCCAATGGTCCGACTTAGGCTAGAATAAAGATAAATATTGAAATAAGCTAGGTTTGTACTTATACTACGTTCGGTTACATGGTAACACCTGAGTACTGGAAAGTACGGGGTATTACATATTTAGTCGATCCTTTCATATCCATTCATGCCTTATCATAATTCTGATTTTCGACCAAGTCAAGCCCATAATGAAGCTCAGTCATATTGACCAATATCCATTCTTCTCCTTTTGTCTTGGTATTGTCAGGCTCGATCAGGTTAGCGGGTACTTCATTTGAGATTTGTCCCATACAATGGCTAACTATCATCTCTTTACTGCCTCCTTCCTTTGCCAATGTCGTTTTTGAGTACGAGTCATCCATTTTGGTACTACCAGGAATTTCAAATGACTGAGCCTTTTTCACTCCTTAGACAAGCTAAGGTTTAACCATGCTTTTCCCTTGGACAAGCCTAGGGTGATTGCTGGAGTGTTTGTGTAACACCCTAAGCTTTTCAATACCCGAGCATTGAAAATTCTCGAGTGTTACCATAAAATTTAATCTAGTATGGACATGTGCATATCACCAATTTAGCCTATCCTAACCTTTCATCTATTTTCTAACCTGAATTTAACTGTTGGGAATAATCTTCATTCATAAATCAAGTCATCCGACTGTTGATTTTTAGGACAAGATCATTATATATCCAAGTATTCTTAGTTATTCATCATAACTAACTGTTTAATCAACTATTCACTACTAGGTAAATGTTTAAACTGTCCACTTTGAGTTTGGACCACCATAGTAAACTAACTACCTGATCTTTACATTCGATCATACACGTATCAAATTGAGATGCTAATTAATTTGTCTTGATCACCACCTATGAATATGCTTAACCCATCATCAGGACTACAATTTGAGGAACTAACACATTTAAATAAGTCACTTAAATCTAACAGTATACATTCTCTACCTCTTGATCACTCCAAAAACCTACTTGTGTTCATCCGTTTACAAAATCAACCGTACAATTACCTACATACATGATCAGAGTACTAATCATCAAGTTTTTCTATTTTCAACATGTCATCTAACCATCCATCATATTTGGATTTACCAAATGGGCCGCCTGAATATTAGAATGAATTGCTTAGTTCAACGATCGTAAGGTATATGCCACAACTACCAGCTGACTTCTTTATTAGATATATAGAAGCGATGATTTAGACCTCGAGGCAGTATAGCTGATTAAAAAGGCATATTGGTCATCTGTAAGCGATTAAGGCTCAAAATGGGGCAATGGAAAGAAAATGAAAAATAAATAATGTATGTTAAATTTTAATGCATTTGGATGGTGTAGTCTAACATTATAGACGATGGAAGTTGGAGAAATAAAAGATGGCAAAATCGTAAATACTTAATGCCATTAACTTATACCCATGAATTCTAGATCACATAGTCCTCATGATCTGTTTCTTATGAAATTTTATACCATACCTATTTATTATAAATTAACCATACACGTCGAATTTTAGCCTTCAAATCATGTAAAAGTGGCCCAAATGACAAATCAGCCCCTTAATTATTGATTTTAGTGTCCATCGAGTGAAGAAAGGTCATTGGTAGTCATGGTAGGATATTTCATTTCCAATGAACGACTTGGATTTTCCATCATATAAACTAAGTGTGAAATATGAGAACTCCATCTTAGTAGGCTTTTACTTAGTAGCGAAGTTATCCGTTTTAGGCCTACTAACTCTTCATAAATGTAGAGCTTCTGATTGACCCACATTACACCGTCAATTACAACTTAAATTTGGACCACACTTTGGCTTCATTTGACTATGATATCATACAAAATTTAGACCCCGATCTATGGTCCTACACCGTTGAATGATGACCACCTTGACTCCAATTCCTTCTTTTTGTTGCAAAAGGTGAAATTTCATATTTAGGTCTTTTTCACTATCAATCAACCACCAACTTTTGTTCAACTCTTTGTCTATCCTGACTACACATTTCTCTCAAAATTGGCCCCTGATCATTAAGTGTGGACCATTGATTGAGATCAAGTTGTTTTAGCACCTGTTCAGAGAACTTTCAAGATAGGCAAATCTAAATTTCGAATCACCAAGAAAATCATATACCCCAGTACTATTCAATGACCTTGACACATTGGATGAATTAAATTTAAAGAAATATTGTCAGAAAATGCCAAATTGGAGAAACTAAATCCAAGTGGGATGTGAAACACACCTCCTTTCACACGCCCACTCCTTTATAAAAGGGGTATGTGTCCCTTCTCCACTTAGACGCCCAATCTCCGAATGCCCAATGAAGAGAGAGAGAGAGAGAGAGAGAGAGATAGAGAGAGAGAGAAGCCTACATGCCCTTCATCCTCTTCCTTCTCCACACGTGTAGTATCTCCCTCTTACTCAAACGTTGTTGTGATTCATGTAGAAGCTTTCCTATATTAAAATCTACCAAGGGTTTAGATATAAGGCTAAGGTGATGGATTCCTTTAAGCTTACACTAATTTGAGTTGATATAATTTATCTTATTTTTACATACTTTCATATTTCTGTGATTTTTCTTGCAATTAATTGATAGACCATTATGAATTATTTATCATTTTGGGAATTATGATTAACGTATGATTTTAACTATGCATGATTTTTATGAATTTATGTGGGGCGATGGATAGAAGCCTTATTGTTGAGGGTCAAATATTACATATTATATCCCCCATTTATTACTTGGTTTTATGAACATGATAATTCTTAATGTTCTGTTTTAATCATGTTTGTGTTGTAAGGTGAAATTAAGAGCTTAGATTGAAAAGGATGCTAAAAGCATGGATTTAATGCTTAAGAATCACCAAAGCAAATGTTGGATCTTAAAAGACCAAAAATGAAGAATTCACATGCCAAAGATCCAAGAAAACTAAGTGAGGAATGCAGAGAATTGAAGACTTGAAATGAAGAAAAGGAACCCTAAAAATCTACATCCTTCAACTATCTAAGCCAATCTTTGACAAGTCGAAGATTCCTCGACTTGAACTCCGGCGACAAAATGTAACACCTCGAGTTTTCGGAAACCGAGTATATGACTCGTTCTCCAAAATCCCGAGTGTTAA
Source organism: Magnolia sinica (assembly GCF_029962835.1). NCBI lineage: Eukaryota > Viridiplantae > Streptophyta > Magnoliopsida > Magnoliales > Magnoliaceae > Magnolia > Magnolia sinica. Next base: position 47,346,177 of record NC_080578.1, on the reverse strand, counting down.
CCTTTAAAGATATTAAATTCAGGTTTTTTTTTTTCTTTTCTTTTTCTTTTAGAGTTAGCAGTTTAGTGGAAGATGGACAAATCAATCATAAAGGAAAAATTACATTCACATTTAGAATATATGAGTGGCTGCCCATAATGACTTATACAAACCAATGTCTCTTATAATACCAAATACAAAAATTACACAATTTACAAATGAGAATTAATAAAATGCATATAAACTTGAGTCGCAAGATCACGCCGCTTCTCTTGGCAGATACAGTCATACATTCCTAATAATTGCACCCTACTCTATATCAGTCTGGACATGAACATCTTTTAAACCACCTATGCAACTTATACGGTTATATATTCGATGAACAGGTGGTTGACTTAGTTTGAATTCCCCTCAAGATTACACTCCGCCGCCTTAGCTAAGCATAATTAAAAACAATAAGGAATTCAAAACAATATATGATGTAGTCTTGTTTAAATACATGGATGCACGAATGCACATCGACCTGGGGATGCTCATCCAATCGGACTTGGGCTCGTCACCCATGCATATGACTGGTCACTAACGTAGCACATCACGTGCGTACATCACGTATAACATAATGACTAAGCCATTATACATCACGTACGTAGGTTGATAGTCATTGGTCAGGGAGCTAGCGAAATGATACCCCACTAAACCTAAGGGCACATGTTATAGCATCCAAAATTAGCCACCCGTCATCGCTAGTATGCTATGAATGCATGATTAGCCAAACCATTATTATTCCAATTACAACCACCCAATTTAAGTAACTTAAACGTCACTACGGGGGGCTCGTCACCCAGCGTAGGCCGATAGCTCGGGCATACTGTCCCATGACCACCATCCCAGCTCATGAATTTTCCTCATATTAGGATGTTTAATAGATGCATGTCGACTAGTGGCCAATCAAATTCAATAAGTAAGGATTACCATTGCATGAGTATAGGTCATCGAATCCATGTAGGGCAAACACCAAAACAAGGGACATATGTTAAATCGCAGCGGTAAAAGGTTGCTCGGAACTTTAAATCGAGACGATAAAGGGATTAGGAAAGATTAAATCAGAGCGGTTAAAGAGGTCATTTCTAAGCCACTCAATCAGTACGACTTATGGATGGTAAATCCCACATTAATATTTTATGTCTCATGTAGCCTCCAAATCGAGGGTCCATTTCTTACCACACTCTATCTTGTTATATCTTAAGTATGGGTTCACAAACATAAGAGGGATTACCCACTAGTGAGTGTAGTGAAAAGAGTTCCAAGTGACTTACAACAATTCATTGACATATAAAAATGTATGCTTACAACATGCATAATATATGTTAATCATTAAGTCCATAAGTATCATAATAAATCATAAATCAAATATAAGAGTTATCACTTGGAATTTAGATGGAAACTAACGTAAAAGTAACAAGTTATCAACTGTAATTCAAATGTAAGCTAACCCTTGAGATTCAATAATTAGTGTAACTAATCACAAGTTATAAGATAGCAACTGTAATTCAACAAAAACTATCCCTTAGACTAATTAGGAAGTGGAAAGCTTAAGGGGAAGAAGCCATCACCTCACGAATCCAATTGCCAACAAATGTTACTAAGAAGCGCATGCACCCTTAGAATTGAATCCTACCATGAATTATGAAATCGTATGATTATATCAATGTTCTATAATTATTTGTGGTCAAGATTATAACCTAAGGTTTGGATTAGTTATTTTTAGGGTTTTGATGTAGAACTAGGGTTTCATCTTAGAGTTTAGTCCTAGACTTAAATTTTTGGTATTTGAACTTTGATTTTTTATTTTATTTTTTGTAAAATAAATGAAATAATATTCATAATAGAAGTATTAATCAATCAATACTAATAATGATGAGTCACAAGTTCATATTTAAATATACCAACATTATCTAATATTCTTATAATGACTAATAATTTATTAAATAATACAAGTAATAAAATTTTTACTAACGATAATATAATAAGGACTAATACTAATAATCATATTAACAAGAATTATACTAATCCCATAATGAAAATGATAATATTTTCTAATGATAATAATATAGCTATCAATAATGAATCTATTCATGATAATAAATACTATAATCTACCATTAAGGATAATATTTAAGAGAGTTAAATAAAATATTGTTACTTGATAATTACAATTTTGTTTATAATAACTAGGTTGAGCACAAATAATCTACTAATGGCTAACCATATGTAATGTTATCAATCCTCATAAAATAGTGGTAACAATGGTAACAATACATTAAAATGAGTCTAGTATAGGAAAAAAGTTTTGACTCACCTACGTTGACTCGATTCGACCCACAAGAATCCTCTTTCTCCTCCCCTCTTCTTTATCACTTTCTCTTCCTACTGGAACTCCAGCCAGGCTTGGACCAGCCCCAAGCCTAACTTAACCCAACTAGACTCAGTTCTAACCAAGTCAACTCACTCCCTTCTCTCTCTAGTTTCTCTTCTTTTCTCTCTCTCTTTCTTCTTCTTCTTCTTGATTTTTCTTTCTCTCTCTTTCTTCCCTGGGGTGAGCTGGACCGAACCAGGCCTGCCCCATCTTGAACCGAGTCGGCAACTCGGTGGCTAAACAACAACATGGTGCAGTTAGACCACCCCAACTCCTCTTTATTCTCTCAGAACCATACACCTTGAAGTTGTTGGACTAAACCAGACCCGACTTGACTGGAACAGGCCCAACTCGATATCCAGCGAGTTGAGTTTGCCTGGCTCGACAACAACAACCTCTCACGATCTCCCTCTCTCTCCCTTTCTTTCTATTTCTTCTCTTTTATTTTCCTTTTCTTTCTCTTTCTTCTCTTCATTCCTATGAAGTCCAACTAGCTCGAGCTCTTTTTCGACCGAGTTAAAAACAGTCAATGACCCAGTTCGAACATGCTAGAACTTGCCTCGACTTGCACAGCTCGACTCATCAGCTAGTCGTGGTGTAATGCAGGACTCGGTCACTGCTCTATACGTCTCTCCCTCTCTTTCTTCTAGGACAGGGACACCTCCAGGCGATGAGAGCTCAAAAACGGCTCAACTGGATAGGGTTTGACTTGGTTTGACATGGCGTGGAAGATAATCGGCTCTAATGGCGGATCGCCATCGGCCGAGTTTTTGTCTAATACAAGCACTTATGTGGTGTAGACAGGTCTTTGGGAGCTTAGAGGGATGGTATTTTGAACCTTCATGGACGTTTCCATGGTGGGCTTGATCGTTGAAGGTGGCGGCTGGTTTTTTAGGGTTTTTGTAAAAGACAGGTGGAGAGGCATTTTCTCTCCCTTTTTATAGGAAAACCTAGCTTTCCTAGGCCGTCGGATTGTCAACGAGCATTCTAGATTTGATCTGGTAGAAACCACATCCAAAACAGTGGGTAGGGCCGAAACTGGCCGTTTTTTTCTAGTATAGAGAGAACCCTAAACCACGTAGCTAGGGGTGAAGGGCTGAGAATTTCCCTTAGCCGGATGGCTATGATCGAAGGAGATGTGTGCATGCAGACTGCCAGCTTGGTAGCAACAATAGGTTTCGATTTCTGGAAACTGCCGCATGCACACCTCTATTTGCACTTGCATTCCTGCGCACACATGTGTGATGCAAAGTGCAGAACGACCCTAGTTTTAGTCAGATTTCCTTTGTGGACATGATGGATGGTTTGGATCTTCCTCATGATCCATGCAAGTGGCCCATCCGATGGTCGAGCGACGTCCGTCTACCGTTTAAAATGCCCGCAGGTGGGAACTTAAGAAAGAAAGAGATCTCTCCTTTTCAGAAAATGTGAGGTCAAAGATGCTTTGACCCAACCATTGGTTTGGTGCACCTCAGTTGCAAACAGGGGGTGTACACACACCGCATATGGTGGGGTCTGTAGTGATGTTTTGAGAAATCCAATCCATCCATAATGTTTTATGTGTCTAACTAGGTCAACTGACCGGAGGAGAGGCAGATCCAAAGCTTAAGTGGGCCTTACCAACTAAATCATGATCTCTAACTGTCGATTGCTGTCATTTCGGCGGCCAGATTAATCCCAATCTGAACATCATCGGTTAAAATGGTCTTAGGGCCTATTTAAATGAACCTCAATGGTATATTCAATTATTAGAAGCTGGGGGAAGGATGATCAAGTGTCATAGGTCTGATAACAATGGATCTAGGGAACTAGATCCGAACTTTAAGATGACTTGAGGTCAAGGCCTGCCATACTCCTCAATGAACAATTTTAGTGTTTTCCAAGATTGTCTAAATGCAACCTAAAGATTTAATTTTTAATCCAATGGTTTGATTAGGGAAATCAGGTATTAGAGTGATCGACAGGACGTTGTGGATCTACGAAGCGGTGGATTTCGTGGTTCAAACTTCAAATTCTAAGATTGTTGATTAGATTTATCTTCCTATGAAACTAAAATCCTAAAAATAGGTTTCTCTAATGTTGCAATGGTCAATCTTGAATAGTAACGGGTGGACAACTTGGTATATGGGTGGTGATTGTTTTCAACGGTTAGATTTAGACTAAAATGAGGGTGAATGTTCAAGTAAGTTAGGTTAGTGTTCATACACGGTAACACCTGAGTACCGAAAAGTACGGGTTGTTACACTCGACCCCCCTTAAAGAGAATTTCGTCCCCGAAATTCAACACTTCAAATATAATTGTGAAGGACAATCTATTGTATGTTGTCTCTATGTGTTCGGTAGTTTTCCCACTAGGTGTATTCGTATGTGCAAGTGCCCATGACTTACTACTAGAACATGAGTCATTACAATCTACCCTCCTTAAAGAAAAATTTTCCTCCAGACCTGGTAGCATACATCCCAACTATTAATATTATAGTATTTATTAGGATTACAAGTTCATTTTAGTGACAATTAATAATGACATTCTGTCTTCCCTTTTAATTTCTTTTACCTTCAATGATATTTCCCCAGCTGTCTAAAGTGCAATGTAGTTTTTTAGTGCTCGAGCCAACACGAACAGATGGTTGTAGTAGGTTTAAGCCAAATACTTTAATCCTTTGCCTGCGCAGAACAGAGGATCCACTGGTATCATTTCGTAATCCTAGTAAGTCTCGATCTTTTACTTGATCAAGACATTGAGATCATTGAGATTTGTTAAGACTTAGAATTTGAGTGAAACCGTGTAAACTTCGCTTAAACATGGTTCCATCAGTTCGTGATTTTAATTGTTCTAGACTCTTGGGAAATATCATGTAATCTTATATTCTCATAAATGATAAGTCCACGTGGCCCATTATACTTTCACTGTGTACTTTAATTATCTAAGCACTACTTGGAATTTCAAGGCCAGGATTTTTACATGAAACCTGAGTTTGAAATTTTGCTAAATTTATCTAGGATTTCAAATCTAGTTCTAATATGCTTAGTTTATGGTTGAAAATTTACTCAAAATTCTATAACATCACCACTACTCAATTCTACGTACTGGAAATTTTGAGAGATAACGCCTCTAGCTAAAGAGATGTACTAAGGAATTCAATTTACAACTCCTAATGTGATTCTTAAGTTTAGGGAGTGTTTGGCCTAATATACGATATGGAGGGTAAGAAAGTTATACACTGCTTAAGTTCATTTCACTCACTAAGTGTTGTGACAATGTTACCTCTAACTAAGGGAAATTATAGAAAAAGTTTGAATCTTAGATTTCTAAAAATATTCTCTGGGAGTCAAGTTCAAGGAAAGTTCTCATTTTACATTAATTATATCATGGTGGGCATTTATCCTCCCATAGTACTTAAGTTTGGTTTCTACGTTTAAATTACTAAACTAGAAATTCTGAAAGGAACTGCTCATCTCTAAGTCCTAAGGTTATCTAAGAAATGTGCTAGGGAACCTAAGCTCATTTCTAAGTCCTACTATTATCCAAACAATTCTCCAAGGAGCTTAGAATCTCAAGTCTCTATATTCTCAATTTCTCCTAGCTATAGGGGAAATTCACATAAGTTCAGATGATTATTCTGATAATTTCTAAGGGGACCTAAGTTTGGATCTCGATGTTCTCACTATTCTTCAAACTATAAGGGAGATTCACCTAAGTTCAAATCTCTTATTTCAAACATCCTAACTTGAGACATTTAAGGTTTGTATAATTTCATTTCTCAAGGCTTGGTTTGTCCAAACTATGCTCTGATACCAACTGTAACACCCCAAGTTTTCGGAACCTGAGTATATGACTCGTTCTCCAAACACCCGAGTGTTAACCTTTAAAGATAGTCAAATTCAGTTTTTTTTTTCCTTTTCTTTCAAAGTTAGCGGTTTAGTGGAAGATGGACAAATCAATCATAAAGGAAAATTTTCATTCACATCAAAATATACGAGCGGCTACCCATAATGACTTATACAAACCAATGTCTCTTATAATAACAAAATAAAAATTACCCAATTTACAAATGAGAATTAATAAAATGCATATAAACTTGAGCCACATGATCATGCCACTTCTTTTGGCAGATATAGTCATGCATCCATGATAATTGCACCCCGCTCTTATCAATCTAGACATGAACATCTTTTAAACCACTTGTGCTACCTGTACGGTTATATATTCGATGAATGAGTGGCCAACTCAGTGTGAATTCCCCTCAAGATTACACACCGCTGCCTTATCTAAGCATAATTAAAAATAATAAGGTATTCAAAAATATACATGATGCAGTCTTGTTTAAATGCATGGATGCGTGAATGCACATCAACCTGGGGTTGCTCATCCAGTCGGACTTGGGCTCATCACCCATGCATATGATTGGTCACCAACGTATCATATCACGTGCATATATCATGTATAATATAATGACCAAGCCATCGTACATCACGTACGTAGGTCGATAATCGATGGTCTGGGAGCTAGCGAAATGATACCCCACTAAACCTAAGGGCACATGCTATAGCATCCAAAATTAGCCACCCATCATCGCCAATATGCTATTATTATATGATTAGCCAACCCATTATTATTCCAATTACAACCAACTAATTTAAGTAACTCAATGGTCACTACAGGTGTAACGCCCTGAAATTCGAGGGTCGAGCAAAGCTCTACTCCCGAGATTCAGAACATCACTTATGCATTATGGATGATGATATTTAGATTTCTTTCATTTTCATGAGTTAAGCATGTGTGGGATTATACTAAACAAAACATTATATTCCGGATTTAATGAAATTAAACAAGAGCCAAAGTCTAAAACATATCTGTACAAGTACACAGATATTTCACAAGGTTTCTTCCAGAGTATGAGTATGTAACCGAGTTCAATATATACATGTATAGTTTTAAAAATGTACAAAAAGTGGTAGTGTAAATATGTTCAACTAAGCCCTGATGCCCAGTGTCCCTGCATAACGATCCGTGGTCTACATCGACCGGCCCGAGAGTTGGAAGTAAGAGAATTCCTCCTCCTCATCCAAGAAGTCCTGCTCCATTGCATAGGCTCCATCAGTACCTACATCTACATCAGAGTCTGGTTGGTGTTTTAAAACACTATCCCAGAGTGGGAGTGAGTGATCAACTCAGTGGTTCTATAAGGAAAAAGTTACACATGTTATTAAGTCAATCAAAGCAATAATGATAAGGCAATCATAACAATCACTTCCTAACTACTCTTTTTAATGCAGAGATAGAGTGCAAGTAATGATGTGTGCCCTCACATCGAGCTCCCTCACAAGCGACTCTGACAATCTATTTCACATATGACAACACTTCCTCAAAACGGTGCAACTCCAACACCTTTTAAGCACATCCTAACTAATGCAGTGCGATGCATGGTCGTGTTAGCCAAGGAATTAATTAAGCTCATTCAAACAGTAAGTTTGGGAAGCTAGGGTACCTCCCTTTATATCATTGACCCAAATCGAACATTAGGCTTCAGACTACCGCAGTGGTCCTACTCCTATGTTCTAGATCCATCTAGGTTTGTCACTCCTAATTAAACACATACGATAGGCAAGTTGTAGGGTCGTCATTCCTAGTCAAACACATAGGATAGGCAAGTTACAAGAAGTTGTGCTCGCGGTCATTACGGGGAGGCTCGTCATCCCAGCGTAGGCCGACAACTCGGACACAAGTCTCGTACTACCATGCCCAGCTCACGAGTCTTAGTTGCTCATTGGTTACTATGGGGAGGTTCGTCACCCCAGCGTAGGCCGATAGCTCCACTACCAAAAAAAGGGGCAATGGATATAGACCATGTTAGTTTTCTGCTACGGATATAAACCTTAGCTATAATTGCTACGATTTTAATCTGTAGCTAAAAAGTGATACACCATTAATAATTAATGGTGTTGTAAGGGGCTCTATGAGGCCTAAAAATAAATTATGTTATATCTAATCCGTCTATATATTTGTAAATATTACATTAGAGGATGAAAAAAATCAGCAGGATCGAAGGCTCAAGTGGACCACACAGTAGGAAACATGGATATTAAATTATAATTGCTTTTTATGGTGTGGTCCACTTGGTCCTTCAATATAGCTAAAATTTGGTGTTATAAACTAAAATAATTTATTAAAATTATTTATCAGAATGGATTAACCAAATACATCATGGTGGGTCCCACAGGGCCCCTGCTCGGACCGTCTACGTCCATCCAACCCAAATTTGGGTGCGCACTTCAAAGAGGGTATTTCACTCTCTCTCTCTCTAGCTCCACCACTCTCTCCTTCTACCAGCCCCCGACTCTCTCTCTCTCTCTCTCTCTCTCTCTACAGCCTCACCTTCTGCTGCAACTCCGGCAACTATCAACCGTGACTCTCTCTCTCTCTCTATGCAACTCCAGCGGCTACCCACCGGAGCCCTCTCTCTCTATTCTGCTTGGGAGAATGAGAGCTCTCTCTCAATTGAGTGGTGAAGCAACCTCCATACGTGGCACAATCACTCTCAATCTCCCTCTCTCAGGTCTCTCTCTCTCTCTCTCTCTCTCTCTCTCTGTCAATCTCACACTCAATCTCTGTTGAGATCGAGTATATTCAATATTGAAACCCTAATTAGGATTTTACAATGGTGAATTCTGAATTAGGGATTTACAATGTTGAAACCCTAATTAGGGATCTATTATGTTAAATCCCTAATTAGGGAACATATTAATCCCTAATTAGGGAACATATCAACTTGTTGGATGGTAGCTTATCATCCAATTAGTTTGGCATGACTATTTCCCATCTCCAAAATTGATTCCCTACATACCACCAGGTGGTGTTCCTTCATAGCAAGCTAATGTGAAATTTCAGAAGAAATGTTCAATGTTGATTTGGGATGAGAGGATAATGAACAAAATCAGAATACAAAAAATAATTAAAACCAGTAAAGAGTCTGAGTAGCTTTGGTAAGGCAGCATTTAGTTTTGGATCTTCCCGCCAATTGGATTTTAATACATCCGCCGTTGTATTTGTTGGTTAAGATTTCAATTTTCTAGGGTTGTGGGTTTTTTTTCAATTGAATCTATTTGATACTTCTTGTGATAGATCTAGATCTGTTTTTTTTTTTTTTTTTTTTTTTTTTGGTTGGTTGATTTCATGTCTGTTTGATATTATATATATGCTGGTGGATTGTTTGCTTATGATCTATTTGATCTTAGGTTATACTCGTTTATTTTTTTTTAAATACTGATTAATTTTGATTCTCAAATGAAAGCTAAAGATGATTATCTGAGTAACATTTTCCAAAAAAAAAGGTTGATTATTTGAGTACAATCCTAATAAAACCATGTGGATGCTGGTCAACCAGAACTGACAACCAAATCTTTCTGAAAAAATCGAAGAGTCCTAGACCCTATTTGGCAGATGCCTAAAATTGAGTTAATCTCATTTTAGTTGTCAGTAGTTATGTATTCAAGATCAAGATCTCCAATACATAATTACTACTTAAATAAGAGAGATTGTTTTCAGGAGTCTACCAAACAGGGCCTTAAGGAACATATCAAATTGGAGGCCCATGCCATCACCTAATCAACTACAACTCTCAATGTCAACTGCATATCATGCAATCATCTTGGTGTGGAGGATTTGATGTTGCTCATGTGTGCAAAATTTGCATGTGTTATCCATAATTACTAGAGAAATGAATGGCCCATATTGATCACACTTCTGATCATTGGTCAAGACTGTCCATCATCTAGTTCTCATTCTTGATTACACATCTAATAAAAAAATTCTATTTAGAGAATCCTCACCACCCATTCAATGGTTAGTGAAATTAACACCCATATTTATCACACTATAAATATTCTGATCATTGATCTAAACAATCCGTGATATGGTCCCACCCTTCATTGTCAATCACTACAAAAAAAAAAAAAATCATGTTTTTTCAGATCTTGACTAGCCATATAATGGTTATGGATATGAAAGGCCCATATTTATTGTATTGCAAATGGGCTATCATCCATGGCTGCTAATAATATAATGAGTTATCATCCATGGCTACTAATAATTCACATAAACAGCTCGTTGTATAAAGATGATCAGGCAGATTTAGGTGAATTCTAATTGTAATTTAGGCTGCTTTGATTAGGAATGTGAGGTTTTTTTTTTGAGTCTTTCCTTTCTATTAATTAAAAAAATTAAGCCCAATTAATCACTAGTGACATTTACGTTACCGTGTGGTTCTAGAAGAGCTTGAGTTCTTTAGTTGGTAATGTAACCATAAGGGTAGTTCTCTATAATAAGTAGGTCTCACAGTTTCCTACTTTGTTTATACAGTTAAAGTATCACATAATTAAGCCAATATAGAAGATGTTACAGATTATGTTTAGTATAAAGCATGCATAAGACCTCACACTCATTTTTCATTGGTAGTTGTATCCTCATTGGCCATTGTACCACTTACCAAGTAATCACAGCCAAGTTGACTTTTATAGTTTACTCTTGGCCAATTCCAAGTTGGATTTTACCAAGTGAAACAAGATTGGTAGCCATGTTTACAAAGGTTTCTAATCCTACATATGGCTCTCTACATTCCTCTTCGCATGCAGGCACAGGTGGTAACATGTTCCATGTGCATGAGATCCCAGCTATTCATCAGATGGGTGGGTCCACCAAGTGAATATCTTGCCCCAAGAATATGTGGGTCCAATCAACAGGTGGCTTCATGTGTATGGAAGTAAGGGATATATATATATATATATATATATATATATATAAAATCATTGGAGAAAAGGGATGGTTAAAAGAAAAAAGGGAAAAAGTCTGCAAATAACGTACATATGTTGTCCTCGGTCTGCTTGATGAGTGGATCAACCCTTTTTTTTTGGATCAGTGCATTTACCTGGTGGGGACACTCTGATGAGTGTCTTGTATATTAGCAAAATTCTATAATTCTAGTGGGTGCTTACTAAAAACATAAACATTTGGGTGGTTAGGAAAAATGTGCGAAGGGTTAGAACTGTTCTCCTATAGTCTTTTGAAAATATCTTTGTTATTCAACCTTTCTATACCTACATAGACTGGACTTACTCCAGTTTGCACCATTTGGATATTAGATATTATCCGATATGGTGGACCCAGCCCCCTTGATGTATTTTGTGTGCATACTGTGAGCTGAGACCTCCCATTTACATGGTTTGTCAAAAATGGATTGATGCCATTTTAATGTCAGTATTTTGTGATTCTATTTACTTAACTCGTTTGTTGAATATCCTTGTCAGGACAATGTGTCCCAGGCATTCAACTAATGGAAGCAGAGGTCACTCTTTATTGGAGAACTGTATGTAGGCACTTGCAGGTTAAAGCACAAGTAAGCAACTGTTTTCTTTAATCTTTTCTTACAATTTTTGCTACATGGTTCACATGTATCTTCTTAGGATAATGGTATTTCTCATGAAGCTTGGTACCTTTTAGTTCATGGTAAATGGTACCTTTTATTGTGGATCACCCCTGGACTAAAGACTCGGTACTTATTCTTGTAAGTTCGTATTGATTTCGCTAATTGTAATAGAAAACAGACTCAAGCTCAAGTTCGTATTGATATCCTGGCTTTTTATCATTTCATTTGTATAATTTTTTTGTTCTATCAATGTAGCTAGGTACAACATTGGTGCAGTTATCTTGCTCTGGGTATCTGTAGTCTTGGTATGTCTCATTGTCCTTCAATAATTTAATATATCAAGATTTCTTTCCCATCATCGTTTGCATTTTTCTTCTTAATCGATACTTACAAGTTAATATAATCATTTACTCTATTTTACAATCTTTAAAATCTTTATTTGTAAATCTGTGCCCATATGCATTGTCGGAGAAACTAAAAAACTTACTCATTCTCAGATTGCATTGTGGAATATGCATCCATTACTCAAAGAAAGGGCGACATTCCAAGCACTCACACTTTCTCTCCTTGCTAGCCAAATTGGTGAGTCTTCTTTCCTTCATACTATATGATTCATTAATGAAGTGGCTTGGCCATTTGGACAGGCCTATGTTTATATATTATCTCGAAATTAATGAAGCAGATCCAAATGTGCGTCAGAGCTATCCGGATGTTGACTAAGGGTCCTTGGAAGGTGGGAACCGCTGTTATGACCATGATGAAGCTATCCATTTCCTATGGACAACAATATGGGTGGCCTGATCATTTGGACAGGCCCATATTTATGTATTGTCATGAAAATGATGAAGCAGATCCGGATGTGCGTTGGAGCTATCCGGATGTTGAGTGGGGGTCCCTGGAAGGTGGGAACTGCTATTATGACCATGATGAATCTGTCCATTTTCTATGGACAGCATTGGAGGGGCCTGGCCATTTAGACAGGCCATGTGTATATCTGTATTTGCAGGGACCACACCCTTAACCTAAACCACACCCTAAACCTATAACCTAAACCTAAACTTTAACCTATAACCAAAACTTTAACCTATAACCTATAACCTATAACCTAAACCTAAACCTATAACCTAACCTAAACCTAAACCTGTAACCTAAACCTATAACCTAAACCCGATCCTGAACTCGAACCCGATTTCCTAAACCTAAACCTTAACCTATTCTCAATTCCCTAAAGCTATAACTTATAACCTAAACCTAAACCTAACCTAAACCTATAACCTAAACCTACACCTATAACCTATAACCTATAACCTAAACCTAAACCTATAACCTAACCTAAACCTAAACCTGTAACCTAAACCTGTAACCTAAACCTATAACCTAAACCCGATCCTGAACTCGAACCCGATTTCCTAAACCTAAACCTTAACCTATTCTCAATTCCCTAAAGCTATAACTTATAACTTAAACCTAAACCTAACCTAAACCTATAACCTAAACTTACACCTAAAACCTAAACCTAAACCTAAACAAAAACCTATAACCTTAACCTATAACCTAAAACCTAAACCTAAACCTAAAACCTAAATGTATTCTCAAATCCCTAAACCTAAACCTACACCTAATCCTAATCTCAACTACTTAACCTAAACCTAAACTTGAAAACCCAAACCTAAACCCGATCCCAAACCCGAACCTGATTTCCTAAACTTAAACCTTAACCTATTCTCAGTTCCTTGAAGCTATAACTTATAACCTATAACCTAAACCTAAACCTAACCTAAACCTATAACCTAAACCTAACCTAAACCTAAAACCTAAACCTAAACCTAAACCTAAACCTAAACCTACAAGCTTAACCTAAACCAAAGCCTATAACATAAACCTTAACCTATAACCTATAACCTATAACCTAAACTTATAACCTATAACCTAACCTTAACCTAAACCTAAAACCTAAACCTAAACCTAAAACCTAAATGTATTCTCAAATCCCTAAACCTAAACCTACACCTAATCCTAATCTCAACTCCCTAACCTAAACCTAAACCTAAACTTGAAAACCCAAACCTAAACCAGATCTCGAACCCGAACCTGATTTCCTAAACCTAAACCTTAACCTATTCTCAATTTCTTAAAGCTATAACCTATAAGCTATAAGCTATAACCTAAAAAACCTTAACATAAACCGAAAACCTAAACCTAAACCTAAAACCTAAATGTATTCTCAAATCCTTAAACCTAAACCTACACATAATCCTAATCTCAACTCCTTAACCTAAACCTAAACTTGAAAACCCAAACTAAACCCGATCTCAAACCCGAACCCGATTTCCTAAACCTAAACCTTAACCTATTCTCAATTCCCTAAAGCTTTAACTTATAACCTATAACCTATAACCTAAACCTTAACCTAAACCTAAACCTATAACCGTAACCTAAACCAAAAACCTATAACCTATAACCTATAACCTAAACTTATAACCGATAACCTAACCTTAACCTAAACCTAAAACCTAAAACCTAAACCTAAACCTAAAACTTAAATGTATTCTCAAATCCCTAAACCTAAACCTACACCTTAACCTAATCTCAACTCCTTAACCTAAACCTAAACCTAAACTTGAAAACCCAAACCTAAACCCGATCTCGAACCCGAACTTGATTTCCTAAACCTAAACCTTAACCTATTCTCAATTCCCTAAAGCTATAACCTATAACCTACACCTAAACCTAACCTAAACCTAAAACCTAAATGTATTCTCAAATCCTTAAACTTAAGCCTACACCTAATCCTAATCTTAACTCCTTAACCTAAACCTAAACTTAAAAACCCAAACTAAAACCCGATCTCAAACCCGAACCCGATTTCCTAAACCTAAACCTTAACCTATTCTCAATTCCTTAAAGCTTTAACCTATAACCTATAACCTATAACCTAAACTTAAACTTATAACCTAAACCTAAACCTTAACCTTAACCTAAACCTAAACCTATAACCTTCACCTAAACTTAAACCTATAACTTAAACCTTAACCTATAACCTATAACCTATAACCTAAACTTATAACCTATAACCTAACCTTAACCTAAACCAAAAACCGAAACCTAAACCTATAACCTATAACCTAAACCTAAACCTAAAACCTAAATGTATTCTCAAATCCCTAAACCTAAACCTACACCTAATCCTAATCTCAACTCCCTAACCTAAACCTAAACCTACACCTAATCCTAATCTCAACTCCCTAATCTAAACCTAAACCTAAACTTGAAAACCCAAACCTAAACTCGATCCCGAACCCGAACCCGAACCCGAACCTGATTTCCTAAACCTAAACCTTAACCTTTTCTCAATTCCCTAAACCTATAACCTATAACCTATAACCTAAACCTAACCTAAACCTATAACTTTAACATAAACCTAAAACCTAAACCTAAACCTAAACCTATAACCTTAACCTAAACCTAGGTTTTGAGTTTAAAAGTCCATCTTAGGTTTGAACACATTACTCATGTTGGATTTTTCCATAGTTTAGAAGATTTGTAGGTACATTTTTGATTTCTTCATATATAAGTGTTTTTTTTTTGTCTTTCTTCCTTTTGAGATGTGTACAAAGGCATGCTTGTTTGATTGTGTCTACAAATGCTGTTTTATATAGGCTGACAAGCTAAAGAAGTCAATGGAGGATAAAATTCATTTTCTCAAGGGAAGGGTTTCAGAACTTGAAAGTGATCTTGTGTCGAAGTCCGCAGAAGTTACATCTGTAATTTCAAGGAAAGAATAAGCTTTATCTTTTGCATTTGCTGAAATTGATCGTCTGAAAGAAGAAAATTCTATAAAAACGTGAGCATTATTGAATGCATATGGAGAGTGTTTATTGTGTTAGAGTGTATTTGTTTCTTGCACATTAGGGAACACCTTAGTTGTAATTCTTATGATAGGTTGAGCAAAGTGAAGTATTGTTTATTTAGAAATGTGAATGTAGGATGCATTGTATGATTTGATTGCTATTTGTAGTAAATGCATCATTTTTTTACTTCTGATTGCATTTTATGTACTATTTCTATCAGCATTAAGCTTAGATGAGTTATCAATCACAGCAGGTTCTTGCAATGAAAACAGGTCGTATTATTACAATTAAAAAAAAATAGCTACAAATATAATCGTAGCTATCGCTACGACTTTTGTCCGTAGCTATTGGTGTCTATTGCTATGGATATTATTGGTGCTATTGGTATCTATTATTACAGATAAAATCCCTTTTGCGACGGTTATGATCCATAGCACGTCCGTTGCTATTGGTGGGGTAGCTATTAGTATCTATTGTTAGGATTATATCCGTAGCTATTAGTATCTATTGTTACGGATATAATTCGTAGCTATACATTTAGCTACCCCACCAATAGCGAAGAACGTGCTATGGATTATATCCATAGCTAAAGGGCTTTTGCCATGATTTTTGGCTGTAGCTTTGCCCGTTTTTCTTATAGTGCTCAGACACGGTGTCCCATACCACCATGCCCGGCTCATGAGTCTTAGTGGATCGTGGTTCAATAGTTAAAGTGGATCTTTACATTGGTAAGGGGTACCTTAGATTCAAGCAGTTGTGTCGATACATGGTAAACACACATTAGGTTAATCGATTCATTAGGCTAGCTCGATAGGTACAAGCGCACGCTAACTTAAATCGACATGGAGCACATAATCACCCCTCGTGGCCTAGCCACTATCAACAATCACCGTGCGACTCGGATTCATCGAGTTTACCCAAGGTGGTGGACTAATTCGTCTACCCGAACAAGGACTTTTACCGATTGCCTGGGCTACGTTTGTAGCCTTAATCCTATCCAAATGCTGCTACAACCACATGTAGTATCTATCCCAGCATTCAATAAAACAATCCAAGTGGATTTCTCATTTATGCATTTCATCAAACACATAGACCATGCCAATACAACATGCATTTATCAATTGATTTCATAGAGGAAATTATACATATGCATAAGACAATCAAAATCCTATCTTATTACTTGTAGTAAATACAAATCATCAACAATTTTCTCATTTAGACAATTTATCAAACACATAGACTACGTTAGTTACAACATATATTTTATCAATTCTTTATATAGAGAGATTTACATGCATATATATGACAAGGATGAATCCTAGATTAGAAATCATGGCAAGCACTAATCACTTTCTATTGCTCATTTAATCATTTTAACAAACACATAAGGTGCATCATTTATTTATCTCAGTTCATAGGTGTATCTCATACAGAAATCAATACATTTAAGACAATACAGTAGCCATCAAGATAGACATAAATCATTAGCTATCATGAAAGCATTGATAAACTGTAACGTAAGCATTTATAGTCCGCACCTTTTGTTAGTACGCTCAACTTGGACTCAGTCCAAATTTTACGTTTCCAAAAATGGAACGTCGGGCACCTAAATGATGAAACTGGTTAGCTAGGTTGACAAACAACTATCCTGGATCTCTACAGTGATATTAGGGTTAGTATTTCTTACCCGAAATCATAGCCGAACGAGATTTGGTAGCGCAACGGGGAGGTGATTTAGCGTGTGGATTTGTGGAGGAAGGTTTCTGCACCGATCTCCCAAAGTCCTTCCTCTCTCTTTCCTCTTTTCTCCTATTTTCTCCTCTCTCTCCCTTAGGGTCTTGCAAAATTCGTATATAGGAGAGAGAGAGAGAGAGTGAAATGAGGGCTATTTATAGGCCCGATTGTGATGTAAATGGCCCCAGGGCCACTTTATACATTGTTTATGCCCCGGGGGTGGCTATTTTTTATGAACAAGGCTCATAGGGGGACCCACGACTCATATACATCATAGGGTACACTCTCTGACAATGGATCCATGCTAGGACATGATTTCGGTGCGATCAGATAAGCCGATCGACTGTGGAGAACCGGTGTCAGATCAACAGTCGTACGTACTCAATCGGGGCACGATTATATGAATAGGTGCAAGGAAATTTCCTTTCCCCATGGGTGAAGTTTGGTCACAAACTAATGGTAAAAAATCCTCAACTTTGCGTAAGAGCAAACGACCTAATTCACTTAAGTTTGAGTCCATTTTCTAAAGATATTCGTGTTTCTCACGCACTTCACTCACGGCTCAAGTTGGGTGTTTCGGGACACTATCTAGGCTTGATTCCCGTAATGGTTGTTAAGCCCAGTAGGATGGACATCTTCCTATAACTTCGCAGTCATTGAGCCTCCAACGTGCGGTCTAGGTCCGTTACAGAGTTTCAATGTACTCTCGAGCTCTTAGGTCTTAAGATGACATTGAGTTATTGATACTCATAGTTTTAGGCCTTTCCATTTGCGAAAATGGTGGCCCAAGCTTAATCCACCGATTATTTAGTATTTAATTAAATCCCATCTAAATTATATGACATGATGCGGTCCTTAGGTTGTTCTGCCGAGGTGGTACTTAGGTCTTTGTACAGATTTTTCCAAGATGTTACAATGGGGGGCTTATCACGCGGCGTAGGCCGACAGCTTGGGCATAGTGTCCCATGACCGCCATCCCCCGGCTCATTAGATTTTCCCATATTAGGATATTTAATAGATGCTCGTCAACCAGCGGTCAATCAAATTCAGTAAGTAGGGATTACCATTGCATGGGTATAGGCCATCGAAGCCATGCAGTGTAAATAACAAAACATGGGACAGATGTTAAATTGCAGCGGTAAAAGGTTTCTTAGAACATTAAATTGAGACAACAAAAGGGTCAGGCAAGATTAAATTAGAGTAGTTAAAGAGGTCATTTCTAAGCCACTCAAGCCGTACAACCTATGAATGGTAAATCCCACATTAATGTTTAATGTCTCATGTGACCTCCAAATTGAGGGTCCATTTCTTACCACACTCTATCTTGTTACATCCTAAGTATGGGTTCACATGCACAAGAGGGATTATCCACTAGTGAGTGTAGTGAAATGAGTTCTAACCGACTTACAATAATTGATTGACATATAAAAATGTATAGTTACAACATGCAAAATATATGTTAATCATTAACTCCATAAATATCACAA
Source organism: Magnolia sinica (assembly GCF_029962835.1). NCBI lineage: Eukaryota > Viridiplantae > Streptophyta > Magnoliopsida > Magnoliales > Magnoliaceae > Magnolia > Magnolia sinica. The sequence continues at coordinate 47,327,289 of NC_080578.1, read as the reverse complement.
TAAATCATAAATCAAATTTATGAGTTATCAATTGGAGTTTATATGGAAACTAACATGTAAGTAACAAGCTATCAACTATAATTCAAATGTAAGCTAACCCTTAAGATTCAATAATTAGTGTAAGTAATCGCAAGTTATAAGATAACAACTATAATTCAACAAAAACTATCCCTTAGACTAATTAGGAAGTGGAAAGCTTAAGGGGAAGAAGTCATCACCTCACAAGTCCAATCGCCAACGAATGTTGCTAGGAAGCACGGGCACCCTTAGAATTGAATCCTACCATGAATTATGAAATCGTACAATTAGATCAATGTTCTATAATTATCTGTGGTCATGATTATAACCTAGGGTTTAAATTAGTTATTTTTAGGGTTTCGATGTAGAACTAGGGTTTCATCCTAGAGTTTAGTCCTAGACTTAAATTTTTAGTATTTGAAATTATTATTTTTATACAATGAACGAAATAATGATGAATCACAAGTTCATATTTAAATATACCAACATTATCTAATATTCTTATAATGACTAATAATTTATTAAATAATATAAGTAATAAAATTTTTACTAACGATAATATAATAAGGACTAATACTAATAATCATATTAACAAGAATTATACTAATCCCATAATGAAAATGATAATATTTTCTAATGATAATAATATAGCTATCAATAATGAATCTAGTCATGATGATAAATACTATGATCTACCATTAAGGATAATATTTAAGAGAGTTAACTAAAATATTGTTATTTGATAATTACAATTTTGTTTATAATAACTAGGTTGAGCACAAATAATCTACAAATGGCTAACCATATTTAATGTTATCAATCCTCATAAAATAGTGGTAACAATGGTAATAATACATTAAAATGAGTCTAGTATAGGAAAAAAGTGTTGACTCACCTACGTCGACTCGATTCGACCCGCAAGAATCCTCTTTCTCCTCCCCTCTTCTTTATCACTTTCTCTTCCTGCTGGAACTCTAGCCAGGCTTAGACCAGCCCCAAGCCTAACCCGACCCAGCTAGACTCAGTTCTAGCCAAGTCGACTCAGTCCCTTCTCTCTCTTATTTCTCTTCTTTTCTCTCTCTTTCTTCTTCTTCTTCTTGATTTTTCTTTCTTTCTCCCTTTCTTCCCTGGGGTGAGCTTGACCGAACCAGGCTCGCCCCATCTTGAATCAAGTCAGCAACTCGGTGGCTAAACAACAACATGGTGCAGTTAGACCACCTCAAATCCTCTCTCTCTCTTCTCCCAGAACCATACACCTTAAAGTTGCTGGACTAAACCAGGTTTGACTTGACTGGAACAGGCCCATCTCGATATCCAGTGACTTAAGTCTGCCTGATTTGATAGCAATAGCCCCTCACGATCTCCCTCTCTCCCTCTATTTCTATTTCTTCTCTTCATTCCTGTGAAGTCCAACTAGCTCGAGCTCTTTTTCGATTGAGTTAAAGAGAGTCAATGACTCAGTTCGGACATGCTAGAGCTCGCCTCGACTTGCACAGCTCAACTCATCAGCTAGTCTCGGTGCAATGTAGGACTCGGTCACTGCTCTGTACGTCTCTCCCTCTCTTTCTCCTAGCATCAGGGACACCTCCAAGCGATGAGAGCCCAAAAATGGCTCAATTGGATAAGGTCTGACTTAGTTTGACATGGCGAGGAAGACGGTCAGCTCTAATGGCGGATCACCATTGGCCGAGTTTTTCTCCAAAACGAGGCACCTATGTGGTGTAGACAGGTCTTTGGGAGCTTGGAGGGATGGTATTTCGAAGCTTCATGGAAGTTTCCATGGTGGGTTCGATCATTGAAGGTGTCGACTGGTTTTCTAGGGTTTTTGTAAAATATAGGTGGAGAGGCATTTTCTTTCCGTTTTTATAGGAAAACCTAGCTTTCTTAGGCCATTGGATTGTCAACGAGCATTCCAAATTTGATCTGGTAGAAACCACCTCCAAAATAGTGGGTAGGGCCAAAACCGGCCTTTTTTTCTGGTATAGAGAGAACCCTAGACCATGTAGCTAGGGGTGAAGGGCTGAGATTTTCCCATAGCTGGACGGCTAGGTTCGAAGGAGACATGTGCATGCGAACTACCAGCTTGGTAGCAACAACAGGTTTCCATTTTCGAAAACTACCTCACGCACACCTCTATTTGAGCTTGCATTCTTGCGCACACATGTGTGATGCAACATGCAGAACAAACCAGGTTTTGGTCCGATTTCCTTTGTGGACATGATGGATGGTTTGGATCTTCCTCATGATCCATGCAAGTGGCCCATCCGATGGTTAGACGACATCCATCTACCATTTAAATGCCCATAGGTGGGAACTGAAGAAAGAGAGAGATCTCTCTCCTTTTTAGAAGATGTCAGGTCAAAGATATTTTGACCCGACCCTTGGTTTGGTGCACCTCAGTTGTATGCAGGGTGTGTACACACACTGCATACGGTGGGGTCCATAGTGATGTTTTGAGAAATCTGCTCCATCCATGATGCTCTATGGGTCTAACTAGGTCGACTGACTAGAGGAGAGGCAGATCCAAAGCTTAGGTGAGCCTTACCAACTAAATCATGATCTCTAATTGTCGATTGCTATCATTTCGACTGCCAGATTAATCCCAATCTAAACATCATCAGTTAAAATGGTCTTAGGGCCTATTTAAATGAACCTCAATGGTATATTCAATTACTAGAAGCTGGGGCAAGGATGATTAAGTGTCGTAGGTCTGATAACGATGGATCTAGTGAACTAGATCCAAACTTTAAGATGACTTAAGGTCAAGGTCTGCCATAGTCCTCATTAAACAATTTTAGTGTTTACTAAGATTGCCTAAATGCAACCTAAAGATTTATTTTATAATCTAATGGTTTGATTAGGGAAATCAGGTATTAGAGTGATCGACAGGACATTGGGGATCTAAGGAGCGGTGGATTTCATGGTTCAAACTTCAAATTCTAAGATGGTCGATTAGATTTATCTTCCTATGAAACTAAAATCCTAAAAATAGGTTTCTCTAACGATGCGATGGTCCATCTTAAATAGTAACGGGTGGACAACTTGATATATGGGTGGTGATTGTTTTCAACGGTCGGATTTAGACTAGAATGAGGGTGAATGTTCAAGTAAGTTAGGTTAGTGTTCATACACGGTAACACCCGAGTACCAAAAAGTACGGATTGTTACATAAAATCCTCAAAATTCTTGTCATCCTCGACCAGTCAAGGGACTCCCTCGACCAGTTGAAGGTGCCCTCAACCAGTCGAAGGTTTTCCTCGGCTCATCTAAGGTTACGCGGACAGCTCACGGACTGCCTAAATTTGAGGTTGTTTTTGAAAATTTTCAACTCGGTGTGAAAGTTTGAGTTGTAAAACTATAAATAGGGGTCCCAAAGATGTTCCTAGGAATCTTCTACGGTTTGGGTAGTGGAGCAAAAGTGTGGAGAAGCCATTGCCAAGAGTTTTTCTTCTATTTCCTTAGTTATTTTTTATGTTTTTCTTAAGAGATTTTAGTTTAATCATGTCTATGGTTGGCTAAACCTCTTAGCTAGGGCTAAGAGGTGAAGCTTGTAGCGTGATGGGATGTTTTCTATTTCTTTAATTCATGTTTAAGTTGAACTATCTTTGATTCTAGTTTGATATTTAAGAAATACTTTCAGTTTTTAATGGTTTGTTGTGACTCAAATTGTAATAGATCTGCGATAACTTTGAGTATGTTCTTTTCATGTATTAAGATTGTAAAATTAGGAAATCCTACTGTTCACTATCGTCCCATGGGCATGGTTGGGCGATGGAATCCTGCCTAATCTTCCCAAGTCTCTTATAATTGGCTGTGGAATTGGTAAATCCTGTTATTTGCCTTGTTTCCAGGGCATGGTTTTGTGATGGAATCACTTCTAGTTCTCACACCTCTCATCCATTAAGAATTAGGTCAAAGGAAGTTCAGATTTGGTTTTACTGAGATATCTTCCAATTGGATAAGATAAGACTCTGATTCCAGTTGTTTCTTTAAATCAAGCATAGATTTCCTTGATCTCTACAAGTGGATCCTTGGAAACCCTAGTTACCACCTTTGAATTTGTTAGTTTTAATCACTTTAATCACAATTACTCACTTAATTAATTCAGATTTAGATTTACATCTTCATCTAGTTCTAGTTCTAGTTACTTTCAGAATACACACGAGATTAGTCCTTATGGATTCAACTTCGGTCTCACCGAGATTATTACTACATCGCGACCCTACACTGGGGGTTGTGAATAAGTTTTTGGCGCCGTTGCCATGGACTAACGGTTGCGTTTTTCTAAGATTAGCTAGTTTTGGAATTAGGTTAAGATTAAGGTTTTTTTTACTTTCTATTTTTAGGTTAGGGTTTTTCTGAATTATTTTAGAAACTAACTTAGTTTTCTAATTATAGGTTTAGAAATTTTTTATTTTTAGAAACCACTTTTTAATTTTAGGTTTAGAAACTTTCCTTTTTCTTTTTTAGAAACTAGGTTGCTTTCTTATTATTACTTTTAGAAAGTAACTCATCTTTCTTTTTTCTTTTTTTTTATAAACTTTCTAATTTCAGAATTTTTATTTTAGAAATTGATTTCTTTTTGTTTTGTTTTGCAGGATCTTAATTTAAGAACTTCTAATTTGGTAACTTCTTTCTAATTCTCTTCAAACGGATTGGTTGATGGGTTATCCACTTGTAGGGCATCATATTGTGAGCCATTATCTCCTGGGCATGGTTTTATGATGGAATCACTTCCAGTTCTCACACCTCTCATCCATTGAGAATTAGGTCCAAGGAAGTTTAGATTTGGTTTTATTAAGATATCTTCCAATTGGATAAGATGAGACTCTGATTTCAGTTGTGTCCTTGAATCTAGTATAGATCTCATTGATCTTTACAAGTGGATCCTTGGAAACCCTAGTTCCCACCTTTGAATTTCTTAAGTTTTCCATTAAAACTCTCACACTTACTCTCTATACTTCCAAATTTAAGTTTTCATCTTTTTGTAGTTATTCTTCTAATTGCTTTTAGAATACTCACGAGATTAGTCCCTGTGGATTCAACCTCGGTCTTACCGAGATTATTACTACATGGCGACCCTACACTTGGGGTTGTGAACAAGTTTTTGACACCTCTGTCGGGGATTAACAGTTGCATTTTGCTGAGATTATTTTGTTTTGGAATTAGTTTAAGATTTGGGTCTTTCTATTTTCTATTTTTAGGATTAGGAGTTTCTGAATTATTTTAGAAACTAACTTAACTTTCTATTTCTAGGCTTAGAAACTTTCCTAATTTGTTTTTAGAAACTATTTTTTTTTTTAGAAACTTTACTTTTATGTTTTTCTTAGATCTACTTTCTAATTTTAGTTTAGAAACTTTCTAATTCTGGGATTTTATTTTTATTTTTTAATTTAGAAACTAAGTCATCTTTCTATTTTTGTTTTTAGGAACTTTCTAATTTTAGAATTTTTATTTTTAGAAACTGATTTCTTTTTGTTTTGTTTTGCAGGATCTTAAATTAGGAACTTGCAATTTGGTAACTTCTTTCTAATTCTCTTCCTTTCTTTTTCCATAATTCTTTTTCCCTCTTTCCTTTTTTAGGTTTAGGTTAGAATATGAAATTGAGGGCTGAGAGTGTTTCATGCCCAAGTGGGTTCGTGACAATGCTCGACATCTCTTGAGTGAAGGTGGATTGGTTGAGGGGTTATCTATCCATCACAGGATTAAAGACCACTCGAGATCCTCAGAGTCAATTGAAGTGATGGTTGTCAATCAACTAGGAAGACAACCTCAACCTTGGGTTGAGAAAGTCCAGGATGAGAATGAGGTGCATTAATCACCCCTGCCTCATACTTTATGAGATTACTTACAACCGGTGGGGTGAGCACGCCCTCATGCATGTTTTATTAAAAAAACATGGGACACATGGATATCAAGCTAGGGGTGATCCAACTCCTTCCAAAATTTCATGGGCTTGAATATGAAAATTCATACCTACACTTGAAAGAGTTTGACGAGCTTAGAGCCACTCTATACTTTCCAAACATCTCCGATGACATGGTCAGGCTAAAACTCTTTCCTTTTTCTTTGAAAGAGAAAGCTAAGACATGGTTACATTCATTATGTCCTCGATCTATTGGTAGATGAAATAACATGACAAAGGAGTTCATAAAGAAAATTTTCCCATACCACAATATGAACACCCTTAGAAAGTCAATCATGAACTTCTCCCAAAAGGAAGATGAAACATTCTTCCAATGTTAGGAGTGGTTCAAGGATCTTGTCAGTTCATGCCCACAACACAGTTTTGAAATGTGGCCAATCAAGAACTTCTTCTATGATGGACTAACATCTTTCATGCGCCAATTGGTTGAGACAATGTGTAACGAGGAATTCATGAATAAAAATGTCGATGATGTGTGGGACTACTTTGATAAGCTTGCTGAAAACACACAATCATGGGACATCTCCCCAAAATCAAGCATCACGTCTAGGCTAACTCAATCCAAGGAAAGGGGTGGAATTTACCTACTGAAAGAGGATGATGATATCAATGCTAAAGTGGCTAATCTCACAAGAAAAATCAAGGCCATGAAATTAAAGAAGGATAAGGCTAAGGAAACTGTTTGCAGTATTTGTGCTTGTAACATTCATACAACTGAAAACTGTCTAATAATACCTGCCTTTCAAGAGGTACTGAATGAGCAATCCAATGTTGTTAATAATTACCAAAGACCTTTCAGTGGGCCCACCTCTAATACGTACAATCCTAGCTGGAGAAATCATCCAAACTTCAGTTGGAGAAACGCATAAACTGCTACACCTCGAGGATTCCCTAACCAAATTCCACATCAAGGGAAACCTCAGGAGGATCCGGTTTTAAAACATCTTCAAAATAAAGATCTTTTCAATCAAGGTATGCTGCAAGTCTTTCAAGACCTCACAAAGGCCATATAAGGACTTGAGACTAAAAGTGTGATTGAGAATAAAGGGAGCCTTCCAGCTCAACCTCTTCCTAATCTAAAACCACAATATGAAGTTAACGACCCGAGCTCTTCAAATCAGATGGAGTAAGCTAAATCTATCACCACTCTTAGGAGTAGGAAGACCATTGACAAAACCATTCTGATTAGGGCTAAAAAGCCTAAGGACCCGGAAGAGGACAACAATGATAAATCTAGCCATGCCCCATAAAAGTTAGAACCCGAACCTCAAGGGAAGCGGATTGCCCCATTTTCCCAATGATTGATAGCACCAAAATCTCTCTTTAACTCTCAAGACATTGTAGAGGTGTTGAAGTAAGTGAAGGTCAATATTCCTTTACTGGATGTCGTAAAACAAATACCTTAATATACCAAAATTTTGAAAGACTTATGTAGGACCAAAAGACAAATATTCAAAAGAAGATCTTTTTAACTGAAAAAGTGAGTGTCATCCTGAAGCAAGATGTGTCATAAAAGTATAAAGATCCCGGTAGCCCAACCATCGCTTGCGTAATTGAAAACTACTGGATTGAGCACACACTTCTTGACTTAGGAGCGAGCGTGAATCTGATCCCATACTCGGTCTACGAGCAACTGGGTCTAGGTGAATTAAAACCCACCCGGACCATGTTACAACTTACCAATCGCTCAGTCCGTATATTGAGAGGGATAATCGAGGATATGTTGGTCCAGGTTGAAAAATTTTACCATTCGGTAGATTTTATCATCTTGGATACTTAATCCATCATAGACATAAGCATCAAATTCCTGTCATTCTTGGTTGTCCATTCCTGGCCACTTCAAATGCAATCATTAATTGCAGGAATGGAGTCATGAGTATGTCTTTCAGGAATATGAGATTGAAGTTAAATATATTTTTCAATACAAGCAAATAGTCAGAGGCTGATGACGATTCCCACGATATTAACCTGATTAACTCTTTCGTGAAAGATAGAACACTCTTGACCTTATCCTCTGACCCTTTAAAGACGTGCCTGGCCCATTCCCATGATTTTGATGATGACATGATTAGGGAGATGGGGACCATGTTGGATACCGTGCCAGTACTTGAAGTTAACCCATGGAGACCACAATTCGAAGAATTGCCCCAAACTAATGTGTAATGCCTCTACCGTCTAACCTCAAGGCACCGAAGCTTGACTAAAAACCTTTACCCTCTGATTTGAAATATGTCTATTGAGGTCAAGATGAGACATAGCCGCTGGTAATTTCTTCCCACCTTGAGCAAGAATAGGAGAGTATACTCATCTCTACTCTCATTAAGCATAAAGGAGCCCTTGGATGGTCGATTGCAGACCTCAGGGGAATTGACCCTTTGATTTGTACTTACCACATTCATCTTGAGGATAATACGAAGACCTCACGATAACCACAATGTAGACTAAATCCAAAAATGAAGGAAGTAGTTAAGGCCGACATTCTTAAGCTATTGGATATACCCAATATCTGATAGCTAATGGGTGAGTCGAACTCAGGTGGTTCCCAAGAAGTTTGAAATCACCATCGTAGCCAATGCCAATAATGAACTCGTGCCAACTAGGATCACTACTGGTTGGAGAATGTGCATTAACTATAGGAAGTTAAATACCCTTACGAGGAAGGACCACTTTCATTTGCCCTTCATTGATTAAATTTTGGAAAGGCTAGCTGGTCATTCCTATTACTGTTTCCTTGACGGATTGGGCTACAATCAGATTAAGATAGCCCTTGAAGACTAAGAAAAGACCATGTTCACATATCCTTTTGGCACCTTTGCTTACCAAAGGATGCCATTTGGACTGTATAATGCCCCTACCACCTTTCAACGATGTATGTTGAGTATTGTTTCTGACATGGTAGCCAATATTTAGAGGTCTTCATGGACGATTTCTCAGTCTTTGGTCCATCCTTCAACGAATATTTAGAAAATTTAAAAAAGGTGCTGAAGTGATGTGGGAAAAAGAACTTGATACTAAATTAGGAAAAGTGTCAATTTATGGTTCGTAAGGGAATTGTCCTTGAACACATCTTGTCCATGGGAATTGAGGTAGATAAGGCTAAAATTGATCTTATCTCTAACCTACCTCCACCCAAGAACATGCAAGACATGCGATCCTTCCTAGGACACGTTGGGTTTTACAGAAGATTCATAAAAGACTTTAGTCACCTCTCTTGTCCTTTATGCAATCTACTTCAAAAGGATGCACCATACGAGTGGACTGAGTAATGCTGGAAGCTTTTACTAAGCTCAAGGGCATGTTAATAACTACACCTATCATGCAGCCACCTGACTGGAGCCTTCTTTTTGAACTTATGTGGGATGTGTTTGATTATGCTCTTGGGGCGGTTTTAGGCTAGAAAAAAGAAAAAAAAACCCTACGTTATTTATTACACAAGTAGAACTCTAAATTATGCCCAAGTGAACTACTCTACTACGAAAAAGGAACTCTTAGTTATAGTGTTTACTTTAGAAAAATTTAGGTCCTACTAGATCAGATCCAAGATCGTCATTTACACAGATCAAGGGGTGCTCAAGTATCTTCTTTCTAAGAATGATGCTAAGCCCCACTTAATTAGATGGATCTTCCTATACCAAGAATTTGATTTGGAAATAAAAAAATAAAAAGGGAGTAGAGAATGTAGTGGCTAACCATCTTTCCTACTTTGATCTCTCTGATTCCCCTGAGACAACACATATAAATGATATGTTCCCTGACGAACAATTGTTTAAAGTCTCCCATTCACCTTGGTTAGCTGATATTGCTAATTATCTTGCATAGGTTTCACGCCAACACATTGGACTATGCAAGATAAGAAAAAATTCTTCGTCGAGGTTCGTAAGTTCTTCTTGGATGATCCGTATTTGTTTAAATATTACGTAGACCAAATCTTAAGGAGATGTGTGTCAGACAATGAACACTAAAGCGTCATCTCCTTTTGTCACTCTCAGGCCTGTGGTGGTCACTTTTCTACTAAAAAGACTATGGCCAAGATTCTGCAGTGTGGCTTTTACTGGCCCACTATGTTCAAGGACACTCATGAGTTTTACAAAGCTTATGAGCATTGTCAGAAATTAAGAGTATTGTCCCGCCGAAATATGATGCCCTTAAACCCCATTCTTATTATAGAAGCATTTGATTGTTGGGGCATCAATTTTATAGGACCATTCCCCTAATCCTTTGGGAATTTATACATTCTATTAGCAGTAGACTATGTCGCTAAATGGGTCGAAGTGATTCCATGTCAGAACAATGACCATCAAACGGTCATTAAGTTTTTAAAAGAGAACATCCTTTCCCAGTTCGGAACGCCTCGAGCCATCATTAGTGATGGGGACTCACATTTTTGTAATAGGCCGTTCACGAACCTAATGAAGAAATATGACATCTCTCACAAGGTGAGCACTCCATATCACCCACAAACAAGTGGGCAAGCTGAGATTTTCAATAGGAAAATCAAACACATCTTAGAGAAAATGGTTAACTCTGACTGTAAGGATTGGTCAATTTAATTAACCGATGGCTTACGGGCTTACTGTACTACATTTAAAACCCTATTGGAATGTCTCTCTTTAGACTGGTCTATGGGAAGGCTTGCCACTTACCTATGGAGTTGGAACATAGGGCTTACTAGGCGATTAAAAATCAGAACTTTAATTTAGACAACACTAGCTCACTACGTAAACTACAATTGAATGAACTGGAGGAGATCCAAAATGATGCATACGAGAACTTGAGAATTTACAAGGACAGGATGAAGGTATTCCATGACAGGAATATCCTTCGAAAATCATTCTTAGTTGGTCAAAAAGTCCTTTTGTACAATTCTTAGTTACATATTTTTTCGGGTAAACTTCGATCTCGTTGGACCGGTCCTTTCACTGTTACTAATGTCTATCCTTATTAGGTCGTCGAGATAAAGAATTTGAATAATGGCAATGCTTTTTAAGTAAATGAACATCAGTTGAAGCCATTTGTTGAGAAATTTGATTCAGAGGACATGTCCATACCTTTGATTTATCCTGTTTACCAGGATTGACCTCCTAGTCTGATGGAGTTATAGTTAAGTTTATTGCTTTCATAGAATTTAGGACTAGGATAATTTTCTTCCACTATTTTAGGATAGTTTTCTTTCTGTTTGTTTAGGATAGTTTACTTATTAGTTGTTTAATTCTTGTGCTAACCCACCTTCACATTGAGATCCTTTGGAAAAAGCCTCCTAATTCCTTCATCAGGTACAATCTTTCCATCACTTTTCCTTCAATTATGTTCTCTTTTGCAAATCATTCTTATTTCTTTTACATTGAGGACAATGTGCATTTTAGGTTGGGGACGGGAGATTAGGTAAACTAATCAGTGTTTTCTCGGTTTTGAGCAAAATTTGTGAAATTTTTGAAAAATTTTCAATGTTTATCTATTTGGAAAGCGGTAAGTTGTGCATTCAAGACTGTTTTGAGTATGAAGATAAGATAGGAAGCAAATTTTGAATTATTGGAGTTTGATTAACTAAGTAATCTATCACTTACGGTCCTTGTACTCAATTGATTACGAAGAAGTTTGAATATTATGTTAATCTAAATCACATGACATTCAAATTGTTTTCTGTGAATAGTACTAGATTTTCTAATTGCTAGTATAATGATCATTAAAAGATATTGAGAACCAAGTCTGGAGAATTTTATCCACCTTAAAAGAAGAAAAGAACTAGTTTAAAAATAGGAGATCAACAAAAGGGTCATTTATGGTGAAAAGATTGAAAAAGTCTGAAAAAGAATGAAAATTTTAGAAAAGATGAAAAGACTAAATGAATACAAATGATCATCAATATAAAATCAAAAACTGAAAAAAGAAGGAAAAGGGGATAAGTTTGGAATTAGTACTCGAGTTTCAACCAATCTCGAAGTGATGATCATGGCTAACATTACGAAAAGATAGTATTTTCACTGAGCACGTTGAAAAACTTGAAATGCGAACTATGCTCTGACTTAATCGATAAAGAACTTATTTAATTCATTGCTTATGTGATTCGGCTCTAGGTTTTCAAAATCTCACTTTCTCATCTTAAGTCTACTCATTCATACTTGATTACACAAAAGATTATTTTTTGAAAAAGGTTTAAACATTATGCATTGAAGTTCATTTTTCCCATACTTTCCTTGGGACTGGAAAAATCTTGGTTGGGTATTATGTTGAGGTTCAAATATTACATATTATCTCCCATTTGTTACTTGGTTTTATGAACATGATAATGCTTAATGTTCTATTTTAATTATGTTTGTGTTGCAAGGTAAATTTAAGAGCTTGGATTGAAAAGGATGGTAAAAGCATAAATTTAACGCTCAAGAATCACCAAAGTAAAGGTTGGATCTTAGAAGACCAAAAATGAAGAATTCATATGCCAATGATCCAAGAAAACCAAGAGAGGAATGAAGAGAATTGAAAACTTGAAGTGAAGAAAAGGAACCCTAAAAATTTGCATCCTTCGACTAGTCTAAGCCCATCTTCAACCAATCGAAGGCTCCTGCTCAACAGTCGAAGATTCCTTGACTCGAACTCTAGCAAAAAAATCCTCTAAATTCCTGTCATCCTCGACTAGTCAAGGGACATCCTCGACCAGTCGAAGGTTTTCCTTGACTCGTCTGTTTCGACAAGAAACAAATGCATTCGATTTGGGAGCTTATCTTATTCAAGTATAATAGAGAGAGTGCATGAAGAACAATCATCATATTTATTCATATTGAATTCGTTTACATCCTTTGATTCCCTTGATTCTAAGATAGATTGTTTAGAAAACAGAAATTGATAGAGTTTGAATATTAAATCTGAATATCAAATCCGACAGGATTTCGACTTGTGATTTGATCATCTCTTTAAGAGGAATATTGTGTGGATTCGATCATTTGATCTCTCTTTCTTGAGCTCATATCCTCATGAAAAAGGAGAACTAAAGGTTATAAAAACCAAGATTGACGATTTCATCACCATATTAGCCCTTGATCATTACTGGCCGCGCAACAGCACTATTGCACGGCTCGGCGCAAACCCTTGCTCTTGTCTTCTAATACCTTCAGTCTTCTCTTCTTCTCCAGATTATGATCTTCTTCAAAATCTTCAACCCTCCCAAATGAGAGGGGGAGTGGGGTATTTATAGACCTCCACATGTGTGAACCCTCGATCTCTGTGCCATAGGGCCCACCTTTCTTTAGATCTAACCGTTCATGCAAAACAGCCCATACAACCCTTTGGGTGTGATCGCATAACCAATATGGTCGTTTGCGTGGTAACGCACAACCAATATGGTTTGCGCGGACATGCGCAATCATATGAAGTTTTACTCTATTTCATCTTTGCTCACATATTTCTTCTAATTTATAGCTTTTTGATCTTTTCTATCTTCATTTTTTTATGTCTCAACAGATGCCCCATTAATCCTTTCTTTGTTCCCTAAAATCAAAGAATCAAGATCAGTCACTTATCTTTTTCTTCCTACAATCATTTGCGCACAGCCGCACAAAGGGCACTCGAGTACCACACTCGGCCCTCACTCCCTATAAATATCAGAAGTCTTTCCTTATTTCCCACTCTCTATTTTCCTAGCAAAGCTCTACTCGTCCGCTATTAACCCATGCAATCGATCTCGTTTACGCGAACCCACGCAACAGACTTTCTGTTCGCGCAAGACTTCTGGACATTATGCTGCTCCGCGCAACTGATTTTGTTTGCACACACCCACGCAAAGGACCCTTTGCATAATCTCCAAGACTTAGATTTTTTCAGTCCTCCTTTAGAACTTAACTTTTTCAAACCCTTTACTTCCAAAACAATCCTGATACCTATCTTGTTTTCAGTATGGCCCACACCAAAAGAACTTACCGCCTTGTTGAACCTCCCACTGTACAACCTTCCCACGAGGATTTGCCAAACCCTTCGCCTTACCATGCTGCTGAACCGTCTTCTTCTCCCAATCAACCACCAAGCAAATGCTTCAAAACCACTATCAAGTGTCCTGCCTATATCAAGTAACCTGTACTCCCCACCTTCGATTTCTCAAACCAAATCACTTCACTACCCTCTCCCATCCATAGGGTAATAACATTGGGTGAGATCGAACGACCACTAAAACACAGCCGTGACTTGAACTGGGAAGAGTGGCTAAAGACCATAACTCATTTGCCGACGATGAGTCAGAAGCCACCCGTCAAAGAGGACACTCCCCCTCCATCTAAATCAAAGAAGCATCGTTGCAACAAGGCTAAGGAGTTTTAGGAGAAAATTAAAGAGCACAACAAGAAGAGACTCTAGAACTCCTGAGAAGAAGTTTGAGTCATTGAGCGTATTTTGAAATTCAATAACCCTCATAGACAGGGTATGACAATAATCCCTCTAAGCCTTCACCACCACTAATTCATTCTTAATTGCGAGCCTTCAGACCAAATGGATGGGGAAAAATTAGCCTACACAGAATCCTGGTCATCAAGGGAACCAAGAATCTTGGAAGGGGTCTTGCTAACGAAGAAGCCAAGACAATAAATCGGTGATGTCCATCCGATGATCTTCCTTACTCCCTCTCATAATCCTCACGCCCTATTTCCGACCCATTTCTATGAAACACTCCAGCAGCATTTCAGGGATCATAAATCGCTTTGGGGCAGCGAAGAGTTCAAAACCAGAGGCCTCTTGACATCTCATGACTACAACTCTGACTAGGCAACAACAATTTTGGCCAAGCATTCCAAAGTATTGATAAAGATTGACCTATATAATGTAATAGAGGTCACTTCTCAACATTTTTATAGAGAGACCTCCGTTTTTGAAAGGCTTCCTTAATTATTGGTGTCCCACAACCAACTCCTTCCATATTCCAGTAAGCGAGATGAGCATTAGCCTCTGGGATCTTCATCGAATTGCTGGTCTTCCACTGACCAAAAAATTCTATAACAAATTTATACCCACGAATGAAGAATTGGCGTTCATCTTTTCACCTGGCTGAGTGGCCTCGATTTCGAAAACAACCATAGAACTCTTTAAAGAGATGTCTAATTTTCCCAACATTCACAAGATCTCACCACTGCAATGGCTTGCCCATTTCACTAGGGCCCTTCGTTAATCTTCTTCCTTGTAAACCAATCGTTTTCATTGCATCTTTAGTTCCATACTTCTCACTATATATTCTCTTTCTCTTCCTTTTTCTTAGATTCAGTGGTTGCCATCACGAGAGCTAATAAATCTCCGCGAGAAGATAATAGAGCATCCATAATATAGCCTCGATGGAGAACTTGCAGCTTTCCTCATTTATTGGCTGAGCGTGGTTGTTCTTCCAAGTTCAAAATGGGCAGATGCTAATCACCCTATAGTTTTTGTTGTTGTTGTGCCATGGCGGAAGGCCACAAACATTCTCTTACCCCTCCAGTCTTGTGCTCGATTTATAAGGCTCTCAGAGAGATAACGTCTCATGTAAAAAAATCCCGTTGTCGACACTTCATCCGTTTGTACTCCCTAGCACTATATCACGGGCTAGCTAGGTGTTTACTTTCATTGGACTTTTGATGCTCCGGATAAGCGATATGTTCACCCTTTAGATCTCCCATTATGGTTCTTTCAAAAGAGGACTATGGCTAGAAGATCATACGATTGGGTCGTCAACACCATCTTGGACACTGATAAAATTGATTTCTTCCAGATTTGCCTGTATCGCTATATAGAGAATATAGGTAAGATAGACACCGGATCGCTTACTTCAGGAGAGAGAGAGAGAGAGAGAGAGAGAGCATTTTTCCTTTCGATTAGATCCTGTAGCCTTCCATTAAGAGAGGGAGTAGAGTTTTAGAGGGAACCTTACTATCCAAGCCAGTTCGCTTGCTAGTTTGGTTTTGACCAAACCATTTCAGAGGACTGCGGGTTAGTAACAAGGAGAATGCGCAGCTACGGAACTAGCCCATATAACTAAGCTATGATATGGAAGCAACTATTGGGTGGTCGAGTTAAATCTACTTTTATAATTCTGGGTAGTAATCGCATCACTCGCGCTTCGTATGGTCACATGAGGTGGTGGGTGCATCAATCATATCTTGTTAATAAATGCTTACCTATGAGTAAGCCAATTTGGATTTCACCACCAAACTTAAAGGCCGTAAATTTGAAGAAGGAATAGGCTTTGCGCCAGAGACGAGCCATGCCCCCTTTCCTGGTCACATCTGCAGGCAGATATCCGTGGATGATCTAATTCACGAGCGAAAACCTGCTAATACCCCAGAAGGATGGATAGCTCATGGGGTTGTTATGGACTTTGAAAAAGTCCCCTAAGATCGTTCTGATAGAGTAGTTGAGGAGGTGGTGGAAATTCCTTCTCCTGCTCAAGAGAATGTCGCCGCATCCCAAGATAATCTAGCTCTTGCTCCTTCTCCTCGATTTGTTCACCCTAGTCCATCTTCTCTGATGACGAAGTCTCGAATGCGTTCCCAGGCTTCTCCTCCTTCACCTCAAGGAGTTGTTGCCTCGGCCTCTCCAATCCCAATTGAAAAGGATTTTCGACCAGGAAGCAGTAAAATTTCCCCTTCTAAAGGGAAATAGGTTGTAATCAAAGACATAGAAGAAGAAGAATTAGAGGAAGAAAACTCATCTTTTTCATCTGAAGGTACTTCTTCTATCGAATATAACATTAAAGAAGATGACAAAGATGATGATTTTGAGGAAGGAGAGGTTAACATTGATGACAAACATGAAGCTGTCGTTAAAGGCACTTTTACTGCAGAAGAGCATCCTCCATCCACTGTTGAAGTTCCTCCCGACACTAATATTCCTGCAAAGACCCCAGCAACAATAGCAAAGGAAGATGATGAACCATTAGATTATGGAGAATATGGATATTCACTGAGTAAGAATTTTCTCACAATTTTATCTTTTAACTTTTCACTTGCGATCGTCGTTATTATTATTTTCTCATTGCTGTTATTTTCTATTCTAGGTACTCATGTTGTTGATACTAGAACTGATGATACTCCTCTTAAAGATCTTCCTCCCATTGCACTGTCAACCCCAACAAGAATCTCTTTGACTCCTTTAGTTGCATCAAAGGAAGTGGCTCGCGGGATCATCTTCCTAGTAGAGACCACTGATCTTCCAACTCCAACTACTAGGGATTTGAGCACAGAGGCCAGAGCACCTTCCAACTCCAACTCCTTTAGTTGCTGGCCCTTCTTCTGTCAAGGAAATTTGACCCCCCTATTGCCTATATTTCTGTAGCAGGTATATTTATCATTTGCTCTATCAGTATTTCTATATCCTTTAGCCTTATTCTAATTTCCTTTCCTTTTCCTCTTACAGGAACCCCTCCTTGCAACGGTACAGTAAGCTCTAATTTTGTAGCCACTGTGTTTGATCTATTATCTTTCGAAAGGGTTCCTGCACATAAATTGATTTTGATGAGAAATTCTGTATCAGCAATAGTTCATATTTTTAAAGATCCCGATTAGTGGTCGGATCCAGATGTTGCTATTGAAATCTTGGACAACACTGCAAGAATGGTGAAGACTAATATTTCTGTCCTATGCGATTCTCTTCTCAAATTTTGTGATTCAATAATCTCTTTGGCATCAGCAAAAAATGTCACCATCGCCCTAGAGATATTAGAATATGGAAAACAACTAGTTTCTTCTAAAGAGAAGGTTTCCCTTATCACTTCTGCCATTTCTGAATTCAACCAAGAGCAATTAACTCTTCAGGAATAGTTGAAGACTTGTGCTGATAACAGAACGATTATTCAAAGTCACATTGTTCTGCTGAAGGAGGAAATCTCGCAACTGGAGCTGAAAGACCATATAGAAGAATCAACTTTGAAAGAGATCTAGGAGAAGATGCGAATCAGTATTCAATCTGCCGATGCTAAGAAATCTGAATTAATAAAAAAATGAAGAGATAATTGCATCTTTGGAGAGAAAATTAGCTAGAATTCCAGATCAAGTAAAATTATTCTTCAAGCAAAATCAAAACACATCGCGGCTCAAGTTCAGTCGAAGGGAGATCTGCGGAAATATTTAGGAGTATTAAGGGTTACAGATGAACTGTAAAGAATTTGTTTTGTTTTTTTTTTTTTTAATTTTTTATTTTCATGTAACTTCTTTTGATTTATAGCATATATTAATGAAGGCATCACGATATTTTGAGATAGTTTATCTCTTCATAAATTTCCAAATTATAATATATTTCAAGCATGTTTATTTATGTAATTGTCTAACATGATATTTAATGAAGGCTTGAGATAAAAATAACAATATATTATGATTGTTAGTATGAGATTTCCTATATGATTTTGTTTTAATAGGCGGAACTAGATTTTAGTTTAGTCAGATTGTTACGCAGTTTAAGCTCTAGAGTAGTGGAGCAACACAGTTTTTTAGACTCATAAGTAGTTGGAGTCAGGTCTCACGTGAATGGTCTCTGTAATTCTCATGAGTTCACTAGACTTATCACAGCCGGGGAGTTCACAAACCGCGATCCATCAGAGGGGCTCAGTGAAGCTACCGGGGCTGTGAACTCAGTAGGATTTACGCACAGGGTTGGCAGCAGTAACTCTCTAGAGTTCACGGGGCATGTAGGGCTACCTTAGGGTACCAAATCTAAGGCCACCAGTCCATCAATGAGGGAGTATTTTATAGCAACCCTTGTCCTCATGAGTTACTACTGAAATCAAGCCAAGAATCTAGGGGGTCTTATGCATGGTTGGCGTATTTATGGACAATGGCCAAAGATCGCACACTGCAGCCCACTTTTTCTTCGTCTACAAGGTCAGACCCATTCACGGGAGGACACCTTCTTCCTTTCCCTGTGACATTGTCGGAAGCTATACAGACGACATTGGTCTCATGCGTGACTGGCCATTGTGGACTTTTTGGCCACTTAGGGCTTTTAGTCGCTAGATCCATCCTCTGGGTATGCATGTGATGGCCTATATGGGCTTTTTAGGCCCACTGGCTTCTCACTGCTGCCCGAAAAATATATGCATATTGCCGATAATGGTAGGCCTTATACGTAGTTGGTCGTATAGACTTGGCTAGGCTGCCTTATATAATAAACCGCCATCACTGTCTTGAACTTTATATGTGGTTAACATATAGGTTTATTCCACTGTCATGAATAATGAACCAATTATTGATATATTGTTACTACTGATGAAGTTTTAACAACAACCATGTTGTATTTAAAATAACATATAAGTTTGGCGATGATAACAATTCTGATAAGACTTGTTTGACAATGATAGTGATAGTTGGTAATTGGCGATAATCATCGGCACTTGGTGATGGTTGATGATAATATCATTTTGACAATAATTATCAACACTTAGTCTTAATATGCTTGAGAATTAACCTTTTATTCATATATGAATGAAAGAATACAGGGCTTTGCCTTTTGAGGTTGTTTCATCATTTCACTTCATAATTACCCCCTTTTGATATAGAAGCATTATTCTGATAATCTTCTGGTTCAAAATCGTTTCTACTGTCAGGGACAATATTTCTTGAGGAAGTGAGCATTGACTGGTATACTGATACCTCGTCCATCTTGATTTGTAACCCTGCATGCCCCATTTGAATATACTTCTGTTATGATGTATGGCCCATCCCATCTAGGGTCAAACTTGCCCCTAGTCTTGTCGGTGGCCACTATTAGCCTTTTCAACATCAAAATTAGATCACCTTTCTTAAAAGAGTGATGCTTGACCTTCTTATCAAATGCCGTGGAAATCCTTGCTTGATATAATTACAATCGCTGTTGAGCTACTAGCCACTTTTCATCGAGTAAATTTAATTATGCCAACCTTATTCTTGCATTCTCATCATCTGAATTGACTGATGCACTGCTACTTTGAGTGATGCGACTTGTGTTTCAATCAGAATGATAGTCTCTACACCGTAAACCAGTGAATATGGTGTGGCCCTCGTTACTATCCGATGAGTAGTCCTGTAAGCCCACAAAGCCTCTTGCATCTTCTCAACCCAGTCACGCTTATTTCCTGTCACCATTTTCTTCAATATTTTTACAATCATCTTATTAAATGCCTCTGCTAATCCATTGCCCGGTGGATAGTAAGGTGTCGAAAACGTGTGATGAATAATGAACTTTAAACATAGCTTCTCCATGCCCCTATTCTTGAAAGGAGTGTCATTATCTATAATTATTCTTTTTGGGATACCATGGTTATATATTATCGCATGTCGGATGAAATTGACAACATCCTTCTCTTTGACATTGCATAATGCAATCGCCTCTGTCCACTTGGAGAAATAATTTGTCACTGCCAGGATATATTGTTTTCCTTTAGCCGAAGGTGGATTTATGTGACCGATGACATCGAGTCCCCAAACAGCAAAAGGTCAGGAGGCTACTGATAGATGAAGGTCTTCAGGAGGCACATATATGACGTCTCCATGAATCTGACACTTGTGGCATCGCTTTGCATAATCTATAACATCTTTGAACATTGTCGGCCAATAGTACCCCATTTGATACACTTGATGGAATAAATTTTGACCAGCTTGATGTGCCCCATACTCTCTGGAGTGAGATTCTTGTTATATTTGACTTGCTTCCTATTTGTCCAGACAATGTAAAAGTATTTCATTGTAAGATCTTCTGTATAATACTTCACTACTCATAATGAATCTGCTCGATCTCTACTTGATTTGCTTCCTTTGTGCTGGGTTTTCTGGCAGAATATCATACTTGAGGTAATCTACAAAAGGCTGATGATGCCAATCATTTGTCGTCACCTCCAAACATGATATAGGGAGTACTTTAACAACTTCATCGATAGTTTCTGAAGATGGCAAGAACCTTCTTTCTTCTATTGTTACCTAAAGAGGACTTCGATTTTGACAGGATAAAGCAGCTGCCAAGCTAGCTAAGGCGTCTGCCCTTGCATTTTCGCATCGCAACACATGCTTGATTTCAACATGATAGAATTGCACCAGCATTTGCTGTGCTTTTCGAAAATATGGCAAGAGTTCTTGCTTCCTTATTTCAAACTCTATCATTAATTGATTTATTATTAACTTGGAATCCCCAAAGATCTATAGCGTCTTTATCTTAATCCCTTGTGCTATCTCTATTTCGAAAAGAAGAGTTTTGTATTCAGCTTTATTATTTGTGCATGCTGCTCCCAATGTGAAAGAATAGGGTAACAAGTCACCCTGAGGAGTAATGAATATCACTTCAGCACCTGCTCCCAACGTTCAAGAAGCACCATTAAAGTATATTTGCCACGGGTTTAACAATTCAGCCATCATTACCCGTTCATCAAGAAATTCATCATGAACAACCTCACTATCTGCCACGGGATGATCTGCCAAGAAATCTGCCACCGCCTGCCCCTTAAGTGCTTTCGCCAGCTCATACATAATTTTATACTCTGATAGCAACAACATCCATTTAGCCAATCTTGTTGATAACATCAGCCTTGCCATTAAGAATTTTATAGGATCCGCCTGGGAAATTAAGATTATATCATGGGAAAGGCAGTAATGTCTTAGTTTCTGTACTGCAAATATCAGCGCCAAGCATACTTTCTCAATCGGAGAATAATTGCATTTTGCACCTATCAGAGTTTGACTTAGATAATAAAGCAATATCTCTTTCCCGTGTTCATTCACCAGTGCTAATAAGGCCCCCAACAAATTTTTAACTGCAGATATGTATAAAATAAGCAGTTTTCCTTTCTCGGGAGCTGCCAATACTGGAGGTTGTTTCAACAATTCCTTGATTGAATCGAACGCATTCTGGCAGGACTTATCCCATACACAGTTTGCTCCCTTCTTCATCAAATGAGAAAATGGTTAACATCTTCCTGCTAAATTTGAAATAAAACAGCGAATGTACGCCAATTTACCTTGCAAACTTTTCAATTCTTTCAATGTTTTCATAGGCGGCATATCTTGAATGGCCTTGACTTTTCCCAGATCGATTTCAATCCCTCTCTGCCTAATGACGAAGCTGAGAAATTTTCTTGCCGATACCCCAAAGGCACATTTAGTCGGGTTCATCTTCAGATGTTTCTTTCGGAGTCAACAGAAAACTGAGGCCAGATGCTCACAATGTTCTTTATGGTCGCTCAATCTAACCACCAAATTGTCGACATAGCATTCGATGTGTTTATGCATCATATCTTGAAAAATATTCTGTATCGCCCTCTGATACGTTGCTCCGGCATTCTTGAGGCCGAATGGCATAACTTTATAATAATAGACTCCCAACAAAGTTCTGAATATTGTTGCTTCTTCGTCTTCAGGAGCCATTCTTATTTGGTTATAACCAGTATAGCCATCCATGAAGGACATGATGGCATATTTCGATGTACTGTTAATTAACAGCTCAGTTATTGGCAATGAAAAATCGTCTTTCGAGCAAGCTTTGTTTAAATCTCTAAAATCAATGCATACTCTGATCTGCCCATTTTTCTTTTTCACCGGGACAACAATTGATATCCATTTAGGATATTTAACTCCTCTAATAAACCCGACCTTTATCAATTTACTTATCTCTTCTTCTATCAAGGGGACCAGGTCCAGATGAAATCGCCTCTGCACTTGCTTAATTGGCTTCTTATCTTTGGAAATGTTCAACCGGTGCATTGCTACTGATGGTTCTAGGCCAGGCATTTCTACATATGTCCATGTGAAGACATCCTTGTTCTCTTTTAAGAGTTGGACTTATTTGTCGACTTCTTGCTCGAGGAGACCCGCGCTTATGAACGTATTCCCTGACTCTTCTTCCATGCCCAGACTTATTTCTCACAAACTATCAATTGTTGGCTGCCCCCCATCTTCCATTTGCTTCAGAGCTGTCTCGGGATGCTTGTTCAGTTCAGGCTTTGTTTCTTTTACCTGATCGACTATAACCATGTTTACTGAAGACTCTGCCCCCAGTCCTCAAAACTTTTCTCATCTTTTCTGATTAACCCCGACCAGAATCTGAATTCCTTTCCCATAATTTAAGATAGTTTGTCATAATCGAACCCCATATTTTTTATGATTTTCTTGCTAGCTGGGCTATACCTTTCTAGATCTCTAGATGTCAACTTACCATAGCATGCATCATCATCAGTTCTTTCTTCTATCATCATTTCCAAAGAGGCATAAAATTCGATCGCTTCTGGGTATTTCTCATTAGATTTAACCTGAAATCTTTTTGGAATGTCTAGGAATGGCTTACTCCTTTCAGCATGTGGCACTGGCACTGTGTAGTTTGACCATAAGAGCTCTAGTTGTTCAGGTGATAACAATGTCAACGGCGGCTACCCCGGCTGTCTCAGATGCTTAGGTACAAAGTAAAATTTCTTCTTCATACTCGCCATCTCAGACAATTCTGTCACTGTAGTTTCTTTTCTTATGATCTGCATATGATAATTATCCGGGGCTTTGTTTTCATCATTTTCTCTTTCTTCTTTATTGGCAAATTCATCATAGTAGCTAGCATCGATGAAGAAGGCTTCGCCTTCTATATACGGTCTTTCATTGGCCATTACCTTATATTGTATTCCGTCTTTACAATATTTAAAACACTAATGTTGGGTAGAAGGAATAATTTCGTACTAATGCATCCAAGGTCTTCCTAAAAGGAGGTTATAGGTCATTACTGCGTTAATGACATGGCAGAAAACATTCGTAGTTAACTCTCCTATTTCTAATGTCACTATAATTTTACCGAGTGGGCACTGCCCATCTTGATTAAAGCCTCGTATCATCATTCCACTAGGGCGTAGGTTAGAGCAATGGTATCCTAACTTATTCAACATTGTTAATGGTAACAAGTTCACTACAGACCCATTATCTAGCATTATTCACTTGACTTGTTTTCCACAAATATGGCCCACAATCATTAGCGGCCTGTTGTGTCCTTTATCACAGACCAAATCATCATCAGAGAAGGAGATCACTGGCATGCAATCTTTTCGTTCTTCGGGCTCCCTTCTTGCCATCTCTATGAGCAATGCTTCCTTAACACTACTGTCGGACAGGGCTAGAATTAGCCTTTGCCTGGAGTCTTCTGACAATCTTAATGCATCATAGACACTTAACTGAGTCGGTATGTCCTTCAAATGACTCACAACGTCACATGTTACTTTCTCGACTTCATTCTTCTTTTCCATTTCATTGCTGCAAAGATGATTATGGACCACTGCTACCTTTGCTCTTTCAGCTTTCTGCTTGGAGGGACTTGTCACCTGCTTTCCTAACCGGAGGGTGATTAACGTGGCTTTGCCTGTATTCTTATGGTGTTCTTTCCTTACTCTTTCATGAGTATCTTCTCGGATAGTTAGCACATTCACTATTGCCTTTGCATCTCTTTCTTTTTCTTTCCCAACTATTATCTTGCCTCTGTTTATCATTTTTTGTATTATACATTTTAATGTGAAACAGTTTTCCGTCAGGTGCCCTATCAAATGATGATAATGACAGAAATCTCTTTCTCTTGTTCTTGCTGCATCTTCGGGGCACTTAGATGGAGGCAACTCTATTGTACCAGCTTTCAACAATTGGTTCATCATAGGGACCACATCTTCCTTTTCAAATGCAAACCCTTCATGAGAATTAAGTGACCTGGGCCTCTTATCATTGAATCTGCCTTTGGGATGGTTTGACTCTTCTCTCCGTTCGGTTTTCTTTCCCCTCATTTCTCTCATATCTCGACTTCTCCTTTCATGATCGATAGCATTTGCAGCTAGCCTGTTGGATCCTCTTCTAGCTGTTTCATAGTGAAACGCTGGTATTTTTCTGGTCATCAATTCCAGGGTGTGAGCTTTTGCCGCTAAATCATGGAAGGTCTTGATATCGACGTTAGTGAGGTCAAGCGCGATTCCCGTCTCTATAGAATTCAAACACATCTTTATCTGCTCTTTCTCTTCCAGTAGCTATCTGTAAGAAGCTCCCAATGTCTTCCAACTGTCTATGAACTTCTCTACGGGTTCCCCTTCTCTCTGTCACACTGATGCTAACTCTGTGATCCTGACATCACGTTCCAATGAGAAGAAATTTGACATAAAAGCATTTTGCATTTGTTCCCAAGTCCGCATCAATCCCAGTGCCAAACTAGAATACCATCGAAATGCCTTACTCATCAAGGAAAAGCCAAATAACCTAAGACAGTATTGTCGTATGGTGGAGAAGTTTCCCATACTAGTGATGAAATGCATCAGACGCTCTTCTGGCGATCCGTCCTCATTAAAATTTTGAAAATCCGGCTGCTTGAAGTTAGTTTGAAAAGGGACATCTTCTACCTCTCTCGGATACAATGTTTGGTATCAAAATCGGCTAACGTTCTCACATTCTCTTTCTATTCTGACAGCTTCTTTGACAACTTGTCGCACTTCCTCTTGAGTTATCTCTCTTGTTGTGGGAGCGGATCTGAGCGATCCTGTTCACGACGGCTGAGAACCTTCGGGTTGTTGTTCTTGTCTGTTCATGTTACCCATCATTGGAGGAGCTGTCATTTGTGCCACATTATGTGCAAGAGTTGTTAAAGCTTCCCATAGGTTCCTGCATTCTTCCATTAGCATTCTTTGCGCTTGCGCCATCTCAGCCATATAGTCCTCGGTAGTCAATGGTGGTCCTTGACTTATTCCAGCCATGTGTACAACTACTTCTCCGCTTGCTGACAAATCCATAGTCAGGGTAGACTGAATATATCAATGTAATGGGGCTTACAAAAAGAGGAGTGTCGTTAGATTTTTTGGTACGTCCACGGTAGTCTGGGGACTAGAGCAATGTAGGAGTTGGTGAGCATATGAACAGTGCTTTACCCTTCTGTTGTCTTGTCCATTGAGCTCTTACAGTAGGTAGGACTAGGAAATCACATGATGATGTCAGTGGAGGAACGATCTTCCCAGGGTATAGTGTGGGCGGAGCTAATTCAAGATTTTTCCTAGCCGCGATTCGTGTTACTAGTCCTCTGACTCTGTGCAGGGCAATTCGTTCCGTCTATTACTGCATTTCAGGCTCTTGTCCTTTGAGATGTCACAACAACCCAATCTTGATCATTTTCTTGTGCTGTAGGCGAGGCAGATATAACTCCGGTCATCACTGGAGGTTTATCAGCCTTGCTTGTCGAAAATTGAACCTTCTGATCCGATGCTTGGTTTGTTACATACTCCACTGCAAATCCAGTCGCAGTGAAATAGAAATTCACTTTCTTCATTGAGTTTGCCATTGATTATAGCTTGCAATTTTATCTTCTTACCTTCAGAATAAAACATAAAACTGTAATTAGTTTTCGAATGATAAAGTAATCTATCTGAGAGATGAAGGGGAGGATGGTCCCACCGAGAGTTGCCATTTTAGCACTAAGGAGATGCCAAACTATGATAAAAGTCTTATAACCTTCTCAATGTTAATATTGAATAAGATAAAAGTCCTCGGTGGAGTCGCCATTTTGTTTCGATAAGAAACAAATGCATTCGATTTGGGAGATTATCTTATTCAAGTATAATAAAGAGAGTGTATGAAGAACAATCATCATATTTATTTATATTGAATTCATTTACATCCTTTAATTACCTTGATCCGAAGATAGATTGTTTAGAATACAAAAATTGATAGAGTTCGAATATTAAATTTGAATATCAAATCCAGTAACATTTCTACTTATGATTTGATCATCTCTTTAAGAGGAATATTGTGCAGATTTGATCATTTGATCTCTCTTTCTTAAGCTCATATCCTCATGCAAAAGGAGAACTGAAGATTGCAAAAATCAAGATTGACGATTTCAACAGCATATCAGCCCTTGATCATTACTGGCCCCGCAACAGTACTGTTGCGCGGCTCTGTGTAAATCCTTGCTCCTGTTTTCTAATACCTTCAGTCTTGTCTTCTTCTCCGGAGCTTTGATCTTCTTCAAAATCTTCAACCCTCCCAAATGTGAGGGGAAGTGGGGTATTTATAGACCTCCACAAATGTAACACCTCATACTTTTCAGTACTTGGGTGTTACCATTTAGATTAAATTTGGCATGAACTCTTGACCTATAACATACACAACGATTGATTACTTACGATACACCCTTAATTAGCCCCTTACTTTTTAGTACTAGATTACCATGAAGACCTAACATAATATAAACACAAGTCTATCTTACCTAGACATTCAATTTTGCTAGCCTAGAGCTAACCATCCAATTTTCTAATTATAAATCAAGCTAAATTCCCACTTCGATAAGATTTAGGACAACTAAAACCAATAGGAGTTGATTCTAGGAAAATTTTATAGTAAGACTTCAAGATCCAGTCATCAAATTATCAATTGATCAAGGGATCTGAGATTGGTCATTATAATTAGACCTCACATTATTCGATAAAGGGTCTGACCATTAAAACCAATCATTAGATTCATCTAGATGATTTAATGGACTCTTGAACCATAGAAGATCAATTCTGGACTAATCTAGTCGTTTAAACTCGTGATTGCCCATTTAATTAGGTCATAGGGTTGTCAAATCTACTCTAAACTAGACTACAAACCCTGATGACCATTGACGATCAAATCAAATGCAATCTGGCCATCGGATAGATAAGAATCTACAATTAGAAGGCCAACAATCCAAATGTATAGCCCACCGAGCTTTAGATTTGCCTGATTGCTAGCCAAAAGTCCTAATTGGACCCGTAGTATCAAATGAATGGAGTGGATTCCTCACAAGCATTACAGTGGACCCCACCCTAGTTGTGTGTACCGGTGTGCACATACACTTGCAACACACTGACCCAGCCAACTGGTCAAACAAGTGCTGACCCGATGTACTTCTAAAAAGAGAGATTTTCTCTCTCTTTTTCCTTCATTTCTGTCTAGTAACTACATGAACGAACAATGTCCATTGTTTTGATCAGTGGCCCACCATCATGGTCGACCAAACCAATCTAGATTGTCCATCATGTAAGGACAAGAGTTTCAATCAAAACCTCATCCATATCTCGCGTGATGGCTCGATCATGTGCACACAAACTCGTGTGAAATCCAATCATAGAACGTCCGTTAGGATGCTTGCAGCCCACCATCATTGACCATTATAACGATCCAAACCATCCATCATATGCGTGATCAAGTCCTGACCAAAATCATGTTGGACCCACGCTCTGAAGCACACGCTCTTACACACCACAACAGATGCAAAATGCACTCAAATAGTTTCCAGAAGTGGAAACCGAATTCGTGCCAATGAGCTGGCAAACCGCACACGATCTTACCTTTCAATCCTCACCCTGTCTCCTTAGATCTCGGCCCCTCATTCATTTTCCATAAACTAGGGCTTCCTACTCAAAGAGAGGCGCCGCTTAGAATCTTTTGGTTCGGTTTTCTGTGCATTCTCGACCATTCTTTTGCATCTATGACCTTCTATGGAACATCTTAGACATTCAATTTAGGGCATTCAAAACCCCCTTGCTGTTGGTTTGGAGATCTCGCACGAAATCTCAAAAGTTCGAGAAATACGAACCGTAAGTGAAAATATCATGACCCACATAAAGATGGTGATTATCCGTCTAAAATATGGGTCCCGCAATGATCAATGGTCTCATCTGGACTGTCCAGGAACTTTGGATCAATAAAAGAGGCCCGGGGTAAAAAATCACCATTAACAACCTCATCATCTTCTCCATTAATCCGAAAAACCCATCTTCTTTAAGTGGACCCCACCTTTTGATCTAAGTCGTCCATCTGGTGGCTTATAGCCTCAGATGATATCCGGATAGCTGGATTACAACTATCCTATTAGAGTACAACCAGATTATATCAAACCTTGTTAAATGATACGACTAAACCGGTAACTAATCAACTGATTAGTTGGGATAAAAGCATTTAGTAATAGGTTAATAGAGCCCTATTTAAGACTTCTTTTTAGGGAAATCACTTGTCCGAAAGGGGGGGGGGGAGAGAGAGAGAGAGAGAGGATGCAGGTGTTAGAGACGCAGTCCAAATTCGGTCTGGGTTTGGTCACACGATCTATCTGGTCATAAGAGAAAGAACAGGAACAAAAGAATAAGAATAAGAGAAAAAAAGGAGGAGGGAGTGGATGAGAGAATGAAGAAAAGAAGAAGAAGACAATGAAGGAGAACTCGTCTAGAACCTCATCTTGCTACGGGGTCCACTACTAAGTCAGCACCATGCGATTCCGTTGGGCCTGAGATCATTTAGACACTAGTCTGAGTCTCAACGACGCTTAGAGACCTCTGGATCCTTAAAGCTGAGAAGAAGAAGAAAAGAAAGGTAAGGAAGAAATCAATGTATGCGAAGAGAGATGGCGGGCGAGTCAGTGACTCACTGGCTCGAGTCAATCCGCTCGAGGCATGGTGAATGCGGGCTGAGTGGGGACTCAGCTAGGCATACAGAGAGTGAAGAAGAGAGAAAAAGAGAAAAGAAGAAGATAAGAGAGAGAAAGTAGTGCTGCTGCCGAGTTGACTCAGCTAAAACTCACCGAGTCAGGGCGAATCTTGCTGAGTCCAGAGAACTTGTTGGATGGTGCATTTTGAAAGAGAAGAAATAGAAAGATAGAGGAGGAAGAAGAAGAAGATCATGGTTTTCTTTAGTTTTTACCATGTTGAGTCAGTGAGTTTTCGTTGGATCCATTGAATTTTATAAAGCTAGTTATCGTTTATTCCAGTCCAACATTTTGTCTATGCCTTTAATCTCTCTCCATGATGGAATCATTTGGTAATTGAATTGAAACATCAATCATGTTGATGTAATTGAGCTAGCTTAGTTAGGCTAGGTAAGTTGAGTTAGTTTCATTACGCAAAATTTTAAGTTCAGTTGGTTAATCCTTAAATTCATAAAGTGTGAAATCTAAATCTCCTAGGTACATATCTATTGGCATGAAGTGGATAAAAAAATCAACTTAGTTTGGAGGTCAAGAGATGGAGGTTTAGATCTAAACCGTAAATGGTGTGTGTGGAGTATAGATCTAACCGTTCAAGTTGAATTCATGTATTGGAGCATTCATGTTGCGATCATCTAATTTAAAGGTGAGGATCTCCCTTCAAGCTTTTCTACATCTTGATAGTTAGCATAGCTCGTGTATTTTATCTCTTGCCTAAAATAACACTTAGTGAATTGATGATAAATGCTAGTCTCTATTTGAGTAATTCTTTATAATGACCGATGGTTAGATTTATATTCAAATATGAACATGTGATATGTCTCAAATATTTCACTTTACACATGTAATTACTTTTGACAATGTGCTTGGCTTGTTTGCCACTTGTGGTTATTTAATGGTGTTTGTGGAAGTCCTTAAAACTAGTGGCCTTTCTGCCAAATAGATTAAATGGAAATTTCCTTGTCGTGGACTTACCATCTTGTGGATTGTTTGTGCCTTTATAGCTTTTTGGTGACAACCCCTTTCTATCGCATCCTTGAATGGGCTGATCGCCTTATATGGCTTTAATTGATTCCTTTTTCTTTTACGACTTTAATGAATTACTTTATACAACCTTGTGATGGTAAGTTCCTACGGTTGGCCACTAGTTGAAGAGGTTACCCATAAAACATCATATTTGTTAGTCTCATGAGCCAAGAATGGTGGAATGGGACACTATGCCTAAGCTGTCAGCCCATACTGGGTGACAAATCCCCCATAGTGCCCTTGGAGCTTTCTTAAAATAATTGTTTGAAATTGAAATAATAATGGTTGGGCTAATCATGCATTTTCATGGCATATGGTCTTTTCCGGGTGGTTAGTTCTCATTGGGTGTACCTTTGTGTACTTTCCGAGTGACTAATTATCCTTGGGCGATCTATATTATATGGTCTTTTCCGGGTGGTTAGTTCTCCTTGGGCATACCTTTGTGTACTTTTTCAGGTGACTAATTCTCATTAGGCAATCTATATTACATAATTTTTTCCAGGTGTTTAGTTCTCCTTGAGCGTACCTTTGTGTACTTTTCTGGGTGAGTAATTCTTCTTGGGCGATCTATATTATATGGTCTTTTTCGGGTGGCAAGTTCTCCTTGGGCATACCTACGTATACTTTTCTAAGTGGCTAGCTCTCCCTAGGCAACTTTTTACCAGATGGATGTGCATCCCCAGGTCTATGAGCATGTGTATGCATCCATGCATTTATACAAGATTATCTTTATGAAATTTATTTAATGAATGTGTATCTGATGAACCTTATCTGATTTTCATGATAATTATTGTGTAATAATTGTTATACACTGTCTATGATAACTATGCTTAATTATCTTGATGATATGATAAATCTTGGGAGTTATACCTCACTGTGATAGCCTTTAACATTATCAAACTGTATCCAGTGTGCAGGACACGCAGAGGATGCACATGCCGATGATTATGTGGAATAGGAGGAGCCGGACGATCTTGCGACCATCTATTCCTAATTTCATTTGTGTTTAGATTTGTACTATCATGTTTTGTAATTAGTTAAGACGTTGGTTTGTATAAGTTTTTGGGTAATCACTTGAAATCCTAGTAACGTATATTTGGACTCCCACTTATACTTGAATTGTTTTTATTCTGCTAAAATTGTTAACTCTGATGAAACAAAAAAAATATATGTGAAATTTAAGTTACAGTTAAAGGTTAACACTTGAGTTTTTAGAAAAAGAGTAGTATACTCAGGTCCCGAGAGCCGGGGTGTTACAATACGTGTGAACCCTCGATCTTTGTGTCATGGGTCCTACCTTTCTTCAGATCCAACTTTTCATGCAAAATAGCCCATACAACCCTTTGCGCATGATTGCGCAACCAATATGGTCGTTTGTGCGGTCCCACACAACCGTTATGGTTTGCGCGGATGTGCGTAATCATATGAAGTTTCACTCTATTTCATCTTTACTCACATACTGCTTCTAATTTGTAGCTATTTGATCTTTTTTATCTTCATTTTTTATGTCTTAACATCATCTAAGGTTACGCGGACAGCACACGGACTGTGTAAATTTGAGGCACCAGAATTTTCCAACTCAGTGTGAATGTTTGAGTTGCAAAACTATAAATAGGGGTCCTTAGGACGTTCCTAGGCATCTTCTAGGGTTTTGGGAGTGGAGTAAAAGGATGGAGAAGTCATTGCCAAGAGTTTTTCTTCTTTTTTCTTAGTTATTTTTATGCTTTTCTTAAGAGATTTTAGTTTAATCATGTCTATGGTTGGCTAAACCTCCTAGCTAGGGTTAAGAGGTGAAGCTTATAGCGTGATGGGTTGTTTTCTATTGCTTTGATTTAAAAGTGCCTTTTTTGTCAATTAGAGTGACGGTTGAGTCAGTAAGTAAGGTGAGCCTCATATGAAGATAATACAAGATGTTCCCTAAACTGGATGGGTGAATCAAAAACGTCAAAGGTAAACTAAACCTCATATGCCATGTCCAAAACCCCCAGGTATATAATTCCCTTTAAAAAATGTAGAACAACATAAGAATTGTATATTTGAAAGCTTGGTGCAAACAGGTAAATTTTCTAAGCTTTCTGCATATCACTTTGAGCCATCGAGCATGGGTCGATGACATCGAACACCTGTGCTCGATGACATCAAACATGTCTCAATGACATCAAAAGGTGACCCTCATATGTCTAACAACCACAAATAGATTTGGACTGAAAATTCGATTCATCGAACATGTGCATTCGATGTCATTGATGGTGATTCGAGGAATTGAACAACTTAGAGTATCTATCCAGCAAGCTTCTTGGAAAATCCTCTAAAAAATTCAAGGAATCGAACTAGTTTCAATGTCATCAAGATTCAAACTCTGATGACATCGAACACGGTTCGATGACATCGAACATAGATACAAGAATGTCTAGCGAGCTTCAGAGGAAAATATTGTGGAAAATTCAAGGAATTGAATTAGTTTCGATGACATTGAGATTCAAACTCCAATGACATCGAACAAGGCTCGATGACATTGAAAAAGGTTAAGACAATATGCAGTGTGCTTTGAAGAAAAACTATCTGAAAGATCACGGAATCGAACTAGGTTTGATGACATCGAGATTCAAATCTCAATGACCTAGAATAAGGTTTGATGACATCGAATTAAGACACAAAATCGTCTAGCGAACTTTGAAGTAAAATCACAGATAAATTCGAGGAATTGAACTAGAATTGATGACATCGAAATTCAAATTTCGATGACATCAAACATAGACAGGTTCTAACAATTATGTTACCGTTGGACATTTTGCCTTTATAAACAGAAGCTCGGTTTTAGTGTGAGATTGAGAAAGAGAGGGAGTTATAAGGGGTAACTACTTACCCACATCAAGCCTTCTTCTCATGGAAGTTCGTTCCCTAACCCTTTCTCATTCCTTGAATACTCAATAGATTGGATTGGAGAATGAACTTCAACATTCAAGGTTCCTTCAGCAGTGACCTAATGGCAAATCATTATGCTAAATCATCTTGAGTGCCTGAAATCACTCTATCTCTTTATGACTCACATTTCATAGAGTAGATTCCACCAAAAACCTTGACCCAACCCCTGCTACTTACATTGGAGAATCTTTAAGTGTTGCGATTCAAGGGAGCTGAAGAATCTCCATCATCAAAGGGGAACGTCTTCATCATGCGGTAAATGAGGCTCACCTACTTACAGGTAAGTATTTAAGATTCCACAGAATCTGGGGATCCTTCCTTGTGTAGGACCGATCTTCAGGTTGTGTTTTAGAAACACACTAAGTCCTTTTTGAGGCCTCCGACAGGAGAATACATTTGGGATCTTGTGTAGAACCTTGGCCTGTGTGGCCTAAACCTAGGTTCTTGTGTTGAACCTTGGCCTATGTGGCCTAAACCTAGGTTCTTGTGTAGAACCTTTGCCTGTGTGGCCTAAACATAGGTTCTTGTGTAAAACCTTTGCTTTTGTGTAGGGCATAAACCGTTGAGTCCTTGTGTAGGATGGTTAGCCTTGTGTAGGCTTCATTAGGAACCTTGTGTAGGTCCTAGTGTCAAGCTTATGTAGGTTGCAGTGGTTTGAGGTGAACCTGATTTAAAACCTCCGCTAGTGAAATCTGATACAGTCAAGGGTTGAGTGTGTCCACCAGGAGTGGAGTAGGCACGTAGCCAAAGCATTATACATGCTTATGTTTGGAAATGTCATTTGTACATTTATTTAATCATGCTTATATTTGTTTGAATGATTAAACCCTTATATATGATTGAATGAATGTTATTTAATTGATAAGAAGTACTTATCACACACAAGCTCATTGTGATAGAGGCTAGTTTCTTTACTAAAATATCTTTAGCTGCCTATGTGATTGGACCCTCTAACCGGCTTGAAAGCCATTAGAGTTACATTGCCTTGCAAAGCTTAGTTGTAAATCATTTGAATTAGGTAATAGAAGTTTTTATTTAGTACAATCACTTATAAAGTCCTATTCACCCCCCTCTAAGATACTTTGATTGATTCCATACTTCTACTATAGCAGTCTACACCGTAATTTCAATTGGTATCAGAGCGGGTTCCTCTTGAAGGGTTTAATCACTTAGAGAAAGATCCTAATTGAAGTTGGGAATCATGGCCAAAGGAGAGGGATCATCAGTGTCCAAACCTCCTATCTTTGATGGTTCAAATTATGCGTATTGGAAAGCTAGAATGCATTATTTTCTGCTATCTCTAGATCATGAAGTTTTAGAAATAGTTGAAAATGGATATATGGCATCAACTGATCAAGTGGTACTTGAAAATGGTTCAACCATCACCAAACCCAAATCTAAAGAGATGTGGACTGCCTATGATAAAGAAAGGAAAACATTTGAAGCCAAAGCAATGAA
The DNA here is from genome assembly GCF_029962835.1 of Magnolia sinica. Lineage (NCBI taxonomy): Eukaryota > Viridiplantae > Streptophyta > Magnoliopsida > Magnoliales > Magnoliaceae > Magnolia > Magnolia sinica. The sequence continues at coordinate 47,292,539 of NC_080578.1, read as the reverse complement.
TGCTATCTATTGTGCTGTATCATAGGAGGTTTTTAATTAGATCAGTATGTGTGATAAATCTAAAGAAGCATGAGATATGTTGGAAACAACCCATGAAGGAACTAGCATAGTCAAAAGATCAAAACTACAACTTCTGACATCACAATTTGAACACATCAGGATGGAGGAACATGTGACTTTTATGGAGTTCTTCACAAATCTGAATATCATCTGTAACTCCATGGGAAGATTGGGAGAAAATTCTTGTGTCAAAAAATTGTAGGAAAATTCTGAGGTCATTACCAGAACGTTTCAATTATAAAATAACAACCATTGAAGAATGTAGAAACATGGATGAAATGAAAGTAGAGGCACTAGTAGGTTCACTACAAACATTTGAACTACACTTCAAACCATCCCCTAAATCTAAAAGTAATGCCCTCAAGGTTGCGAAACACATAACCATGACTAAAGAGGAGGTAAGTGACAAAGAAAATGATGATGAGGAAGTGGTTCTCTTAGCTCAACAGTTCAAAAAATTCTTTAACAAGAACTGTGGCCAACGATATAACCACAAAGGCAAACAACTGGACAACAAGCGCCACATTGGCAAATCTTTCAGAAAGTCTAAAGAGGCTTAGTGTTATAATTGTCAAAAATTTGGATACTTGTCCACTGAATGTCCTACCAAGAAGACTAAGGGAAAAGCTATGGCAACCACATGGGATGACACTAAAGAATCAAATTCATAATTCAGTGATTTAGAGAGTGATGAAGACCAAAAGTCTTTAAAAATTCTTATGGCCTTCACATCTACTGACATCCCCAATCCAAGGGATAATGAGGGTCATAATGAACCTAAAGTCAAAGAGACACTTTCCTCATATGGTGGAAAAGAAGCAGGAGAAGAAAACGATAATATTCATGATGCCTAAGATCAACTTTATATCCACAGTATTAACATTCTTAAGAAGCTTGGTATTACTGAAAATAAGAACAAATTGCTACAAAAAGATCTAGATAAGACTCTAGAAATTAATACTCACTTAATAAATGATCTTCAGCAATACCACATTGAAAATGGCAAACTAAAAAGGAAAACTACTTCCCTCAAATCTGAAATGCTGAAATTGAACAAATAGATTGAACTCTTAGAATCTAAAAATATGCACCTAAAGAATGAAAACCATAAACTAATTTTTTATTTAAGTAAATTAAAACAATCTATTGAACTTAGTCATAGATTCTCCCAAAGCAGTGAAAAACTAGAAAAACTTCTAGGAATGGGTAGAACATAAAAGGATAGGAGAGGCTTAGGCTATGAATCTTATAAATCAAACTCCTTTCCTGCACACCCAATGATTAAGAAAAATGTGGCATCTAGAAGCAATACTAAGGTCACCCCTATATGTCATTTATGTGGAGTTGGGACATTACAGGTTTGAATGGCTTACGTTTGGAAGGTCTCACCCCACTTCTGGCTTGAACTTTTGTGGTAAATTCAAACCAACCAGAAAGAATGTCAAGAGTCCTTCAAAATATATACCAAAAGAAGGAAGGAAACATCCTCCTCCACCTAAAATGACAAAAAGGATGGAGGAATTATTGAATCGGATGCCAAAACTAAATCAGAAAACCAAAGAATTAATGAAACAAGGAAATCTGATTCAATTGCCCGAAAAAAATCGAAATAGGCCCATGGTAAAGACAAAATGCCTTCACCAAGAAAAATTGTCACCAAATGGGTAGTGAAAAACAAGAACACTTGCTGATAATTTAGTCTGATCTTATTATAGTTAATGGTTCCAAGTGGTATCTAGACAGCAGATGCTCTAGGCACATGACTGGTGATCAATCTCACTTCTACAACTATTCAAAATTTAATGGTGGGCTAGTCACATTTGGAGATGGGAGCACTGCCAAGATAATTGGGCAAGGATCAATTGTTGGTCCTAAGATGACCATGATTGAAGATGTTCTTTGTATAAAAGGACTGAAACACAATCTTCTACGTATCTCACAAATCTGTGACAAAGAACACATGGTCATGTTCTCCAAAGAAGAGTGCAAGATCTCAGACCTATCAGGAAAATGTATTATGAAGGGTCTTCGCACAAGCAACAACTACTACGTACTTGAAAGTAGTAGAAAGGATGCTCATTCTATTTGATACCACATGACCAAAAATGATAAATCCAAGTCATGGATCAAGACTTGGATATGTGTGAAATTCTCTTTTGAGGATCTTAAGCCTCAAAATTCTTTTTGAACATAAACACAACAAATGTTTATAATTTTAGCTCTCATTTTTTTGTATAAACTTTTGATTGAAGTGTACAAGCTAATAAGAAGCAAATACTATGATGTACATCTCCTTAGATCTAATCGAAGCACTTTGAAAAATGTTGATTCTATTGCTTCGATGGTTCATTCGATGAATCAAATGAAACTTCGATGACTTCGAAGAACTAACAGAATATGAAAGGTCGGATATTGCCTGCTGTCATCAAACACCTCTTCGATGACACTTTAGGATGACTGATCAATGCCATTGAATCAGTTTCGATGACATCGAAGTCTCCCGACCTATAAAAAATTAGGTGGGTGCGAGAATACATTTTTGGGCAGAAAATTCATCTTCCTCATTTTGCAGTGAACCAGTGACACAGTGGTGGTGGTTCTGAACTCAAATCAAAGCCCTTCTTGGTAAAAGCCCACATCCTCTCACTCTATTTTAGAACAGTTCAGCTAAATCTAGGATACATTCCGCCTAGGTTGGATTGTAGAGTTTTTTTCCCCTCCAAATCTTGCTTGTCTTCTTAGTTCCAGTTTCTTCTTTCCTTGGGAAAATCCTTGTCAGAGCTCACATGGCCAAAGACAAAGGCAAAGCACCAGCTGAAGGGAAATCCTCTTGGCCATTGAGGAAGGAAACCCTAGCCCTGAAAGAAAGGGCCAGGCCACCAGATCAGAGCTCTCTTGCACCCAGATGTGGAAACCCTAGCCCTGAAAGAAAGGGCCAGGGCACCAGATCAGAGCTCTCTTGCACCCAGATGTGGAAACCCTACCCGGCAACCATCACGTAACGATGGCCCGTCTGCTGCTCCCGCACCTATTCCTCCACCAAATGCCAACCTATTGGAAAAATACATTGGGAGGTAGCTCGTGCATGAGAGATAAATTGATAGGGAATGTATTCAAGTGTTTGAGATTGAACCCCTTTTGATAGGGAATGTATTCAAGTGCTTGAGATTGAACCCCTTTTGTCGGTTGTTGACTGGTTGCCACTATTAGACTTTGGTGGGCTATGCGTGATGAGAGAGTCTATTGTTTTCTTGCCTATTGTCACTCTCCTGTTTTGGACCCACCTCCTGTAACGGTCACTTTTGGGGAAACTAGTGTAGAAATCACTGCTGAAACTATTGCTAGTCAATTCGGTCTCATGCTATCCCCGATAGGCCTGTCTGATCTAGATATCGATGATCCTACGGTTCGTACCTTAATGACAAAGTTCATGTGTTACGGTCGAGACATCCCTTGGCACCAGGGGAATGCTCTCAAGACCAAATACATGTTGCCGAAGTATTGAGTTCTTCGTGGTGTCTTCTCTATAAATGTGTATCCAAGGGGGACAAATCGTGTCGACTTAACCCCATTCATGCTTCTCGTCCTATATAGTATTGCCATCTGGTGTGAAATTATGTCTTCCTTACTTGATTGTTCATCAACTTGCTATAGTCATACACTCTTCTAGGCCCACTCATCTCCCGTTTCCACACCTCATCAATGTGTTGAGGAATGAGTTGGGCTTGCTTATGACAGATGATCCTGAGCATCCTTTACAGAGCTTCACCAAACTAAACATCAAAAGAATGGACCTCAAATTTCATCCACTTCCAGGAGAGCTGGATGAAGAGGAGACACAAGCCGAGATAGAGATAGGGGAGACAACTGCAGTGATAGAGGATGAAGCATGACCACCACATGTTATCCCAACCACTCTTGATTTCATGCATACACAGCACCACAAGCACCGTCAGGATCGCATTGGGGCAACATTACATGGACAGGCACAGTTAGAAGACCGATTTGACAAACAGGAGGAGTGCGTGGGCCGTACAGAGGAGCGGCTCTCTGGATTAGAGCAGATGGTTACGACGCTACAACACACTGCTCAACAAATTGTGGAGATGCTGACTTGCTAGCGTGACGATACGACTCCGGCTCCATAGTCACTCTTTCTATCTCATCACATACACTTGATTGACAGTTGATACTTACGACATGGATATCTTTTTGGATGTCCTAAGTATATGTGCGTGTATGTGATGACTCACTGACACAGATAGGCTAACTTTTTGTTGTGTCATGCCCTTGGAAGGGCTAAATGTTCTGAAAATATTTCTGGTTGTCTGGTGATGCCCTTAGATAGGCTGAATAGTTTGGGGAGGTTATTTTTTTTAGATATTCTCTTTGATGATGAATGATTATGAATGTTTGCCAAACTTAGGCGGTACCTTTTGTCTTACTTATATGTCTGAATTCCTACATATTCTATTTGAGTTTGATGATAATTGATCAATACATATATAACTCATATACTATGCGATGATTGTTTAAATTGTCTTTCTCCTATTTATTGGTTCACCTCTTTGCAAATGCAAGTTCAGTCATACTACATGCTATTGCTATTCATTGACCCTTTGCTAATCACTGACAAAAAGGGGGAGAATAATCCCACCGAGTAAACTCTATGGTTGTATGTTTTTAGAACATGGTGATACAGGATGATAGGGGGAGCAGCTACAAGATAAGACATTATGGTTGTGTGTGTGTTAGATAGAATCTTTGTAAATTTGTGTAAAGATGATGTACACACAATTTATGTCGTTGTTATAGGATTTTGTCACGTAATTGACAAAGGGGGAGATTGAAAGTGGCTTTGTTTGCCAATTAGCATGATGGTTGAGTCAGTAAATAAGGTGAGCCTCATATGAAGATAATACAAGATGATGCCTCAACTGGATGGGTAAATCAAGAATGTCAAAGGTAAATTAAACCTCACATCCCATGTCCAAAATCTCCAGGTATATAATTCCCTTTAAAAAATTGTAGAACAACATAGGAATTGTATATTTGAAAGCTTGGTGCAAACAGGTAAATTTTCAAAGCTTTATACAAATCACTTCGAGCCATCGAGCATGGGTCGATGACATCGAACACCTATTCTCGATGACATCAAACAAGTCTCAATGACATCGACAAGTGACCCTCATATGTCCAGCAACCACAGATATATTTTGATTGAAAATTGGATTCATCGAATGTATCTTTGATGACATTGAACATGTGTACTCAATGTCATTGATGGTGATTTAAGGAATCGAAGAACTTATAGTTTCTATCCAGCAAGCTTCTTGGAAAATCCGCTGGAAAATTCGAGGAATCGAACTACTTTCAATGTCATTAAGATTCAAACTCCCATGACATCAAACACAGTTCGATGACATCGAACATAGATACAAGAATGTACAACAAGCTTTAGAGGAAAATATTTTGAAAAATTCGAGGAATTGAACTAGTTTCGATGACATTGAGTTCAAACTCTGATGACATCAAACAAGGCTCGATGACATCAAAAAAGGTCAAGAAAATGTCCAGCATACTTTGAAAAAAAACTTTCTGAAAGATCGAGGAATCGAACTAGGTTCAATGACATCGAGATTCAAGTCTCGATGACATCAAATAAGGTTCGATGACATTAAATTAGGACATGAAATCGTCCAGCGAACTTTGAAGTAAAATCACGGATAAATTCGAGGAATTGAACTAGATTCGATGACATCGAAATTCAAATTTCAATGACATCGAATTAAGTTCAATGACATCAAACATAGACAGGTTCTAACGATTATGTTATCGTTGGACATTTTGCCTTTATAAACAAAAGCTCGGTTCTAGTGTAAGATTGAGAAAAAGAGAGAGTTCCAAGGGGGTAACTGCTTACCTACATCAAGCCTTCTTCTCATACAAGTTCATTCCCCAGCCCTTTCCCATTCATTGAATACTTAATAGATTGGATTGGAGAATGAACTTCTGCATTCAAGGTTCCTTCAGCAGCAACTTAATGGAAAATCATTATGCTAAATCATCTTGAATGCCAGGAATCACTCTGTCTCTTAATAACTCACATTTAATAGAGTAGATTCCACCAAAAACCTTGACCAATCCCCAACTACTTACATTGGAGAATCTTCAAGTGTTGCAATTCAAGGGAGCTGTAGAATCTCCATCATCAAAGGGGATCGTCTTCATCATGTGGTAAATGGGGCTCACCTACTTACCAATAAGTATTAAAGAGTCCAAAGAATCTAGGGATCCTTCCTTGTGTAGGACTGATCTTTAGATTTTGTTTCGAAAACACACTAAGTCCTTTTTGAGGCCTCCGATGGGAGAATACATTTGGTTTCTTATGTAGAAACTTGGCATGTATGGCCTAACCTAGGTTCTTGGGTTGAACCTTGGCCTGTGTGGCTTAAACATAGGTTCTTGTGTAGAACCATGGCCTGTGTGGCCTAAAAGTAGGTTCTTATGTAGAACCTTTACTCGTGTAGGGCATAAACTGTTGAATCCTTGTGTAGGACGGTTAGCCTTGTGTAGGCTTCCTTAGGAACATTGTGTAGCTCTTAGTGTCAACCTTGCGTAGGTTGTAATGGTTTGAGATGAACCTAATTTAAAACCTCTGCTGGTGAAATCCGGTACACTCAAGGGTTGAGTGCATACCTCGGGAGTGGAGTAGGCATGTAGCTGAACCACTATATATGCTTATGTTCGAAACTGTCATTTGTGCATTTATTTAATCATGCTTATATGTGCTTGAATGATTAAACTCTTATATATGATTGAATGAATGTTATTTGATTGATAGGAATACTTCTCACACACAAGCTCACTATGATAGAGGCTAGTTGCTTTACTGAAATATCTTTAGCTGCCTATGTGATTGGACCCTCTAACTGGCTTGTAAGCCATTAGAGTTACATTACCTTGCAAAGCTTGGTTGTAAATCATTTGAGTTAGGCAACAAAAGTTTTTATTTGGTACAATCACTTATAAAGTCCTATTCACCCCCCCTCTAGGACACTTTGACTGATTCCATACTTCTACTATAGTGGTCTACACCACAATTTCATGATTCATGTTTAAGTTGAACTATCTTTGATTCTAGTTTGATATTTAAGAAATACTTTCAGTTTTTAATGGTTTGTTTATTATGACTCAAATTGCAATAGATCTGCGATAGCTTTGAGTATGTTCTTTTCAGGTATTGAGATTGTGAAATTAGGAAATTCTATTGTTCACTATCATCCCATGGGCATGGTTGGGTGATGGAATCCTGCCTAATCTTCCCAATTCCCCTATGATTGGTTCTGGGATTGGTAATCCTGTTGTTTACCTTGTCTCCTGGGCATGGTTTTGTGATGAAATCACTTCCAGTTCTCACACCTCTCATCCATTGAGAATTAGGTCAAATGAAGTTCAGATTTGGTTTTATTGCGATATTTTCCAATTGGATAAGATGGGATTTTGATTCCAGTTGTGTCCTTGAATCAAACATAGATCTCCCTGATCTATAGAAATGGATCCTTGGAAACCCTACTTACCACCTTTGAATTTGTTAGTATTAATCACTTTAATCACAATTACTCCCTCAATTAATTTAGATTTAGATCACATCTTAATCTAGTTCTAGTTCTAGTTACTTTTAGAATACACACGAGATTAGTCCTTGTGGATTCGACCTCGGTCTCACGGAGATTATTACTATATCGCGACCCTACACTTGGGGTTGTGAACACTTGCCCTTTGCCTTTTTTGAGAGCAACGCATGCTTCCACTTTATATTAAGTTGGCCTATGTATCACTCTTCTTTTTTATTGAGATAGCTTATTGCTACTCTTCTCCTTTATTAGGTTAGCCTTTTGCTACCTCTCTTTATGACTTGGGCATGTGACTTGAAATTCTAAAACCCTCATGGTTCAATTTATTTCTCTATTGATACCAGTGATGTGTTATAGGCCTCATATATAGTTGTTCATATATTTTATCGTGGATGTAATAGGTTCTGGGTAGTGACTCTCTTGGTCGATGTATAATTCCATGGATTTTGGGTAGTGGTGCACAAATTGATGTAAGTAATCTACAATGTGTGTTACTTCACTTCTGACATTAGATGTCGTAAATAGTCGTTTTATGAACAAATTATGTCACGTAATTCATTCGATCTATATTGTGCCGTGTTGAGGTATTCATGTAAATCCACAGTAGCATTGGACACGCTGACGAATCTCCGTAGTATGAGAATGTGAGGTGAGCCGGGTTTTCTATGAATTATATTCCACATTGTGATGATCATTATGTATGATGGACGACATACACTTTGCTAGGCATGCATTCATATATATATTGGTTGCACATACTGATATCACTCATAGTGGTAGAGTACGAGACGTATCAGAACCCTCATTTTATTCTTATAAATATCTTGAATTATTGTTAATCTTAAAGGATAACCATCGCTATGAGTAGGGCATTGACCCTTTCCAACCATATGGATGATGTAAGTGATGTAGAAATTAAGGATATGGATAACGATCTCCCTACAGAAGATTATTCTAAATAAAGGAGGAGATAGCTTTATGTCTAATTTTATTTATTTTTCACTACACACTTTGAATAATGTAATAAGCTTTCATCTAAGAGGGCATTAGACAATTAGCCGCATTTTATGTCTTAATGAAATAATGAGCACAGATAATTTAGTTCTTGTGAATGTGTACCTTCGTGAAGGTAACTAGATGTGATCTAAATGGAAAAAAATGTGTGATTTTAAAGCATCCAATTATTACTTTATTAACACCCAGACTTCTCGGGCACGAGTATGTACTCGGGTTGCGAAAACTCAAGATGTTACAATTTAAACTTTTGTGGGTAAAAGAAAATTCCTTCTTCATAGTTTTGATTAACCGATTGTCTTGCCCAATATTTCGATTGATAAATCTGTCATTTGATAGAGTCGGCCTTGCACATTTGTCACAAAGGAACTAATAATTTGACATTATTTCTCTAGACATGCTTCGGTATGGTTGACCATAGGCTTAGACCTCATACTCCTCTTGCCATCTTTTCGCTCATTGACTTGACCCATTTGCACTCCAAGATCTCTTTTTTTTTTTTTGTAGGTGAACCAACCTTTGAGGTTAATAGCGGCCATATTTATCTCCATATTGGATAGAAACATATCATTTTCAAACATCATTGCTTTTTTTTTTTCTTTTTTAGGGAACTTTAGCAACCATTTATTGATGTTGTCCTGAATAACATTCCTTAAGATAATATATTTGTTAGTGGAATGCGACCAAGTTCCATGTCATTTAAAGTAATTAATTTTCTTCAATTCTTTGATTATCAGAATCTTATGGTTAGCATGAATTTTGATAAATTTGCCGACCAACATGGTATCAAAGATTTTATCAGCGCGAGAAATATCAAAAGTGTAAGTTCTTTGAACTTATGATTAGAGGATGCCGTTGCCTTTGCTTTAACTAAGGCCAAGCAAGTGATTGGTTGTTTAACCACCACTTCAACCATTACAACATCATAATTAAGGTCATAATAACATGTTCCTACTAATAAATTCTTTTGTCGCATTAACTCCTAAAGCAGGGTCTCATACCGAGACACCTTTTTCGTTAAAGCATAAAGATCTGTGAATTCTATCATGATAAACTTTTTTCAAAAAGTGTGGAATTATGTCCAAGTGTCCTAAAAGGGGGTGAATAGGACTTTTAAATATTATTTACCTGTTAAAACAGAAAATGCCTATCTTATAATAATTTACCAATTAAGTTAAGTAAGGCAAAGTGACTCTAATGGCTTCCAAGCCAATAGAGGCTCCAATCACATAGGCTATGATAAATATACCTGATGAGTAATTAGCCTATAGATAGTGCTCAGGTGTGTGTGGGATATGTTACCTATCAATTCTTGTATTCATCTAGTTATGCAAGCATATAATTGATCATTCCAAAAATAAACATAATTAAGCAAATGCATAAATCAAGATCTCAAACACAGGCATGTATAGTGGATCAGCTACTTGCCTACTCCACTTCCGACGGATGCACTCTCTCCCAAGGTGTACCGGATTTCACTATCCAATGGTTTTAAGTCAAGTTAACCATGAACCTTCATAACCTATACAAGGTTAACTAAAGATCCTACATAAGACATCCTTAGGTGTCTACACAAGGCAACTTAATATGCCTACACAAGGCAAAGTATCCAACATAAGGGCACATAACATATTCTCCCGTCAGAGGCCTATGAAAGGACTTTGCGAGTTTTATCAACTCACACTCTGAGACCATATCCTATATAAGGATGGGTGCTTAGACTCAATGGACTCTTTATACTTACAAATAAGTGAGTGAGCCTCTTTTTAGCACATGTTGAAGTTGATCTTCCTTGTTGATGAAGAGTCTTCAGCTCCCTTGAACTGCAACCATTTGTTGATGCTCCAATCATCGATGCGAGGTTGTTGGGTCTAAGGTTTAGTTTAATCTTTTCTAATGAATGATATGTATTACATCTTTAGAGAAGACCCATGAGCTTAGCATTCAAGGATCCTAGCACAATAATTTACATATAAGTAGTGTTGTTGAAAGATTAATGAATGGTGGAGTTCATAGTTCAAACTACACTATTAAATAGATCAATAAATACATGAGTAATGGATTGAATGATTAACTCCAATGGGAAAAAGAGCTTGAGGATGAGGGTATTAACTATATTGATTAGTCTCTCAAAACTCTCTTTAATTTAAGCTCCAAAGTCCATGAAGCAACTCATGTGTTTATATAGAGTCAAATCCTAATAGTAAATTTATAAATTAAAAAAAAATGGACAGAAATCTATCGTTATCGATGTTATCAAGAGGTCTTCCATGTTATTGAAGTTTCCTTTGATGTCTTTGAACATTTCTTTAATTGAATCAACTCTCTGCACTATGATTTTCAAATAAGTGCAGGACAGATTCTATTCAATTCTATCAATCATCCTTCGATGCCATAGAAGGGCCCTTCGATGTCATTGAGATATGACTGATGCCATTGGGATTTTCCTTTGAAAAAGACACTTAGTTGCTGGACTAAATGAGCCTAATTTTGATGTCATCATTCATTATTTCAATTCCATCAAAGACGTCATCGATTGCAGATCAATGTTATTGAAAATAAAATGTGTAAGTACTAAAATGATTAAAGGACACTGTAGTTATCAAATTCCGTATAGCTAAAACAACTTGACAAGAGATCTTCAAGACCGGTCCATAATCAAGAAAAGATTAAGCTCAAGATCAAGAGAAGATTAAGCTCAAGACTTTACATTCTCAAGACACGATCAAGCTAAAGATCAACTAATGTTCAAGAATAGATCAAGCTCAAAAGTCAAGATGGAGTCCGTAATCGAGCTCAAGACAAAGAAGTTCAGATATTTCATATATCTCAGGTAGAAAGACCTTAGGATTAGGTGCTTTCAAAATAGTTTTAAATTGGGTTCTTATACTTGTGTTTGCTTGAAATTCTACCAGCCTAAGGTTTGGTTCGACTAGTCTAAGTTTTGTTGGCTAGTCCAAGTTTAAGTCGAAGCAAAACTAATTTTTTTATTACAAATTTGACTGGTCAAATTTTTGGTTCGACTAATTAAAGCTTGACCTTCGACCAACCCGAGAAAATTCGGCTCTAAGTCCAGCAACTACATCTTTTCAAATTTTGGAAACTTCGACTAGTCGAACTAATCTCTTCGACTAATCGAACTGGTCCTCAGGCTAAGTGAAGTTTGGATAGATCTTATCTCGCACGATCCAAAATCCGTTGAACAAAATCCGGTCTACTCGGGCTAGTAAAAGACTACCTTGGGCTAGCCAAAGATTAGACTTCTTTACCTATAAATTGAGTTCGTCTCTTAATTCGAAATATCCATTATTATTATCAAAATCCTTCTGTAAGATATAGAAGCTCAAGTTATTAGCAAGCTATTTGAACGATATTTATAAATTTTATTCATAACTTTTAATTAATTCCCTTAATCTCAGATCTTTCCATTATGATTTTAAAGAGAGTAAAGTATACTCTTCTTTTGAGATTTAAGAGAATTAACTCAAGTAGCCATTGGTTTGAACTTAGTTAAAATCAATAGAACCCTGGACCATTTTCTATTTGAGTGAACATTAAACAATCGACATTTAAGAAAGTGGTTCTTCGACTACAACTTCCAATACATCTTCTACAGTGAAGATGTAAGTGCTAAAATGATTAAAGTACACTTTAGTTGTCAAATTTCGTATAGTCAAAACAACTTGTCAAGAAATCTTCAAGTCTGGTCCAAGATCAAGAGAAGATCAAGTTCAAGTCTAGTCCAAGATCAAGAGAAGATCAAGCTTAAAATTAACTGATGTTCTAGTAGAAGATCAAGCTCACATGACAAGATGAAGTTACTAATCAAGATCAAGACAAACAAGTTTAGTTATTTTACATTTCATGTAATATAAAACCCTAGAAAGACCTTAGGTTTATGTGCTTTCAAAAATTATTTAAATTGGAATTTTACACTTGTGTTTGCTTGAAATTTGACCAACCTAAGGTTTAGATCGACTAGTCTAAGTTTTCTCGGCTAGTGCCCAAGGAATTTAGGCTTGAAGTCCAGCAACTAAAATGGTTCAGATTTTGGGATGTTTGACCAATCGAAGTCCACCTTCTACTAGTCCAACAGAGCTCTTCGACTAGCTAAACTGGTCCTCGGGCTAGTCGAAGATTGGATAAATCTTATCCCGTTAAAATCTAAAAATCCGTTGAATAGAATCCAATACTCGGGCTAGTCGAAGACTGCCTCGTGCCAATCGAAGATTCAACTTCTTTATTTATAAATTGAGGTTCTCTCTCAATTCAAAATATCAAATATTATAGTCGAAATTCTCTGTAAGAGAAAGAGAAGCTCCAGTTATTAGTAAACCATTGAACATTATTTATAAAATTATTTTTATAAATTTTTTTTTAATTCCCTTAATCTTATATTCTATCATTTTAATTCTAAAGAGAGTGAATATGACTCTTCTTTTGAGATTTAAGAGAATTAACTCAAGTAGCCATTGGTTTGAACTTTATTAAAATCAATAGAACCCTCGACCTTTTCCATCTGACTGAACATTGAACAATCGACATTCAAGAAAAGCAGTTCTTCGACTACAGCTTCTTCTACGGTGAAGATAAGTATACCTTCAATTCTTATTTTATTTTTCTAAGATAGCTAGGAAATCTCAGTGTAGGTTTTGTCTGAGATAGCTTAAAAATATCAGTGAGGGGTTTGATTGTGATAGCCCAGTAAAATCATAAGAATTGTATCAGGTTTTAAGGTGACCCTGGGAAAACCTTTTTAATAGTGAAAGCCAAAATTACGTGGAGAGTAATTTTGGGAGTGGAGTAAGTGTGGCTGTTTTAGAATAGTTGTTGACACATTGAACCACTATAATTCTCTGTGTTATATGGTGAATACTTTTTCTTTTTATGTGGTGAATGGTTGTAATTTATTTTCAGTTAAAGTGGTGAATGTTGTAATATTTACTTTTATTTACTCTTACAAAGTTTGAGGTTTTAATTTTAAAGAAATTCATGAAATAAGGTTGTCCTGCCTAAAACTTTAGGTAAGGTTGTCCTACGAATTATTTGGAATCAACGTTTCAATACTTAAGCAATTGAGATCTCTAATTTATTTACATATTCAACACTTATTTTGATTATTTAACATAGTCCAATTCAACCACCCCCCCCCCCCCTATAAGACCTGTATCCTAGCCCGTACCATTCCTTAGGCTTCCGCGATCCTCCCGATCAAATTTCGACGACCCGCGGCCTATTATCGGTGTTTGCGCGTAATCTTGAGTCACGTCCTGTCGATCTGAGTCGGCTCAACCCGAGACCTATACCATTACGACCGTGCCGACGCCGCGATTCCAACACCGCGTCTCATGTGTGAATGCGGCGCTTAGATCATGAGATGTAGCTCCCTCATTGTAATAGCTGTGGACCACACATTTGTGGGGCCCACATATCACAATGGCACCATTTCCTAGGTTATCATGGGGTGATGTCATCACCCCATGCCAAGTAATAAATGCTTATAAGCAATTATGGCATTTATTCTCCCCATGGGTCAACTCTAGCATTTATGGCCATACATGAATTAATTACTCCCTCTTTCTTCTTCTTCTTCATTTTTCTCCCCTAGCAAAAAAAAAAAGGGTGAAAACGTCCATGGTAACCCTCCCATTTCTAGCCACATCCACCTTAGATCCCTTTCAATCCAACCACTAGAAGTCCATCTCTACCGTTGAAGGAGCCTCATTGGAGCTTTGGAGCACTATGGAGGAGAAAGAAGGAATGTGGGTGCATCTTTAGGGAAGATTTCCATTTTTATGATGTGGGTGCTTCTCTCTTTCTCTCTCTCTCTCTTTCATTTTTGTGTGATGTGTGGCTCACTTGGATAGACTCCAAGTTGATGTAGGTTTTATCCAAACCGTCCGAGCCATGTGGACCCTACATTATGGATGATATGAAAACACAAATCAGACCCATTAGGTGGGCCATGTTTATGTGGGACCCACCTTGATGAAGCGTGGGCCACGCACACGTGGGACCCATTATGATGTTGTGCTCGTCCATGCCGTCCAGCGCTGGACGTGAAGCAGGGCATAGCTAACGTGGAGTGCACCCACTGACATGGGTGTGTACTAAAAAAAAAAAAAAAAAAAGAAATTGTTTTTAGGGTGGGCCGCTCATGTAGGCCCCACCTTGATGTATTTATAAAATCCAAACCGTCCATCCTTTTCGTCAGATCATTTTAGGCGTTGAACTAAATTTTGGGACCAATCCGATTCTCAGGCGGGCCATACCATAGGAATCAGTAGTAATACCGTTAAAATTCACCTTGAATCTTCTATTCGCCGAGAATATGTCACATATTAGTCTCATTTGGATGATCATGGACCGTAGAACCCAGTGGTCGGGTTGAATTTTTCGTACGCAGGCCCCACCTAAGAAAATCTGTAGAAAAACAGATTTTTTTTTAAAAAAAAAGGGGGCAGCTGCTGCTGCTGCTGCTGCTGAGTACGCAGCAGCGTCCCGCGTAGGCGAGCAGGCGGACGAACGGACGGGCGGGACCTCACGGCCCCAGCTGTGGGCCCCACCACGATGCGTTTTGAACATCAACACTGCTCATTTGATGGCTCCCTTTTATTATTTGGACAGGCCAAAAAAATTCAACCGTATACAACACTCGGGTGGCCCACGTCAAAGGAAACAGTGGTGAATTTAATGTACGCCATTGAAACTCCTTTTGGGTTATCAAGGAAGTTTTGGATAAGATATGAAATTTGTTTCCCTCTATATCCGGTCCGTATGGGCCCACCTTGGTGTATGGTTTCATCCCTCCCTTTCCTACATCTATTTTTTTATGGTGGGCCCTACCATTGACTGACGTCAGTAAGTACTGTGGGGCCCTCTAGGATGAATGTTGTATCCAGATGTATGTGTTATACCTGCACAACGTCCATCTACTTCACATCCAAGCCATCCGTCTGATGGACGGTGGAATTGCACACCAGCTATACATCTGCTGTATTTACAGTGGTAAGTTCTACGGACCACACTATGATGTATCTGTCCACACCGTCCCACTGTCTGGACGGTGGGGAAATCATAAATATCAGCTTGGGCCTAAGCTGCTGGCCACGTGTAGTGGGACCCACCTTTAATATATGTGTTTTATATTCCCAGCCGTCCGTTTGTGGACGAGCAGCAGAGTAGCTGCTGTGTTAACACAGCAAATCATGTGGGTCCCGTGTGAGCCGTGAGTTTTGGATCCAAGCTGTCCATCTATTTTGGTAGGAGGGGTCCACCATGATATGTGTTTCATTCACGCCATCCATCAGGTTTCATCTCAGCCGTCTACCTATTGTGTGGGCCGACCATGATGTACATAATTTATAGCCGCACCATCCGTCTATGTGGACCCCACATAGATGCATGTATCATACATTCCCACCGTCCAACCTGCTAGATGGCGGGATTCCACCATTGATGTAGGTATTATATATATATATATATATATATATATATATATATATATATATATATATATATACACGCACACGAGGTACGTAGCAGAAATGCTGCTGCTTTGACGTCAGAAGTTCTCTGGGCCCACTGATGTATGAATTGTAATCCGCACCTTCCATTAGGTGGACTCTACTATGATGTATGGGTCCCATCCACGCCGTCCTGACCTTGGACAGTGGGATCCACCATGATGCATGTCTTGTATCTAGACCGTTCCACCATTTTAAGAGATCATTTTATGGCATGAGAGAAAGAATGAGTCAGATCTATGGTTCAAGCAGGCCCCACCATTGAAAATAGTAGGGACAGTGATATCCACCGTTCAAAACTTCTAAGGGCCACAGTAGATTTCGATCAAGTTGATGTTTTTGTTTTCACTTCATCTATCACTATGATTACTTATGAATGAATTGGATCTCAATATATCACGGTAGGCCACATCATGATGAGTCCGACCATTTATCAGGTGGATCACACCGCAAAGACCAGTGGAGATTGAACGCCCACCATTGGACCCCTTGGGATACAGAAGTTTTGGACCAACATGATATTTGTTTTCCTCCTTATATAGGACTTTGTGACCTTATGAACAGTTTGGATGGAAAATAAGAGTTATGGTGGGGTCCACCTTGATGTATGTGTTATACATCTATGTTGATCATCTGGTGGGCCCATTTAAGAGGTATAGGCCCACCTGCTGTGTGGCTCAGCTTAATGTATGTGAGGCCCATTGTGATGTATATCGGGCCCATGAGTGAGGCCCGATGTGATGTATATAAGGCTTATATGATGGGGCCCACGTGCTTGAATCTGAGGCCCACGGGCAAGGCCCATTGTGATGTATTCGTAGCCCATGGGCGAGGCCCGTTGTGATATATATTAGGCCCATTAATACGACCCATTGATGCGGCCCAGTTAATATATAAGGTCCCTTGGTGTGGCCCGTGGATGCGATCCACTTGATGTATATATAGCCCTTGTATGAGACCCATGTGATATACATTAGGGCCTTGTGTGAAGACATTGGCCCACTATACGTTTGGTTCTATGTGGACCACTCCTTGGGAGCAATGTTGGTTAAATGGCCAAATTGATGGACAATGATGGTTTAATGTTCACGTTGTGACCTTCCCTTAGCCCTTATTCGGCTCATTCTCATCAAGGCCGATTATCGACACCGATTCTGATTATCGAGTCTGATTATCGTGACCGATTGCTGATTCCGAGTATCAAGGCCGATTATCAATCGATTCTGATTGTCATGGCTGTTTGCCGATTTTGATTGTCATGACCGGTTTGTCGATTCTGATTATCTATCGATTTCGATTTGTCGTGACCGATTGCCGATTGACATGACCGATTTGCCGATTCTGACTATCAATCAACCCCGATTGTCGTGACCGATTGCCGATTGACGTGACCGATTTGTTGATTCCGATTATCGATCAATTCCGATTTGTCGAGGCCAGTTGTATAGGCTGATTCTGATTACCGAGGCCGAGTATCGAGGCCGGTTCTGAGTATCGAACCTGATTGTTAAGGTCGATTTCGATTGCCAAGGCCTATTGTTGATGCCTATATGATGCATATGGTACCCGTAGTTAAGGCCCATTGTGATGTATTTGAACCCTATAGGCAATGCCCATTGTGATGTATTCGTGGCATATGGGCAAGGCCCATTGTAATGTATTCGAGCTCCGTGGGCGTGGCCCATTGTGATACATTCGAGGCCCTTATATGAAGCTTGATGTGATGTATGTGAGGCCCATGAGTGAGGCCCATAAGTGATGTGTATTAGACCATTATGTGGGGCCGTGGGCCCATTATATGTTTAGCTCTATGTGAGTTATTCATTGGGGGCAATGTTGGTTAAATGTCCACATTGTCGAGGCCGATCGTTGACACCGATTATGAGTATGTGACAGCATAACATCATCATACATGCCCATACGCATCATCTGCATGTTTGTTATGAGATGTGGTTGACCATTGCATATGTCATTGGGCAGATTGTTATAAGACTCCCTGATAGGCAGAGGTTATTTCACATGAGCACATGGTATGCACAGGATTGATGCATGACTGGATTGTATGACTCATGCATCTCGCATTATGATTACTGTACGCCCTAGCGACATCGGGTCGTAGCCTCCACAAGCATATTGTGGATGGCCAGATGGGACACCGAAAAGTTTGTTTCAAAAATACGGGCGATATAGATGTCTTTGGGTGAAAATCCCTAAACCTCCGTGGGCAGGAGACACCCCAACGTCGAGACTAAGTGGATACATGAGCGCACGAGGGCCGAACACTAGGAAGCCGCGTCTCCAACTGTGTCGTAGTCGGTTGGAAGGGGGTGTAGCCTTACCTGCCCAAGGGTAGGGGTAATTGCTAGGCTGAGTATGACCAGCTCGTAAATGGGTCCGCTATTGACGTGCCAGATAGGTATTGGTAGGCTATTGGTCAGGCGGATAGTGAGGTTTTGTTTACGCTCACTTGGACTGCATGCTTGGGAAAGGGGCAATGTCATTTGGAGTGTACTAAACCCCGGTGATGATACCAGAGATGAACCGAACTGATATGAGGATTTAGTGAGCTGGAGTTGCATACTCTTTGATGCAGACATTGATTCGCTATCTACTCGGGGTGGTGGTAAGCAACTTGTTGGTACGTTTGCCTTCGCAATGGACAGGATTTCGGTTGGGCGCGCGACTAACCTGAGATCCGGAGTTTACCACATTGAGTCTGACTATCCAAATTTAGGTATGGGACTGGTTTGGATAGAAGTCCCTTGTGATGGACCCCATAGCTGCGATATTGCGTACTATCAACCCGACTTCACACTCCAGCATGGTCATTCCATTCGCACCGCATATGGCATACGACATCTTGGGTTACTGTGCTTCTGCATTTATATGGTCTAGATATGGTTGACGCATTTGTGAACACATAAGGAATTATATACCCCATTGCATTCTCGGCATTTGATGTTTGGCTCTTTATAACTCTTCGTTTGCGTAGCTATTATATATTGTGTATTCTGATATTGATTGGCTCATGGACTTGCTCGTATTTCCGCTTACTCTGTTATCGTATGATCTATGATCTTGTGAGTATTTCTGTTTACTCTGATAATTCTTGCTCTTGTCAGTATTTCTGCTTACTCAGATAATTCATGATCTTGCTAGTATCTTTGCTTATTCCGATATTGTACGATTTATGGATTACCAGTACTTCCAGCTTGTATGATAATGGCATTTCATTGAATACTTGGCACTTACCTTGTGCACACACTTACACCACCCTCTAAGCTTTCTATAAGCTTATGCACGATAGACGCGTGCAGGTGATGTTAGGTTACAACAGTGTTGAGCTTGGAGCGTGCAGCAGTCTTCTGGAGCTTGATTTTCGATTGATGTATTTTCCTTTCAGCATTGTACTCAAATGATTATATTAGTGGATATATGATGATGATGTTGCCTTTGTGAATTGGGTAATCTTGTAGTTATGCTTGTTACAAGTTAAACGTACATTATACAAAAAAAATCCTCCTTATAGGATCCCAGGATCGGAATCTGGCGTGTGAACGCTAGGAGCCGAGAATAGGGTACTATGGAGGCTGTCGGCACCAGATTCGGCGATCGGGATTCCTGTGAATCCGATTTCTGGGTTTGGGGCGTGACACCCCCCCCCCTCCAAGGACTTCTTAAGCTCTTCTTTTCAAAATGATTTTCCTATTGAGCCCACTGGATAGTTTGGTCCGTATTTCGATTTGATCGAAAGGTTTTTCAATGTTATTGAATTTTGAATTTTGATGCCATTGTAGAGGATTCGATGTAATCGAAATATAGGATTTTCCAAGAAGGCTTGCAGGACAAACTGATCCTTTTATTGATGCACTCGAATGATCTTTGATGCCATCAATAACTTACTCTTGATGCCATTGAATGATCTTCGATGTCATCGATAAACACTTAGAGTATTTTAGGAATGGTGGAGGTAAGTTACCCATAGTCGATGCAAGCAAAGTAGGTTAAATGTCATCGAAATATAAGTTTTGATGCCATCGAACTTCCTTTGATGCAATCGATAATAACCAGCATATATTCAATTTGTTTGTTAGACTGTTGGGCTTGGATTCGATGCTATAGAACATAGTTCAATTCCATTGAAAATATCCTCCATTGCACTTTGATGCAATCGGCTGGATATTAATTTTACCTATTTCATTCATCTTTCCACCAACCTTGGAAATACTCTAAATTAAGCTTACCAATGATTTTGAAAATACATTTTTTGGGTAAGATTAGGTTCTTTTTAGAGGGGTCATATACCTTAGGAGTTTTGGTTAGGGAAGTGAGGTTCGTTTACCTTTAGGAACACTCAAAATTCTTCAGGTTGGTTGAGTCTTTGGTCTTATAATCTTCACTTTGGGCTCAGTTGACAGACTAACTTGTAAGGCCCATATCCTAGACCGTACCATTCGGAAGGCCTCCACGGTCCTCCTAGTCGAATTTCAGTGACCCGCAATCTATTATCGGCATTTATGCATGATCCTAAGTCGTGTCCCATATATCAGAGTCGGCTCAACCCGAGACTTATACCCTTGCGACCGCGCCGTCGTTGCGGTTCCGATGTCGCGTCTCGCGCCCCATGGCGATACCTGAGCCAGGAGATGTGAGCCTACATTCAGTTTGAGGAAAAACGCCGTGCATTACAAATACCGAGGGAATCTCTATGACACATCACCTCAATCCATCAATTAAGTACACATCACACCCTATCACTCACCCATCCCCAAGTACAACCACCCTCCCCAAAGTCAACTCTCCCCATTAGCCATCACTCACTCACCCATTCCTCTCTCTCTCTCTCTTTACATCACATCTATCATCTCTCTCATCTCTCTTATCTCTCTCATTTCTCCCAAGCAACTCACGTTCCAACCTCCGTGAGAGAGAGCTTGGTGTCGCCCACCTTCCTACCTTTCATCTCCACAATCCAAGTCCAATCTCAACCGTTGAAGTCTATCCATTTGAGCTCAAGATCGCATTGGTGGAAGGAAGAGTTCAAGATCTAACAGTGGGTGCTTCCATAAGGTTAGATTTATATGTTTTTGCTTAGATTTGATGATTTGATGACCCACTTATAGTGGGATCCATCTTGATGTACGCATTGTTTGGAGGGGTCCCTCCACCATCCGACGTCTCTCTCTCTCTTTCTCCCCTTCTCTCTCCTTCTTGTGATGTCGTGTGGCCCACCTGATTTATGCTTTTCATCCATCCGTCCAGCTGGTACGGTGGAGCTCACCTGATGTGTATTTTGCATCCACACCGTCCATTGTTGGACGGTGCTGTGAGGGACACCAAGATGTATGGGTTTTATCCTGACCGTCTAACCTCCTGGACATGGTCACGGGCCACCATTGATGCACATCTTTCATCTGTCCATCCATTTGGTGGGACACACCGTACACGTGGGGCTGATTTTGATGTGGGAAGAGAGATAGGGTAGGTGTATGTACAGCAGCTAAATAGTTGTTGTACAGACATCATTATGGATGGTGGGCCCTATCATGTTGTATGTATTATATCCCTACCATCTATTTATACTGACCCCACCATAATTCATGTGATACCAAGTGAGGTGGCCATGTGTGTGGACCCCACCACGATGTATTTGCTATATCAAACCGTCCATCCAAACGTCCAGCATCTCGATGCTGGACGCTAGACTGGAGCTTATATAATAATAATAATAATATATATGCCTATACATATATGTCTGTGGTGGCCCCACATGGGACCCACCTAAGATATGTACAATATAAAATATATAATATAATTTATATTTATATGTATTTTTGGTGGGCCACGTGTGTGGGACCCACCTTGATATATGTACTCCTCACCATCCTTCTGGACGTGAGGATGATCTAAATCTGTGGTGGACCACCTACTGTGGAGTGCATCGTGTTGTATGGGTCTTATCCACACTGTCCAGACCTTGGATGGTGGGACCCACCATGGTGCATGTGTTGTATCAATACCGTCCAACCATTTTGAGAGATTGTCTTATGGCATGAGAAAAAGAATGAGTCAGATCTGAAGTACCAGCGGACCCCACAATTGAAAATAGTGGAACAGTGACATCCACTGTTCAAAACTTCTTAAGGGCCACGATAGTTCCAATCAAGCTAATATATTTGTTTTCACTTCATCTATCTTTATGTTAACTAGTGAATAGGTTGGATCTCAAAATACATCACGGCGGGTCCTATAAATGTTTTAACGATGGGTGTGGCTGCTATCACGGTTTTCTATGGTGGGCCCTGTAGGATTTTAACAGTGGAAATCATTATCACCACTATTATTTGTGGTATGGTCTAGATGATCTTTTGATATGATTTATTTATCTGGATAATGCTTTAAAATGATCTCTATAGATAGATGAATGGAGTAGTTGGAGTGGCCCATTTAATATAGCCTATTTTATGTATTTTGGGCCCATTTGGAAGGGCCCGATGTGATATACTTGGGGCACATTTGATAAGGCCCGATGTGATGTATTGAGGCCCATTGGTGCGGCCCATTGGTGTGGCCCACTTGTTGTATATTAAGGCCCATTGGTGCAACCCATTGATGTGACCCACTTGTTCTATATTGAGGCCTCTTCGTGCGGCCCATTGATGTGGCCCACATGATGTATATGAGGCCTATATGAGCAGCCCGTTGTAATGTATTTCTAGCCCATTTGTTAAGGTCCATTGCGATGTATATTAGGCCTTTGTGTGAGGCCATGGGCCACTATATGTTTGGCTCAATGTGGGCCACTTCTTGGGAGCAATGATGGTTAAATGTCCACATTGATGAGCAGTGATTGTTAAATGTCCACATTGTTACGTTTCCTTAGGCCTTGTTAGGCTCATTTTCATCATTCTCAAGTGGGTTAACCCTAATGAATGGGCCCCATTAATATTGATCGGTCCATCATCGGCCGTCCATCTATGGACCCTGCCTTGCGTCGAGATCGATTACTGATTTCGATTGTCGAGGTCGATTGTATAGGCCGATTCTGATTGTTGAGGCCAAGTATTGAGGCCGATTCCGATTTGTCAAGGCTGATTGTATAGGCTGATTTTGATTGTCGAGGCTGAGTATCGAGGCTAATTCTGATTTATTGAGGCCGATTGTATAAGCCGATTCCGATTGTTAAGGCCGAGTATCAAGGCTGATTCTGATTGTTGAGGCCGATTGTATAGGTCGATTCCAATTATCGAGGCCGAGTATCGAGGCTGATTCCAATTGTCGATGCCGATTATATCTAGGTAGATTTCGATCATCAAGGACAAGTATCAAGGCCGATTCTGATTTGTTGAAGCTGATTGTATAGGCCGATTCCAATTGTCGAGGCTGAGTATCGAGCTGATTCTAATTGTCAAGGTTGAGTATCGAGGTCGATTCTGATTGTCGAGGTCGATTCGAATTTGTCGAAGCCAATTGTATAGGCCAATTCTGATTGTCAAGGCCAACTATCGAGGCCGATTTTGATTTGTCGAGGCCGATTGTATAGGCTGATTCCGATTATTGAGGCCGATTCGATTTGTCGAGGCCGATTGTATAGGCTAATTCTGATTGTCGAGGCCAAGTTTCGAGGCTGATTCCGATTGTCGAGGCCGAGTATCGAGGTCGATTCTGATTATCGTGGCCGATTGTATAGGCCGATTCCGATTGTTGAGGCTGATTATATAGGCCGATTCTGATTGTCGAGGCCGATTCTGATTTGTCGAGGTCGATTGTATAAACCGATTCCAATTGGCGAGGCCGAGTATCGAGGCCAATTTAGATTTATTGAGGCCGATTCTAATTGTCGAGGCTAAGTATCGAGGCCGATTCCGATTGTCGAGGGCAAGTATCGAGGCCGATTTCGATTGTCGAGGCTGATTGTATAGACTGATTCTGATTGTCGAGGCTGAGTATTGAGGCCGATTCTGATTTATCGAGGCTAATTGTATAAATCGATTTCAATTGTTGAGGCCCATTGTGATGTGTATTTGGCCTATGTGATGTATATGCAGCCTGTGTTTAAGGCCTAATGTGATAAATATGAGGTCTATGTGATGAGGCCCATTGTAATGCATTTGAGGGCTAGGCGATGGAGTCCATTGTGATGTATATTAGGCCCATCTGAGAGGCCCATTGTGATGCATTTGAGGGCTAGGCGATGGAGTCCATTGTGATGTATATTAGGCCCATCTGAGAGGCCCATTGTGATGTGTATTAAGCTCTTGAGTGAGGCCCATAGTGTTGTATATTAAGTCCTTATGTGAGGCCATGGGTCCACTATATGTTAGGCTCTATGTGGGCCATTCCTTGGGGGCAATGTTGATTAAATGTCCACATTGTCAAGGCCGATTGTTAATGCCAGTTATTGATACCGATTATGATTATGTGACAGCATAGCGTCATGATACATGTCCATATGCATCATTTGCATGTTTGTTATGAGATATGATTGACCATCGCATATGTCATAGTGCTAGTTGCTAAGAGACTCCTTGATAGGCAGAGATTGTCTCACATGAGTGTACGGTATGCGCAAGATTGATGCATGATTAGACTACATGACTCATGCATCTAGCATTGTGTGATTGTGATTACTGTATCCCCTTGCGACATTAGGGTTGTAACCTCCATAGGTATGTCATGGATGGCTAGATGGGACATTGAAAATGTTTGGTTCGAGCATCTAGGCACTTTGAATGTCCATGGGTGAAAGTCATTAAACTTTTGAGGCCTGGAGACACCCCAACGTCGAGACCAAGTGGATACATGAGTGCCCGAGTACTAAATACAGGATGCCACACCTCCCACTGTGTCGTGGTCGGTTAGGAGGGGGGTGGCCTTACTCGCTCGAGAGTAGGGGGCATAGCTAGGCTGAGTTTGATTAGCTCATGAATGGGTCCGCTATCAACGTGCCAAGTAGATATTGGCTGACTACTGGTCAAGCGGATAGTGAGATCTCTTCCACTTGCATGGTCGCACGTCAGTGGGCTGTCATTTGCATGTAGATTGTACTAGACCTCGGTGATAATCCCAGAGATTGACAATACAGATTTGTGGAGCAGGCGTTGTATACTCATTCATTCATTCATTCACTATCCACTCGGGCTGGTGGTTCGTAACTATTTGTTATGTATGCCTTCGCAATAGCTAGGATTTCTGTCGGGGTGCGCGACTAACCTGAGATCAGGAATTTACCACATTGAGTCTAACTATCCAAATTAAGTATGGGACTAGTTTGGATAGAAGTCCCTTGTGATGAACCCTATAACCTGCGATACTATGTACTATCATCCCCATTTCACACTCAGCATTGTCATTCCATTCACACCGCATATTGCATTACATCCGTGGCATATGGCATTTTGGATATCTGTGTTTCTACATTTATATGGTCTAGGTACGACTGACATTATTCGTGAACTCATCAGGAATTGTATATTGCATTACATCATCGACATCTGATATTTGGCTCCTTATGACTCCTCATTTGCATAGCTGATCTGTATTACATATTTTGATATTGTTTGACTCATGAACTTGTCAGTATTTCCACTTACTTTGATATCGTATGATTCATGATCTTACTAGTATTTTCAATATTGTATGATTATGGCATTGTATTGAATACTTGGCACTTACCTTATGCACACACTTACACCCCCCTCTAAGCTTTCTATAAGCTTATGCATGATAGATGTGTGCAGGTGACGTTAGGTTGTAGTAGTATGGAGCTTAGAGTATGTAGCTGACTTTTGGAGCTTTGATTTTGACATATGTATTTCCCTTTCAGCATTGTATTCAAATGTTTATATTAGTGGATATGTGATGATGATGTTGCTTTTGTGACTTGGGTAAACTTGTGGTTATGCTTCTTATGAGATAAATGAACATTGAAAAATCCTCCTTGTAAGATCCCAGGATCGGAACCTGGCATATGGACGCTGGGAGCTGAGAATGGGGTACTATGGAGGCTGTTGGCACCGGATTTGGTGATCGGGATTCCTGTGAATCCGATTTTCAGGTTTGAGGCATGACAAAAGATGGTATTAGAGCATAACTTGGGAATACCTGAAAATAACATCATATATCTGCTGATAGCTAACCTACACTATATGATTATTGAGAATTTAGAATGGTTAGGTCCACGAGTTCGAATAACTTACAAATTTTCTAATATAGCTCCTTACCATTAAGATTATGGGGCTACACAGTTTCTGATCTGGGATCCAAGGATTAGTATGGTTCACCATTCTGTTAAGGACGTGTCTTGGGAGGGCGAGGTTGAGATTAGAGAGAGCGCTATCTTCATCCTTTTATGGATTGATTGAGCCTTGACATATATATTTGATGATGTTTCCTCTTCCCTTGTCTGTTCTGTAAATTTTGAGGATGAAATTTTTATTAGGTGGTGAGACCTGTAAGGCTCGTATCCTAGACCATCCCGTTCGGTAGGCCTCCGCGGTCCTCCTAGTCAAATTCTGTCAACCCGCGATCTGTTATCGATGTTTGCACGTGATCCTGAGTAGTGTCCCATATATTAGAGTCGGCTCGACCTGAGACTTGTACCCTTGCGACTGCGCCATTGTCGCGGTTCCAATGTCGCGTCTCATACGCCAAGGTAATACCTGAGCCATGAGATGTGAGCCCACATTCAGTTCAAAGAAAAACGCCGCACGTTGCAAATACTGAGGGAATCTCTATGACACATCACCTCAATCCATCAATCAAGTACACATCACACCCCATCACTCACCCATCCCCAACTACAACCACCCTCCCCAAAGTCAACTCTCCCCATCACCCATCACTCACTCACCCATCACTCTCTCTCTTTACATCACATCTCTCATCTCTCTTATCTCCCTCATTTCTCCTAAGCAACTCACATTCCAACCTCCATGAGAGAGAGCTTGGTGTGGCCCACCTTCCTACGTTTCATCTCCACCATCCAAGTCCAATCTCAACCATTGAAGTCTATCCATTAGAGCTCTAGATCGCATCGGTGGAAGGAAGAGTTCGAGATCTAATGGTAGGTGCTTCTATAGGGTTAGATTTATATGCTTTTGCTTAGATTTGATGATTTGATGACCCACTTGTAGTGTGATCCATCTTGATGTACGCATTATTTGGAGGGGCCCATAATGGCAGGGTCCCTCCACCATCTAACCTCTCTCTCTCTCTCTCTCTCTCTCTCTCTCTCTCTCTCTCTCCTTCTCTCTCCTTCTTGTGATGCCATGTGGCCCACCTGATTTATGTCCAGCTGGTACGGTGAAGCCCACTGGATGTGTATTTTGCATCCATACCGTCCATTGTTGGACAGTGCTGTGAGGGATGCCAAGATGTATGGGTTTTATCCTGACCATCAAACCTCCTAGACATGGTCACGAGCCACCATTAATGCACGTCTTTCATCTGTCCATCCATCTGGTGGGACACACCCTACACGTGGGGCCTATTTTGATGTGGGAAGGCAGATAGGGCCGGTGTACCTACAGCAGCTAAATAGCTATTGTATTGACATCATTATGGATGGTGGGCCCTATCATGCTATATGTATTATATCCCTACCGTCCATTTATACGGACCCCACCATGATTCATGTGATACCAAGTAAGGTGGCCACGTGTGTGGACCCCACCATGATGCATTTGCTATATCAAACCGTCCTAATAATAATAATAATAATAATAATAATAATAATAATAATAATAATAATAATATATTATATCTTATATATATATATGCTTATACATATTTGTCTATGTTGGCCCCACATGGGACCCACTTGAGAATGTACTATATATAATATATAATATATTTTATATCTATATGTATTTCTGGTGGGCCATATGTGTGGGACCCACCTTGATATATGTACTCCTCACCATCCTTCTGGACGTGAGGATGATCCAAATCTCTGGTGGACCACTTGCTGTGGAGTGCACCGTGATGTATGGATCTTATCCACACCATCCAGACCTTGGACGGTGGGACCCACCATGATGCATGTGTTGTATCAATATCGTCCAACCATTTGAGAGATCGTCTTATGGCATGAGAAAAAGAATGAGTCAGATATGAAGTACCAGCGGACCCCACCATTGACAGTAGTGGGAATAGTGACATCCACTATTTAAAACTTCTTAAGGGCCACGGTAGTTCCAATCAAGCTGATATTTTTGTTTTCACTTCATCTATCTTTGTGTTACCTAATGAATAGATTGGATCTCAAAATACATCACGGTGGGTCCTATAAATGTTTTAACGATGGGTGTGGCTGCTCTCACGGTTTTTTATGATGGGCCCTGTAGGATTTTAATAGTCGAAATCATTATCACCACTATTATCTGTGGTATGGTCCAGATGATCTTTTGATATGATTTATTTATCTGGATAATGCTCTAAAATGATCTCTATAGATGGATGAATGGAGTAGTTGGAGTGGCCCATTTAATATGGCCTATTTTATGTATTTTGGGCCCATTTAGAAGGGCCCGATGTGATGTACTTGGGGCACATTTGATAAGGCCCGATGTGATGTACTGAGGCCCATTGGTGCAGCCCATTGATGTGGCCCACTTGTTGTATATTGAGGCCCATTAGTGCATCCCATTGATGCGGCCTACTTGTATATTACGGCCCCTTGGTGTGGCCCATTGATGCGGCCCACATGATGTATATGAGGCCCATATGAGTGGCCCATTGTGATGTATTTCCATCCCATTCGTTAAGGTCCATTGCGATGTATATTAGGCCTTTGTGTGAGGCCATGGGCCACTATATGTTTGGCTCAATGTGGGCCACTCCTTGGGAGCAATGATGGTTAAATGTCCACAGTGATGGGCAGTGATGGTTAAATATCCACATTGTGACATTTCCCTTGGCCTGGTTAGGCACATTCTCATCATTCTCAAGTAGGTAAACCCAAACAAATGGGCCCTATTGATATTGATTGGTCCATCATCGGCCGTCCATCTATGGACCTCGCCTTGTGTCGAGATCGATTACTGATTTCGATTATCGAGGTCGATTATATAAGCCGATTTCGATTGTCGAGGTCGATTGTATAGGCCAATTTTAATTATTGAGGCCGAGTATCGAGGTCGATTTTGATTTATCGAGGCTAATTGTATAGGCCGATTTTGATTGTTAAGGCCGAGTATCGAGGCCGATTTCGATTGTCGAGGCCGATATTATAGGCCGATTCCGATTGTCGAGGCCGATTGTATAAGCCGATTCCGATTGTTGAGACCAAGTATCGAAGCCGATTCTAATTTGTCGAGGCTGATTATGAAGGCTGATTTCGGTTGTCGAGGCTGAGTATCGAGGCCTATTCCGATTGTCAAGGCCGAGTATCAAGGCTGATTTCAATTATCGAGGCCGAGAATCAAGGCCGATTTCGATTTGTCGAGGCCGATTGTATAGGCCGACTATCGAGGCCAATTCTGAGTTGTCGAGGCTGATTGTATATGCCGATTCCTATTGTCGAGGCCGAGTATCGAGGCCGATTCCGATTGTCGGGGCCGATTCCAATTGTCGAGGCCGAGTATCGAGGCCGATTGTATAGATCGATTCCGATTGTCGGGGCCGATTCCAATTGTCGAGGTCAAGTATCGAGGCCGATTGTATAGACCGATTCCGATTGTCGAGGCCGAGTATCGAGACCGATTTCGATTTGTCGAGGCCGATTGTATAAGTCGATTCCGTTTGTTGAGGCCGAGTATCGAGGCTGATTCTGATTGTCGAGGCTGATTGTATAGACCGATTTCGATTGTCGAGGCTGAATATTGAGGCCGATTCTGATTTGTCGAGGCCAATTGTATAGACCGATTCCAATTGTTGAGGTCGATTTCGATTGTCGAGGCTGATTTCAATTGTTGAGACCTATATGATGTATATACGACCCGTAGTTAAGGCCTATTGTGATGTGTATTCAGCCTATGTGATGTATATGCAGCCCGTGTTTAAGGCCTAATGTGATGAATATGAGGTCTATGTGATAAGGCTCATTGTGATGCATTTGAGGGTCAGGCGATGGAGTCCATTGTGATGTATATTAAGCCCATGTGAGAGGCCCATCGTGATGCGTATTAAGCTCTTGAGTGAGGCTTATGGTGTTATATATTAGGTCCTTGTGTGAGGCCATGGGTCCACTATATGTTAGGCTCTATGTGAGCCATTCCTTAGGGGCAATGTTGGTTAAATGTCCACATTATCAAGGCTGATTGTTGATGTCGGTTATTGATACCGATTATGAGTATGTCACAGCATAGCATCATGATACATGTCCATACGCATCATTTGCATGTTTGTTATGAGATATGATTGACCATTGCATATGACATAGTGCCGGTTGCTATGAGACTCTCTGATAGGCAGAGAATGTCTCACATGAGCGCACGGTATGTGCAAGATTAATGCATGATTGGACTACATGACTCATGCATCTTGCATTATATGATTGTGATTACTGTACCCCCTTGCGACATCAAGGCTGTGACCTTCACAGGCATATCGTGGATGGCTAGATGAGACACCAAAAATGTTTAGTTCGAGCATCTAGGCACTTTAGATGTCCGTGGGTAAAAGTTCCTAAACCTCCGAGGCCAAGAGATGCCCCAACGTCAAGACCAAGTGGATACATGAGCGCCCGAGTGCCGAATACTAGTAGGCCATGTCTCCCACTGTATCGTGGTCAGTTGGGAGGGGTGTGGCCTTACCCACTCGAGAGTAGGGGCCATAGCTAGGATGAGTTTGACCAGCTGGTGAATGGGTCTGCTATCGACGTGTTGGGTAGATATTGGCTGATTACTAGTCAAGTCAATAGTGTGGTCTCTTCCACTTGCAAGTCATGCGTCAGTGGGCGGCAATTTGGATGTAAAGTGTACTAGACTCCGGTGATAATCCCAGAGATGTATAATATGAATTTGTGGAGCAGGCATTATATACTCATTCATTCATTCATTCACTATCCACTTGGGCTGGTGGTGCACTACTATTTGTTACATGTGCCTTCGCAATGGCCCAAATTTCAGTTGGGGCACGTGACTAACTTGAGATCAGGAGTTTACCACATTGAGTCTGGCTATCCAAATTAGGTATGGGACTGATTTGGATAGAAGTCCCTTGTGGTGGACCCCATAGCCTATGATACTACATACTATCATCACGATTTCACACTCTAATATGGTCATTCCATTCACACCGCATATTGCATTACATCCGTGGCATATGGCATTTTGGATTACTGTGTTTCTTCATTTATATGGTCTAGGTACGGCTGACACTATTCGTGAACTCATCAGGAATTGTGTATTACATTGTATCATCAACATCTGATATTTGACTCCTTATGACTCCTCATTTGCATAGCTGATCTGTATTACGCATTTTGATATTGTTTGACTTATGGACTTGTCAGCATTTTCGCTTACTCTGATACCATTTGATTCATGATCTTACTAGTATTTTTTATATTGTATGATTATAGCATTGTATTGAATAATTGGCACTTACCTTGTGCACACACTTACACTACCCTCTAAGCTTTCTATAAACTTATGCACGATAGATGTGTGCAGGTGATGTTAGGTTGCAGTAGCATGGAGCTTGGATCATGTAGCTGACTTTTGGAGCTTTGATTTTGTCATATGTATTTCCCTTTCAACATTGTATTCAAATGTTTATATTAGTGGATATATGATGATGATGTTGCTTTTGTGATTTGGGTAAACTTGTAGTTATACTTCTTATGAGATAAATGTACATTGGAAAATCCTCCTTGTAGGATCCCAGGATCGAAACCTGGCATATGGACGCTGGGAGCCGAAAATTGGATACAATGAAGGCTGTTGGCACCAAATTCGGCAATCGAGATTCCTATGAATCCGATTTCCGAGTTTAGGGCGTGATATAACTCAACACTCATGTATATTGACAAATTAGGGCACTTTCAAACCCATCTTGAGCTAATTGGACAAATTCTGTTTCGGTCATGACTACCTTGCGTTGACTTTTTGCTCTTTTAAATTAAACAATATAAATTTTGACTGATTCTCCTTGCAATTATCGAAAACGAGCAAGATCGGCCATGAAAACTTCTTTGTCCTTATAGAAAATTGAGAATGAAAATTTTCTTCTATCTCTTACCAATTATGTATAAAATTTAGTAGCAAATTGGAATATCAGGTGAAAGCTACTCTAGTGAGTGAATGATCAAATAGTTGTAATTTATAATTCTCATTATTGGCCAACTCTCCACATTATATGGTAAATCAACCTATTTGTTTATGGTTGATTAACCTATATCACCTGTAAACAATATAAAGTTAGGTCAATAATTCCTTAGTGATGGATATTACCAATCGATCCAATTAAGATATGGCTTATGATAAACTAGAGTAGTAGTTTGGCCTAAAACTTAGCCTGCTACTTCAAAAACTAGTTGAAAATTTTAGTTACACTCCCATTATTGTTATGCAACAACTGGCAGTACCTTTATACCAACCTAATATTATTCTTCATTATAAGGTTAATTTCTAGGTAAATGTTTCTCCCCCCTCTCCCCCTAGCTATCCCTTAATTCCTGGCTTCAGGGATTAAGTTCCTATTATCATGTTCAAGACACTTAAAATCTATTGGTGGTGGCGAATTTTGCACATCTTGGACAGGAATACGTTCAAGATGTCTGAAATCTATCGATATTAGTGAATTTCACACATCCTGGATTGGACCGGGGATAGGAATAGGTGGTGAATTTTTCCTTAAGAGAAGTATCAGTGGTACTGGCTAGGCTTTTGGTCTAGGTGTTAGATTCCTAATAGAACAACTAGTATTGACCTGTTGCTGAGGTGAATAGGTGCTCATTTATAATTTTAAAAAAAAAAAGCCACCAACTGATTCTTGCTCTCGATATGGCCGATCATCCACCTATTAAAGGCCTTGGTCTGAACTCGTGAGAGTTCAGCCTAAACTCACAAAAATCTTGTGATGTGTGAATCCCTCTTTGTATATCAACCATTCCAGCTAACATAATCTCAAGTGGTTTAACCCGGGATGTCAATGGTCTATCTGGATTTGGTGGAATATGTACAAGACTAGGTGGTCAATTTCCTTCTTCAAATACTTATTGAACTTGTAACTCCTCTTCATGAGCAGAAGGCTCGTTGGCTGTAACAATATTAGTAATGGTTGTTGAAGCATTGCGACCACCTCTTTGGCTCATGATTATGAGAAATTACTGCACTGATAAGTAATTTTTTGATTTGATACAAAATGAATATTAATAACAACAAAGTAATTTTTTTAGTTCCACTGAGCGTGCCAAAAATGTTGGCGGTCCGGTTTCTTTTCTGTCATGTGTAATGTGCACGAGAGTGTCAAAATTAATAAATTGTCTTGATCCAAACTGATCAACCCCAATCACCGAAGTAAGCAGATATGTCCAATATGAACGTATATGACTAGATTCTAACAAGATAGGTTGCTTACTGAGCCACTTGCAGAATCTTATAACGATCACACGTTAATCAAATGGTGGGGCTCTTCCTCTGAAGATGGGTTACTTTATGCCTTCCATAAGAAAGGGCTTTCAGAACACTAGTGCAATCAAACAAAAGGACAATTAGTCATCAGGGGCGACTACAAGAATACGTCTCTTAAAAGAACTACTTGATATTGGATAAGGAATAAATCCAACATATGAGTGTAAATTTGGATTATAACTATAGATTATAGCTAAGAATTATTGCTACTCGATTACCACTACTCCTAGGATAAGTTGAGATAAAAGATAAATTCATTTGATTTGTAGATGATTGGTTGTTGTTGGATTGGAGATATATTTTTTGTTAGATTCCTCTGTTATTTATAGAGTTTAGTTGCACGACTTATTCTTCTAGATCCTTTTTCCATTACTGCAATGGTTATAGTAGTCGAAAAACCTATCTCTAGATCCTTCATTTGTCATGTCTCCCTTTTGTGACTGTTCCTCTTTCATTGGCTAAAATTTGTTCCTCTCGATCGCCCTTTTGTGTCTCAAATTACTTCGAATGCATTTCTCTCTTCGCTCATTAAACTTTTGGATAACTTGACCACATCATTCCGTTAACCATCCACTGATGTGTAAAATTAGATTTATACTAGCTATGATTCTGCAAAAAGCACTCTAAGTATCTTGAAGATCTCTTCATCCCCCTCATATTTCTCGTGCAGTGCCACATGTCTCCCTCCTATTGGCTTTCCCCAGAATGTACAGAAAGAGGGTACAACACTAACATGAAATGAAGTAATAGATATATATTAAATGTCATAAAATCCTTACAAAGCTTTTTTCGCATGAACTTTTATTAGTACAAACATTTTTAAGTTAACGTCCTAACATGAGATAAAGTAATAGATATAAAATGTCATAACAACCTAATAGAGCTTTCGTTGCATGAACTTTTAGAAGTACACACAATGAGATA
The DNA here is from genome assembly GCF_029962835.1 of Magnolia sinica. Taxonomy (NCBI): domain Eukaryota; kingdom Viridiplantae; phylum Streptophyta; class Magnoliopsida; order Magnoliales; family Magnoliaceae; genus Magnolia; species Magnolia sinica. The sequence continues at coordinate 47,257,799 of NC_080578.1, read as the reverse complement.
AGACACAAGTGTGGCCTGCTCAAAAAAGAAAAAGGAGCGAAACATCTCTTTATATTATTAATAATAAGGGTAAAATCAGTCGAATGCTAATCATGGTAAAGTCTAAGCTGCTGGATAGCTTTCTGTAAATAAAATTTAAACTATATTTTAAGTACCATTTACATTTTTTATTTTTCAAAACACTCGAAACATAATTTAAGGGTGTGTTTGGATTTCAGGAGAAGGTGGGAAATCCCAGCATCATGGTGGAGGCCCAACAAGCACCATCCAGTAGTGATTGGCTACTAACGATGTCAGTAGACAATTAACATTCGGAATGTGCCAGTTAACTTTTATCTCTGGAAATAAATGCTTGGATACAATTTTCTCTGCAGGCGAATGCCAACTGCACTCCAGATTTGATTTTTGAATTACAATGGTAGATGGTTGTAAATGAGTCATGATTATTTACTTTTGAAATTGTATGAATGTTGATTGAGTGCCTTCAATCTGATATAGATGGTTTTTTTAATCAATCGACATCATCATCAATCGATCGAGAAAATCTGAAATTAATCAGTTTGCTCTCTGTACACTTTTAAGTTGTTCAATTCGATCAAACAAGGGGTGTCAATAGATTGGAGTCGATCGATCAATGGTTCAATCAATGGTTCACATTGATTTTCGTAAGTACGCTATTTGGTTTCTAATTCCATATTTATATGGGATTAGAGTAAGTGATAAAACTGCAAAATGTGAAAGCTTGAGAGCCAAAGGATTTTAAAGGGAGAGAACTAATTTTTTTGGGAATGTAAGTTGATTCCAATTCTTGTAACTTTTGTTTCATAGTGGATTGTTTATCCCTTAGTATCGTGGTTTTTTTCCGTAATGGTTTTTTCACATAAAATCTATGTGTTCTCCATGATTGCTCGGATTTTTCACTTCTCTGTTGCGTGTTTGATTCATTCTAAGATTGCTTCCATGCCTAACATGTGGTGGCTGCACACATCAAGTGGTATCAGAGTGTAGGCTTTTACGTTGGTTTTTTAAAAATGAATCTGAGAAGGTGATCGAAGTGATAGAATGTGAAATTCAAGATAGAGAAATTTACAGGTAAAAACAACTTCAAATCATAGAGGTAGAATATGAAAGCCCTCCTAATTTAATAAGGGGTGTCACAGGTACTCCTTGGTAAAAATGAAAATCCTGAATTGATGAAAGAAGAGGATTGGGATGAACTTGATCAGAGGGTGATTAGTGCAATTTAATTGTATTTGGCTGACAAAGTCCTTTATAATGTTATCAATGAGACAACTATCGTGGGCCTATGGGCGAAGTTGAAGAGGATCTACATGATGAAGTCAATCTTCAATCGTCCATATCTAAAGGGACAACAATACACTCTTAAGATCGTAGAAGAGTCAAATCTCTTTAAACACATCAACGTCTTCAACAAACTAGTTTGCAAACTGACCAGTGTGGATGTGAAGATCGATGAAGAAGACAAAGCCCTAATTTTGTTGATGTCCTCTACAAATTCCTATACGAATCTAATGAATATGTGCCATGGTAGGGATACCATGAACCTTGATATCGTCATTTCAACCCTTCAGTTAAAGCACCAGAGAAGAAATACGGTGGGGAAGGTACTATGGTGCCTTGGTTGCAAGGGGGAAATTTGTTATTGCACTGATTTGTGCGCTTTTTTTGTCAATCACGTGAGTCATTATGTAAGGGAGTTGGTTGAGACCTTAAAAGTTGAAGACCAAAGATCAACGTGGAGGTGGAGCACCAAGGAGCAAAGAATAGGTAAATGAGGTACCTTGGTGACCCTAACCCTTGACCCAAAACAACCTAAACCTCTACATGATATTAACACTAGCAGATAAATCCTTTTTTATCATCACTTAGCCTTCTGAGCCTTATTTGAACATACTTAAATTAGCTTTAGAGGTCTCGAGTTACTGAAAAATCTTCACAATTTTAGCAACCTTCGGTCCCACCGAACCCACCCTTGATCTGACTGAAATCAACTAAAATAGATTGGTGTGCTATGATAAAAAAAAAATCTAGTAATTTGGTTACAACCAAATGCCACATTCAATTCGACCGAAGACCATATTTGATGGGAGCAAAAGTACCGAAATATATCCAATGGATTTCCGATCTAATTGGTGTGACTGAAGCTCAATTTGGTCAGATCGAAGACTAGCCATTTCAGCCATTTTATGAGCATTGGAACTTGATTTATTAATATAGAGCATCCGGTATTTGGTCATTTGGATGGATTTTTTTTTCCAATAGAAGCTTAGGTGAATCCATAATCTTATTCTACGCCTTGAGCCTCTAATTCTATGAGATTTGATCCATCTTCTTGAGCTTTAACACTCTAACAAGGATTTCAACCTCAATGTTAAAAATGAACTTAATCTCCACCATTTTCTAGATATTAGACCCAAGCTTATTGGTATACCCTTTGTCTAAATTCTTTAGAACATCCATCTAGGTGAATCTCCTAGGATTACAGTCTTTCATTAGTTGTATGAGATTCACCCAACCTCCCATCACGTTGGTCACCGCAAAGGAGCATCACATGCAAGGTGTTTGAGATTTGAGCTGAAGCATTGGCAATGCATCGAAATCAATGATTAGGGGAGAAAAGTGGGAACTGATTGAAGCATGAGAGAAAGTTGATCATGCAACTTAAGATGGCATGTTAAATTGGCTCAATTCAACAAGTAAGTGTCATATATGAGTCTATACTCTCTTTTCTCGTGTAGGATTAAAGGTAAGAGTTTGTTACCCAAACTCAATAGGTTCTTGTGTAGGACTTGAGCTCTTGTGTAGGGTCGAATTAACCGAACATGGGTGGGTACGTGTTAGTCTTTGTGGGAGACTCTAGTGGGAATAAACATAAGTCCTTGGAATAGGACCGAGATTTGTAGCTAGCCTATAGAAAATGACATAAGTCTCTAAGAGAAGTGATCCTTGTGTAGGATTGTAAAGGTTAAAGGTGAACCTAATTTAAAACCTCCAATCATAAAATCCATTACACTCATGGGTTGAGTGCGTCCACCCAGAGTGGAGTAGGGAAATTGAAACACTATATAGACTTGTGTTTAGGATTGTCTTTTGAACACGTGTTTAATTATGCTTAAGTGATTGATTGACAAATTATATGTATACATGACTAGATGAATGTTAGGAGTTTATAGATAGTTCATAACATACACACACGTACACTATCATTTATAAACCACTTGCTTCATTAGCTTATCATTTGTAGTCTATTTGATTGGACCCTCTATTAGCTTGGAAGCCTTACAGTTAATTTCCTTAGTGTTAATTAGAAATTAGTTTAAGTAAGTAATTGTATGTTTAATTGGTATTGTATGTTTAATTGGTAAAAGTTTTTGTCATAACCATCTCTTCTGAGACATATCCTTCATTCCATAGCTTCATCAAGCTTCTACACATATAAACCACAGGCCCATCACCATACACCATTTCAAGATTGTCTGAGCGAGATAAGGGGAACTTGTGATCGAGGTCCAAGTTGAAGGGCAAATGGAAGCTAAAGGGTTAGAATTGTGGTAGGATATGACATATGAAGAAGGATTGTACAAATTCCAAAATCTAGAAAGATGAGAATTCAAATACTTCACCAAAGGAGGCTAATTTAGCAGAATCTAGTGAATGCACGTTTGGTTGTGACGTATTGTCACTGTCTAAAGTCGGACACCTATGTAACAAGTGGATTTTAGATACAGGGATATTGTATTGCATGTGTCATCATTGGAGTTGCTTTGTCATGTACAACAAGTATGATGGTGTCCTGGTTCTTATGGGCAATGATCATGCCAATAAGATGATTGGAATTGGATTAGTTCGTATAAGAATGTTCGATGGGGTGCGGCGTACTCTGACTGATGTGAGGCATGTTTTGGACTTGAAGAAAATCTGATATCTCTAGGAGCTCTTGATGCACTCGGGTGCAATTTCTCTAGCTGTGATGGTGTCCTAAATTTTTCAAAAGGGGCACTCACTATTATGAAGGTAAATAGGAATTAAAACCTTTATAGGTTGATCCGGAGCATTGTATTGGGTGGAGTTACAATATCTGTAGTGGAATCCACATAGCACTTTTGTGGCACAAATGCCTAGGCTAAATGAGTGAGTGTGGTATGAAGGTACTATTTGATCATGGTTTAATTCCTGCTTTTAAAATTTTTTATTTAGATATATATGAACATTGAATATAAGTTAAACAATCAAGATTGTCATTTAAAACTAGGAAGCATACTAATACAGGACAGTTTGACTATATGCATTTTGATTGTAGAGGCCGTTACCCACTATTTTTAGATGAAGATTGTCATCCTTCATAACATTTATTGACGACTTCTCTAAAAAAGTTTGGGTTTATTTTCCATTACATAAATTCAATGTTTTCTCCACCTTCAAAGCATTCAAGGCAATGGTCGAAAAGCAAACAAGGCAAAAGTTGAAAGTTCTGAGGAGCGATAATGGTGGAGAGTTTACTTCTAAAGAATTTAATCAATTTTATAAGAATGAGGGGATCGTGAGGTATAACACAATAAGGCATACACCAGAGCAGAATGGTGTGGTAGGGTGCATGAATCAGACTCTTTTGGAAATAGCCCGAAGTATGTTGAGTAACATTAGTTGGGTAGGGAGCTATAAGCTGAGGCCGTTAATGCGACTTGTTATTTAGTCAATCATTCTCCACCTACGCCAATTGATTGTAAAATTTCCAAAGAGGTATGGAGTAGTCGGGAAGTTGACTACTCGAGGTTGTGGATATTTGGTTATGATGCATGCTCTTATGTACCAATAAGTTATATCAAAGGACTAAAAAATGTACATTTGTCGGTTATGGTGATGGAGTGAAAGGGTACAAATTGTACGATCGGGTTTCACAAAAAAATCATATTTATCCATGATAAAAAATTCGATGAAGGTTCATTGTATCGGAAGGATAAGCATAAGGAAACTGAAAAATCGGTTGTTGATATTAAAATAGACAGAGGTGAAATATCTGAAGAAACTGAGCAACGGCAAGAGGTATAGGAGGAGGCGGTGGCACCAACTATTAGGAGAAATCTTCTAAGAAATTGCATAGTGCCTTTGAGATATAGGGATGACTCAAATATTGTGTTTTCTCTTATTACGGACGAGGGAGATCCGTATACTTTTTAAGAAGCATTAGATGACTAAAATGCTGAAACGTGGATGGCGACGATGCATTATAAGATGGATTCCTTTTACAAAAACGAAATGTGGGAGCTCGTGAAGCTACCCGTTGGATGGAAAGTGATTGGGTGTAAGTGAATTTTTTGTAAGAAACTATATAGGTATAAGGTAAGACTGGTTGTAAGGCTATTCTTAAAATGAAGGTGTCGACTTCAGTTAGTTGTGAAGCAGGCATCTATCAAATTTGTATTGGGATTGGTTGCCCAATATAATATGAAATTGGAACAGTTGGTTGTCAAGACAACTTTCCTATATGGGGAACTATAAGAACATAATTACATGAAGCAACCTAAAGGGTTCGAGGTGTAGCGAGCAAAGAATGAGGTTTACAAGTTAAAGAGGCCATTGTACGTCCTGAAACAGTCACATAGGTAGTGGTATAAAAAGTTTAATTCTTTCATAATAAGTTAACGGTTTATCACAAGTGAATTCAATCATTGTGTTTACTTTAGATCACTGAGTTATGAGGAATTCATTATACTTGTATTGTATGTTAATAATATGCTTATCATTAGACGTAATATGTCTGAAAATAACGTACTGAAGGCTCATTTATCCAAGACATTCGAGTTGAAAGATCTTTGGATTACAAAAAGGATTCTCGACATTGATGTACATAGAGTCAGGGAAATGAGCATGTTATGGTTGTCTCATGATGAGTATCTTGAGAAGGTCTTGGTAAAGTTCGTACTTGATAAGGCTAAACCGGTTAGCACACCTCATTTTTATCTTTATTCAAAATAATGTCATACATTAGATTAAGAAAAGTAATTTTTATCTTGTGTACCTTACTCGGGTGCGGTTAGCAATCTTATGTATGTCATGGTGTGCAATAGATTAGATATTTCACATGCAGTGGGTGTTGTAAGCAAATACATGTTAAACCCCAGCAAGCAACATTGGAAGATAGTGAAATGGTTACTTCGCTACATAAGGGTATGACAGACTACGTCTTGACATTCGATAAATCTAAGGAGAAACCGATAGGCTATATGGGTGCTAATTATGTTGGTAATGTGGATAACATAAGATTGACTTCCAATTACTCATTTTTATTAGCGGGCAGAGAGATCAGTTGGATGTCCAAGCTTTAGTCTATGATTATACTTTTTACAACTGAAGCTGAGTATATGACGGTAACAAAAGCATTCGAGGAAGCAATTTGGTTAAGAGGAATAATGAATGATTCGAGCTTCAGTAGGAATCTGTGTCATGCATTGTGATGGTGAAAGCGGGATCAATTTGGCAAAGAACTCAGTGTATCACTCCAGGACTAAACACATTGATGTGCAATATCAATTTTACTAGTAGATACTAGAGGAAGGCAGTGTTACTCTAGAGAAGATTCACACAAGCGAAAATTTGGTAGACATGCTTACTAAGGTTGTTCTTGCATAGAAGTTCAGGTTTTACTTAACTTCTCTGAACTTGGCGAATGATAAATTAAGACTTAATGTGCACACGAAGCGATAATGAAGCTAGAAAGAAATTTAGAAATGGTGATAGTGGCTTGAAACAGTAGAGATGCAAGATTGAAGCTACGGCGAGATTGTTGATTGAGTGCTTTCAATTTGATGCAGATACAGGGTTTTTCAATTAATCGACAACCACATCGATCGAACGAGAAAATCCTGAATTAATCAGTTCTCCCTGGACACTTTTGTGCATGTTCAATTCGATCAATCATGGGGTGCCGATCGATTGAAGATCATCAATTAGAGTCGATTGATCAATGGTCTATCGACGGTTCACATCACTTTTGTGTAAGTGCATTATTTTATTTATAATTCTATAATCGCGTTATATAAATCGTGTTTATACGGGACTAGGGTTAGTGCAAAGAGTGCAAAATGTGAGAGCTTGAGAGCCAATAGGTTTTGAAGGGAGAAAACAAGAGTTTTCATATCTGTAAATTGATTTCATCTCTTGTAACTTTCTGGTCATAGTGGATTATTTATTGCTTGGTGCCATGATTTTTTCCCACAATCATTTTTCCATATAAAATCTTTGTGTTCTTTGTGATTGCTTAGATTTTTCATTTCTCTTTTACATGTGTGTTTGATTCATTTTAAGATTGCTTCCGCACCTAATGTGTGGCGGCTAAGCACAACAATAATCATATCACTTGTGTTTGACTAAAATGATGATTTTGATACATTGTTTGCTTCGTCTTGAAATCATAGTAAAAATGGTAATTTTAATTGACTCTTTATACATTAGCCCTAATTCATGCTTAAACAAAAATCAAGGAATGATAATGATGGCTCCTTTACCGCGTTTTAGAAGTTGGAAAATCTAACTAACCCAAAAGTTAATTACATATCCAATCAGCTGACATGATAGAAAGATGGTACTTTCTGCCATATACACGGATACCCATAGCATGTATATGACAAAGTCAACATATTACAACTTGCTTTGGCATTTGAATTCAGGGTAAATTCAACCATTGCTTAGTTATAGATTTTTATGGGGGAAAGTGGTTATCCAAAATGCCTTAAAATATCTTCCAATATTTTGAAAATATTCTTAGTTTTTTATCTTAAGGAAATTAATTGCAGGAGTGTAATTGGCCAAGTACTAATCACTTTATATTTCGTATAAATAATTTTGACCGTCTATTTTAGACTCTACTAATGGTTAAACCCTCCAGACATGGTAATTTCTGCATGATAGACCGAAAAAAGCTTGTGCTTGATATCTAATGGGAGTGCACTGGATTGTTCAAGTCAACCATCCAAATTATGGGCTCTAACAAATATAAAGTGACTGAATTGGTCCAACTGTCCGATCGGTGGAAGCGGATTGGCTGGTGTACCACACACCAGCAATCTAGCTGGTGTGTTGACATAAGCAAGTTCTGTGGGTCCCATCATGAGGTATGTGTTATATCCAAACCGTTCATCCATTTACAAATCTCGTCAGGCTTGAGCAGAAAAATAAAACAGATCTAAAGATCAAGTGGAATCCCACTACCGCGTACATGGGTATGTGGCGGGTGCATGTGTTTTAAAAAAAAAAAATGGGGACAAAACTGCAAAACACAGTGAGGAATGAACGTCTAGAATTGAAACCCTTTCGGAGGTCACATACGTTTTGGATCAATATGATATTTGTTTTTCCTATTCATCCATGTCTTTGTGACCTTATGAACAGATTGGATGGAAAATAAGCTTTATGGTGGCCCTACGAAAAATCATTATACCGCTGGTATTTGGACTCGATTAGCTACTGACAGGTTGAGTAGCGAAACTGGCTACCGAAGTGATGTCACCAAGTTCTGTGGGGCCTACCAATATGTATTTGTTGTATCTACACCATCCATACATTTGGAGAGATCATTTTAAGGCATGATCCAAAGAATTAGGCAGATCCAAGGCTGGAGTGGATCCCACCTCGAAAAATAGAGGGGAGAGTGACATCCACCGTTGAAACCTTCTGAAGGTCCACCATGATGTTCATTTGAGATCGAAACTGTTCATATGTTAAACCAGACATGAAAGAAGGGAAAATATAATATAACATTGATCGAAAACTTTTGTGACCCTTAGAACTTTTTAACAGTGGGTGTCACTCTCCCCACTGCTTTTTGTGGTGGGGTCCATTGGAGCTTTGGATCTGACTCATTCTTTGGATAATTCCCTAATATGATCTCTCCAAATGGATGGACGGTGTGGATACAAAACATACATCATTGCCAGGCCCACAAAACTTGGTGCCGTCGCTTCAGTAGCCAGTCTTCCTACTCAACCTGTGAGTAGCTAATCCACGTCCCTGGTATTTGTGGTGTGGTGCAGTTGAGCTTTGGAAATTATTCATTTATTTGGCTCATCCTCTAAAATGATATCAAAACATGGATAAACTGTTTGGATATAATAAATATATTATTTTGGACGTAATTTTGATCTCCTTTGAACCGTTTATACAACCCGGTGCTCAAAGAGCGGCGGCGATTGTATGCGCACACGTACCCACACCAACTATATAGCTGGTGTATGGTACACCAGCCAATCCGCTTCCCCATTTGGGACATCTATAAAACCATAACATGTCCCATCTCAACAAACAAGTCTCCATTTATTAAATGTTAGAACCATCCCATCAATCTGATTATAGAATATTGACGTGTTTACAATGGACTTCACCAACTTTGTTGGTTTGATTTGAGTTACATGTATTTGTGACTCGTGTAGAAATTCAGGAATGCATGTGCAACATCCACTACACCACATGCATTTGGTTGTTGTCTGATGTTTCTCGAATGATCACGAATTTCGTTTCTAAACCAATTCCCACTTGTAACCTACTCATTAAACGTGGAAGGGTCGCGATTCGATGAGGGCCCCTCAATAGGAGTGGAAGACGTGGCTAAAATTCAAGCATACAACAAACGTCAGAGATCCGGGCATTTATTAGGTAGCATACACCGCGAACATATCATGGGCACAATAATGTTCACTTGTAAGAGAAGAAATGGGCAGTTATAAAGAGAAGTTCTAACCGTCCAAATTTCACCTACATGCGTGGCTCGTTTGATGAGCCTGCTCTCCTCATATGACAAGTCTATAGTGGGATTGTGTGACGTCCCGAAAATATGATGCCTGAGTATGGTGACTCGGGTCCTGAATTCTAAAATGTTAACTGCATAAGTGTCGGGTCCACTGGTGATGACATTGACAATGCCGCAGTTTTGGACGCCTGAGTTGGATGCTCAAGGTGCGCAAAGCCTGAGAATCACCTAGTAATGCTGCAAATGGGGAAAAACTCTCACATAGGTACGATTAATATTCATCCCATGTGTAAATAAATCAGAATAACATGTTTCAAATTTAGCTGATATCAAACAAAGAACATGATAAATAAAGCATAAAACAATAGGACAAATGTCGCAAGTATATAAATCAAAAATGGTTCTCACGGGATCTACACACACAATAAATAATCCAAAGTATGAAATATGGTTTCTTCCATGCTCCGGGTAATGGAGTGTGCCTCCCTCTTCTATATATTTAAGCTCAAGACGGTTTGTCCAATGTGTGGTATTTGCAAGTTCTCTCATTTCTCTATTTCCTCTCTCCCTTTTGAGTCCTCTTTCTCTCATTCTTTTTTGTCCATCCCTTGGCTTCAAATAGGAGCTTTGTTTGGAGTTTTGGATAATAATGTGGTGCCCTCTTAGTTTGAGGAGGTAAAGGTAAAAGGTATGGTTCATTTATGCTTTTCCTTCCCTCTATTTGTCCCCTTTTCTCTTCATATGTTCTCATTCCTTCTCTCTTTATCCCATAGGTGCTCTTTTGAGATTTTAAAGTGTGGTGCCAAGTAGTGGATGCAGTGACATTTCAAGTTTGAGGTAGTACATGGAGTGGGCGTTTTTCAAGATTTTTCATTTTCTATTTTGCTCTCTTTTTCTCCCCTTTCCCGCATGCACAAAATGATATCTTCTTTCATGTCCATGAAGCTACATGTAAGGAGTATTGTTTTCTTTGGAAGTTTTTGTGATATATAAATAATGGATGCAAAGTGATTACTTCGGCCCCAAGTGCATTTGGGTGGGCCCAAGCTTCATTTTGGATCCCATTATCATGCTTTCTTTGCTCGTCTCCATGCTCTTTTTCCTTTCTTCTTTTCATTTTCACAAGTGATTGGGCCCATTGAGATGGGATGGCCCACATCAGATTTTTGGCCTTTAAAATTCTCTGTGGTGGCCCAAGTGTCTTTTGGGAATCTTATGGACCAGAGAAAATGATCCGTGTTGTGCTCTTATGTTTAAACAAGGTTAGGATTTCATATTAGACTCGAGGGAGACAGGTGACCCATCCCTTTTTTTAGGGATTTTTGGGTTGGCTTGCTCCTTTATGTTTTTGGGTTTAGGTTCCCTTGTTAGTCAATGACTTAGTTATGTAAGGCCCAAGTGGACTCACTTTAGGAATATTATTTGCTTTAATGTGAGTTTTTTTCAGGCCTTGAATTAGAAATCTTGATCTCATTTGCACATGAGTATTGCCGCTCTTGCTTGAAGGTTGATCATGACTTAGTTCATAGGACAGCCCTTTATAGGTGTAAGAGATGGGCATCCTTGATTTGGACTTTCTACTGCTTGGATGGGTTTGCACTTTGCCTTTCTTCAGCAGCTTTGTACATGATTTCTCTTGTATTCTTCTATGAAGGATTGGGCACTTGTACTTGTATGATCTAGACGGTATGGTAAATGAAATGTACCTTTATGCTCCATATCTTGGTCACTTAATGTATGTTCCTGATATCTTTGGTCTTGAGGAAACTGATTGATGGCATGGATCATGTCTTGGAGATGCTTTAATGGTCTGAATTGTTTAGGTCTACCTTGATCATCCTTTGGGAATTTTTGGGCCTAACGGGCCTATTTCGAGCCCACATTTTCATGATTGGTCACTTGGAGAAGGTCTTGGATGGTGTTGACACTACGTGAAAAATGGAGAAAAAAAAAATGACGGATTTAGAGATGGTTCTGGACCGTCTCTAAAATTGCTTGGTTTAGAGGCGCTTTAGAAACGGCAGTAAACCGTCTCTAAAATTTTAGACGGCCCCTAACCGTCCCTAATATTGTCTTAAAAATTTAAACGTCCACAAATCATTTAAGATGGTCCATGAACGTCTTAAATGCGATCATCTGAGACAGTCGATGACCGTCTTATATGAAGTCATCTGAGACGGTCATTGGTTGTCTTTTACTTGTAATCTGAGATTGTCAAAGACCGTCTCTATTAAAGACTGTCAAAGACCATCTCAGACCGTCTCTATTAGAGACTGTCAAGGACCGTCTCTAATGCTCAGGTCAAAATTTTAAAAGCTCAAAAAAATTATAGATTTTGAAAAGGAAAAAAAAAGTTCAGAAGCTTAGAAAAAATAATTAACAATGTTTAAGAAAAATTTAAATTTTGAAAAAAAAAATCGATAAAAAAATGATATTTTGAAAAAGAAAATTTAAAAAATTAAACAAAATTGTGAAAATATTGACAAATTATAATATATATATATATATATATATATTAAAGAAGAAAACTAGATTTTGTATTTTGACAAGAAAAATTAAAAAGTTATATAACAAAAGTGAGATTAAAAACTGATATTTTGAAAAAGAAATTAAAAAAATTAAACAAATTTGTGAAAAAATTTGACAAATTGTAAAAAAATATATATATTAAAAAAGAAAACTAGATTTTGTATTTTAACAAGAAAAATTGAAAAGTTAGATAACAAAAGTGAGATTTTGATGATGTGTTGTATATCCTTGTCGCCCATATGTTTCTCCAACCCATTTTTGGGTCGGGTATAAAAAATTATGTAGATTTAAATCTTAAGTGGACCACACCACTGGAAAGAATGATAATATAGTACCTTGCCATTAAAAATTATAAAGAGCTCATCGTAAGGTTTTAGTAATGTTTATTTGCAATCCAACTTGTTAATAATATAAAGAAGATCTAGATGAAGGTAAACTACAAAGATCAAATTGATCCAAAACTTTCGTGGCCTTCAAAAGGTTTTTAATGGTTATTCATCATTGTTTTGATTGGTATGGCCCACCTGAGATTATTGAGTTCTTATAATTTGAAATCACATCCTAAAATATGATGGAAAAATATATGGATGGTGTCGATATACATAAAATATATCAAGGTGGGCTCTACACAATTAGAGTAACACCTATGAAGGAGTTACCTAAATAGTGAAATGGTACTATAAGGTCACCTCATGGGAACTAATTTCCATGAGGTTAATCTGTGTGGGCCCCACCATGATGTGTGCAGAACATCAACACCATGCATTTGATGTATCCCCTTTAAGTCCAAAAATCAGTCATATACGAAACTCAGTGGGCCATAGCATCTAAAACAATGTGAAGACATCCCTAAAATATATAAAAGCATTTGGTAGGGCCCACATGAGTTTTGAATGTGTATGAAACTTGGTCTGACTCATCCAAGTGGGACACACATAATGAATGGGCTGGATCTATGAACCACATCTAGGTGGGCCCAATAAATGATTATGAATGTTTTAATGGGAGGGTAACCCTCTCAACTATAGTATGTGGTGTGGCCCACCCAAGTCATGGATTGACTTTATTTTTAAGGTCGTGGCCACTATGGAATGGTGCATCTGACTGACGGGGCAAATCCAAAGTTCTAGTGAACCCACCATAGAAAAGAGTGGGATGGTGACACCCACTATTGAAACCTTCTTAGGGCCCGTCGTGATGTTTGTTTGAGATCCAACTTGTTTATAAGTTAATACAGACATGGATGCAGTTGAAAATTGGTCTGACCCCTCATCCAAGTGGGACACATATAATGAGTGGGTTGGATATGTGAATCACATTTAGGTAGGCCCAATATATGATTATGAATGTTCTAAGGAAACCCCTCCATTATATTATGTGGTGTGGCCCACATTTAGGCTGATGTTTGTGTTTTCACTTCATTCATATTTTTTTTTGATGTTATGAACATTTTGGATGACAAATAAACATTACTGTGGGCCCAAGGAAGGTATCAACGGTGGAAATCATTATTCCACACTGTTTTGTGTGGCATGGTCCACTTGAGTTATGGATTTACCGAAATTTTGGGATCAACCCACACCGTTCATCCATTTTTAGAGATCATTTTATAGAATTATCCAAAAAATGAATCATATCCAAAGATTAAATGGACCACACCACAAATAAGGGAAACGAATTGGCTCCTCCCCTACACCATCAAATGGCTTGTGGTTGATGCTGTGTGGGCCCAACCATGATGTATTTTTACAAATACATGGATGAAGGTAAAACTAAAATATCAACTTGATCTAAAACTTCAGTGGCCTCCCAAAATTTTTCAATGGTAGACGTTCAGTTTATATTATTTCCTATGATGTGGTCCACTTCAGATTTTTATAGGCTTCATTTTTCAGCTAATGTAATAAAATTATATGTTAAAATGGATGGATGGAGTGGATAAAATGAAAAAATCATGGTGGGCCCCAAAGGATTTACTTAGTATGCTTAGGAACAGATTGGCTACTCCCCCTGACACCAGCCAATGGCTGGTGGTCGGTGCTCTGTTCATCCATGCTATCCATATATTTTTACAGATAATTTTACAATATGAGACCAAAAATGAGATATATCCAAATCTCAAGTGGACCACATTATAGGAAACAGTGTTGAATGAGCATTGACCATTAAAAACATTTTGGTAGCCATAAAAGTTTTGGATCAAGCTGATTTTTGTTTTTTCCCTTCATCTGGTCCTATATGACCAAATCAATAGATTGGATGACAACTAAACAGTACTGTGTGCCTAAGGAGGATTTTAATGGTGGATATCCAATCACTATTGTTCTCATGTGGTGTGGGCCACCTGAGATTTATATTCCTCTAACTTTTGGCATAAAGCTCTAAAATGATCTTTAAAAATGGATGAACAGAATGGATGAAACACATACATCATGGTAGGGCCCACAGAGCACTGACCACCAGCCAGCCCAAAATTAGATGCACGCTCAAAACAGAGCCGCGTGCGCCCAATCTCTCACTCGGCGCCCTCCCTCTTCCCTCTCTCTCACTCTCTTTCTCTCTCTCTCTCACCCCTACCCTCCCTTGCTGCCCTCTCTCTCTCTCTCTCTCTCTCTCTCTCTCTCTCTCTCTCTCTCTCTCTCTCGGTCCTCTCTCCACTACGCCCTCTCTCTCTCTGTTTCTGTCTCTCTCGGTGCTCTCTCGCGCATCCACATGAGGTATCTCTCTCTCTCTCTCTCTATCTCAATCTCTCTCAATCTCAATACCGATTGAAACGATTTGGGGATATGGGGATTTAGGGATTTAGGGATTTGGGGATTTAGGGATTTAGGGATTAAGGTGGGCCCTATTGAGTTTACTCAGTACAATAAGAGCGTACTGAGTAACTCAGTATGCAATCCGATTTCCTCTACAGCACCACCATGATTTATGGCCCTGTATGATCTATGGCCCCACCATGATGTATTTATTTTATCCATGCCATTCATCCATTTTTACAGATCATTTTAGGGCTTTATCCCAAAAATTAGAGGGATGTAAATCAGAGAAATAGAGAAAAATACCCTTTTTAGATTAGAAGCAGAACCCCCTTATTTTTCAGAAGATTGATGCTTTGAGTGCCAAAATCAAGGTGAATTCTAAAACCATTTAAATACAGTTGCACTCTTTCTTTCCAATACAAACATGAAATAGTCTTGAAACATAAATTCAAAAATCCTAATGTGTACTAGGCATGAGTTGAATTTTTTAGTAAGATGTTGACTCAGCTTGAGTTCTGCCTTCATTGTTTTTTCTGTCAAGCTGGGTTGCTTGTTTTCTGGCAAGCTGGCATGAGATATAGATTCCACTCAAATCAAGCTGCCAGTCAATTTTATGTGGTATTTTTGCAGCAATCAGTTCTGCCAGCTGCTATTTTAGAACTCCCAAATGTGGTCCAAAGTGGATTTGGACCAAAGTGAGGATAGTTCCATTCCATTATTAATATATGTCTAGGCCCAAATTGAGATTATAATAGTTTCTTGTTCAACTTCAAATGCATGGACTCACAACTAGCTGTCATTTTGAAATTATGAACTAAAAATGGCGCCACTCATGTGTTGTTCATTTCTTCCATATTGAGTTAGATTATTGCAGTTCATTTGAAATGAGCATCCCAATGCGACCTTCGAACTTGATTTAAAATATGTTTTTCATGGCACAAATGCTTACATATGATTATCGTTCAGAAAGAATTTTTCTTCCGTTAGGAAATGCTATCATGTTACCTATTTCATAGAAGTTATATGAAGTATATCCTGCACATGGCAAGTATATATGGTGATTGGGACTGTTCGCTGGTTGTCACTACATTGGTGAGCAATGAGCCAAAATGACAGAGATTGGACTGCTCTAATCACCCATTTATGGCAAGTTTCGCCTGTTGAATGTGGAAGGATGTTTGTATTTTGAGTTAACTGTACTTTTCAGCAAATGTCTCAACAAAATGACTTCATTTAATAAAGATAATATAGGGTGAAAGCTATAGTAGTCTATTCATAATACTGGTTACAACGTCATAGCCAATGGACTACAGATTGTCACCAATGTAGCCTATCTAATGAGTATATTGTTGTAATTTTCGCCCCAAGTGATATTTGAAATATGAACCACGTTTTTCACAACTTGAATATTAGACTGAGATGATAAATTATAGGAAAATAAAGATGGTTTATGCAAACATTTCTTGTATATCAGTCCCTCGAGAGGACATGTTACGAGGGAAGGTGGATTGTCTGTTGACACCCTTGTGAGCTGACTTGACATGAGCTGAGCAATGGCTTCCAAGTGACCATCATCTTCTAAATGTAAATTGGGTTTCAATCAAGTGCATTCAAATCACATGATTTGATTTTTCAACGATTGGACTGTTAACAACCACCAGGATGAATGTGCTTGTTTTTAACTAAACTGGTTCCAGCTCCATGGGTAAGTGGTAGATAGACTCTACTTCAACACTGAGATCATGGGATTGAGTGCCCATGTGGTGTGAGTGGGTGTGTGTGGTGTGGGTGTGGGTGTGTAAAAATAAATAAATTTACATGATATATGTAGTAGGAAATCATCTTCCTTTAAATCCCTCTCTTTGCACAAAAAGTGTTCATCTTGGGTTACGCCTTGAATCTTAATTTCTCAGGCGTGTATTCAGATGAAAAGTGAATTTGATTTTAGGAATGTGTTGTTCTATTAAGAATTCTAGCTGTTATTATGGTTCAGTTATCGAAGAAAGCATCAAACTTTATTCTTACAGGTAGTTTTTGAAGTTGGTATTTTACATACTCTCAACCATGAAACATACTTATGGTTTTAGATTGGTCGAAAACCCTTTTATAGACTGGTAGGATGTACATCTTCTTTGTGGACATTTAGACCCTGTATTTTGAACTAGTAGATGCTACCTATGGAGTGGTAGAGCTTCCATTTGGATTAGTAGGTCCTATCTTTTGGGAATAATAGACCCTCTCATAGGACTGGTATACATTTACATTCGACTGACAGTCCCTCCATTTTGACTAGTTGACTTGTTGTTTGATTGGTAGAGGATCCATTTAGAATATGCGTTGATTGTGTATTTGAATATTTTTAAATGCAGCAACCAGAAACGATTTGAGACGACGTTCAATGATACTTTGTTAAATATGAAATTTATAACCTTTAGTAACTTGGTTAATTAAAAAGAACTATGTAGTGGCTTGATCTCAATCTGACTTTTTGGGTACGTAGGCAGCCGTTCGTAATGTATAGAATATCGGTGCAGCCACAAATCTTTTTTCTCCTTTGAATTGTAACAGACTGTATTGGTTGCATTTTTCTTTGTCATACAGGTTGCATTTTTCTCTGTCATACAGGTTGTGGCTATCAAAGATATAATATCACCTCCTTATAGGGAAACATTTAATGATGTGTACAGGTAAATTCATTTTTTCTTATTCCTTATATTATTTCCCAGTTATATTTGTGTTGGTTTTAGAATACAGGTAGCAATAGAAAGTATTGGTCGATTATGGCTTATAGACAAAGGGATGAGTAACCAACAATACGAATGTGGGAGGCCTTCCCCAGGTATCCAGATGCTTTTAGATATAATTATGTTGTTTTTAAATGTATTAGCTTGAAATTGATGGAGCAGACCCGGATGTGCTTCGGAGCTATCCAGATGTTAAGCGGGGGTCCCTGGAAGGTGGGAACCGATGTTATGACCATGATGAAGCTGTCTATTTCCTATGGACAATATTGGAGTGACCTGGCCATTTGGACAAGCCATGTTTATGTATTTACTCGAAATTGATGCAGCAGACCCAGATGTGCGTTGGAGTTATCCGGATGTTAAGCGGGGGTCCCTGAAAGATGGGAACCGTTATTATGACTATGATGAAGCTGTCCATTTTCTATGGACAGCATTAGAAGGGCTTGATCAATTGGAGCAGGCCATTTTTATATCTATATTTGCAGGGACCACACCCTTAACCTATAACCTAAACCTATTCTCAAATTCCAAAACCTATAACTACAACCTAAACCTATAACCTAAACCTATAAACTATAACCTAAACTCAATTCCCTAAACTTTAACCTACAACCTAACCTAAACCTATTGTCAAACCCTAAAACCTATAACCTAAACAATAACCTAAACCTATAACCTAAACTCAATTCCCTAAACCTTAACCTATAACCTAACCTAAACGTATACTTATAACCTAAACCTATTCTCAAATTCCAAAACCTATAACCTAAACTCAATTCCCTAAACCTTAACCTATAACCTAACCTAAACCTATACTTATAACCTAAACCTATTCTCAAATCCCAAAACCTATAACTATAACCTAAACCTTAACCAAAAACCTATAACCTAACCTAAACCTAAACCTATAACCTTAACCTTAACAGATAACCTTAACCTAAACCTAAACCTAAAACTAAACCTATAACCTAAACCTATTCTCAAATCCTTAAACCTAAACCTAAACCTATTCTCAAATCCCTAAACCTAAACCTAAAACCTAAATATATTCTCAAATCCCTAAACCTAAACCTACACCTAATCCTAATCTCAACTCCCTAACCTAAACCTAAACCTAAACCTAAACTTGAAAACCCAAACCAAAACCTGATCCTGAACCTGAACTCGATTTCCTAAACCTAAACCTTAACTTATTCTCAATTCCCTAAACCTTAACCTATAACCTAAACATAAACTTAAAACCTAAATGTATTCTCAAATCCTTAAACCTAAACCTACACCTAATCCTAATCTCAACTCCCTAACCTAAACCTAAACCAAAACTTGAAAACCCAAACCTCAACCCGATCCTGAACCCGAACCCAATTTCCTAAACCTAAACCTTAACCTATAACCTAACCTAAACCTATACTTATAACCTAAACCTATTCTCAAATACCAAAACCTATAACTATAACCTAAACCTTAACCAAAAACCTATAACCTTAACCTAAACCTAAACTTATAACCTTAACCTTAATATATAACCTTAACCTAAACCAAAACCTTAACCTAAACCTATCACCTAAACCTATTCTCAAATCCCTAAAGCTAAACCTAAACCTATTCTCAAATCCCTCAACCTAAACCTAAACCTTAATGTATTCTCAAATCCCTAAACCTAAAACTACACCTAATCCTAATCTCAAGTCCCTAACCTAAACCTAAACCCAAACTTGAAAATCCAAACCTAAACCCAATCCCGAACCCGATTTCCTAAACCTAAACCTTAACCTATTCTCAATTCCCTAAACCTATAGCTTATAACCTAAACCGAAACCTAAAACTATACCTTAACCTAAACCTAAACCCTAAACCTATAACCTATAACCTAAACCTAAACCTAAAACCTAAATGTATTCTCAAGTCCCTAAACCTAAACCTGCACCTAATCCTATTCTCAACTCCCTTACCAAAACCTAAACTTAAACGTGAAAACCCAAACCTAAACCCGATCTTAAACCCGAACCCGATTTCCTAAACCTAAACCTTAACCTATTCTCAATTCCCTAAACCTTAACTTATAACCTAAACATAAACCTAAAACCTAAATGTATTCTCAAATCCCTAAACCTAAACCTACACCTAATCCTAATCTCAACTCCCTAACCTAAACCTAAACCTAAACTTGAAAACCCAAACCTCAACCCGATCCTGAACCCAAACCCGATTTCCTAAACCTAAACCTTAACCTATAACCTAACTTAAACCTATACTTATAACCTAAACCTATTCTTAAATCTCAAAACCTATAACTATATCCTAAACCTTAACCAAAAACCTATAACCTAACCTAAACCTAAACCTATAACCTATAACCTTAACCTAAACCTATAACCTTAACCTTAACATATAACCTTAACCTAAATCTAAACCTAAACCTAAACCTATTCTCAAATCCCTAAGCCTAAACCTAAACCTTAATGTATTCTCAAACCCCTAAACCTAAACCGACACCTAATCCTAATCTCAACTCTCTAACCTAAACCTAAACCCAAACTTGAAAACCCAAACCTAAACCCTGTCCCGAACCCAAACTCGATTTCCTAAACCTAAACCTTAACCTATTCTCAATTCCCTAAACCTATAGTTAAAACCTAAACCGAAACCTAAACCTATACCTTAACCAAAACCTAAACCCTAAACCTATAACCTATAACCTAAACCTAAACCTAAAACCTAAATGTATTCTCAAATCCCTAAACCTAAACCTACACCTAATCCTAATCTCAACTCCCTAACCTAAACCTAAACCTAAACTTGAAAACCTAAACCTCAACCCGATCCTGAACCCAAACCCGATTTCCTAAACCTAAACCTTAACCTATAACCTAACTTAAACCTATACTTATAACCTAAACCTATTCTTAAATCTCAAAACCTATAACTATATCCTAAACCTTAACCAAAAACCTATAACCTAACCTAAACCTAAACCTATAACCTATAACCTTAACCTAAACCTATAACCTTAACCTTAACATATAACCTTAACCTAAATCTAAACCTAAACCTAAACCTATTCTCAAATCCCTAAACCTAAACCTAAACCTTAATGTATTCTCAAACCCCTAAACCTAAACCGACACCTAATCCTAATCTCAACTCTCTAACCTTAACCTAAACCCAAACTTGAAAACCCAAACCTAAACCCGATCCCGAACCCGAACCCGATTTCCTAAACCTAAACCTTAACCTATTCTCAATTCCCTAAACCTATAGTTAAAACCTAAACCGAAACCTAAACCTATACCTTAACCAAAACCTAAACCCTAAACCTATAACCTATAACCTAAACCTAAACCTAAAACCTAAATGTATTCTCAAATCCCTAAACCTAAACCTACACCTAATCCTAATCTCAACTCCCTAACCTAAACCTAAACCTAAACTTGAAAACCCAAACCTAAACCTGATCCTGAACCCGTACACGATTTCCTAAACCTAAACCTTAACCTATTCTCAATTCCCTAAACCTTAACCTATAACCTAGCGTAAACCTACACTTATAACCTAAACTTCAACCTAAAACCTAAGTGTATTCTCAAATCCTTAAACCTAAACCTACACTTAATCCTAATCTCAACTCCCTAACCTAAACCTAATTGAAAACCCAAACCTAAACCCAATCTCGAAAACGAACCCGATTTCCTAAACCTAAACCTTAACCTATTCTCAATTCCCTAAACCTATATCTTATAACCAAAACCTAAGCCCAAACCTAAACCTGTAACCTATAACCTAAACCTAAACCTAAAACCTAAATGTATTCTCAAATCCCTAAACCTAAACCTACACCAAATCCTAATCTCAACTCCCTAACCTAAACCTAAACCTAAACTTGAAAACCCAAACCTAAACCCGAACCTGATTTACTAAACCTAAACCTTAACCTATTCTCAATTCCCTAAACCTTTATCTTAGAACCATAACCTTAACCTAAACCTAAACCTAAACCTGTAACCTATAACCTAAACCTAAACATAAAACCTAAATGTATTCTCAAATCCCTTAACCTAAACCTACACCTAATCATAATCTCAACTTCCTAACCTAAACCAAAACCTAAACTTGAAAACCAAAACCTAAACCCGATCCCGAACCCGAACCCGATTTCTTAAACCTAAACCTTAACCTATTCTCAATCCCTTAAACCTATAGCTTATAACCTAAACCAAAACCTAAACCTATACCGTAACCTAAACCTAAACCTAAACCTATAACCTATAACCTAAACATAAACCTAAAACCTAAATGTATTCTCAAATCCCTTAACCTAAACCTACACCTACACCTAATCCTAATCTCAAGACCCTAACCTAAACCTAAACCTAAACTTGAAAACCCGATCCCGAACCCGAACCCGATTTCCAAAACCTAAACCTTAATGTATTCTCAATTCCTTAACCTATAACCTATAACCTAAACCTTAACCTAAACCTAAACCTAAACCTATAACCTATAACCTAAACCAAAACCTAAAACCTAATGTATTCTCAAATCCCTAAACCTAAACCTATACCTAATCCTAATCTCAACTCCCTAACCTAAACCTAAACTTAAACTTGAAAACCCAAACCTAAACCTGATCCCGAACCGGAACCTGATTTCCTAAACCTAAACCTTAACCTATTCTCAATTCCCTAAACCTATAGCTTATAACATAAACCGAAACCTAAACCTATACTTTAATCTAAACCTAAACCTAAACCTATAACCTATAACCTAAACCTAAACCTAAAACCTAAATGTATTCTCAAATCCCTAAACCTAAACCTACACCTAATCCTAATCTCAACTCCCTAACCTAAACCTAAACTTGAAAACCCAAACCTAAACCCGATCTCGAACCCGAACCCGATTTCCTAAACCTAAACCTTAACCTATTCTCAATTCCCTAAACCTATAGCTTATAACCTAAACCTAAACCTAAACCTAAACCTAAACCTAAACCTATAACATATAACCTAAACATAAACCTAAAACCTAATGTATTCTCAAATTCCTAAAACTATACCTACACCTAATCCTAATCTCAACTCCCTAACCTAAACCTAAACCTAAACTTGCAAACCCAAACCTAAACCCGATCCTGAACCTGAACCCAATTTCCTAAACTTAAACCTTAACCTATTCTCAATTCCCTAAACCTATAGCTTATAACCTAAGCCTAAACCTTAACCTAAACCTAAACCTATAACCTATAACCTAAACCTAAACCTAAAACCTAAATGTATTCTCAAATCCCTCAACTTAAACCTACACCTAATCCTAATCTCAACTCCCTAACCTAAACCTAAACCTAAACTTGAAAACCCAATCCTAAACCCGATCCCGAACCCAAACACGATTTCCTAAACCTAAACATTAACCTATTCTCAATTCCCTAAACCTATAGCTTATAACCTAAACCTAAACCTAAATCTATAACTTATAACATAAACCTAAACCTAAAACTTAAATGTATTCTCAAATCCCTAAACCTAAATCTTCACCTAATCCTAATCTCAACTCCCTAACCTAAACCTAAACTTAAACTTGAAAACCCAAACTTAAACTCGATCTCAAACCCGAACCTGATTTCCTAAACCTAAACCTTAACCAATTCTCAATTCCCTAAACCTTAAACTATAACCTAACCTAAACCTAAACCTATTACCTGCACTTATAACCTAAACTTAAGCCTAAAAGCTAAACCTAAACCTAAAGCCAAAATGTATTCTCAAATCCTTAAACCTAAGCCTACACCTAATCCTAATCTCAACTACTTAACCTAAACTTGAAAACCCAAACCTAAACCCGATCCCGAACCCAGACCCTATTTCCTAAACCTAAACCTTAACCTTAACCTATTCTCAATTCCCTAAAGCTATAACCTATATACTATAACCTAAACCTTAACCTAAACCAAAAACCTAAACCTAAACCTTGACCTAAACTTAAACCAAAACCTATAACCTAAACCTTAACCTATAACCTATAACCTATAACCTAAACTTATAACCTATAACCTAAAACCTAATCCTAAACCTAAACCTAAACCTATAACCTATAACCTATAACCTATAACCTAAACCTAAACATAAAACCTAAATGTATTCTCAAATCCCAAACCTAGACCTACACCTAATCCTAATCTTAACTCCCTAACCTAAACCTAAACCTAAACTTGAAAACCCAAACCTAAACCCGATCCCGAACCCGAATCCAGTTGCTGTAATCATGTAGCCCAATCACATGGCAAGAAACAAGAATGTATCCCTTTTAACACATGCACCTTTTTACAAAGCTTTAATTTTTGTTGTTGTTTCTATTAACTTGAATTGTAGCCCAAACATGGCAAGAAACAAGAATGTATCCCTTTTAACACATGCCCCTTTTTACAAAGCTTTAATTTTTGTTGTTGTTTCTATTAACTTGAATTGAAACACTTTTTTGCATTATTTGCTTGCATTAGTTTTATTTTAATGATCAGCCTTATTTTAAAAAAGTGCCCACTTTTTTGGAAGAAGTTTATGCAATTCTTCATGATTCTGAATTATAATGTTTTGTTGGTTTAATATTTTTTTTAGATGAAAGACACAAAAAGAAATTGTTGCCAATTTTTTTCTTTTTTTTATTTATGATGTTAAACTTATATGTATTTATGCATGGATGAATGTAATGTGGATAAGATTGTTTGTGTTTGGATGGATGTAGTTTATGTTTGGATGAATGTAGTTTATGTTGGATTTACGTTGTTTGGCTTTAGATGGATGTGAATGTGAATATGATGAAATATATTATATAACAGGTATATATCAGGAAGAATACGATGAAATATATTGTAACAAGTGTATATTGACCCTCTCAGCTTTGAAGGCTCATAAGGGACGGTCCATGACAGTCCTTTTAAAGGACGGTCTATGGCCGTCCTTTGAAGGCTCATAAGAAACGGTCCATGACAGTCTTTTTTAAGGACGGTTCATGATCGTCCTTTTTAAGGACGGTCCATGGCCGTCCTTTGAAGGCCCATAAGAGATGGTCCATGATAGTCCTTTTTAAGGACGGTCCATGGCTGTCTTTTAAAGGCTCATCAGAGACGGTCTGTAATAGTCCTTTTAAAGGACGGTCTATGACCGTCCTTGTAAAGGACGGTCCATGGCCGTCCTTTGAAGGCTCATCAGAGATGGTCCATGATAGTCTTTTTAAAGGACGGTCTATGACCGTCCTTTGAAGGCTCATCAGAGACGATGACCGTCCTTTTTTGTCAATAAGAATGACAGTTTTTGACCGTCCTTTAAGTAATACGACACGTTAAAATTTGACGGCCCATGCGACTGTCCATGACCGTCCTTCTTGGTTATTTGAGACAGTTTTAGACCATCCTTTTTTCACAGTTTTGGCATAGCATGACCGCATTTCATCAAAAGTTGTACCGCCCTGAATTTTGAGGGTCGAGCAAAGCTCTACTCCCGAAATCCAGGACACCACTTATGCAACATGGATAATGATGTTCAGATTTCGTTCATATTAATGAGTTAAACATGAGTGGGATTATACCAAAACAGCATATCATACTCCAGATATAATTAAATTAAGCAAGCGGAAGACTGAAACATATATATTTAAGTATGTAAGTGTTTCACAACCTCCAGAGTATAAGTATGTTACCGGGCTGAATATATTCATGTATTGTTCCAAAATAGATAAAATATCAAAATGTCAAGTGTCCAACTAATCCATATGTCCCTGTAATCCCGTCGAATCAGCATGAGGTCTACTTAGACCCACTTGAGAGCTGAACTTAGGAGAATTCTTCCTCCTCATCTATGGAGTCCAACTCCACTGCATAGGCTTCCCCATTGCCTGCATCTAAACCAGAGTCTGGTTGGTGTTTTAAAACACCGTCCTAGGGTGGGAGTGAGTGATCAACTCAGAGGTACTATAAGGTAAAGGTTAACATGTTATCAAGTCAATCAAGCAGTAATGATAAGCAATACAACAATCATTTCCTAACTACTCTTGTTAATGCAAGAATGAAGTGCAAGTAATGATGTATGTCATCGCATAAAGCTCCCTCACAAGCGACTCCGACAACCAATTTCGCGTATGTCAACACTCCCTAAAATGCACCTTCCTCGCCAAAAGCACATCCTAGCTAATGCAATGTGATGTATGGTCGTGTTAGCTGACTACTTAATTAAGCTTATTCATACAGCAGATTTGGAAAGCTAAGGTACCTCCCTTTATATCATTATCCCAAATAAAGGATCCATCTAGGGTTGTCAATCCTAGTTAACCACATACAATAGGCAAGTTTTAGGACATCACCCTTAACGAAAATCAGTCAATAGGAAAATTCAAAAGTTTATACTCGAGGTCACTACGGGAAGGCTCGTCACCTCAGCGTAAGTCGACAACTCTAACATGGTGTCCCATACTACCATGCCCAGCTCACGAGTCTAGGTTGCTCATTGGTCACTACGGGGAGGCTCGTCACCTCAGCGTAGGCCGACAGCTTAACCACGGTGTCCCATACCACCATGCCCGGCTCATGAGTCTTAGTGGATCATGGTACCATAGTTGAAACGGACTTTTACATTGGTAAGTGGTACTTTAGATTCAAGCAGAGATGTCCATACATGGTAAACACATAATAGGCTAATCGGTTTGTTTAGCAAGTTCGATTGGTATGAGCACACGTTGACTTAATCGACATGGAGTGCATAAGCACCCCTTGTAGCCTAACCACTGTCGACAATCGTCGTGCGACCCAGATTCGTCGAGTTACCCAATGTAGCGAGACTAATTCAGCCACCTGTACATAGAATGTTACCGATTGCCTGGGCTACGTTGTAGCCCCAATCTTAATCAGATGCGATAAGTAGATACATGTGATAATCATATCAGTATTTAACAAATAATCCAAATCAATTTCTCATTTGAGCATTTCATCAAACACATTGATCATATTACATAACCCTTGCATTTTATCCATAAATTTTATAGCGACAAATATGATTACATGAAGGAAACTAGACATATGATTAAGGTAACTGAGAATCTTATCTTAATACTCTAAATAAATACAAATCATCAACATTTTCTCATTCAGACAATTTATCAAACACTTAGGCTACGCTTCACCAAATATATAGACTAGCTTAGTTACAACATATATTTTACCAAATCCTTATACAAAGAGGGCATCATGCATATAGTAACAATGAATACTAGATTAATAGTCATGGCAAACACAAATCATGTTTATATGTTCATTCAAACATTTCAACAAACACATCGGATGCATATTTATTCAACATAGTTCATACATGTATAATACATCGAAATCGACGTGTCTAAGACGATATGGTAGCAACCAAGTCAGATACAAATCATTAGATGACATTGAAAGCATTGAAAACCATAACCTAAATGTTTATAGTCTGCACCTTTCGTCAGAATACTCGATTCGAACTCAGTTCGATTTCTACGTTCTCGAAAACGGAACGTCGGGCAACTAAACAACGAAATAGGTTAGCTAGTTTGTCAATTACTCTATTTGGATCTCTAAATCAAGATTAGGGTTAGGGTTTCTTACCCAAATCGTAGCTGAAACCGATGGTGTAGCGAAATGGGAAGGTAATTCGAGGCGTGGAGTAGTGGGGGAGAAACACTACAGCAATCTCCCAAAGATTTCTCTTCTCTCCTTAATTTTTTCTCTTCATTTCTCTCTTCTCTGAGAAATTCGTATGAGAGAGAGGTGGGGTGGTATATGGGCTATATATAGGCCCATAAGTGATGTAAATGGCCCTAGGGCCATGGTATACTTATGTTATATCTAAAGGGCGACTGTTTTTGACAAACAGGGCACATAGGGAGGCCCACAACTCACATACGTCATAGGATAAGTTCCTTGACAATGGATCTATACCAAGATGTGATTTCGGCGCGATTAGACAAGCCGATTGACTGTGGAGGACCTGTGTCAAATCAACGATCGTACTTACCCGATCGGGGCCACAAGTATACGGATATATGCAAGGAAATTTTCTTTTCCCATGGGTGAAGTTTGGTCAGAAATTGACGGTCCGAAATCCTTAATTTCGCATGTGAACGAATGGCCCAATTCACTTAAGTTTCAATACATTTTCTAAAGGTATTCACGTTTCTTACACACTTTACCCAAGGCTTAAGTTGTGCATTTTTTGACACTATTTAGGCTCGATTCCCACGATGGTTGTCAAGCCTAGTAAGACGGACATAACCCTATAGTTTCGCGGTCATCAGACTTTCGACATGCAGTCCAGGTCCGATACGGGGTTTCAATACACTCCTGAGAGCAACAAGCTCTTGGGATTTTTCCTAGGTCTTTATGTAGTTTTGAGTCAGTGGTATTAATGGTTTTAGGTCTTATCATTTGTAGAAATGGTAGTCCAAGCTTAATCCACCGATTATTTAGTTTAGTACTTAATTAAATTCTGCCTAAATTACGACAGGATACTGTCCGTAGGTGATTCTGCGTGAGGTGATAGTCAGGTCCTCGTACGAATTTTTTCGAGACGTTACAAAAGTGGGGGTCCATTTGAAGTACTGACGACAACCAGGGTGCCTCTAGCTGATGTCACCTACCGCGAGCCCCAGATCCAATCCAGTGGAAGTAGGGTCAGAATGTACAGACCAGCGGCAACCTGGTTGTCGCTGGTCTCCCATCTGTTAAGCTGCTTTAGCTCGTTTTGCTTCAAACAAATCCAACATTCTCCTTTTGTTGGTCTCTATTGAGTGTTAAATATTGAATATTTTCTCCCATTTATATCTTGGTTTTATGAACATGATAATGCTTAATGGTATATTTTATACATGTTTGTGTTGCAAGGTGAGTTTAATGGATTGAAAAGAATGTTAAAAACATGGATTTGATGCTCAAGAATCACCAAGGAAAAGAATGGATCTTTGAAGACCAAGATTGAAGACTTCAAGACCCTAAGATTCAAGAAAATCAAGTGGAGAAGGAAGGAAGCACAGAAATTAATGAAGAAATTCTTAGAATCTGAGCTTAGATGTCATCAAAGGAATTTCGATGACAACGAAGTTAGTCTTCGATGACATCTAGAGCTGGGCATCGGTCTGGATCGAATCAAATTGGGCCTAACTCGATTCGATCTGAAATGGGAATGGCCTGACCCGAACTCGATTCGATCTGAAATGGGAATGGCCTGACCCGAACTCGATCTGATCCAAGACCGAGTCCGGGTCACCTGACTCAATCTGATTCGACATTCACATTCCCTGACCCAATCCGAGTTCAACTCGGTCAGGAAAACCGAGTCAGATCAAATTGGCCACGTTTGGATTGGTCAAATTTAATTTTTGATTTTTTTGAAAAGTGAATTGATAACTTATAACAAAGTCTTACTCAGGCAGCATTTGATCCCATGCTTTCTGCCAATGTGTCACTTCTGTGGGTCATCCAATCCGTAAGAAAAAAGTTGGGACCCACCAAAAACACGACTTGGAGAGTAAATCAAACTGTTGCTTATCAAGGGTGCCCACCTGATGAGTGTATCTGCGTGAAAATGATGAGTTCCGCCTATTCTACGACTATGATGTCATATAAATCTGACGAGTTGGTGAAAATGATAAGTTCCACCTCCTCCAACAGATGATTATTTCTGGTAAGAAATACTAATACCACCGAAAATGCCCCTGCTACGTGACGAAAGTGCCCCTGCTGGGCTTCCTCACAAAGTAAGAAAGCATCTATTATAGACCAGTTAATACAGCCGGTCCGATCTGAATCTGATCAGATCGGATCCAAATGAATCAAATTTTGGATCGGTCTGGTTCAAATTATCATTGACTCGAACCCAATCCGATTAACAGTCGCATCTGCCTGATACTACCCGAACCAGCCCAATCCAGCCGTCGATTCAGCTCGAATCGGGTCTTATCTAGTCGGATTGGGTCGGATTTGTCGAATCAGGTCCAATATGCCCAACTCTAATGACATCGAAGGATGTTCGATGACATTGAAGAATTATAGAAAAATTGAGTTTGGTTGTTGGACAAACTGGATTCATTCTTCGATGACATCGAAGGTTGTTCGATGACATCAAAGCTAGTCTTCGATGACATTGAACACTGTTAAGTGACATTGAAGAATCACAGGAAAATCAAGTTTAGTTGCTTGATAAATTGGATACATTCTTCGATGACATCGAAGGCTGTTCAACGACATGGAAGGTGTTACGCAGAGTTATGTAAACTGCATAAATTTGAGGCGATTTTACGAATCTATGCGGAAAAGGCTATAAATATGGATTTCCTAAAGATTTCTAGGGATATCTAGGATTTAGAGAAGTAGAGCAAAAGGGTGGAGCCGTCTACTAAGAGTTCTTCTTCCTTTCATTCCTAGTTTTTAATGCTTTCTTTGAGAATTTTTTATCCAATCATGTCTATAGTTGGCTAGACCTCTTAAATAGGGCTACGAGGTGAAGCTTGTAGCGTTTTTGGGATGTTTTTTTTTAAATTCTTGTTCTTGTTGAACCTCTTTGATTTATAGTTGATTATAAGGAATACTTTTAGTTTTTAATAGTTTGTTGTTACTCAGATTATAGTAGATCTGTGATAGCTTTCAGTATCATCTTTTTTTATTTGAGATTATGGGGTTAGTAAATCCTGTTGTTTGCCATTATCTCCTGGGCATGTTGGGTGATGGAATCCCTTCCAAATCTTCACAATTCTCCTCCATTGAGGCTAGATCAATGAGAAGTTCAAAGATTTGACTATCTCTTTTTCCAACTGGATAAGATAGGACTCTAATTCCAGTTGGAATTCTTGAATCAAACAAGGTAGCATCTCAATTGCTACAAGTGGATCCTTAGCACCCCAGTTCCCATTTGATTATTGAAATCCCTTTCACAATTACTTCCTTATATTCCAGATTTAGATTTACATATTTTTCTAGTTCTACTTCTAGTTATTTTTAGAATACACACAAGGTTAGCCCCTGTGGATTTGACCTCGATCTAACCAAGGTTATTACTACATTGCGACCCTACACTTGGGATTGTGTACAAGTTTTTAGCGACGTTGCTGGGGACTATAGCTACATTTTTTCTGAATTTAATTAGTAATAAAATTAAGTTAAGATTAGGATTAACTTTTTATTTTATTTCAAGGTTAGGAATTTTCTGAACTTATTTTTAAAATCTAACTTGGTTTTCTGTTTTGTAAGATTCTAACATAGCAATCTCCCATCCGGTAACCTCTTTCTAATTCGATCTCGTATTTGTTTTTGTTTTTCTAGTTTTGTTTCTTAGGTTTAGGTTTAGTTTACATAAAGGCTTCGAGTGTTTCATGCCCAAGTGGGTTCGTGACAACACTTAACGTCTCTTAAGTGAAGGAGGATTGGTCAAAGGGTTGTCTATCCATTACAGGATTAGACACCACTAGAGATCCTCATAGTTGATAGAAGTGATGGCTACAAATCAACCTCAACCTCCAGTTGAGGAAATCCAGGATGAAAATGAGGTGCAGAACGCACCCCCGCCTCGTACTCTACGAGATTTCTTACAACCGACAGGGGTGAGCACACCTTCATGTATGATTTTTTCAGAAAATACATGGAATATGGATATCAAGCTAGGGGTGATCCAACTTCTACCAAGGTTCCATGGACTTGAATCTAAAAGTCCATATCTACAAATGAAAGAGTTTGATGAGATCATAGCCACTTTACACTTTTCTAATGTGTTAGAGGACATGGTCAGGCTGAAACTTTTTCCCTTCTCTTTAAAAGAAAAGGCTAAGACATGGTTGCACTCACTACGTCCATGATCCCTTGGCAGATAAAACGACATGACAAGGGAGTTCATAAAGAAATTCTTCTCATACCATAAGATGAACACCATCAGGAAGTCGATTATGAACTTCGCCTAAAAGGAAGATGAGACATTCTTCTGATGTTGGGAATGGTTCAAGGACCTTGTTAATTTATGCCCACAACATGGTTTTGAAACATGGCACATAACAAGTTTCTTCTATGATGGATTAACATCTTTCATGCATTAATTCATTGAGACAATGTGCAATAGGGAATTCATGAACAAAGATGTCGATGATGTGTGTGACTACTTTGACAAACTTGAGGAAAATGCACAATCATACGACATCACCCCAAAACCTAGCACCACTTCTAAGCCTATTCAATTAAGGGAGAAGGGCGAAATATATATTTTGAAAGAGGAGGACGATATCAATGCTAAAGTGGCTAACCTCACAAGGAAAATAAAGGTCATGGAACTTAAGAAGGATAAGGCTAAGGAAACTGTTTGCGGTATTTGTGCTTGCAATGTACATATAACTGAAAATTGTCCAACCATACTTGCTTTTCAAGAGGTATTGAATGAGCAATCGAATGTCGTGAACAATTACCAAAGACCCTTCAGTGGATACATACAATCCCAACTCGAGGAATCATCCCAATTTCAGTTGGAGGAATAGGCAAACAGCTAACTCTCAAGGGGCTCTATCTCAACTTTTAAATCAAAAGAAGCCTTAGGAGGATCCAGTTTTAAAACACATTCAAAATCATGAGCTTTTCAATCAAAACACATTACAGGCTTTCCAAGACCTTAACAAATCCATTCAAAGGATTAAGGCACACTTAACAAATGGGGAGAAATGGATGCTTCCAGCCCAACCTCTCCCCAGTCTAAAGCCGCAATGCGAAAGTAGTGATCCAAGCTCTTCAAATCAAATGGAGCAAGCCAAGTCTATCACCACTCTTAGGAGTGGAAAAATAGTTGACAAATTTATTTCAATAAGGGCTTAAAACTCTAAGGACCCGGAAGAAGACATGGATGATAGACCTAGCATTGCCCCACATGGGTTGGAACCGGAACTTCAAAGCAAGCTAATTGCTTCATTCCTATAACGTCCCAGAAAAATCCGTACAAATACTCAATTACAACCTCAGGCGGAACAACCCAAGGACCACACCTGGTTGTATAATTTAGACAAGATTTAATTAAATGCTAAGGAGTCGGTGGGTTAAGCTTGGGCCACCATTCTTACAAATGGGAAGGCTTAGAATCAAGAGTACCACTGGCTCAATGCCGCCTGAAGACCTAGGAGAAATCACAAGGGCCTGTCGCTCTCGGGAGTACACTGAAACTCCGAACCGCACGTTGGGGGTTCGATGACCTTGAAATTATAAGACGATGTCCGTCCTGCTAGGCTTGACAACCATCGCGGGAATCAAGCCCAGATAGTGTCCAGAAATGCCCAACTTGGGCCGAGAGTTAAGAGCGTGAGAAATGCAAATGTCTTAAGAAAATAAACTGAAACTTAAGTGAATTCGGTCGTCCGTTCTTACACAAAGTTGAGGATTTCGAACCATTGGTTTGTGACCAAACTTCAGACATGGAGAAAGAAAATTTTCCTACACATATCCGTATAACCATGGCCCGATTGGACACGAGTGACCGTTGATCTGACACAGGCTCTACATGGTCGATCGGCTTATCCGATCGCACAGAAATCATGTCCTAGAGTGGATCCATTGTCAGGGAGTGTACCCCATGATGTAGATAAGTTGTGGGCCTCCCTAAGAGCCCTATTCATCAGAAATGGCCCCCCACAGGGTATAAACATAGTACAATGTGGCCCTGGGGCTATAAATAGCTCCCAACACACCCCCTCTCTCCCAAATATGAATTTCATAAACCCTAGGGAGAGAAAGAGAAAGTTTGGGAAATCACTGCAACTGTGGGAAATCTTCTTCCATGGATCCACGTGCCTAATCACCGTCATGTTTCACTACCCAAAACTCTTCCGGCTGCCACTTCGTGTAAGAAATACTAAACCCTATAATGATGTAAGTCTCCCGAATGGTTTTTCTCCAACCTAGCTAACCCATTTAATCGTTTAGTTGCCCGACGTTTAGTTTTTGGAAACATAGTCTTAGGACCAAGTCCGAGTCGAGCATACTACCTAAATATGCGGACTATAAATGCTTAGGATACGGTTAATTAATGCTTTCATTGTAGCTAATGATTCATGTATGCTATGACTGTGACTATAAGAACTCGTATTGTCCTCAACATGCCTAACTCTTTATGAAATAAATTGGCGAATTGTAAATGATAGATAACGTAGGCTATGTGTAAAGCCCGAATTGTAGTCCATACCATTCCATAGGCTTCCGTGATCCTCCCGGTCGAATTTCGGTAACCCTCAACTTGTATATGATATTTACGCGTGATCCTAAACTGAGTCCTGCATACCAAAGTCGGCTCGACCCGAAACTTTTATCTTAACGACCGCACCATCGCTGCAGTTCCAGCGCCATGACTTGCGCACCGATCTGATCCAGGTTAGAAGATGTGGGCCCACATTCATTTCGAGGAAAATGCTAAGCGTTGTAAATTTTGAGGGAATCTCTACAACATGTCCCATCAATCAATCAAGTCAAGTACACCCCATACCTCAAGTACAAGTAATTCATCCCTCTTTTTTTCCCAAGTCAACTCTCTCTCTCTCCCTTACCCATCCCTCTTTTACAAAATTTCAAACCAAACCTTACCTATCCATCTCCTTTCCTTACAACCACCACTCCATCCATCCCTTTAATCCATCATTTCTCTCTTTCTCTCATTTCTCAAAAATCACTCCCAAGCAACACCCCATGTCTAAGACCTCCCAAGCTCTCCCAAATCATCAAGTGTGGCCCACTTTCTTACCCTCTCATCTCACATCTCAACTATTCATTCATCATCTACCTCTATCAACATTGAAGGCAAGGAGCTAAGGAGGCTAAGGGATTAAGGAGGAGTGCAATAGGTGGGTGATCCACTGTTGATTCTTATTTTAGGGCCCACTTATTGGTGGGACCTATTTTGATATATGTGATGTAACCATGAGGGGCCCATA
Source organism: Magnolia sinica (assembly GCF_029962835.1). NCBI lineage: Eukaryota > Viridiplantae > Streptophyta > Magnoliopsida > Magnoliales > Magnoliaceae > Magnolia > Magnolia sinica. The sequence goes on along the minus strand of NC_080578.1, from coordinate 47,223,048 downwards.
GTGGCGGGGTCCCTCTATCACGTCTCTCTCTCTCTCTCTCTCTCTCTCTCTCTCTCTCTCTCTCTCTCTCTTTATATGATGATGATGATAAAGGGGTGTGTGGCCCATCCGGTGTGTGTGTCCCACCATAAAGCATATATTTTATCCATGCCATTCACCTTCATGTGGGACCCGTCTGATGGATGTGTTGGATCTACACCATCCAGGCCATTAGTGGGCCTGGACGGAAGGAAAAACACAAATATCAGGCCGATCCAAACTGGTGGGCCACGTACATGTGGGACCCACCATGATGACAGTGTTGTATCCAACTATCCAGCGTCCAAGGACGATGGACATGCCCAGCCGTGAGGAGTGGCGAACAGTGTAGTGTGAACTGACATTGGGGTGTACTAACCCAGCAAGGTTTGGGTGGGCCGCTCATGCAGTCCCCACCTTGACGTATGAGTCTGATCCATGCCATCCATCCCATTCTCCTGCCCATTTTAGACATCGAGCCAAAATATGAGGCCAATCCGATTATCGGGTGGGCCATACCATAGGAAATAGTGGTTTTACCATTAAAATCCATCTTGATGTTTCTTCACACCAAAAACATCGAACACTGGGCTCATTTGGACTGCCTTGAGCCATGGAATACAATGTGTGGGGTAGATTCTACTGATGAGGGCCCCACCTAGGAAATTCTTTAAAAATATATTTTCAAAAAAAATAATAATAAACAAACAGCAGCAGACGCTGCTGCTGTTGTCATCTAGAGGAGGGCGCAGCAGCATCCTCTACGCTAGGGACGAGAAAGGGCAGGGACGTGGGTCCCATGCGTAGGCCCCACCATGATATGCGTTGAACATTAATGCCATGCATTTGGTGCCCATCCTTCTGGGACCGTGGGCCACCTAAAAATTAGCTGTATGTGGTGTTCAGGTGGCCCACATCACAGGGAACAATGAAGATTGAACGTCTGCCATTGAAACCCTTTTTTGGGTTGCAAAAATTTTGAATCATTATGAAATTTGTTTTTCCTCCTCATCAAGGTCTGCTGACCTTATTAACAGATTAGGTGGAAAATAAACATTATGGTGGGCCCCATGTGAGACCCATTGATGTATGCATTCCACACTTTCCATCAGTGTGGCCCCCACCATGAGGCATGTGCCTTATCTATGATGTCCATCCCCATGGGACCCACCATGATGCATGTGTTGCATCCAAATCATCCAACCATTTTGGAAGATAATTTTAAGGCTTGAGACTACAAAAATGAGGCAGATTTATCAGGTGGACCACACCATAGAAAGCAGCGGAGGGATGAACGCCTATCATTAAAATCCTTTGAACCTCGACAGTTTTGGGTTAAATTAATATTTGCTTTTCCTCCCAACTAGGTATTTGTGACCTTACAACAGACTGGATGGAAAATGAACTTGATGGTGGGCCCTGGAATTTTATAATGGTGAAAATCATTATCTCCACTGCCATCTGTGAAATGGTCCAGTTGATCTTTTGATTCGATTCATTTGTGTGTGTGTGTGTGTGTGTCTGTGTGTGTGTGTGTATTGATTTCTAAATAGTTGAGTTGGGTTTGGCTTTTTGAATTGGCCCATTCGACTTGGCCCACTCAACTCGGCCCATTTAATTCGGCCCATTTCAATCGATTTGGCCCATTTCGATCGGCCCATTTGAATCGGCCCATTTGATTGGCCCATTTGTTGTATATAAGGCCCAATGAGATGTATGTGAGGCCTATGTGTGAGCTGAATGTGATGTATATGAGGCCTATTGCTATGTGAGATTCCACCATGATTTATGTAATGATGTTCATGGCAGGCCATGCCTTAGGAGCAATGATGGTTTGATGTCCACATTGTAAGGATGATGTTAGTTAAATGTCTGCATTGTCACTCTCCCTAGGGCCCATTGATAGGGTCATACTTGTAGTGTGTAGGCCGTCTAAGCCCCTCTTAGTTATAAACAAGATTCATCACCACATAACATGCTTAGTATAGTTCCATGATTCATGCTCATATGCATCATATGTATGCTTGATATGAGGAGTGACTGACCATAGCATATGCCTTTGGGTAGATTGTTTATGGGCTCCCTGATAGCCGGAGTTGCCCTTCATGAGCGTGCGGTAGGCACAGGATTATTGCTTGATTGGTAGCGTGATTCATGTAATTCTCATTTGTATGACATGTTTTTTATACGCCTTAGCGACATCAGGGCTATTACCTCTACAGGCACATCATGGATGGCAGGATTGGACACCGAAAATATTGTTACTAAGCATCGGGGAACCATAGATGTTCCTGGGTGAAAATCCTTAAACCCGATGGTACCAGAGGATGACTTTAATGTCGAGACCGAGTAGATACATGAGCGCACGAGGGCCGAATACCAGGAGGTCGCATCTCCCACTGTGTCATGGTTGGTTGGAAAGGGGTGTGGCCTTATTCGCCAAAGGGTTGGGGGCATTACTAGGCTGAGTTTGATTAGCTTATGAATGGGTCCGCTATTGACGTGTCGGATAGATATTGGTAGATTATTGGCCAAGTAAATAGTGAGGTTTCTTATGCTCACTTGGACTGCGTGCTTGGGAGAGGGGCAGTACCATTTGGAGTGTTTTAAACCCCGGTGATTATCCAGAATGAGAACTATATTCATATTCGATGCTCTAGTGATGAGCTGCATTGATATGTGGATTTGGATGAGGATTGGTATTCTTGATTTGCACCTCACATTGCATGGTCTTTATATGGTCGATAGCATTCATATCCTGCACCGCATAGCCTTGGTATGACTGATTGCATTCATGTACTCATCAGCATGATTCTGCATTACTCTAACCTTACATTTTAAGCACGCTCATATTATGCACACACTTGTACCGCCCTCTAAGCTTTCTATAAGCTTATGCATGATTGATGCATGCAGGTGATGGCAGGACCCAGCCGTAGCCTTGCCACAGTAGCAATGTGCGGTCGAGCTTCTGGAGTTTCTGTTATTTTCATTACCTTGTATTTCCCTTCATATACATTGTATTCAAAGTTTTTTATCATAGTGGATTTTGTGATGGTGTTCTTGTGGTTATTGTTCGTGGGTTATGCTTATAATTACGCTTATACTGAATCAAAATCATGTTTGAAATCTTCCTTGTCAAATCCCAGGATCGAAACCTAGTGTATGGGTGCCAGGAGCCAAGAATGGGGTACTATGGAGGCTGTCAGTGCCAGATTTGGTGATCAGAAATTTTGTGAGCCCTGTTTCTTGAGTTTCGGGCATGACATAAGTTGGTATCAGAGCATAACTTGGGAATAACCAAGAACAACATCACATGTTTGCTATGAGGTTAAGATGATTAGGTTCCGAGTGTGTAATCTTCCAATTTAGTTCCCTAATGTGCGTGCCTTCAAAAATTCTCAAGTTTAATTGGCGTCCTTATTCTTTCCTATAGGACATGTTGCCCAAGAGAGCAACCCGAGCGAATCCCGCTTCACCACCTGATGCTCCAGCTTTACCACCTACGACTCCCATTCCACCCCTTGAGATCCCTGCTCTCCAACTTGAGGATGTCGTTCCTCCACCTGAGACCAGTGCAGATCTGACCGTACCTATGAGTGCCTCTCAGTTACAGCAGATGTTATAGGCTGTGCCGGCTGCGCTTCAAGGACAGGGAAGGAACCCAGTTGTTTCATCAACCCAGGCAGAGCAGGAGCGTGCGAGCGCCCTTCTTCGAGAGTTCAGACAGCTCGACCCTCTGCGTTTCTAGGGCAAGCCAGATCTGACTGCAGCTGAGAGATGGCGCTCTGATGTGGAAAAGATTTTTGATACTATGGCATATACGACCCAACAGCGAGTCCGATTAGCGGTATTTCTTCTCCAGGGTGAGGCTGAGCATTGGTGGACCTCCGTTATCCGTGTTGTAGGGCCTGATTATGTCTGGACATGAGAGGATTTTATTGATCAATTCGAACAGCAGTACTTCCCCGACTACATTCATCGTTAGAGAGCGTTAGAGTTCAAGACTCTAGTGCAGGGGGATATGTCCGTGGCACAGTACGTAGCTTATTTTGAGGCGCTATCGAGGTTTGCACCGTATTTGGTTGATGATGAGGAGCCGAAGGCCCTCTGTTTCAAGAACAGCTTGCGTTATGGTCTTCAAGGTCGTGTTATTGGGCACGAGCTCCCGACCTTTCAGGCAGTACTACAGAGGGTCCAGATTTATAAGACTGAGTGGGCCCCATCAGCATTGAGATTAGAGGAGAGGCCGGAAGAGGCAGGCCCCCTCCATTTGCTCCCAGCAGCATCAACGACCACAGAGGTACAAGAGCCACCTACCTGCTAGGGCACCAGTGACACCAACAGCACCTCCAGCGCCACCCCAGTAGCCGTTTATAAGGACTTGTTTTAGATGTGGTGGGACAGGGCACCACATCATATGCTCATGCCCTCATCAACAACAGTCGAGAGGACCACAGCAGCCTCCAGCGTAGAAGTGACCGCAATACCAGTGACCCCATCAGCAGTGACCGCAGCCACCTCAGCCGCCGAGGTCCCAGCAGCAGCAAAGACGGTAGTACAGGTTGTCATCGAGGCAGTAATAGCACCAGGGACCTTAGAGGAGACATGCACCTCCCTAGCCAGCTCAGGCTAGGTTCTACGTGGCTCAACAGGACCCGTAGTCCTCCTGAGGAGTGGTCAAGGGTATACTTTCAGTCTCTTCATGCATCGCCTGAGTATTATTTGATTATGGTGCTTCGCACTCATTCATGTCTGAGGATTTTTATCGATCAATTGGATTACCAATAGATTTTACTAGTGAGGGATTAATCATATCGACACCCTTAGGGAAGACTACAGTATTATGCCATTTTTGTTTATCTTGCCCTGTGTCAATGGGAGAGATTTTCTTGCCCGCTGACTTGTACGTGCTGCCGATGTCAGATTTTGACGTTATCTTGGGCATGGATTGGATTGCCGAGTACTACGCCATCTAGGACTGTTCAGTCACATTCTGCATATCAGGTTTGCCGCAGTTTCAGTTCATTGCCAAGCCCAAAGGTGAGCTATTGTCTTGCTTGATGTCCTGCACCGTTGAGGAGTCTATCGCCGCTTGTATTAATCAATTGTCGATTGTCTGTGATTTCCCCGACGTGTTCTAAGAGATTGTGGGATTGCCACTGTACTGTCATATTGAGTTCCAGATCGACCTCGTGCCCGGTACCATGCCTATTTTGAAGGCCCCGTACCGTATGGCACCGTGGAGTTAAGGGAGCTGCAGCGACAGTTGTACGAGTTGCGTGAGTTAGGATTCATTCATCCGAGCAGTTCACCTTGGGGAGCCCTGGTACTCTTCGTCAGGAAGAAGGATGGCTCGTTGAGACTCTACGTGGATTACCGCAAGCTCGACCGAGTCACGATTAAAAACAAGTACCCACTCCTGAGGATAGATGATTTGTTTGATCAGCTGCAGGGTGCACAATTCTTTTCAAAAATTAACCTGCGTTCCAGTTATCATCAGATTCGGGTCCGAGAAGAGGACATCACGAAGACGGCTTTCAGGACGCGTTATGGTCATTTTGAGTTTCAGGTCATGTCCTTCGGACTTACCAATGCACCTGCGATCTTCATGCAGTTGATGAATGAGGTCTTTCGTTCATATCTTGATTAGTTTATTGTGGTCTTCATTGATGATATTCTAATATATTCGAAGACCCATGAGGATCATATGCAACATCTGTAGATCGCATTACAGACCCTTGTTGCCCACCAGCTGTATGCAAAGCTGGAGAAGTTTAAGTTTTTGCAGGAGGAGGTGAGGTTCCTCGGTCACATGGTGACGAGGGAGGGTGTCGCTGTGGACCCCTCGAAGGTTGAGGCAGTGCGTCAATGGGGCCAGCCCATGACTGCATCCGAGATCTGTAGTTTCCTTAGTTTACCAGGATATTATTAGCATTTCATTGAGGGCTTCTCCCGTATTGCAACCCCGTTGACCAGGTTGACTCGGAAGGATGTAGATTTTGTTTGGACTGATGCATGTAAGCAGGCATTTGTGGAGCTGAAGGACCGTCTGACGTCCACTCCTATCCTCACTCTTCCCTCTAGGAGTGATAGATTTGTTGAATTTACCGATGCCTCACATATTAGTTTAGGTGTTGTCCTGATGCAGCACAGGTGACCAGTGGCTTATGCATCTCGTTAACTCAAGGTCCATGAGCCGAACTACCCCACGCATGATTTGGAGCTAGCAGTAGTCGTCTTCACACTAAAGGTGTGGAGACACTATCTCTATGGGGTTAGGTTCGAGCTCTTCTCCTACCACAAGAGCTTGAAGTACTTATTCTCTTAGTCCGAGCTGAACATGAGGCAGAGGCGTTGGATGGAGCTCCTGAAGGACTATGATTTTGACCTCCAGTACCACCTAGGTAAGGCGAATGTGGTAGCAAATGCTCTCAGCCATCAGCCACGATGCCTGGTGGCACACATGATGATTTAAGAGTGGAGGATGCTCGAGGATATAGCAGAGTATGACTTCGATTTTGCTCTGCAGTCTTCTATCGATCAACTATCGAGCCTGTCGATTCAACTCTCTCTCGCAAGGGTGATCGAGACACAGCAGACAGATAAGTCGTTACAGGATTATTGAGCAGAGGCAGCATCTGAGAGTCAGACAGATTGGCAGATTAGTTCTGATGGTAGACTTTGCTTCAAAGGCCGATTATGTGTCCTAGATATTCTTGAGTTGTGCAGAGATCTTATGACTGAGGCACATCGATTGCGGTTTTCTATCAACCCTGGCTCTACGAAGATGTATCGTCATATGAGGAAACAGTATTTTTAGGCGAGGATGAAGTGTCAAATCACCAGTTTAGTGGCCGAGTTTGACACATGCTAGTGTGTCAAGGCCAATCATCAGAGATCCCCTGGTCTATTGCAACCATTAAGCATCCCGACGTGGAAGTGGGATCACGTATCGACAGATTTCATTATGAACTTGCCGAGGACTCAGCGCGGTCATGACACCATCTAGGTTGTCGTGGATCACCTGATGAAATCGGCACATTTTCTTACGATTCGTGAGACTTGGCATTCGGACCAACTTGTCAGGCTATTTGTTGATGAGATCGTGAGACTGCATGCTGTTCCTGTCTCGATCGTTTCAGACCTAGACCCGAAGTTCACGTCTCAGTTTTAGGGGAGCTTTTAGAGAGCGTGGGCACTGATTTGCAGCTTAGCACTGCGTATCACCCGCAGACCGATGGCCAGATTGAGAGGGTTAACCAGATCCTTAAGGATATGCTTTGGGCCTGCGCGATTGACTTCGGAGGTAGTTGGGATGAGCATCTACGATTGGATGAGTTTGCGTACAACAATAGCTATCAAGCAACTATTGGCATGGCTCTTTTTGAGGCATTGTATGGCAGACCATGCAGATCTTTGAGTTGTTGGACCGAGGTCGGAGAACGACGTCTCCTAGGTTCGATTTTATGCAGCAGACGTCAGAGGCTATCGATATCATCAGGCAGAGGATGAACACAGCTCAGAGCCAGCAAAAGAGTTTTGTTGATCACCGACATTGTCACTTGGAGTTCGCAGTAGGGGACAGATTGTATCTCAAGGTCTTGCCCATAAAGGGCGTAGTTCGATTCGGAGTGAAGGGCAAACTTGCCTTGAGATTCATAGGACCTTTCGAGATCACTGGGCGCATTGGTGTCGTGACCTATCGGCTTGCCTTGCCATCTCAGTTATCTGGCATCCACAAAATTTTTCATGTCTCTATGCTGATGAAGTGTGGGTCAAACATAGTTCCAGTTATTAATTAGCGGCCGCTAGAGGTTCGTGAAGACGCTTCTTATATCGAGCAGTCAGTCTGTATCTTTGATCGAAAGGAGCAGGTGAAATTACGGTAAAAACCGCTTTAGTTAAAGTAGGAATATGCCAATATATCTTAGAGGGGGGTGAATAGGACTTTTTAAAGTTTATGGTTTATTTAAAATCCTATTACACTAATCCTAACAACATGCACATATTAGGATTACTCAAGAGTAACTCTACTGGCTTCCAAGCCTGATAGAGGATCCAATCACAAACTATTTAAGAAGTAAACAATATGCAAACTAGTTTATGATGGATATGACTGTGTAAGTGGGTGAGGTGTGATCACAGATATTCAAATGTGAAAATATTAAAGCAAATCACACAAATAAAAGAATAGCAATCTCAAACACGGTCATTTTTATAGTGGTTCGACTACTTGTCTACTCCACTCCCGGTAACCACACTCAACCAAGGAAGTTTCATAGCGGTTCACCTCAAACCTAAGGTTTTAAATCAGGTTCATCTTCAACCTTTACAACCTATACTGAGGCTGACTATTTATGCCCCCTGAGCAAGGGTTAACACATAACACTCGGTTTTAGGCACACTGGCCAAGGATCCACACAAGGAACCTCTGTTTATACTCCCACGAGCAAGGGTCAACACAGCACACCTGGTTTTAGGCACACTGGCCAAGGATGCACACAAGGAACTTAACTATTTATGCTCTTCACAGAGCAAGGGTCAATACAACGCACCCACCACGTACACTCCCACCGGAGGCCTCCTACGAGGGCTTGCAAGGGTGAGAAACACCTTAGACCCAATCCTAGAAAGGAATGATCATAAGTGTCCTCTGGACTCTAATAACTTACAAATAAGTGGATGAGTCTCATTCAGCACGTTGACGAAGATCTCCTCCTTGTTGATGAAGAATCTTCTACCTCCTTGATCCATAACATAGATGATGGACGAATACACGGCTTCGGGTTGGGTTAAGGACAAGACAAAATCCTACTCTATTAAATGTTTTCCTATAAGGAAGATAGAGTGACTCCAGTCATCTATGCATTCAAGGCATCCCAGCTTAATGATTTTCCATTAAGGTAGTAGCTGGAGGATCCTTGAATGCAGAAGTTCATTCCCCAATCCACTCCATTGAATATTAATGATGAGGGTGGATTGGAGGATGAACTCCCATGAGAGAAAGGGCTTTGGGTATATGATCTAAGGTAAAACACTCAACAACACTCTCTTCTTTCTCTACCAGCAACAATAGGCAAGTTCTCTTTATATAGGCAAAAGGTTTCAACGGATATAAAACGTCACAATTATGACAGAGTTCGAAATCATCGAGTAGGGTCGATATCATTGAGTGTATACTCTCAATTGCATCGACTTGCTACTCGATGACATAAACTCAAATGTCATACGCTTTTGAACCCTTTTGTCAGCTCGTTGATGGAATCGAAACATATGTCGATGTCATCGAATTTCGAACTCCGATATCATCGATGATAGGTTCGATTCATCGATACTTTGAAAAATAAGAGAGACTTGCTATGAAATATTTTAGGTTTACAAGGATGATCGAGGGACCTTCGAGATCATCGGAATTTGAATATCGATGATATCAATAGATGTGTCAAGGAATCAATAAATCCAAGGGATTTTCGTTTAAGCTTGCTAGACAGTTTCTGTCCCTGTTCGAAGCTATCGAAACTGTACCGATATCATCGATATTTGAATATAGATTCTATCGAGTGACCCTCGATCATAGATAAACTATCCTAAAATAATTGCTAGAAGACTAGGCGCCAATGATCGATAACATCACGGGTCTTCCGATATCATTGAGATTTAAATTTCGATGGTATCGAGAAGGGCTTCGATATATCGATGCACATGTGATTTTCTTAAGTAAAAATAGGGCCACCTGAGATTTGTCTGTCGATATTATCGAGTCACCTTCGATGGACTCGAGATTCAAATATCAATGATATCGATAAGTATATCGATACATCAATAAATTCGTTTGGAGCTATATGTAGTTGTTGGACGTATTTTGTCCTCATATCGATGATATCGTTTAAGCATCGAGGACATCGATAGCACGGGTCGATCATATCGAGATGTATATCAATAAAATTGACAAAGCAATAAAACTAAGAGAATTTTTTGATTTTTGAAAAAGTTTTCTTAACTTAAAAACCTTATGATGTTCTAGTTTGTTTTAAGGGTTTTATATACCTGGTCTTTTAGGACATGGGATGTGAGGCTTAGATTTACCTGTTGCGAGCTTGCACACATTCGGTTGAGGCAGACTCTTTGAATTGATCTTCCTATGAGACTCTATAGCCTAGCTAACTCAACACTCATGCAAATTGACAAACCAGGGCACTTTCAGCGGTCCTCCAGACCAAGGTCATTCCGTTGGTGAAGGTTCAGTGGGGTCACCATTCTTTTGATGAGGCAACTTGGGAGCGTGATGCTGAGATTCGAGAGCGCTATCCCCATCTCTTTGACGGTTGATTGTATGTTGTATCTTGTATGATGTCTCCAATTTTATATAATGATGCTATATTTCCTCTTTCTTTATGAGTCATGTTTACTTGTTATAATAATATAAATTTTGAAGATGAAATTTTTATTTAGAGGGGAGAGTTGTAAGGCCCGTATCCTAGTTCATACCGTTCTGCAGGCTTCCGCGGTCCTCCCAATCGAATTCTGGCAACCATCGATTTGTATTCGACATTTATGCGCAATCCTAAGCCAAGTCCTGCAACCGAAGTCGGCTCGATCCGAAACTTATATCTTAGCGACCACACCGTCGCTGCAGTTCCGACGTCGCAACTCGCGCACCAATCTGATACCCAAGCTAGAAGATGTGAGCCCACGTTCATTTCAAGGAAAACGATGCACATTACGAATTTCGAGGGAATCTCTATAACATGTCCCATCAATCAATTAAGTCAAGTACACCCCATACCTCAAGTACAAGCAATTCATCCCTCTTTTTCCTAAGTCAACTCTCTCTCTCCCCTACCCATCCCTCTTTTACAAAATTTCAAACCAAACCTTACCTATCTATCTCCTTTCCCTACAACCACCACTCCATCCATCCCTTTATCCATCATTTCTCTCTTTCACTCATTTCTTAAAACTCACTCCCAAGCAACACCCCATGTCCAAGCCCTCCCAAGCTCTCCCAAATCATCAAGTGTGGCCCACTTTCTCACCCTCTCATCTCACATCTCAACCATTCATTCATCATTTACCTCCATTAACATTGAAGGCAAGGAGCTAAGAAGGCTAAGGGATCAAGGAGGAGTGCAATAGGTGGGTGATCTACCGTTGATTCTTATTTTAGGGCCCACTTGTTGGTGGGACCCATTTTGATGTATGTGATGTACCATGAGGTGCCCAGAGTGGCGAGGTCCCTCTATCACCGTCTCTCTCTCTCTCTCTCTCTCTCTCTCTCTCTCTCTCTTTGTATGATGATGATGATAAAGGGGTGTGCGGCCCATCTAGTGTGTGTGTGTCCCACCATGAAGCATATATAATATCCATGCCATTCACCTTCATGTGGGACCTGCCTGATGGATGTGTTGGACTACACCATCCAGCCCATTAGCGGGCCTAGACAGAAGAAAAAACACAAATATCAGGCCGATCCAAATAGGTGGGCCACGTACATGTGGGACCCACCATGATGCCTATATTGTATCCAACTGTCCAGCATCCAGGGACGCTGGACATGCCCAACTGTGAGGAGTGGCGAACAGTGTAGTGTGAACTGACATTGGGGTGTACTAACTAGCAAGGTTTGGGTGGGCCGCTCATGCAGGCCCCACCTTGACGTATGAGTCTGATCCACGCCGTCCATCCCATTCTCCTGCCCGTTTTAGGTGTTGAGCCGAAATATGAGGCCAATCCAATTATCGAGCGGGCCATACCACATGAAATAGTGGTTTTACCATTAAAATCCACCTTGATGTTTCTTCACACCAAAACACATCGAATATTGGGCTCATTTAGACTTCCTTGAGCCATGGAATATAATGGGTGGGGTGGATTCTACTGATGAGGGTCCCACCTAGGAAATTCTTCAAAAAAATATATTTTATAAATAAATAAATAAATAATAAACAAACAGCAGCAGACGCTCCTGCTACTGCCATCCAGAGGACGACGCATCAGCGTCCTCTACACTGGGGACGAGAAAGGGCAGGGACATAGGTCCTATGCGTAAGCCCCACCGTGATGTGATTTGAACATCAATGCCATGCATTTGGTGCCCCTCCTTCTTGGACTGTGGGCCACCCTAAAAATAAGTCGTATGTGGTGCTCAGGTAGCCCACATCACAGGGAACAGTGAGGATTAAACGTCTGCCATTGAAACCCTTTTTTGGGTCGCAGAAATTTTGAATCATTATGAAATTTGTTTTTCCTCCTCATCTAGATCTGCTGACCTTATCAACAGATTGGGTGGAAAATAAACATTATCGTGGGCCCAACATGGGACCCATTGATGTATGTGTTCCACACTTTCCATCAGTGTGGCCCCCACCATGAGGCATGTGCTTTATCTATGCTGTCCATCCCTATGGGGCCCACCATGATGCATGTATTGCATCCAAATCGTCTAACCATTTTGGAAGATAATTTTAAGACTTGAGACTACAAAAATGAAGCAAATTTATCAGGTGGACCACACCATTGAAAGCAGCGGAGGGATGAACGCCTACCATTGAAATCCTTTGAACCTCGACAGTTTCAGGTTAAATTAATATTTATTTTTCCTCCCAACCAAGTCTTTGCGACCTTACAACAAACTGAATGGAAAATGAACTTGATGGTGGGCCCTAGAATTTTATAATGGTGAAAATCATTATCTCCACTGCCATATGTGATATGGTCTAGTTGATCTTTTGATGCGATTCATTTGTGTGTGTGTGTGTGTGTGTGTATTGATTTCTAAATAGTTGTGTTGGGTTTGGCCTTTTAAATTGGCTCATTCGACTTGGCTCACTCAACTCGGCCCATTTGAATCGGCCCATTTCGATCGGCCCATTTAGTCGGCCCATTTCAATCAATATGGCCCATTTTGATCAGTCCATTTGGTCGGCCCATTTGATCGGCCCAATGAGATGTATGTAAGGCCTATGTGTGGGCCGAATGTGATGTATATGAGGCCCATTGTTATGTGAGATTCCACCATGATTTATGTAATGATGTTCATGGCAAGCCGAGCCTTGGGAGCAATGATGGTTTGATGTCCACATTGTAAGGATGATGTTGGTTAAATGTCTGCATTGTCACTCTCCCTAGGGCCCATTGATAGGGTCATACTTGTAGTGTGTAGGCCGTCTAAGCCCCTCCTCATTATAAACAGGATCCATCACCACATAACATACTTACTATAGTTCCATGATTCATGCTCATACACATCTTATGTGTGCTTGATATGAGGAGTGATTGATCATAGCATATACCTTTGGGCAGATTGTTTATGGACTCCCTGATAGGCGAAGTTACCCTTCATGAGCACGTGGTACGTGCAGGATTGTTGCTTGATTGGTGGTGTGATTCATGCACTTCACATTTGTATGACGTGATTTTTATACGCCCTAGCGACATCAGGGCTATAACCTCCACAGGCACATTGTGGATGGCCGGATTGGACATCGAAAATATTGTTACTAAGCATCGAGGTGTCGTAGATGTCACTAGGTGAAAATTCCTAAACCCAATGGTACTAAAGGATGACTCCAACGTCGCGAATGAGTAGATACATGAGCGCACGAGGGCCGAATACCAGGAGGCCGCGTCTCCCACTATGTCGTGGTCGGTTGGAAAGGGGTGTGACCTTACTCGCCCGAGGGTAGGGGGCATTACTAAGCTAAGTTTGACCAGCTCATGAATGGGTCTGCTATCGATGTGCCGGATAGATATTGGTAGACTATTGACCAGGCAGATAATGAGGTTTCTTACGCTCACTTGGACTGCGTGCCTCAGAAAGGGGCAGTGCCATTTGAAGTGTATTAAACATCAGTGATTATCCAGAATGAAAACTGTACTAATATTCAATGCTCTAGTGATAAGCTGCATTGATATGTGAATTTGGATGAGGATTAGCATGCTTGATTTGTACCTCGCATGCATGGTCTTCATATGGCCGATAACATTCATATCCTGCACCGCATAGCCTTGGTACAGCTGATTGCATTCATGTACTCATCAGCATGATTCCGCATTACTCTGACCTTACATTCTGAGCACGCTCATATTGCACACACACTTACATCGCCCTCTAAGCTTTCTATAAGCTTATGCATGATTGATGCATGCAGGTGACGCCAAGACCCAGCCGTGGCCTTGCCGCAGTAGGAGTGTGCACTCGAGCTTCTCGAGTTTCTGTTATTTTTATTACCTTTTATTTCCCTTCATACGCATTATTAAGTTTTTTATCATAGTGGATTTTGTGATGGTGTTCTTGTGGTTATTGTTCGTGGGTTATGCTTATGGTTATGCTTATACTAAATCAAAATCATGTTTAAAATCCTCTTTGTAGAATCTCATGATTGAAACCTGGTGTATAGGTGCCGAGAGCTGAGAATGGGATACTATGGAGGCTATCAGTGTCAGATTCGGCGATCGAAAATTTTATGAGCCCGGTTTCCTAGTTTAGGGCACGACACTATGTGTTTGATGAAATCTCTAAATGAGGAATAGATGATGATTAGTGCTTGCCATGATTGTTAACCTAATATTTGCTAATGTCATATGCATATGTACTTCTTTGTGTAACGAATTGACAAAATGTAAGTTGTAAATAACGTAGTCTATGTGTTTGATAAATTGTTTAAATGAAAAATAGTTGATGATTTGTACTTACTAAGATTATTAAGGTAGGATTCTTTGTTGTTTATGCCTATGTGTTTTTCTCTATATAACTAGTTGATAAAATGCAAGTTGTGGTTAACATGGTCTATGTGTTTGATGAAATGCCTACATGAGAAATTCACTAGGATTGTTTGTCGAATACTAAGATAGATATTACATGTGGGTGTTAGCAGCATTTAGATAGGAATGAGGCTACAATGGAAGTCCTGGCAATTGGTAAACGCCTATGTTTGGGGTGGCCGAATTTGCATTGGCCACCTTGGGTAAACCCGAAAGATACGGGTCGTACGACGACTGCCGTTAGTGGCTAGGCCACGAGGGGTGCTTATGCGCTCCATGTTGATTAGGTCAACGTGGCCGTACTAATCGAGCTTGCCTAACGAACCGGTTGACCTATTGTGTGTTTACCATATATGGACGCAACTGTTTAAATCTAAGGTACCCCTCACCAATGTAAAGATCCACCTCTAACTACGGTACCACGATCCTTAAGACTCGTGAGTCGGGCATGGTGGTATGGGACACCATGTTCGTGCTATCGGCCTACGTTAGGGTGACGAGCCTCCCCATAGTGACCGCGAGCACCACTTCTAGCAACTTGCCTATCATATGTGTTTATCTAGGAGTGACAAACTTAGATGGATCCAGAACACAGGAATAGGACCGCTGCAATTGTCCGATGCCTAATGTTCAATTTGGGTCAATGTTATAAAGGGAGGTACCCTAGCTTCCCAAACTTATTGGATGAATGAACATAGTCAATCACTTGGCTAACATGACCATGCATCGCACCGCATTATTTAGAATGTAGCGAAAAGGCGTTGAAGTCGCACCTTTGAGGAAGTGTTGTCATATGCGAAACTGGCGGTCGGAGTCACGTGTTGAGGGAGTGTTGGTGGGCGAGGGCATGCATCATTACCTACACTCCATTCTCTCATTAAAAAGAATAGCTAGGAAGTGATTGTTATGATTGCCTTATCATTATTGTAGTGATTGACTTGATAACATGTGTAACTTTGGCCTTATATAACCACTGAGTTGATCACCCACTCCCACTTTGGGATGGTGTTTTAAAACACCAACCAGATGCTGATGTAGATGCAGGTACGGACAACGTCTATGCAATGGAGCAAGACTTCTTAGATGAGGAAGAGGAATTCTCCTACTTCCAACTCTTGGGCGAGCAGATGTAGGCCACGTACCGTTACGCAGGGAACGCTTGGCATCTGGGCTTAGTTAAATACATTTACATTACCACATTTTGTTCATTTTAAACTTGTACATGTATATATTAAACCCAGTGCGAAATCATACTCTGGAAGGAATTTTGTGGAACATGTACATATTTACGTAGATATGTTTGGGATTTACATATTTTCTTAACTTCATTAAATCTGGAGTATGATACGCCGTTTAGTAAAATTCTATGCATGCTTAATCAATCAACATAGAAGAAATCAGAAACTATCTTCCACAGGACATAAGTGATGTTCGGAATCTCGGGAGTTGAGCTTTGCTCAACCCTCAAAACTCAGCGTGTTACAATTCCCCTAAGGGTTAATTACACCAAAACCTCTAGCTAACTTACAGGATATTCTAGAGGTGTTGAAATAAGTGAAGGTCAACATCCATCTTCTGGATGCTGTGAAACAAATTCCTTCATATGCCAAATTTCTAACAGACTTATGCACAACCAAGAGGCGACAAAGTATCAAAAAGAAAATTTTCCTGATAGAAAAAGTGAGTGCCATCCTCAAGCAAAGTATGTCAGGAAAATATAAAGATCCTACTAGCCCAACTATCGCTTGTATAATTGGGAATCACCAAATTGAAAATGCACTTCTTGACTTGGAGGCGAGCATAAATCTGATCCCTTACTCAATTTATGAACAACTACGTCTAGGTGAGTTAAAACTAACTCGGACCACATTACAACTTGCTGATCGCTTAGTTCGTGTACACAGGAGGATGATTGAGTATGTGTTGGTCTAGGTTGAGAAATTCTACTATCCAGTAGATTTTATCATCCTGGATACTCAGCTCATTATAAATATGAGCACTTAAATTCCTATCATACTTGGCCCCCTGTTCCTTGCTACATCAAACACTATCATCAATTGCAGGAATGGGGTCATGAATTTGTCTTTTGAAAATATGGCGTTGGAGCTCAATATCTTTTTCAACATAAGTAAACAGGCAGATGATAATGACGAGGCCCATGACAATAACATGATAGACTCTTTCATGGAAGATAGAGCTCTGATGACCTTATCCTCTGACCCTTTAGAGACGTGCTTGGCACACTCCCCCAATTTGGATGATAATACGATTAGGGAGATGGATGTCATGCTTAATACTGCACCGGTACTTGAAGTTAACCGGTGGAGCCACAATTTGAGAAATTTCCCTTAAACAATGCAGCACCTCTACCGTCTAACCTCAAAGTACCAAAGCTTGACCTAAAACCATTGCCTGTTAATCTTAAATATGTCTATTTAGGTCAAGATGAGACATCTGGTGGTGATTTCTTCCCACCTTGAGAAAGAACAGGAGAGTATGTTAATCGCTACTCTCATTGAACATAAAGGAGCCCTTGGATGGTCAATTGTGGATCTCAAGGGAATCAATCCTTTGATTTTTACTCATTGCATTCATATTGAGGATAATGTGAAAACCTCTCGACAACCACAATGTCGACTCAATCCAAATATGAAAAAGTGGTTAAAGGAGAGGTACTTAATTTGGTGGATGTGGGTATCATATACCCTATATCTGATAGTCAATGGTGGAGTCCAAATCAGGTGGTTCCTAAGAAATATGGAATCACCATCGTAACCAATGCCAACAATGAACTCGTGTCAACTAGAGTTATTACTGGTTGGAGAATGTGCATTAACTACAGAAAATTGAATATCGTTGTGAGGAAGGACACTTCCCCCTGCCATTCATTGACCAAATCTTGGAGAGGTTAGCCGGTCATTCCTATTACTGCTTCCTCGATGGATATTCGAGCTACAATCAAATAGAGATAGCCCTTAAAGATCAAGAGAAGACAATGTTCACATGTCCTTATAGCACCTTTGTTTACCAAAGGATTCCATTCCAACTGTGTAATGCTCCTACCACTTTTCAGCGATGCATATTAAGTATATTCTCTGACAAGGTGGGGAAATATTTAGAGGTCTTCATGGATGACTTATCTATCTTTGGTCCATCCTTCGACGAGTATTTGAAAAATCTGAAAAATGTGCTAAAGCGATATGAGGAAAAGAATTTGGTACTAAATTGAAAAAAGTGTCATTTTGTGGTTTCTAAGGGAATAGTTCTTGGACATATAATCTCGTCCAAGGGAATTGAGGTGGACAAGGCTAAAATTAACCTTATCTCTAACCTACCTCCACCTAAGAGCATACGAGACGTGCGATCCTTCTTAGGACACGCAGGATTTTACAAATAATTTATAAAGGACTTTAGTCACCTCTCTCATCCTTTACGCAATCTACTTCAAAAGGATGTACCATACGAGTGGACTGAGCAATGTCAGTAAGCTTTCACTAAGCTCAAGGGCACGTTGACTACCGCATCTATCATGCTGCCACCCGACTGAAGCATTCCTTTTGAGATTATGTGTGATGTGTCTAACTATGTTATTGGAGTGGTGTTAAGCCAAAGAAAAGAAAAGAAGTCCTATGTTATTCACTATGCAAGTAGAACTTTAAATCATGCCCAAGTGAAATACTCCACTACGGAGAAGGAACTCTTAGTCATAATATTTGCTTTGGACAAATTTAGGTCCTACTTGATCGGATCTAAGATCATCATCTACACCGATCATGCGGTGTTCAATTACCTTCTTTCTAAGAATGATGTTAAGCCTCGCTTAATAAGATGGATCCTCCTACTCCAAGAATTTGATTTAGAAATACGAGATAAAAATGGAGTAGAAAACGTAGTGGCTAACCATCTTTCCAGACTTGATCTCCTTGATTCCCTTCAGACGACACTTATAAACGACATGTTCCCCAATGAACAATTGTTTAAACTCTCCCACCTACCTTGGTTTGCTGACATTGTAAATTATCTTACAACAGGTTTCACCCTGACACATTAGACTGCGTAAGATAAGAAAAAATTATTCGCCAAGGTATGCAAATTTTTCTTGGATGACCTGTATTTATTACAATATTGCCCAGACCAAATTCTAAGGAGATGTATGCCAGACAATGAACACCAAAGTATCATCTCCTTCTGTCATTCTCAGGCCTGTGGTGGTTACTTTTCTACTAAAAAGTCCATAGCCAAAATTCTATAGTGTGGCTTTTACTAGCCCACTATGTTTAAAGAGACCCATGAGTTTTCCAAAGCTTGTGAGCATTGTCAGAAATTAGGAGCATTGTCCCGTTGAAATATGATGTCTTTGAATCTCATTTTAATGATTAAAGCATTTGATTGTTGGGGCATCGATTTCATGGGGCCATTCCCCCAATCCTTCGGGAATTTGTACATTTTACTAACAGTAGACTATGTCACTAAGTGGGTTGAAGTGATCCCATGCCGGAACAATGACCATCAAATGGTCATTAAATTTTTAAAAGAAAATATCCTTTCCTAGTTCGGAACACATTGAGCCATTATTAGTGATGGAGGTTCACATTTCTGTAATAGGCATTTACAAACTTAATGAAGAAATACGGCATCTCTCATAAGGTGAGCACTCCATACCACTCGCAGACAAGTGGGCAAGCTAAGATTTCCAACATAGAAATTCAACATATTCTAGAGAAAACGGTTAACCTTGACTGCAAAGATTGGTCAATCCCCTTGACTGATGCTTTATGAGCCTACTGTACTGCCTTTAAAACACCTATTGGAATGTCTCCCTTTAGACTTATCTATGAGAAAACTTGTCACTTGCCTGTGGAGTTGGAACATAGAACCTATTGGGCTATTAAAAATCTTAACTTTAACCTGGACAACGATGGCTCGCTGCGCAAACTTCAATTAAGTGAACTCGAGGAAATCTGAAATGACGAATATAAGAACTCGAGAATTTACAAGGACAGGATGAAGATGTTCCATGACAACAACATCCTTTGGAAATCATTCTTGACTCGTCGAAAGTCCTTTTATACACTTCTCGGTTGCATCTTTTTTTGGGTAAACTCCAATCTCGTTGGACCAGCCCTTTCACAGTTACTAATGTCTATCCTCATGGGGCTGTCGAGATAAAAAATCTAATGAATGAAAATGCTTTCAAAGTGAATGGGCATCGATTAAAGCCATTTATTGAGAAATTTGACTCAGAGGACATGTTCATAGCTCTGACTAATCCTGTATACCAGGATTGATCTCCTAGTCAAATGGAGGTGTAGTTAGGTTTATTGCTTTCATAGAATTTAGGATTAGGATAGTTTGCTTTCTGTTTGTTTAGTCTTTGTGCTAACCCATCATCACGTTGAGATCCTTGGCGAAGCCTCAAAAATTCCTTCTTCAGGTACTACATTTCCATTACTTCTCCTTTCTTTTCGTTGCTTCTTTTTCATTACATGCTTATTTCTTTTACATTGAGGACAATGTAGATTTTAGGTTGGGGTGTAGATTAGGTAAACTAATCAGTGCTTCCTTAGTTTTGAGCAAAAATTTTAAAAATTTTCAATGTTTCAAGTTGAAACCTGTTTGGAAATGATAATTTATGCACTTAAGAATGTTTCGAGTATGATGAGATAGAGATTGAATTTTAAATTGTTGGAGTTTGATCAACTAAGTAATTTATCACCTACAGTTCTTGCACTCAATTGATTAAGAAGAAGTTAAATATCATGTTAATCTAAGTCACAAGGCACTTCAAATTGCTTTCCATAAGTTGTGCTAAAAATTTCTGATTGTTAACATGAGAATCATTGATAGATGTTGAGAATTGAATCTGGAGAATTTTATCCACCTTAAAAAGATGAAAAGAACCAGTTAAAAAATAGAAGATCGACAAAAAGGTCATGAATGGTGAAAAGACTAGACTAAGAAAGAATGAAAAAGAATGAAAGAGAATGTACAGTCTGAAAAATAAAAAAGAATGAATAGAAAAATAAAAAAGACCATTGATATAAAATCAAAAACTAGAAAAAGAAGAAAAGAGGGATAAGTTCGAAATTAGTACTTAAGTTTTCAACTAATATTGATATGGTGAGCATGGCTAACATTATGAAATGATAGTATTCTTATGAGAAGTAAGTTGATTTTCACTGAGCACATTGAAAAACTTGATATATGAAGTTATGTTCTGATTTAATCGATAAAGAACCTATTTGATTGATTGCTTATATGATTCGGCTCTAGGTTTTCAAAATCCCAATTTCTCACCTTAATTTTACTTATTCATACTTGATTGCACAAAGGATTGATTTATGAAAAAGGATTTGAACATTGAGAAATGAAGATTATGTCACGCATGTTTTGCTTAGGACTGGAAAAATGCTAGTTGGGGAGTGTGTTAAGTATCAAATATTGCATATTTTTCCTCATTTATATCTTGGTTTTATGAACATGATAGTGCTTAATGGTATATTTTATACATGTTTGTGTTGCAAGGTGAGTTTAAGAGCTTGGATTGAAAAGAATATTAAAAGCATGGATTTGATGCTCAAGAATCACCAAGGCAAAGAATGGATCTTTTGATACCAAGATTAAAGATTTCAAGACCCCAAGATTCAAGAAAATCAAGTGGAGAAGGAAATAAGTGCAGAAATTAGTGAAGAAATTCACAGAATCTGAGCTTAGATGTCATCGAAGGATGTTCGATGACATCGAAGAATTACAGAAAAATTGAGTTTGGTTGTTGGACAAACTCGATGCATTCTTCGATGACATCGAAGGCTGTTCGATGAGATCGAAGCCAGTCTTTGATGACATCGAACACTATTAGATGACATCAAAGAATTACATGAAAATCAAGTTTAGTTGCTGGACAAATTGGATACATTCTTTGATGACATTGAAGGCTAGTCGATGAAATGGAAGGCGTTACGCAGACTGAGTAAATTTGATGCGATTTTGCAAATCTATGCAGAAAAGTCTATAAATATGGGTTTCCTAAAGACTTCTAGGGATATCTAGGGTTTGGAAAAGCAGAGCAAAAGGGTGGAACTGTCTCCCAAGAGTTCTTCTTCCTTTCATTTAGTTTTTAATGCTTTCTTTGAGTATTTTTTATCTAATCATGTCTATGGTTGGCTAGAACTCTTAACTAGGGCTAAGAGGTGAAGCTTGTAGCATTTTAGGATGTTTTTCTTGTTTTGATTCTTGTTCTTGTTGAACCTCTTTTATTTCTAGTTGATTTTAAGGAATACTTTTAGTTTTTAATGGTTTATTGTGACTCAAATTACAGTAGATCTGCGATAGCTTTGAGTATCTTCTCTTCTTATTTGAGATTGTGGGATTGGTAAATCTTGTTGTTTACCATTATCTCCTGGGCATGGTTGGGTGATGGAATCCCTTCCAAATCTTCACAATTCTCCTCCATTGAGGCTACATCAATGTGAAGTTCAGAGATTTGACTATCTCCTTTTCCAACTGGATAAGATAGGACTCTAATTCCAGTTGGAATTCCTGAATCGAGCAAGGTAGCATCTCAATTGCTACAAGTGGATCCTTGAGACCCGAGTTCCCTTTTGATTATTGAAATCCCTTTCACAATTACTTCCTTATATTCCATATTTAGATTTAGATCTTTTCTAGTTCTACGTCTAGTTATTTTCAAAATACACACAAGATTAGTCCCTGTGGATTCGACCTTGGTCTCATTGAGATTATTACTACATCGCGACCCTACACTTAGGGTTGTGAATAGTTTCCATTCGATACCTACCATGGATCTTCTTCTTGTCTCTTTCTTCCTTTTTATCTTGCTTTCATCTTGACCATTCCTTCAATGGGCCACCCAAGATGGGTTGTTGGATGATGTTATTATTGGAGTAGGAGGGTCCCATACATCAGATGGATTGATGGCTTTGGATGAGGGTAAGACTCTTCCCATTGATGGCTTAAATGATGCATTAATGAGGAATAGTAATGGTGGGTTTAAAAAAGATCTAGTCTATCGGATCGCAAACTGACGATCATAATCGTGAATCGAAGGTTGCGATCAATGCTAATTTTTATTGAGAAAATTGGGAAGTTTTTTTAAAAATAATCCAGTCTATTGGATCGCGAATCGACGATTCGCGATCGATGCCGATTTTTATTAGGAATATTTTTTTATGAAATTTGAAAATGCATGGGAATTTCTCTCTCCTCCACATCACCCTTCCAATTTCTCTTCAATTTCTCATGAGTTATTAAATTTTGGGATTGAATTTTGAATTTTCCCACCATTATCATCATTTATTCACTTTTCTCTCTTTGATCACCTCACAATGGACAATCCGTGCACGATTCCTTGTAAGGAGGTCTTCCCAAGGTCTCTCTCTTCCTAAGGGAGAGGGTTAGGCCACATCTTATCAACAAAAGGGGGAGATTCCTTGTAAGGTCTTCCCACGTGTAACGACCTTAGAATTTTCGGTGCTAATCTTTTCTTAAGTAGTTGTTTTGGGGTAATTAGCGCTTTACTCGATTGCTTGTGAAATCCGCATCAATCACTTTAAATTGTATCTGCATGGCTCTAAACGTGTAGATTAGTGAGCGTTACGTTACTCTGAAACCTGGGATCCATCGCTAAATCCAGTTGTTCTGGGAATTTTTGAAAGATCTGGATCGGACCTGGACCGTGCATCGAAAGTCCGATGGCGATGATCTTAGGCTGTTGCGGTCACCGAGTTGGGCTTGACCATCTCCTCAAAAATCAAGTCCATGTGATGTTCTGGGTCGATTTGCTTGTGTTCGGAGTGAAGAGTGTGAGAACGGTTGGAATTTATTTAGCTTTTATGAAATCTGAGTCGTGTCCCTTGCGTGACGATTTTAAGCTATCTGACCGTTGGATTCTGACCCAATTTCACCCTCTGATCAGGATAGTTGGCCCAGGCATATCCTAGTGCTTGTGGACCTGATCGAGTTTCCGTGACCGTTGAATTGAGTGTGGTCCGCCACGGCTGATCTGAAGAGCCGGTCGGTACGAAAACTCAACCTGACCTAGATCCATGGTCAGTGAGCTTAAGTCCGACCTTTCGTGGTTATAGGCCCACCAGAAGTGCTTCGTTGGATCGAGAAAGGCTTACTTTGGTTATAACCTAAGTATACCTTGTCCCTAGGGTTATTTTCATCAAGAATAGGCCTATTTATAGTCCTTAAACCCTAGTCCTCTTTTCCATACGATTTTCTCTAACCCTAGCTTGGAAAGAGAGTGGAAAAGAGAGAGAAAGGGAGAGAGGTAAGTTGGTGAATCACCTTGGATTCCTCCTTGTTCTTCTTTATCTTTGAACTTTCACTTTGAATCGTTCTTCTGACGGTTCTGAGTTCTTTTGGGGTAAGTTAACCTAACCCTAACCTGTGTTAGAGCTTAGATTAGACTTGGTGTTATTGTATCTCATTTCCATCTTTGTTCTAGGGTATTCTAACGCCGTTGACGAAGACAACTCGTCTAAATCAGTTCGGTGGTTCTTTCTTCGCTTAAGGTGAGGACTTTAAGTGTATAGGTTATGGTTTTCAAGGCTTTCAATCCCAGTTAATGATTTATTCTTGTTATGGATGAGATTCTGCATGCCAAATGTTATGTTTACGTTGCTTTCCTGATATGCATGTGCTATATTGAGATTTATGTATTCTATGTGTATTTATAAAGTACCATATACGTATAAAATATGCACTTGTGTTTGTCATGATTATTTGTCGTGTATGTATGCTAGATGCATGTATGACAACTCCTTAGTAAAAGGAATTGCCTAAGTGCAGGTATTTCAACATACGTCATGTATGTTGTTCCATGTATGCTAAGTGTTTGTGGAAATGCATGAATGATCTAAGTGTAACTGATTACACTAATTGTGGGCATTGAGAAGTGATTCTCAATACTCCTATTGATGCGCATGATTTCCTTTATGCAGTTACATTCCAAGTTATTTAAATTCAAGCATTACCTATGCTTACATTTATGTTATGTTGATATTCTTCAAATGCGTATGTACCATGATTGGAGTTCCATTATTGTTTTACATTCCATATGAATATCTGTAGTAGTGTAAGATGTTTGGGACTATGCATTAGTCCAGGAAATCGGTAATTGACTCTATGTTCGTGGTTGAGATTGCTTTCGCCATGTAGGATGTATTAGATGAACCCGAGTCGTATTAGAGTTGTCGGCAGTGGTTTGGCCACGCGGAGTGTTTGCGCACTCTATGTCGCTCAACTCAACGTGCGCTCGTGCTAGTCGAGTTTGTCAAATAACCCGATTGTCCGATGTATGTTAACCATATATGGACGCTACTGCTTGAATCTAGGGTACCGAACTTACCAGTGACATCCTATTAACTATGGTACTTGATCCGCTAAGACTCATGAGCCGGACATGGTGGTATGGGACACCGTGGTCGAGCTGTCGGCCTACACTGGGGTGACGAGCCTCCCCATAGTGACCAATGAGCAATTAAACTCGTGAGCCGATTATGGTGGTATGGGACACTATATTCGTGCTGTCGGCCTACATTGATTGGTGACGAGCCCTTTGTAGTGACCTCAGGCATACCTGGATACCGCAAGGAGGTGACGAGCCAAATTGTGGTAGTAAAGGCATGAAAGGCATGCATTGATTAGTGACGAGCCCTTTGCTACGACCTCAAATATATGATCGTATGAGATGTCTAGGATTGACGACCCTAGTATGGATCACTGTTTGGATGGTGATATGAGGAAGGTATCTTAGCTTCCCAATCCTGTTGTGTGAAACGGACTAATAACAACTTAGTAATCATATCCATGCACCGCATTTGCATGTGCTTTGTAGATGTGGCGCACTTTGAGGCGATGTCATGCGTAACGTAAGATGAAGACGCTGAGGGTGTACGCGTGAGGGCACGCATCATACCACATTCATACTTGCATTAACAAGAGTACTTAGGATTTATTTAATTGTCCTGCTTTATCATTACTGTTTGATTGAACTGATAACATGTTAACCAGTGCCTTATTGTTCCACTAAGTTGATCACTCACTCCCACGTTTCTGGGGTGGTGTTAAATACCCACCAGACTCTATCTTAAGCCCTGATGTTGCAGATGTGGATGCGACGTCTGAGGCAGAGCGGGAGCTGGATGACGTCGAGGCTGCCTTCTCCTATATGCAGTTTTCAGATGGGTTCTAGCGAGCCTCGGTCTGATGCGCGGGATTTTTGAGATTATTTTTGTGATATGAAATGATGTAACTTGATACTTATAATTTTGTTAAATAACACTTTCATTCGACCTGGCTTGTATATGTACTTCAGGGACTTACACTTGTACACATTTTACTATAAGTCTTCCGCTTGTTTTATTCACTTATCCCTGAATCATATTTGTGTTTTGGCTTAATCTATTTCATGTCTTATGCACTAATACAGTCAACATACATTCATCATTAAATATGTTGCATAAGTGATGTTTTGGAACTCGAGAGCTGAGTTATGCTCGACCCCCGAATTTCAGGGCGTTACAAGTTGGTATCAAAGCATGATCTGGATTAAACCGGACCTGGGTTATGGTCACACACCGCACGTTGTCGTCACTTTAGTGTAATTGGGTGCGGGTCTATCATCGCTTTTGTGTTTGTGCTCCGTAGCTTCTATTGGCGAAAGTTCCTTGAAAACCTTCGCCGAGATCGAGTCTGTACTCTTACCTGATCACACACAGCGACCCGAAACCTTTCCTAGACCCTCTATTAAGGAGTGTAGACGGTCTATCCTCCCTTTTTCATCTTTAAACCGTTCAAAAATCGTTATTTGGATCAGATTTCTGTCAAAATGACCCGATAGGCGTCAAACTACGCAAGGGGCCAATCGGGACATTTTCTGTGAGACCCAGGAGGGAACCACATCATTCAGACCAAGGGGGACCAGGAGGGCCTCGCCAAAACGGTGAGGCATCGCCGATATGTCCAGAGACCGGCGATGCCATCGCCGGTTCGGGGAGGGATCGCCGGTCGCCGGGCCAGGCGAGCCGGGCCGATGCGGGCCGATCGTCCATAGGCCTAATGTGGCCCACCCCTCTACGGTTTTACCTTAAAACCCATTCTTTTTACCTATTTCCTTCACAAAACCCACTCCCAAGCTCTCCCTTTCTTCCAAAACCTCTCCAAATCCTCTCAAATCTCTCCCCAATCTTCATCTTCCTCTATTTTTCGTGCAAACCCATCACCCCATCTTCAAATCTTCCTTTCCATTGCTAATTTTTCCTTCTTTCCTTCTCATTTGAGTCCTTACAATTCCTATTTGGCTAATAGTTGTGTGGAAGCTTCACCATCTTCCTATTTCTTTCTTTCTCTCATTTCTCATGGCCCTCTTTGAGATTGTGACGGCCATCTTTTCCCTTTATTCCCTTCTTTCCTTGATGGGAAAGAAGAGAGCGCCCGTGGATGAAGCCGGGCCGAGGCGCCCAACTCATGCACGGAGGCCAAGAGGAGCCGCCGCTAGCACGTCCGCCACACGCGAGTTCCAGACGAAGCGGGACCTGGATCCTCGAGCTCCCGTTAGTAGGACTTTATTGGCGGAGTTGTCACATGGAGTCTATGAAGGGTGTAGAGTCCTTTTTGAGGCTCATGTTGATCCGTGGCTCTTTGGTGAGTTCTTCTTGTTGGAGCGCCTAGAAGGGGCTGGTTGGGGTCCCTTGTTTGAAGGCAAATATCGCGCGAATGCTAGCACTGTTCGGGCCTTCTATGCCAACATTCTGGAGCCTTCGCTGGATCCTCTGCAGTTCAAGATTCCATGTGGTAGCGGTCGAGTTGGTATTGTCAATGTTGCTTTGATATCCCGACTCTTGAAGGTGCCACTTGGGGAAGTGCATGCCAGCGAAAAGAATGTGGACAGTGTGCGCGAGAGGGATCGTCGCACCCGATCCTTGTGTGGTCGTCTGGTTGAATGGCAGCCGAATAGGAGTCTTCTGGCTTCTTTCATGACGGACGACTTCCGTTTGCTTCACCACATCTTTACATTCAATGTGTATCCAAAGTGGAGCAACCACAGCGAGTGTACGCGCCTGATGGTGGATTTTCTCTATCAGGTGGGGCAGGAAGCGAAGTTGTGTGTGCCGACGTACGTCCTGCGCCATATTATTCTCATCACTCGTTCAAGTAGAAGGACCGAGTCGCTTCCCTTTGGCCGCCTCATTTGCAAGATCGCACATGAGTTTGGCTATAGGCTTGGAGCTGAGAAGCCGGTTCCTGTTCGTTATATCAATTTGAGGACTCTCAAGCTGATGGAGGTTGGTTCTGGTCGGCTTGCCTCAGAGGGTGAGGCTGAGTCTGAGAGCGGTGATGATGAGAGTTTTCCTGAAGGTGGTGCAGAGTCTGAGGAAGGAACAGAGCAAGACGAGGAAGAGATTGAGGCACAGGATTCGAGTGATAGCTCTCCTCCTGTGGTGCCAGAGCAGGGCGCAGAGCAGACTGCCAGAGATGCCCGTCTTACACGGCTTGAAGAAGGGCAAGCTGCTTTACGCCAGGAGATGGTTGATCTTCGAGGCTTTGTTAAGCATAAGTTTAAGAAGATGTCTCGGACTCTGAAGGCTATCCTGTGTTGCTTGCAGGATAAGGGTGCTCCGCCTCTATCTCCTGATTCCGACGAGTAGTTGTCGTCATGGACGTCTTTTGCTTTGTTTGTGTTTTCTTTTTGTGTGTAGCCGTTGTTGGCTTGTAGTTGGAGTGTTGTAGTTGTGTAGTTATTATAGTTGTTTGTGGTGGTTGTAGTTGCTGTGGTTGATGAAGTGTTAGATGTTGTTGTTTTCATGCTTTCCTAGTCGTGATTCATGTATTGCTGCACTACTTGTATTGCGACGATTTTGATTAATGGAATGTATGTTGTTTACCTTTGGAGTTGTGCTGTGTTGTTGTGTGGATGGATTATGTGACTTAGAATCTGACAGGTTGCATCCTCTGTTGAATGTAGGGATGCCTCCTAAGGGTTCGAAGACTTCGGCCCGTCTCTCTCTGATTGAGTCGCTTGCTGGGGTTCCTCCCTTGAGCGATAGCCAGTCAGATCCGCAGGCGGGTCCATCTCGGGCCGGTGTTGGGTCGACACCGATGGCTCCTCCAGTCACCCCCTCGGTTCCTGGGCCGAGCCATGCACCTTCATCTACTCCACCTGTTGATAGGTTTGAGCAGATGATGTTGTTGAAGCAGCACCAGCAGCAGCAGGAGTTCCTCTCCTCCATGGCTGGCATCTTTGCTCAGTCAGTAGGGGCGACTCCACCTGTTTCACCTATGCCTCCATCTGGGAGTGCCAGTGCCAGTGTCAGTGCCAGCGGCACATTCGAGCGATTCCAGCGCTTGCGACCTCCTACTTTTGCGGGTTCTCATAGACCCGAGGAGGCCGAGTATTGGATTGACCGCATCTCTAAGATGCTGAGACCGTTGCACTGCTCTGAGGTCGAGCAGGTTGAGCTTGCCACCTTCATGTTTGAGAAGGAAGCCAGTTTATGGTGGGACAGTGTGCTTTGCACTGTCGAGGAGGACTTCGTGTAGTCATGGCAGGCGTTTGAGGCGCGCTTCCACGAGAAGTATTTCTCGGTGACGTACCGACATGAGAAGGAGAGTGAGTTCCTTCGCCTCCGCTGGGGAGAGTTTTCGGTTACGGAGTATGAGAACCGGTTTACTGAGTTGGGGCGGTATGTTCCTTTGATCCTGGGTGATCAGCCGATGAGGATGCGGCATTTTTCTCAGGGACTGCGACCTGAGATCCGATCGAAGATTTACTGTGCTAGCATTTCTTCATATGCGGAGCTGGTGAGCATGTCCTTGCGAGCAGAGCAGGACGGAGATAGAGCGTCCCGCATGCGAGCACCGATGGCTCCTAGGCCGCGACCGGACTTTCACGGTGCACATTTCCTTGGCAAGAGGCCGCGAGTTGATTCTCCTCCGAGGCGTTCAGCGCCGCCCGCTCAGCAGATGAGAGCTGATCTTAGATGTTCTTATTATGGGAAGGTGGGGCACTTGGACCGTTTCTGCTTCTCCCGTATGCGAGCTGGTGGTTTTACTCCACCGCAGAGGGTTAGCCGTCCGATGCCTCAGGTTATTCCTCCTCCACCTCTTCGATCAGCGCCAGCTCATCCATCCTTCAGACCTGCAGTTCCTGGTTTCAGGCCACCTCAGCGGCCCATGGTTCCTCCGCCGAATCGTCAGCAGCAGGCTCGTGTTCATGCGCTTTCAGCTGAAGCGCCTATGTCTGACTTGGTGCCAAGGTCCTTTGAGGTGACAGCGCATATTGAAGGTATTCCCGTTTCTGTGTTAGTGGATACAGGGTCCACTACTTCTCTTATTTCTTATGCGGCAGTTAGGCGTTTGGGTTTGAGATCTGTTCCTATGCAAGGAGTGATGCTTACTACCGCTACGGGGATGTCCTCTGCCTTGGGCAAGCGTTGTATGGATTGTTTGGTCGATCTGGGAAGTGAATCGATCTGTGTTGATTTGCTAGTCGCACCGCTTTATCACTACGATGTTATTATGGGTATGGATTGGCTCACGAGGATGCGAGCTGAGATTGATTGTGAAGCGAGATCAGTGACGATCCATGGACCTGAGGGCGAGACTGTTACTTTCCCAGTTCAGGTCAGTTACCCTCTTCGTATTGATTTTTATTCTTCTCTGTTGGAGAGTTCGGCCGAATCGGCGTTGATTAGTACGCCGGTAGTTCAGGAGTTTGAAGATGTGTTTGAGTCGATTCCTGGATTACCTCCTCAGCATGAGATTGATTTTGCTATCGATCTTATGCCTGGTGCGGCGCCCATTTCCTTACCCACCTATCGGATGCCTCCGAGTGAAATGGAGGAGTTAAGGAAGCAGATAGATGGTTTGCTGGAATTGGGTTTTATTCGGCCCAGTGTGTCTCCTTGGGGAGCACCTGTTTTATTTGTGAAGAAGAAGGATGGTTCTTTGCGATTGTGTATTGATTATCGCAGGCTGAATCTGGTAACTGTGAAGAATAAGTACCCCTTGCCCAGGATTGATGATCTATTTGATCAGTTGAAGGGGGCATGGTACTTCTCGAAGGTTGATCTACAGTCAGGGTCGTCAAGGATAGGGACGTGCAGAAGACCTCTTTTAGGACCAGCTTCGGTCATTATGAGTTCCTTGTGATGTCGTTCGGTCTGACGAACGCATCGGCCGTGTTCATGGATCTGATGAACAGGGTGTTTCGGCCATTCCTGTTTCGATTCGTCATTGTTTTTATTGATGACATTTTGATTTATTCGGCGAGCTGGGCAGAGCACGAGGAGCACTTAAGAGCGGTTTTGGATACTCTTAGGAAGCATCAGCTATTCGCACAGTTCAAGAAGTGTGATTTCTGGAAAGAGGAAGTCAAGTTCCTGGGACATGTGGTGTCCAAGGAAGGAATAGCCGTCGACCTTGCCAAGGTAGCTGCAGTGCAGGACTGGAAGCAGCCTAGTTTAGTTACTGAGGTGAGGAGTTTTCTAGGTCTTGCAGGCTATTATCGACGCTTTATTCAGGACTTCTCGAAGATTGCCAGACCGTTGTCGCAGCTGACACGGAAGGATTTGAAGTTTGCTTGGAGTGAGCAGGCGGAGTTAGCTTTTCAGGAGTTGAAGGACAAGTTGACGTCCGCCCCTGTGCTAGTATTGCCAGAGCAAGGGGTTAAGTATATTATATATACTGACGCCTCTCGCATTGGTCTGGGTTGTGTCCTTATGCAAAAGGAGAGGGTGATTGCTTATGCTTCGCGTCAGTTGAGGAAACACGAAGAGAATTACCCTACGCACGACCTGGAATTGGCAGCTGTCATCTTCGCATTAAAGCTTTGGAGACATTACCTCTATGGTGAGGAGTTCGAGCTCTTTTGCGACCACAAGAGCCTTAAGTACATTTTCACACAGCGTGACTTGAATATGAGGCAGCGCAGGTGGATGGAAACATTGAAGGACTTCAAGTTCGATGTTTCTTACCATCCTGGCAAGGCAAACCTTGTGGCAAATGCGTTGAGTCGCAAGAAGGCTTTGGAGTTTGCGGCTCCGCTGATGATAGCAGAGTGGGATATGTTGGAGTTCGTGCATGATTTTGAGCAGAAGCTTAAGGTGGTTGAGCTGTATGAGGTTATCGCACACATTCGTGTACAGCCCGTGATCGACGAGAGGATCGTTGCAGCTCAGGCAGATGATGAGCTTTTGGTGAAGATGAGGCAGCGAGTTGGTACAGATGAGAACTCCGACTGGAGTGTTAGTTCTGATGGGGGCCTACGTTTTCATGGCCGGTTATGTGTTCCTGACATCCCTGACTTGAGACGTGAGGTTCTCGAGTTAGCCCATAGTTCTAAGCTTGCGATGCATCCAGGTACCACGAAGATGTATCAGGATATGAAGAGGTCTTATTGGTGGGACAATATGAAGGTCCAGATTGCTGAATTTGTTTCTCGTTATCTCACGTGCCAGCAGGTCAAGGCAGGGCATTGCCGACCTCCTGGGTTGTTGCAGCCCATGCCCATAGCTGAATGGAAGTGGGATTTCATCTCTATGGATTTTATTTCTGGGTTGCCGAGGACAAGAAAGGGATTTGACTCTATTTGGGTGATCGTCGATCGATTAACGAAGTCGGCGCATTTCGTACCGATCAGAGTCACTTACTCTGCAGACGAGTTGGCTAGGTTGTATATCAAGGAGATAGTGCATCTGCATGGAGTTCCCCTGGAGATTGTGTCTGATAGAGACACGCGTTTTACATCTATCTTCTGAACTCGTATCCAGGAAGCAATGGGTGTGAAACTGAAGTTCAGCACCGCGTTTCATCCGCAAACAGATGGGCAGACGGAGTGCGTGAATCAAGTCCTGGAGGATATGTTGCGAGCTTGTGTTTTGGATTTCAAAGACAGTTGGGATGATTGTCTTCAGTATGCAGAGTTCGCGTATAATAATAGTTTCCAAGCGAGTATCGGCATGCCTCCCTATGAGGCGTTGTATGGTCGCCCGTGCAGAGCACCATATTGTTGGGCAGAAATTAGTGAGCGTAGTTTGCTTGGCCCAGAATTGGTGCAGGTGACTTCTGAGAAGGTTGACATCATTCGACGTCGACTTCTGACAGCGCAGAGTAGGCAGAAGAGTTATGCTGATACGAGGCGTCGACCGCTTGAGTTTGTAGTGGGAGACCATGTTTTTCTGAAGGTCTCTCCTATGAAGGGAGTTTTGCGGTTCGGTAAGAAGGGGAAGCTGACGCCGAGATTTATTGGTCCATTTCAAGTTCTGGATCGAGTGGGAGTGATAGCATACCGCCTTGCTTTGCCCACACCTCTTGCGGCCGTGCATAACGTATTTCATGTTTCTATGCTGAAGAAGTACGTTCCTGATCCCTCGCATATTATCAGTTGGGAGCAAGTGCAGTTGAGTGAGGATGCCACTTATGTACTGCGACCGACGCGTATTCTTGACAGGAAGGAGCAGGTATTGCGTAGCAAGGTTATCCCTCTTGTGAAGGTGCTATGGACGCATCATGGTGTGGAAGAAGCTACTTGGGAATCTGAAGCTGAGGTCAGGAAGACCTACCCTCTGATCCTTGAGGCTTATATGAAGGTATGAATTTCGAGGACGAAATTTTCTTTAAGGGGGGTAGATTGTAACGACCTTGGAATTTTCTGTGCTAATCTTTCCTTAAGTAGTTGTTTTGGGGTAATTAGCGCTTTACTCGATTACTTGTGAAATCCGCATCAATCACTTTAAATTGTATCTGCATGGCTCTAAACGTGTAGATTAGTGAGCGCTACGTTACTCTGAAACCTGGGATCCATCGCTAAATCCAGTTGTTCTGGGGAATTTTTGGAAGATCTGGATCGGACCTGTACCGCGCGTCGAAAGTCCGATGGCGATGATCTTAGGCTGTTGCGGTCACCGAGTTGGGCTTGACCATCTCCTCAAAAATCAAGTCCATGTGATGTTCTGGGTCGATTTGCTTGTGTTCGGAGTAAAGAGTGTGAGAACGGTTGGAATTTATTTAGCTTTTATGAAATCTGAGTCGTGTCGCTTGCATGACGATTTTAAGCTATCTGACCGTTGGATTCTGACCCAATTTCACCCTCTGATCAGGATAGTTGGCCCAGGCATATCCTAGTGCTTGTGGACTTGATCGAGTTTCCGTGACCGTTGAATTGAGTGTGGTCCGCCACGGCTGATCTGAAGAGCCGGTCGGTACGAAAACTCAGCCTGACCTAGATCCATGGTCAGTGAGCTTAAGTCCGACCTTTCGTGGTTATAGGCCCACCAGAAGTGCTTCGTTGGATCGAGAAAGGCTTATTTTGGTTATAACCTAAGTATACCTTGTCCCTAGGGTTATTTTCATCAAGAATAGGCCTATTTATAGTCCTTAAACCCTAGTCCTCTTTTCCATACGATTTTCTCTAACCCTAGCTTGGAAAGAGAGTGGAAAAGAGAGAGAAAGTGAGAGAGATAAGTTGGTGAATCACCTTGGATTCCTCCTTGTTCTTCTTTATCTTTGAACTTTCACTTTGAATCGTTCTTCTGACGGTTCTGAGTTCTTTTGGGGTAAGTTAACCTAACCCTAACCTGTGTTAGAGCTTAGATTAGACTTAGTGTTGTTGTATCTCATTTCCATCTTTGTTCTAGGGTATTCTAACGCCGTTGACGAAGACAACTCGTCTAAATCAGTTCGGTGGTTCTTTCTTCGCTTAAGGTGAGGACTTTAAGTGTATAGGTTATGGTTTTCAAGGCTTTCAATCCCAGTTAATGATTTATTCTTATTATGGATGAGATTCTGCATGCCAAATGTTATGTTTACGTTGCTTTCCTGATATGCATGTGCTATATTAAGATTTGTGTATTCTATGTGTATTTATAAAGTACCGTATACGTATAAAATATGCACTTGTGTTTGTCATGATTATTTGTCGTGTATGTATGCTAGATGCATGTATGACAACTCCTTAGTAAAAGGAATTGCCTAAGTGCAGGTATTTCAACATACGTCATGTATGTTGTTCCATGTATGCTAAGTGTTTGTAGAAATGCATGAATGATCTAAGTGTAACTGATTACACTATGTGTGGGTATTGAGAAGTGATTCTCAATACTCCTATTGATGCGCATGATTTCCTTTATGCAGTTACATTCCAAGTTATTTAAATTCAAGCATTACCTATGCTTACATTTATGTTATGTTGATATTCTTCAGATGCGTATGTACCATGATTGGAGTTCCATTATTGTTTTACATTCCATATGAATATCTGTAGTAGTGTAAGATGTTTGGGACTATGCATTAGTCCAGGAAATCGGTAATTGACCCTATGTTCATGGTTGAGATTGCTTTCGCCACGTAGGATGTATTAGACGAACCCGAGTCGTATTAGAGTTGTCGGCAGTGGTTTGGCCACACGGAGTGTTTGCGCACTCTATGTCGCTCAACTCAACGTGCGCTCGTGCTAGTCGAGTTTGTCAAATAACCCGATTGTCCGATGTATGTTAACCATGTATGGACGCTACTGCTTGAATCTAGGGTACCGAACTTACCAGTGACATCCTATTAACTATGGTACTTGATCCGCTAAGACTCATGAGCCGGACATGGTGGTATGGGACACCGTGGTCGAGCTGTCGGCCTACACTGGGGTGACGAGCCTCCCCATAGTGACCAATGAGCAATTAAACTCGTGAGCCGATTATGGTGGTATGGGACACTATATTCGTGCTGTCGGCCTACATTGATTGGTGACGAGCCCTTTGTAGTGACCTCGAGTATACCTGGATACCGCAAGGAGGTGACGAGCCAAATTGTGGTAGTAAAGGCATGAAAGGCGTGCATTAATTGGTGACGAGCCCTTTGCTATGACCTCAAATATATGATCGTATGAGATGTCTAGGATTGACGACCCTAGTATGGATCACTGTTTGGATGGTGATATGAGGAAGGTTCTTAGCTTCCCAATCCTGTTGTGTGAAACAGACTAATAACAACTTGGTAATCATATCCATGCACCGCATTTGCATGTGCTTTGTAAATATGGCGCACTTTGAGGCGATGTCATACATAACGTAAGATAAAGAAGCTGAGGGTGTACGCGTGAGGGCACGCATCATACCGCATTCATACTTGCATTAACAAGAGTACTTAGGATTTATTTAATTGTCCTGCTTTATCATTACTGTTTGATTGAACTGATAACATGTTAACCAGTGCCTTATTGTTCTACTTAGTTGATCACTCACTCCCACGTTTCTGGGGCGGTGTTAAACACCCACCAAACTCTGTCTTAGGCCCTGATGTTGCAGATGTGGATGCGACGTCTGAGGTAGAGCGGGAGCTGGATGACGACGAGGCTGCCTTCTCCTATATGCAGTTTTCAGATGGGTTCTAGCGAGCCTCGGTCTGATGCGCGGGATTTTTGGGATTATTTTGGGATATGAAATGATGTAACTTGATACTTATAATTTTGTTAAATAACACTTTCATTCGACCTGGCTTCTATATGTACTTCAGGGACTTACACTTGTACACATTTTACTATAAGTCTTCCGCTTGTTTTATTCACTTATCCCTGAATCATATTTGTGTTTTGGCTTAATCTATTCCATGTCTTATGCACTAATACAGTCAACATACATTCATCATTAAATATGTTGCATAAGTGATGTTTTGGAACTCGGGAGCTGAGTTATGCTCGACCTCCGAATTTCAGGGCGTTACACCACGTCTTGGAGAATGTACATTGACTACAAGAAATTGAATACCGAATGACCACTTTCCATTGCCCTTCGTCGATCAAATTTTGGAAAGGCTAGTTGGTCATTCTTATTACTATTTCCTTGATGGATATTCAGGCTACAATCAGATTGAGATAGCCCTTAAAGATCAGGAAAAGATAACATTCACATGCCCTTACGACACCTTTGCTTACCGAAGGATGCCATTCGGGCTTTGTAATGCTTCCGCCACTTTGCAGCGATGTATGTTGAGTATTTTTCTGATATGGTGGGGCAATACTTAGAGGTCTTCATAAACAATTTCTCAGTCTTTGGTCCATCCTTCACCAAATGTCTGGAAAATCTGAAAAATATATTGAAGCAATGTGAGGAAAAGAACTTGGTACTCAATTGGGAAAAGTGTCACTTCATGGTTCGTAAGGGAATTGTCCTTGGACATATCATCTCATCCAATGAAATTGAGGTAGATAAGGATAATATTGATCTTATCTCTAACTTACCTCTACCCAAGAACATACGAGACATGCGATCCTTCCTAGGACACACCAGATCTTACAGACAATTTATAAAGGACTTTAGTTTCCTGTCTCGTCCTTTATGCAATCTACTTCAACAGGATATACCATACGAGTGGACTGAACAATGCCAAGAAGCTTTCACTAAGCTAAAGGGCATGTTAACAATCACACCTATTGTCAGGCCTGTGTCCTAGTGACCATTTCATTCCATAGGATCTCACGATCCTCCCGGTCGAATTCCAGTGACCCACGACCTATAGATATCATTTGCTTGCGACCTTAAGTCGCATCCTTTAAACCCGAGTTGACTCAAGCCGAGACCTATGCCATTGTGACCGTGTCGTTCCCCCAGTTCTGACGCCGCGTCTTATGCGCCAATCCAACGCTTTGATAATAAGATATGGCTCGCACATTATTATAGTCGAGGACCGCACGTTGTGAGGCCCACCTGTCCCATATGGCACCATTCCCTAGGTAATCACAAGGGTGATGACATAACCCTACCTATAGCCACCCTACCCTAACCCATAGCCCTAGGCATGCTAGTAATGATGCCCTTTCTCTCCCATGCTTCTTACACATCTAATGATTGACTAGCTAAGAGAGCTAGCAATCATTACTCTTTTCTCTCTCTTTTCTCTCTCTTTTCTCCCTCTCTCTCTCCCATTCTCTCTCACTTCCTCCATTGCAAGAGCTTGGGACATCCAAGTAACCCCTAAAAATCTAGCCCCCTTCACCTATATTCCCCACTAATCCAACCATCAAGACCCCATCTCAACCATTGAATCTCATCCCTTGGAGCTCTAGAACATAGTGGTGGAAGAAGGAGATCAAGATCCAATGTGGGTGCCATATTTAGGGTAGATCTTCCATTCTTTCTTTTATTTTCTTGCTTGGGAACATGTAGGACCCACCAATCAGTGGTTGAGATCCTACTTGACCCTTTGGATGTGGCCAACGGCCCATCCATGATGCATCCATGATCCATGATGGGGCCATTCTCCATGGACCCCATCATGATGTTTTGAGTTAATCAATGGCCATGATGGGTCATCTAGACCTTGATTTCATGGTGGGGATGGCATCCCCACCTCAGTTTTTTTTGTAGGGCCATGCAATGCATGGAACCCATATGATGATCATGATGTATGGTTTGGAGCTTTTGAGGGGCCCATAGTGGCG
The DNA here is from genome assembly GCF_029962835.1 of Magnolia sinica. Lineage (NCBI taxonomy): Eukaryota > Viridiplantae > Streptophyta > Magnoliopsida > Magnoliales > Magnoliaceae > Magnolia > Magnolia sinica. The sequence goes on along the minus strand of NC_080578.1, from coordinate 47,184,806 downwards.
GGGTCCCCTCCCTTGGTCAGTCTTTCTTCTTCTCTCTTTCTCTCTCTCCCTCTTTCTCATTTTTTTATGCTGATGATGTGTGTGGCCCATCCAATGTGTTCAACAATCCAGACTGTCTAGATTTTCTGGACATCCAGAAAATGAAACCCACTTGTTGCCCGTTTTCGGGCCAGCCTGGATGAAGGAAATCACAAATAATAGCTTGATCCAAGCCATGGTGGGCCACTCACGTGGGACCCACCTTAAATGTCATCTATCCCGGGCTAGATTGTGAGCCCGCCTTGATGATGTAATCCATCCAGGTCGTCTGTCCGCTAGATGTCCAGGACGCCTGGATGGGGGTCGTGAGAACACAAATATCAACTTATTCAAAGCTAAGGTGGGCCACACATGTGGACCCACCTTAATGCATGTATTTTATATCCATACCATCCATCTGCTGGACGCTGGGCCAGTAGCCCAGCAATCTAGTAGCATTTAGCTCTTGTATTGATGTCAGTAAGTTTTGTGGTCTGATCATGAGGTATGTGTTATATCCATACCATCCGTCCATTTGGCAGCACGTGGGGCCCACCCCACACATGTTACACGTGTGGGGGTGGGGCTCACCTTAATGTATGTATTATGTATTCACACCATCCATCTCTGGACAATGTGCCGCATGGGACGCACCGTGATGTATGGGTCTTATCCACACCGTCCGTTTACTGCATGGGTGGGGCCCGCCTTGTAGTATGTGTTGTATATCTGCACCATCCATCCAATCGGGCTAGACGTGGGCCCACCTTGCTGTACGTATTTCATCTACGCTGTCTAGTCCAGCTGGACATGGACCCTACCTTGATGTATATCCACACCGTCCATGGGACATGGGGTCCACCATGATGTGTATTGTATATCCAGGCCATCCAGTTAAGGCACATTGTGTAGGGCCACTTTGATGTATTTACATTATTGCCCATCTATTTTGTTTGGACTATGGGCTACCTCATGTGGCTCATTTTGTGGTGCAACAAGCCCACCTTGATGTATGTATTGTAGGCAATCCATACATCGATTTTTTTAGACCTTTGGGGCTGACCTGTGAGGCCCACCTTAATGTGTATATTGTGCATGTTGTCCACTCATTTCAGGATTGGGCTACCCCATCAAGCCCACTATGATGTATGTGATACACTCACTATCCATCCCTTGTGCCTAGCCCATGGGCCTTGTGTGAGGCCCAATATGATGTAATTGTGGCCCTTGTGTGATGTCACGCCCCAAACTCGGAAATCGGGCACACAGAATTCTCGATCGCCGAATCCGATGCCGACAGCCTCCGTAGTACCCCATTCTCGGCTCCCAGTGCCAAACGCTAGATTCCGATCATAAGATCCTACAAAGAGGATTTTCCAACATACATTTATCTCCTAAGAAGCATAACCACAAGTCTACCCAAATCACAAAGGTAACATCATCATCACATATCCACTAATATAAACATTTGAATACAGTGCTAAAAGGAAAATATATATATCAAAAATCAAAGCTCTAGAAGACCACTACACGCTCCAAGCTCAATGCTACTGTGACCTAACGCCACCTGCACGTATCTATCGTGCATAAGCTTATAGAAAACTTAGAGGGTGGTGTTAGTGTGTGCGCAAGGTAAGTGCCAAGTATGTAATATCAGAGCAATGCGGAAACATGCTAGTAAGTCCATAAATACCATCAGCCTTATCCAGGCTATGCGATGCCAAAACATAATAAGCCAATGCCATATACTAAGGAAGCAATTATAGATCAACTGTGTAATGCAATACTGAGTAAGCTCAATATCATATACTAAGGATGCAAAGCTATATGCAAATCCTGACGAGTCCACGAATACCGCCAACCTCATCTAGGCCATATAAATGCAGAAACAGAGCAACCCAAAATGTCGTATGCCGCGGATGTAATGCAATATGTGGGGTGAATGAAATGACCAAGCTGGAGTGTAAAGTCAGGATGATAGTACGTAGTATCGCAGGCTACAGGGTCCAATGTAAGGGACTTCTATCCAAACCAGTCTCATACCTAAATTTGGATAGATAGAATCATTATGGTAAACTCCTGACCTTAGGTTGGTCACACGCCCAACCGAAACCATGGCCATTACGAAGGTGCATGTAATGATCTAGTTACGCACCATCAGCCTTAGTGAATAGTGAATGAATGAATGAATGAGTCAAATGGTGGGTACGTAACCCCATACTCAGTGCGTCCACATGTCAGTACTGTACATCTATGGGATCATCACTAGGGTCTAGTACACTCTACACGCGATCGCCAACCACTGGACGCTCAACCATGTAAGTGGAAGAGACCTCACTATTTGCCTGGCCAATAATCAGCCAATATCTACCTAACATGTCGATAACAGGCCCATTTATAAGCTGGTCGAACTCAGCCTAGCTATGCCCCCTACCCTTGGGCGGGTAAGGCCACACCCCTTTCCAACCGACCATGACACAGTCGGAGATGCGTTCTACTGGTATTCAGCACTCGGGCGCTCATGCATCCACTCGGTCTAGATGTTGGAGTGTCCTCGGTACCTAGAGGATTCAAGGATTTTCACCCAGGGACATCTATGGCGCCCCGATGCTAGCAACAGATTTTCGGTGTCCCATCTGGCCATCCACGATATGCCTGTGAGGCTATGGCCCTGATGTCGCTGGGGAGTATAACACAATACAAGATGCATGAGTCATACAATCCAGTCATGCATCAATCTTACGCATACCATGGGCTCATGTGAGACAATCTCCGCCTATCAGGGAGTCTCATAACAACCTGCCTAATGATATATACAATGGTCAACCACTCCTCATATCAAGCATACATATGATGAATATGGGCATGTGTAATGATGCTATACTATCACATACTCATAATCGATATTGATAATAGGCCTTAGAAAGGGCCTAAGGAAAGGTCACAATGTGGACATTTAACCATCATTGCCCATCAATGTGAACATTTAACTAACATTGCCCCCAAGGAGTGGCCCACATAGAGCTAAATGTATAGTGGGCCCATGGCCTCATACAAAGGCCTAATATACATCACCATGGGCCTCACTCAAGGGCCTAATACACATCACTATGCACCTTACTCATAGGCCACATACACATCGTAATGAGCCTTATCAAATGAGCTGCATATACATCACATCGAGGCCTGATATCTGGGCCTTGAATACATATCAATGGGCCTCAACCAATGGGCCTTAGATACATCACATTAGGCCTCACACAAGGGCTATAAATACATCATATTGGGCCTCATGTAAAGGCCTCACATGCATCACATTAGGCCGTATTACATGGGCCTCATATACATCAAGTGGGCCACATTGCATGGGGCGCGCGAGACGCGGCGTTGGAATCACAGTGATGGCGCCGTCGCTAGGGTATAAGTTTCGAGTCAAGCTAACTCAGATCTTTGGGATGCGACTTAGGGTCGAGTGCAAACGCCGATTACAGGTCGTGATTTGCCGAAATTCGACCAAGAGGACCGCGGGAGTCTACGAAATGGTACAGATAAGGATACGGGTCTCACATGTAAGGCCCAATGTGATATATATTTGGCCCATTTGGTGAGGCCCAAAGTGATGTATATGAGGCCTTTATGTGAGGCCTAATGGGATATATATGAGGCCCTTGAATGAGGCCCATTGTGATCTATATTAGGCCCTTGTGATGAGGCTCATTGTGGTGCATATGAGGCCTATGTGATGATGCCCAATTGTGACATGTGATTCCACCATGATGTATGTGATGATGTTTATGATGACCATCCATTTTCCTAGTCAGTATAAGGACCACGGACCCCATTATAGGATAGGTCCTAAATGGGCCATGCCTTGGGAGCAATGATAGTTAAATATCCACATTCTAAGGGAAATAATGATTAAATGTCCACATTGTAATCTCCCAAAGGCCCATTGTTAGGCCCATTCTCATCTCCTCTTATTAGGCTACCCCAAACATTGGGTTCCCATTAATAATAGCATGACCCATCTCACTTTATTAGGCTAACCCCAAACCATTGGGCCCCCATTAATGCTAGTAATATTATCCATGTCTTATAAAGCCCACCTTGTACTCATTGGGCCCATAGGAAGCCCAGTTTAACTTCGTGATGGAGCGAGTGAGGAAGCCCACTCATTGTTCTTGGGCCCATTCTCAATACAAGTAGGCCATCTATGCCCATCCTTGATAAAGTACATCATCACCATAGATGGAAGGATCGGTGGTATCAGATTTGGTATATCCACTGTTGAGGACCGACTCTCATGTTATGGATTAGATCTACTATCCTTCTATAGACCCCGCCATATATATAGGCCGATTATTGATTATGACTATGTTAGTATACGCACTGTGTATGTGTTAGCATAGCATTGTGAATGTATGAGGTCCATTGTGATTATATGAGGCCCATTGTGATTATATGAGGCCTATTGTGATTGTATGAGGCCCATTGTGACCATGTGAGGCCCATGACGATTGTATGAGGCCCATTATGATTATATGAGGCCTATCGTGATTATATGAGGTCCATTGTGATAGTATAAGGCCCATTGTGATTGTATGAGGCCCATTATGATTGTATGAGGTCCATTATGATTGTATGAGGTCCATTGTGATTATATGAGACCCATTGTGATTGTATGAGGCCCATTGTAACAATGTGAGGCTCATTACGATTGTATGAAGCCTATTACGATTGTATGAGGCCCATTGTGGTTATATGAGGCCCATCGTGATTGTATGAGATCCATTGTGATGGTATGAGGCCTATTGTGATTATATGTGGTAGAGGGAAAGGGCTCCGCCACTATGAGCCCTCCCTAGGTGGGCCATGTAATTACAATACATACATCAAGTGGGTCCCAATACATGTGGTCCCACCGATCAAAATCAATGGTGGAGATCCCTTTTCCACCAAAAATACAAGGTCTAGATGACCTTTACACAATGGAAAAATAAACATCAGATGCGGTCCATGGAGAATGGCCCCATCATGGGATGAATATATGAATCATGGTAGGCCATCGGCCACACCTAGGGTCCAAAGTGATATCCATACCATCAATCGGTAGGCCCCACTTGACCCATCATCAAAACATAAATATAATCCTACAAAACACCCACCGATTGCTAATCTTCTTGGTTCTATGGCTTCTTTAGCTCCTTGGCTTCAACTTAGATGGAGGATGGTGAAGATTGAAGGGTTGGGATGAGAGATGAGTGGGGGAAGGAAGTGGGCCACACTTGGTAAATTTTAGAGCTTCCCAAGCTTTGACGGTTGCTCTCCTTAGTGCTCAGGAAAAAATGGGTAGAGAATGAGAGAGAGAGAGAGAGAGAGAAAGGTGATAGGATGAAAAGGGATGGGTGAGTGATGTGTGAGTGATGAATGGAGTGGTGTTGTGTAAGAGATGGGATGAAAAGGTATGGGTGTTGTTGACTTTTGAGTGAGAGAGGGATGGGTAGGGTATGGGTTAAGTACTTACTTGTTCCTGATTGATTGATGTGATAGATTGGGTAGAGATTCTCTTGGGATTTGCAATGCACGGCGTTTCCTCTAAATATACACGAGCCCACAACTCCTGGCCTACGTATCGCATCGGCCCGTGAGACACGGCGTTGGAACCACAGTGACTGCACGGTCGATAGGGTATAAGTCTCAAGTCGAGTGGACTTAGATAGACGAGATATAACTTAGGGTCACGTGCAAACATCGATTACAGGTCATGGGTTGTTGGAATTCGACGGGAAGGATTGCGGAAGTCTAAGGAACAGTACAGACTAGGATACAGGCCTTACAGTTGGTCATTTTTATTACTACTTCCTTGATGGGTATTCAGGTTACAATCAGATAGAGATAGCCCTTGAAGATCAAGAGAAGACAACATTCACATGACCCTATGGCACCTTTGCTTATCAAAAAATGCCATTTAGACTGTGTAATGCCCCTGCCACATTTCAGCAATGCATGTTGAGTATTTTTCTGACATGGTAGGGGAATATTTAGAGGTATTCATGAACGACTTCTCTATTTTTGGTCCATCCTTCAACGAATGCTTGAAAAATTTTAAATGTGTGTTGAAGCGATGTGAGGAGAGGAATTTGGTTTTAAATTGGGAGAAATGTCATTTCATAGTTCCCAAGGAAATTGTTCTTGGACATATAATTTCATCCAAGGGAATTGAGGTGGACAAGGCCAAAATCGATCTTATCTCTAACCTACCACCTCCCAAAAAAATATGCGACGTGCGATCCATCTTAGGACACACCAGATTTTACAGATGATTCATAAAGGACTTTAGTCACGTCTCTCGTCCTTTATGTAATCTACTTCAAAAGGATGTACCATACGAATAGACTGAACAATGTCAGGAAACTTTTATTAAGATCAAGGGCATGTTAACTACCACACCTATCATGCAGTCACCTGATTGGAGAATCCCTTTTGAGATTATGTGGGACGCATTCAACTATGTTATTAGTGCATTGTTAGGCTAGAGAAAAGAGAAGAAGCCCTACGTTATTCATTATGCAATTAGAACTCTAAACTCAGCCCAAATGAACTACGCTACTACAGAAAAGGAACTCTTAGCCGTAGTGATCGCTTTGGACAAATTTAGGTCCTATTTGATCGGATCCAAGATCACCATCTATACTAATCATGCGGCACTAAAATGTCTTCTTTCTAATAATGATGCTAAGCCCCGCTTGATAAGATGGATCCTTCTACTCTAGGAATTTGATTTAGAAATAAAAGATAAAAGGGGAGTAGAGAATGTAATGGTTGACCATCTCTCAAGACTTAATCTCCCCGATCCCTTGACACGACACCCATAAATGACATGTTCCCTGACAAAGAATTGTTCAAACTCTCCCAACTACCTTGGTTTGCTGATATTGCAAATTATCTTGCTACAAGTTTCACGCTAACACATTGGATTATACAAGATAAAAGAAAATTCTTCACCAATGTAAGTAAATTCTTCTAGGACGATCCATATTTATTCAAATACTGCCCAAACCAAATTCTAAGAAAATGTTTACCAAAAAATGAACACTAAAGTGTTATCTCCTTTTGTCACTCCCAGGCCTGTGGTGGTCACTTTTGCGCTAAAAAGACCATAGCCAAAATTCTGTAATGCGGTTTTTACTAGCCCACTATGTTCAAGGACACTCATGAGTTCTGCAAAGCTTGTGAGCATTGTCAGAAATTGGGAGTGTTGTCCCGTCGAAATATGATACCATTGAATCCCATTTTAATGATTGAAGCATTTGATTGCTGGAGTATTGGTTTCATGGGACCATTTCCCCAATTCTTTGAAAATTTATACATTCTGCTAGCAGTAGACTATGTCAGTAAATGGGTCGAAGCGATTTCATACCTGAACAATGACCATCGTATAGTCATTTGATTCCTAAAATAAAACATCCTTTCTCGGTTTGGAACGTCCCAAGCCATCATTAATGATGGAGGTTCACACTTCTGTAATAGGCCATTTGAGAATTTAATGAAGAAATATGGCATCTCTCATAAAGTGAGCACTCTATACCACCCGCAGACAAGTGGGTAAGCTGAAATTTCCAACAGAAAAATTAAATAAATACTGGAAAAGATGGTTAACCCTGACTATAAGGATTGGTCAATCCATTTGACTGATGCTTTATGGGCATACCGTACAATGTTTAAGACTCCCATTGGAATGTCTCCCTTTAGACTCGTCTATGGGAAGGCTTACCACTTGCCTATAGAGTTGGAACATATAGCCTACTGGGCTATCAAAAATTTAACTTTAACTTGGATAACGCTGGCTTGCTGCGCAAACTTCAATTAAATAAACTCGAGAAAATTCGAAATGACACTTTTGAGAACTCGAGAATTTACTAGGACAAAATGAAGGTGTTCCATAACAGGAACATTCTTCGAAAATCATTCTTAACCAATCAAAAAGTCCTCCTAAACAATTCTCGATTACACCTTTTTTCGGGTAAACTCATATCTCGTTGGACTGGCCCCCTCTACCATTGATTCGGACCTCAAATTGATCATGGTCATGCATCTTGATGATGCAATCAAACCACCTCTTACATTTATCTTGAACTCTCTCTCCCTTCTAATCAGATTCATGGAGGGTTGATGGAGTGGATCGACCTGATCCTTATCTATTATCGAACGGGTTGGACCAAATTTTCCATCTAGTTCTCTCGGTCTCTTAATTCATATGGGTCCTTACTCTCGCCCCAGTAGTAGACTCACAAGAGTTTCAACATCAAGGGCTCGATTACCCATAGGTGGTGAAATCCCACTACGGCGTGAGTGTGGGGGTGTGTGCATGTGAAGAAAAAAAAAATTGATTATTGTACTGATGGGGACTCAATCTGTATAATGTTCATTTTCTCCTTATTTAGGTCTGATTCACATCCGAATTTCCTTGAATATTAGTCCAATCTTCAAATATTCAGGATTCTCGTGGCCTTTGCAAATTCTCTTGATATTTTTTTGGAAAAATCTCACATTTGAGAAGAATTATTAGAGGCGGCCTTACCCAATATATTATAACTAAATTCATATTAGAATTTGTCCTCTCTATGAGTTATTATAGTAGTGTTGGGCACGCTATCTAATTAATTGGCACACTAATTGTGGCCATGTGGCATGAGATGGTTTGCTCTCCTAAAATCACGCCTAAGGGTACGTGCCACTCCATAAATAATTGAATTCCATTGAACATATTTTCAAATGCCAGTATAAAATTTTTAGTAGTACCAAGCTTAAAGACGTGGTGGTTTTCCATTGGTTCGCAACACCACCCAGAAGAAGAGTGTAAACACATTGAATGCGGAATACATCAGTCGGCCTAGGACTGTGGTATGGACAGTACGTAGTAGCGACCCTGAGGAGACAAAGCTACTCAGACCACACGTGATTGCCGTGCTCTACAGGCAAGGAGAGACTGTGCTACTGACCTGGTGCTCTGCACGTGGGCTGCAGGAGCGGCGGTTTGGATGGATACATGTACGATGATCCGTGCCACGCATCCTGCTGACTCCAACCGTCTAATAAATAGACCTCTTCTCACTGAATGCAACCCGTTGCTGACTTTTGACTCATTGTCTGTTTGTGTGCCACCAATTCAAGGGTCAGGATTCTCCAACATGTGTGATATTTGGAATATGTCATTGCTTGGCCTATCAAATGAACGGTCTTGATCCAGTCCATGTAGGCTACATGAGCGGTGAGACACGATGGAGGCAGTGAACCGGGTACCCGCTTGTGCGTTCTCCTGTGAGTAGTTATAGCTGGCCACCGGACGACTTGACACCTGACTCGACCTGTCCGTCTCGTTCAAACCCGACTCAACTCAAATCAAATAGTTGAGTCGGTTCGAACCTAGGCTTGGCCCAATCCAAACTCAAACTAAGTCGAGTTCGAGTTACCCAATAACTCAACCTGAAACTTAATTTGGTCATACCCGACTTGATCCGAAACAAACTCGACTCGTATTCAAGTGTATATATAATTTTAAGAAAAAAAAAATCTAATTTCTGAGTATCTCTAATCCTACATGCCAACTCCGAACCCCTCATCCTCCTCAACCACCCACCACCATCACCACCCTCTCTCTCTCTCTCTCTCTCTCTCTCTCTCTCTCTCTCTCTCTCTCTCTCTCCGAATCGGTGCCAACTCGAACTGACTCTATACTTTTGACCGGGTCAGACTCGGTTGGTCCGGATTAGTCCATGCCAGACCCCGGCCTCGGATCGGTTCAGGCATGCCGGACTCAATACCGAGTCAAGTCGAGTTCAAGTCAGGCCTATTTTAAACCGGATCCAATCAGGTCAGCCCTAACTCGGTCCGATTCAATTTGATGCCCATCTCTATCCGTAATTGACTAATGTTGGGTGCCTCCCTTTTCACCTTTTTCAACAAACCGTTGATTCAGTCAGGTCTGACCGAGTACCGCAGTCGTGGCCCTGGACCACCTTGAAGTATGCCTTATTTTGTGTGTGTGTGTGTGTGTGTGTGTGTGTGTGTGTGTGTAGAGCTGTCCATTCATTTTCAAGATCATTTCAATTCGTGGGGCTAAAACTGAAGTAGATCTAAATCTCGGGTGGACGGCAACTTAGGAAACAGTGGTGAATGAACGTCTATGATTAAAAACTTCCTAAGCCCACTCAAATGTTTATTTGTCATCTAACCTGTTGACAAAGGTCAAATAGACATGAATGAACGAAAAATACAAATATTAGCTTCATCTAAAACTTTTGGGGCCCACAAGATGTTTTTATTGGTCAATTACTGCTTTTGCTGTGGTGTGGTCCATCTGAGATTTGGATGTGATCCCAAGTCCTAAAATGAGCTGGAAAATGGATGGATGGCTTGGATAAATAGCACATACATCAAGGTGAGCCCCACGGTCATGACCGGTGGAACTCGGTCAGTCAGGTCCAATCTGACTGAATCCACGCGTCCCTTGTTGGGCCGACGATTCATGGTTTTTGTACTTGTCTACTGGAATCGACTCCTTCAGTCCTGAGTCAAGTGACTCAAGTCGTGACTCGACAGAGTTGAGGAAGTGACTCGTTCGAGTCAACCTTATAGGAATGATAAATGGATGAGCCGGTCGGACCAACTAGCATTCCTTGTAGGGTGCAACAAATGTACATTCTAAATCACACGCAACCATGTCGGGTGCATTTGTATCTAAAGATGAGATATTCGGAATTATCATTCCTCCTGGGCTCTCGATGTTCCAGCTAGGCTTTATGCCACTATGCCTAGATCAAAATTCTTTAGGCCAGCCTAAGTGCAACTTAAGTCTCATTTTAGAAAGAAAAGAACAAAAAAAAAAAAGGCTTTTGTATCCTTTTGTTAGTGTTTATAACTGATCAGAGCCTGCTACATCTAACGATTTAGATGATGCATGTTATTGAAATCTCAATATATATATATATATATATATATATATATATATATAACTTTTAACAATTTCGAAGACTAAATGTGTTCAAAATCTCAAGAGTCATGAGTAGTCTAAAAATGATAAGTGTACCTGACAACAATGCAACACGTGTGATGTATTTCACTCGCGAGGTAAAGTCAACTACTCACTATAGTAGCCTAATGATCAAATGATTATCTACCAAAGCATGGTCACAATAAGTGACAAATTTGGCCGATGCGTATAGCATTGTACAAAATAAGTCCTCGTGGCTGAAACTACCTAACGAGCAAATCAACAATAGTTCAGCTTCACGGTGCACTACACACGTTCCCACGAAGAGAGAGAGAGAGAGAGAGAGAGAGAGAGAGAGAGAGAGATAATGATCACTAATACGTGGCATTACAAGAATTCTCATTCACATAACACGAAGAAGACACGCATGTCATCAATGGCTAGCCCACAACAAGCAACTAGTTCACACGGCATTGTATGATAAATCACAACTATCTATGGGCACATACAGTTATTTCCACATCAATAGACATGAGAAGTGGCGACGAGGATCTTTCTCCAGCCACCGCCTCAAAGTTCTAACACAACAAAAACTGCATTGCAACATTGTCATCTTATCTTAATTTATCAGATAGCTTAGGCATAGTGTAATCTAACCTGCCTAAGTTGTTATGCTAAACTGGCTTTAGCTTAGAAATAGTGTAATCCAGTCCGTCTACACAAATCATTAGAATGCAAGGATCATCTTTTTTTTCTTTTTTAGTAATTTAATTCCCTTCGTTTATACCTAAGTTGCTAGACCAAGAAAGACTTAGTTTTAGCTAAGGCCTCACCGTCTATGCCACAGATGTTAGATCGTCGATGATTATTTGTTGTATGTTTATACTTTTATTTATATTAATATAATTGAATTTCTTCTACTCTCATATTGTGTAAATCAATTTATCTCCACTATCATTGTGGGTGTACATCGAGTCAAACCGAGTCAAGCTAGCCTCAGCTCGAGTCGGCTTGGCCACTAGCTTACCTCAGCTCGAACTCGGCTTGGCTTGGCTTGGTCCTTGAGCCTGACTAGCCAGCTCAGCTCGGTTCAGTCAGCAGCTCGGGCCATTTCGAGCCGAGTTCGAGCCAAGATCGAGCCAAGTTCACCATTGTAGTATTTCACAAACACCTGGACTGCACCTTCAAAATCTCATTATATTTGAGACAGCAACAATGGTTTTACAGGTATTTTATCAAACACCTTCTAAGCAACATAAAAATTAAGGAAAAAAAAGGGTATTGGTTTCATATACATACCTTCCTTGCCATAAGCCACACTTCTTTGAGTCATTTCATCAAACACTTGGTGAGTAACATTAATATCAAAGTAACCAAGTCACTAAATTGGTACGATCTGAGTTCGATTCGAGCTGGTTCGATCCGAGTTCGATTCGAGTTGGGTTCGATCCAAGTAGAGTCGAGCTGCGGCCAGCTTGAACTCATTTTCGAGCTCAAAAAATCAGCTCAACTCGACTCGAACTTAGCTTCGAACCGAGTTGAATCAAGCTTTTTCGTGTCAAGTCAAGTGAGCTAACTAAGCTAGCTCGGTTCGTGTACACCTTTAACTATCATGGTGAGAAAAAAAGAGTTATTTTAGCTATATATATTAAAATAGAAAAAAACTCATTAAAAGGACAAAACATCTCATTCGCAAATCGTTTGATTTCATTTACAAGTGACTAAATAACTGAACTACAATAGTTCTCAGTCATAATCACAGTCTCATTGTCTATCTCGGTGCTTAGGGTCAATGGTGTTTTGTAACACCCTGCATATTTTACCATACTCGATCTTAGTAAATAAGCAAGAACCATACAAATTTGATTAGATACCTTTAAGAAGCTAACAAATAGACTCGATCACCTAAATCTTATGCCTAACCATGTGATATATGAATTAAGGGCCAAGATTTAAGGGACCCGTCATCGATTAATCAAAACAGCCAAATCTTAATGAAAATCCACCTAAAATCAACATAACTATGGTTTAGATCTTGATTGTCCTATGTACATAACCTGAATTGACCAAACTATACTTATGACTCATGGCTAAATCACTATTTCCGCTAACCTCACGAAGACATGATGATAAACTTAAATATCCAAATCCTATCCATCATACACAAGAAATTGCACTTCCTAAATCACCCTAGAAATAGCCGGATTAACCAAACAAGTTTTAGATCGCTCATTTGGGTGTCATCGACCACAAAGTTATAGAAAAGCATTTGTCTTATTAAGCTTGACATCCTATGTGGATTGCATATTCGAGATCGTATGACAAATTATTTAACTAGAACCTGTAAGTAAGCACATGGGAGCGCAAGAAGAACCATAAGTATAGGATAGAAACTTTCTAGATATTTCCAAAAAGAAAAGTTAGTTATACTAATTTAGAATTATTCAAAGTTGCGGTGTTCAGACCATTGGTTCGCAATCAAATTGCAAAAACGAACCTTAACTACCGTTCCACAGATATTCCTATAGCCAAAACTCTGATTGATGATCTATCGCCATTGAATTGATTCATTAACCATATTTGTCAATTGATTTGTCTGAAATGCGGGGTGAGTATAGCATTGTATAGATCGCCATCTAGAGTAACCATTTCATATCTTGAATCAATTTTTTCACTACAAAGTTGGCCCCAAAGGCTAAAATCAGCCTACCCTTATATTAATGGACCGTTAGCCCTATTTTCAGGGCAACAAACTCTAATAATGATAATAAATATCTTCTTTTATCAATCCTTCCCATAAGAATTTTTCCTATTTGATTGAGGTTGGAGAGTGTTAGAGGGGGAGAGTTGTGTTGAGAGAAAAGAAAGAGAGCTTGAGTTTGGATTTTATGTTAGAAAGGGGGAGAGTGTACTGACATTTGGCCATTGTAGATGCCTAATCCTCCACCTAAACAAGTTCCACCTAAACTAAAAATAAAAGTTCCACCTAAACTAGAGGTAAGTCTATCTCTTATATTACAAATGAGGTTTAGATTGTAAATTTCCTAAACTTACTAGTTGTTGCTCTGAAATTACTGTAGGAAATTCAAGCTATTCCTAAATCTCAAACTCTAAGTGCATTCAAAATAAGAAATTTCCCTCAAAGGTTAGGGCTATTCCTACCAAGTTTCTCTCTATCAACCATTGATAGTTATAGTTAGTGATACTTTGGTTATGTTAAAATTACCTATGCTACAAATTTAGAATTACTTTATTATCATAATCCCTATCTTTATTGTTGCTGGCTTGATAACATGCTTGATGAAATGTTTGATTTAAGTTGAATCATGATATTAGGATTCACTTATGCTACTTGTTGTGTAGTGGTTACATAGGAATACTTAAATTGTTGATCAAGTGCTTGTGTATAACCCTATTAACTCATCATGATGTTATGTTTAACTAATATGTGCCTATGACCATGTACATGATAGTATGTAACTGAAATATTGTCGATCAAACTCTGAAAATTATTTTAACTAGTGGACTATCTACCTTTTAGTTGGCCATCACAAGCTTATTCGGTCGACTAAGGTAGAACATGGTCGACCGACAGTAGTTAGGACTACACGGCTTGTTTTACTCCTAATGTCGATTAGGCCGAAATTCCCTTTTGGTCCATGGGATAGGTTTCATTCAGAGTCGATCATTTATATGATTGATTGTTGCTATATACTTTATTGAATCTAGGGTACCATGATTTTCATCATTTTGCCATCACAAATTATAACCATTAGTGTGTAACACAATCATATAAACAAAGTCTCATGAGTCGGGCATGGTGGTATAGGATATTATATTTGAGCTGTCGACCTATGCTGAGTGACGATCTTCCTAAAGTGACTAGTGAGTATTAATGGAGGTGACAGGCCTACCATTCTCTTAATTGATCTTGGGTGATGAACCCTTATCTTGTTGATTAAATCTTTGGGTGATAAACCCTTTTAGCCCACTGATTTATGCACCCTATTTATCAATCACGTGAGTCATTGTGTCATGTAGTCAGTTGAATCCTTAGAAACTGAAGACTGAAGACACAAATGAAGGCGGAGCATCAAAGAGCAAAGAACATGTGTATATATGGTGCCTTGGTGACCATAATCCTAAACCCAAAACAACTTAAACCTTTAGTTGATCTTAACCCCAATAGGTAAAGCCTTTATTGATCATCCATTAAGCTATATGAGCCTTAATTGATCATCCATATATTGGATTTAAAGGTCTCATATTGTTGGAAAAACTACACAATGTTAGCAAACCTTCGGTCCTACTGAACCCACCGTCGATCCGACCAAAAATAGCTAAAGTAGGACAACGTGCTGGGGTAGAATTTCAGGTAATTCAGTTACAACCGAGTGTCACCTTCGGTATGACTGAAAGTACCCAAAACTATCCAGCAACTTTCCTGTTTAAAATCGGTTCGACCGAACCTCAATTCAATGTGACCGAATATAATTCGGTGAACCAAACATCCACTTGGTGCAACTAAGACTAGCCATTATAGATCCATTTAAACTTTTTTCTTATAAATCTAGTAACCGAATCTTTGTGAAGATGATGGATTTTTGTATTTTAGAGACCCTAGTGCATCCCAAGTGTTCACAACCCCAAGTGTAGGGTCGCGATGCAGTAATAATCTCAGTGAGACCAAGGTCGAATCCACAGGGACTAATCTCGTGAGTAACTCTGAAAGCAACTAGAAGTAAAACTAGAAGAAGATGCAAATCTAAATCTGGAAATAAAGAGAGTAATTGTGATGTATAGAATTAGAAACTTAAGAAATTAAAGGTGGGAAACAAGGTATCAAGGATCCACTTGTAGCAATTGAGACACTACCTTACATGATTCAATAGATCCAGTTGGAATCAAAGTCCTATCTTATCCAGATAGAGAAAGGAGAAATGGTTAGATCTCTGAATTTCTCATGAACATAGTTTTAACGGATGAGAGTTGTGAGGTTTGAAAGTGATTCCATCACCCAACCATGCTCAGGAGACAATAGCAAACAACAGGATATACTAATCCCGCAACCAATCATAAGAGAATTGTGAATATTAGAAAGGATTTCATCACCCTACCATGCCTAAGGGACGATGGTGAACAACAGGACTTACTAATTTCAAAATCTCAATTCAAGGAAATAAGATATTCAAAGCAATTGTAGATCCATTGTAATTTGAGTCACAACAAACCATTAAACACTAAAAATATACCTTAATAAAGAACTAGAATCCATAAGAGTTCAACAAAACATTAATCAAAACAAAGCAAACATCTCAATCACGCTACAAGCTTCACCTCTTAGCCCTAAATAAGAGGTTTAGCCAACCATAGACATGATTGAACTAAGAACTCTTAAACAAAACATCAACTAAAAAAGAAAAAAAAAAACTCCCGGACGGCAGCTCCACCCTTTTGCTCCACTCCTCAAACCCTAAAAGATGCTTAGGAACATCCTAGAAATTCTTATTTATAGTTGTGCAACACCTTCTTGAAAACCGACCTTGAATTTTCGCAAACCGACCTTGGAACCGCCTCAAATTTCCGCAATTCGTGTGCTGTCTGCATAACCTTAGATTGGTCAAGGACAACCTTCGACTAGTCGAGGGTTACCTTCAACTGGTCGAGGATGACAAGAATTAAAGGATTTTGATCACTGGAGTTTGAGTTGAAGTTCCTTCGACTAGTCGAACAGGAGCCTTAGACTGGTCGAAGGAGGGCTTAGACTAGTCGAAGCAAGCAGATTTTTAGGGTTCTTTTCTTCACTTCAAGTATTCAATTCTCTTCATTCCTCACTTGGTTTTCTTGGATCTTTGGCATGTGAATTCTTCATTTTTGGTCTCATAAGATCCATCCTTGATTTGGTGATTCTTAAGCGTTAAATCCATGCTTTTATCATCCTTTTCCATCCAAGCTCTTAAATTCACCTTGCAACACAAACATGAGTAAAATAGGACATTAAGTAGTATCATGTTCATAAAACCAAGATATAAATGGGGTCCAATATGCAATTTTTTACCCTCAACACCAAGCTCTACCAAACCTCTTACGCTCTATCCCATTGAGATCCATGCTCTCTTCTTAGTGATTCTTCATTCTAATGAGCATTCCAAGCTCCTCTACAAGAAAACCATGATCTCAAGCCCTCTCTAGAGTTTAGAAATTATTTCTCTTGGTAAATTCAAGTTTCTATCAACCTCTAAAGTGTCCATCAAGTAGAATCCCCTAGGCTTTACAACTTTCCATTGGTTGTAGGAGATTCTATCCAACCTCCCACCATGTTGATCACCGCATCGGAGCATCACATGCAAGGTGTTTGATCTTAGAGGTAAAGCCTCGGTAAAGCATAGGCATCATGATCGAGGGAGCAATGAAGAGTTGATTAAAGTACGGGAGAGCATTGATCAAGCAACCTGAGAAGGCGTTACAAAAGGGGCTCAGTCCAATAATTTGTTAAGTATAAGAGTTCGCATACACTCCTTCCTTATGTAAGATTGAGTGTAAGAGTTTGAATTACCAAACTTGACTAGTTTCTTGTTTAGGACATTAGCTTTTATTTGAGGTCTAAATTTAGATTCTTGTGTAGGACCTTAGCTCTTGTGTAGATCCAAAATTCAATTCCTTGTGTAGGTCACAGGACACAGATGTGTACATCTCAGTCTCCGAGGGAACCCCTAGAGGGAGTAAACGTAGGCCTTAAGATTAGGACCAAGGTTGTTGAGTTAGCCTATAGAAAATCAACTAAAGTCAGGGAGCCTCCAGTAGGAGTGTAAGCTAGGGTCCTTATGTAGGGCTATAAAGGTTAGAGATGAACTCGATTTAACACCTCCGATGGTGAAATCCGATACACTAATGGGTTGAGTGCATCCGCCAGGAGTAGAGTAGGGAAACCGAACCACTATACATGCTTGTGTTTGGGATTGTCATTTGAGGACTTGTTTAATTATGCTTATGTAGTAAATGTTTAATTATATGTATGCATGATTAGATTAATTCTAGGAGTTAACAAGTAGTATATCACACACCCACATGTACACTATCATGTTATAGATTAATTACTTATTGCCACATCCTTTATAGTCTATGTGATTGGACCCTCTAATGACTTGGAAGCCTTAGAATTAATTGTCTTACTTATTTTAAGTTAAGCAATTGTATTTTAAAAGGCATAAAATTTTAATTGTTCCTAATCACTTCCCCTCTAGGACAGCCATCATTCATTAACTTTGTCAAGCTTCTGCATGCATAGCCCGTGGGCCCACCACGCACAATTTTAATTCATATCAGAGTAGGTAGCTTTTAAAGGACCTAACTGCCTTGAGTTTATCCAAGGGGTTTAAGAATGATGTGTTACGCCCCAAACTCGAAAACCGGACTCACAAAATTTTCGATCGTCGAATTTGGTGCTGACAGCCTCCATAGTACCCCATTCTCGGCTCCTGGCACTCATATGCTAGATTTCGATCCTGGGATCCTATAAGGAGGACTTTTAGTATAATTTTTTTTAAATGGTTAATGGAATGGTTAATCTGATTAGGCGGTTACACCTCTTATACATGGTATCGATGCATATCTAAGAAACGAACCTAGTCAACATATCACACATATGATGGTGCACCAGCTCAACAATGAGGGAGAAGAGATAACAAATCCCCTATAACTCTTGTACGCACCATGCTACTAAACATATCCTGAAAAAAGGTGTAAATAATCTGTATGAGCAAACCACAGCTCGTGAGTTTACAGCGTGCCGAGAGTAAAACACGGCTTATCAGGCGCTCCCATAAAGACATTCAAAACAGCCATATGCATATTATCAACCAAGTATGTTATTATAGGTGAGCATGTTACCAACCAAGCATAATATTAAAGTTCGTTAAGTTATCATAAATCATGATCAATTTTAGGCATACTATTCGGACTAACGATCGTAAATCATGAGAATAGTCATTCATCATGTATAAGATAGTCAATTCCATGTTCCACTACAGAGCATACGATGTAAAAGAAATGACAAAGCTGGTGCATGTGGTCAGGATGATAATACGTGGTATCGCAAGCCACAAGGTTGATCACGTGGAACTTCTATCCAAACCAGTCTCATACCTAAATTTGGATAGGTAGATTCAATGTGGTAAACTCCTGATCTCAGGTTAGTCACGCGCCCAACCGAAATCTTGGCCATTACGAAGGTACACATAATGACTTGGTTGTGTACCACCAGCCCAAGTGGATAGTGAATGAATGAATGAATGAGTCAAATACTGAGTACGCAACTCCTGCTCAGTAAGTCCACATATAACCACCACGGCGCTCACAATGTGGAACAAGGTTCCACCCCACTATATGCAAAGTAGCCTGTCAACCACTGGTAGCTCGCCCAGGCCCTTAGGCCCCACCCACATCAGCGTCCGCCCACATGTGCCCACCCACATGTGCAACAGTGACGGGGCATCACAATATCAATACCGTACATGAATACTATCAGTCGTGCCAAAGCTATGAGATTCAAGGCCTACCTGCCTAAATGTCATATGCAAGATATAGTTCAAGCATGCAAGTCCTCATCTGAATCCACATATCAGTACAGTTCCTCTCTGGATAATCATTAGGGTCTAGTACACTCAACACCAGCTTGCCGCCCCATCTAAGCACACAACTGGGTAAGTGGAAGAGACCTCACTATCCGCCTGCAAATATCGAGTCCGACTCGTCGATAGCGGACCCATTCCTCAAGTTATGTCAGACTCAGCCTAGTCATTGCCCCTCACTCAGGCGGATAAGGCCACACCCCCTTCCAACCAACCACAACACAGTGGGAGACACGGCCTGCTAGTTTCTGGCCCTCATGCACTCATGTATCCACTCAGTCTCAACGTTGGAGCATCCTCTGGTACCAAGAAGGTTTGTGGACTTTTACCCTGGGACATCGATGGCGCCCCCATGCTAGAACAAGTATTTTCGGTATCCAATCCTGCCATTCACACTATGTCTGCGAAGGCTACGGCCCTGATGTCGCTAGGGCGTGCAGCAATCGAATCATACAATGCATAGTGCATGAATCACATTATCCAATCATACATCAATCCTGCATGTATCGCGCACCCATGTGGGGTAACTCCATCTATCAGGGAGTCCCATAAATAATCCGCCCAATGGCATATGCTATGATTAGTCACTCCTCATAACAAGCATACAAATAATGGGCACGGGCATGTAACATAATATTATACTAAGCATATTCTCAGTGTGTCCTACTAGACTAGGTATACTAGCAAGACTATCAGATATAAACAATAATCGGCCTAAACACAAGAATAGCCAATGTGACACAAAGGTCCATACATTTAAGTGTCTTCAATAGCATACAGAGGCCTTATACCTCTTGTGAATACTTAACAAATGGCCACTAGGGCTCGTATAACATGCACATACATAAGGTGCATAGGTTATGGTGGTACACAAGTTCTAACATGTATCATCATTATCATAGACATCATTTAACATTAAATTTATCCTCATAACATGTATCATGCAATCATGTGCATAGAGTACATAGCATATAGGGATTCACATGTATCATCAATATCATGACCATTGTCCAATACTATCATTATACATGCCCTAAGCATTAGTTGTCTATCATGCATAAGGTTATCCTTACGTCTACCAACATCATTTATTTATCATTACCCATGCATCAAGTAAAATATGGTTATCTTATCCACATTACCATCATGACAATCAATACGTGCATTATTATCACTTGGATATCAAGCATGGTGGTCAACTAGCATGTTTTGTCATCATGCATATACATACATAATATCATCATCATCACCATGAGGATCATTTTCACTTCATGATTAACATAAGAAATGTCATAAGTAACAGGAATAATTACTCATCCATCATCAATGCATATGTCATAATTCACCATTCATTAAATTATATCTAGCATTTCAACCAACAACTCACCATCATCATTATCATGTTACCATACATGTATCATTATCTCACCCATCACTAGGTGCGTCCTACCTAGTGTGACTTCCACACTGGACTTGAACTACATGCAAGGCATGGGGTCATGTATGTCTAGTGTGAGTCTCACTTGATGAACCAATAGGCCAACTCAAAGGCATAGACTTCCAACTACAAGGCTTTCAATGGTGTGAATCTAATTCCACAACTAAGTGGGTCCCACTAGCTAAAGGTGTAAATTCAACACATGATTGTGCCCCACATTTTACCACAAGTATGGTTAATGGGATTTCTATTGATTTAACATTCTTGTGGTATGGCCCACTTAGGTCTAGGTTTGGTTTATTAGTGGACAACGGTCACACACCAAGGGAAGTGTACATGGATACATACCTCTAAGTTGGATCCCATAACACAACCAGGGCCCACAAATCCAACATTAAATAAGAGATAAAATTATAATCCCAAACATAAGACTTACATGCCAACATTGTACAGACTCCACATTGTGTTAGGCCCATGTACCTCATTCACAAGTAAATATTAAGGCTTGTCTATTATAACTTAT
The DNA here is from genome assembly GCF_029962835.1 of Magnolia sinica. NCBI lineage: Eukaryota > Viridiplantae > Streptophyta > Magnoliopsida > Magnoliales > Magnoliaceae > Magnolia > Magnolia sinica. Next base: position 47,163,204 of record NC_080578.1, on the reverse strand, counting down.
GTAATCCAAATGGAGCCCCTTTAAGTATGGCCTAACTAACTAGTGGTAGTGTGCAAGGCATGCTACCCACTAGACAATTGGCCTACCTAACGGGCCTAAGAATATTTACCATGACGGGCTTTATACTCCCATGTGATCCTCTTAGGATTGGGCCCACTGGGTCTTAGTTTTAATTCATTTGGTTTGGCTCAGTTCCAAATATGACCTAGGTAAAGAAATTAGGCAATAAGGCTGTCCACTACATATATTTTACAAGTCATATAACACCCATTTATAAAACATGCTAGGTGGGCCTCATTAGATGAAGGGAATGACACATATAACACAACCCACACTGGATGGCCCACTTAAGGTTGTGGGCTCACCAGCACCAACAGTTTATTTTCCATAGTTTAGATGTTGTATTAAATACCTTGGGAAGGTGGTGAACCCCATTAATGTGGCCCAGATGAATTCTATATCAAACAGACCTTTGGTACAAAGTTGGTTCCGGGTCATCTTAGAGTCAGATTCATGATCACGTGGGGCCTACATATGATGAAAGAAAATAACCACCTGGTAGATCCATGTATGGGCTTTACAAATTATAAAGCAGGCCTTATTGGTTGGGAGAGTACAATTTACGGTGATGGCCTAAACATGGGTACTTGGAGAAACTGTTCAGGAAATATAGTGCAGAATTAGTTTTGGCCCAATTTTCAGTATATCCCATGATCACAAGGGACCACATTTCAGTGTGGCGTCAGGTGACTTTGGTTGTACTATATATGCACTTCACAAATTATAAGTTGGAACTAATTGGTTGTGCACACGTAATATTTGGTATAGGGCCAAACATAGGCACTTAAATTTTCTGCACATAATTTTCTGCACAACCATACCTGGCCCCATTTTGAGATCTACTCCCTGATCATGTGAGGTCTGATTTGGCCAAATTAAAATGTTATTTATCTTTTCATTAGTGTAGGTTAGAGTTTCCAAGTGATGGCCTACTCAAACCTCCAGCGTGTAGTTCACCACAGAGGCCTAAAGTTGGTAATAATCAAACAATTTTCAGCAATGGGGTCTGTCACAACTTAGGGCCCAACTTCGATACACTTAGGGATCATTCCTGATAAAAAGGTGGGACATCTCAGCTCACTTATATAAAGATTAAACATCCCCAAAGTGGAACCCTTAACTACAGAGTGTGGGGCCCACTACAAGGTGTCAAAGAGGCCTACATGCACTATAATCAAGTACTTGGAAAATTACAACAGACAGAAAGTGCGAAGGAAATGAAATACATCCAATGACAAGTGGGGTCTACATGCTAACAAACCATAGATAAGAAATACACAAAAATATACATGGGTTTCCAGATTGGATAAGCTAATAAAATGCATAAATCACAAGTGATCCCATACCTAAGTGAGTCAATTAGAGGATGAATGTTATGTACAACATATATCCAACATACACATCAAGTAGTACATGAAATGAATTAATCAGATCCTCAATTGGAAAATGCCATCCAATGGATGGTTTATTAATACATCATTTAGGCTGTATATAAATTTCCAACCATACAGAGCCCTTGGATCCATCTAAACCATACAAAACAATTTAAGGTTTATCTATGAAGGATTATCTGTCGGTTTAGAACTTTCTAAATTTTATCATGAAAAGATATGATCACAGGGACCATACATATGATTATTTACTATTTCAAGTAAGTTAGGAACAAATATCAAATGCATCTGACCGTTGGAATCACGGATATCGACCGCACAAGAATGGTCATAACAAGCCCCCAAATACATCTTTCGTATAAGGCCAAGATCTCAGCCGTCCGAACTCCAATTAAGGCTTATTATATACTGTTAGAAAGCTAGTTCAATTTTCTACGAATCCAACGGAGCATGTATATCTAATATATTCATTAAATGGATTAAAAGTGGGTCTATTTTTGGAAAATCGGAATCCTACATGTGATGTTGGATAGTAGCCAAGTAAAGTTGATGCCAATGATGATTGGACTGTTGGATGGCTACAAAATTTGGACCAGATTTATCTCATATTGTGTTTAATATTATTTCCAAATTTCAACTCCGATCTTAGCATATTTGATTTTATACGCATTTTATAATTTGCTATCCAGATACAAAAAACAGAATTACATGTCAAGGGTATGGATCTAATGTTCATCATGGTGGGGTGGGCCATATTGACGTGGGCCACGTTGTTGACTACCATAGCTATAAATACATGCACACAAGAACTCCACACCAATGGGGCCCACACATATCAAGAAAAAAAAAAGGAAGAAAGAGGAGGATGAAGAAGATGGAAGGAGGGGAGTAGACTCACCTCGAATGGATGGATGGTTGGATGATGATGTGCGGTCCACTCCATCTAGGATTAATGGTGAGCTACACCTTGGCCCCTCTCTCTCTCTCTCACTGTCTCTTAAAATCTCAAAATTTTTCTAAGTATAGGAAAAGAATAAGTGCAAGAGGGATCCTACTCTTATATAGGGAATGGAGGGTCGAGGTGGCAAGATGATGTGGCAAGTTTATGGAGTCTCATTGGTGCTAAAAGTGAGGTGGAAGGTGGTGTATGGTATGGGTAGTGGATGGATGAGGTGGATGGTGCTAAGCATGCATTGCCCAAAGTGGAGAAAATCTAGACATGCATTGGCTAATAGATGGATAAAGGTTGTGGGTTGTAGGTGATGCATGGTGAATGATGAAGTGGAATGTTACAATTGGTTATTTGAAGTGATGTGGCACAAAGCAAGACATGCATTGGATGCATGTATAGGATGAGGTGGACATGAGCCATGATTAGTTTCTAAGGCATGGGGAGAAAGCTAATGATGGGTTTTAGGATAGAATCCAATTTTGTCTTATAGTACTTGTCTTACATGTGTTAGCTCATATTTTTGTCATGTAACAATTGTCCTATTTGGTGGTAATTTTCACATTCTAAAAGTGGGCTTTAGGCCCACATGGGCCTAAGTCCAATGGGCCTATCATAATAAAGGTTGCTTGTCTTACAGGATACGTAATTTGGGTCGTGGATTCGACAGGTCATATCTTACTAACGGAGCGTCGGATTAACACACAGTTTTCACCGTGGCGACCGTAGCGACGACGCGGTCCACATGATAGAGGTTCATCCGGGTAAATTCACTTGGGTGAGTTTTCTAAGTGCACTAGGGTGCAGTGTATGGTCTATCAAAGATGCAAGCTGGGACATATGTGCATACAAGAGAGGTTGCAAACAACGGAGATCTTACATGATGTCTAACCAAGAGGGGTGTGCCATCACACACGACTGTCATATTTTGGCAGGTTTAACTACGTCTAATGGAAGGCTAGGATAAGGGTTTTTCTAAGATCCTTTGAACCTACGGTCTGGGCTATTGTCAAATAAGGATGGACGATGCCCATGAAACAAGTCGAGGTTAATGGCAGAACCATTCGAGCTCCTAAAAATAAATTCAAATGGAGTGTCAATGAGAGAGCGCAATATACCTATGATGCAAAAGCTCTTAATTCTATTTACTATGCGGTTTTTCTAAATGAATTTAAATGCATTTACACATGTGAAACTGTAAAGGAAGCATGGGACATATTGGAAGTCTCCCATGAGGGAACTAACACGATAAAGAGATTGAAGCTTCAGCTCTTAATGACTCATTTCAAAAATATTAAAATGAAAGAGACTGAAACTTTCATAAAATTCTACTCAAAATGAATGATATTTATAATTTTATGTGGGGTTTAGGAGAGGATTCTGAAAGTGCATATATATAGAAAAATACTTAGATCCCTAACAGATAGGTTCACTTGCAAGATAACCTCGATAAAAGAAAAGAATTGGGATTAACTCGATCAGAGGGCGATTAGCGCAATCCAAGTGTACTTGGCTGATGAAGTCCTTTACAATGTCATCAATGAGATGACTAGCGTGGGCTTATTGGTGAAGTTGGAGAGCATGTACATTACAAAATCGCTCTCCAATCATCTATATTTGAAGAGAGAATTGTACAATCTAAAGATGGCAGAAGGGTTGGATCTCTCTGAGCACATCAATGTCTTCAACAAACTAATTTGTAAAGTAACAAGCGTGGAGGTGAAGATCGATGAAGATAAAGCTCTAATTTTTTTTTTTGCATCTCTTTCATATTCCTACGAGTATCTGGTGGATACTTTGTGTCATGGTAGGGATACTTTAGACCTTGATATTGTTATCTCATCCCTTAAGTCGAAGTAATTGAGAAGGAATATGTAACAACCCCAGTCCTAACAGTTGATCGTGAACGCTTAGAGATGCAGAAAATAGATTGTCTTCATCCCATTTGTAGAAGTATTGAATTTCGGAGATGAAATTCTTTTTAAGGGGGTAGATTGTAACACCCTGCACTTTCAGTACTCGAGTGTTACCATGAATTTAACCTATTATGTACACATATACAGCACCTATGTAGCCAACTTAACCCTACATCCATCCCCCAATATGAATCAGACCAATTAAGAATGATCTCCATCCATAAATCAAGTGATCCAACCATTGACCATGTGGTCTGATATGCGTACTTTCCCTTGACTAAATTGGTGTATAACTTTTTATCTATAATAAGTTAGATGTAAGTCCTTTTGTAAGAATTGTTTAGAAATTAGCATAAGACCATGTAGAACCATTAGATTTCACAAAACTCTTAGATCAACAATAATTACGAAAATGCCATTAACATAGACCCTCAAATTCTAGATCACATAGTTCTCATGATCTGTTTCATGTGAAATTTTATATCAAGCCTTTTTATCATAAATTAACCATACACGTCAAATTTCAGCCCTTAGATCGTAGTAAATCAGCTACTTGGCCTCTACATCTGTCTGTAAACTTATCAAATAGAGATTCCGACCCGTTCATCTTGTTCACCCCACATGAATATGCTTAACTCACCATTAAAATTATAACTTGAGGAACTTACACATGTTAACAAGCCACTCGAATCTAACGGTATAAGTGTCATGCCCCTACTCACTCCAGAAACACACCTTATGACCATCCATTTACGAAACTAACCATACATCCACTGACATGCATGGCCTGAGTGCTAACCATAAAGTCCACTTATTATTAACAAGTCATCTGACCATCCATCATGTTTGGATCCGCCAAATGGGCCATGTAAATATCATGGCAAACCGATCATCATGAAGATCTTAGGGTTTAGGTCCATACTGCCCGGTAACTTGTCAATCAGAGAAGTACAAATATTATTTTAGAATTTTAAAATATATTAACCATTAAAAGAGAATCTTAGTCATACTTGAGAGATCATGGCTCAAATTTGGGCGACGGAAAGAGCGTGAAAATTAAAGATCACCTGTCAAATTTCATCACATTTGAATGGTAAACTCATAAGTTATGGATGACAGAAGTTTTAAAAAAGAAAAGGGGTAGAATTGTAAATAAGGCAACACTACATTTATACTAGAGTTACCATTTAAGTTTTAACGGTAAGTATTCTTGCTATTCGGCGGGACCGTGCAGTCCACTTGATTAACTAAACTACTCTGTTTTCGACAAATGTCCTAAATTGATGTAATAAACTGAATAGATGGAATGGATCCCCTGAAAGGACTTCACGAGGGACCCATGTCATACCCAATAGGCATATATGTTATATGTTACAGAGACTAATGAGCATTTGTAAGAGGAACTAATCAAATGTATTATTGCGCACCTGGAACTTAGGATTACCCTATATTTAGGTCCCTATGACTTTTTTTCAACCGTCGGTGTTCAACTTCGAGGTGATCTGACCAACAGACTAAATAGAATGTGCAATTAGAGCTAAAAACAAGTGAAAATTGGGAGTATGGCCCACCTAGACCATGGATCTGCCACATCTTCAGTCAAGACGGCTTAGTTGAGCCATGGAACATCACGGACGGTGGGGATTATGAAAAACAGTCTCTTGGACCCCACTTCACGTGGTGCATGTGCACAACAAATGCATACCCGCCGTGCACTGGACTGAAAACCCAGTCAAATCGGATTTTTCCCGATGAAAACGGCAAAAGCAGGACTCTCCCGCCTGCGTCTAGACGAACGTACAGCGTCCGTCTGGGATGCGTTGTGGCCCACCATGGTCATCCATCTGGATGATCTGAACCGTCCATCATGTGTACGGTGAGGGGACGACCAAAACCATGTCACTCTTGTGTTCTCATGCACACGTGTTTGCACACGAACGCTGGCACAAGAAGAGTTGTACGTGTGGAAAATTCCAAAAACGGAAACCTGTTGCTTGCAGTAATGGCAATCCGCATGAAGGTAAGTCTCTGCACCCCGACCGTTGGAGTAAATCCATCCTAGCCATCCATTCTCTTCGTACGGATTAGGGTTGTCAGTGGAAAACGGACGCTGGTTTTGCTGCGCCAACGGTTTTCACATACCTCCCTGCCACGGATTGAGTCTAGGCCATTCAATCTTGATCCAACGTCCCTGAGAACGTTTAGGTTAAAATAAAAGGGTGAGTGTCATAGTTCTTGCAGCAACTCGCATTCTTGCAGCAACTCGGCAAACCGCCGTTTCCCTCCTTCGTTCGAACTCGTTGAGCAAATCTCAATGGAGCTGCGATTTTCCACTTCCTCAAGCTCCGTGGCATCAATCTGAGTCGCCCGATGCTCTCGTTTCAAAGAAACGGACACAGATCAGATATCCACCATTATCATCCTCTTTGAAGAGAAGCTACACCAAGTCAAGGTGGGGCGAGCTCGAGCGTGTCTGGACAAATCCATTTGAGTCCAGACATCGCTGGACTTCTAAACAAAAGGGAAAAAAAAAAGAGGGGAAGAAAAGAAAAGAAGGAAACGAAAGAGAGAAGGAAAGGAAGGAGGAGAAGAAGGAGGTGCTGGCGAGCCGAACTGACTCGCTGACTCAACTCAGTTGGGTATTCGGGAAGGTCGAAAGCCTTGGTTATTGTTGGGTGCTCCAACAGAGGAAAGGGAGGAAGAAAGGAAGAAGGAAAAAAAGAGGTAAGAAGAGAGAGAGAGAGAGGAGGTTGTTACCTGGTTGAAACCGAGTCGACTCGGCTGGAACCGAGTCCAGCGAGTCGAGTTGAGTTTGGGCCTTGGTCCAGACGTTGCTGGACATTCCAGCATTAAAAAACAAAAATAGAGATAGAGAAAGAAAAAGAGAAGCAAAAGAAGAAGAGAGAGAAAAGGGAAAGAATGAAGGTGAAGAGCGAGTTGGGCCGAGTCGCTGCCGAGTTGACTCGGTTGAAACCAAGTCCAGTCGGGCCGAGATAGGTTCAGGTCTTGCTGGACACTCCAGCACGGGGTGAGAGAGAAGGAGTGAGAGAAAGAAGAAAAGAGGAAGAAATGAAGGGGAGGGGGATAGTGAGTTTGAGGTTTTTTTGGTGGCGCTGTCGAGTTGACTCTGTGGAGTTGGGCTGAGTTTGGGTCTCACCTACTCCAATCCTTGTAGCTGCTGGGTGATGGGTTTGTATCGAGTCACTGAGTTGAGCTACCAACCGAGGTAAATCAAAACCCATTTCATCTATTTGTTGTTGAATTAATTTAATGAGTTTTGATGAGTCTACTATCCATAGAATATTAATTATTAACGGTCTTCCTTAATGTTTCGATTAAGTTGTGGCCAAATGTCTATTGATCGGATTTGACCGTATTGGGTTACAGTCACGCGTCATCTAGCGGGCCACACACAACTAGTATACTTGGTCAAGGTAAGGACTCACCCTTTGAGTTTCCCACTTAAATTCATTAACCAATAGATGATGCCTTAATCTTTTCCATTCAGTATCTTCTAAGTTACTGGATTTTTCTACTTAACTTATTATGTGAATATGTGAATATGATAATGTGATGCGCACCTGATTCCTGCGGTAGATAATGAACATCTCTTAAATTATAACATGCATAAATGATTAATGATAGCATGCTATCTTTAGTCGTACATAGTTAATTAACTGTATGCCTATCATTTGTGATTGAGTGATGTAACGAATGAGACCTGTTATGAACTCACCATCTTGCGGTGCACATTTGACTTACGCGACATGGATCACGCATATGCCTTACATGTCTTGGACCGCATATTTACCCTACGTGGCTTAGATCGTATATTTGCCCTACGTGGCTTTAATGGGTTGTTGGTGCCCTTTTGTGGCTTGATGGTTATGTTCACATACCGTGTTATTTCCTAACCATCTTACGGTGTTCAATCGTACCATGATTTTCAGGTGGAGTGGGTGTTTGTATAGCCATTTTCTAGCCATCTTGCGGTGTTCACGTACGATATGATTTTCAGGTGGTCTAGAGTTTGTGTGTTGTTTGTCTGTTCATCTTGTAGTGTTTAGTCGTACCATGATTTTCGGGTGGAGCAGGTGTTCGCTTAGCAATTTTCTAGCCATCTTGCGGTGTTCACGTACGATATGATTTTCGGGTGAAGTAGATGTTTGTATGTTATTTTCCTAGTCATCTTATGGTGTTCAATTGTACCATGATTTTTGGGTGGAGCTGAAGTTCGCTTATCAATTTTCTAGCCATCTTGCGGTGTTCACGTACGATATGATTTCTGGATGGTCTAGAGTTTGTGTGTTGTTTATCTCTTCATCTTGCGGTGTTCAGTCATACCTTGATTTTCAGGTGAAGCGAGTGTTCGCTTAGCGATTTCCTAGCCATCTTGCGGTGTTCATGTACGATATGATTTCCGGGTGAAGTAGAGGTTTGTATGTTGGTTCTTAGCCATCTTGCAGTGTTCAGTCATACCATGATTTTCGGGTGGAGCTGAAGTTCGCTTGTCAATTTTCTAACCATCTTGTGGTGTTCACATACAATATGATTTTCGAGTGGTCTAGGGCTCGTATGTTGTTTGTCTCTTCATCTGTGGTGTTCAGTCGTACCATAATTTTCGGGTAGAGCTAAAGTTCGCTTATCGATTTTCTAGTCGTCTTAAAGAGTTCACGTACGACATGATCTCCGGATGAAGAAGAGGTTTGAAGGTAAATTTTCTATTCACCTCATGGATTTCACTTGTACAATGATTTTCGGGTGGAGCTGAAGTTCGCTTATCGATTTTCTAGCTATCTTGAGGAGTTCACGTATAAATGCGATTCTTGAGTGTAATAGAAAGTAGTATGATCGATTGTTTGGTTATCTAGACATGTTTCCTTGCATTGCGATTACTATTATATTTTACCTATAATGAGATTCTGTTGATTGGCTTGATTTTTGAGTATATGATCTATGAAATGCCTTGTTTAATATATTCATAACTTGCGATCTGTAATGGATTATGAATGATGAGTGCGCAATCTTAGAGGGTGCTCCTCACTGCGATAACCATTGATGCTATCAAATCGTAACAGTTGATGCAGGTATAGGGCGAGCCGATGCTATTCACTGGTCGCTAGAGCAAATCGATTATCTAGGGAGCCAGGCGGGGTCCCTGCGGCCCATATTGAGTTCCACCATGACATGATAGGTTTCTGGTTTTAGTTATTAATGAACTTTGTATTTGAGATTGTATAAGTCCTGTATGGGCGCTACATTTGGAATTTTGTAATGATCAGAATGTTTTCATACAATGCACGGTTTAGTTTAGCTTCGTTGCTGTTAACTCTGATTAATGATAAATGGTTCAAATTTACACTGAATTTGATAAGCTAACACTTGGGTTTTTGGGAAACGGGTTATATACTCGGGTCCTAAAAATAGTGGGAAAGGTACTTCTACGAGTGCATTATTTGCTAAGGAAAGATCATCTAAGCAACAGAAGGGGAAGTCACAATTGAGGTCCAACTCGAAGGCAAAGGAAAGTTGAAATGTTGAAATTGTGGCAGGACGGAACATATGAAAAAAGATTATACAAATCCCAAAACTTAAAGAGATGAAAAATCATATGATTTTCTAAAGGAGGACAATTCAACAGAATCCGACATAAGGACGAGTGATTGTGATGTGTTATTTATGTCTAAGGTCGAACATTTATATAATGAGTGAATTTTGGATACGGGAGCATTATACCATATGCATCCTCATTAGAGTTAGGTCACCACACATAGTGAGTGGGATGGTGGCCCGGTTCTTATGGGCAATGATCATGCTTGTAAGATTATAGTAATTGGTTCGGTTCGCATCAGAATGTATGATGAGGTGGAGTGTACTTTAACCAATATGAGGCACGTTCCTAACTTAAAGAAGAATCTAATATCTCTAGGAGCCCTTGAAGCACTTGGATGTAAATTCACTGCCTATAACGTTGTCTTGAAAGTCTCAAAAGGGGCCTCACTATTATGAAGATATGGCGGAGCGAAAACTTTTGCGGGTTGATTGGGAGCATTAGAATGGGTGGAGTTGTAGCTTATGTAGCGAAATCAACGATAGCACATGTGTGGCATGCGCGCGCCTAGGCCACATGAGGGAGCGCATTATAAATATATTTCTTGATAGTAGTTTAATTCCTATTTTTTAAATTTGTATTTAGATATATGTGATTATTGCATATACGAAAAATAGTGAAGGCTAACTTTTAAAATTGGAAAACATGTTCGTAAAGGTCAGCTTGATTATGTGCATTCGAATGTGTGGGACCCGTTGCCCATTATTTCTAAATGATGGTGTAAGATATGCTACAGATGTCCTATAGGAGGTGAATAGGACTAAACCAATTTATGATAATCAATCATAGAAAATAAATTCGCAATGCCAATAGATATTGAAATCTTAATTTCAATTGAGTCATAAGACAACCTTCACCAAAAATTTTAGGTATGACAATCTTACTTTATGAAGTCCTTGAATTCAATATTTCAAGATAATAATAACAAGAATAAGATTGTCAATCACCACAATACACAAAGAGTTATAGTGGTTCGGTATTTAACACATACCAACTCACTCCCAAAATTATTACTCCGTGTAATTTTAGTTTTCCACTATTTTCAAGGTTTTCACAGGATTACCTCAATAACCTCTTATAGTTCTATAGGTTAGCCACAACAAAAACTCAAGTAATTTTCACGAGCTTATCACTCCACAACCCGGTGATTTTTTCTTAATAACCTCTTATAGTTCTACATGCAGCGATCATTTTTTTTTTTAAAGGATAATGAACCAATGTATGCTCAACCAAAGAGGATTTAGGATTATATGATTTCTTAATGAATAAAATCCTAAAAGTTATAGATTCGATTCTCTAATCTCAAGTTGAGTATAATTCACACTCTAATTGAATTTAAATATTCTTGATAAAAGAATTGAATAAGCAATAAAAGAAATATACGAATAACTAAGCAAATATCTTTAAAAGGGTTAAAATCTCTCTCTTTTGTTTGTGGAAGAATTTTCTTTGATTTTCGTGCTTTAAAACAATGAGAAATGGTTTCTATTTATAGCTAAAGATTTGGATCTTCAGTCAACCTAAGAATCCCTTTAGCTGTCCAGATTTCCACGACATTATTCCAATGGCTATCAGATTTTGCAAGATATGATTTTATCAAAACTTAGGCTGGCCCAAGCAAGCTTCGGCTAGCTGGAGATAGCGTTTGGCTGACCTCGGTCGACCTTAGACTGACCCAAGCTGGGTTCGGCTAGCCGAAGGCAGGGTCGGGCTAGCCGAAGTTCTATGAGAAACAAAAGATTTTTGTTGCTGGAAACTTAACCTAAGTTGATCTTGGGTTAACCTAAGATGGTTTGGTTGGCCAAAGGTATGGTTGGGCTAGTCAAATACCCTTGATTGTTTAAGTAAAATTTTCACAAGTTAAAACTTAGAAAAATCATAATGATACACTTTATCTTAGGGTCTTTTCTATGGTCATCTTTACCTGTAGGTTGGCATACAAATGATCCTTCTCTTAAAATCATTTTGAGCCTTCTATTCTTGAGATGTTGAGTCGCACTCTTGTCTTGAAGTGTCAAAGAGAGCTGAAGTGTGTTAAAGATGAAGTTTCATACCGTATACATTTTATCTATGGAATTTGACAACTACTTGTGTGCTTAAAACATTAGCACTTATAATCTCCCCATTTGTCAATTTCATAATAAAACATTACATATACATCACATTCCACATCACACATTATATTAAAAATACTCAATGATTACAAAGACTCAACAACTAGAATCATAAACAGAAGGCTTCGAATTAAATCATGAAGAATTTTGTTGTATGCTCCCACTAAGAAATATAATCAAAACAATCTTGTTTTCCATATAAATTTGTTATCTCTCCCCCTTTTCATCATAACTTGACAAAGGAAGATGAAATTCAAAAAAGACATAGGAAGCAGCAATAGGATCAATATCAAATATTAATCATTAACTATATCAAAGTTCATCAATTAATTAAGCAGTTCAAGTTAATATGATCAAAAGTCTAAAAATATCAAGCAAGTAATCCAAGTCAGAAACTTAAATTAATACAAATCATTCAAATTCAAATGCAGGCAAAGTAGACATCTCAGAAGTAATGGTCTTCAAGATCTTACTTAAATGATGAAAGTATTTTTTTTTCATGTACTTCAAATTAAGCTTTTGATTTAAAGTTAGAGCTTCCTGAGACACATACAACGCATTCATTTTATGCTCTAACGAAGATAATCTCTCATCAAAACTAGAAGGATGATAATTTGAATCATCTTCATCTTTAGCTGATTCCTCCTCTGGTTCATTGAAAATGTCATCCATATTCACATCTTCTTACTGGCTTTCATCATGACCTCCTCTTTACTCCGGTAGAGGAGTTAAGTTCATCATATGCAAATTTGAAGAATTAAAAAGAAGCTCGGATTTTGGTGCCTTAATAGATGGAATTTAAACACGAAAAAATAACGTAAGAGACATCATAAAATAACTGAACAGAAGATAACCATGCTTAGGGTGCATTCGATACTGAATAATGGAGTAACAGATGGAGTTGGAAGACAAATTCTAACTCTAGTAGCTATTGCATGAAGAATGCGAACCACGAATGGAGTAAGGTCTGTTTTGTTACCATCTCTTGGATAAATATTGAAAGTATAAATTCGATGAAGAACACGATATTTAGAAAATAATTTTTCAATAAGAAGAGCATTGCCCGATCTCCATATGAAGAGCAAATGGAATTCCATCCTCCGTTAATTCAATTTCCATCAAAGATGTGATGGTGGAGGATGTAATTAAAATTGTTTCCTCTAAAAAAATTAACTTTGAAAATATGTCATTTTCTAGGGATGAATCAAAAATAGAGGAGTACATGCCTCGTAAAATTGATTGGTATGCATTCCCTCCCCATTGAAGAATTTTTTCCCATCTTACCTCAAATAGAATTTCATATTACCCATATTCAGAAATATGATTCAAATTTGCAGATCTTTTAATGATAATGCTTATTGTTCTAAAATCCTAAAGATTTTCAGGGTCATCTTCCGATGGACGAATGGATCGAATATCACAGGAACCGCATTGGGATGAAGAATTGTCTTGTACTTTGTGAACAACACATTTAGATCATTGTTCCATCAATTTTAAACAAGAAGAAAGCAAGAAGATCAAGTAAATCAAATCTATTCCAAATAACCCAACAAATGGGTTTCAAAACTCAAGAAAATGGATAAAATCAAGATGAAAATGCAATGAACAACTTAAATTAGTACTAAAATGGATTCAAATGTACTTATAAGCAAGTAATGGAAGATAGGTAACCAAAGGAGGCACCGGCAAGCCAAAGAGGAAGAAGAAGATTTAGGGGAAATAATCACTTTAAAAAGTTGTCAGCATGGTACTCGGCTGGTCGAACCTTATGTTCGGCTGACCAAACAGTCCGGTCATTATCTGGTTGGCTGAATAAAAACTTCTTTTTTATTTTTTTTCATTTATTTTTCTTTCGAAATTCGAAAAAGTAAAGATAAAGAAGAAAAAAATATTATCTTTAGGAAGATCATTAAACAAAATACAAGCCAATATTATGCCTTAAATTAGAAATTTTAACACTGTCAAGTGGCTTAGTTAGTATATCTGCAAGCTTCTTATCAATTTGAATGTATTCTAGCATAATCGTCTTTTCTTTAACCAACTCTCGTATATAATGATATCTGATGTTAATGTGTTTTGTACGAAAGTGTTGGATAGGATTTTTAGATATATGAATAGCACTAGTGTTATCGCAATACAAATTCATTAAATCTTGAATTATGTTGTAATCAGCTAGCATTTATTTCATCCAAATAAGATATGTACAAACATTTCCTATAGCAATATATTCCACTTTTGCAGTAGATAAGGATATTGAGCTTTGCTTTTTACTCATCCAGGATACTAGAGAGTTTCTATTGAGGGTCAAATATTACATATTGAACCCCATTTATATTTTAGTTTTATGAACATGATACTGCTTAATGTCCTATTTTACTCTATTTGTGTTACAATGTGGATTTAAGAGCTTGGATTGAAAAAAGTGCTAAAAGCATGGATTTGACGCTCAAAGATTACCAAGGCAAAGAATGGATCTTAAGAGACAAAGATTGAAGATTACAAGGTCCCAAGATTCAAGAAAACCAAGTGGAGAAAGAACAAAGCTGAAAGAACAAGTGCAGAATACACATTGACTGTGTCATCGAACACCGTTCAATGACATCGAAGACACGTTCGATGACATCGAGGACGGGTCGATGACATCAAATTTATGAAGGAAAATTGAGTTGGTTGCTGGACAAATTGAAGATGTTTTTCGATGACTTGAGAACTTGTTCGATGACTAGAAGCTTTACTTGATGACAACGAATTTTCTCTGAAATTTTTGCAAAACTCACTGGACACACTGGGCACCATTTTCAATTACTTGGAGCACTCCTCGATGACATTGAAGATCTGCTTGATGACATCGAATGTCTCTTCGATGACATCGAATTTATTGAAGAAATTGGATTAACTCTACTGTTTTAGACACATTATCAATTCCTCGAATAATGCAAGTTACAGAGTCTAGATGAAGCTATAAAAGTGCGAAAAAAGCATGTAGAAAAGATACCTTCAATGGCATCGAAGGTTGTTCAATGTCATCAAACGGATCGTGCGAAGTTACGCAGAGTTCCGCAGAGTGCGTAAATTTGAGGCAGTTTCTGGATTTTTCCAAAGATGTACGAAAGGAGGTGTTGCACAACTATAAATAGGAGTCCCCAGGGCATCCCTGGGGATATATCTAATCTTCTAGGGTTTAAGGAGTAGAGCAAAGGAGTGGAGAAGTCATCGCCAAGAGTTTTTCTTCTTCTTCCATAGCTGTTTTCATATTTTTCTTAAGAGACTTTGGTCTAATCATGTCTATGGTTGGCTAAACCTCTTAGCTAGGACTAAGAGGTGAAGCTTGTAGTATAATGGGATATTTTTATTGCTTTAATTCATGTTTATGTTGAACTCCAGATTTTAATTTGATACTTAAGGAATACTTTCAGTTTTTAATGGTTTGTTGTGACTTATATTACAATAGATCTGTAATAGCTTTGAGTATGTTATTTTCATGTATCGAGATTATGAAATTAGGAAATCCTACTGTTCACCATCGTTCCTTAGGCATGGTTGGGTGATGAAATCCCTTCTAATCTTCATGATTCTCTTAGGTTTGGTTATGAGATTGGTGTATCCTATTGTGAGCCATGATCTTTTACCAAACATAAATCAGTAAAATCTAATTTGGATGATGGTTCACTTTGATTAACCACGATGATATCACTATCACTATCATCTTGGTGAAGACTGGATTGATCGATTGATTATCAATTACAACATTTATCAATTCTTGAATAACCCCAGTTCTATTATTTAGAACACAATATGCATGACATTAAATGCATATCAAAATAATATTCCATCATCATTTTTTGCATCAAACTTTTCCATATTTTCATGGTTACATAAAATATAGCACTGGCTTCCGAAAGTATAAAAATATTTTACACTAGGATTTTTCTCAAACCATATTTCATATGTTGTTTTATTTTTTCTAGCTCTAATATAATACAGTTAATCATATAGCAAGCAGTATCACAACTTCAACCCATAAATATTTAGGCAATTTCATACTATTCAACATTACACTTGTCATTTTCTGTAACATTCTATTCTTCCTTTTAGAAACTCTATTTTTCTAGGGTGTTTTAGGAGCTGAAAATTCATGCAAAATACCCTGATCATTGTAGTATTTCTCAAAATTAGTACTTTCAAATTATTTTCCATGATCACTTCTTATTCTGACACATATAGTTCTTTTTCAATCTGGATGTGTTTAATAAGCTTTTTGACCTCATAAAAAGCATCCGACTTTTCTCTGAAGAATACTACCCATGAGTATATTGTGTAGTCATCAACTATGACTAAGAAGTATTTCTTTCCTCCTTTACTCTCCATTCTTGTTGGTCCAACTAAGTCCATGTTGAGAAGTTCAATGGGTCTAGTAGTGGGTAAGGAGTTCACTTTCTTGTGACAACTCCTAATTTTCTTGCCAACCTGACAAGTATTATATACTTTATTTTCTTTCTTTCTTAGCTTAAGTAATCCTCGCAAGTGATCTCTATAATTTACATGTCCAAGACATCGATGCCATAATTCAGTCTCATTTGTTTAAACCATGTAACATGAAAAGTTTGTTGACCAACTGTCATCAATAATATAGTAATTTTCTGAAGTTCTACGACCATTTAATATTGCATGCCCTTCTTTATTTATTATCTCGCATCCATGATCAGAAAAGTTTATACTATGATTATAATCACATATTTGAGATATAATAAGAACGTTAGCTTTAATCATTCAACATATAAAATATTTTCAAATACAGGTAAGTTAGAAAGATGTACATTACCTTTACCGATGATCTTACAGTTGCTACCATCTCCAAATGTAACTGAGTCACCGTCAATTTGTTTGATATTTAAAAGAATGGCTTTATCACTTGTCATATGTCTAGAACATCCACTGTCCAGGTATCATCTTGAATGACTATTTTCTTTGAAAGTTGTGTGGATAACAAGACATTTTACCTTTGAAACCCACTTTATGATGGTTCTAGGCTTTGTAGGGTCTCTTTTCTTTCGTTGTTTTTGAAAATTAGGATTTCTCCTATTTATGTTTACTCATTTCTTACTTGAGTTAGATTTCAATAACTCTTTAAGAAAATTCACAATTTTATCAGCAAGAAGAGGATTGTTAATTTTTCTCCTTTGATATATGTGGTTAGTGGAAAAGGTTTTCTCTTTAAAGAATTCTTAAAAGGATTTTGTATTTTTGAAAATATTTTTCTTACGATCAAACTCATTCAAAGTTTCTACTTTAGAGTTCGAGGATTCTCCTTTCACAAAAGTAGGAGCAGAAGTCTTAGGTTTAAGATTGTTATATTTATTATAGCCAAGGCCAAACTTATCACCATGGCGGCGAGATGAAGTTAGTAATTTTTCAAGTTTCTAGTATCCTTAGGTGTACTTCCAAGAATCCTTTGAAGTCTGAAGTGAAGAAACTTCATTTTTCAATTTATGATAATCAGATTTAAGATTTTGCAATTCTGCATTTTTCAAACTTAAATCTAGTTTTGATTTTTCAAAACAATCAGAAAATTGGGATTTTTTTTCAAGACAGCCTTCTCAAGTTCTAATTGCAATTCCTCAAATTTTTTTCTTTTGTGTTTTCAATTTTGCCGCATTTTTACAACTTTCTCTGTAAAGAGCATCATAAGCTTCTTGAAGATCTTCATTTTCAGAGTCACTTTCGAGAGTTTCATATTCATATGTTTCACTATCTTCTGGAGCAGTGACTCTGGCTATTGTCATAAAGGCATTATGTTCATTTACATCTTTTTAATCTGATTCATCAGTTTATGTTTTAGTTTTAGATTCTAATGATTCATTCAAGTAGCAATCATACCCTTTCTTTTAGATTTATCCTTTTTAAGACATTTTGAAGCAAGATGCCTAAACTTAGAGCAGTTGTAGCATTGAATGTCTTTGGATTTTGATTTTCGATAGCTTGAATTTCCTTTTCTCTTGTCAGAAAGTTTTTTTAAATCATTTTTCCTCTAATTTTAAAAAAATTTATTAATTTTCTTTACCAATAATGCCATATCATCCTTATTTTCCTCATTATCTGAGTTTTCATTCAATACCTTTAATTTGGACTTAGAGGATTTAAGGGCAATGGACTTGTTCTTTGGAACTTTAAAATTCAACTCATAAGTTTGAAGAGATCTAACCAATTTCTCAACCTTCACTTTTGGGTATCCCTCAATTCTTATATAGTAGTAACCTTGGAATTAAACCATTTAGGAAGTGATCTTAGTATTTTTGTACAAACCTTTCTTTCAAGGATGCTTTCACCAAGATCCCATATAGAATTAACTATGTCATTTAATTTTGTATAGAAGTTCATAAATGTCTCATTTTATTCCATACGAATTTCCTCAAGTTTGGTTGTGAATATTTGGATCTTATACTTTTTCACAATATTATTTCCCTCATGGGTCATTTCAAATATATCTCAAGCTTGTTTTGACGTATCACTTAAAATGATTCTTTTGAACTCATCTAGTAATAGGGCACGCGTTATAGCATTCAAGGCTTTTGCATTAGTACTACTTTCATTCTTCTGAGTACTTGTCCATAGATTATAGGCTATTTCTTTTATAAACATGGTTCTATCCTCAGCTACTACTTCCACTGTATGAGGGGACCATTGAGTCACAGTGACTTACCACACACTTTCATCATGGATTTGATGAAGATCCTCATCTAGGCTTTCCAATAAGAATAGTTTAAGTCATCAAAAAGAGGTGGCCTAGATATGGATAAGCTTTTGAAATTTAAAATATTATATCTCTTGATCTAGCTCTAGGAGGTGAATCTAAACAAGAGCAACCTTGTTTTGATACCACTTGTAAGATGAGCTACAAATGTCCTAGAGGAGTAGTAAATAGGACTAAACCAATTTATGATAATCAATCACGGAAAATAAATTCATAATAGCGATAGATATTGAAATCTTGATTTCAATTAAGTCGTATGACAACCCTCACCTAAAATCTTAGGTAGGATAACCTTATTTCACGACATCCTTGAATTCAGTATTTTAAGATAATAACAACATGAATAAGATTATCAATCACCATAATATACAAAGAGTTATAGTTATTCGTTATTTAACACACACCTACTCCACTCCTAAAATTACTACTCCACATAATTTTGGCTTTCCACTATTTTCAAGATTTTCACAGGATTATATCAATAACCTCTTACAGTTCTTATGATTTTCATAAGCTAACCACAATAAAACCTCAAGTAATTTTTATGAGCTTAACACTCCACAACCTGATGAGAATTTCGGACAATCTCAACAAACCTAAGCTGAAAGTAATATACTAAAAATAAAAACTTATTTTCTCGTAGACGAATGACGATGTGAAGATACTGATGAAGCCTTTTTGAAGTAGATGCTTCAATAGATGCAGCGATCATTTTTTTCTTAAATGATGATGAACCAATGTATGCTCAACCAAAAAGGATGTAGGGATATATGATTTCTCAATAAATAAAACTCTAAAAGCTGTAGATTCCATTCTCTAATCTCAAGTTGAGTATAATGCACTCTCTGATTAAATTTAAATATTCTTGAGAAGAGAATTGAATAAGCTATAAAAAAAATATAAGAATGACTAAGCAAATAGCTTTAAAAAGACTAAAATCTCTCTCTTTTGTTTGTGGAAGAATTCTCTCTGATTTTCGTGCTTTGAAACAACGAGAAATGGTCTCTATTTATAGCCAACGATTTGGATATTCGGTCAGCTTAAGAATCCCTTCGGTTGTTCGGATTTCCATGATACTTTTCTAACGGTTATCAGATTTCGCAAGTTTTGATTTTATTAAAACTAAGGTTGGCCCAAGCAAATCTTCAGCTAGCCGGAGATAGGGTTTAACTGGCCTAAGCTTCCGAAAATCAAAAAATGTACATTATTGAAAACTTGACCTGGGTCGACCTCGGGACCCGAGTTAGGTTCGGCTGGCTGAAATTCCATGAGAAACAAAAGATTTTTGTTACTAGAAACTTGACCTAGGCTAATCTCAGGCTGAACCAAGATGGTTCAGCTGGCCAAAGGTGTGGTTGGGATGGACGAATACTCTTGATTTTTCAAGTAAAATTTCCACAAGTTAAAATTTAGAGAAACTATAATGATGCACTTTATCGTATGATCTTTTCTGCGGTCATCTTTACCTATAGATTTCCATACAAATGATCTTTTTCCTGAAATCATTCCGAGTCTTCTACTCTTAAGATGTTGAGTCATGCTCTAGTCTTGAAGTGTCGAATAGAGCTGAAGTGTGTTGAAGCTGAAGTTCCATACCGTATATATTTTGTCTACGAAATTTGATAACTACTTGTGTGCTTAAAACATTATCGCTTACAAAGGGTGATCATTCTTTATCACATTTGTTGATGACTTCTCTAGAAAGGTATTGGTTTATTTCATGAAACATGAATCCAAGGTTTTTGCTACTTTCAAGGCATGGAAGGCAGTCCTCGAAAAGTAGACAGGGCGAAAGTTAAAAATTTTGAGGGTATACAATGGTGGAGAGTCTACTTCTAAGGAATTTAATCATTATTACAAGAATGAGGGGATTGTAAGGCATAACACAGTGAGGCACACACCAAACCAAAATAGTATGGGTGAACATATGAATCGGACTCTTTTGAAAAGAGTTCAAAATATGTTAAGTAATGCTCGGTTAGGCAAGGAGCTATGAATTGAGGCCATAAACATAGTTTGTTATTTAGTGAATTAATATCCATTTATACCAATTGATTGTAAATTTTCATAAGAAGTATGGAGTGGTCATAAAATTGATTACCTGAGGTTGCGCATATTTGGTTGTAGCGCTTACTTTCATGTGCAGTCAGTTGAGAGAGATAAGCTTAACGAAAGGGTGAAAAATTATACTTTTGTCGGCTATGGTGATAACGTGAAAGGATACAGACTGTATAATTAGGTTTTACACAATATCATATTTAATTGAGACGTCAAGTTCGATGAGGGTTCCTTATTTTATAAGGATGAGCACAAAGAAATGAAAAAAAAAATTGACCATTGACGTTGAATGAAATAAAGTTGAAACACTTGAAGAAATTGAGCCGTAGGCAGAGGTACATGAAGAAGTGGTGGCACCACCTGCCAAGAGAAATCACTGAGAAATCAAAGAGTACCATTAAGATACAGGGATGACTCAAATGTTGTGTTTAATCTTATTATGGATGAAGGGGATTCATCTACCTTCCAAGAAACATTAGATGACACAAATGGTAAGAAGTTGGTGGTGGTGATCGGGAGTTAATGGAGCCCCCCATTGGAAGAAAAGTGATCGGGTATAAGTGAATTTTTTGTAAGAAACTGGATAGGTAAAAGGCGAGACTAATTGTGAAGGTTTATATTAAGAAAGAAGGTGTTGACTTCGATGAGATATTCGTTATGTGGTCAAGTATCTATCAGATTTGTATTAGCGTTGGTTGCTTAATACAATCTGGAGTTAGAACATTTGGATATAAAGGTTGTGTTTCTACACTAGGAACTAGAAGAATAGATTTACATGAACCAACTTGAAGGGTTCAATGTGCAAGGAGCAAACAATAAGATTCGCAGGTTAAAGATGTCGATGTATGACCTGAAACAGTCATCTAGGAAGTAGTATAAAAAGTTTGATTCTTTCATGTTTAGTTAGTAGTTTATTAGAAGCGAATTCAATTATTGTTTCTACTTCATATCATTGAACAATGGAGAATTCATTATTCTAATATTGTATGTTGATAATATGCTTATCGTCAGTCATAACATCTCTTAAATCATTACATTGAAGGCTCATTTATTTAAGACATTTGAGATGAAATATTTGGGGGCTGCAAAAAAGGATTCTCAGCATCGACTTACACAAAGACATGGAAAGGAACAAGCTATGGTTATCCCGGGAAGAGTATCTTGAGGTCCTGGTCAAGTTCGGACTTAATAAAGCTAAACCTGTTGGCTTTCTTCTAAGTAATTTCCTATGTCAATTGAAAAAAAGTTGTATATGTCTCATGTACCCTACTTGAGTATGGTTGGCAATCTTATTGTGTTTGTAATAGACTAGATATTTCATATGTAGTTGGTGTTGTAAGAAGATACATGTCAAACCCCAGAAAGAAATACTGGGAGGCAGTGAAATGGCTACTTCATTACATACGAAGTATAATGGAATACGTATTGATATTCAAAAATTTTGAGAGGCTGGTAAGCTATGTGGATTCGGATTATGCTATTAATATGGACAATATGGGGTCAACTTTCGGTTACTCATTTGTGTTAGCAGGTAGAAAAATCAGTTGGATGTTGAAGCTTCAGTCTGTGGTTGCATTTTTCACAACCAAAGTTGAATATATGACAATGACATAAGCATTCAAGGAAGTTTTTTGGTTGAAATGAATGATGAATAAGTTGGAGCTTCAATAAGAAGTCGTGCCTATGCATTGTGACAGCGAAAGCACAATCAATTTGGTAAAGAACTCGGTGAACCATTCCTAGACTAAACATATTAATGTTCGTCATCATTCTATCCAACAGATGCTAGAAGAAAGTGGTGCTACTCTTGAGAAGATTCACAGCAATGAGAATCTAGCGGACATGCTTACGAAGGTGTTTCCTATAAAAAAAGTTTAGATTTTACTCGATTTCTCTAGGCTTGGCAAAGAAGGAATGAAGACGAATTGTGCACAAAAAGTGATGATGATGGCTCTAATATGAAGAAATTTAGAGATGATGATAACAACTTCAAACAGTAGAAATGCAAGATTGAAGCCACGGTGAAGATTGTTGATAAGGTTGCCTTTAATCTATTTCTAAAATAGGCTTTTCGATTCAATCGACAGTTTAGTCGATTCAATCAAGAAATTCTAGAAAATACATGTTTACTCTCTAGACACTTTTGGACACTTTTGATTCAATTGACAGTGGATGTCGATTCAATCAATGGGTCATCAATTAGAGTTCATTCGATCAACAGTTCAAAAAACTTCTACATAAGTGCGTGGTTTTGTTTCTAATTCTATATGATGGTTATATAAACCATGTTAAGATGAGATTAAGGTATCTCTAAAAGAGAAAAACGTGAGAGCTTGTCAGCCAAGGGTTTGAGAAGGAGAAAGCTAGCGTTTTCACATCTATAAGTTGTTCCGTCTATTGTAACTTTATGTTCATAGTGAATTTGTCACGCCCCAAACCCGAAAATCGAATTCACAGGAATCCCATTCGTAAACCCCGGTGCCGACAGCCTTCGTAGTACCCCATTCTCAGCTCGCAGCGTCCATATGCCAGGTTCCAATCCTGGGATTCTACAAGGAGGATTTTTCAACGTACATTTGTCTCATAAGAAGCATAACCACAAGTATACCCAAATCATAAAGGCAACATCATTATCACATATCCACTAATATAATCATTTGAATACAATGCTAAAAGGGAAATACATATATCAAAATCAAAGCTTTAGAAGATAGCTGCACGCTTCAAGCTCAACGCTGCTGCAACCTAACGCCACCTGCACGCATCTATTATACATAAGCTTATAAAAAGCTTAGAGGGTGGTGAAAGTGTATGCACAAGATAAGTGCTAAGTTTTCAAGAAAACCCATAAATCATACATCATCGGGATAAGCAGAAATACTGACAAAATCATGAATTATACGATATCAGAGTAAGCGAAAATATACTGGTAAGTTCATGAGTCATATAATATCAGAATATGCAATACAGATCAGCTATGTAAATGAGGAGTCATAGAGAGCCAAATATCAAACGCCGAGGTACAATGCAATATATAAATCTTACTAAGTCCGTCTAGGCCATATAAGTATAGAAAACATAACGACCCAAAATATCATATGAATGCGGATGCAATATGCGATGCGAATGAAGTGACCAAGCTGGAGTGTGAGGTCAGGATGATAGTACGTAGTATCACAGGCTACGGGATCCATCACAAGGGACTTCTATCCAAACCAGTCCCATACCTAAATTTGGATAGTCAGACTTAATGTGATAAGCTCCTGGTCTCAGGTTAGTTGCGTGCCCAACTGAAATCCTAGTCATGCGAAAATACACGTAACAAATAGTTACGCACCACCAGCCCGAGTGGATAGTAAATGAATGAATGAATGAATGAATATGCAATTCTTGCTCAATAAGTCCACATATCAGTACAGTTCCTCTCTGAGATCATCACCGGAGTTTAATACACTCTAAATGGCACTGCCCCTCTCCCAGCAGCACAGTCCAACTGAGCGTAAGAAATCTCACTATCCGCCTGGCCAATAGTCTGTCAATATCTATCTGGCACGTCGATAGCGGACCCATTTACAAGTTGGTCAAACTCAACCTAGCTATGCCCCCTACCCTCAGGCGGGCAAGGTAACACCCCTTCCCAACCAACCACGACACAGTGGGAGATGCGGCCTCCTGGTATTCGGCACTCAGGCGCTCATGTATTCACTTGGTCTCGACATTGAGGCGTCCTCTGGTACCAAGAGGGTTTTAGGGATTTTCACCCAAGGCCATCTATGGCAGCCCGATGCTCGAACCAAACATTTCCAGTGTCCCATCTATCCACCCACGATATGCCTGTGGAGGTTACGGCTCTGATGTCGCTACGGCGTACAGTAATCACAATACACAATGCAAGATGATGAGTTATACAATCCAGTCATGGATCAATCCTGCGGATACCGTGCGCTCATGTGAGATAACCTCTGCCTATCAGGGAGTCTCATAATAACCTGTCTAATGACACATGTAATGGTCAACCACATCTCATAACAAACATGCAGATGATGCGTATGGGCATGTATCATGATGCTATGTGATCATATACTCATAATCGGTATCAATAACTGGCATCGATAATCAACCGCGACAATGTGGACATTTAACCAACATTGCCCCCAAGGAATGCTCCATATAGAGCCTAACATACAGTGGACTCATGGCCTCACACAACGGTCTAATATACAATATCATGGGCCTCATACAAGGCCTATATACACATCACTATAAGCCACATCACATGAGCCTCGAATACATCACGATGAGCCTCGCTCATGGGCCTCATATACAACAAGTGGGCTGCATCAATGAGCCGCACTAATGGGCCTCATACACATCAAGTGAGTTGCATCAATGGGCCGCACTAATGGGCCTCATACACATCAAGTGGATTGCATCAATAAGCCCCACTAATGGGCCTCATACACATCAAGTGGGTTACATCAATAGGCCGCACTAATGGGTCTCATACACATCAAGTGTGTTGCATCAATAGGCCGCACTAATGAGCCTCATACACATCAAGTGCGTTGCATCAATGGGCCGCACTAATGGGCCTCAAGTATATCAAAGTGGGCCCCATCACATAAGCCTCACATGCATCACATTAGTCCTCACACAAGGCCATATGTAACATCATAATGGTCCCCATATACGGGCCGCATGTACATTACAATGGACCATATCCCATGGGCCCCGAACACATCATAATGGGCCACATCCCATGGGCCTTGAATACACCACATTGGGCTGCGTCCCATGGGTCTTAAATATATCACAATGGGCCTCGTACCTCGGCCTTAAATAAATCACAATGGGCCACATCCCATGGGCCTCTCATACATAACATCGGGCCTTGCCATCTAGGCCAGAAATACATCACAATGGGCCACAACCCATGGGCCTTAATACACAATGGGTGGGCCCTACACATGGGCCTAATATACATCACAGGTGGGCCTTGTACATGGGCCCCATACACAATAAGTTGGGCCTATTAATGGGCCCTAGGGAGAGTGACAATGCGGACATTTAACCAACATTGCTCCCAAGACATGGTCTGCCATAAACATCATTACATAACCAAGGTGGAATCACATATTGCAAAGGGCCTTATATACATCTCATTGGGCGTCGACCTATGGGCCTTAGATACATCAAATGGGCTGCATAACATGGGCCTCGTATATATCAAGGTGGGCCTCAACAACTACAAGACTCATATCCTAGTTCTGTCAACTTATGTGGTCCTTTCGGTCGAATTTCAACAACCTTCAACCTTTATCTGACGTTTACGCGCGATCCTAAGCTGAGTCCTACAAACCTGAGTTGACTCAATTCCAGACTTGTACCATTACGACCTCACCATCACCGCAGTTCCAACGTCGCATCTTGCACACCGATCCGATACCCTGGCCAGGAGATGTGGGCCCGTGTTCAGTTCGAGGAAAACACCACGCGTTGCAAAACTTAAGAGAATCTCTATGACTTGTCGCCTCAATCCATCAGTCAATCCCATCAAGGGTTAAGTACATGTCAAGTACACATCACCTCACACCCATCCCCAAGCAACCCCATAAGATCACACGTCCAAGCATTTTCTAACCTCTAAGAGAACTTTGTGTGTGGCCCACTTTCCCACTCTCTCATCTCCCATCTCAACCATCAAAATTCCATCTCCTCCGCTAGGCTCGAAGCTAAGGAGCAAAGGAAGCCAAGGGAGCAAGAAAAAGACAGTGGGTGATCTTGGATCTCCATTTCTTTTTTTGTGATGTAAGGGCCCACTTATGGTGGGACCCACCTTGATGTAGGCTTTGTATCAAAGAGGGGCCCATAGTGGTGGGGCCCCTCCGTCATCTCCGATCTCTCTCTCTCTCTCTCTCTCTCTCTCTCTCTCTCTCTTATGTGTTGTGGACCTCACTATGATGTATGATCCACGTCGTCCCATCCGTAGGGCCCACCTTGCTAACCGTCTTTGGGTGGGCCTGGATGTAGGAGAAACACAAATATCAGATTAACCCAAATCTGGTTGGCCACATCCATTTGGGACCCACCATGATGCCTGTGTTGTATACACACTGTCCAGCGTCCAGGGATGCTAAACGTGCACTACCAGTGAAGTGTGAACTGGACGGTGTGGGTGGCTAGCGATGAGGTGTGTTCTAGCAGTAGGTGGCTATCAATGAAGTGTTAACTGATGGTGGGTGTGTACTGACGGTGGGTGTGTGCTAACAGTGGAGTGTGTGACAGTGGGGTCCATGAGACCCATCCACGCCATCCACCCTTTTAGATGGGCCACACCATAGAGTATGTGTTTTATCCAACCGTCCACCACCCCTAGACAGTGGGACCCACGTCCGTGTGGAGCCCTGTTTATCCACGCCCAGATCCATAGCTCCAGTGGTGGGCTGGTTGAAAGGTACCTCGTTTCAATGCTGAGGTCTCGGCATTAAGTGCCTTGTACGGTGGCTAACAGAGAGGTGTGGACTGACGGTGGGGTCCATGGGACCCACCCACGTCATCCGTCCACTTTGGTGGGCCATACCACCATGCATGTGTTTTATCCAAACTGTCCACCATCTTAGGACAGTGGGACACACCCCATGTGTGAGGCCCTCCTTGATGTATGTGACTGTCCAGGCCGTCCAGGGCCTGGACGTCAGCATGCACATATATGTTATATATTATATAGTTTATATTATATATATAAGATGGTGGGCCCTACGTGGGACCCACCCACGTGTGATGTATGTATGTCCAGGCCGTCTAGGGCCTGGACGTGGTTGGGGTATTAAATATAATATTATATTATAATTGTATCTTGTGGTGGGCCCTACGTGGGACCCACCTCTCCCTTTAAATGCATAAAGCTGCAGTTGCAGCAACTGTAATGTGTGTGTGTGTATATATATATATATATATATACAGGAGAGTGGACCCCACCATCAGCAGCTGTACACGGCAGCAAGCTTCATGGGTCCCACCTATCCCATAAACGCTGTCTATTTATGGGACCCACCATGATACATGTGTTGTATCCAAACCATCCAACCATTGGTAAGATCATTTTTTTTGGCATGGGGTAAATGAGTGAGATCCAAAGTTCAAGTGGACCCCACCATTTGTAATAATAATGGGATACAGTAACATCCCCTATTTAAAACTTCTTATGAACCACAGTGGTCCCCACCCAAGTTGATATTTGGTTTTCACTTCTTCTATCGTGATGCTAACTTATGAATAGGTTGGATCTCAAAATACATAAGGGTGGGCCTGATTTGACATACATTTGGCCTATTTGATTCGACCCACTTGGTCGGCCCATTTGAATTGGCCCAGTCGACTCGGCCCATTTGACTCGATCCATTTAAAGCGGCCCATTTGATTCAGCCCATTTGAGTGGCCCACTCAATCGACCCAATGCAATATATGTGAGGCCCATGAGCAAGGCCCAATGTGATGTATGTGTGGCCATTACATTGTATATGAATTCCTTATGTAGGCCACTCCTTGGGAGTAATGTTGGTTACCACATTAATGGGCAATAATGGTTGGATGTCCACATTGTGACTTTCCCTTAGGCCTTGTTAGGCCTATTCTCATCATTCCCTTTGTGGGTTAACCCAATAAGTGGGCCCCATTCGCCATAGACAGATGGCTCTATGCTATTTAATTTGATATAACCACAGCTAAGTGACGATCTTTATACTATGGTTGATCGGTTATCATCTATGGATCCCGCTTTGTTTATCTACTGATTATCGGTGCCGATTATCAAAGCCGACGCCGATTATCGACCCTGATTATTAGTGCCGATTATCGATGCTGATTATCGGTGCAGATTGTCGTGACCGATTTGCCGATTTTGATTGTCGTGGCCGATTGCCGATTCTGATTAACTTGACCGATTGTCGATTAGCGATCGAGGTCGTTTATCATGACCGATTGCCGATTCTAATTGAGGTGATCGATTTATCGATTCTGATTATCGATCGATTTCGATTGTCGTGACCGATTTGCTGATTTCGATTGTCGTGGCCAATTGTCGATTCCGATTGACTTGACCGATTGCTGATTAATGATCGAGGCCGTTTATCATGACAGATTGCCGATTTTGATTGAGGTGACCGATTTACCGATTTCGATTATCTATCGATTCTGATTGTCATGACTAATTTGCCAATTTCGATTGTCGTGGCCGATTGTTGATTCTGATTGACTTGACTGATTGCCGATTAGTGATCGAGGTCATTTATCATTACCGATTACTAATTCCGATTGACGTGACCGATTTGCCGATTTCGATTGTCGTGGCCGATTGTCGATTCTGATTGACTTGACTGATTGTCGATTAGCGATCGAGGCCGTTTATCTTGATCGATTACCGATTAGAGATCGAGGCCGTTTATCATGACCGATTACCGATTAGCGATCGAGGCCGATTACCGTAACGATTGTCGATTTCTGATTGACGTGACCGATTTACCGACTCCGATTGTCGAGGCCGAGTATCGAGGCTGATTCCGAGTGTCGATTCCAATTGTTGAGGCTGATTCCGATTGTCAAGGCCCATTGTGATGTTTTCAAGGCCCATGGGACGTGACCCATTGTGATATATTTCTGGCTCATATGGTGAGGCCGACTTGATGTGTATTAGGCCCATGAGAGCGGCCCATTGTGACATATATTAGACCCGTGAGATGCGACCCACTTGATGTATATGTGGCCCATGAGTGAGGCCCATCGTGATGTGTATTAAGCTCTTGAGCGAGGCCCATGGTGCTGTATATTTGGCTCTAGTGTGAGGCCATGAGTCCACTGTATGTTAGGCTCTATATGAGTAATTCCTTGGGGGCAATGTTAGTTAAATGTCCACATTGTCGAGGTTGATTATCGATGTCGGTTATTGATACTGATTATGAGTATGTGACTACATAGCATCATGATACACGCCCATACGCATTATCTGCATGTTTGTTATGAGATGTGGTTAACCATTGCATATGTCATTAGGCAGGTTATTATGAGACTCTCTGATAGGTGGAGGTTATCTCACATGAGCGCACGGTATGCACAAGATTGGTGCATGACTGGATTGTATGTCTCAAGCATCTTGCATTGTGTGTTGTGATTACTGTACGCCCTAGTGACATCAGGGTCATAGCCTCTACAGGCATATCATGGATGGCCAGATGAGACACTAGAAATGTTTAGTTCGAGCATCGGGCTGTCATAGATGGCCCTGGGTGAAAATCCCTAAAACCCTCTTGGTACCAGAGGACGCCCCAACGTTGATACCGAGTGGATGTATATGAGCTCCCAAGTGCCGAATACCAAGAGGCCGCGTCTCCCACTGTGTCGTGGTCGGTTGGGAGGGAGTGTGGCCTTACTCGCCCGAGGGAGTAGGCATAACTAGGCTGAGTTTAACCAGCTCGAAGAATGGGTCCGCTATCGACGAGCTGGGTAGGTATTGGCAAACTACTGGCCAAGCGGATAGTGAGGTCTCTTCCACTTACCCAGTTGTGCGCTTGATGGGGCGGCAGGTGGTGTTGAGTGTACTAGACCCTGGTGATGATCCCAGAGAGGAACCGTACTGATATATGGACTTATTGAGTAGGAGTTGCATACTCATTCATTCATTCATTCACTATCCACTCGGGCTGGTGGGACGCAACTATTTGTTATGTGTACCTTCACAATGGCCATGATTTCGGTTGGGGCGCGTGACTAACCTGAGATCAGGAGTTTACCATATTGAGTCTGACTATCCAAATTTAGGTATGGGACTGGTTTGGATAGAAGATCCTTGTGGTAGACCTCATAGCCTGTGATACTACGTACTATCATCCCAACTTCACACTCCAGCATGGTCATTCCATTCGCACCACATCTCACATTACATCCGTAACATATGGCATTCTGCGTTTCTATGTTTATGCATTTATATGGCCTAGATACAACTGGCGGTATTCGTAGACTCATCAGGATTTACATATTGCATTGCATCATCGGCATCTTTCATTGCCTTATTATATTTCACATTGCATAGCTTTGGTACGACTGATAATATTGATGGACTTACCAGTATATTTCTGCTTACTCTGATATCGTGTGATTCATGATCTTGTCAGTATTTTCGCTTACTGTGATTACTCTAATATTGCTTACTTAGCACTTACCTTACACACACTTTTACCACCCTCTAAGCTTTCTATAAGCTTATGCACGATAGATGCATGCAGGTGGCGTTAGGTTGTAGCAGCGTTGAGCTTGAAGCGTAGAGCTGTCTTATGGAGCTTTGATTTTTGACATATGTATTTCCCTTTCAGCATGTATTCAACTGTTTATATTAGTAGATATGTGATGATGATGTTGCCTTTGTGACTTAGGTAAACTTGTGGTTATGCTTATTATGAGTTAAATGTACATTGAAAAATCCTCCTTGTAGGATCCCAAGATTGGAATCTAGCGTATAGACGCTAGGAGTCGAGAATGGGGTATTACAGAGGTTATCGACACCGGATTCGGCGATCAAAAATTTTATGAGTCCGGTTTCCGAGTTTGGGGTGTGACAACAACGGGCGACAAATACATCAAGATGGGCCTAATCACATGGGCCTCATATATATACCAAGGTGGGCCCCAACGGATGGCCACAAGTACATCAATATAATATATATATATATATATATATATATATATATATATATATATATACATGAATCATCTCAAAAGATCAACTGGACCGCACTCCAAATGACAGTGGTAACAATGATTTCCACCATTAAAATTCTCAAGGCCCACCGTATCATTTATTTTCTATCTAATCTGGCCATAAGGTCACACAGACCTAAATTAAAAGGAAACAAATTTTCTAACGATCCAAAACTTCTATGAAATAAAAGGTTTCAATGGCAGACACTCAATCCCCACTACTTTTTGCTATGTGGTCCACTTGATCCTAGATCTGCCTCATTTTTAGTCTCAAGCCTGTAAGACAAGCTGGCCAAATGGTTGGACAGTTTGGATGCAACACATGCATCATGGTGGGTCCCACCATCCAGGTGTGGATGGTGTGGATAAAACACATAAAGGTGGTGGGTTCCACCGTCCACTGCTGTGGACGGTGAGAATAAAACACACACATCATTGTGGGTTCCACGTGGGACCCACCATAATGTTTATCTGCAATCCAACCCATTGATCAGGTCACACGGACCCTGGATGTAGAGGAAAAATAAATTTCGTATTGACCCAAAACTTCTGTGATACCCAAAAAGGGCTTCAATGGCAACTGTTCAATCTCACTGTTCCCTGTAATGTGGGCCACCTGAACTCTAGGTATGGCTGATTTTTGGAGGAGGCCCACAACTAGAAGGGGCCCACCAAAATGCACGTTGTGATGTTCAACACACATCACGGTGGGGCCCATGGCCGGGACCGTGGGTCCCTGCCTGCCCATCCGCCAGTGGCGCAAGACGCCCTGCGCGTCCTCAGGAGTGTCAACAATAGCAAGCGCTGCTGCTGCTCTCTTATATTATTTTTTTGGAAACTATGTAATTATGCAGTTTTTCCCATGTGGGGCCCACAACAGGTGGATCCAGTCCACCCATTGAATTCTACAATTCGTAATAAATCCATCAAGCCCAATATTGAGCATATTTCAGAGTACAAAAACATCGGAGTGGATTTCAATGATAAAGTCACTATCTTCTATGCTATGGCCCACCAGAAATTCGGATCAGCTTCATTTTTTGGCTCAACGCCTAAAACGATCTAAGGAATGGAATAGATGGTTGGAATTAAAGCCATACGTCAATGTGGGGCCTATATGAGTGGCCCACCCAAAAAGTCTAAAATCAAACATACATGCATATATTTCTTTGTTTGTTAGTACACCTCACTGTGCGTTCACACTCCAATGAACACGTCCAGCATCCAGGGATGCTGGACAGACTAGGTTCACATGTTGATCAAGGTGGGTCCCACATGGATGTGGCCCACTTGATTTGAATAAATCTGACATTTGTGTTTTTCCCATTGTCCCAAGGTAGGGCCCACATGGCTTGGACGGCTATGGGGTCATTTGATGGACGGTTCGGACACCACGTACACTCATCATGTGGGCCACAAAATAAATAAAGGAAGGACAAGGAGGGAGGGAGAGACACGTGATGATGGAGGGACCCCCAGCACTATGGGCCCTCCGTTCCATGCATTTAATCACACATCATATGGGTCCCATTTCATATGGGCCCACCGATCAAAATCAACGGTGGAGATCCTTTCTCCACCAAAATAGAAGGTCTAGATGACCTCTTTTCAAACTAGAAAGTAAACATCATGATGGGGTCCATGGAGAATGGCCCCATCATGGAATGATAATGAGAATCAAGATGGGCCATCGGCCACATCAAAGGTCCAAAGCAAGATCATACCATCAATCGGTAGGCCTCACTTGGCCCATCATCAAAACATGAAAATCTAGCCTATAGAAGCATCCACCGTTCAATCTTCTTAGTCCGATGGAACGCCGATCTCCTTGTGCTTCACTTTGATGGAGAAGATGAGAAATGAAGAGCTAGGATGATAGATCTTGGGGTGGAAGTGGGCCACACAACACTCACTTTTCTATCATGGAATAACTTGGACGTCCACCACTTGTTGCTTGGAATTTTTGTGTTTGAGAAAGAGAGAGAGAGAGACAGAGAGAGAGAGAGAGAAGGGGTTATAAGGGAGAGGTAATGGATGTGAGTGATGGAGTGATGAGAAGTTGTACTTGACATGTATAGGTGTGTAAGAGAGAGGGTGAGAGAGAGTTGACTTTGGGGTTGCTTGTACTTGACATGAGGTGATTGATTGATTGATTGATTGATTGATGGGACATGATGTAGAGATTATCTTGGAATTGCAAACGCGCGGTGTTTCCCTCAAACTGAATGCCGGCCACATCTCCTAGACAAGGTATCGGATCGGTGCGTAAGACGCGGCGACGGTGCGGTCGCAATGGTACAAGTCTCAGATTAAGCTGACTCAGATCTACGGGATACGACTTAGGGTCGTGCGCAAATGTTGATTATAGGTCGCGGGTCGCCGGAATTCATCGGGAAGGATCGCGGGAGTTGACGGAATAGTACGAACTAGGATACAGGCCTTACAGAATTATTTGTTGCTTGGTGCGATAGTTTTTTCTCCACAAGGTTTTTTTCACATAAAATTCGTGTGCTCTCTGTGATTGATTAAATTTTCTTTCCCTATCGTGTTGTATAATTTTGTCCGAAGTCGCCAGACAAGTCATGTTAGGGCTTATTGTGTCCCCAACAATTATAACCATGTTTCCGCATTGAGCCCATTATTATATGATTTTAACCATGTGAAACCATCATTAGTCCATTAAACTATGTGTTCCTTGTTTGGCCTTAACCATATGGGGCCCACCATTAGTCAATCATAATAACCATACGTATTTCCATGTTTGTCCCATCATTAGTTGTTCTTAACAATGTAGAGCCCATCATCAATCGATTCTCACCGTGTATTTCATGGGCACTTGGTTGGTTGACCCTAACCATGTCTATTTCCATGTAGGGCCATTGTCAAATGATCTTAGCCATCCATGCCATGCCCATCAGTAGATTAGCTTAATGATTTGGGGCTCATATTTAGTCAATCCTAAGCCCTTTGTTATTCATCCTAAACATGTGGGGCACACCATTAGCTGATCATAATAATGTGGGCCCTTCAATTCGTTAGTGGATCTAACTAGGTGTAGTTCCACATGTGGCCCATTTTTAGATGATCTTAACCATATGGAGCCCAAATCTCTAGTCATTTATAACCATGGGTATTTCTACATTGGGCTATCATTAGATGATCTTAATCATGTGGGTGCATCGTTAGACGATCTTAACTACCTATTTCCATGCAGACCCATCATTAATACCTACCATACGCATTTCTATGTGAGATCCATTGCTAAATGATCTTAACCATCTGAGGCACACCATTGGTCGATTTTGTCATGTTAGAACGTGTGACAGCAAGAGATGGGCCTTTGATCAGATACTTATTAATACATATACAGTATACTAAGTAAAAAATGTGTGGAAATAAGTTGGACTAGCAAACAACAAAAGAGTGAAAATTAGTCCACAGGAATTATGTGCATATGCAGGAATAAGTCTCCCCTTAAAATGGGGTGGAGACCACCCATAGTCATTTTTTTAAAAAAAAGTAAAAATTATATCACAACCTGCCTGAAAAATCTTGTGAGAAAACAAACCGTGGAAATAGTATTTAATTTCTATCAATTTTCTAGAAACGCAAATTCTAATCAATTTGATTTTCCACCATTTGTAATGTCATAGCCTATTTGAATAGGAGATTACCACATGCAATAATGTAATGGAAAAGTGTCATTGTTATTATTTTAAAACCAATTCTCAATTACATGTAGTGTTCAAATTATCTCTGATATTATCTTTATCTCCAGTTTAGCGATATCGATAAGTAGCGATACCAATAACGCTGGTAGTATCAAAAATTTCAAGTATTAGCGATGTATTGCTACACCAACGTATAAATATCGCCAATATTTTTAACTATGTAAATTCTAGGTGTTGCTTGTATTACCAATGCATCAATATCACCAACGTATTGCCAATATTTTCGACTATATAAATTCTAAGTAATACTTGTATCATAAATGTATCGACGACATTTCAATAATATCGGCAACAAATTATATCATCAAAATTTTGTTTATTAGAAAAAAAATTTATTTCAATTTTCTTTTCATAGGCACATGATTGTATGTAATGTTCAATTTGTCAATGATAATATTTATAATATCTCGATATTATCAATATTGCAACATGCGCGACATTGAGACCACAATCTTCCATTTCCTTTCCAATTATTGATGATTTCTTGATGAAATATCATGTATTGTTGATATTTTGCAATAGCAATAGATGTTTGGATGGAAAGTTGGATGGTTAAATAGGTCAGATGGGATACTTGGACTGATTTCTTACAACAACACATGCTTTTAAGACCCCATTAAAAGAAAACTTGTTATGTATGCATTCTTTTATAATTTTTTTTTATTTCTAAATATGTACATTCTAACATCTCCTGAAATTTTGCTGAAAATTCTACCGTTTTACCCATGTTTCTCCATATTTCTGATTATCAGCGATATCGATATTGTTTCCGTATCTCTGGCCAGCGAAACTTATAACAATACGGATACTTCAAACACTAGTTACATACATATGTTTTAGGCATGTTTGGAATGCGGGGTTAAATGGTATGAAATTGCATTAGATGGAACTAACACCATTATTGCAATTGCATGGCTGAAAATTTTTATGGTATTTTAACCGTCCAATCCTATGTTTGAGATCAAATTATTCCTTTAAAAAAAAATATTATATTTAGTGAAACCTGTATTTGATGGATCATGGAATTGTAATCAACAAAGTAGATTTCATAATTGATGATGGTCAACTGTAAACATATGCAACTTGAATATCATGTGTAAAATGTGCATATGGCTGGACAGCTCACATAAAACACATGCATCAATGTGGGGCCACATATGTAGTAGATTTTGAAATCCATCAGAAATCTTCGCGTATCTATTGTGGAGACTGGATGATATGATACCTAGATTAATCCAATCCGTCCCTTCGTTTCAAAAAACCGGATAGAATTTGCATGGACCAAATGCAATTCCATGCCACCTAATCCCACATTTCCAAACATGCTAGGGAGACAAGGAAAGGAATTTATACTCTGCGCTTTTTAATTGTATTGCCATTGTAATATCGAATCCAAACAAATGCATTTGTGTATAGATTTTCCAGCAGTGACCCGCACCCACTCGGCACTGGAGGGGGGAGCTGATTAGGTGCGACCCATATAGTGGGGCCCACCTTGATGCATGTTTCTACATCAATGTTGTTTAACGATTTTTTTAAGATCATTTTAAGCCCAAAAATGAAGAATATCCAAATCTCATGTATACCATATTATAGGAAATAGTGATGATTGAACACCCTACCATTAAAAACTTCCTAAGGTCTGTTGTATTGTTTCTGTAATGTTTATTTACAATCCAACCTACTGACATGGTAACATAAACATGGATGAAGGCTAAAAACAAATTATGACATGATCTAAAATTTTTGTGGCCCATTAATAGTCAATCATCATTATTTCCTATGGTATGGTCCACATGAGATTTGGATTTATTTCATTTTTGGGCTAATACTCTAAAATAATCTGACAAAGCTGATGGATACTGTCGATGTATATTAAATACGTAAAGGTGAAGCCCACTTAAAAGGCCAATTTTGTGAAAAAATAATCTGCACTTCCCATCTTTTCTAGGGTTTTGGTGTTTCTTTTTCCACTGTTTCAATGAATCCAAATGCAAAAGTGGGTTTTTGCAAATGTGGGCTCATGTAATTAAGAGATTTTCAAGCTTGCTAGAGTGGGGATAAGACGAGGGCTTTTCAAAGTGCATCCAAACGCACCCCACCAAATGCAGTTTGGCTCAAAACGGAGTTTAGGCCTCAAATGCCCCTTTTGAGGGTGTGTCCAAGTGGGCCTCAAAAGTGTATCTATGACAACTCAACTATATCTAAAATGTAGATTGCTTTCAGATAGGTTTGAACTGTACTAGAGGCCCAGAAGTTGGGCCAGGCCTTAATTAGAGGCCAGCTAAGTGCAGTTCCTCAACTTGGACCCAACGAGTTGGAAGGAGCCACATTGTTTTAATAAGCAAACCTCAATGTTACACCCTGATCCATAGCTCAAGTAGTAGACTAAGTAGTATGTTGAAACACAATTATAGAAAATATCAGCTCCTTTATTTAGATATTATCTTAAGTACTATTATGATTAGGCTTAGATGATGATGGCGGTGTCCGCAAATGGGTGGACTAGATCTGGGTGAAGCATGTCCAAATCCATCTAATGAGCTAGGGACCCATGTCCAGGGTCAGCCCGGCCCAATGCAGGTTCAGGCCAAGCGTAGTTGTTGGGCCTTTAGTTATGTTCAAGTCCACATATAGCCCAATTACTTAAGAGACCTAAAACACAAGCCTCGATTCAATCTGCGGAACTTGAGCCTCTTACTAAACCCAACCCCTTGGTGGGATGGGCTCGGGCTTAGTAGGGCAACCATGACTCATGAAGATAACCAAACTCAGTTCAGTCCTAAGTCAAGGTGACTGGGACTGACTCGTGGAGTGCTACTAAGTTTGATTCGACTCAGATGAATCAGACTCGTCTGATCTTAAAACCATGAAACCAACTCACAATATCAGAACAAAAACAAAGAATGTGTTACCAAGGCCGGATTGACTACAAAGCTTTGTAGGTTAATCTTAACATACAATGCAAAGTGTGGGCCTATTGTATTCTTTGAATGACATCCAATCTATTCATCATCTGTACCCCCTTGCATTCTTCTTGCTACCCAAGAGTCAGACTATACAAAACTCAGCTGGGCCACACGACGGGGAACAATTGGGATGACCGGCCATTTAAAAACCTTGCAAATTGCATGTGAGGACACCCATCACTTAAAAACCATCCAAATTGCCTGTTAGGCCCACCATGTTTTGTATATGCAATCCAATCCATTCAAAATAAGTGATCGCCAAGATGAATGAACAACTAAGAAATTAGGCCACTCCAAGACTCAGGTGGGCCACACCATCTGAGTTTATAGGTTTTAAGCCTAATTTTACATGGTGTGGCTTGTTGGGGGACCACGGAAGCACACAGAGATAAATCAAGTGAAGTAATCCAATCGCACTAGTCAACCACAATGCAAACACAGTACTTTAACGTGAAAAAGCCCTTTAGGAAAAAAAATCATCGTAAAACAGATAATAATTATAAAAGCAAAAATTACGAGAGTTTAAAGGATATCCAATTTGAACAAGCCTCAAATCACCCCAAGCTACACCCTTACCCCCCAAAAAAAAAATCCAGATTACACTCCTATTTATAGCATTAGGAAGAATCACAGTCGAGAAATCAAAAACAAATCCTGCTGCAATACGTCCGATGGGACTTCGAT
This sequence comes from Magnolia sinica, assembly GCF_029962835.1. Taxonomy (NCBI): domain Eukaryota; kingdom Viridiplantae; phylum Streptophyta; class Magnoliopsida; order Magnoliales; family Magnoliaceae; genus Magnolia; species Magnolia sinica. The sequence goes on along the minus strand of NC_080578.1, from coordinate 47,124,221 downwards.
GGCATCCAACCCTACTTCAATGGCATTGAAATAACACCAAAACAGTTCAAAGACAAAATATAGAAAATCGGATTTTCTCGATTGCACTTCGACAGGTCTCGATAAAATTAAATTTAAGTTTTGATAGTATTGAAACTAAGTTTAATGGCATCAAACATGTACCCAATTGGTCCAACAACCAATTGGAAATTTTCTGAATTTCTCAATGGGATTGAGCAATTGTACGATGGCATTGAAGAGTGCTCGATAGCAACAAATGGTCTGTCTAGCATCAACATACCCTGTTTCTGAATTTATTTAAGACATCAAAAAACAACACAGCTTACCTGATGCATGTATTTGATGTCATGAACACATCCCGATGGACCCCACACATCTTGTTGTAGTAGATCCAGCTTCCTGTTTCTAAGACATACTTAATAATCTTCTGTCATCAATAAATCAACATTAACATACGCCTCATATTATTATGATTTTTTCCACCCCATCATTTATAAGATCACGACTTAATGAAAGAAATAACATATCTCATTAATCTTCATATATTCTACACTCAGGCGCTTTCGGGTGGTCCCTACAATAAGCCTCGAGAGGATCGATGGCAGATCTTTGCCTAAGGTGAGCTTTTGCTTGGCTAACCTCTTCCACCTCATCCCACGCCACAACGCATTCCTCTGAAAGTGAATTCTCTTCACAAATCTTGTGGGCTTCAGTCACCTTCTCTTCGATCATGATCGAGAGCTTCTCTTCCTTGCGCTGATCGCCAGCGGGCTGTGGTGCCGTTGCAAACACATGGAGGAGATAGGTCTTTGGGGTTTTACGAAGAGAAGGTATTGTGATGGGAGGAGTTGTAAGAGGATGGAAAGAGGTTGGAAGAAGCTTCAGTGGTGAAAGATGAAGGGAAACCATTGTAGGAGGAAGGTGAGAGGTTGGGAGTGTGATCTCATATCATGTAAGGTTGGTTTTGTATAGAAATATGTAAGGGAATCCTGGGCAAATGTAATTCTATAGGGTCTAAGTTTAGTAAAAGAATAGCTTGTGTTGTTGTTAAATGACTGTGTATGTTTGGATGTTTTCTTCGTTTGTTAGGATCGTCTTTGGTTTCAACGTCCGTACAGGATTTGAGTGGGGCCCACATTGGTTTTTACTCTATTTGTTTGTTTGTTTGTTTGTGTTTTGAGAAGTTTACTCGGCACACGAATGAATTTTGTAACCATACACGTCGTGTCCTTAGATGAGTTTTGGACCACTCATCGGGTGGGCTTTAATGTGTGGACGCAGATGGAAATGGATTGGCTACTCCCCTTGCCACCAGCCAATGGCTGATGTCTGTGCTCTGTGGGCCCCACGAAGATATATGTGCTTCATCCATGACGTCCATCTATTTTTCTAGATCATTTTATGGTATGAGACCAAAAATGAGGTTTATACCAATCTCAGGTGGACCACATTACAGGAAACTGTGTTGAATGAACGGCGACCGTTAAAAAACTTTTGGGGTCCATAAAAGTTTTGGATCAAGCTGATCTTTGTTTTTTCCCTTCATCTGGGTCTGTATGACCTAATCAACAGATTGGATGTCAAATAAACGGTACAGTGGGCCTTAGGAGGATTTTAATGGTGGATATCCAATCACTATTGTTTTCCTGTGGTGTGGTCCACCTGAGATTTTCATCCCTCTCATTTTTGGTGTTGGGCCCTAAACGGATCTGTAAAAATGGATGAACGGAATGGATGAAACACATACATCATAGTGGGGCCCACAGAGCACCGACCATCAGCCACCGGGCTGATGGCGGGGGAGTAGCCAATCCGTTTCCGACGCGGATTGCGTGCTGACACTTGCGAGTAGCGACGTGGCTGCTGGACGGTGCTCTGTGTCCCCCCACAGTGATGCATGTGTTTTATCAACACCGTCCATCCATTTTGGATCATTATTTTAGGACATGAGGCAGATCCAATTCTCAGGTGGACCACACATAGGAAGAGTGTTGATTGAAGGAGAAACACAAACATCAGCTTGATCCAAATCTTTTTCGGCCCCCGAGAAATTTTTAATGGTGGGCGTTCAATCACCAATTTTTCCTGTGGTGTGGTCTGATCTACCTTATTTTAGGGGTCATGCTCTAAAATTAGCTGGTAAAATGGATGGACGGCCTAGATAAGACACATACATCATGGTGGGTACACAGAGCACCGTATCGCTAGTTGGCAGTGCCAGTAAGCAATATGCGTCCTTAATGTGTAGGATCCATAGCTCAAACATAAAGTAGATCAGACAATCCTATTCATATGACTGGATGAAAAGACTTAGGTAAGAAACAAACCAGATTTTAAAGCTGATAATTAAGATCCTACGATCAAGAGTCGACATGTCCCATCTGATGAATGGCTCAAGGATAGAATTTAGTTTGTTCAACAATAGGACTGGAAATGAGTTGGGCCAGGCAGTGGGCCATTTGGTCTGAACCATTTCCAATCGGTTTCAAGGGTGTCTGTTGACTAAGGGCGAGAATGGGACCTGAAAATAAGGCCCATTAGTTAAACAGGTTGCATCCTGCTCCCCGACTGGACGGACTCGGATCCGCCTGGTCCATGTGAGCCTTGGATGGAACTGCCTCAATTTTGGGCTCATACCCTAGAATGTTCCTGCGTGTCTTCGGTGGATCCCTAAGGACCCCTGACTCAAGGGCTCGCGATGTTGTATGTCCTTAAATCCGCACTGCCCAACCATTTTTGCATATCATTTTAGGGCATAATTCCAAAATTGAAGTTGACCCAAATATTAGGTGGACCACACCATAGGAAACAGTCGTGATTGAATCCCCTACCATTAAAAACTTCATGGATTTCACCGGACTACTTATTTCCCATCCAATCCGTTGATAAGCTCACAAAGACATAGATGAAGAGACCAAACAAATATCATCTTGATCCATAGCTTTTGTGGGGCCCACAAGAAGTTTTTAATGGTCAACTACCACTGTTTCTTGTACTATGTCCACATTCAGGGGTCCCACCCACCTGAATGTGGACACCTAATCCGCGCCCAGAATGATCACCGTGGGCCCGAAAGAGGCCCCTCCGGGTACCGAGTCCGTAAGCGGGCCAGGACGCAATCCGCTTCCTTTGGCGAAGTGCGAGAAAGGGCCCGAAAATAAGGCCCATTACTTAAACGGGCGTCTGACCTTCTTCTAACTTTGGCATGACCCGCTTAGGTTATGGTTCTCCCAGTTGCGTTGGAACACTCGGAAAATCCAGTCCATTGATATAGACTGTTTATTACCTCCAACCCGTATTTTATAAGCTACAGTCCAAAAGTCACACTGATTCGACGAATATTTACCATTTGATCAATGACAATTAATATGGACGGTCAAAACTGTTTAAACGAAAATAGGTCCAATCAAAAATTTTGATCCATCTATCTGTTAGGATAAATATTGGATTGCATATGATCCTAAAGAGTCATTTTAAAAAACCAATGATAACCATCCAATCTGCCGCTTGAAAAAAAGGATGGCTATAGTTACCAAGGCCAAATCCAGAATAGATCGAATCGTCTAATCAGTGAGATTTTTGCATGGTATAGCATGAAATGTCTTATGGACTTAATGGACAGTTCAGATTGACTGATTAGACTTTCCAAGTTAACCAATGCAACTAGTAGAACTATAACTTAGAGTGCCAAGAGAACCTGAGCATTTTCTCTATGGTACTCATGGGTAGGGCTGTACATCGAGCCAAATCTAGTCGAGATAGGTCAAAGCTCGGATTGACATGTCCGTGCTCTCCTCGAACTCGAGCTCGAGCTTGGCCTCAAGCTTACCATTAGATCTTGGCTCGTTTGACAAATCTTTCGAGTCAAGCTCGAAGCGACCTAGTAAATCGAGTCGAGGCGAGTCGAGTTTACTCTCAACCCGACTGAACCCAACATCCAACTTGCACCTGACTCAACCGAGCAACCTGACCTAACTGACCCAACCCCCAAATCAAATATTCAATTAATAATGTATGTATATATAATATTAGATAAAGCTATAGAGGGTACCTTGTTGTTTGTGCTGTGAGAGAGAGAGAGAGAGAGAGAGAGAGAGAGAAGGGGGGGAGGGGAGGCAGCTCAAGTGTGATGAGTTAGGTAAGGAAGAAAAAGGGACAAATGGGTATGATATGATTTAAGTTTTAATTTTTTTTAATCTTCATATATATATATATATATATATATATATATATATATATATATATATATATATATATATATATATATATTCAATCTAGCCTAGTTCGAGTCGAGTCGAGTCAAACTCTATTATGTTTCGAAGTAGCTTGTTTTGAAAACAAGCTGGGTCATATGAAGCTTGGTTGGCCTCAAGTCATCGTTCAAGTTGAGTCAAATCAAGCTAGATCGAGCCAAGCCGAGTGAGCTTTTTGAGCTAGCTTGGCTCGTGTACAGCCCTACTCATGGGAATAAAAAGGAAGTCATTGAGTAACTGGGCTTTGGCCTGGCAATGAGCTTACAGGCCTAAATAGGTCAGTTGGTTCGGACCACAGGTCATCACTTGCATGCTTGGCCTGGGTTTGAATTCGTAGCCAATTTAGTATAGGGGTTGGGTCAGGCTGGCACGATTCAGATCATAACCCAGCCCATTGCTACCTTAATCAACAGGGACTCCAGCTCCTCCATTGAGAGTAATTGGATGTAACCCACATCAATACACGTGCAGCTAATCCTAACCGTCTATTCGAGGTCATTATGGGCGATGGGCCACAACCACTGACCAATGAGAATGTGGTAGTCAAATGTCAACTAGTTTTGTAGGGTCCGAGAGATTAATAGAATGTTGATGATGGGAGTCCAGATGTCCTTCAAATTCATCTGCCCCAATTTTGCAATCAAGATCGCGACTTATTACTTGAATTTTATAATGACCTAAGCATATAATCATCTGAAACTTGGCCCATGTGGGGCCCACACCATGTAGGAAAAAAAACCCATTGGGATGCTTATCTATAAGTGGAGGCGTGTAGAGGAGGGGTGATGTCACCACACCCCTCTTCCATTCTCTCCTCCCCTTATAAAGATTTAAATGGTGTGCATTTCATAAATTCTACCAACCTTATTCTCAAACCCAGTGGTTGATTGGCAGTCTTGTTAGGCTCATCGTGCATACAAATTCTGGAATCTCATACCCTACGTCCACTGAGAACATTTCTTCCCTTAAGAGTAAAATTAGAATCCAATCATAATAATAGTGCTAATATTCAGTTTTAAAAAATATAAGAATCTAAAATTTTCTAAAACAAATTAGGCCCACAGGTTCCTACACAATTCTAGCCGTTCAAATTGTGAAGTTATTTAATGGACAAGATTGACTCTCCATTAATTGAGATATGAAATCCATCGAGTGGGCCATATATCATGATCTATTGATCAGATCGAGATAAATCAGATTATGCTTAAAATGCTACATAGCATCAGATTGTCCAAAGGAATACTCAGTTATCGAGATTTGATCAGATCAGTCAGACCACATGTGTAGCATATGTGGGGCTTACCCTTCCTTAGTTGATAGTGGTACCACATGTCTAGCTTGTGATGGTCGTGTGGGGCCCTCAGTACGATGAGCCTGCCCATACAATTAGATACTCCCACCATTAAAATCATCTATAGTGTAGGTCCCACCGACATATATGAGTTTGTTCATGGTGGGCCAACCTATCAGACGATTGGATTTCATATACACACAAAAGGTGGGACGTTATCTGTTGGTTGGATATTAATCTGTAGTCCAGCCCCACCTAAGACGAAAAAAACAAAAAGAAATTTTACCGGACGACTCACCCTTAATTTATTATGGGATCCAATCTGGCCATTAGATGTGTAATTCCATATCAGGAGCAGAGTCAAAACCTTAAGCTGGCTTGTGATTCAGGTGGGCCACACCAAAAGAAGTAGTTTGAAGAGAGACGTCTACCCTTGATTTTTACCCCTCATGATGATTATAAGAAATCCATTCCAACCAGTAGATGCACACTTAAATATAGGCATAGCACCCAAAATTTAGGTCCATTCGTGATTGCAATGGGCCACACCATGGGAAACAGTTTTCAGAGTCAGATTTCCCTATACACTATTTCCAATCATGTGGTCCACCTAAATCACGGATGGAGCTTATTTCCAGGCCCTGTGTTTAACATGGGATGATGCACCTGATGGTCAGTCGTGCCACCCGAGCCACATCCCTTGTGCAAGTCGTCTCCGCCAGCATTTATTAGCAACGGTTACTCTAGTGAGCAAGCTAACATGTGGGAGATGGAGGCCCATACTTGATATTTTTTAGCAGTCCCACACTGTGGTGCATATGCGAGATCGTCTCCAACCATAAACATGTAATCCCAAGTTGGTCTCAGAGTCAAAAAGGTCAGGCTGACGGTCTCAGAACCAAAAATAAAAATAAAATCAGACTGACCTGTGATTCAAGGGCATACTAATGTAAACAATTGAGAGAAACATCCCATTAATGTTTACAAGGCTCACGATAATGAATGTGTGAAATCCACTCCAACCATCAGATGCCATAACAAAGTTAGGATTGAGTCTAAAACATAAAGCCCATGCATGACTCCAGTGGGCCACACTGGGGAACATTTTGGAGGGTGAACAACCTTTACACTGCTTCTAATTGTACGGTCCATCTTTGAAAAGGCCAAGCTATATGTCCTAGAAGGGGTAAATAGGATTATGCTAAATTTAAATTAATAACAGCGGAATTTAAATAATAAGATAGCCTTATAAACAAATGAATAAAAAGATAGCACTCTAAATAAACTACAATACTGAAATGTAAAGCAACCTCAAATGTATAAGTATTGAGAGATTGATACAAATGCTATTCTAAGGACAACCTTACACCAAAAATCAAGGTTTATGGTAGGACAACCTGATCCTAAAAAGGTCTTTGTATCAAAAACTCAAACTAGATACTGAGGAATAAATAGCAAGGAAATGAAATTTAATCTATTACAACATTCCCCACAATGCTTGAGATATAAAAGATTACAACATTCACATCCACACATACATCCCACAATATTAAATGATAAAAGATATAGAAAATAAATCACAAATCCAAACACAAAGAACTATAGTGGTTCGCCTGTGTGTACACCAACTGTTAAACAATAGCCACACAGATTGCTACTCCACTCCTAATATCCTCACACAGTGGATATTAGCGTTCACTATGAAATAGGTTTTTTTCAGGTTCACCTAAAACCCTCACAATTGTGTCTTTCTAATGAGCTTACACAATAAATAAAAAAATAAAAAATAAAAAAAACCTTCATTCTGAGTTTTCTGGATCACCTCAGATAAACCAGACAATGAGATTTTTTTAGCTCAATCTCAAAAGAAACTAAAAACAAAAGATTTACACAAATGTAAAATACCTGAATTTCTGCTTTTGTTGCAGCCTGTAAGAACCAAGTCGAAGTAGAAGTTCGAATATACAAGTTCAATGTCCAATACTCACTTTAAAATGGTTCTAAGTTCTAATTGATTCTAAATTAAATCAAGTTGAGCTAGCTCTATTTTATTTTGATTCCAAGAAGTGGAATATTACAATTCCTCTTTCAAATTAGATTGGAATGCAGAAACAAAATCAAATATAAAAAACTAATAAAAAGAGAATATCAAATGAGCACAATTTAGTTTAAAATGAATACTAACTTATCTCTCAAAGTGATACCTTGATTTTACTTGAATTGAATATCAAACTCTAAAATTCGTGCTCTATTTATAGATGAAAAAATCACGTCTACGACTGGTCCTGTGGAAACTACGACTGGTCGTAGAACAAACTGATTTTTAAAATTTTAAGCGCGATTGGATAAAACGATTCCACGACTAGTCGTAGGCACTTCACGACCGGTCGTAAGGCCTCCACGACTGGTCGTGACCTACCCACGATTGGTCGTGAGGAGCCAAAAATAGTTTCTGGAGTTTGAGTTGTAACTATAGGACTGGTTGTGAACGAGTCGTGCACTGTTCGAGCATACTTCAGGACTAGTCATAGCTCAACAAAAAAATTCTGAAAATTTGCAACAACTTAAGACTGGTGGTGGAATTTCTTGGACTATTCAAGCCACTGCTAGGATTGCTCGAATAGAGTCTAGGACTAGTCGAAAAACAGACCAAACACTTATACCATAAGCAATTGACTACTATAAGGTCAATCTAAGGTCTTTTATACTTTAGCCATGAAGTATGAACATTGAACTTTCTTTTCTTCAGATGATGGACGATTGTTGAAGTTCATGACACTTATACTTGAGACTTTTGAAGCTGGACTTTGTTATACTTGAATTGTGCTTCACTTTAAGTCTTGATGTCACTTTAAAATCATTGAACTTTGAAGCTTAAAAGTGAATCAATGTACTTGATCTTGCATTTCTTGAAGTATATCTTTGTTTTTGACTTGAACCATTGTCCTTATACATGTGATGCATTGCCTTGAACAGATATATCAATGTGCTACACAAGACACATACTATGGTTTTGGCACAACAAAATTTGACAATCAAAGTAGCAAGAACCCATAGCACTTACAATCTTAACCACAAATGGAGAACATTTTTACACCTTGGGTGTTACGTGGAGTGACACACTTGATGGTCAAAGTAGATTTGCAAGTTAACACCACTGTGACGCCCGCCTAAGCCAGGCCCCCTTTCCAATCTGACATGAAATTTATCCTGCCCACAAATTCCGAGAACTATTCCAACTTCACACGTGCGCATGGGCGCACGCGTGCGCACACACACACACACACACACACACACTATATATATATGCTCTGCTAATAACTGATTCTCCTGGAAACTTCGAGAAAACTTTTGATATGCAATGTGGCCACAAAATCTAATCTAATAGGCCACAGCAAAGTAAAAATCCACTTTAAGTGGACCAGATTTTATATATTCTATATAAGTTCGACCTCATGGGAGGTCAACCTCCTGTTGGCCCCACCGTGATGTGTGGACAGCCACACCATGCATTTTTGGGTCCATCCTTGTCATGGGACACACCGTGATGCAGACAACCATGCACTAGTTGGGTCCCCCCTCAATGTTATGAGACGTTCCAAAATTCCGTCGTATCCGGTGCTGAGGTGAGCCACACCGTCTGAAACTATCTGAAATCATACCTAAAATATCTAAAAGCACTTGGTGGAGCCCACACGAGTTTTGTAATGACCATAAACTAGGGAAAAGGTTCTAGGAGGGTGACCTCATGGTCCACCTCTGTGGGCTCCACCATGATGTGTGCATTTGTTTGGTCCCCTCCATGGGGATGTCCCAAAATTCAGTCCTATCATGAACTAAGGTGAGCCACACCATCTGAAACCATGCATAAAACATCTAAAAGCACATGAAGCAGATAGGACTGAGTTCTGTAATGAACTTATCCCAAGTGGGGACGAACCTCATCTCAGTGGACCCTACAAACAATCAGGAAGGTTCAAATGGGTGGGCATCCACTCTCGATTGTTATTGTGATGTAGCCCACCTAAAGTCATGGATTGGCCTACGGCCTACCTTTTACGCTCATAGACAGTCATGGAAAGGGGCATCCAATCAATTGAGTGGATGCCCAACACAATGGTAGGGCAACAAAGCCCAACCTCCCTCATGGGAAGCTCTCGTGAGGTTAAAATCTCATAGTACATTTTTCCACACACACAGTTGGAGCTGAAATAGATAACTCGCCATCCCTAATTCAATGGGACCTGTGAGTTGAACGTTGCTAATTGAAAACTTTTGAAGGAGAATCTGCTCTAATAACCAATGTGTTGAATCAGCCTAAGACAATGCTATGTAAGCTTCCCAGCGAGTTTGCTTTGAGAGCCTCAGTAGCCGTAGCAGTTCAATCATGGAGGGAAGCCAACATCTCACCAAAAGTCCACAGCGTCTGACTATGAAAAGTGGAGTTATGCGTACCTGGTTGTTCTTTTTTTTTTTTTTTTTTTTTTGGTTATCCATGTTTGTACCATATGGACCCGTCAGCTAATCTGGTTGCTAGAACAATTTCCTTTTTTCCAATAGGAAAGATAATATTAAAAAATAAAAATAAAAATAAAAAAACCACCACAAGATTGTCCCATCCATAAGGTGGAGCATCAGTTGTGCGGTTGAAAAACATACATCTTGCCCCAATCATACAGAGTTTTTAACTTCAACATAGCAATTTAGTTTAGATACTTACCAGTCATTGATACATCATTATGATAGAGAAGGGATTAAAAAAGCAAGGTTATTATAGTCCGAAACTTGTACTAGCCCAAAATAACTTGCTACACGGCAATATAGGGATCATAGGGTCATATACCGAAACCTGTATCAGCCCAAAATAGCCCGCTAAAAGCATTGCTGCATCTGCCCTCCAAATTGGCATCTAGATGTCTTTCACGAATTAAACATTCAATTATTATCCGAATTATCTAACACCAATAGAGAAAGATGCATCCACACGTGTTAAAACACAACCGCAGTGCACAGATTCACCATGAAGATCTGGACAAAAGAATACAATGTAATATTTGCGGAATGAAAAAAGTGTATGTTATGTACATGTTCTTGTGACATTCCTCTAGAATTTCAACCAAATCTCAATGCAATCGCATTAGAAAAACAAGTAACGGTATCCTATTAAAGATATACCTTACAGAGTCATGTGGCAGTCACCAACCTCCATTAATGCACGTCTATCATTGCCTACTTGAATATGGACAGGGATTATCAGCTCTCAATCAAAATGGATTTCTGCCAATCAGGTAACCTCAGTGAGAACCATTTTCTTCTCCCAAGCGCTTATATAGCATCTGGGCTTGTTTTTCTTTTCCTTTTTCTTTTCTTTTGCAATCCATTGCCGTAGACTTGTTCCCAGAAATGCCTTAGGTGAGCCTGTTGCTAACCAGCTCTAGTTTCAAACTTGAGGTGAGTCTGCTGCTGCTGTTGCAATTTCCATGTCACTGCATTGATGTGATTTCCCCATCTCCAATGTAAGATACATCACCACACCCCTGCAAAAAGAATGCAAATCAAGAGATAAGAACTTCCTGCCAATAGAATGCACACACAATACTAGGAACACAATCATCTACTGCAGTAGAAGTATTTTTTGGCTCTCCTGGAATGCATACGCCTCAAAACTCCTGCAAAATAACATGATTTCAGGAACCCATGTCAACAGAAATGAAATGAGAAACATACACCAGGAAAATCTCCCATCATGGTCAGCCTTGGACTAACTAGCAGTAAAAGGAAAATTTCTTTTTAAGAAAAAGAAACATCTACCCATGATCATAAGCCTTCACTTGAACCAGCAAAAACCTGCCATTCATGTCATCAATAACATGCATACCTAAATAACCTAGCCACAACAACTCAGCACACACAAACACACAAAGCAAACCACACCATACTACAATAGGAAATCAAGATGAGGTGAGTAGAAAAGATGGACAGACGTATAAAAATTGAATTCAGTGGTGAGGAAGGCCTTCATAAACAAATGCAACAAATTCCTACAACTTATCCACATACAATTATTATAAATTATAACACAAGACAAATTATAAAAGAAGCCGAAGGTGATAATAATCATTCATTAACGCAATTATGTACACGAAATGACACCAATATAAAGGTTAGAATCAAAGTCCAACAACAAAGGCCAGAGAAGAGAAGGCCCTTTTCACAAAAAAATAAAAGAAAAGAAAAAAAAGAAAAAAAAACATTATCCAGATAACACTTAATGACAATAGAAGAATTCAAGTGAGAAATTCAAGTGGGAAAGATGCTCTGGAATTGGTAATTAGAACATGTTGCGTCTCTAAGAAAAAGAGTCAAGTTACAGGAGACCGATTCCATATTAAACGAGACTGAAATATAAGCTTTAATAGGTTTTCCTACAACCCTGACCACATTCAGTTCCCTTTCAAGTCTTCCATAGTACGTAAGTTCTGTCCCCCGGACAATAAAGAAAAAAAGAAAAAGAAATTAAAAAAAAAAAAGGAAAGAAAAATGAAAAGACCGAAAGGAACCCAGCTAACACTAACTCATATCCATGCCATCTCCAATTTGGCTGCAGATTGGAGCAACAGCACTGAAAGACCTCTCGAAAGGAGAAGGATGCATCTGAGCATCACGCCTGCGCTTAAAGGCGCAGCTGTCAGGGGTGTCTCCTTCGAGCTTCCTCCGAATTCCTCTCACCGCCTGCTCTTCTGCCGGTGTAAGAGGGAAAACCTGCCCGCTCACTCTGCAAAGAGAGCTGTGGTTATCGTACAAAATTCTCTGGTTACAGTTTTTATCACAGATATGGGTGATTCCTGTTAGTTTGCAGCGGTAAATGTTTGCGCACACGTGTTCATTTTGGCATCTCTTGTCACATTTGTGACTTGGGATCGCTCCATCCCGGTTGAGAATACTCGACAAAAAAATAACATTCGTTGGCTCGGCAATCATAGACTTGCCATATACCTCCATTGCTTCTATAACTCAGCAACTTTGACGTTTGTAACGAGTATTACACACCAAGACTCTGTTCTGCAGTCCAAAAAAGGCGATGAGAAGTCAAATGACAGCAAAATGATCTCGGGGCCAACATAGGAATCATATTTCATGACGAACAACAGGTGCCCAAGCAGAAAATCAACCAAATGACCCATTAATCAGATATTTTCTACAAATGAAATGGAACAAACAGCCAGTTCTCCTATAGATAACTAGATAATCCAAGAGACATTCAGCAAGAAATATATTGTGATTGCATTAAAAACGAAAAACAAAGCCCACTTCTTCATGGATCAGGCCCCGAATTGAAACAAGAATAACACATAGCATACAATTAGATCATACAATCAAAGCTGACAAATGAAAAGAGAAGCCTGGAAAAAGAAAGCCTAACATGTGAGTAAGATGAAGACCTCAACATCCGATATTTGCACCCGGATCATCTCTTGACAACCTTTGTTATGTAAAACCATTTAAAAGAATTTGTCAAAATGGGCTGCTACAGACAAAAAAAAAAAAAAAAAAAAAAAGGCTAGCCTTTTCTTTTTTTCTTTTTTTTTTTTCCTTTTATGAAGGGTCAGGGCCACTGCTTCACCAGGTCCCAGGTCATACCCCAGAGAGCAAGCACACGAGTAAGCTTGACCATGGAGTTGGGTGTTACTAAGGCTAGCTAATAACTGAGAGATATGGTTGCTGATATAAAAGCAACTAAACAATAGAGAGGAAATTAGGTAAAACGAAACCTTCGTATGACCCTAAAATCTAGGCAAGATATCACGACATATCATTTTCCTAGTCTGGTTTTGTCGGATATCCATGGTGATTTAAAAAAAATGGATGTGGTTGTTTTACCCAGATCTACAACAAATCCAGAAACCATTGTCTAAATCACCATTTGGTTGAGAGATTTGAGCGGAGCACATCCCAACGGCCCCCAAAAGCCAGAAACACCCAAACACAGTCTCAAGAAACAGAATAACCTGATAAAGCAAAACAGGAATATTTCTTCCTCTTTCCAATCCCTCAATTTTCTACGGACTATCAAACGTTCTTGTTCGGACTCTGAAATTACACAAACTAAGAACATAACAAAAGACAATTCACAGAAATTTGAATGAAAATAAGAAAACGGAAATTAAAAAAAACACGATTCATAGCAACAGAACAGCTATGAAAAGACTAGTGCACGAAAACCCTAACAGAAACTTAGCAAAAGGTGAAAAAAAAAAAAAACAAAACAAAACAAAACAAAACAAATTGAAACCCTAAAATTCTCAATTCCATGATTTATGAAGATAAATTTCTCTTAGAGAATCTTGTCTTTAACTCAAAGAAACCCTAAATTACATGGAAATTCCTTCAATAGCAGAATATCCAAAAAAAAAAAAAAACCTAGATACAGAGAAAATGGAGAAGAAGAAGAAGAGAAAAGAAACTCACATGCTTCTGCAGAAAAACCCCTGACCAGCTCTTTCTCTCTCTCTCCTGCGGGGGGGAAAACGCCTTTGAAGGCGACGAAAGAGAGGTATTTATAGAAAAGGAATGAGATATCCGAAAGTCGCGACGCGGAAGTAGATGAAATGCAAGTGAAATTCGTCGGAAATGAAAGTGAAATTTCGGATCTTGCAGTTTACTTTTCGTCTTCCCTCTCTCTCTCTCTCCAAGTCTACGGAGAGCGAGTGAGACGGAGGGCGATTCGTGGCACGTGTCGAGCATATGTGGAGAACTGAAGATTGTACCGTTGCGTGACGACGAAGCCACGCGAGACAAACGCACGACCCGCCCTGCCAAACCTGTGGAGTTATTTGTTACTCTGGCTATTTATGACGCTTGATACTCAGGCACTTGGGAATGGTACGCGTGGAATATATTAACTCAAGTTAATCCGGTTAAATTGTGGAACCTACGGTAGCTAAGTTACAGTCCAAAAAATAGATTGGTTAAACAATCCTAGCCTTTGATTCTTAGATACTCGTTTCTTGAAATAAATATAAGATATTTTTCATTTTTAACCATCCAATAAGTACCCATCAATCTAATTATAAGATAATCAAATAAACATTTTTTTTTTCATTTATACATCTAAACTACTGTATATAATTTGCAAAGCTTAATTTAAATTACAATATTTTTATACGATATTTAAGTGATTTATAATTGTCTGCATATCATGTATCAGACTCTGCCAGAGTATAAAAGCATTTCTCGCCAAACAATTCATTCAGTCGTTTGCAACTAGAAATGCTGTCTCACTCGCACGAACACAATATCTTTGATTCGCTTCGCACATGTGAAAAGAGCATGCGTAGTGGAGTTGGACCGTGCATCACGAGATCCTCCTAATTGAATTTGGTGTCCCAAAAATCAGGCCCATATGATCAAAAGAGGCTACAAATCTATGTTGGGATTGTGACCGTTAAAATTAAATGCACATGCGTGACCCCCTTGATGATCAATGGGCCATAAATCGTATAACGAGCGGACCTGATCTTTCATGCTTCTTCTTGATACCAACGTGTCAGGCGAGCGGTTCTTCATATTTGATACGAGCAGGTGCATTAGCATTTTAGCTATCAATCCTTGTGGGTTTTTTTTTTTATTTCACGTGCGACTTTTCCACTCAAATTTTATGAAGTGACACGAAGAAATCCCTTGCATCGGCGGATGCCGACGCATATTCCTGCGACACCTGTGGCATGAAGTCATTGGTATACGGATTGGCTACTCCCCGGACACCAGCCCCGGAGCTGGTGGTCGGTGATGCATGTGTTTCATCCATTCCGTTCATCCGTTTTTAAATATCATTTTAGATTTTCATTTGTGTTGATGCAATTATCTGGTTCGTCCTCCTGGACCCTTGTATGCCTGCACAGAAAGAAAACAAAGGAGACCCTGGCTCGAGCAGGGGACCCTCCGATGCCAAAGTCAGGCCTGGACTCGGGGTCTCAAAATATTGAAAGATTTTTAGGAGGAATTTGTTTCGTACCTCTCAAGGTGAGGGCCCCCCCTTCTTTTATAGCTGCTGGGGCATTTAATCGTACGAGGATTCTCTTCCTGTTATTGTGCGCGGGATCTTCTCCTGGGATCACGGAAACAGGATCGTATCCGTCTCGTGCCTTCATCCGATCCTGTGAGCTTCGGGATCGGGAATCTTATCCCAAGACATCCGGAGTGCGGCTTCATCTTGTGACGGTCGATCCGATAAAGAGGTCCGCCCGAAGCATGCCCGAGACACTGACGACTCGTCGGGGCCGACTCAACCTTTGCCTCGGTCTAGCGAATAATTCCTCGGATTTGACACATCCTTTGGTGACCCGAGGCATTAAGTCCGAGTCTGCGGACTTGTATGTTTTGTCCCCAACAGTAAGCCCCCTTACTCCGAGTGTTTTCATATGACACTGAGGAGTAGCGAGTGCTGAGTCGGTTCATAACTTAGTCCGAGACGAGAAGTAGTCGTTAAGCGCATTCATTGAGACCTTTGATGGGGGACGGTTCAGCTTCTGACATCGTATGCGCCGTTAGCCATCAAATCGCAGGTCCCGCCAATGAGGATTGGACACGTAGTAAAGCTATTATTGTTGCTAGTCGGCGTGCGCCACGTGTCGAGTGGGGGAACCGATGCAGGCGTCGAATCATTTCCCCATTAATGTCTCCGCCGTAGGGCGACCTTATAAAACGTCAGGGGTCCCGCACTTTGAACTTTTACTGCTCTTGCCATTCTCGCTCTGCGTTTTCCCTGGGATTTGCGTAGCCTTTCATCTCCTTCCTTTCTTCTCTCTTTACCGTCGGTGCTTCTTTCTGCCATTGTTCCTTTCTCTCCGGTGAGTTTCTCCTTCCTCTTTATTAGATAATAATAATGGCGGATAGGAGTTCTCAAAGCCCCCAGGGGAGAGTTTCCGGAGACGAAGGCGAAGCGCAACGTTTTTGGAACGTTGCGGAATCGCCTTCTTTACTAACGGAGATAGCAGTGGATGCCAACGCTGCTTGTATGCCTGAGAGAGTCACCGACGATCAGGCGGAGCGCCCTGCTTCCGTCGTTCCTTCCCGTGGCGGGTCATCCTTATTAACCCGCCCGGGGAGGCCCAACTTACCAAGGGACATGGAGGAAGATGAAGAGGAAGAAGATGAAATTTTAATCGCCGGAGGAACCCCTGACCCAGTTCCTGCTGATGAATCGGCGCAGGCCGAGTCTGAAGGGGAAGAATCGGGGGAAGATTTAAGCGGTCCGGTTCCTTCAGTCTTGACTGAAGCGGACTTGGACAGAATCCGAGTCGGGTATCATATCCCCGAGTCGGTCATTACGTATCTTCCTCGCCCGAATGACCTGCCGGATCACCCTCCCGCTGGGGCAGTCGCAATTTACCAAGTATCGATGCAGTGCGGCTTGCGTCTGCCCCTTCAGGCCATCGTCCGGGGAGTTTTATCTCGCATACAGATTGCCCCGGGGCAGATAGTCCCGAATGGGTGGAGGAACTTACTCGGATGTGCGGTGTTGTGGGCTGAGATGGAGCACCACCGCTCACAGTCGACGAGTTTCTCCACCCATACCAAGTGCGGGTAAATCCGAACTACCATGGCTTCGTCTTTGCTGCTTGGCGAGGCGGAGGCGGTTCCACGATAACCGACCCTCCCACTTCCAACAAACATTGGAAAGAGCGTTGGTTCCTGGGCATGTGGTCGATGGGAGACGGACGAGTCCGGTCTTGCGAGGCTCGTGTCCCTCGGACATTTCAGAGAGCAGTGTCTTGGGTCTTCGCTCCCTCGCCCTTTTTCATTTTTTTTTTTTTTTGTCTGACGGACTTGTGTTTGGCAGATATTCCGAAGAAGCGGCCGAAGCTTGGCTCCAGTGCCTCGGCTCGGATTAAGGAGTTGAGGGCATTGAATCCGAGAGATAGGTCTTGGAAGGTGCTTCTACAACCGGAGCGCCTTCATCTTGCAGGTCTGGACTCGGAAGTTACAGGTAATTGAGAATGAGTTTTCTGGATCTTCCGAATTTCCCCCGACCTGATTCGCCATAACTTATTCTCCTTTTTTTTTTTTAAAACAGATCTGCCCGAAGCTCGTCCCAACCTCAGGATTATCCTCGAACCGGAGATGACTGGAGCTCGTCCTGCCCTCAGGCCAGTCACGAAGTTGAAGGCTCCTCCGCGGTCAGTTCTTCTTTCGGAGCCTCGGCCGCCGAAGAGGCAAAGGGTGCTGCGGAAGGAGAAAGAGCCAGCGAGCTCTTCTACCCCTTCCGTCGTGGTGATTCCCGACCCGGACGAAAGGGCGGAGGAGACGGCGATTGCTGCTTCGGACCCTCAGACGGCACCTGACTCGGCACGCGTTGAGACGGATATTCCGAGTCGGGAGGAGGAGGCCGGGGCCGCGTCCTCCAGGGGGGAAGGAGAGGCCAGGACCGCGCCCTCCCGAGGGGAGGAGACGAACCAGGAGGGGCCGTCGGTCCTGCAGCAAGTGGTGTCGGGGATGGTTCCTTGGGCCCTAGCCCACGGGTGTGAGAGAGAGTTCGTGAAACTCTACAACGCCCCGTCGTCGCAGACCGTCAGCCACGCTGCTCGGATGCTTTTTGAACTTGCTCCTTGCTTAATCAAGGCCAGCAAGGAGCTATCCTCAACTCATCGGCTGCAGGCTCTTCTATCTGAGGCCGAA
Organism: Magnolia sinica; assembly: GCF_029962835.1. Taxonomy (NCBI): domain Eukaryota; kingdom Viridiplantae; phylum Streptophyta; class Magnoliopsida; order Magnoliales; family Magnoliaceae; genus Magnolia; species Magnolia sinica. The sequence continues at coordinate 47,105,999 of NC_080578.1, read as the reverse complement.
GGTCGTCGCGAAGAGGCCGAGATCCGAGTCAGCATCCTGACAGGCGAGGCGGCCCTTGCCTGGAAGGCTGCTGAAGACGCGAGGGCAGAGGCGGCTTCCTCCAGAAGAGCCCTGAACGAGGCGAAGGCTGAGGTCGCTCAAGCACTGGCCCTACTCTCCAAAGCTGAAGAAGAGAATCAGCGAGTTCTGGCAGCCCATGCTTCGTGCGCGGATGACTTAGCTCGGGCTAAGCTTGAGGCGGCGGAACACATTCAGCGGGCCGACGAGGCAGAGAAGTCCAGGGACCAAGCTGTCCAAGCTTTCCTTGAGTCGGCCGAGTTTGAGGACGAGAGGGATCGCCTGTTCCAGAGCGGATATCTGGAATGCGTCAAGGATATAAAGAAGTCTTTTCCTGACCTTGACCTTTCAGAAATCGAAGGCGGGGCAGCCTCAGAGTCCGAGAATCCGGACGCCGCCGCTGAAGACACAACTGCCGGGGACGGGGCCGACGCATGAAGACTTTGGTTTTTTATATGTATATATTTTTTTACTCCGATGTATTCGGTTGCTTTTGTACTTACACATATTCGGACGAATGAAAAAGAAAAGCATGTCTTTATTCATTTGACTCGGCTTTACTCTTCCTCAGGGTTTTTAAACATCAAATAGCAAACTAAGGATAGTAGACCTTGAGGTGTTCGGCGTTCCATGGATGAGGCAATGACTGTCCGTTTAGGTCTTCTAGCCGATATGTTCCTGGTCTAATGGTGCCCGAGACGATATAGGGTCCTTCCCAATTGGGTCCCAGTGTACCCGACCCAAACTCCTTAGTGTTGGAAAACACTTTTCGAAGAACCATATCTCCCCTTCGGAATCTTCTAATCTTAACTCGGGTATTGTAGAACCGAGTCACTTGTCGTTGTCGAGCCTCCGTGCGCAGCCTCGCCCTTTCCCTTTGTTCGTCCAGAAGGTCGAGTCCGAGTGCAAGGAGTTCTTCATTCTCTTCTGCATTGAATAAGGTGATTCGAGCCGAAGGTAATCCGATTTCGACGGGAGTGACTGCTTCCGAGCCGTAAGCGAGTGAAAACGGAGTTTCTCCTGTGGCCGTTCGGGTTGTAGTTCGGTAAGCCCAAAGAATTTTCGGGAGCTCTTCGGCCCATGCTCCTTTGGCCCGGCCAAGCTTGGTCCGAAGATGTTGCTTGATAATCTTGTTAACTGCCTCGACTTGTCCGTTGGTTTGAGGGTGATGCGGTGATGAATAAATATTCCTGATCCCGAGGTTCTTGCACATCTCACGAAAGCTCCTATTATCAAATTGCCTTCCATTGTCTGTGACAATGGTACGGGGTACTCCGAATCGGCAGATAATGTTTTTCCATACAAACTCGGTGATCTTCTGCTCGGTTATTTTGGCTAATGGTTCTGCCTCGGCCCACTTCGTAAAATAGTCCACTGCTACCACAGCAAACTTGGTCTGCCCTTTTCCCATAGGGAGCGGTCCTATGAGGTCGATGCCCCATTGTGCGAAAGGCCAGGGACCAGTCATCGGCGTCAGTGCCTCGGGTGCTTGCCTCGAAATTGCCGCAAACCGTTGGCATCTGTCGCATTTTTGAACGAGCTCACGAGCATCGTGTTGGATAGTGGGCCAATAGTATCCCTGTCGTAAGACCTTGTAGGCGAGGGATCGCCCTCCAGACAGATTCCTTCATGAATTTCCCGTAACACATAGTTTGCCTCGCTGGGTTTGAGGCACAGCAGCAACGGGGCGTAGTATCCTTTCTTATAAAGGGTCCCGTTGAGTATGGTGTAACGGGAAGCTCGGATCTTAATTCGTCGGGCCTCGGTGCGATCCTCTGGCAACTTTCCTTCGTCAAGGAATTGGCGGATTGGATCAATCCAGGATGGTTCCGAGTCGATTGTATTGACGGCCTCGCTAATTGGCTCGTCTATGCTTGGTTTATCGACGTATTCGACAGGGACGGACCTGGGTATATCATCTTCTTCGGCCGAGGCGAGCTTTGCTAGCAAATCGGCTTTGCTGTTTTCCGTACGAGGTATCCGAGTTACACGACAGAATTGAAATCTGTTGATAAGTTCTTTCGCTTTCTCCATGTAAGCCCTTAGCCGGTCTTTCCGTGTCTGGTATACACCGGTAACTTGGTTAACAACCAACTGAGAGTCGCTGAAAACGCTTAGGTGCGTGACCTCCATGCTAGCAGCGAGTCGGAGGCCGAGTAGCAACGCTTCATATTCCGCCGTATTGTTCGACGCTTGAAATCCAAGTCGTAAGGCATACTGTATATAGGTGTGATCGGGGGTTTCCAGCACCACCCCAGCCCCACTGGCCTTCGAGTTGGAAGAACCGTCGACATACAGATTCCATGGAATAGGGCAAAGGGAAGCGGTTGAGGTGGGCACTGCATCGACCTTCGGCGTATCGTTCACTGAGAGTTCGGTTGAAGGTGTTCCTTCGGCGATAAAATCAGCTACGGCTTGCCCTTTGATTGCTGCCTTTGGTCGGTATTGAATATCAAACTCACTCAGCTCGATAGCCCATTTGGTGAGTCGGCCGAAAGCTTCTGGTTTTTGCAGTACCTGGCGAAGCGGAAGGTCGGTCATTACAATGATGGTGTGGGCATGGAAATACGGCCTAAGCCGCCGAGAGGAAGTTATTAAAGCCAAGGCCACTTTTTCCAAGCTTGGGTATCTCGTTTCTGCTGGCAGTAATGCTTTGCTGACATAGTAAACCGGCAGTTGCTTTCCTTCAGATTCTCGCATCAAAGCCGAGCTAACCGCTGCCTCGGACACGGCTAGGTAGAGGAGCAACGACTCCCCTGGTTCGGGTTTTGATAAGAGAGGTGCAGAACCGAGATATGATTTTAATTGCTGGAATGCTGCTTCACACTCTTCCGTCCAACCCATCGCTTGTCTTCCTTTCAATTGTTTGAAGAAAGGGAGACATTTATCCGTAGCTCTGGACAGGAATCGATTAAGTGTTGCGACTCGTCCGGTCAATCTTTGGACGTCCTTAATGGTTTTGGGGGATTCCATATCAATCAGAGCCTTTATCTTCTCAGGGTTTGCCTCTATTCCTCGCTGACTGACTAAGAAACCGAGGAATTTTCCGGAGCCTACTCCAAAAGCACATTTACTTGGATTTAGCTTCATCCGGAACTTCCGCAGGATTAGAAACATTTCTTCCAAATCATTCACATGATCCGCCGCGTGTATGCTCTTGACAAGCATGTCGTCGATGTATACTTCCATGGTTCGGCCTATAAGTCGAGCAAAGATTTTGTTAACTAACCTTTGATAAGTTGCACCGGCATTCTTCAGACCAAATGGCATCACTCGGTAACAATAAAGGCCTTTGTCGGTGACAAAGGTAGTTTTTGATTTATCTGTTTGATGCATTACAATTTGATTATATCCCGAATAAGCATCCATAAAGCTAAGGAGCTCATGTCCGGCTGTACTATCTACTAGCTGGTCTATCCTCGGAAGTGGAAAGCTATCTTTGGGGCAGGCTTTATTCAAGTCGGTATAATCAATACAGACTCGCCACTTCCCGTTGGACTTCTTTACAAGCACGACATTCGCGACCCACTCTGGATAGTGTATTTCTTCTATGAAACTAGCTTGGAGTAGTTTGTTGACTTCTTTCTCGATGATGGTGTATCGTTCAGGGCCGAGCGGTCGTCGCTTCTGTCGGATCGGTCGATATGACGGATCGACGTTAAGTCGGTGAGTCACCACGGAGGGGTCGATCCCTTGCATATCTTCATGATTCCAAGCGAATACGTCGGCGTACTTTCGGAGCAGGGCGATCAGCTTTTCTCTCAAAGGGGACTGCAGAGATGAGCCAATTCGCACTGTCTTGGATCCATCTGTCTCGACCAAGGGGACCGAGACAAGATCTTCGACCGGCTGTCCTCGTTCATAATTCTCGCCCCGAGGGTCCAACGATTCGATTGTTAATATGTTGGTCGGATTCTTATCGGCGGCTCCTTTTACAGCTATCATGTAACATCGCCTCGCGTCTTGCTGGTCTCCTTTAACAATTCCGACTCCTGACTCGGTCGGGAATTTCATTGTAAGATGGTATGTGGATACCACGGCCTGGAGGAGACTCAATGAAGGTCGGCCGAGTATCGCGTTGTATACCGAGGGTTGATCGACGACCAGGAAGTCAACCATCATCGTCGTCTGATGTGGGGCAGTGCCAGCAGTGAGTGGTAATGAGACAGTCCCCTCGGGCAATACTTGTCCTCCGGAAAAACCGATCAATGGGGTCCGAACCGGGCGTAACGCGGATCGTTCGATCCCCATTTTGTCGAACGCTTGAGTAAATAACACGTCTGCAGATGACCCCGTATCGACGAGTATCCGAAACACTTTTCGGTTAGCGATCGCCAAGGAGACGATCAGCGCATCATCGTGGGGGTGATGGATACCTCGGGCGTCTTCTTCAGTGAACGATATGCAATACCTTTCTCTTTTCTTTTCCTTTGATGGCCGATCTATAATCATGAGCTCGGACTGAGGCTGACTGAGTTTTCGTGCGTGATTCCTTCGCGCGTTGTTTGAGTCGCCCCCACATTGTGGACCGCCGATAATCGTCCGGATTTCTTCCATAGGCTGACTCTCGGTCGGGCTCGCCTCGGATGCCCCAGCTTTGACCATATGTTCTCTGAGTCGGCCGTCTTTTATGAGTCGTTCGATTTCTTCTTTTAAGTGACGGCAATCACTTGTGTTATGCCCGTGATCGCGGTGATAATGGCAGTACTTATCCTTATCCCGCCGATTAGGATTACTCCTGAGCTTGCTGGGCCAGCTAACAAAGCCTTCGTTTTTTATTTCCATCAGTACCTCTTCCCGAGTCTTATTCAGGGGAGTGTATATGGAAAATTTTCGATCCGGCCGTTTTCCTGACCTTCGCTCGTCACGTGCTTGATCCTCTTTGCGTTTTCTTCCCCCGGCCGAGTCGGCTTCTTTTTTGGCCGACTCTTTGGCCGAGGTTTTAGTTTCACGCAGGATTCGTGCTTCCTCGGCGTTGGCATATTTATCGGACCGCGCCATAAACTCTGCCAGAGTATCGGGCGGAGTTTTGTCTAGAGATGCCAGGAATGGCTTATCCCTAACTCCTTGCATGAGTGCATTGAGGGCCGTTTCTTCCGAATGTTTCCGAACTTGAAGGGATTCGAAATTAAAACGCTTGATGTAATCTTTCAATAGCTCTCCCTGCTTCTGGACTAGGTTATTCAGATGTGCAGGGGGCTTTAATTTTTTCTTTCCGCCGATAAAGTTGGTGAGGAAGGCGTCGCTCAGCTCAACGAATGAACTGATGGACTTTGGCTTCAGCTGTTTGAACCACAGTCGAGCTACATCAGTCAATGTAAGAGAAAATGCCCGACACATTACTGCATCCGAGGCATCATGGAGTTCCATATAGGTTCTGAAGCACTCAATATGCTCGGTCGGGTCAGTCTTGCCGGTGAAAGGAGCGATTTGAGGTAATCGAAACCTCTCGGGCAATCGGGCTTTCAATACCGAGTCCACAAAGGGGGATGCTTTCGCTTCGGACCCGGTTAAATATACGTTCCGGCCATGCTTTATGTCCGCCATCTCTTTTGCCATCTCTTCCCGCACTTCTCTTTTGAAATTTTGAATGTCGGCTTTCCAAGGTTCACTGCTTTCTGCCGTGCCTTCCATGGAAGGGCGATTGCGCCTTCTTCGCTCTATTTCGTGCCGAAGATCAGTCGGGGGCAGGGAAGCGTTGGCTGACTGCGCTGGAGATGGTTCTGGTCCGCCTTGGGGTTGGCTCGGCCGGAAAGACTGCGGCGCGGAAGATTGGGGATCAACCGCCGCCGTCGGTACGTGCGCTGTCTCCCCTTGAGGATGCGGGAGTGGCTGCATTTGCTGCTGATACATTCGTTCCAGCATCTGCTTTATCGTATTCATATCAGAACGAATTTCTTGAACCTCCTTGTCCAACCGCCCATCGTCGCGACTCCGCTGATTGTTGCTTGTTCCGGTCGCCCCTCGTCGGTGGTTGTTAGGTGCGTTCTGGGCTGGGGGAACGGCGATTGGACCGGGTGGCCCTGTAATCGCGTTCTCATTCAAATCTTCTTCTGGGACCGTCCTTCTAGTCATCACCATTGGACTCAGTATAGAGGTACGGGATGGCTTTTTGCACGTTCCCACAGACGGCGCCAAACTGTTGATGCAATTATCTGGTTCGTCCTCCTGGACCCTTGTATGCCTGCACAGAAAGAAAACAAAGGAGACCCTGGCTCGAGCAGGGGACCCTCCGATGCCAAAGTCAGGCCTGGACTCGGGGTCTCAAAATATTGAAAGATTTTTAGGAGGAATTTGTTTCGTACCTCTCAAGGTGAGGGCCCCCCCTTCTTTTATAGCTGCTGGGGCATTTAATCGTACGAGGATTCTCTTCCTGGTATTGTGCGCGGGATCTTCTCCTGGGATCACGGAAACAGGATCGTGTCCGTCTCGTGCCTTCATCCGATCCCGTGAGCTTCGGGATCGGGAATCTTATCCCAAGACATCCGGAGTGCGGCTTCATCTTGTGACGGTCGATCCGATAAAGAGGTCCGCCCAAAGCATGCCCGAGACACTGACGACTCGTCAAGGCCGACTCAACCTTTGCCTCGGTCTAGCGAATAATTCCTCGGATTTGACACATCCTTTGGTGACCCGAGGCATTAAGTCCGAGTCTGCGGACTTGTATGTTTTGTCCCCAACAATTTGAAAATTAGGAGGATATAAATCTCAGGTGAACCACACCACAGGAAAACAACAGTGTTTGGATATCTATCATTTAAATCCTCCTAAGGCCCACTGTACTGTTTATTTGACATCCAATCTGTTGATTAAGTCACAAAGACCCAGATGAAGGTAAAAAACAAAGATCAACTTGATCTAATACTTTCATGGCCCCAAAAAAATTTTAATGGTCGAAGTTCATTCAACATTGTTTCCTGTAACGTGGTCCACTTGACATTGGGATATATCTCATTTTTTTTGTATTAACATAAATTGATGTAGAAAAATAGATGGACGGAATGGTTGAAACACATACATCATGATGGGAGTAGCCAATCCGTTTCCAAGTTATTGTTGGGCGGTAACGGATTGGCTACTCCCCTGACACCAGCCCGGTGGCTGGTGGTCGGTTTTCTGTGGGCCCCATCATGATGTATGTGTTTCATCCACTCCGTTCATCCATTTTTACAGATCATTTTAGAGCCTTATTCCAAAAATTAGAGGGATATAAATCTCAGATGTACCACACCACAGGAAAAAAGTTAGTGATTGGATATTTACTATTAAAATACTCCTAAGGCCCACTGTACTGTTTATTTGACATCCACTCTATTGATTAGGTCATACAGACCCAGATGAAGGGAAAAAACAAAGATCTGCTTGATCCAAAAATTTTATGGCTCTCAAAAAGTTTTTAATGGTCCACGTTTATTCAACACTGTTTCCTGTGATGTGGTCCAATTGAGATTGAAATATATCTCATTTTTGGTCATATAACATAAAATTATCTAGATGGACGGTCCTTTCAGCGGAAGCGGATTGCGCGTCATCCCACCGCGTGGACGATACTCCATCAAGGCAGGCCTCGTGGGGCCACCATGATTTTTGGATTCTATTTACGATGTTCATTTATTTTTTCATATTATTTTAATAAATGAACAAAAAATGATGGAGTTATAATGCTCATGTGAACCACAGAGTAGGGATTGAACTATCACCATCAAAAACTTTTTATTAACGGCGGAAGTTTTCTATCAATATAATATTTGTTTTTTCCCTTCATCCCGTTCCATGTAACCTTATAAATAGGTTGCATGGCAAATAAACATCAAGGTGGCCCTAATAAACTTTCAACCTGCTTTTTCTGGTGCGGTCCACTTGAGCATCTCGTCTGTGTAATTTTTAAACTCATACGCAAAAATGATGTGAAAAAATGAAAAAAAAAAAAAATGACGAACAGTATGAATGAAACACATATAATATGGTGGGCCCTTTGAGCCTCTGCTTGTCCTACTCACCTGTCTCCGGCTGGAGAGGGGGTGGAAGTCTGAGTGCCCACCGTGATGTATGGGTTTTATCTGTGCCATCCATTTATTTTTCCCTGAAATTTTAGAGTACAAAAAAAAATTCAGGCAGATCCAATGGTTCACTTAAACCACACCATTTGAAGTAGTGGTGATAGTTAGATACTTTCTTAGGGCCATCGTGATGTTTATTTGCCATCCAACCTATTCATATAGTTACGTAGCCTAGATAAAGGAAAAACACAAATATCAGCTCAATCCAAAACTTTTGCAACCTTCAAGAATACATCAAGCGTAAGAATTTAATCTCCATTGAGTGGTCAATCTGATCTGCCTAGGTTTTGGGCTTATACATTGAAATGATATGTAAAAATGGATGAACAGTGTGAATAAAACTCATACTTCACCATGGTCACTCAAGCCCCTGCCGATTTTGAGCTGGAGACAAGAGGGGTAGCACGCAAATTTGGTTCTGCTTGGAAACTTTTGAAGACTAGTCACGGTCAACTGTTTCTCCGATTTATCCTTCCAAGCTTGAGCAACATGTCTCTTGGAGGTGATCGTGTTTTAATTGCCAGACAAAGTCAGGACTTATTGCCACAAAGTTGTGAATTGCCAAGAACATTAGCTCACTTGATAAAGCAGTTGCTCATTTAACTTCAAAGAAGTATCGATTCAACCAACCTCTTCTTGTGCCAACTTATAGCCATTGGTATTGGCCAAAGCTCGAATCGAAAGAAAGATTCCCACTTAAAGATCCCAACTGCCTAACATGAGCTGTCAATATATCCAGTCGATTGTTGCCAGTTAGATCGAGCAGGTCGAGAGACATTAGTTGCTCAATCTCTTTCTTTAGGAAATCAACTTCCAATTTCCATTCATTGATAGGTGATGGAGGCAAAGCAAGATCAACAAGTATGGAATCCACCTTGAGATGTTGCAAAAAGATACTGAATGTTGTGTTGAGATCGGCTAGATATTGAAGTTTTGTCGAAGAAGAGCTAGACAACTTGTCAAACCGTTAAGAGTCAATTGTAGCTATAGAGGGATCAACGTAAGGTTCTTCAATCACAATTATCTCGGGAGGATGGCAAGACAACGATATTGACACGTTAGAAGAAATCATGGTTTCAACAATATTTGTCAAAGGCACTTTTCTCACGGTAGATTAATTATTTAAATTAGTCATATATATAAGTGGCTATATGATCTAATTGCTCGAGAGAGGCACTAGGATTATCATCCCTGACCAAAGAACTGGGTCATGTCACTTCAATTCGTCACGTGCAGCAAACTCAAGAACTGGAGAAGGATCAATTGCAAGCATGGTAGATGAAGGTCGCGACCGTGACTCATGAATGAATGAAGTGGAGTCTAGTGATTCTTCAAACCTTTTGCAATTGGATTATAGGCTGGTACTGGCTACTCGACCAATTTTGGTCTTCTCTTCCCCTGGCAATTCGTTCTTCTATTACTTCTGCATTCCTTAATGTTTCTTCTACTTGAGCCTGGAGCGAAATAATTTCTTTTAAAATAACAAAAGGTCAGGTGGTCCCGAGGATTATCTTGGAGGAGCCACTATCACTATGATTGTTGTAAGAGAAAGAGAGTGGATCCAATCATGATAGAACTCAAAAATATGCTAAGTATTCATAAGCTTGGTAGGTGCATGTTCACCTTGTAGAGCGACTAAAGCTAATGTATATTCATCGTTGATAAAGCCAACACATGTCACTCAAGGTTCAAGTTTTCCCCCAGGACTGAGCTTGAAAACAGGATCAGATAATGCATGTTCAACCCTAGGGAATGGTGGAGGTTCCTCATTGTATGGGGATAAAAGGAAGCCTTTCGTTTTTCAACTTCATAAAAATTATAGTTAGACAGTGTTTATTCCATTTCCTATCACGTTGTCTTTTGTGAAGGTCTTCACGAAAATGTAAAACTTGTTGCATGTGTAGCCAATGTTTGGCACAGGATTTCCGATGGTTAAATTTCATAAAGTAGAAGTGCTCGAAGTGTTGTATGGCCAAGATGTGTTTGAGGCTACTTGAAATTTTCAAACTGGGAGCGGTTCGCTTTTGTCTCTTCTTTGCTAGTTGTTCATGAGGTTGAGGTGATCGCAATCCACCAGCGGAAGGAGCAATCCATCTGGATTTGGATCGTTTCTGTCAAGTAATAAGTGACAGGGCTTCAATTGATGGATCTTTAGAAGGAGAATGAGGTGCAAGTTTGTAAGAGATAGACCGAATAAGCCTTTCTCACCAATTATTATAATAGGCAACCCACCAAGATTTGAAAGAGCTAGTAGACGAAGGACGTTGGGGAAGAGAAACCAAAGAATACCAATTGGCAGTATTGACATAAGAAGAAAGAGCAGCACTTATGTCTGAAGTGTCCATAATATGATGACGTACGTGTATAGGCTGATTTAAAGAAAGTGAACAACACAGGAATGGATTACTCTATCCAAGACCAAATTAGTGAGCTAGAAGTTTGGACAAAAAAAAAAAAAAAAATCCAATGTCGTTCTTGTTATATTTTCCTCTATTCTTTTGAGACCCGCTTATTAGAATATCCCAAGCCAATAGGTACTGGTCCAAATCTCATTTCAAGAACTGAGCAAATCTACAACGGTTGTGTCAAATTGCGTGATAGTGCACCATTTTGGGCCAAGTTCTCTATTCATACATGGACAAAATACATACTTAAGCCGATTACGCAGGAGAAAAGAAAAATGACACAGACATTCATCAAATGAGGTATAGGCTTTATAGAAGCCTTAATTCGGCGATACCCACTAAATTCATGAAAATATTCACAAAGCCACAATTGGAGTAGCCAGAAAGGATTGTCAACCAAATGTGGACCGTTTAAAGTTAGGGTATACATGCCACGATAAAAATGAGTAAAGAGGAAATGAGCAAGTGCTACTTACGTGCCAAATGCAAGAAAACCGACTAAACTGACATACACTTTGATTGTTTTGTTGGCTTTGACACAAAGGAGTGACTGACAAATCCATATTAGGAGGAAAGCATAGTACTCCTAATGGTCGACCTCTCCCTCAAATTTATGTTCTCGTTCCCTGAATGCGGTATACGATGAATGTACACACCGCCAACATCAAATGAAGGGTTATCAGGGACACATCCTGGATAGAGTTGGTAGTTGACAGGAGAAGAGACATTAAAGCATAAACATCCATGATGGTCAGACTCATAAGGCCGCATCAAAAATGAAAAGAGTTGGTTGAACGATTCCAGAAACAAGCCGTCACGAGATTAAGAGCGGGATTAAGCTTAATTTCACAAGTCGACAAATGAATGCATTAGGCTATACTAATCTCGGTCCACTAAAGGAGAAATTTTCCATTGATGTGTTGGTAACAATATACCCACTCATTATGATGTTTTGCCCATAATCGGAAAATTTTATCTGCCTCATGATACTTTTAATTTAAAGACTCATAGGAAATTAAAAATCATTCTTCCTTATTGGCTGTAAAGAAATTGGTGATATCGGAAGGATCGGGAGAAGAGTCAGGATTAAATTTTGGACCACAGTACAAGGTAGAATCAAGATTAGATAAGAAGATTACCGATGTAGAAACAAGAGGGAGAAGTGGCCCCAACAAAGTAGGGAAAGAAGAATTCGAAGCCACGGCGACAGATAGTGACGGAGAAATAACAAAAACAATAAAGCTTTAATTTCTTTGAAGCCATGGCGACAGGTAATGATGAGGAAAATTAAGGTCTTATGACAAGAAATAACATAAACAAAGACGAATAAAGAAGGCAATGCAGTGTATATAAGGCCACCGCATGCATCACATTAATTGCTACATGATGATCAGAATGAATTTTAAGACAAAATCTATTTCAGAGATACAAAAACTTATTTTTTATATAACATGTAGCATTTTATGACAGAAAGAATACAATGTCGGTGATAATTTTTGTTCTCTAAGAAGTAGAGAGATCGATGCATGGCTAGCCCATTAATGCATGACTACATTTCCAACCATTCTTTGTCGAATAGCCAGAAATGTGAGGGGGTAATTTTTGAACCAAAACTCATACAGACTAGATAAATAATGAAGATTTAGCTATGTGACACATAAGATATTTGAGAAGCATGCATCAGGAATTTGGAGATCAACTCATCTTTTTAAGGGTATTTTCAACATTTTGGTTTTCTCTGGATAAAGGCAAGCAGTTGCTCCAGACACGTTAGCTCCAAAACACATTCTAAGCATACAATGAAGATAAAATCATGGTTAATAAAATGTAATCGCTCTTTTCCTAGCAAGCTAGTTGCATGCGAAGGTGCGACGTGGATAAACGGTTGTTCTCCTATCATCTCTGGAAGACTATAAAAGCATAAGCAAATATGATTGAAGGACCCCTCTCCGAATTCAAAACCTCATTACAAATCCAGCGCAATGCTTCATATCTAAGTTTAGTTCTCCCCTACTTAGCTATAGCGGACCCATGATCTAGTCTCAATCTATCCTTGCACACGCGTTGTACCGACTCTTACTTATAGTCAGTAGTTGTAATTCCCCTCCATCTACGCTTGTGTGCAATATTTGAAGGAAGACCTTAACTTAGGAATCTATCCATCTATGCTCATGTGCAATATTTGAAGGAAGACCTTAACTTGGGAATCTATCCATCTATGCTCATACGTTGGGCTGACCTTAGTTATAATATATTGCATTGCCTTTGTATCGCTCATCAACGTGTTGCTCTCGGAAGCACCTTACTACTCTCAGTCAGGTCGATGATCCCATTGTAGTAGTAAGTCACTTGCATTTTTCTGCATCCATCTCTCTCAATTCTTTCCTATTTCGAGTATACAACTGTTGCACCTTTGAAAGTCCTTGAATTTTTAAGGCAAAAAAGAGCTGATTGGACGAAGAGCTCTAACCTTCGTCAATCACTGAGTAATGAGCGCATTACAATTTGCTGCATAGACAAAAAGTTAGACAAAAGATTGAACCTTGCTTTATCTCAATGCCAAGAGTTGGTAGTCATGGTTTCAATATGACCCAATTAATTTTGACATGCCCACAATCCACACACGTGTTCCACGTGGACAAATTTGTAGACCAACAATAGTCCAATCAAATGTTGTCACATCACTACCCGTCTCTACTAGGTATGGGCAGGGCAATATCTAATCGAGTCCTCTGCATCTCCACTGAGAGAGAGAGAGAGAGAGAGAGAGAGAGAGAGAGAGAGAGAGATGTCCCCGAGCGTCAGTGGCCCACCGCACGAACAGGCTATGGATCAGAAATTGCATCCATAGGATGATCCTGGTTGTTATGTTGATTTATTATTGTGAGATTTGGTCGTTGAGCATGCTCGTCTTTTAACTCCATCTCTTTCTAACCATGTGTTTTCACAGCATTGAAAGTCAAGTCTAACGGGCCATTTGGCAGCATGGATTTGGGGGATTTAAGGGGATTTCAAATCCCCTAATATGTTTGACACCATTTCAAATCCTCTCAAAGAGGGGGTTTGAAATCCAAGATGGAAGCTTGTATTACGTCTAAAATCCTTCCAAGAATTGCATGAGTAACATGTGTGTCACTAGACTACTAATTTATTAGGCACATGGCTCACTGATGATATTCTAAAATAATCAGATTATTATCTGCATCACTATAATTACTTTAATAGGATAATATGCGTCGTCTAAACATTATCCATGTAAAGCAACTATTAAAAATTATTAGTTAATTACTTGAATGTGATCCTGTGCTTGTGGCCCATTTGAAACTTAGAATTTCATCATTCTTGGGAAAAGTATATATTTCAATGGGCTTTACAACCATTTTATCAAATATTATATACATACACTGATTAGAGATATTAAAGTTGATTTAGTAATTAAATTCAAAACCCCGTAAATATATTATGCATAGCTACTTCTGGATTATAGGAATTATGAATCCAAGGTGCCAAAGACAACAGGAGGGTTCCAATCCAAGGTGTTCCCAATCCACGCTCCCAATCAGGGCCTAACATAATCGTAAACTTGATCATATGCAGTCCACAAAACCAACGGCTTAGATCACCATTGATGATTGCCACATTTTCAGCTAAGGCCCTGGATATGGTGAGAAACAATCTCTACTTAGGGGGGTGGCAATAGGTAGGTTGGCCCAGCCGTTTGAGACCGGCGCATTGGCCCTAAAAACTGTCCTACACATTGGATTTTCCAATATTTAAATTAGAATGCGATGGATCCTTACTCTTGCTCGGGTGGTAGACTCTCGGGAGTTTTAACACCGGTAAAGGGTTTGAGTATCCATGGGTGGTGAAATCCCACCATGGCGTGAGTGTGTAGGGGTGTGTGTGCGTGTGTAAAAAAAAATAAAAAAAATAAGATTGCGATCACAAGTCTAGGGGCATGTTTGGCCAGACCGATCCCATGAGATTAGGAGGGATGGGATCGGTTTTAAGGTAATGATGGCGGTGTCAGTGGACGGTCGGACATCCCATGGGATCCTTATATCCCAGACCTACAACGTCCGCTTGTTTGGATACTGAATTGCATCCTGGGACGAGTAAAGTGAACCTGTTTGGATGCACGCGGGATTAGACTAAACCCATTCACGCACTCCACCCTGCACCCCACCATGATGTACGTGTTTCATCCACTCCGTTCATCCATTTTTGAAGATCATTTTAGGGCTTGATATAAAAAAATGATAGGGATATAAGTCTTAGGTGGGCCACACCACAGGACAAAAATAATGAATGAATATTCACCATTAAAATCCTCCTAAGGCCCACTGTACTGTTTATTTGACATCCAATCTGTTGATTTAGTCATAAAGACCCAAATGAAAGGAAAAATCAAATATCAGCTTGATCCAAAACTTTTACGGCCCCCAAAACATTTTTGGGGGTCAAAATTCATTCAACACTGTTTCCTGTAATGTGTTATGCTTGAGATTGAGATTTACTTCATTTTTTTCCCATAACATAAAATGATCGAAAAAAATAGATGGACAGCATGGATGAAACACATACATCATGGTGGGGCTCACAGAGCACCAACTATAGCCAAATCGGTTTCCCAAGTCGTCCCACGCGGAACCACCTTTGTCAGTAGACTGTAGGGATTTGACGGTTCCAAAACGTGCCTGGCTATCCCTCTCCAACCAGGCCCCAAAATGGGATGAAATAACCCTCCATTTCCAAACAGGGGATGGGATGGGTCCTCCTTCCATAGCCGACCTATTACTGCTAACCCTTCATTTCCAAACAGGGGATGGGATGGGTCCTCCTTCCATAGCCGACCTATTACTGCTACTCCCATCCAGCGTGACTGTCCAAACACTCCCTAGGGGTTGACGAGGGTTGACAATAGCATAAAGCGTGTATCACAAGCCAGGGCAAACGACGGAAATTTTGCCATTATCTGTAACAACACTCTTTTCTTCCCATTGGGGAATATTAATATTCTCACCTGAGGATATTTTGACGGTGGACTCCGGATTTTCAGTTTGTGATAGTGAGGCCCACGGTTCAGTGATCCCGACCGTTGCACCTACACAATCAACTACTGATGGACCATGTGTTGAAAATCTACCAGATCGAATGATCCTAGTTTCCTATCGTTAACTTTTTCAATTGGATGGACACGATCACAATATTGGCAGATTGTTGAAGATATTTTTTTTAATGGACCATCTATGGTGAGAGCAGACGTGATGTTCTGAGGGCCCCACCACGATGTATATGTTTTATCCATGCCGTTCATCCATTTTTTCAGATCATTTTATGGGTTGATCCTAAAAATGAGTAGATCTAAATCTCAAGTGAACCACACAGGAAAACAATAGTGATCAAATGTCCACCATTAAAAACTTATCGGCCGCAAGTGTTTTGGATCTAGCTGATTTTTTATCTCTTCATCTAGTTGTGTACGACCTAGTCATTAGCAAGTGCGTCGGTAGCCAAACCGCATCCGATGAGAACTATGGCTGAAAACCATGGACCATGTAAAAGCCAAAAACCCCAGTATACCGTGCATGCTGTGGGTGGAGGATGGTACAACCACTCATGTCACTGGGAAAGTTGGAAGAGATGAAGACGACCGCGCCAGTTCCGGACACGGATTTCCTGCAAAAGGCTTTCGCACGAGGACGCGGATCGAGTGCTACACCGCCCCTCTCCAGCTAGGAACGGCCAAGAGCTTTGAGTGACCACCATGATGTATGTGTCTTATCCATACCGTCCATCCTTTTTTTTTTTTTTTTTTTTCCGTATCATTTTCAGCTATAAGCTCAAAAATGAGGCAGATAAAAGGCTCAAGTGGACTACACGATGGAAATTAAACTCTTACTTTTTCTTTTTCTTTTTTTTTTCCGTATCATTTTCAGCTATAAGCTCAAAAATGAGGCAGATAAAAGGCTCAAGTGGACTACACGATGGAAATTAAACTCTTCCTGTCGAAAACTTCTGGGGGGCCACGGAAGTTTTGGATGGAGCAGATATTTGTGAATTCTCTGCGTCAAGGTTTATGTAATTTTATAAATAGGTTAGATGGAAAATAAACATTACGGTGGGCCCGCCCAAGAAACATTTCAACCTCGGGAATCATTCACTGCTGGTTCCTTTGCTGTGATCCACTTAAGCCTTAGATATGCTTCATTTTTGGACTTGTCCTTAAAATGATACAAAAAAATAAAAAATAAAATGGATGGACGGTGTGGATAAGATCTGTATATCGCGCTGACTGCTCGTAGCTCATGCCCGTTTCCTGCTGGAGATGGGTGTAGAACGCAATCCGCGTCCTTTGGAGGAAGTTGCTGTGGTGGGATGCCAGGTGGGGCCCACCGTGATATTTCTGAGAAATCCATCCCGAAGACCTTCACTAAACCGTGGGGATCCGGATTGGCTACTACCTCGCCTGTCCCTTACTCGGCAGAGGCTGGGGCTATTAGGGAGCACTATGATTCATTCACACCAACCATCTATTTTGTCATATAATTTTAGTATATG
Organism: Magnolia sinica; assembly: GCF_029962835.1. Classification (NCBI taxonomy): domain Eukaryota; kingdom Viridiplantae; phylum Streptophyta; class Magnoliopsida; order Magnoliales; family Magnoliaceae; genus Magnolia; species Magnolia sinica. The sequence goes on along the minus strand of NC_080578.1, from coordinate 47,088,916 downwards.
AGCCTTCAAACATTTCTATGAAGCGTGATGTTTATTTGCCATTAACCTATGACTAAGCTTGATTCAAAACTTCTGCTGCTCCTAAGAAGTTTTCAATTACATCATAGATTTGTGGGGATTTCAATGGATTTGAGGGGATTTCAATGGATTTGATTGTTTGGCATCATAAAGTAACTGGTTTCAAATCCAAGGATTTAAGATCAAAGAAGGGGTTTGAAATCTACTGCAAGAGCTTCTAAATTCCTTACCAGAGTTGCATGTGTATCACGTAAGTCATCATACTATCATTTTATTGGGCACATGTCTCACTAATGACATCCCAAAACAATTAGATTATCAATTGCATTATTATAATTATTTTAATATGATGACAAGAACTATCTGAACATTGTCCATGTAAATTAACCGTTAAATAATGTTGGTTAGTCACTCAAACATGATCTTGTGCTTGTGGTCCATCCGAGACTTGAAATTTCAATATTTTGGGGTAAATTATATATTTCAGTGGGCTTATTACAACCATTGTGTCAAACATTACATACGTTACTAATTAGAGACATTAAAATTGATTTAGTAATTAAATTCAAACCTCTATAAATATACCATGCATAGGTACTTTTGGATTAAAGTTGATTTCTAATTCTAAAAGGATTTCAAATCAGGGGGTTAAATCCATGCTCCTAAGCAGCCCTAAGATGATTCGAACAAATGGATGAATGTTGTCGGGAAAACCTGTACATGGTCCCTCGATGCTCCAGCCTGTGCTGAGTTCAGGACAGGTGGGGTAAGCACCCAATCCTCCTCCATAATGTGGCACACTTATAAGAGATCTAGGTCATTTATCAAGTGGCCCCACCAAGAATATGCTCCCCTTCAAAGGGGGGGTGGGTAGTCATGAGGTGGGAGACACATACAAAGAAAAAAGAACGGCTGGAAATAATCCAACTGTCCAGGTTCAGTTCACCAATGTTTATGTTAGGATGTGGATTGCTTGCAAAAGCCTTTTCACATAAACTTTTTGTGACAAGAAGCTAATTGGGTTGTGATTTATTCATTTACTTATTTAAAAGTCTCTGCTTATCTGTTTTGCTAAATCATGATAAGACATAAATCCAAAAATGAGTAGATCCAGAGCTCAAGTGTGCCAAACGACCAAAAAAGTGGGCGATGATTGCCTCTAGTCCAAACCTTTATATGCCATCTACACCATTAATAAAGTTAGTAGGTTATCATTTGGATAAACTAAAAACACAAAAATATTAGCATGATTTAAAACTTTTGTGGCCCCTTTAATGTTTTAATGGTAGACTTCAATTCTCATGGTTTCCTGTCATCTGGCTTACTTAAGTTTCGCATTTATCTTACTTTTTTACCATGTCCTAATATAATTTGGAAAAATGGATGGATAGAATGGATATTTCACAAGGAAAAAGATACTATAGTCAGAGGCTAGGTTGGGCCATTGTGATACTTTTGATGTTTATGAAAAATCCATCCAGTCTATCCCTTTTTCCATGATAGGAAACCATGGGGATTAAACGCCTACAGTTGAAACCTTAACAAAGCCTCATAAGTTGTGTTAAGTCACTATTTTGGTGTTTTTAGTTCATTCCAATGAAAATAATCTTATGAATAATTTTGATGGTGCATAAAAATTAACATGGACATTAAAAATGTTTGAACCGCAAGCATTTTCCTCCCCACTATTTCTCTATCACGTGACTCACTTGAGTTTTGGATCCAATTCATATTTTATTCCATGGCTTAATATAGAAGAATGGATAAGGGGAATTTCTCACAAACATTATCGCACCCCCATGTTAATCCACCTCCCCACCCTGAGGGGTTGATAATTGGTATGACACGTCAGCAATTTGCAAATTAGGGTTGTCCATTCAGCATGATATTCCCACAGTGGCTCATTCTTAAAAGGCCCACTAAATGAGCGGTTCTGATCAAGGAGGCCCACCAAGGTCACTGATTTCCTGTCGCCCCTTGTGTTAGAAAAATAATTACCGAAAAGGAACAGAGTCAAGCGTGCAGGAACATGTCCATGAACCTGGTTGCATTGCAAAGTACTGATCTGACTATTCAAACTGTGAATTCCATGGCATGAAAATAAAAAATTTTAATGGACAAGATTGTTTGCGGACGGACCAAATACAGCTAGGTGCATGAAAAACTTTCCATAGGCAGCCCACTAGAGCCTGTTTGGCCAGACCGATTCCACAGTATTAGGAGGGATGGGATTACGATATCCTGGGATATGCATGATGAGCCAAACAGACCCAATGAACTTGTCCCGAGATATAAGCAATCGCGTGGATCTTAAAACAATCCACTCACATCACCATCATTACCTTAAAATTGATCACATCCCTTGGGCGGATTGGAAGGTAATATCCCAGGATATGCCGGGCGCGCCAAATAGACCCAGCGAACTTGTCCCGGGACGTAGCAATCCCATGGATCTTAAACCAATCCACTGACACCACCATCATTACCTTAAAATCCATCCCATCCCTCCTAATCCCATGGGATTCGCCCGGCCAAACAGGCCCTAAAGAGCACTTCCACCAACTCATCTAACCAGTGGGAGACGTGGAAATGTATCTGGAAATAAATAATGAGATCAAAATCAGTGGGTCCCACTTATCCAAATCAATATGGTATTGGAGGCTGGTTCTTGCCCCTCTCTCTGTGACGTTTAGAACCATTCATTAGAAGGGCCATCTCGCTCTGATAAATCTTTTTTCATCCATTAAATGAGAAGACAGTTCCTGTTTTATCTGCTCAACTTTTATAGTTGTCAATTTCCATCAGTGATCAGTGCCATTGGTTTTTTTTTTTTTTTTTTTAAATAAAAATTCAACGCCCTTCTCCCAAAGGCTCCAATGTTCTTAGATTCCAAGTCCAAGTGAAAATGTCTAATAAGCTTCTAGAAAGTCACGCGAGTCAATAGCATTAATGTAAAGATAAACGGTCTAGCTCTTCAATCCCTTTCAGTTTCAGTATTTCTAATCGCATTGGGACATTTGGACCGTCCGCTAGATCAACATGGGCCGTCTATTGAGTTAGGCATCAAAATCTCACTGGTGAGAATATCAGATTGATCTATATATTTACCATAGGTTTTTTTTTTTTTTTTTTAATAGCCATCCGTTTTCCAAGCCACAGATGGGTGGTTATGATTATCTGATAAAAGTGATTATCTTGTTTATTTAATCCATGATGGACCAATCAAATAGATGGGTTAAATTGTTGACGGGGCTGTTTTTTTAAATGATCATGACCATTCATTTATATGCTTTTGATCAGATGGTTAAAGATAATTGGATTGGTGTTACTTTTAAAATGGTAGCCCCGTGAATTTTATGCAAGACCTAATGGACGGCCTAGATCTGTTAATTGGACTATGGAAGAGTTCCGTTGCAGCTAAGAGGAGTATAAGCTTATAGCATCACGAGTGCACCGGATCATTTCTCTAAAATAATATCGGTAACAAAGTCAAAAAGACTCTAGAAGTTTTTTTTTAAGTCACGCAAAGCAACAAAACTCTTTGGGGGACCATGTCTTGTAATATGTGAAATTCAGTACGTCCATCAGAGATGAGCCACGCTATTGGGTACGTAGATTGCATTATTTTGTGGGGCATTCAATCACCACCGCTTGGTGTGGTGTGGTTCGCCTGAGATTTGGATCTACCTCATTTTATTATTTTATTTTTTTTGAATTCAATCACCACCGTTCAATGTGGCCTGGTCCATCTGAGATTTGGATCTGCCTCATTTTTAAGCTCTTGCCATAAAAAGATCTGAAAAATGTATGAATGGTGTGTATAAAAGACATACATCATGGTGGATTTCAAATAAACATGATGTTGGGCTTTAGGGAGGTTTCAACGGCGGGCATCACTCTCCCCACTGTTTTGTGTGGTGGGGCCCATTACAGATTTGGATCTGCCTCATTCTTTGGCTCATGCCTTAAAATGATATCTCCAAATGGATGGACGGTGTTGATACAACACATATATCATAACGGGGCTCACAAAACTTGGATGGACGGTGTGAATACAACACATATAGCATAGTAGGGATCAAAAAACTTGGTGACATCGCTTTCGTAGCGAGTCTGGCTACGCAACCTGTCAATGGCTGAGTGCGGATCCTCCGTTTCGTGGAAACTGCGAGCAGCTGAATCCATTATTAATATTGGTCGACGTCACTGTAAGTGCCACGTCACCTGCTTTTTTTAATATATTAAAAAAATTTACATTTCAGGAAAAGCTTAACGCCGTTAGGCGATTTCATTTGGAAATCGGATTGCATACCGACTACGGCGGGCTCTTGCTCTTACCGTACTGAGTAAATTCAGTTGGGCCCACCTTGTCTGTATGTGATCTATTCAGGCCGTCCATCCGTTTTTCCATCTAATTTAAGAGGATGAGCCCAAAATTGAAGTATATCCAAACATCAAGTGGATCATACCACTGTAAACAGTGGGGATAATGATTTCCACCGTTGAAACTTTGCTGGGCCCTACAGTGATGTTTATTTGTCATCCAACCTATCCATAAGATCATACAGGCATGGATGAAGAGAAACAACAAATATAAGATTGATCCAAAACTTTTGTAGCCCCCGAGAAATTTTCAACAGTAAATGTTCATTTCAATTGTTCCCTACGGTGTGGTTTCAAATGTATATGCTTTATTTTTGCCTCAAGCCCTAAGGGCGTGTTTGGGCAGTGGGATTAGAAGGGATTAGGTGGGATGGGATTCATCTAGTCCTGTGCCAATTCCACTCTATGTTTAAGAAGAATGGAAAAGCTTGGAATTAGATTAGGTGGAATTGCATTGGGTCCCGTGTCAATTTCATTTAATTTTAGCAAGTTGTGTAGGTCCCACCATGATGTGTGGGCTATATCCACACCATCCACCCATTTTTCGAGATTATTTTAGAGCATGGGCCAAAAAATCAGGTAAATTTAAAGCTCAAGTGGACCCCACCATAGAAAGCAATGGGGATTGAATTCTTACCGTTGAAAACTTCTTTGGGGCCACATAAGTTTTGGATCTGCCTCATTCTTAGGCCCATGCCATAAAATGAGGTTACAAAACAAATGAACGGTTTAGATATAACACATATTTGTTATTCTAAGTAATTTCAAATGATGGTGGGTATATCCATTCAATGTACCACCGTATTACCAACAAAGCATGGAATTAATCTTATCCCTTGGCAAAGGGGACAATCCCTGCCATGGGTAATAATTATGTTTTTTGAATCCCATCCCACCTAATCCCCTCTAATCCCACCGCCCAAACACGCCCTAAAATTATTTGGTAAGATTAGTAGACGGGGCAGATAAAATACATAAATCATGGTGGACCCAATAGAGTTTACTCAGTACACTGTGCGCTTCCTTCCACTTGGGAATTCAGCTCACGGGTTGAGCAGTGAGACTCGCTACTAAAGTGATGTCATCTAATTATATGGGTCCCACCATGATGTATGTTTTGTATCCACACCGTCTATTCATTTGGAGAGATCATTTTAGGGCTTGAGCCATAGAATAAAACAGATCCAAAACTTGTGTGGACCCCACCACAGAAAACAGTGGATGGAGTCACGCCCACCATTAAAAGCTTCTAAGGGTCAAAAGTTTTCCATCAAACTGATATTTGTATTTTCCCTTCTTCAATGTCTGTGTTAACTTAAGGTCCACCGTGATTTTATTTAAGTTTTCATTTGGAGATTCAGCGCACAGGTGAGTAGCGAGACTCGCTGCTAAAGTGACGTCACGTAGTTATGCCGGTCCCACCATGATGTATGTATGCCAGTCCCACCATGATGTATGTTTTGTATCCACACCGTCCATCCCTTTGGAGAGATCATTTTAGGGCATGACCCAAAGAATGAATCAGATCCAAAACTCGAGTGGACCCCACCACAGAAGACAGTGAAGAGAGTACGCTCACCATTAAAAACTTCTAAGGGCCATAAAAGTTTTCGATCAAGCTGATATTTGTGTTTCCACTTCTTTAATATCTGTGTTAACTTATGAACAGGTTAGATCTCAAATAAAAATCACGGTGGACCTTAGGAAGGCTTCAACGGTGGACATCACTCTCCTCACTAATTTCTATGGTGGGGTTCACTCTAGCTTTGGATCTACCTCATTCTTTTGATAGTGCCTTAAAATGATCTCTCCAAATGGATGGATAGTGTGGATACAACACATACATCATGGTGGGCCCCACAGAACTTGGTGGCGTCACTTCAGTAGCAAGTCTAGCTACTCAATGTGTCGATAGCTAATCCGCCTCCAATTCCTTTCTTCTAAAATTTAATTAGGCCATGTCATCTTACGACAATTTTATAAGATAAAAAAAATATATTTACAAAATCTACTTGATTAGCAAGGAATATTAGCTACGACCCAGGATGAGTGATGTCTGTAGGATCCTCACTGTGGGCCCACCTTGATCTACGCGTTGTATATCTACTCCATCCATCCGTTTTCTCATATTATTTTAAGACTCGACCCGAATCGGTACTTGTGATTGGGTTAGATTCAGTCCGGATTAGTCTAGGACAGACCCGGACTCGGATCGAGTTAGGCATGTTGGACTCGGTACCGAGTTAGGTCGAGCTTGGGTCAGGCCTATTTCAAAACCAAATCGAGTCGGGTCAGCCCTAACTCAGTTTGAATCGACTCGATGCCCACCTTTAACCATGATGGTTGTTTTTTTATCCACACCGCTTATCAATTTTGCCCACTTACATCAAGGCGTGAGTCTAAAAAATAGATAGATCGATATCTCAAGTGGACCACGCCAAAGAAAAAGTGGTGTCTAAACACATACCATAATAAACTTTGTAGAGACCAATGTAATGTTTATTTTCCATCCAACCAACTGATAACGTCACAAAGACATGGATGAAGAGAAAATACAAATATCAGCTTAATCCAAAACTTTTGTAGCCCTCGATAAGTTTTTAATCTTCTAATCACTAATGTTTCTTGTGGGGTGGTCCACTTGAGATTTGGATCTTCCTCAATTTTGTGCAATGATTTGTAAAAATGAATGGACGACATGGATAAAAATACATACATCATGGTGGAGCCAATAGGGCTTTTCTAATAATACACAGTACTGCAATTGGTGGTATATGCTACCAGTGTCTCCTTTGTCAAAGCCACTGGTATGAGCAAATAGTCAATGGATCAGGTGGGCCATACTGTGATGTTTTCTAGAAAATCAACCTGTACCACAAGGTGCGTCACCCCATTTTAGGCCACAGGCCGATAAAATCACTTTTATCTATAATTCAGGTTGACCACATGATTATAAATAGCGTATAGGCAATCCTCACATTTCAAATTGTTTCTGTTAGTCTAGCCCAAGTGATTCATGTATTGGTAATTTTTTTTATTTTTATTTTTTTAATAATCTAGTTGTTGAAGTGGATTTTGATTTAAGTATAATGCTTGACCTTTTAAAATAAAGGGTGGACATCTCTCTCTCAACTATTTCCTTTAGTGTGTATCTTTAGGCTTAATATGAGACTTAATAGCCAATGGTTATAGTGGGTATTACATAAACATCACAGTGGACCCCAGAAAAATTAAGAGTCGAGCTCCATATATATATATATATATATAATCTCTTTACAATTGGAGAAGTATGGGGGATTGAATTTTTGGCAGGGGCCCACCATGATGTGTATGCAAAATCCACTCTGACAATCAGATGTGTAATCATTTAGGCCCGAATCCAAAAAATAAAAATAAAAATAGGTTAACACGAGATTCATGTGAGCCACACCAAAAAAAATATTTGGAAGAGAGACATCCACCCTTGAAACTTATAGGACCCATCATGATAATTATATAAAATGGACACAATAGTTGAAACCTCATCATTTTGTTTAATGGAACCTTATCACTTTGTTAAATGAACCTGTGACTTTGTCTATTGAAACTCCGTCATTTTATTTGACAAGCCACCACTTTATCTAGTGAAATTCTATCACTTTACAGAATAACATTATCACTTTGTCTAATGGAACTAAGTTACTTTATTCGAAAACTCATCATTTTATCAAGCGAAACCCTATCAATTTGTCCGGCAACCCCATTACTTCATCCAGTGAACATCATCACTTTGTCTAATGGAACCCCGTTACTTTGACTAATATTATGTCTGTAACACCTCCGTTCCTGAAACTTGAGTACATTACTCGTTTTCCAAAAACCGAGTGTTAATTTTTAAAGATAGTTTAAATTTTACGTACATTTTTTTCTTTATTAGAGTTAGCAATTTAACGGAATAGAAACAAATTAAGTATAAGAGGGAGTCCAAATATACATAACAAACTAATCAAGTAGCTACCCGAAGGCTTATACAAACCAATGTCTAAAGTTTTTACAATACATGACGGTACAAATTAAATATGAATGAAATCAAGAATAGAGAGTTGTAAGATCATCTAGCTCCTATTCCATGTGAACACCAACATACTCATCATCTGTGTCTCTTGCACACTGAATATGATTTGATAACGTTAATGGCTATCTCAGTGAGGTATAATCCCAAGATTTACTAAACATCAAGATAATTAAGAATAGTTTTCAGGAACAATATATAATGAATAATTTTCATAGTAATAAGATAATTCAATGTGGGCCTTAAATCATGTGGGGCCACCGACAATATAGACCATCCATTGTTTATAATTTTTTCTTAGGCATTAGACAAAGTGACGGGGTTCATTGGACAAAGTGACGGGGTTATCAGACTAAGTGACAAAGTTATACTAAACAAAGTAACGAGGTTGCTCGACAAAGCAACATGATTCCACTAAACAAATTAATAAGGTTAAACGAGACAAAGCAAATAGGGTTCCATTAGACAAAGTTACAGATTGTCAGAAAAAGCGATGAGTTGCCGGACAAAGTAACCTAGTTTCACTAAATGAAGTGACGAGGATGGAAAACAAAGTGATGAGGTTGTTGGACAAAATAATGAGGTTGTTAGACGAAGTGACAAGGTTCACTAGACAAAGTGATTGGGTTGTAAGATAAAGTGATGAAGTTCTATTAGACAAAGAGACTATGTAGTAGGACAAAGTGACAAAGTTCTACTGTATCTAGTAACGGGGTTCTACAGAGAGTGATGAGGTTGCTCGACAAAATGACGGGATTTTATTAGATAAAATGAAAGGGGTGCTAGACAAAGTGACAAGGTCCTAATAAACAAAGTGACGTGATTATTAGACAAAGTAAGGAGGTTCCATTAGACAAAGTAACAATGTTCCACTAGACAAAGTGATGGGGTGGCCAAATAAATTGATAGGGTTTTGCTTGATAAAATGACAAGTTTTCGAATAGAGTGACTTGGTTCCACAAAAAAAAAGTAGCAGCTTGTCAAATAAAATGACGGGGTTTCATTTGACAAAGTGACAGGTTCATTTGACAAAGTGATAGGGTTCCATTAGACAAAATGATGGGGTTCCATTAGATAAACTAATGTATCCATTTTATATAATCATCAAGGTGGGTCCTATAAATTTCAAGAGTGGATGTCTCTCTTCCAAATATTTTATTTGGTGTGGCTCACATGAATCTCGTATTAACCTTTTTTTTTTTTAGATTCGGGCCTAAATAATTATGCATTTAATTTTCAAAATGGATTTTGCCCCACTGGATGTTTATGTAATATACACTATAACCATTAGCTATTAAGTCTCATATTGAGCCTAGAGATACGCACTAAAGGAAATAGTTGGGAGAGAGATGTCTACCCTTTATTTTAAAGGGTCAACATTATACTTACATTAAAATCCACTTCAACAACTAGATTATTAAAATAAAATATAAAAAAATATTTTGCCAAAAATCATACTGATACATGAATCACTTGGGCCAGACTAATGAAAACAATTTGGAAGGCGAGGATTGTTTATACACTGTTTACAATTATGTGGTCAACCTGAATTATAGATAGAACTGATTTTTTTCGGCCTGTGGCCTAAACTAGGGTGACGCACCTTATGGTTTAGGTTGATTTTTCAGAAAACATCATAGTATGGCCCACTTGAGCCACTAACTATTTGCTCATATAAGTGGTTTTAACAAAGGGGACACTGGTAGCATATATCACCAACTATAATACTGTGTTTTATTGGAAAAGCTATATTGGCTCCACCATGATGTATGTATTTTATCCATGCCATCCATCCATTTTTACAAATCATTGTAGTTCATGAGCACAAAATTGAGGAAGATCCAAATCTCAGGTGGACCACACCACAAGAAACATGGATGTTTAGAAGATTAAAAACTTATTGAGGCCTACAAAAGTTTTGGATCAAGCTGATATTTGTATTTCTCTTCATCCATGTCTTTGTGACATTATCAGTTGGTTGGATGGAAAATAAACATAACATTAGGCTCTACGAAGTTTATAATGGTATGTGTTCAATCACCACTATTTCTATAATGTGGTCCACTTAAGATATCAATCTATCTATTTTTAGACTCATGCTCTGATGTAAGTGGGCAAAATGGATAAACAGCGTGGATAAAAAAGCAACCATTATGGTTAAAGGTGTGCATCGAGTCGATTCAAACTGAATTAGGGTTGACCCGATGTAACGGCCTAGATTTCGGGAGCCGAGTAGATACTCGACTCTCGACATCCCGGGTGCCACTTATGCTTTGCGGAAGCAAGATTTTATAATTTGTTTCACCTGACATTTGAGCAGTTCATAGAATTAAAATAGAATATTCGATGTACCCTAGAATAAACATAAATTTTAATGTAAGTAAATCAGTTAACAAGTAAAATACGTCTATCCAGAGTACAGGACTACAGCTGAGGAAAGTTTACAGTTCTAAGAATATAAATGTGTCAACTCAAAAATCTTGTTGACGTCCTGAAAGTGTCCTACATCGGCCCATCTAGCAACTAGAAGTACGAGGACTCCTCCGAGTCTATGTGAGCCTCCTCCAACGCATCAGATTCATAGTACCTGCATCTATGAAAGTGACTAGTTGGTGTTTTAAAACACCGTCGCAGAGTGGGAGTGAGTGATCAACCCAGTGGGTTCCATTAACAATAAGTTACACAAGTTATCAATTCCATGGATGAAGTTAGTGAAAAGCAACAAATCACAAGATCCTAATTACTCTTATTAATGCATATGCATGGTTTCATGATATGATGCATGCCCTCACATCAAACACTCCCTTGAGCGACACCATCTAACGTTCGCAATACCAAACACTCTCTCAATGTGACCTCGACTGCCGAGTCATCAACCTAACTAATGTGATGTAATGATGAGTATGTTAGTCATGTATTTAATTATGTCCATTCATCCAGCAGTTCGGGGAAACTGGTACACCCTAACGAAGTCAATGCCCTATCTCGATCGTTGGGCCTAGGTGGCTGCGGTGGCCTTGTGCCTGCGATCCTTGATCCTTTTGGGTTCGTCACTCCCAGATAACATATACGAAGGTAGATTGTAAGGTGAATCACTCGCGGTCACTACAGGGAGGCTCGTCACCCTAATGTAGGCCGACAACTCAAGCATAGTGTTTTATTCCACCATGCCTGGCTCACGAGGCGGGTTTGTACCCTGAATTGCTCACGGTCACTACGGGGAGGCTCGTCACCCCAGCGTAGGCCGATAGCTCGAGCATAGTGTCTCATTCCGCCATGCCCGTCTCACAAGATTTGTGGATCGCATCATAATTGTTATTAGTGGGTGCTACATGGGCGTAGGGTGCTCAGTATAAGACCTGTATCCTAGCCTATACTGTTCCGTCGACTCCCGCAATCCTTCCCGTCAAATTTCGGCAACCTGCGACCTATGATAGACGTTTACGCACGACCCTAAGTCGTATCCTATAGATTTGAGTCAGCTTGATTGAGACATGTACCATTGCGACCGCACCGCCGCCGCGATTCCAACGCCGCGACTTGCGCATCGACCAGATACCCAGGTCAAAAGATATGGGCCCACGTTTATTTCAAGGAAAAATACCCCACTTTTGCAATCCCAAGAGAATCTCTACAACATGTCCCATCAATTAATCAATCAAAGCTTTCTTTCTCCTCAAGTCAAGCAACCCCAAAGTCAACTCTTTCTCACCCTCTCTCTTACACACCCATACATGTCAAGTACATCATCACCTCACATCCATCACCCATCACTTTCCTTACAACCCTCTCTCTCTCTCTCTCTCATTTCTCATCACATTTCCCAAGCAAGCAAGAAAAACACACGTCCAAGCTCTTCCAAGGTGAGAAAGAGTTGTGTATGGCTCACTTTTCCATCCCAAATCCTTCATCCTAGCCTTTTATCCCTCATCACCCTCCATCAAAGTGAAGCACAAGGAGATCAGCGTTCCAACGGACCGAGAAGATCAAACGATGGGTGCTTCTATAAGCCTAGATTTCTTATTTTTATGATGGGCCAAGTGAGGCCTACCGATTGATAGTATGGATCTCACTTTGGACCCTAAGTTATGGCCAATGGCCCACCTTGATCCTCATGATTATTCTATGATGAGGCTATTCTCTATGGCCCCATCATGATATTTACCTTCCTTGCATGGATAAGGTCATCTAGACCTTCCATTTTGGTGGAAAAAGAATCTCCACCATTGATTTTGATCGGTGGGCCCATATGAAATGGGACCCACTTGATGTATGTTGTAAATCATGGAAGGGAGGGCCCATAGTGGTGGGGTCCCTCCATCACACTTGTGTCCCTCTCTCTCTCTCTCTCTCTCTCTCTCCTTCCTTTATTCATTTTGTGGCCCATATGATGAGTGTATGTGGTGTCCAAACCGTCCATCAAGTGGACCCCATAGCCGTCCAAGCCATGCGGGCCCTACCCTTTGGCGATGGAAAGCACAAATATCAAATTGATCCAAGTCAAGTGGGCCATGTCTATGTGGGACCCACCTTGATTCCATATATATGCACAATCCGTCCAGCGTTCCTGGACGCTGGACGTGCTTACAGAGAACAACAAAAAAATAATTATAATGCTTAGTTTTAAGCTTTTGGGGGAGGGCCACTCATACAGGCTCCACCTTAATGTATGAATTTAATCCACGCCGTCCATCGTACTCTTCAGCTCATTTTAGGCGTTGAGCCGAAAGATGGAGTCAATCTGATATTCTTGCAGGCCATAGTGTTGAAAACAATAGTTGTTACTATTGAAATTCACCTTGATGTTTTTACCCGACAAAACACATCACATGTTGGGCTTGTTTAATCCGTCTTGAGTCCTGGAATCTAGTGGTTGGGCTGGATTCACCTGATGCGGGCCCTGTGTATGAAAAACCATAAAATAACTAGTTTTTCAAAAAAAAAATGAAGAAGCAGCATGCGCTGCTGACGCTGCAGCAGGTGCTGCATTGGCGTGGAAAAAGGCTGGGACATTGGGTCCCAGCCGTGGGCCCCACCATGATGTGTGTAAAGCATCTACACCGTGCATTTTGTCAGGGCCCCTTATGGCAATGGACTTTTCGAAAATCAGCCATATACGACTCTCAGGTGGCCCACATCACAGGGAATAGCAGGATGGAACGTTTGCCATTGAAACCCCTTTTGGGTCCCTGGAGTTTTGGATCCATATGAAATTTGTTTTTTGCCTCTTCATCCGGGTAACCGTATGGATGGGAAATAAACGTTATAGTGGGCCCCATGTGGGACCCACATCATGGATGTATTTGTCTATACCGTCCATCCACCCCAGTAGCCATGCGGCTGCTGCCATGACGTCACCAAGCTCTGTGAGACCCACCATTGTATGCCGTCCATCCAGACGTGGCCCACCCCACACGTGTGGGATGGGGCCACCTTGCACACCTGCGTAGTTTCATCCAGGCCAGCCGTCCATCTCTGGACGTTGGTTGGGCCTGGATGCCTTTTACCTATTACATCATAATATAATATAATATAATATATATTATAATTTATATTATTATATTATATGGTGATATGGATTGGCTGTCTGCCACACGCACCAGCTATATAACTGCTGTGTGGAGCCCACCTTTATGTATTTATATCCACACCGTCCATAATGTTTGGATGGTGCTGGATAATATTTGGATGGTGCCCATTTACATGGATAATGTTTGGACGGTGCTAACTTGGAAAATGTTTGGACAGTACTGATCATCATTAGTGCGGCCCACGTGATGTGGCCCACTTGCCATAGTTATGAGGCCCATGGGTTGAGGCCCATTGTAATGTATTTGGGGCCCATGGGTTAAGGCCCATTGTGATGTATTAGGGCCCATGGGTTGAGGCCCATTGTAATGTATATGGGGCCCATGGGTTAAGCCCCATTGTGGTGTATTATGGCCCATGGGTTGAGGCCCATTGTGATGTATTTGGAGCCCATGGGTTAAGGCCCATTGTAATGTATATGGGGACCATGGGTTGAGGCCCATTGTAATGTATTTGGGGCCTATGGGTTAAGGCCCATTGCAATGTATTAGGGCCCATGGGTTGAGGCCCATTGTAATGTATTTGGGGCCCATGGGTTAAGCCCCATTATGGTGTATTATGGCCCATGGGTTGAGGCCCATTGTGATGTATTTGGAGCCCATGGGTTAAGGCCCATTGTGATGTACTTGGAGCCCATGAGTTAAGCCCATTGTGATGTATTTCGGGCCCATGGGTTGAAGCCCATGGTGATGTATTCAAGGCCTGTTATTGAGGCCTACCGTGATGTGTATGAGGCCCATTGTTGAGGCCCACCTTGACATATATGAGGACCATATGATGAGGCCCATTTGATGTACTTAAACTCATGGGTCGAGGCCCAATGAGATGTATACAAGGTCTATTGCATTGTGTGATTTCACCATGGGTTATGTAATGACATTTATGGTGGGCCATGCCTTGGGAGCAATGTTGGTTTGACGTCCACATTGTAAAAATAATGTTGGTTAAATGTCCGCATTATAACTCTCCCTAAGGCCCATTGATAGGCCCATACTTGTTATGTGTAGGCCATCAAGGCCCATTTTCGTTGTGAGGATAGTTCATCACCATATGAAATGCTTAGTATAACTTTATGATTCATGCCCATACGCATCATATGTATGCCTGATATGAGGAATGTTTAATCATAGCATACGCCATTGGGCAAGTTATTTACAGGACTCCTTATGAGGCGAAGTGCCCATATTATCGCGCCGTATGCGCAGGATTGCTACATGACTGGGTAATGTGACTCATGCATCTTGCATATATGTGATTGATCATTGTATGCCCTAACAACATCAGGGCCGTGGCCTCCACAGACACATCGTGGATGGCCAGATGGGACACCGAAAATACTTGGTTTTATTACTGTAGGCACGTATGATGTCCTTGGGTGAAAATCTCAGAACTTCCTTGGTACCAAGAGATGCTCCAACGTCTAGACCGAGTAGAATATGAGCGCTAGTGCCTATACCATGAGGTTGTGTCTCCCACTGTGTCGTGTTCGGTTGGAAGGGGGTGTGGCCTTATCCGCCCGAGTGAGGGGGTTATAAGTTAGGCTGAGTATGACCAGCTCATAAATGGGTCCGCTATCGACGAGCCGAGTAGGTATTGATAGACTGCTGGCTAGGCGGATAGTGAGGTCTCTTCCATTCACTGGGCTGTGCAGCTAGGGAGGAGGCAGTTGGTGTGAAGTATAATAGACCTTGGTGATTTCCTTAGAGAGCAACCGTACTGATATGGGGACTTATTGAGCAGGAATTGCATATCTATTCATTCATTCATTCACTATCCACTTGGGCTGGTGGTGCGTAACTATTTGTTACATGTACCTTCGTATGACCACGATTTCGGTTGGGCGCGCGACTAACCTGAGATCAGGAGTTTACCACATTGAGTCGGACTATCTAAATTTAGGTATGGGACGTTTGGATAGAAGTCTCTTGTGGTGGACTTTGTAGCCTGCGATGTTACGTACAATCATCTCGACTTCACATTCTAGCATGGTCATTTCATTCACACCGTATATTACATTGCATCCACAGTACTTAGCATTTTGGGTTACTATGTTTTTACACTTATATGGCCTAGATGAGGTTGATGGTATTCGTGGCTTGTCAGGATTTTCATATTGCATTGCATCCTTAACATCTATTATTGTCTTATTATATTTTGCACGCATAGCTTTGGTATGGCTGATAGCACTCATGAACTTACCAGTATATTTCCGCTTACTTTGATATCGTATGATTCATGATCATGTCAGTATTTCCGCTTATTCCGATGATGTATGATTTATGGGCTTTATGGTATACTTGGCACTTATCTTGTGCACACACTTTCACCACCCTCTAAGCTTTTGTAAGCTTATGCACGATAGATGTGTGCAGGTGGTGTTGGGTTGCAGCAGCGTTGAGCTTGGAGCGTTGAGCTATCCTCTGGAGCTTTGATTTCGATATATGTATTTCCCTTTTTACTTTGTATTCAACTAAATATATTAGTGGATATGTGATGATGATGTTGCCTTTATGATTTGGGTATACTTGTGGTTATGCTTCTTATGAGACAAATGTACCTTGAAAAAAATCCTCCTTGTAGGATCCCATGATCGGAACCTGGCGTATATACGCTGGGGGCCGAGAATGGGGTACTATGGAGGCTGTCGGCACCAGGTTCAGCGATCGGGATCCCTGTGAATCCAATTTTCGGGTTTAGGGCGTGACACTTAGGTTCAAACAGGTGTGATCATACATGGTTAACAGACATGGTTGGTCAGTTAGTGGGCCAATTTGTTCAATTCAGGCGAACTATGGAACCCCCAGCACTGGGTGCGAGCATCTTACGTAGTTCAACTACTATCGGCCATCTGTGTTTGACCTAAATTGTTCAGATTGGTCATTGGGCGACATCCATGTTCGACCTAAATTGCTCAGATTGGTCATTAGGCGGCATCCGTGTTCGACCTAAATTGTTCAGATTGGTCATTGGGCGGCCCAACCGATGGGGTTGCCCATATGGGTCTTGTAGTTTCGTTGGCCAACCCAAAAAAGGATTTAATCATTTAATATTATATAGGAGATTATAAACTATTCTTAGCCACAGAAAATTTGGGCATGCATATCAATAAGCATAGGCATTCAACCCAATTGAAACTTATTAATGACATGTAAGCACATTATCCCTAAATCGTCACAAATTTGGGGATACATTAAAATCAATTTCATATGGTAGAATTTGAAGTAAAGAAGGGCGGCAAAACATTGGCTAATTTAAATATGGTTAGGCAAATTTAAGGACAATAACTACCAATAAATTTCATACAAATCAGCATGCACAACAAATTCACACACACAATCATTAATTTCAGCTTACGTTTAATAATTGGCCGCTTAAGACTACTGGTCCGCACCTAAAAATGGTTTAACAGTTCAGAATACCGCTCATACGGTTCTGGTCTCGCAGATTGGCGTATCGAGGCTGTGAGACCCATATCCTAGCCCGTATCGTTCCGTAGGCTTTCGCAGTCCTCCCGGTCGAATTTCGGCGACCCTCGACCTATATTCAACGTTTGCGCGTGATCCTAAGATGAATCAAACATATCGAAGTCGGCTCGACTCGAAACTTGTACCCTAGCAATTGCATCGTCGCCACGATTCCAACACTGCGACTCGCACACCGATGCGATACCCTAGCCAGGAGATGTGGGCTCGCATTCAGTTCGAGAAAACACCGTGCGTTGCAATTACTGAGAGAATCTCTATAATATGTCAAATCAATCAAGTACACATCACCCTCCATCACTCACCCATCCCCAAGTACAACCACCTTTCCCTTAAAGTCAACTCTTTCTTACATAAAGTACTCTCTCTTATACAAATTCATATCACTCATTCACACCCATCACACCCACCTCTCTCTATCATCTCTCTCTCATTCTCCAAACAACCCCAAGAGCTCCAACGTCCATGGCTTCCATGGAGGAGCTTAGTGTGGCCCACTCTCTACCACCCAATCCCACTCTCCAAAATCAATCTCCACCGTTCAAATGCACCCTTAGGAGCTCTAGGATGCATTGATGGAAGAAGAGGTCCAAGCAGATCAAAGGTGGGTGTTTTCTTTTGTTTTGTTTGTGTAGATTTGATTATTTGAGGGCCCACATGTGGTGGGACCCATCTTGATGTATGTTTTGTATCTTGGATGGGCCCATACTGGTGGGGTCCCTCCTGTTTTTCACCGTTCCTCTCACCTTCTCTCTCTCCCTTTTTTTTATTAAAGATGATAATGGGTGTGGCCCACTTGATCTACGGCGTACGGCCGTGAGGGCCCACCTCAATGTATGTGTGCATCTGGCCGTCCATCTGTTGGACTAGCTTGGATGGTGCCAGGCCACCATGATGTATCTGTACTCCATACCGTCCATCTGCAGGTTCCACGCTGCACGTGTGAAAATCGCACACAGTCCAATTGGAGGACGTCAATAGGATGCGTGGACCTCACCAAGAATTTTATACATAATATATATTATGTACATCTTTCATCCACTGCAGGCAGCAGTGCTGCTGACACCGTGAGTGATGAGAAAACACAAATAGCAGTTTGGTCCTGTGGACCCCACCACGATTTATGTGCTTCATCTATGCATGTGAGGTGGCCACGTGTGGACCCCACCTTGATGTGTTGTCTCCATCGTCCAGACCTTGGATGGTGGAGCATGTATTTCATGGTCCATATGGGGGAACCCATCAGACCGTCCAAATGGTGGGAAAGCACCTTGAATGTATGTATTTCACCCACCGTCCACGTGGGATGGTGGGGCCTGCTTGAGGACGTGAGTTGTCCAGACGGTCCAGATTGGTGGGGCCCACATGGGGTATGTGTTTTATACACACCGTCCAGCGTCCAGGGTTCGGACGCTGGACCTCTTTCAAAATAAAAATATAATAATAAAATATTATATATATATATATATATATATATATATATGTATGTGGTGGGCCCCATGTGGGACCCTCCTGTTGGACGGATGGGCAGAGATACCTCAATAGCTATATAGCTATGAAATGACGTCAGTAGGTTATGTGGGTTCCATGTTGATGTATTCATTTCATCCTGTCCGCTGTTAGAGACGGTGGGACTCACCAGACGCTGGACGTACCACCCCCCTGTATTATATAATATATATGCATGTATATTATATATTATTATATAATATAATATTATATTATGTAGGCCCCACGTGGGACCCACCTCACCTAGACTGAGGTAGATTCAAATCTCTGGTGGGGCCACCTTAATGATTATTGTATATCCCAGCTGTCCAGCAGGCTTGGACGGTGGGTACCCACCTATGATGTATGCATTTTAATATCCACACCGTCCATGTATGGACGGTGCAGACCACCGTGATATGTGTTATAACACACCGTCCATCCATCTGGATGACGTGGCCCACCCCTGCATGTGTGGGCTGGGGTCCAACTTGATGTGTGCATTTCACATCACAGTCCAGTGGCTGGACGTGTGCACGGCCCAGATGTATGTTTTGCATCTCACCATCCAATCCCATCCCAAATCGTGTGTTGCCCACCCCACACATGCTGTACATGTGGGATGGGACCCACCTTGATATATGATTTGGTTTTATAGCCGTCCGTCCGTTTGGAATGAGTGGGACCCACCTTACTATATATTTAGTATTCACACCGTCCATTCATTTGATAAGCATGTATGTAGACCCCCAACTTTGATGCATGCATTACATTCACACTGTTCATCCATTTGATGAGATCATCCTAGGACTAAAAATGGGGCAGATCTATCAGGTGGACCACACCGCATAAAACAGTGGAGAATTGAACGCCTACCATTGTGATCCTTTGGGATCAAAGAGGTTCTGGATCAATATGATATTTGTTTTCCTCTTGGTTTAGGTCTTTGTGGCCGGATGAATAGACTGGATGGAAAATAAATGCTATGGTGGGCTACCCTTAATTTTAACAATGGAAATCATTATCACCACTGTTATGTGTGGTATGGTCCAGGTGATCTTTATTATGATTCAATTTTTGGATAATACTCTAAAATGATCTTTATAGATGGATGAATGGTGTAGCGGTTGTAGCCCACTTAATGTATATGAGGTCCATTAGTGCGGCTCATTGATATACCTCACTTGATGTGTATAAGGCCCATGTGTAGGCCTCACCTATTGTGTATTTGAAGCCCATGGGTTGTGGCCTGTTGTGAGGTATTCGAGGCCCATGGGCAAGGCCAGACGTGGTGTGTTTATGGCCCATATGATGAGGCCCATTGAGATGTATTTCCAGCCCATTCGACTTAGCCCATTTGTATCGGCCCATTTGACTTGGCCCATTTAATTCGACCCATTGATGCGGCCCGATGTTATATATATTGGCCCATGAGTGAGGTTTAATGTGATGTGTATACGCCCCATAAGCGAGGCCCATGATGATGTGTATTAGGCCCTTGTGTGAGACCATGGGCCCACTATATGTTGGCCCTATGAGGACCGCTCCTTGAGAGTAATGATAGTTAAATGTCCACATTGTTGGGTAATGATGGTTTAATGTCCACGTTGCAACCTTCCCTCAGGCCTTGTTCAATCCTGATTGTCATGACTGATTGTCGATTCCATTGTCGTCACCGATTTGCCGATTGTGTTTATCGATCGATCCGATTGACGTGACCGATTTACCGACTCCGATTATCGATCGATCCTGATTGTTGTGACCGATTTACCGATTCTGATTATCGATCAATCCCGATTGTCACGGCCGATTGCTAATTCTGATTATCGATTGATCCGATCGTCGTGGCCGATTTGCCGATTCTGATTATCCATCGATCCGATTGTCGTGACCGATTTGTCGACTCTGATTATCGATCAATCCCGATTGTCGTGACCGATTTGCCGATTCTGATTATCGATCGATCCGATTGTCGTGACCGATTTGTCGACTCTGATTATCGATTGATCCCAATTATCGTGACTGATTTGCCGATTCTAATTATCGATCGATCCGATTGTTGTGACTGATTTGCCGACTCTGATTATCGATCGATCCCAATTATCGTAACCGATTTATCGATTCTGATTATCGACCGATTCGATTGTCGTGACCAATTTGCCGATTCTGATTACCGATTGATTCCTATTGTCGTGACCGATTGTCGTGATCGATTACCAATTCTAATTGACGTAACTGATTTGTCAATTCTGATAATCGACAGATTCCGATTTATCGAGGCTGAGTATTGAGGCCGATTTTGATTGGTCGAGGCCGATTGTATAGGCCGATTCCGATTGTCAAGGCTGAGTATCGAGGCCGATTTTGATTTGTCGAGGTCGAGATTGTATAGGCCGATTTCTATTGTCAAGATCGAGTGTCGAGGCCGATTTCGAGTGTTGATTTCATTTTTCGAGGCCTATGTGATGAGGCCCATTGTGATGCATTTGAGGGTCAGGCGATGGAGCCCATTGTGATGTATGTTAGGCCCATGTGAAAGGCCAATTGTCATGTGTATTAAGCTCTTGAGTGAGGCCCATGGCATTGCATATCAGTCCCTTTGTGAGGCATGGGTCCACTATATGTGAGGCTCTATGTGGGCCATTCCTTAGGGGTAATGTTGGTTAAATGTCCACATTGTCCAGGCTGATTGTCAATGCTGATTGTCGATGCCGATTATTGATACCGATTATGAGTATGTGATAGCATTGTATCACGATACATGCCCATACGTATCATCTACATGTTTGTTATGAGATGTGGTTGACCATTGCATATGACATTGAACATGTTGTTATGAGACTCCCAGATAGGCGGAGATTATCTCACATGAGTATACGGTATGCGCAGGATTGATGCATGACTGGTTTATATGACTCATGCATCTTGCATTGTGTGTTGTGATTACTGTACGCCCTAGCGACATCATGGTCATAGCCTCCACAGGTATTTCGTGGATGGCCAGATGGGACACTGAAAATCTGTTCTACATGGGGTGCTATAGATATCCTTGGGTGAAAGTCCTTAAACCCTCTTGGTTCTAAAGGTTGCTTCAACGTCTAGACCGAGTGGATGCATGAGCGTATGAGGGCTGCATACCATTAGGCCGCGTCTCCCACTATGTCGTGGTCGATTGGAAGGGGGTACGGCCTTACCTGCCCGAGAGGAGGGGGCAATGCTAGGCTGAGTCTGACCAGCTCGAGGAATGGGTCCGCTATCGATGAGCCGGGCCCGATATTGGCAGGCGGATAGTGAGGTCTCTTCCACTCACCTTGTTGCGCGCGATAGGGCGGCAATCTGGTTTGGAGTGTAATAGACCCCGGTGATTTTTCAGAGAGTAACCGTACTGATATGTGGACTTATTGAACAGGAATTGTATATTCATTCATTCATTCCTTCACTATCCACTCGGGCTGGTGGTGCGTAACTATTTGTTACGTGTACCTTCGCATGGCCAGGATTTTGGTTGGGCGCACGACTAACCTAAGATTAGGAGTTTATCACATTGAGTCTGACTATCCAAATTTAGGTATGGGACTGGTTTGGATAGAAGTCCCTTATGGTAGACCCCGTAGTCTGTGATACTATGTACTATCATCCCGGCTTCACACTCCAACATGGTCATTCCATTCGCACCGCATATCGCATTACATTCGCAATATATAGTATTTGGGGTTACTATGTTTATGCATTTATAAACCTAAGATTAGGAGTTTATCACATTGAGTCTGACTATCCAAATTTAGGTATGGGACTGGTTTGGATAGAAGTCCCTTATGGTAGACCCCGTAGTCTGTGATACTATGTACTATCATCCCGGCTTCACACTCCAGCATGGTCATTCCATTCGCACCGCATATCACATTACATTCGCAATATATGGTATTTGGGGTTACTATGTTTATGCATTTATACGGCCTAGATACGACTATCAGTATTCGTGGACTCATCAGAATTTGCATATTGCATTTGCATCATCGGCATCTGATATTTGGCTTGCTGTCTCCGCATTGCATAACTGATCTGCATTGCTTCATTAGTATATGATACTGTTTTTATTATATTTCTGCATCATATAGTCTGGGTAAGGCTGATGGTATTTATGGCCCTATCAGTAGGTTTTCGCATTACTCTGATATCGTATCTTGTCAGTATTTCTATTTATTCCGTTGTCTGATTTATGGCATTGTATTGCACACTTGGCATGTCACGCCCCGAACTCGGAAACCGGGCTCACAAAATTCCTGATCACCGAATCCGGAGCCGATAGCCTCCGTAGAACCCCATTCTCGGATCCCGGTACCCATTCACCAGGTTCCAATCCTGGGATACTACAATGAGGATTTATAATCATCAGTCTGATTCATAACGAGCATAACCAAAAGCATAACTCACGAACAATAACCACAAGAACACCACCACAAAATCCACTATGATCAAAAACTTTTGAGTACAATGCGACTGAAAGGGAAAATACAATGTAATAAAAGAAACAAAACTCCAGAAGCTCGGCTGCACGCTCCAATACGGCGAGACTAAGGCTGCGACTGCGTCCTGGTGTCACCTGCACGCATCAATCGTGCATAAGCTTATAGAAAGCTTAGAGGGTGGTGTAAGTATGTGCGCAATATAAGCGTGCTCAAAATGCAAGGTCAGAGTAATGCGGAATCATGGTGATGAGCACATGAATGCAATCAGCCGTACCAAGGCTATGCGGTGCAAGATATGAATGCTATCGGCCATAACACGGCCATGCGATGCGAGATGCAACTCAAGCATGCCAATCCTCAACATGTATCAGTACAGTTCTCATTCTGGATAATCACCGGGGTTCAATACACTCCAAATGGCACTGTCGCTCTCCTAGCCGCACAGTCCAAGTGAGCGTAAGAAACCTCACTATCCGCCTGACCAATAGTCTGCCAATACCTATCCGGCATGTCGATAGCGGACCTATTCGCGAGCTGGTCAAACTCAGCCTAGTATTGCCCCCTACCCTCGGGTGAGAAAGACCACACCCCTTTCCAACCGACCACGACACAGTGGGAGACGCGGCCTCCTGGTATTCGTCCCTCGTGCGCTCATATATCCACTCGATCTCGACATTGGAGTCATCCTCTGGTACCATCGAGTTTAGGGATTTTCACCCGGGGACGTCTATGGCGCCCGTATGCTAGAACCAAACATTTCCGGTATCCAACCCAGCCATCCATGATATGTCTATGGAGGCTATGGCCCTGATGTCGCTAGGGCATACAGTAACTACAATCACACAAATGCAAGTGCATGAGTCACATTATCAGTCATGCAACAGTCCTGTATGTACCATGCACTTATATGGGGCAACTCCGCCTATCAGGGAGCCCATAAACAGTCTGCCCAAAGGCATATGCTATGATCGGTCACTCCTCACATCAGGCATACATATGATGCGAATGATCATGAATCATGGATCTATATTAATCATGTTATGTGGTGATGGGCTCTGATCAAAATGAAGATGGGCCTGGACGGCCTATATACTACAGGTATGGGCCTATTAGTGGGCCTTAGGGAGAATCGTAATGAGGACGTTTAACCAACATTATCCTCACAATGTGGACATCAAACCAACATTGCTCCCAAAGGATGGCCTTCCACAAATCACACATTTCAATGGGCCTTTTGTACATCTTATTGGGCCTCGACCCATGGGCCTCTAATACATCAAATGGCCTCATACATGGGTCTTACATATATCAAGGTGGGCTCTCAATGACGGGCCACAAATGCATCAACATGGGCTTAGTCACATAGGCTTGCATACATCACAATGGGCCTTATACAAATCAAGGTGGGCCTCAACAAGGACCACCAATTCATGAAGATGGGCCTCCACAATGGGCCTTAAATTATCTCCAAAACGGTTGGATAGTCGAATGAAACACATGCATCCTGATGGAGCCCACACTAATGGAGGGTGTGGTTTACAATACTTACATAAGTGGGGCCCACCATAATGCTTATTTTCCACCCAGCCTAAGGCCCAACATAATGTTTATTTTCCACCCAACTTAGGGCCCAACAAAATGTTTATTTTCCACCCAACAAAATGTTTATTTTCCACTCAACTGTTCATAAAACCACGTAGACCAAGGTAGGGCCCACTGTAATATTTATTTGCTACCCAACCGTTCAAAGGGTCACATGGACTTGGGGTAGGGCCCACTGGACTGGGGCCCACTACAATGTTTACTCTCCACCCAAGCTGTTTACACGGCCAGGGGAGCCCACGGTGATGTATATCTATATATATATATATTTATTATTATTATTATTATTATTATTATTATTATTATATTCACGTGGACAGGGAGTCCACTGGAAGGTGGTCCCCAAATCCAGTCCACTCATTATGTGTGTCCCACTGGACTGATGGTCCAGACCAAATTTCAGTGACATCCAAAACTCTGGTAGGCCCCACCAAGTGATTTTACATGTTTTGGCATGTCTTCACATGAATTTAAATGGTATGACCCACCTGAGTTCCGTATAAGGCTGATTTTTGGAGTGGACGTGTGGACTGAGGGGACCCATCAAATGCACGGTGTTGATGGTTGAAAGCATCAAGGTGGGGCCCACAGCTAGGGCCGTGAGCCCCAGCCCGTCCGCCCGTCCGTAGGCAGCGCCTGCTGCGTGCGCTGACAGCAGCAGGTGTTGCTGTCTTTATTTTTATTTTTTATTTTTTTATTTACGGTGGTTTTTAGTAGATGGGGCCCACATAAGTAAGATCCACTCCAGCCACTCGATTCCTCGGTCCAAGACCAACCAAAGGAGTCCAATATGCGGCCCACTTTTGGCGAATAGAAGGGTCAGGGTGGATTTTAATGGTAACGCCGCTACTTCCTATGGTGTAGCCCACCAGAAAAATGGGATCAGCTCCATTTCTTGGTTCAACGCCTAAAATGGGCCGAAGAGTGGAATGGACGGCGTGGATCAGACTCATGAATCAAGGTGGGGCCTGCAGGAGCAGCCCACCCTAAGAGTCATAAGCTTTTTTTTTTTAATTAGCTTGCCAGTACACACCCATTGCCAGTGCACACACTTTTAGCCAACGTCCACGCGTCCAGGGACGCTGGACGATTTACAGACTCACATCATTGTGGTGGGTCCCACGTAGACATGGCCTACCAATATATATGCATATACATATAATATATCTTATATTATATATATATATAAATACATTTTATATTATATATATATATATATTATATATTATATAAAATATAACACACACACACACACATATATATATACATATATATTAAAAGATGCATTGGGCCCATCCAAACAGTGGATGGTGTGGATCATCACCTGCAATAGGGTGGGCCACACCGTCTAATGCCGATGGACGGGGTAGATATAACACATATTGGTGGGATCCACACCATTACAAAGAAAGAGAGAGAGATAGAGAGAGAGAGATATACGGTGAGATAGAGGAACCCCGCCACTATGGGCCCTCTTGATTAAATCACATACATCCAAATGGGTCCCACCAACAAGTGGGCCCTAAAATTTAAAATAATGACAAATCACCCACCTTATTTTCCTTCTTCTTGGTCCCTTAGACTCCAATGCTCCTTAGCTTCAACTTTGATGGAGGTTGATGGGGTTTAGATGGTTGAGATGGAAGATGAGAAGGTGGACCACACTTGGGAGGGAGAGGAAAGCTTGGACGTTTGAGAGGCTTGAGTTGCTTGGAGTTTTGAGAAATGAGAGAGAGAGAGAGGTGATATGGATGGGTGAGGTGTCACGCCCCGAAATCCGGCACCTGGGTATATCCGACCCCGATTCCGTACCCGCAGGCATGACTTATGTTTTGTATGTTTACACTTCATATTCCACGCATATATTGACAAAATAACCTCATTCATAAAATATAATAATCTAAAATTTTAATAATTAAACATTTATTTAAAGAAAAATGTCCATGTTCTAACTATTCAAGATTATCATCAAACACATATCATCGTAATGTTGTCATATTAAATGTTCATTACACTTATTTAGAAAATGGTAAAGAAACAAAATAAATAAAAGAAAATCTCTTTAAGCTCCTCCATGTGATCCCGATCCTGAAATTTTAAAATCCCAACAGGGTAAGCTGCGAAGCCTAGTGAGTAATCTCAACACAGGTTTCAAAATAACCTCATATAACATGAATAAAAGTATTAAAAGATACAATATCTATTTAGGTAAAACAACAAATGAGGAGATCTAATAAACACCAAATTTCAACGTAAATTCAAAGAAACATGAATGAATGAAATCAACATATGATATACTCCATAATAAAAGGTGTGGTTTATTCTTTTTAACGCCAGGGCCAGTTTACACCGGTTGGCCAACACCCGCGCCAATACAACACCTAGCCTGGCAATGGGAACCTCTTGCATGACATGCTCACCCATCCAAAAGGCACTTGGTGAGGGACCCATTTGTACGTTAGCTGGTCAAACTACTACCCTACCGAACCTGGCAGTGGGAACCTTTTGCAATCCTGACATGCTCACCCACTCAAAGGGTACGGTAGATGTTCCAAAAGGTACCAGTTGAGTTTCTGGGACTTTCAACCCAAGGGTCTTAATCGCCCTACCTATTTACGCTTTAGGGATTTTCAACCCAGAGGACTTGATCGCCTCACCTATTTTCTGGTGTTTTATAACTGTTTTAATGATGCATGATTTTAATATTGCATAAATCAAATATTTCTAAATATCTTCAATGACTATTATTCTTTGGTCAATCCATAATACTTGATGTACATGATTTAATAAACTAAAAACAAAATTTTCAATCAATGTAAATTGTATGTAGATAATTAAAATTTTACATAAAAATAAAATAAACATTCAACATAATCTATTAGATCATGGTTAAAATACAATGAAAAAAATAAACATGCAACGTGATTTATTAAATCTTGATTAAAAAGATAAGCATGCAACATGATTTATACGATTTAAGATCTATAAAAAAAATATATATAAACTCAAGATTTTGCAATAACTTTTAACAAAACAAAATCTAAATGTAAATAAATAATATATATATATATATATATATATATAGATAGGATTAACAATAAGACTATAAAAGTTCAATGAAATCATATTAAAGCAATGACAATAAAAATAATAATTTAAACAACATTTTAAGAAGCAGGGTAAGTAATTACGTCAAATTAAAAAGTACATCCAAGATGACAATTTTGTATTACAAGTACAATTGAATTAACAAATAAAATGAATTAAATTAAATTATATAAAGTTTTCATAAATATCAAGTGAGAGAAAACTCACTTTTTCTTAAAAGTATTTTCTTTTTCTTTTTTTCTTTTTTTTTCTTTTCTTCCTCTCTCTTCCTTTTTCTCTCTCTTCTTTTCTTTCTTCCTTTTTCTCTCTCTTCTCTCTCTCCCTCTCTTTCCAACGTGAATGTCCAACAATCTACTTCTCTTTTGTAAGAGTCACACCACATCCCACTTCTCTTCCTTTGCTCCTTATTTATACGGATAGCATCTCACGTGTGCTATTAATGTCTTTTAAAATTTCAGTTTTCTTTCGTTTTTCTTTCTTTCTTTCTTTCTTTCTTTTGGTTTACACCACGTGCACAAATCTAAATGCTTCACATGCATTTATGCTTCCATTTTGCAATTCTTTTCATAACGTTTCTTTTTTTTTTTTTTTTTTTTTTTTTTTTTGCAACGTGGGCTGGTTAAATGCACACATTCACCATGCATCTTATGTGCACCACATGCATGTGCCACATGTATGTGTAAGCTATGATGCATGCATGGCTACTTGTGTGTGTGTGAGAGGTATGTATGTGATGTGTTTGGTGTATGTGTGTGATTGGGATGTATTTGATGGTACATGGATGATGTAGATGGATGGATGGATTAGTGTATAATAGATGGACGGATAGATGTATGGGTAGATGGATGGATAAATGTACGGCTAGATGAGATCGGGGAATGGACTTTGTTATGTACCTGTGGATTATTGGTGAGATGGACGGTCAGTTTAGATGGATGGATA
The DNA here is from genome assembly GCF_029962835.1 of Magnolia sinica. Taxonomy (NCBI): domain Eukaryota; kingdom Viridiplantae; phylum Streptophyta; class Magnoliopsida; order Magnoliales; family Magnoliaceae; genus Magnolia; species Magnolia sinica. The sequence goes on along the minus strand of NC_080578.1, from coordinate 47,059,784 downwards.
AGTATTCTGATGATTTCAGCATATGGACGGTTTGATGGTTGTATTGTTGGATGGATGGTTAAATATATGGTTGGATTTATTAGTTAACGAACAGTTGGATTGGATATGTCCAAATTAATGGTTGAGATTGAACCAATTGATCTTGTAGATCGACGGTCATATCAGGCTAATTGGGTACATTGGTCAACGGTTAAAATTTGACGGTCAAGATTTATTTGGGTTATTACATGAGGTGTGATGGGTGATGGGTTGGGTTGAAATTTTTGAAAAGGGGTATGGTTGTTGTTGAAAATGGGAAAAAGGGGAGTGGTAAGGTGGAAAGAGGGTAGACTTTTGAAAAAGGAGGAAATAGGTTGTTGTACTTGAGGTAAGGCTTGCATTAATGATTGATTGATGGGACTAATTGTAGAGATTCTCTCGAAATCCGTAACGCGCGGTGTTTCTTCGAAATAAACACAGATCGGCATCTTCTTGCCTGGGTATCGGTTCGGTGCGCAAGTCACGGTGTTGGAACTGCGGCGACGACGCGGTCACTATGATACAACTTTTGGATCGAGCCGACTTCGGTGCGCGGGACCCGGTTTAGGATCGTGCGCAAACTCTAGATACGGTAAGAAGGTTGCTGGAATTTGACCGGAAGGACCGCGGAAGCCAACGGAACAGTACGGATTTGGACACGGGTCTTACAGCTCTCCCCTCCAAATAAAAATTTCGTCCTCGAAATTTACACAATCAAAGCAAGGAATCATAACTCATAATAAAAGGAACCAAGGCATCGTCGAATACATATTAGAGACAACATACAACATACAATCAATCATCAAAGAGATGAGGATAGCGCTCTCGAATCTCAGCCTCGCGCACCCAAGATGCCTCATCCACAGAATGGTAACCCCATTGAACCTTCACCAAGGGGATGACCTTGGTTCGGAGGACCTGCTCCTTCCGATCAAGGACACGAACTGGCTGCTCGATGTAAGAAGCGTCCTCACGAACCTCCAACGGCTGCCAATCGATAACAGGAACGATGTCTGACCCACACTTCCTTAACATAGAGACGTGGAAAATGTTGTGGACGCCAGACAACTGAGATGGTAAGGCAAGCCGATAGGCCACAGCGCCAATGCGCTCAGTGATCTCGAAAGGTCCTATAAATCTCGGGGCAAGCTTGCCCTTTGCTCCAAATCTAACTACGCCCTTCATGGGCGAGACCTTGAGATACACATGGTCCCCTACATTAAACTCCAAGGGATGACGCCGGCGATCAGCAAAACTCTTCTGCCGGCTCTGAGCTGTGCGCATCCTCTGCCTGATGATATCAATAACCTCTGATGTCTCCTGCACAAGCTCAGGACCTAGGAGACGCCGCTCTCCAACCTCGGTCCAACAACTCGGAGATCTGCACGGTCTGCCATATAATGCCTCAAAAGGAGCCATGCCAATGGTCGCCTGATAGCTGTTGTTGTATGCGAACTCGGCCAATCGTAGATGCTTATCCCAGCTACCACCGAAGTCAATCACGCAGGCTCGAAGCATATCCTCAAGGATCTGGTTGACCCTTTCAGTCTGGCCATCGGTCTGCGGATGATACGCGGTACTGAGCTGCAAATCAGTACCCATAGCTCTCTGAAAGCTCCTCCAAAACTGAGACATAAACCTCGGGTCTCGGTCAGAAACGATCGAGACTGGAACACTGTGCAGTCTCACAATCTCCTCAATGAACAGCCTCGCAAGCCGGTCCAAAGGCCAAGTAGCACGAATCGCAAGAAAATGTGCCGACTTCGTCAGACGGTCCACGACAACCCAGATGGCGTCATGACCGCGCTGAGTCTTCGGCAAATCCATAATAAAATCTGTAGATACGTGCTCCCACTTCCACGTCGGGACACTCAACGGCTGCAATAGGCCAGGGGGTCTCTGATGATCGGCCTTGACACGCTGGCATGTGTCACACTCGGCCACAAAACTGGCAATCTGGCGCTTCATCCCGCCCAAAAATACTGTCGCCTCATATCATGGTACATCTTCGTCGAGCCAAGGTGGATAGAAAATCACGATCGATGTGCCTCGGTCATAAGGTCTCTGCGCAACTCAGGAATATCCGGGACACACAATCGGCCTCTAAAGCGAAGTCCACCATCAGCACCAATCTGCCAATCTGTCTGACTCTCAGATGCCGCCTCTGCTCGATAATCCTGTAACGACTCATCTGTCTGCTGAGCCTCGATTACCCTTGCGACGAGAGAGGGTTGAATCGACAGGCTCGAAAGCTGAACGATAGAAGACTGCAGACCAAAATCAAAGTCGTACTCTGCTATATCCTCGAGCATCCTCCACTCCTGAATCATCATATGTGCCACCAGGCCTCGTGGCTGACGGCTGAGGGCATCTGCCACCACATTTGCCTTGCCTGGGTGGTACTGGAGGTCAAAATCATAGTCCTTTAGAAGATCCATCCAGCGTCTCTGTCTCATGTTCAGCTCAAACTGAGAAAATAAATACTTCAAGCTCTTGTGGTCGGAGAAGAGCTCGAACCTAACCCCATAGAGATAGTGTCTCCACACCTTCAGTGCGAAGACGACTACTGCTAGCTCTAAGTCATGCATGGGGTAGTTCAGCTCATGAACCTTGAGCTGACGAGACGCAAAGGCTACAGGTCTGCCGTGCTGCATCAGGACAGCACCTAATCCAATACGCGAAGCATCAGTAAATACCACGAATCCATCACTCCCAGAGGGAAGAGTGAGGACAGGAGCGGACGTCAGACGGTCCTTCAACTCCATAAATGCTCGCTTACAGGCATCACTCCAAATAAACTCTGCGCCCTTCCGAGTCAACCTGGTCAACGGGGCTGCAATACGGGAGAAGCCCTCAATGAAACGTCGATAATATCCCGCTAAACCAAGGAAACTGCGAATCTCGGACGCAGTCGTGGGCTGGCCCCACTGACGCACTGCCTCAACCTTCGAGGGGTCCACTGCGACACCCTCCCTGGTCACCACGTGACCGAGGAATCTCACCTCCTCCTGCCAGAACTCACACTTCTCCAGCTTCGCATATAGCTGGTGGGCACGAAGGGTCTGCAAGGCGATCTCTAGATACTGCATATGGTCCTCACGGGTCCTCGAATATATCAGAATGCCGTCGATAAAGACCACAACAAACTGATCGAGATATGGACGAAAGACCTCGTTCATTAGCTGCATGAAGACCGCGGGTGCATTGGTCAGTCCAAAGGACATGACCTGAAACTCAAAATGACCATAGCGCGTCCTGAAGGCTGTCTTCAGGATGTCCTCCTCTCGGACACGAATCTGATGATAACCAGAACGTAGGTCAATCTTCGAAAAAAACTGTGCACCCTGCAGCTGATCAAATAAATCGTCTATCCTCGGGAGTGGGTACTTGTTCTTAATTGTGACCCGGTTGAACTCGCGGTAATCTACGCAGAGCCTCAACGAGTCATCCTTCTTCCTGACGAAGAGTACCAGCGCTCCCCAAGGTGAACTGCTCGGACGAATAAATCCCAACTCACGTAACTCGTCCAACTGACGCTGCAGCTCACGCAACTCCATCGGTGCCATACGGTACGGGGCCTTCGAGGTAGGCACGGTACCAGACACAAGGTCTATCTGGAACTCAATATGACGACGCGGAGGCAATCCTGGAATCTCCTGAAACACGTCGAGGAAGTCGCAGACCACCGGTAACTGATCAATACAAATGGCAACAGGCTCCTCCACGGCGCAGGACATCAAGCAAGATAACGGCTCTCCTCGGGGCTCGGCGATGAACTGAAATTGCGGCAAGCCTGGTATGCAGAATGTGACTGTCCTCGCAGAACAGTCCAAGATAGCGTGGTACTCGGCAAGCCAATCCATGCCCAAGAAAACGTCAAAATCTGTCATCGGCAGCACAAACAAGTCAGCGGGCAAGAAGATATCACTGACAAGAATCGGGCAAGATGGACAGAAACGGCCCAATACTGTGGTCCTCCCCAAGGGCGTCGATACGGTCAATCCCTCACTAGTAGACTCTGTCGGCAATCCAGTCGATCGGCAGAAATCCTTGGACATGAATGTGTGAGAAGCACCAGAATCAAATAATACTCGGGCGATGCATGAAGAGACAGGAAGTATACCCTTGACGACTCCTCCGGATGACTGCGGGTCCTGCTGAGCCGCGTAGAATCTAGCCTGAGCTGGCTGGGGAGGTGCCTGTCCCCTTTGAGGTCCCTGGTGCTGCTGCTGCCTCTACGACGGCCTATCTGCGCCTCTGCTGCGGGTCTCGGCGGCCGAGGTGGTGGGTCGCCGCCGATGGGGTCGCCGTGGCCGAGGCCGCCGCCGAGGTCGTCTTTGGAGAATTTCTGTGGTGCTCTCGGCGGATGTAGGTGAGGCTGCTGTGATCCTCTCGACTGATGTAGATGAGGGAGAGGGCACTCAGACAGGCGGTGCCCTGTCCCACCACATCCAAAACAAGTCTCTGCAAATGGCTGCTGGGGTGGAGCTGGAGGTGCTGCTGGGGCTGTTGGTGCTCTAGCAAGTGGGTGGCTCCTATACCTCTGTGGTCGTCGCTGCTGTTGGGAGCTACTAGAGGGGGTCTGCCTCTTCTGACCCCTCCTCTGATCTCTGTCGGCCTGCGCGCCAGCCCACTCTGTCTCGTAGATCTGAGCCCTCCGTACTACAGCCTGAAAGGTCGAAAGCTCGTGCCCAATCACACGGCCTCGAAGACCGTAACGTAAGCCGCTCTCGAAACGGCGGGCCTTCCGCCCCTCATCATCAACCATATATGGCGCAAACCTCGATAGCTCCACGAAACGAGCCGCGTACTGTGCCACGGTCATATCCCCCTGCACCAGAGTCTTGAACTCCAGTGCCCTCTGGCGTCGAATATGGTCAGGGAAATACTGCTCATCGAATCGATCTATAAAATCATCCCATGTCCAGATGTAGTCAGGTCCTGCGACGCGGCTAACCGAGGTCCACCAGTGCTCGGCCTCGCCCTGAAAAAGAAACACTGCCAACCGAACTCGCTGCTCGGTCGTGCATGACATGGTATCAAAAATCTTCTCCACATCGGAGCGCCACCTCTCAGCTGCTGTCGGGTCTGGCTCGCCTTGAAAACGAGGAGGATCAAACTGTCGGAACTTTCGAAGTAGGGCACTCGCGCGCTCCTGCTCTGCCTGGGCCGGTGAAACAACTGGGTGTTTGCTCTGCCCCTAGAGTGCGACCGTCACAGCCTGCATCATCTGCTGTAACTGAGAAGCACTCACGGATACGGTCGGATCCGTACCGGTCTCTGGTGGAGGAGCAGCATCCTCAGGATGGGCGGTATGAACCTCTGGTAGAGGAGCGACATCCTCAGGCTGGGCAGTAGGAATCTCTGGTGGTGGAGCAGGGATCGTAGGTGGAAGTGCGGGAGCCGCAGGTGGTGGAGCTGGAGTCTCAGGTGGTGGTGCGGGAGTCGATCGGGTCACTCTCCTGCGCGCCATGTCCTACAGGAAAGAGCGAAGGTGCCTATCAACTTAAAGGCTCGTGAAGGCACGCACGTTAAGGATCTGTAATAAAAGATCGCTAGGCTATCCGAACTTAGGACTTAAATCATTCATAGCAGACATGTAATGTTGTTCGTGGTTATTCCCGAGTTATGCTCTGATACCAACTTCTGTCACGCCCCGAACTCGGAAATCGGGCTCACAAAATTCCCGATCGCCGAATCCGGTGCCGACAGCCTCCGTAGAACCCCATTCTCGGATCCCGGCACCCATTCACCAGGTTCCGATCCTGGGATACTACAAGGAGGATTTATATTCATCAGTCTGATTCATAACGAGCATAACCAAAAGTATAACCCACGAACAATAACCACAAGAACACCACCACAAAATCCACTATGATCAAAAACTTTTGAGTACAATGCGACTGAAAGGGAAAATACAATGTAATGAAAGAAACAAAACTCCAGAAGCTCAGCTGCACACTCCAACTACGGTGAGACTATGGCTGCGACTGCGTCCTGGCGTCACCTGCACGCATCAATCGTGCATAAGCTTATAGAAAGCTTAGAGGGTGGTGTAAGTATGTGCGCAATATAAGCGTGCTCAAAATGCAAGGTCAGAGTAATGCGGAATCATGGTGATGAGCACATGAATGCAATCAGCCGTACCAAGGCTATGCGGTGCAAGATATGAATGCTATCGGCCATAACACGGCCATGCGATGCGAGATGCAACTCAAGCATGCCAATCCTCAACATGTATTAGTACAGTTCTCATTCTGGATAATCACCGGGGTTCAATACACTCCAAATGGCACTGTCGCTCTCCTAGCCGCACAGTCCAAGTGAGCGTAAGAAACCTCACTATCCGCCTGACCAATAGTCTGCCAATACCTATCCGGCACGTCGATAGTGGACCCATTCGCGAGCTGGTCAAACTCAGCCTAGTATTGCCCCCTACCCTCGGGCGAGTAAGGCCACACCCCTTTCCAACCGACCACGACACAGTGGGAGACGCGGCCTCCTGGTATTCGTCCCTCGTGCACTCATATATCCACTCGGTCTCGACATTGGAGTCATCCTCTGGTACCATCGGGTTTAGGGATTTTCACCCAGGGATGTCTATGGCGCCCGTATGCTAGAAACAGTATTTTCGGTATCCAACCCAGCCATCCATGATATGTCTATGGAGGCTATGGCCCTGATGTCGCTAGGGCATACAGTAACTATAATCACACAAATGTAAGTGCATAAGTCACATTATCAGTCATGCAACAGTCCTGTATGTACCATGCACTTATATGGGGCAACTCCGCCTATCAGGGAGCCCATAAACAGTCTGCCCAAAGGCATATGCTATGATCGGTCACTCCTCACATCAGGCATACATATGATGCGAATGATCATGAATCATGGATCTATATTAATCATGTTATGTGGTGATGGGCTCTGATCAAAATGAAGATGGGCCTGGACGGCCTATATACTACAGGTATGGGCCTATTAGTGGGCCTTAGGGAGAATCGTAATGCGGACGTTTAACCAACATTATCCTCACAATGTGGACATCAAACCAACATTGCTCCCAAAGGATGGCCTTCCACGAATCACACATTTCAATGGGCCTTTTGTACATCTTATTGGGCCTCGACCCATGGGCCTCTAATACATCAAATGGCCTCATACATGGATCTTACATATATCAAGGTGGGCTCTCAATGACGGGCCACAAATGCATCAACATGGGCTTAGTCACATAGGCTTGCATACATCACAATGGGCCTCATAATATGGGCCTTATACAAATCAAGGTGGGCCTCAACAAGGACCACCAATTCATGAAGATGGGCCTCCACAATGGGCCTTAAATTATCTCCAAAACGGTTGGATAGTCGAATGAAACACATGCATCCTGATGGAGCCCACACTAATGGAGGGTGTGGTTTACAATACTTACATAAGTGGGGCCCACCATAATGCTTATTTTCCACCCAGCCTAAGGCCCAACATAATGTTTATTTTCCACCCAACTTAGGGCCCAACAAAATGTTTATTTTCCACCCAACAAAATGTTTATTTTCCACTCAACTGTTCATAAAACCACGTAGACCAAGGTAGGGCCCACTGTAATATTTATTTGCTACCCAACCGTTCAAAGGGTCACATGGACTTGGGGTAGGGCCCACTGGACTGGGGCCCACTACAATGTTTACTCTCCACCCAAGCTGTTTACACGGCCAGGGGAGCCCACGGTGATGTATATCTATATATATATATATATTTATTATTATTATTATTATTATTATTATTATTATTATTATATTCACGTGGACAGGGAGTCCACTGGAAGGTGGTCCCCAAATCCAGTCCACTCATTATGTGTGTCCCACTGGACTGATGGTCCAGACCAAATTTCAGTGACATCCAAAACTCTGGTAGGCCCCACCAAGTGATTTTACATGTTTTGGCATGTCTTCACATGAATTTAAATGGTATGACCCACCTGAGTTCCGTATAAGGCTGATTTTTGGAGTGGACGTGTGGACTGAGGGGACCCATCAAATGCACGGTGTTGATGGTTGAAAGCATCAAGGTGGGAGCCCCAGCCCGTCCGCCCGTCCGCCACCCGCAGGCAGCGCCTGCTGCGTGCGCTGACAGCAGCAGGTGTTGCTGTCTTTATTTTTATTTTTTATTTTTTTATTTACGGTGGTTTTTAGTAGATGGGGCCCACATAAGTAAGATCCACTCCAGCCACTCGATTCCTCGGTCCAAGACCAACCAAAGGAGTCCAATATGCGGCCCACTTTTGGCGAATAGAAGGGTCAGGGTGGATTTTAATGGTAACGCCGCTACTTCCTATGGTGTAGCCCGCCAGAAAAATGGGATCAGTTCCATTTCTTTGTTCAACGCCTAAAATGGGCCGAAGAGTGGAATGGACGGCGTGGATCAGACTCATGAATCAAGGTGGGGCCTGCAGGAGTAGCCCACCCTAAGAGTCATAAGCTTTTTTTTTTTATTAGCTTGCCAGTACACACCCATTGCCAGTGCACACACTTTTAGCCAACGTCCACGCGTCCAGGGACGCTGGACGATTTACAGACTCACATCATTGTGGTGGGTCCCACGTAGACGTGGCCCACCAATATATATGCATATACATATAATATATCTTATATTATATATATATATAAATACATTTTATATTATATATATATTATATATTATATAAAATATAACACACATATATATATATATACATATATATAAAAAGATGCATTGAGCCCATCCAAACAGTGGATGGTGTGGATCATCACCTGCAATAGGGTGAGCCACACCGTCTAATGCCGATGGACGGGGTAGATATAACACATATTGGTGGGATCCACACCATTACAAAGAAAGAGAGAGAGATAGAGAGAGAGATATACGGTGAGATAGAGGAACCCCGCCACTATGGGCCCTCTTGATTAAATCACATACATCCAAATGGGTCCCACCAACAAGTGGGCCCTAAAATTTAAAATAATGACAAATCACCCACCTTATCTTACTTCTTCTTGGTCCCTTAGACTCCAATGCTCCTTAGCTTCAACTTTGATGGAGGTTGATGGGGTTTAGATGGTTGAGATGGAAGATGAGAAGGTGGACCATACTTGGGAGGGAGAGGAAAGCTTGGACGTTTGAGAGGTTTGAGTTGCTTGGAGTTTTGAGAAATGAGAGAGAGAGAGGTGATATGGATGGGTGAGGTGTGATGGGTGATGGGTTGGGTTGAAATTTTTGAAAAGGGGTATGGTTGTTGTTGAAAATGGGAAAAAGGGGAGTGGTGAGGTGGAAAGAGGGTAGACTTTTGAAAAAGGAGGAAATGGGTTGTTGTACTTGAGGTAAGGCTTGCATTAATGATTGATTGATGGGACTAATTGTAGAGATTCTCTCGAAATCCACAACGCACTGTGTTTCTTCGGAATAAACGCAAATCGACATCTTCTTGCGTGGGTATCGGTTCGGTGCGCAAGTCACGGTGTTGGAACCGCGGTGACGATGCGGTCGCTATAATACAACTTTTGGATCGAGCTGACGTTGGTGCGCGGGACCCCGCTTAGGATCGTGCGCAAACTCCGGATACGGTACGAAGGTTGTCAGAATTTGACCGGAAGGACCGCGGAAGCCAACGGAACAGTACGGATTAGGACACGGGTCTTACATGGCACTTACCTTATGCCCACACTTACACCACCCTCTAAGCTTTCTATAAGCTTATGCACGATAGATACGTGCAAGTGATGTTAAGTTGCAGCAGTGTTGATCTTGGAGCGAGCAGTGGTCTTCTGGAGCTTTAATTTTCGATATATGTATTTCCCTTTCAGCATTGTATTCAAATGATTATATTAGTGGATATGTGATGATGATGTTGCCTTTATGATTTGGGTATACTTGTGGTTATGCTTCTTATGAGACAAATGTACGTTGGAAAATCCTCCTTGTAAAATCCCAAGATCGAAACCTGGCATATGAACACTAGGAGCCGAGAATGGGGTACTACGGAGGTTGTCATCACCAGGTTCGGCGATCGTGATTCATGTGAATCCGATTTCTGGGTTTGGGGCGTGATAGAGGCCCTATGATAACGAAATTAACTTGTAAGGGAACATGCACAAGGTTTGATGATGCTGAATTTTGGAGAGGGTTAGAGGGTTACCTTTCTATCGCCGGTGGGCCGCTTCTATGGCGGCGGAGTTGTGAGCTCCGACACTGGATTGTGATAGGAGAGAGAAAATTTTCAAATTCCAGCTCCTTAGAGCTCCCTCTCTCTCTCTCCTTCTTGTAGTAAAATTTGTATGAGAGTGAAGGAGAGAGATTTTGAGACTTATATAGTCTGAAAATTTGTTTAAATGGCCCTAGAAACTCTTGTTTTAACATATATACCCCTAGTGGGTAGATTTTTGGTCCCTGGGGCCATCCCAGTGGCCCCTTGGCTCATCTGCGCTATGAAATAGGTGTCCCATAGTCAAATGAAGGGTTGTCCCAAGTTTGGTGATAAACGGATGAGTCATTTGATCGCAAGGGCCCAATTTGCGATCAACGGTCACCAATGTTCGATCGGGGTCCCAATTATATGGATATGAGCAAGGAAATATCCCTGGCTCTTGGCCCGAGTTTGATTACAATTCAATGGTTGGAATGTCACAACTTCGCCAAGGAGTGGAAGGTCTATTTCACTTCAGTTTTCAGATTTTAGCCTAGGGGATTTACGTGTTTCAAGCACTTGGCTTTTAGCCAAAGTTGATCAGTTCGGGGCACTTTCTTGGTTCGACACCCGTGATGGACGTCAAGCCCAATGAGACAGACATTATTCTATAATTTCGAAACTAGTGGGCCACTAACGAGCGGTCTGGAGCTCGTTTGAGTAATCGGAGCATTTTTTGAATAATAGGGTAGGGAGATTTCTTGGGCGCAGTTGTTAGGGTCTGGATTAACTAAGTTCACAATGTGGCCTATTCGAAATTAGTAAAAATGGTGAATCAGTCATGATCACTTTAAACTATTGGTTCTTAGGCTAAAGGAGTAAATATGTTGACTTGGTTCATTAGTTAAGATCTGGGCCATAGCTGGCTCGACTTTGCGTAGATCTTTAATTTAGTTACGATTGTCTTGATTAGTCAGTGATGGGTCGGTTAGATTTGGGCCCTAGATGAACAATTCATGAGGCTAGACTTGAGGTTTAAGTGATCAGGTAGATTAATTGGCTTCATACAGTTGGTTAATCAAATTTGTGTGGTTCTTTACTGGTATAACCTACATATAGGCTCACCTCGAGCGTCAAGGGTCAGTAAGTGACGACGTGGGCTAGTTATAAAATAAAAAATAAAAAAATTTGACAATCCAAAATAGCAAAAATCCAGGATGTTACACCCGACTCGATTTAGTTTTGAAATAGGCTCGATCTGACTCGGTACCAAGTCCAGCATGCTTAACCTGATTCGAGTCTGGGTCTGTCCTGGACTAATTTGGGCTGAATCTGACCTGATCACAAGTACCGATTCGGGTCGAGTTTTAAAATAATATGAGAAAATGGATGGATGGAGTAGATATACAACGCATAGATCAAGGTGGGCCCACGGTGAGGATCCTACAGACATCACTCATCCTGGGTTGCAGCTAATATTTCTTGTTAATCAAGCAGATTTTGTAACTATTTTTGTTTATCTTATCAAATTGTTGTGAGATGACAAGACTTAATGAAATTTTAGAAGAAAGAAATTGGAGGGGATTAGCTACTGACACGTTGAGTAGCTAGACTCGCTACTGAAGTGACACCACTAAGTTTTGTGGGGCCCAACATGATGCATGTGTTGTATCCACACTGTACATCCATTTGGAGAGATCATTTTAGGGCATGATCAAAAGACTGACGTAGATCCAAAGCTGGAATGAACCCCACCATAGAAAATAGTGAAGAGAGTGACGTCCACCGTTGAAGCCTTCCTAAGGTCCACTGTGATTTTTATTTGAGATCTAACCTGTTCATAAGTTAACACAGATATTAAAGAAGCGGAAACACAAATATCAGCTTGATCTTAAACTTTTGTGGCCCGTAGAAGTTTTTAATGGTGAGCATACTCTATTCACCGTTTTCTGTGGTGGGGTCCACTCGAGTTTTGATATGATTCATTCTTTGGCTCATGCCCTAAAATGATCTCTCCAAATGGATGGACGGTGTGGATACAAAACATACATCATGATGGGACCGACATAACTACGGGACATCACTTTTGTAGCGAGTCTCGCAACTCGACCTGTGCACTGAATCCCTAGATGAAAACTTAAATAAAAATCACAGTGGACCTTAAGTTAACATAGACATTCAAGAAGGGAAAACACAAATATCAGCTTGATCAAAAACTTTTGTGACCCGTAGAAGTTTTTAATGATGGGCGTGACTCTCTCCACTGTTTTCTATGGTGCGGTCCACTCGAGTTTTGGATCTGATTCATTTTATGTCTCATGCCCTAAAATGATCTCTCCAAATGGATGGATGATGTGGATACAAAACATACATCATGGTGGGACCCACATAACTAGGTGACATTACTTTAGTAGCGAGTCTCATTACTCAACCCGTGTGCTGAATCCCCAAATGGAAGGAAGTTGATTGCCTAATGAGTAACTCACTACATTAGCTTACTGAGTAAACTCTGTGGGGTCCACCATGATTTATGTATTTTATCCGCTCCGTCCATCAATTTTACCAAATAATTTTAGGGCTTGAGACAAAAAATGAAGCATATACAATGTTCAAATGGACCACACCATAGGAAACAGTTGAATTGAATGTTTACCGTTGAAAATTTCTTGGGGTCTACAAAAGTTTTGGATCCAGCTTATATTTGTGTTTTCTTTTCATCCATGCCTGTATGATCTTATGAATAGGTTGGATGACAAATAAACATCACTGTGGGGCCTGACAAGGTTTCAACAGTGGAAATCATTATCCCCATTGTTTACAATGGTATGATCCACTTGATATTTAGATATACTTCAATTTTGGGTTCAACCCCTTAAATTAGATAGAAAAACGGATGGACGGCCTAGATAGACCACATACATACAAGGTGGGCCCAACTGAGTTTACTTAGCACGGTAAGAGCAAGAGCATACCATGAGCGTACCGTAATCGGTATGCAATCCGATTTCCAAGCGAAACCGTCTAACGACGTTAGACTTTTCCTGAAATGTAATTTTTTTTTAATATATTAAAAAAACCGGTGATTTGGCACTTATAGTGATGTGGACCAATAATAATATTGGATTCAGCTACTCACTGTTTCCACAAAACAGAGGATTCGCACTCGTTAATAGCTAATTTGCACCCGGCAGACATGTACTGAAAAGTAGGGGTGCAGATTAGGTACTACCCCCGCCCGTGCAAAGCTCAAGATAGGCTAGACATGTAGCCCCTATATTGGTGGAGAGTGGTTATGTCAAAAGGCAGAGGACACATCAGCAAACGGAGGTGTTAGCTCGCATTTGTACTTGGGTCCATGAAGAACCTCAAATGTCTCTTTTTTTTTTTCGCTTTCTACCTATTTCCAAGGATGGATTTTCTAGAAGTTCTTATGGAAGGATGCTGGGTGGGGCCCACAACCATTTTTTTGGAAATCTACTTCGTTTATCTGTTTTGAGATCTCATTTTAGCACAAAAGACTAACAATGTGGTGGATCCAAAACTCATGTGGGCCACATGAGAGGAAAAATTGGAGAAAGACATACCTACCATTGAAACCTTCTTGGGCTCCACCTTGATGTTTATATGCCATCCAAACCGTTTATAAGGTCATTAACTGTAACGCCTCGTGTTTTCAGGACCTAAGTATATGACCCGTTTCCCAAAAACTCGAGTGTTAACTTATAGAGAACCAAATTCCATATATATATATATATTCAACTATCATTCAGAATTTAACAGATAAGTGTAGAGTGGACAAATCAACATTAAGAAAAATTTACAATTACATTTAGAATGTACAAGAGGTTGCCCATAATGACTTATACAAACCAATGTCTCTGAACTTAACAAGTACAAGATTTACATGATTTGATGCATGAAAAATAATAGAAAGCATATAAATATACGCCACAAGACTGCACAGCTCCTCTTAGCAATATAGTCGTGCATCCCTGGCACTTGTACCCAGCTCCTCATTAGTCTGAACCTAAAAATCACTTAAGCCACCTGTGCTACTTATACGGTTATATATTTGATGGATGAGTGACCAACTCAGTGTGAATTTTTCTCAAGATTACACACCACCACCTCAGACAAGCATAGCATGAAAGCAACAAGGAAATTAAAACATAACAAAATGCATTCTTATTATATGCAAGGGTGCGTGAATGCAATCATCGCCCCGGGAATGCTCATCTGTGCGGACAGTGAGCTCGTCACCCATGTAATCATCGACCTGGGGATGCTCATCTAGTCGGACAGAAGCTGGCCGTTAGCGAACCACATCACGTGCGTACATCACGTACCACATAACGATTATCTATCGTACATCACGTACGTTAGCGATAGATGTTGGTATGTGCCATGCATACATGCTTAACCAAGCTATTATTAGTCCATTTACAATTAGCTGATTTAGTAAAACTCAAGGTCACTACGGGGGCTCGTCACCAACGTATGTCGACGGCTCGGGCATAGTGTCCCATGACCACCATCCCCGGCCCATGAATCTATCGCCTTAGGGTATGTATAAAACTCATCAACACCTGGCCAATCAATTCTCAATGTATGGAAAATACCATCATATGTTGAGTGGAAATAACTGTCAAAGATGCTAAAATACGATGATTAAAAGGAATCGATAGGCTTATCTTAAACACAAATAAGCAGTGGTGATAAACAACGTCAAGCAGTTCATGCATCCCAAAATCAAATAGGTGGATTCACCCCATAGATGGTAAGTCCCATGAATAAATTGCCACTAACATAACCTCCATGTTGAGGGTCTATTTTTAGCACAATCAGTCTCATTACACCCTGAGTACGGACTCTCTTTCTTAAATAGAGGTTCACCTCAAACAAGAGAGATTTCAATTCACGTGTGTTTTGCAAACAGTACAGTAACATATCTAACTAGCATGGAGATCAAGTATCGAACTAGGATGTCACCCTAATAGAGTATAACCTAAGTACAAGTGCAAATACAATTCAAAAATTATTAAATGAATCAAGGTCTAGCATATGCATTTGATATTCATGATCAATTCTTAACATATATCCAAGTAAACTAATCATATAATTAATCAAGCTCTAAGATATCATTCATAATCAATTTTAAAAGATATCATTGATCTAATTTAGAGATGAAAAGCTTAAGGGGAAAAGTCATCACCTTATACTTTGAATCGCCTTCTAGTGTCGCTAAGTGCTTGCGTCCTTAGAATTTAATCATACTACAAATCATGAACTTGTATAATCAGATCTAAGTTCTACGCACTACCTAGGTTTAAGATGATAACCTAGGGTTTGAATTATCTACCTTAGGATTTTTAATGTAAAATTAGGATTTTCATCTTAGGGTTTAGTCTTAAACTTAGATTCTAGGACCTAAGCTCTAGTTGGTGTGCTAGTAATAATTTAATCTTAATAATTATAAGATAATTATTAGTGTTAGTGTTATAAATTATATTAGCTAACATATCCATAATGATGGTTCACAAGTTCATATTTAAATGTACTGACATTATCTAACATTCTTATAATGACTGATAACCTCTTAATAATACAAGTAATAATAATAGAATCTTTACTAATGATAATATAATAAGGACTAAAATTAATAATTGTATTAACAAGAATTGTACTAATCCCGTAATGAAAATGATGATATTTTTTAATGATGATAATAATAGCTATCAATACTGAACCTATTCATGATAATACTTGGTAAATAAAATATAAATATCTAATGATTATAGGTTTGTTTATAACATCCAATATTAGTACGAAGAACCAGCCAATGGTTAATGTAAGCCCTGTATCCTACTCCGTACCATTCCGTAGGTTCCTGCGATCCTCCCGATCGAATTCCAACAACCTTCGACCCTTATTCGATGTTTGCGCGCGATCATAAGCCGAGTCCTGTAAATCAGAGTCGGCCTAACCCGAGACCTGTACCCTAGCGACCGCGCCGTCGCTGCGGTTCCAATGCCGCGTTTTGCGGGCCGAGGCGATACTTTGGCCAGGAGATGTGGGCCCGCGTTCAGTTCGAAAAAAACACCGCGCATTTGCAAACCCAAGAAAGATTTCAAATCATATCCCATCAATCACACCTCATGTCAAGTACACATCACCCCATCCCCAAGCAACCCCTAAAGTCAACACTCTCTTACACAAAGTACACCCATCACTCACCTTTTCACCCATCACACCCATCCCTCCCTCTCTCTTACATCACCCCTCTCTCTCTCTCTTTTCTCTCTCATTCCAAGCAACCCAAGGAGAGAAGCCAACGTCCAAGGCATTTTCCAACATCATGAGAGCTAGGTGTGGCCCACCTTCCTACCTCCCATCTCCACCATCAAAGCCTCATCTCAACCGTTGGATCACACTCTTTGGAGCTATAGAACGCGTTGATGGAAGAAGGACAAAGAGATCTTGAGGTGGGTGTATTTTATTTTATTTTATGATTGTGAGGTTTTGATGATTTGAGGGCCCATATATGGTGGGACCCACCTTGATGTATGCAATGTATAGGAAGGGCCCATAGTGGCGGGGTCCCTCCTCTCTCACATTCATCTCTCTCTCTCTCTCTCTCTCTCTCTCTTGATGTGTGGCCCACCTTGAGGATCTTAGTAGATCCACGCCATCCATGTGGAGAGATCATTTCAGGCTTGGGCCCACTGTTTGGACAGACCTAGCAATGCAGACTGTCCAGCTTGCCGGTAGCCCTGTGTGAAGGGAAAGCACAAATATCAGCCGACCCAAAACTTTGTGGGCCACCCTCATGGACCCCATTGCGACATATGGGCTTTATCCTCACTGTGATGTATTGCTGCTTCAACGGTTCAGATCAACAGTAGGTTGTGGCCTGCGCCGTAGCAGCAGCAGCAGGGCCGTCCCCTGCTGACCGCTTGGATGAAGGAAAGGCGCAAATATCAGCCTGTCTGGAGCAGGTGGGCCACACGTGTGAACCCACCTGACATTTGCATGTCATCCATACTATCCACCGTCCGTGGATAGTGGAGCCTGCATTGATGTATATGTTGTATCCACCGTCCAGCTGTTGGACGGTGGTACACACCATGATGTATTTATTCCGCATCTAGACCGTCTATCTGTTTCACTAGGTGGGATCCACTGCCTTATGACATCAGCAAGTTACGGGGGTTGCATCCACACCGCTCGTCTGTATGAACCCACCTGACATGTCTTTCATCCAAGCCATCCACCGTCCGTGGACGGTGGAGTCCATCTGCACGTGAAATCCACACCATCTGAGTGGATTGGCTGACGTACCAATACAGCTAATAGCTGCTGTACTGATCATATAGAACAATCAGAGGGTCTGATCGTGTTGCATCTATACCGTACATGTGGGGCCACCTTGATGCTTATAGTCTATCTGGACTGTCCGTACATGGGCCCCATGTGATGTACATGTTTTCTCCAAGCCATCCACGTGGGGTGGGGCCCACCTTGAGATACACAGCTGGGAACGGATTTGTTGTAGTTTAAATTATATATATATATATATATATATATATATACACACACACACACACATAGTAATCATAAATATATATATTATTACATGTGATGGGCCCCACGTGGGACCCACCTGCCTGGAAGGGATTGGCTGGTGCATCTCACACCAGCCATATACATGTTGTAGTGACGTCACCAGCCTTGTGGGCCCATCACGAGGTACGATTTTATCTGCACCGTCCACCCACGGCAGCCCTCCATGATGATGTGCATCATCCAGCCGTCCGTGTGGACCCCCACCATGATGTGTTTGTCTGCACCGCCCAGCTGGGGCGGTGCTGCACGTGTTGGGCATGCTGGACATGCTGTACGTGACACGTGGGACCCACTTGTATGTGTTGTATGCACAGCCGTCCACACGTGGGGTTCACATTCATCTGTTGCATCCACGCCACCCATCTGCTGGATCCACCCTATCCGCACGTGTGTTGTGTCCAGCACATGGATCCCTCCCTCGTGGCCCACCTTGAATGATGTATTCTATATCCCAGCCGTCCAGCAGCTGTTGGGCGGTGGGTACCTTCCATGATGTGTGTGAGGTGCCCTGGATCGCACCATTTTGCATATTTTTCATCCACACCGTCCACAGTGTCTGGACGGTGCTGGTAGAGTTTTGGATGATATTGTGAGGCCCTGCAATGATGTCGGCAATGATGTATGTGTTGATCTACACCGTCCGTCCAAAGGGCCCCACGTGATGTGTATCTTTTATCCAGGTTGCCCATCCAGGGCTGGGCGCTGGAGCATATGTTTATATATATATTCTGGTATATATCTGGTGGGCCCCACCCACTGTGAAGCGGATTGGCTGATCTACCGCATACCAGCTATATAGCTGCCGCGTGCACCATGTGGGTGTGATCCACACCGCCTACCTGTGCGGCTCACCTTAATGATATGTTGAATATTTGCTCCGTCCATGGCACGTGGGACCCACCCTGATGTATATGCTCCATATCCACCCGTCCATTTGTACGAGTGGCGTGAGGTCACCCTGATGTATTATTATATCTAATCATCCGTATGCTTAAGGACGTGGACCCCACTAGAATGTATGTGGTTCTCCAACTGTCCATCTGTCCAGGGTGGTGTGGGAACCTGCCGTGATGTATGTATTTACCGCACCACCCATTGGCATGTGGGGCGCACCATGATGGACATGTTTCAACCACGCTGTCCATTTGTTTTGCTAAACCATGGGTTGCCCCATTTGGCCCACTTAATATATATGGGGCCCACCTGTTGTATGAGGCCCATGCGATATATTTGAGACCCGTGTGATGAGGCCCACCTGTTGTATGAGGCCCATGCGATATATTTGAGACCCGTGTGATGAGGCCCACCTGTTGTATGAGGCCCATGCGATATATTTGAGACCCGTGTGATGAGGCCCACCTGTTGTATGAGGCCCATGCGATATATTTGAGACCCGTGTGATGAGGCCCACCTGTTGTATGAGGCCCATGCAATATATTTGAGACCCGTGTGATGAGGCCCACTTGTTTTGTATTTGAGTCTCATGTGCGGGGCCCACTTATTGTGTATTTGAAGCCCATGGGTTGTGGCCCATTGTGATGTATTCAAGGCACCTGGGCGAGGCTCAATGTGATGTATTCATGGCCTATGGGCGAGGCCCAATATGATGTATCTGAGGCCCATGAGTGAGGCCCATTGTGATGTATTCGAGGTCCAGGTGATGCGGCCCATAGTGATATGTATGCGGCCCTTGTATGAGGCTCATTGCGATGTGCATTAGGCCTTCGTGTGAGGCCATGGGCCCACTATATGTTTAACCCTATGTGGGCCACTTCTTGGGAGCAATGTTGGTTAAATGTCCACATGGATGGGCAGTGAGGGTTAAATGTCCACACTGTGACATTTTATTAGGCCTAATTAGGCCCTTTCTCATCATTCTCTAGTATGTTAACCCAATGAGTGGGCCCCATTGATATTGTTTGGTCCATCATCGGTCGTCCATCTATGGACCTCGCCTCGCGTCGAGACCGATTGCTGATTAACGATCGAGGCCGTTTATCTCGACCGATTGCCGATTAGCGATCGAGGCCGTTTATCTTGACCGATTGCCGATTAGCGATCGAGGCCGTTTATCTTGACCGATTGCCGATTAGCGATCGAGGCCGTTTATCTTGACCGATGTGCTGATTCCGATTATTGACCGATTTCAATTGTCGAGGCCGATTATCGGACCTATATGGTGTATATGCGACTTGTAGTTGAGGCCCCTTTATCTCGACCGATTGCCGATTAGCGATCGAGGGCGTTTATCTTGACCGATTGTGGATTAGCGATCGAGGCCGTTTATCTCGACCGATTGTGACCGATTGCCGATTAGCGATCGAGGCCGTTTATCTTGACCGATTGCCGATTAGCGATCGAGGCCGTTTATCTTGACCGATTGCTGATTAGCGATCGAGGCCGTTTATCTTGACCGATTGCTGATTAGCGATCGAGGCCGTTTATCTTGACCGATTGCCGATTAGCGATCGAGGCCGTTTATCTTGACCGATTGCCGATTAGCGATCGAGGCCGTTTATCTTGACCGATTGTCGATTAGCGATCGAGGCCGTTTATCTCGACCGATTGCCGATTAGCGATCTAGGCCGTTTGCCGATTAGCGATCGAGGCCGTTTATCTTGACCGATTGCCGATTAGTGATCGAGGCCGTTTATCTTGACCGATTGCCGATTAGCGATCGAGGCCGTTTATCTTGACCGATTGCCGATTAGCGATCGAGGCCGTTTATCTTGACCGATTACCGATTAGCGATCGAGGCCGTTTATCTTGACCGAGCGATCAAGGCTGTTTGTCATGACCGATTTGTTGATTCCGATTATTGACGGATTTTAATTATCGAGACCTATATGGTGTATATGCGACTCGTAGTTGAGGCCCTTTGTGATGTATGTTAGGCCTATGTGAAAGGCCTATCGTGATATGCATTAAGCTCTTAAGTGAGGCACATGGTGTTGTATATTTGGCCCTTGTGTGAGGTCATGGGTCCATTATATGTTAGGATCTATGAGGGTCATTCTTCGGGGGCAATGTTTATTGAATGTCCATTGTCGAGGTCGATTGTCGATGCCAGTCATTGAGACCGATTATGAGTATGTGACTGCATAGCATCATGATACATGCCCATACGCATCATCTGCGTGTTTGTTATGAGATGTGGTTGACCATTGCATATTTCATTAGGCAGATTGTTATGAGACTCCCTGATAGGCGGAGGTTATCTCACATGAGCGCACGGTATGCGCATGGTTGATGCATGACTGGATTGTATGACTCATGCATCTTGCATTGTGTGCCCTAGTGACATCAGGGCTGTAGCCTCCACAGGCATATCGTGGATGGCCAGACGGGACACCGGAAATCTGTTCTACATGGGGTGCTATAGATATCCCTGGGTGAAAGTCCCTAAACCCTCTTGGTTCCAGAGGTTGCTCCAACGTCTAGACCGAGTGGATGCATGAGCGCATGAGGGCCGTATACCGTTAGGCCGCGTCTCCCACTGTGTCGTGGTCGGTTGGAAGGGGGTACGGCCTTACCTGCCCGAGAGGAGGGGGCAATGCTAGGCTGAGTCTGACCAGCTCGAGGAATGGGTTCGCTATCGACGAGCCGGGCCCGATATTGGCAGGTGGATAGTGAGGTCTCTTCCACTCACCTTGTTGCGCGCGATGGGGCGGCAATCTGGTTTAGAGTGTAATAGACCCCGGTGATTTTCCAGAGAGTAACCGTACTGATATGTGGACTTATTGAGCAGGAATTGCATATTCATTCATTCATTCATTCACTATCCACTCGGGCTGGTGGTGCGTAACTATTTGTTACGTGTACCTTCGCATGGCGAGGACTTCGGTTGGGCGCGCGACTAACCTGAGGTCAGGAGTTTACCACATTGAGTCTGACTATCCAAATTTAGGTATGGGACTAGTTTGGATAGAAGTCCCTTGTGGTGGACCCCGTAGCATGCGATACTACGTACTATCATCCCGACTTCACACTCCAGCAGGGTCATTTCATTCTCACCGCATATCACATTGCATCCGCAGTACTTAGCATTTTGGGTTACTATGTTTCTGCACTTATATGGCCTAGACGGACTTAGTAGGATTTACATATTGCATTTGCACCCTCGGCATTTGATATTTGGCTCTCTTTGACTCCTCATTTGTATAGTTGATTTATATTGCGTACTCTGATATTGTATGACTCGTGAACTTACCAGTGTCATTCCGCTTACTCTGAAACTTTATCTTGTCTGTATTTCTATTTATTCCATTATATGATTTATAGCATTGTATTGCAAACTTGGCACTTTCCTTGTATACACACTTACACTACCCTCTAAGCTTTCTATAAGCTTATGCACGATAGATGCGTGCAGGTGATGTTAGGTTGCAGCAGTGTTGAGCTTGGAACATGCAGCGGTCTTCTGGGGCTTGATTTATTTATTTTTATTTTTATTTTTATTCTCTTATTGATGTATTTTCCTTTCAGCATTGTACTCAAATGACTATATTAGTGGATATGTGATGATATGTTGCCTTTGTGAATTGGGTAATTTTGTGGTTATGCTTATTATGAGTTAAATGTACATTGGAAAATCCTCCTTGTAGGACCCCAGGATCGGAATCTGGTGTATGGACGCTAGGAGTCGAGAATGGGGTACTACGGAGGCTGTCGGCACTAGATTCAGCAATTGAGATTCTTGTGAATCCGATTTCTGGGTTTGGGGCGTGACAGTTAATCATACTTGATAATCACAATAATCATGGTCACGGTCTTAACCCAGGGTTTAGATTTGCTTAATTCTAGGATTTTGATATAGAATTAGGTTTTCATCTTAGAGTTTAGTTAAATGCTTAGGTTCTAGGATTTGAACTATGATATATGTGCAGCTTAAATACAATATAATAATATGGTTAGTTACAATTTAACGTTAATGCTACAACTAATATTTGTGACCATGGTAATAATTAGTACTACAATTGTAATAAAATAGTATAACCTATTATTAGAGATAATATTTTCAAGTGATGGATACCATGCTAATATCATTAATGGTATTCTCATTTATGATAACTAATATTAGCATAACACGCTAATAGTAAACCTTATGGTGATAATTAATATTATGATCTACTATGATAATATTTAAGAGTGGCAAAACAACATGCTAGTATTTAATAACGATATTATTTTATTTTCTTATCCATAATAACCATGCTTAGAATAGATAATTGCTAATGGCTATGCATTTCTAACATTAACAATCCTAATCATGATAGAAGTGGTAATGATGCTAATTGAAATCAAGAGAATTTCGGTATGGAGAGAAAAGGTGGACTCACCTTGTTCGTGCCTCCCAACTCAGCCAGCGCCTCGACTCAACTCATGTGGATCGAGTCGACTCGGCAGCTACACCAAGAGGAGACGTCCCACACCTTCTCTTCTTCTTCTCTATTCTCCTCCTCCTTTCCTTCTCTTTTCTTTCTTCCACATGCTGGAAATCCAGCTAGAGCCTGGACCAGGCCAAACGCAACTCGACTCGGTTTTAGCCGAGCCAACTCAGCAACAACCTCCTATCCACTCTCTCTCCTTCGTTTCATCTTCTCTCTCTCTCTCTCTCTCTCTCTCTCTCTCTCTCTCTCTCTCTTCATTTTCTCTTAGTTAGGAAAAGGTCCAGTAATGGCTGCTAGACTCAGTGGCATGAGTTCAGCCAACCCAGGGACGAGTTGCATGGCTTGGACCCAATTGAGTCAGGTTAGTGTAGCCGCACCAACCCTACTCTCTTTTTCTCTTTCTTCTCTTTCTTTCTGTTTTCCATTGGCATGTCCAGCAAGGATGCTAGCTGAAACTCACCCAGTAAGACTTAAACACAATTGCCACTCCCCCCACTTTTGGACCTAGACTCGGTCGAGTCAGCCACGAGTGGCACAGACTCGACCCGAACTTGGTGTGGCAAACGGCTGCACTTCTCTCTCTACTCTCTTCCCTTTTCTTTCTTTTTATTTTCCTTTCCATGTCCAGATAGTGTTTGCCCATGACTAGACCTGTCCATCTCGAACTCGG
The DNA here is from genome assembly GCF_029962835.1 of Magnolia sinica. Taxonomy (NCBI): domain Eukaryota; kingdom Viridiplantae; phylum Streptophyta; class Magnoliopsida; order Magnoliales; family Magnoliaceae; genus Magnolia; species Magnolia sinica. The sequence goes on along the minus strand of NC_080578.1, from coordinate 47,035,921 downwards.
ACGAGTCAGTCATGGTGGTGCGATGCAACAGCAACACGACTCTCCTTCTTTCTTCTTCTTTCTGCTTTGTTTCTTTCTCTTTTCTTCCTTCCTTTTCTCCCAACACCATCACCAGCTAGTGAGAGTCCGGAAACGGCATCCCCAACCATTTCTTGCTTGGTTTGGAGCGGCAGGGAAGATGACGGCCATTAATGGCGGATTCCCTCCCGCAGTTTCTTCCTTCAATCTGACAGCATGGGATGGTTCGTATGGACCTTAATTAAGGAGCTTATGGATAAGCTCATTTGAAGCTCTAAGAAGGTTTGGGTGGTGGGTTCGGAAGGAGGAGAAAACGACCATTTTCGAACCGCCACAAGAAACGGAAGGGGATCCTGCTGCTACTGTTTGATCCTCTTCCTCATATAGAAAACTCTAGTCCTAGCTGGACCGTTTGATGAAAAATAAACGGTCAGGATTGAGCTGGTTTACATCGGTCTCCAGATATGGCTGGTAAAACCAAAACTGTCACGCCCCAAACCCGGAGATCGGACCGTCTGTGGTTTCTCTTTACTGTGGGTAGAAAGCCATAAGGCGGTCTGGAATGGACGGTTAGGACCTATCCAAATGGATGGCTGAGAATGGAGGATCCATCCTCACCCGGATCACCAGACTAGCAACAACAAGAGGTTGTCAAATCTAGAAAATATGTGCGTTGAACCTACTTACACCAGATCTCGTGCTCGCACATGTGCATCCCAAAATGCGAGATGGGTTGGGTTTTGGTCGAGCCTAATCCCTAAACGTGATGGACAGTTTGGATTATCCCAAGGTGGCTCGCATTGATCACAGACAATCAGTTTTAACAGGGCTGAAAGCACAAATCTACCTCACATAGTCCAGTTGTGCCCATCTCTGTGTGCACGTACGGGGCCCATCACGTGAGGTCTTGTTTAGATTTTGTTCAGCCTCGCGTTGTGGACATGATGTACGGTTATGATCGTCTTGATGGTTCCTCATGGTGGGCCACGGTGAAATCAAAACGGACGGTTCGTTCAAAATCACGCTAGCGGGAGAAAAGTGGAAGAAGCTTTTGCCTCTTTCAGCTAGGCACGGGTCAGACCTGATTTAACTAGATCCTTGGTCTGGTGCACCTGTGGTGCACCACTCTTGGTGTACACACACAATAGGTGTGGGGCCCAAAATGATGGTCTGATGAAATCCTCTCCGTTAATTTGGTTTCACGGGTCCAATTAGGACCTTTGGCCAAGGATGAGGCAGATCCCAGGCTTAGGTGGGCCATAAGAGCTGATTCCTAGCTCTAACGGTGACTTCCCTTTGATCTAACGGTTGGATCATCCCGAGATTGAACGTCAATGGTTAAAAGATCCTAATGGGCCATTTGTAAGGCTTTCACTATATATTACTAACCAATAATAATATTAATATAAACTTTATTACTATTGTATATTACTTATAATTACAATGATTAAAATCTCATACATATATAAATATAATTTTAATATTAACATATTACTATATAGATGCTATTGATTACATATTTATTAATATATAATTCATAATATACAATATCATACTATTCATATATATGAAATGGAAATTATACAATATCATATTCAAAATTGCATTGTTAAATAATATACAATTTTATTAAAATATCTAATAATTTTTGTATACATATTTATAAAAGATATTTAATACTACATTAACATTTATAATTCGATTATATATTATAAAATTACTATTCATTATGTTTAGTTAATATAATATTATTTTCATAATATTTTATATACATTAAATATATACATATCACTTTATTACAATATATTTTCATACATTTCTATATGATAAATGAATTATCAAAATACATCTATAATTTTTTTGATCTATATTTGTGTAAAATTTATAATATAATAAATAATAAAGAAAAATAATATACTTATTAAATATTACTAGATGGTTTGGTTCATCTATCGAGGTAACCAAAGTCCTAACAACGGGTTATGCTAATGGTTTGATGGTTTGTCTCGAACGTCAACGGATGGATGGGCCAGCATATAGACGGGGACTGTTTTGAAACGATCAGATTTAAATTGAAATGAATGTGAATATTTAAGTCGGTTAGGTTTGTATCAATATTGAATGGTAACACTCGAGTACTAGAGAGTACTGGGTGTTACATTAACACTGGAATGAAATGGAAATACAAAAAATTTAGCCTGAAACAAATCTTTTATGGTCATAAGAATATTTCAATGGTTCTTACTGAATCCCCACTGTTTTCTCTCGTATGTCCCACTTGAGTTTTGAATCCACTTCATTTTTTGTATAATGTTGTAAAATGAGATCTCAAAATGGATGAACAGTGTAGAATTCCCACTAAAATGGCAGTGGGCCCCACCCATCATCCTTTCGCAGAAACTTCATGCGAAAGGCTTTTGAAGGAAATTCGTGTCCCCTTTTCCCGTTCAAGTAGGAAACGGCTACTGATAGGTTGAGTAGCGGGACTGCTACTGAAGTGATGTCACCAAGTTCTGTAGCCCCACCATGATGTATGTTTTGTATCCACGCCATCCATCCATATGGAGAGATCATCTTAGGGTAAGATCCAAAGAATGAGTCACATCCAAAGCTCCAGTGGACTCTACCACAGAAAACAGTGGGGAGAGTGATGCCACCGTTAAAAACTTCTAAAGGCCACAAAAGTTTTTGATCAAGTTGATATTTGTGTTTTCCTTTCTTTAATATCTTTGTTAACTTTTGAACAGGTTGGATTTTGAGAAAACATCATGGTGGGCCTTAGGAAGGTTCAACGGTGGACATCAATCTTCCCTCTGTTTTCTATGGTGGGGTCCACTAAAACTTTGGATCTGCCTCATTCTCTTACTAATTCCTTAAAATAATATCTCCAAAAGGATGGAGGTTGTGGATACAACACATACATCATAGTAGGGTCCACAGAACTTGGTGATGTCACTTCCACGTCGTCCATCTATTTTTGTAGATCATTTGATGGTCTGAGACCCAAAATGAGGTATATCCCAATCTCAAGTGGACCATATTACAGGAAACAGTGTTGAATGAATGTCGACCATTAAAAACTTTTTGGGGGCCATAAAAGTTTTAGATCAAGCTGATCCTTGTTTTTAGTTTCATCTGGGTCTTTATGACCTAATCAACAGATTGGATGTCAAATAAACATTATAATGGGCCTTAAGAGGATATGTGTAAGACCCGTGTCCTAGTCCGTACCATTTCATAGGCTTCGGCGGTCCTCCCAGTCGAATTTCAGCAACTCTCGACCCGTATCCGACGTTCACGGGCGAGCCTAAGCCGGGTCCTGCATATTGAAGTCGGCATGACTCAAAATTTATACCTCAGCGACCGCGCCGTCGCCGCGCTTCTAATGCCATGACTTGCGCACCGAACCGATACCCAGGCAAGGAGATGTGGGTCCACATTCATTCCAAAGAAACGCCGTGTGTTGCAAATTTCGAGAGACTCTCTATGATATGTCCCATCAATCAATTAGTCATCCAAGTCAAGTACACACCATGCCCCAAGTACAACAACTCATCCCTCCTTTTTAAAAGTCAACGCTCTCTCTCCCCTCACCACTCCTCATTTTACAAAAAATCGAACAATACCTTACTTCCCATCCCCTTTTCCTTACAACCACCACATCACCCTTCCCTTTAATATTCTTTTTCTCTTTCTCTCATTCTATCTCTACTCTCCCAAGCTCCATACGTCCAAGCCTTCTTAAGCAAGCAACAAGTGTAGCCCACTTTCCCCACCCTCTCATCTCTCATCTCCACCATCAAAACCTCATTAACCACCATTAAAAGTGAAGGCAAGGAGTTTACAAGCCTAAGGGAGCAAGAAGGAGGCTAATAAGGTGGGTGATCCACCGTTAATTCTTATTTTAAGGCCCACTTGTTGGTGGGACCCATTTTGATGTATGTAATGCATCCATGAGGGGCCCATAGTGGCGGGGTCCCTCTATCACCATCTCTCTCTCTCTATGATGTTGATGATGATGAAGGGGTGTGTGGCCCATCTAGTGTGTGTGTCCCACCATGGAGCATATATTTTATCCATTCACCTTCATGTAGGACCCGCTTGATGGATGTATTAGATCTACACAATCCATCCCATTAGTGGGCCCGAACGAAAGGAAAAATACAAACATCATGTGATCCAAACAAGTGGGCCACGTGCATGTGGGACCCACCGTTATGCTGTGTTGATCCATGCTATCCAGCGTCCCTGGACGCTGGATGTGAGGCAGGGAGTGGCTAGCATGGAGAGCGTGTACTGACATGGGTGTGTACTTACAAGCCAAAAAAAAAAGGAGAGCTTTTGGGGTAGGCTACTCATGTAGGCTCTACCTTGATGTAAAAATCAAATCCACACCGTCCATTTCATTTCTCAGCCCACTTTAGGCGTTAAGCCAAAAAATGAACCCAATCCGATTTTCTGGCAGGCCCTGGCATGAAAAACAACATTTTTCACCTTTAAAATCCATTAGGACCCACCTTGATGTCTTTACCCGCCAAAAACATATTGCATATTGGACTCGTTTGATCCGTCATGGGCCATAGAATCTAATGGATGGAGTGAATTCTTAAGACACGGGCCCCACATATGAAAAACCTCGAGAAAATAAAAAAATATATAAAAAATAAGGCATGCTGCTGCGGTAGATGCTGCTGCTGTCAGCAACGTGCGCAGGCGCTGTTGGCGGGCAGACGGACGGATAGCAGGACCCGCGGTCCCAGCCGTGGGCCCCACCATGAGGTGGTTTGGACATCCACACCATGCATTTGGGAGGCCCACTTAGGGCAGTGGGCCACCCCAAAAATCAGCTTCATCCGGAACTTAAGTGGCCCACACGGTAGGAAACAGTGGTGATTGACGTCTGCCATTGAAACCCTTTTGGGTCAGAAGTTTTGAATTAATATGAATTTGTTTTTCCTCTCATCCGGGTCTACATGACGTTATCAACAGATCGAGTGGAAATAAACATTATGGGGGGCCCCACGTGAGACCCATTGATGTTTGTATGTATGCCCACCCTGTCATCCATTTGGTGGGAACCACCTATGATTTATGTGCTCTATCCGCATTGTCCACTGTTTGGACGGTGGGACCCACCATGATGCATGTGTTGCATCTCAACTGTCCAACAATTTTGAAGATAATTTTAAGACTTGAGACAAAAAAAAAAAATAGATCCAATTGTCAGGTGGACCACACTACAAAAAAAAAACAGTGGATTGAATGCCTACCCTTCAAACCCCTTTTGGGTTACAAAAGCTTTGGACCAATATGATTTTTGTTTTCCCCCAGGTCCTTGTGACCATGGGAATAGTCTGGATGAAAATTAAATGGTGGGCCCACTGGAATTTAATAATGGGAAATTATTATTACCACAGTTAGTTATTTCCCCCAGGTCCTTGTAACCATGGGAATAGTCTGGATGAAAATTAAATGGTGGGCCCACTGGAATTTGCTTCATCAGTATATGATATTATTTTTATTATTTTTCTGCATCACATAGCCTGAATAAGGCTGATGGTATTTATGGGCCTATCAGTATATTTACGCATTACTCTGATATTGTATGATTTATGGGCTTATCAGTATTTTCTGCTTACTCTAATTACTTTGATATTGCTTACTTGGCACTACCTTGTGCACACACTTTCACCACCCACTAAGCTTTCTATATGCTTATGCACGATAGATGCGTATAGGTAATATTAGGTTGCAGCAGCATTGAGCTTGGAGCATGCAACGGACTTATGGAGCTTTGATTTTTGACATATGTATTTTCTTTTCATCATTGTATTCAACTGGTTATAATAGTGAGTATGTGATGATGATGTTGCTTTTGTGATTTGGGTAAACTTGTGGTTATGCTTCTTACGAGATAAATGTACGTTGGAAAAAAAAATCCTCATTGTAGGATCCCAGGATCGAAACCTGGCATACGAGCGCTGGGAGCTAAGAATGGGGTATTACGGATGCTGTCAACACCAGATTCGACAATCGGGATTCCTGTGAATCCGATTTTCGAGTTTGGGGCGTGACAATTTTAATAGTGGATATCCAATCACTATTGCTTTCTCGTGGCATGGATGATCTAGAAAAATGATTTAGAAAAATAAATGGACGGCATGGATGAAACACATACCGACCACTAGCTATTGGCTGGTGGCAGAGGGAGCAGCCAATCCGTTTCCTACTTAAATGAGGAAAAGGGGACACGGATTCCCTGTGAAAGCCTTTTGCATGAAGTTTCTGCGCAAGGATGATGGGTGGGGCCCACCGCCATGTTAGTGGGAATTCTACTTCGTTCATCCGTTTTAAGATCTCATTTTACGATATTATACAAAAAATAGGTGGATTTAAAACTCAAGTGGGCCATACGAGAGAAAATAGTGGGGATTCAGTGAGAACCGTTGAAATATTCTTATGGCCATAAAAGATTTATTTCAGGCTAAATTTTTTGCATTTCCATTTCATTCTAGTGTTAATGACCTTATAAACGGTTTGGATGGCAAACATCAAGGTGGAGCCCAGGAAGGTTTCAACGGTAGGTATGTCTTTCCCCAATTTTTCCTCTCGGGTGGCCCACTTGAGTTTTGGATCCATCTCGTTGTTGGTCTTTTATAATAAAATGAGATCTCAAAACAGATGAACGGAGTAGATTTCAAAAAAAAATGGCCATGGCCCCACCCAGCATCCTTACACAAGAACTTCCCAGGGAAGGCTTTTGCAGGAAATCCGTCCTTAGAAATAGGTAGAAAGCAGAAAAAAAAGAGAGGTGTTTTAGGTTCTTCCTGGACCCAAATGCGGGCTAACACCTCCATTTGATGATGTGTCGTCTGCTTTCTGTTATAACCGCTCTACAACGGTGTAGGGGCTATATGTCTAGCCTGAGCTCTGAACGGGCGGGGTAGTACCTAATCCGTGCCGGAAAAGTAGAGGGTTGCGAGACCTCCAGTGCACTGGACGGCCCGGTTTTTGGGCGCAGGAGCATGCATGATGCACCAGACGCCCCATCTCGTGTGCAGTCATACACACGTGCCATTGTGACCAACGGTAGGATCATATGATTCTATGGCCGGCACGCTTGACCAAGCCCTAGCACTAAAATCTGGGCGGTGGGCCAAATGTACGGGATGCATGTAGACCATTGGTTTTTTTTTTTTTACTAACTGTACGTGTCTTTCATGCCATCGCAGCCTTACTGACAAATGGACCAGCCTTGTTTTTGGGGCAGGGAATGCTCAAAATGGGCCTTACCTGATGAACGGCCTTGATGACACACACATTTGCCATTTTGGCGCGCAGCTGCAAAGTCCCTGCCATCTCACTCAGCTATTAGCATCTCATAAGTACCACACGTTACGTGTTTGTTACACGAGCCGACACGTACTGGATTAGCACACGACTGGGGGATTATAGCCGTGGAATTGACCACTGTAAATACCACATTTTGCCGAGCGTCTTTTGATCCCTCCCAAACTTACTTTCCCAGTTTAAACCTCTCACGTACGGAACAATTGAGGACGAAAATACCCTTACTTTTCAAACGTACTTCTTTCACCAGTTTGCCTCGCTCCATTTCCATGGAAAAGAGACAAAAAACCGTTGTTGTGGACGAAATATCCCTGCCTTGGATCGCACCTCCTCTCAACTTCTGCAAAACCCTTTTGGTTTGGACGGAAATACCCCTGCATTGGAACGCACCCCCTTCACACGTCATTTTCTGAATGTTATAAAAATGGTCCCTCCACGGAAGAAAGCACGCACCACGTGTATATTTTAATATATTGCCCTTAACAGAGTAAATTTTTGTGGGCCATTGAACTGTTGGATGAAGCTTGCAACTGGGTTTTCGGTTCATCCATGTATACATCATCATATGAATATGATGGATTACAAGTAAAACATTATTGTGGGGCTTAGCAAGGTTTCAAAGGTGGAATCAATGTTTCCTATGGTATGATTCAGTTGATATTTGGATATGCTACGATTTTGGGCTCAAACCCTTACTTTAGATGGAAAAACAGATGAACGTCATGGATAGTCCACATACATTCAAAGCAGACCCATCTCAGTTAACTCAGTACGATAAGAGCGTATTGAGCAAACTGATTTCCAATTTGCGAGAGTTCTTGGTCCATTTGACATACTTCTCAGCAATAAGCTCGAGTCGTCGCCGACATTTTGGGTTCATGATTAGTGAAATTCCCCAAGCAATTCAAGAATTTGACAGAGAAATGATAAAAATATGACCGAAAACTTCCACAGATTCATGTAATGTAACAGAAAATTTTATGAATCGCTCAGTCAATTTCATTAACTGCTCGGTCAACTTTATTGAAGTACTAGTTGAATATCATGTGAAGCTTATTCAATTATGTGTTAGGCTAGTTCAATTTCATTTAAAGTTCATTCAAATTCATGTTAGCCTCACTGAATTTTATGTTAGCCTCGCTGAATTACAATTTAGCGTCGCTCAATTTCATGTTTCCCTCGCTCAATTTCTAGTTTGCCTCGTTGAATATCTAGGTTGCCTCGCTCAATTTTTAACTTCCCTCGCTTAATTTTCAGTTTGCCTTGCCCATTTTTCAGATTCCCTTGCTCAATTTCTATTTTGCCTTGCTGAATTTATAGTTTGCCTCGCTCAAATTCAAGTTAGTCTCGCTCAATTTCAAGCTTGCCTCACTCAATTTTTAGTTTGCCTCACTCAATTTTCAGTTTGCCTTGCTCAATTTCTAATTTGCCTCGCTCAATTTCTAATTTGCCTTGCTCAATTTTCAGGTTGCCTCGTTTCAATTTGTCTCGCTTAATTTATAGTTTGCCTCGCTCAATTTTCAGTTTCTCTCGCTTAATTTCTAACTTGCCTCGCTCAATTTCTACTTTGCTTTGCTCAATTTTTAGTTTGCCTTGCTTAATTTTTAACTTTCCTTGCTGAATTTCTAGTTTGTCTCGCTCAATTTCTAGTTTGTGTTGCTGAATTTTTAGTTTACCGCCATGAATTTTTAGCTTGCCTTGCTCAATTTCTAGTTTGCCTCACTCAATTTCTAGGTTATCTCGCTGAATTTCTAGGTTGCCTTGCTTAATTTCTACGTTGCCTCGCTCATTTTGAAGCTTGCCTTGCTCAATTTTCAGCTTGCGTCGCTCAATTTTCAGCTTGTCTCGCTCAATTTTCAGCTTGCCTCACTCATTTGCTAGTTTTCCTCGCTCATTTTCTAGCTTGCCTCTCTCATTTTCTAAGTTGTCTCGCTCAATTTCTAGTTTGCCTCGCTCAATTTCATGTATCCCTCGTTGATTGATCTTCAAGATAAATGTCTCCATCCCACATTATCTTTCACTTAATTCCAGGTGTTCTTTTTGTAGATTTCTCAAACTCTATTCTCACAGTACCAACAAATTCATCGATGAACATATCCTCCCCAGGTCCTTCTGAAATAGACCTTTAGCTTGCCTCGCTCAATTTCTAGTTTGCCTTACTTAATTTCTAGGTTATCTCGCTGAATTTCTAGGTTGCCTTGCTTAATTTCTACGTTGCCTCGCTCAATTTTCAGCTTGCCTCGCTCAATTTTCAGTTTGCTACGGTCAATTTTCAACTTCACTCGCTCAATTTCTAGTTTGTCTCGCTCAATTGTCAGTTTGCCTCGCTCAATTTCAAGTTTGTCTCGCTCAATTTCTAGTTCCCCTCGCTTAATTTTCAATTTACTTCGCACAATTTTCAGCTTGCCTTGCTGAATTTCTTAGTTGCGTCGCTCATTTTCTAGTTTGTCTCGGTCAATTTGTAGTTTGGCTCGCTCAATTTCACGTTTCCCTCACTAATAGATCTTTAAGATAAACGTCTCCATCCCACATTATCTTCCACTTAATTTTAGGTATTCTTTTTCCATATTTGTCAAACTCTATTCTCACAGCACCAACAAATTCATCAACGAACATCTCCTCCCCAGGTCCATCTAAATTTAAGTCTGTGATGGCGCCATTAGGCATTAGAGTTCGGAACTTGAACACTTCCTCTCCATGTTCATCTGAGGATTCTACAATAGACCTTTAGCGAGGCCTGCTATATGACGTTTGTCTCACTTAATTTATAGTTTGCCCGACTCAATTTTCATATTCACTCCGTCAATTTTCAGTTTCAGGCGCTCAATTTCTAGTTTGCCTCGCTCAATTATAGGTCGCCTCTCTCAATTTCTAGTTTTCCTCGCTCAATTTTCACTTTGCCTTGTTCAATTTTTAGTTTTCCTTGCTCAATTTCTAGTTTTGCCTCGCTTAATTTATAGTTTGCCTCTCTCAATTCCAGCTTCCCTCACTCAATTTCTAGTTTATTCTCACTCAAATTCAAACTTCCCTTGCTCGATTCCATATTTCCCTCGTTGAATTTTTAGTTTTACTTGCTCAATTTCATGTTTCCCTCACTCAATTTCTAATTTGCCTTGCCTAATTTCCAGTTTGCCTCGATCAATTTCATGCTTGCCTCGCTTAATTGAGCTTGAGATCTGAAGCTCGCTCAAATTCATCAAGTACTTGATTGTTTTCAACTATGTCTAATTTTTTGCAGTATAATTCACTAAATATGCAGTGAACTTTATTTTTGATATATTTTGTAATTCATGTTTATAGGTGATGATTCTTCTGCTCAGTTCCCAAACCCATCCTGTAAGTGTTCACTGAAATGGTGGTTCGACACGGTGAAGGGTGCATTGGAGAAGCATGATAGTCGGCTAAGTCTGTTCAGGCGATCCCCATTTTCCTTTTTATTGCACCTTTCGTCTTTTAGATTTATAAGGGCTTTATTTCACATTCTTTTTGTAAGATACAAAGGTGATCTTATATTTGAGATACGCGTGACACGGTTGCAGTTCACGGAGATAGACTTCACCCTTATAACGGGGCTTAAGACTGGGAAGCTTACAATACCGAAAAAGTGTCCCATTAGGAGTACATTAATATACAAATACTTCAAATAATATCCAGTTTTAAAGAAGCACTTAGTAGATGTATTTCAAAAATTAGTTGGTTTCTTAGGGGAACTGATTCGAAAACCATGTGTAACATAGATTATATGTACCTAGTAGACTCCATAGAAGATTTCTATAGTTATCCTTGAGGTAGTTTGTCCTACAATAAAATGTCGCAAGGGGTCGAAGGTTCCTTGAGGGCATCAGGTGCGGTTTGCTACAATGTATGCGGCTACGTCTTTCCTCTGCAAGTAAGAACTCTTTCTTTATTCTACATAATTATAGCCTATAGTCAATTTTGGATTTTTAACCTTGTGCAATTTCATTATAACAGATATGGGTCGTAGAGAGATTGTCGGCCCTCCGAGAGTAAGTTATTTCGTATGTTCCCTCGCAAATTCCACACTTCATTCAATATCAAGGTTGGAAGGGTTAGAGGCACAACAAAATATATGAAAATTTTGAGAGTAAAGCTGTAAGTATTAGATTTCTCCGCCATTCACTTTTCTTAATTTAACAATTATGCTCTTTATATTAACATTAGTCTGGGTTCAGGTGAATGGGAAACGGACGCCGTGTGCTTGGTCCGTGATAGGTTTCAGGTGAGATGTTATGAACGTTTAATCATCTTTTTAATGGTTTAATTCGTTGTTCCATAAACCCAATGTCATGATAAAAGTATCCCGACTCTTATATCTCCATTAACACATTTTGTAGGTCATTGAAACCCAGGATGAGGAGGAGGATGACGACAATGATGATGGGGAGGAGGGTAACAAGAATGATGATGAGGGGGAGGATGGAGCAGAGGAAATTGATAAAGAAGGTGTACAGGGAAAGGGATCGGGGGGGATATCGTGAAGCCAACTCTTTTGATGGATGAATTTAGGGTTGAGAGGGAAGAGTTGAAGAAGGAGAGAGAGGAGTTGAAGAAGGAGAGGGAGGAGTTGAGAAGGAGAGAAGAGAGGCTTGATGAGAGGGAGGTTTTGTTGAAAGAGAAGGAAGTGTTTAAGATGGAGAGAGAAGCTCTGAATGAGAGAGCGTAGTTGAAGAGGGAGGACTTGGTTTTTAAGGAGAAATACGAGTTTAATAGGCGGATGTGTGAGTTATTGAGAGAGAGGGAAATTTTAGCGAATGAGAGGGAAGAGTTGAATAAGCAGAAGGAAAATTTTTGTACACAAGGGGAGCAGTTTTTAAGGGAGAAGGATGATGAGGAGTTGAAGAACAAAGGGGAAGTAGAGGATATGGAAGAGAAAGAACAGGGAAATGGAGAGTTGGAGGTGCAATCATATAGTACGGCTGAGCGTACTGTATTGGATGAAGCACCCGTTTCTCCTCCCGTATATCGAAGGAGATCTAAAGGGGTACTGAAGTTGTCTTATTATTTGATTTTTCCATTCTTGTCCCTGTCTTCAATTGATACAACCCCTAACATGGTGAGCCGACCCAAGGAAGTTGTAAACTTTCCTACATCTCCGATATCATTTTCTCTACAGATGGATTCATTTTGGATGCTATCAACAAATGAATTGTAAGACCCGTATCCTAGTCCATACTGTTCCGTCGACTCTCGCGATCCTTTCCGGCGAATTCCGATAACCTGCGACGTATAATCAATGTTTGCACGCCACTCTAAGCCGTATCCTGTAGAATTGAGTCGACTTAATCCAAGACTTGTACCATTGCGACCGCACCGTCGCCGCGGTTCTAACGCCACGTCTTACATACCGATCCGATACCCTTGCAGGGAGATGTGGACCTGCATTCAGTTTGAGAAAATGCCACACGTTTGCAATCCCAAGAGAATCTCTACGATATGTCAAATCAATCCAATCAATCACCTCACATGTCAAGTACATGTCCCATCCCCAAAAGCAATCCCAAAGTCAACTCTCTCCCTCTCTCTCTCTTACACACCCATACATGTCAAGTACAACATCACCTCCATCACTCACATCCATCACCTCTCCTTACAACCCCTTCTCTCTCTCTTTCTCAACACACAAGTCCAAGCAACCAAAAACACTCACGTCCAAGCTCTCTTCCATGTGAGAGAGTGTATGTGTGTGGCCCACCTTCCCATCCCAAAAACCTTCATCCCAACCATTCATTCCTCATCTTCCACCATCAAAGTGAAGTACAAGGAGATCGACTTTCCAATGGACCAAGAAGATCGACGGTGGGTGCTTCTATAGGCTAGATTTTCATATTTTTATGATAGGCCAAGTGAGGCCTACCGATTGATGGTATGGATCTCACTTTGGACCCTAGGTGTGGCCGATGGCCCACCTTGATTCTCATGATCATTCCATGATGGGGCCATTCTCCATGGACCCCATCATGATGTTTAATTTCCTTGCATAAGAAGGGGTCATCTAGACCTTCCATTTTGGTGGAGAATGGATCTCCACCGTTGATTTTGGATTTGGTGGGCCCACATGTATTTGGGACCCACTTGATGTATGATTGAATGCAAGGGAGGGCTCATAGTGGCGGAGCCCTCCATCACACATGTCCCTCGATCTCTCTCTCTCCCTCTCTTTTTTTCTATTGTATGCGATGATGTGGCCGTGTGGCCCACTTGGATGGACCCCACTTTAATGTATGTATTTCCCATGCCTTCCAACCCCTTCTTTGGTGACCCACATCCATAGGTGGGGCTCACCTCAACGTATGTATTATGTCCAGACTGTCCAGTGTCCAGGGACACTGGATGTTGAATGGAAATCACAAATATGAGCTTGGTGTAAGACGTTTGGGGTGGCCACTTATATAGGCCTCACCTTGACGTATGTATTCAATCCAAGTTGTCCATCCTTTCCCTCAGGCCATTTTAGGCATTGAGCAGAAAAATGAAGCTGATCCGAATTTCTGGTGGGCCATAACATAGCAAACGGTGGTTTTCACCATTAAAAATCCACCTGACTTTTCTATACCCCAAAACATATTGAATATTGGGCTTGTTTGGCTTGTCTTGAGCTATGGGAAGCAATGACAGGGTTGGATTCTTCCTATGCGGGCCCCACACTCGAAAAAACTCAGAAAATAGGTTTTCAAAAAAAAAAATATATGGCAGCAGACGCTGCTGCTGCCAGAGGCGCAGGCAGTGCCTGTCGCATGGAGGGCGGGCGACCGTGTAGGCAGGGACCCACGGCTCCATCTGTGGGCCCCACCATGATGTATATTTGTCATCCAACCCATTCATTGGGTTGGCCCCTTCCTGAAGTGGGCCCCCTCCAAAGTTCAGCCACATCCAAGACTCAGGTGGCCCACATCATAGGAAACATTGGTGATTGTACGTCTGCCATTGAAACTCCTTAGATGTCCAGGAGTTTTGGATCATTACGAAATTTGTTTTTCCTCAGCATCTAGGTCTGCGTGACCTTATGGACAGATTGGATTGCAGATAAACATTACGGTGGGCCCCACGTGGGACCCACTGACGTATGCAGGTATACCCACACCGTCACCCATTTAGTGGGACCCCATGGTGTATGTGTTATAGCCACACCGTCCATACTAGGACGGTGGGACCCCATGGTGTATGTGTTCTAGCCACACCGTCCATACCAGGACGGTGGGACCCACCATGATGCATGTGTTGCATCCAAACTGTCCAACCATTTTGAAGGCTCATTTTGTGGCATGAGCTAAAGAATGAGTCAATCCATAGTTCAGTGGACCTCACCCTTGATGCATCCAAACCGTCTAACCACTTGGCGAGCTTATCTTAACGGCTTGAGACTAAAAATAAGACAGATCTATAGTTTAAGTGGACCCCACCTTGGTATATATAAGGCCCAAGTGATTAGGCCTACCTTGTCATATTTATGGCCCATTGTTGAGGCTCACCTTGATGTGTATGAGGCCGTTGTTGAGGCCCACTTTGATGTGAATGTAAGGCCCATGTTATGAGGCCCATTCGATGTATTTGTGGCTCGTGGCTGAGGCCCACTTTGATATATATATAAGGCCCATGTTACAAGGCCCATTGTGATGTATTTAAAGGCCCATGGGATATAGCCCATTGCAATGTACATAAGGCCTATTGATGTGGCCCACTTGATTTATAAAAGGCCCATATGATGCAACCCATTTGATGTATCTAAGCCCATAGGTCGAGGCCCAACGGGATGTCCTCAAGGTCCATTACAATGTGTGATTCCTCCATAGTTTGTGGCGGGCCATGCCTTAGGAGCAATGTCGGTTTGACGTCCACATTGTAAGTGCAATGTTGGTTAAATGTCCGCATTGTGATTCTCCTTAGGGCCCATTGATAGGCCCATACTTGTTGATAATTCATCACTTTATAACATGCTTAGTATAACTCCATGATTCATGCCCATACGCATCATATGTATGCTTGATATGAGGAATGTTTGATCATAGCATAAGCCGTTGGGCTGAAACATTTATGGGACTCCTTTTGAGACGGGGTGCCCCCACATGAGTGCGTGGTACGTGCAGGATTGCTGCATGATTGTACAGTGTGACTTATGCAACTCGCATATGTGTGACTTGATCACTGCACGCCCTAGCGACATCAGGGTCGTAGCCTCCACAGGCACATCGTGGATGGTCGTATCGGATACCGAAAATATTGGCTCTAGCATTGTGGGCACTTAGGATGTCCTTGGGTAAAAATTTCAGAACCTTTTTGGTACCAAGAGATGCTCCAACGTCTAGACCGAGTGGATACACGAGCGCACGAGTGCCAAATACCAGTAGGCCGCGTCTCCCACTGTGTCGTGGTCGGTTGGAATGGGGTGTGGCCTTATCCGCCCAAGTGAGGGGGCTATAAACTAGGCTGAGTTTGATCAGCTCGCAAATGAGTCCGCTATCGATGAGCCGGGTAGGTATTGGCAGACTACTGGTCAGGCGGATAGTGTGGTCTCTTCCACTTGGTTAGTTGTGCAGCTAGGGAGGAGGCAGTCAGTGTGAGTGTACTAGACCCCGGTGATATCCAGAAAGCAACTGTACTGATATGTGTACTTGATGAGGACTGGCATGCTTGCTTTGCATCTCGCATATGACATTTGGCTACATAGGCCTCACATTGTATGGTCTTGGTATGACCGATAGTGTCCATGCCTTGCATCACATAGCTTTGGTATAGTTGATAGCATTCATGGACTTACCACGTATTTTCGCATTACTCTGATATTGTACACTTGGCGCTTGCCTTGCGCACACATTTACACCACCCTCTAAGCTTTTGTAAGCTTATGCACTACCGTTGCGTGCAGGTGTCATTGGACAGTAGCAGCGTTGAGGCAGGAGTCCACATCTGATCATTTTTGAGCTTTTAATCACCTTGTATTTTCCTTTCCACATTGTACTTAGGGTTTTTGATATAGTTGATATGTGGTGATGTTGTTTTGTGACTTGGTTTTGCTTATGGTTATGCTCCATTAAAAAAAATTCATATTGAAAATCCTCCTTGTAGGATCCCAGGATTGGAATCTGGCATGTGAGTGTCGGGATCCGAGAATGGGGCACTACGGAGGCTGTCGGCGCTGGATTCGGTGATCGAAAATTTTGTGAACCCGTTTTTCGAGTTTGGGGCGTAATATGAATTAAAAGAATTGGAGAACTGGTATGAAGCAAACAAGGAGATGGCAGCGGCTTCTTAGTTCGATTCTATATGGGTGAAGGAATATGCCTGGGTTGACAGCATTGTAAGCATTCCTAATTTAAAGTCTATATACATTGATTTTCATATATTTACCTCTTATATTCGATTATGGCTGAATCATACTATTATGTGGATTAGACTATCGATAAATACATTGAATTCCTAGAGGAAAGACAGTCTAACTTTTCAGTAGCATATCCTCAGGATTGCAAGTTCTGTCCCACTTATTTTCTAGTAAATGTTTATTTCGGACTATCGTTAATTTATTTTCCTTTTTTTTTCTACTTGTATTAATCTTTGATTATGTTTGTAATAGCAATGCCTTGAAGCAAGTATGCCGAATTTGAAAACATACCGAACTTAAAGTCTGCGTTGGAACGTGCAAAGTTAGTAGGCGAGATGAGCATTATCTATGCAGTTGCCAAGCAGCGGGAAAAACCATATGCCAAGGCAATTTGGTGTTGTGAACGGGTAATGCATTCGTCACAAAACATTAACCCTGGTTGTAATGCGTTTTACGATCATCTTTTTACTGATATATTATTTGGTCAAACATAGACAGGTTTATGTACCCGTGAACCATGATAATTCTCATTGGTTCTTAATGGTCTTATATCCAAGAAAACGAGATATCGTTATTATCGATAGTTTATACACAAATGCATTCCTAAAGTATAAGCGGAAGATCAAAGTGATGACTGAGGCGCTCCCCATTCTCCTTCATGCCATCGGAGACATCACTGTGCTTGAAGGGAAGGCGAGGACCACCAGAAAAGATAAATCAGTGTCGAAGCAAAGCAATGGTTATGACTGCAACATATTCGTGATGAAATCCATCGATATATTGTGCAGTGGTCGCACCTTGGTGGGAATAGACATGCAAAAATTCACTACCATTTGGAGGAAGTCAATAGCGTATGATTGTTTGTCTGTAACCTATAGGGCCTGTTTGGATGCCTGTAACTTTTTTAAGTTGTAAGAAAGTTACATGTAACTTACTTACAGGTGTAAGTAAGTTACAGGTAATCCTGTTTGGATGTAAGTTGTAACTTACTTACAGGTAACTTTGTTTTTGTGTTTGGATAACCTGTAACTTTGTTACGGGTAATAAGTTGGAAATTCACACTAGATAGAGTTGAAATAGAGAATCGTTGAAAATTCAGATTGAAATAAATAAAAGATCGGGATAAAATTATTCCATTTTATTAAGCCCATGTAAATGAATAGTTTGGCCGATTCTTAGGCTAAACTAATCAACAGGAGGGCCATAAAAGTGGGCCCATGTTTTCAAAATGCTAATAATGTGGGCAAAAAACTTGAGGTAACATATCCAAGCAAATATTTTCATTTTCTTCGCAAGATATATTTACAATGCTGTAAGGGAAAGAAAGTCAAAAACAAATAACAAATAAAAGCAATCCTATCATTCCTTACCCAAAAAATGGAAAGAAACAAGAACATCAATCTTAAATCATCAGAACCCACAAATGGAAACTGAAAAATAGATCCTCATTTTTAAAAAGAAAAAGAAAAGAAAAACATGAAAAAGAAATTCATTACAACAATATCAATAGACCCCGATCTTCGGATCAATACCAATTAAATAAAAAAACAACAGAAGTCATGAAGGCTATGTGACGTGTTATGTGGGCCCACTATGACGTATTTGTTTCATCCATTCCATCTATCCATTATTCCAGAAAATTTTAAGTCATCAACCCAAAAATAAGGTACATTAAAATTTCGGGTGGACCACATCACTGGAAACAATGTTGATTGAACACCAACCATTAAAAACTTTTGGTGGGCCACCAATGTTTTCGATCAAACTGATATTTGTTTTGTTCCCTTCATCCAGGTTTTTATGACCTAATCAACAGCTTAGATGTGAAACAAACATTACAGTGAGCCCTAGTAGTTTTTTAATGGTGGACTTTTAATCATTATCGTTTTCAATGGTGTGGTCCACCTGAGATTTAAATATCCCTCGTTTTTGGAATCAAGCCCTAAAATGATCCAAAAGAATGGATGGACAGCATGGATAAAACAAATACAATATGGTGGGCCCCACAGATCATCTGTGTTATCCACGCCACCTCACCAAACTGCCTCCGTCAACGCAGAAGAAGAAAAAAAAAGGAAAGATAGGAAAGAAAGGAAAACGCAAAAGAGAGAAAAGGGGTTTGTACCTTGCGGAAGCTCGATGGGAGAGGGAGAAGTAGACTGAAAGAGGGAGAAGGAGACTTGAGAGAGGGAAACGGATGCAGGTGTGATTCTTCCCAACGATTTTCATTTCCCAACTAAGTTACCGTTACCTGTAACTTAGTTACAGGTAACTTGAAAAACGACTCCAGCGCCTGTAAGATTTTCGGCTCTTTCTCCTGTAACTTAGTTACAGGTGGAGAGAAAGTCACCTGTGACTTTCCTCCCCCAAACGCCAACTGTAACAAAGTCACCTATGACTTACTAACATTTTAGAAAAGTTACAGGCATCCAAACAGGCCCATAAATGATACTTGTCATAGGCATGGGATGAAGAGGAAAATTTTGTAAAATGTTGTATTATATATAGTAATTGATATACCCTGTACAATTTATACTAAATGAAAATTTATAACCTATAAATGTTCCATCGCTCAAATTTCATTTTGTCTTGTTGAATTTCTATTTTGCCTCGCTGAATTTTTAGATTGCCTCGCTTAATTTTTACTTTTCCTTGCTTAATTCTTAGTTTGCCTCACTCAATTTTCTGGTTACCTCGTTGAATTTCTAGGTTGCCTCGTTGAATTTTCATCTTTCCTCGCTCAATTTTCATGTTTGCCTCACTCAATTCTAGGTTGTCTCGCTCATTTTTTAGCTTGCCTCGCTCAATTTTCAGGTTGCATCTCTAATTTTCTAGTTTGCCTTGCTCAATTCTCAGTTTGCCTCGCTCAATTTCTACTTTGCCTCACTGAATTTCTAGGTTGCCTCGCTGAATTTTCAGCTTGCCTCGCTCAATTTCCATGTTTGCCTCGTTCAATTCTAAGTTGCCTTGGTCAATTTATAGCTTGCCTCGCTCAATTTCTATGTTTGCCTTGCTCAATTTCCATGTTTGCCTCGCTCAATTTCTATGTTTGCCTCGCTCAATTCTGGGTTGCTGTAACATCTCGAAAAAATCCATACAAAGACCCGAGTATCACCTCAGGCAAAAACCGCTAGGGATCAAATTATGTAGAAATTAGAAGAAAATTAATTAAGTATTAAACTGAATTAATTAGTAGATTAGCTTGAACCGCTTTCTGTACGAACTGCAAGACCCAAAACTAGTAGAATCGCTAACTCTACATCACCTAAAAACCTAGGAGAAATCTCAAAGCCCAGTTGCTCTCGGGAGCACACTGAAAGTTCGTATCAGACCTGTATCATGCGTCGAAAGTTCGATTACCGTGAAACTATACGATTATGACCGCCTTACTGGGCTCGACAACCATCTCGAGAATCAAGTTCAAATAGTATCTAGAAACGCACAACTTGAGCTTGGAGCGAAGTGTGTGAGAAAGCGAATATCTTTAGAAAATAGACTCAAACTTAAGTGAATTGGGACGTTCGCTTGTAGGCCAAATCTAAGGTTTCAGACCATCAGATTCTGACCCAACTACACCCTCGGATTAGGAAAATTTTCCTACACATGTCAGTGTACTTGTGGCCCTGATCGAGTGACGATAGCCGTTGAACTGAAACTGGTCCTCAACAGTCGATCCACAAATCTGATCGGACCGAAATCTTAACCTGACATAGATCCATTGTCTGAAAACTTTTTCTAAACCATATGCGAGGTATGGACCTCCAGATGAGCTCCGTTGGCCTGAAACAGACGACTTTTGGCTATAACCTAAGTATACCATGGCCCTGGGGCCATTGACATCAGTTCTGGGCCTATATAAGGGCCTTAACCCACCCCTCTCTCATTCCATACGAATTTTCTAAACCCTAAGAGAGAGAAGAGAGAAAAGAAGAGAAAAGTGTGAGGAGAAGAGTGAAAATCAGGGAGATCGAGGTGATGTTTCTCTCGTGCGACTACACGCACTAGATCACCTCTTTGCTACGCGACTCAATTCGTTTCGACTGTGATTTGGGTAAGGAATCCTAACCCTAATCTCGTTTTGGAAGTCCAAATAGAGGAATCAACGAAATAGCTAACCTATTCCGTGATTCAGGTAGCTGTTGTGCCGTAGACAAAGACATAGTGTTCGAACTGAGTTCAATACGAGTTTACTGACGGAATGTGCAGACTATAAACATTTAAGTTATGGTTTCCAAGGCTTTCAATGTCAGCAATGATTTATGTCTGACTTGATTGTTGCCATATGATCTTAGTTACGATGTATTTGATAGATTATATATATGTATGAACAATGTGTTTATATAATATATTCCATGTGTTTGTTGAAATGTTTGAATGAATACGAAATTATGATTTGTGCTTGCTATCACTATTAACTGAAAATACATGTTTGTTGTAGGTATGACAACTCCCTTGTGAAAGGATTTTCCATAATATATGCTATAACTAACTTAGTCATGTATGTAGTAAAGTGTAGTCTAAGTGTTTAACAAAATATTTGAATGAAAAATTATTTGACAAATTGTATTTAATAAGGGTATTAAGATAGGATTCTCAACTACCTTACGAATATCTGTAGTTCCCTTCATGTAATCTATATTGCTACTACGTGATTTTTCATAGAAGATGCATATGTATGTTAACATGTTCGATATGTTTGATAAAATGCTCAAATAATTATTATATTTGTATTTATTGTTAAATTGTTGTTATGATTATCACATGTGAATATCAACTACTTTTGAATATGATTAAGACTACTACGTAGTCCAGGCAATTGGTAACAGTTTCTAATCTAGTGGCCGAATTAGTTTCGTCACAACGGATATGTTCGATGAATCCGAGTCGTATGGTAATTATCAACAGTGGTTAGGCCATGAGGAGTGTGTATGCGCTCCATGTCGACTAATTTAATGTGCGCTCGTACCAATCGAACTTATCAAGTAACCCAATTGACCTAATATGTGTTTACCATGTATGGATGCTACTACTTGAATCTAAGGTACCACTTACCAATGCAAAGCCCGTTTAACCTTGGTACCACGATCTGCTAAGACTCACGAGCAAGGCATGGTGGTGTATGGGACACCATGGTCGAGCTGTCGGCCTACGCTGAGGTGACAAGCCTCCCTGTAGTGACCAGTGAGCAATACAAACTCATGAGCTGAATATGGTGGTGTGTGGGATACCGTATTCGAGCTGTCGGCCTATGCTAAGGTGACGAACCTTTCCGTAGTGACCTCGAGTATAAATTAAGGCCTACGCTAAGGTGACGAGCCTCTTCGTAGTGACTTGAACTTGCCTATATACTGCTTTCAAATCAGGGGTAATGTTGCCCTATAACTTTCCTATCGTATGTGATTAATTAAGATTGACAACCCTAGATGGATCATCGTTTAGGTAAATGATATAAAGGGAGGTACCTTAGCTTCCCGAATATGCTGTATGAATAAGCCTAATTAAGAACTCGACTAACACATGCATGCACCACACTGCATGTGCTTTGGCGATGAAGGCACAATAGGAGTAGCATGTGCGACCTTGAGATGGTGTCGCTGAGGGAGTGCAGGCGACGGCATGCATCATTACGACATATCATTCTTGCATTAACCAGAGTAGTTAGGGAATGTTTGTTATATTGCTTTATCATTACTGCTTGGCTAAATTGATAACATGTTAACCTTTGCCTTATAGTACCATTGAGTTGATCACTCACTCCCACTCTGGGATTGTATTTTAAAATACCAACCAGACCATGTTTTAGTTTCAGATGAGGGCGAAGCTTAGGAGGCGAAGCCTGACTTTTATGATAACGAGGAGTTCTCCTACATGCAACTCTCTGGTGGGTCTATGTAGACCTGGCGTTGTGTCAACGGGGTCACAGGGATACGGATTAGATGCCATTACATTGTATTATTTTGTAAAATTTGGAACTATACATGTAATTATTTAGCCTGGTGACATGTTCATACTCTGGGGACTTACAACCACTTAAATGCTTTATATAGTTATCACAGTCTTCCACTTGCGTAATCCAATTGCCTCTGGAGTATGATATGTTGTTTTATTGTAATCTCATTCATGTTTAATGTACTAATATGGACAACATTTAATCATCATTATCTATATTGCATAAGTGATGCGTTGGAACTCGGGAGCTGAGCTTCTGCTCGACCCCCAATTTTCAGGGCGTTACAGTTGCCTCGCTCAATTTATAGTTTGCCTCGCTCAATTTCTAGATGACTCACTCAATTCTCAATTTGCCTTGCTCAAATCCACATTATAGATGACCCATCAAAGGTAGGCCACTAATTATGAATGTGTTGAGGGTCCAATATTGCATATTGGATCTTGGTTTTATGGACATGACTCTGCTTAATGTCCTATTCTACTCATGTTTATATTAAAATGTGGATTTAAGAGCTTGGATTGGAAAAAGATTGAAGATTCCAATGTCCCAAGATTTAAGAAAACCAAGTGGAGAAGGAATGAAGCCGAAAGAACAAGTGCAGAATATACATTTACTATGTCATCGAACACCATTTGATGACATTGAGGACACATTCGATGACATCAAATTTATGAAGAAAAATCGAGTTGATCGCTGGACAAATTAAAGACGTTTTTCGATGACTCGAGAACTTGTTCAATGACTCAAGAACTTGTTCGATGACTCGAAGCTTTGCTCGATGACATCGAATTTTCTGTGGAATTTCAGCAAAACTCGTTGGACATATTGGGCACCATTTTCGATTACTCGAAGCACTCCTCGATGACATCGAAGCACTCCTCGATAACATCGAAGGTCTCCTCGATGACATCGAATTTATTGAAGAAATTGAATAAACTCTTTAGATGTTTTGGACACATTATCGATTCCTTAAACAATGCTCGATGACATCGAAGGCCTCTTCAATGATATCGAAGGTAGGTTCAATGACATAGAAGGTCGCAGAGTTCGAATGAAGCTACAAAAGAACAGAAAAAGCACATACAAAAGACACCTTCGATGACATTGAAGGTTGTTCGATGTCATCGAATGGATTGCGCAAAGTTACGCAGAGTTACGCGGAGTGCGTAAATTTAAGACAGCTTCCATATTTTTCCAAAGAGGTGCAAAAGGAAGTGTTGCACAACTATAAATAGGAGTCCCCAAGGCATCCCTGGGCATAATCTAGGGTTAGAGGAGTAGAGCAAAAGCGTGGAAAGCCGTCGCCAAGCGTTCTTCTTCTTCCTTAGTTTTTCATGCTTTCTTCTAGGATTTTAGTTCCAATCATGTCTATGGTTGGCTAAACCTCTTAGATAGGGTTATGAGGTGAAGCTTGTAGCGTGATGGGATGTTTTCTATTGCTTTGATTTATGTTTAAGTTGAACTCTCTTTGATTCTAGTTTGATATTTAAGAAATACTTTTAGTTTTTAATGGTTTGTTGTGACTCAAATTACAATAGATTTGCAATAGCTTTGATTATCTCTTTTCATGAATTGAGATTGTGAAATTAGAAGATCTTGTTGTTCACCATCGTCTCATGGGCATGTTTGGATGATGAAATCCCTTCTAATCTTCATGATTCTCTTATATTTGTTTATGAGATTGGTATATCCTATTGTGGGCCATTGTCTCTTGGGCATGGTTTTGTGATGGAATCACTTCCAGTTCTCACAACTCTCATCCATTGAGAATTAGGTCAAAGGAAGTTCAAATTTGGTTTTACTGGGATATCTTCCAACTGGATCAGATAGGAATCTGATTTTAAATTGATATAAATATTCTTGATTGCTATAAGACACTTGAACTAATTCAATACTTACTATAGCAGTCTAAACTGCAATTTCATTTTCAGTTTCCCTCGCTCAATTTCTAGTTTGCCTCACTCAATTTCTACTTTGCCTCACTAAATTTCTAGCTTGCCTCACTCAATTTTCTATTTGCCTCTCTCAATTTTTAGTTTGCCTCGCTCAATTTCTAGTTTGCCTCACTGAATTTCTAGGTTGCATCGCTCAATTTCTTGTTTGCCTCGCTCAATTTCCATGCTTTCCTTGCTGAATTTCATGTTTGCCTCGCTTAATTTTAGGTTTGCGAAACGTAACGTAATACCGATATTTCGATCATAGGTAATAACTACTTCGGCCTTGGTTACAAATAACAAATCATTGTTTCAAAATCCCATTGAACCTCTTTGTTTTATGGGTTTTCAGTAGCTATGCAGAAAAAGGGTTCATATGACATTCATGAAGATGTCTCCCTTCCATTCCTTCAACATCAATAGAACACCAACATAGATTTCACAATCAAACCAGAAATCCATCATCAATGATCAAATTAAATAAACTACTTGCGTATTCAATCTGACATTATTTGCAGCATGTTTTGAGAACTAGAAACAGAATTAATGACCTACAAGTTGATTTCCAACACTTTTTTTTTATATAAATGTAATAATAATATTTACACACGCGCACACACCCCACACACTCACGCTAGTGGAAGTTCACCACTTATGGATACTCGAACCCTTGACCGGGTGTTAAAACTCCTGAGAGTCTGCCACCCGAGCACGACAATATTATCTGCAGTCCTTATCAAGTATTTTGACAGCAACCCTTCTCCCATTCCACGGTGCCACTTGATATGTACCCCACTAAGGAAATTTTATTTCTTTTGGATTAACCAAAAAAGAAATCCATCAGCAACTCATTACATAAAGACAAATGCTTCAGAAAATAAGGTATGAAAATTCACATGCCAAAGCATTCCAAGTTACAGTAGCATCATGGCATTGATCATGCCTCTGAGATCCTGTCATCTCGCTAAATTTCCAGTCTGGCTTGCTTAGTTTGACTTGAAGTTTTACACTACTCTAAGTTGCATTTGGAGTTACTTCAGTGAATGGGAATTGAATGCACGAATGAAATTGAATTGCAAACCTTCAATTCAATCAGTAAGAAATTACTAGATTATAATGGCATTTCCTAGTGAGGAAGCATCCCTCAATTTATACCTACATTCCTTTGAGGTTTAACTTGAAAGTTATGTGACTCAAACTATTGTAAATCTAAATAAATCATCTCTCTAACATTCTAACTTCACATATGAGGGGCATATTCTAGAAGCCTTAATCATGAATTTGATCGTAACCTGCATACATCGAGGCCCATCCAAACATGTTCAAATTTGATAAATAAAGAAAGTTACATGTGAGATCACCGGGTGTTAATCATGAAGCTCGAGAAGATGAAATTATGCAATCTCTAATAGAAAAGGTGCCCACACTGCACAAAAAAAAAAAGGAAGAAGCAAAAATAACAGAATGAAAATTTTCTTTCAGTTATAACAATTCCATCCATTCAACCAAAATTTTTCAACAATTAGCCAATAAGTTACAATGCGAGTCTTCAAGAAAGCAAACAAAGAGAAGCAACTCTAACTACTTCAAACAACATGTAAATAACTAACATCAATACTAAACTACTGATCTTCTGAGTTGGGCGAAGGAGAGGGCGCTCCCTCCTTCTAAACTCAGCATAATATTGCCTTCATCGTGCGAGATAGCTTCTTAATCCTCTTCTCCAGGTTCCCCTGGTTTTCTTCCATTCTGGCCATTATAGCGTCGAGCGCATCCAGGTGTTTATGCATGCCTTGAGCGGCGAGTGGCTCCTTGCCAGCTTCTTGGGCCTGTCCCCCAGCTCCTCTCTCTCTCTCTCCTCTTCTTCCTCTCCTTCTTCCTCGTCATCTTCTTCTTCCTCATCCCTGAACTCTTCAATGTGGGCCCTATGTTGTTTTGGGCCTATATCACATTATTCAAGGTGTCATCATTGATCGCCTTAATTGGTATGGGAAGTCCATCCGGCTGCTTGTACCCATATTGGTGTGCTATCTTGCAAATCAGGCGGCCAAATGGAAGCCCTAACCTTTCACGAGTTGCTAATGCGACCTTTGCAATTTGAGTTAGCACAAGGGTGGGGAGGCATACATCCTCCCCTCGTCCCACCTGATAGAGGAATTCTATCATAAATTGAAAGCATTCCATACTGTTGCGACCCCTCGGGTACACGTTATATGTGCATATATGGTGGAGTAGATGGAAATCTAGGGTCAAGGCTGAGGCCTTGATGCTGCCACTTCTTCTCCACTCAATGAGTTGGCCGCATAGGTAGTGAGCATGCTTGTCCCTTCGTCGCTTCTCACTCAAGTTCTCTTCGTTGACGTGTACCTTTCCGCATTCCACGCTAAGTATGTAGGCGATGGTTGTCACATTGTCATGGGCCACCTGTCTTCCAAGGCCGATATTGAATTCGAGAGGGGCTCGAGGGTAGGGTCTCGCATTCATGCATAAAATGCTCACACTAGATTCGTATTAGCATGATATTTCCCTTCGAACATGGGCCCCCAACCATTATGCATGAGACGGTTGAGCAATTCATACTCACCGAACAACTCGTTGTCCACGTTTGCCTCGAACACAACCTGTCGATCTCTAAACCTGCCAAACTCCATGCTAGGTGGCGCAGCTCCTACGGACGAAGCTAGAGGGTCGAAATATCTCATTGACCTCTTCTCGAGGCTTAATCCAGCTTGGTCACTGTGGTTCTTCTTAGACCTCCTCTCACGGCTTGGCCCCGCTTGGTTGTCATGGTTTTTCTTTAATCTTCTCTCGCGGCTTAACCCTACTTGGTTGTGGGCCATTTTTTCTTCCCCATGAGAGAAAGAACTAAGGAAATGGAGAAGAACGAGGAGAGGGTTGCAAGGAGGGCCATTCTTCTTCCTTGTAAGGCAATGGCTGTAGAAGATAGGAGTATAAGGAGATGGTGGGTTTGAGGGAAGAAGGGTTTAGGGAGCAAGGGATAAGGTAACAAGATGGTGTTTAAAAGGGAGAATTTTTATTTATTTATTTTTTTTTGTAGCAAGAGGACTTAGAGGTGTAGGGAATGAAGGAAAGGGAGGCTTGGGTGTCTTGAAAATGGAGGATTTTGAAGGAGATGGATTTAGAAGGGAAAACCCTTATGGTTAATGAGTTTGGGAGGGAAGGAGGCTAGAATAGCTAGCTTGGGGAGGAGTTTCTTATGGAAATGGATTTGGAAGAGGGAGTTTGTGGGTTTTTGAGGAAGAAGGGTGGGGGATTTTGAATTTGGAGAGGTTGCTTTTTGGTTTGGTAGGGTTTAGGATTTTTTAGTGTTAAAAGGGTAAGGAAGGGGGCCCACATGTGTAGGAGGGCCCCACACAAATCGGATACCGGTGGGGTCGCGCCGAACTGGCGGCAACCCCACCACCATCTAACCAAACCGGCATGGTCGTGCCAAACTGGCAGCGGCCCTGCCACCCTCTGACCAAACCGACGGGGTCACTCCGAACTGGCGGCGATCCCGCCACCCACTATCTTCAATGTAAACTTCTCTTCATGTGGGTCTACCTTCAAGGAGGACCCCCAACCTTTTGAGGTCTACTTTTGATGTTGGCCACCATCATGCAGGGGTCATTTTGGATGTGGGTTGTCCATCATGTGGGCCCAACTTTAATGTGGACCTTTCATAATGCAAGGCTCAACTTCAAAGTGCAAGGCTCAACTTCAAAGTGGGTCACCCATCAAGCGGGGCCTAACCTGGATTTGGGTCATCCATCAAGCGGGACCTGCCCTAGATGTGGGTCATTCATCATTAGGGGCGCAACTTCGATGTGAACTATTCTCATATGGGGCCACCTTGATATAGGTTCTCTATCATGTGGGGCACCAACCGTCAATGTTATTTTCCATCATGTGGGACTTACCTTTAATATCCATCGCCCATCATGTGGAGCCCACCTTTGATGTGGGTTGTCCATTACATAAGGTTTACCTTAATGTGGGTCATCAATATTGTAGGGCTCATCATCAATGTCCACCATCCATCATGTAGAGCCCACCTTTGATGTGGACTATCCATCACATGGTCCCCACCTTCAATATGGGTTGTCCATCATGCAGAGCATGCCTTTGAAATGGATTGTCTATCGTGTGGGCCCCATTTTTAATGTTGGTCGTCCATATGTGGAGCCTTCTTTGGATGTGGGTCATTCTGTTCACAACCCCAAGTGTAGGACCGCGATGTAGTAATAATCTCGGTGAGACCGAGGTTGAATCCACAGGGACTAATGTCTATTCTGAAAACAACTACAAGTAGAACTAGAAGAAGATGTAAACCTAAATCTGGAAGTGTAGAGAGAGTAATTGTGAATTATTTAACTAAACCTTAAGAAATTCAAAGGTGGGAACTAGGGTTTTTAAGGATCCACTTGTAGAGATCAGGGAGATCTCTGCTTGATTCAAGGACATAATTGGAATCAGAGTCCTATCTTATCCAGTTGGAAGATATCCCAGTAAAACCAAATCTGAACTTCCTTTGAACTAATTCTCAATAGATGAGAGTTGTGAGAACTGGAAGTGATTCCATCACGAAACCATGCCTAGGAGACAATGACTCACAATAGGATATACCAATCTCATAAACAAACATAAGAGAATCATGAACATTAGAAGGGATTCCATCATCCAACCATGCCCATGAGATGATGGTGAACAACAGGATTTTCTAATTTCAAAATTTCAATTCATGAAAAGAAATACTCAAAGCTATCGCAGATCTATTGTAATTTGAGTCACAACAAACCATTAAAAACTAAAAGTATTTCTTAAATATCAAACTAGAATCAAAGAGAGTTCAACTTAAACATGAATCAAAGTAATAGAAAATATCCCATCATGCTGCAAGCTTCACCTCTTAGCCCTAGCTAAGAGGTTTAGTCAACCATAGACATGATTGAAACTTAAACCCTATAAGAAAGCATAAAAAACTAAGGAAAGAAGAACAAGAACGCTTGGCGACTGCTCTCCACACTTATGCTCCACTCCTATAACCCTAGACTATGCCCAAGGATGCCCTAGGAACTCCTATTTATAGTGTGCAACACCTCCTTTCGTACCTCTTTGAAAAAATTCGAAAACTACCTCAAATTTACGCATTCCGCGTAACTCTGCATAACTTTGCACAATTTGTTCGATGACATCGAACAGCCTTCGATGTCATCGAAGGTGTCTTTTATATGTGCTTTTTCCACACTTTTGTAGTTTCATCCGGACTCTGCGACCTTCTAAGTCATCGAACCTACTTTCGATATCATCGAAGAAGCCTTCAATGTCATCGAGCATTGTTCGAGGAATCGATAATGTGTCCAAAATAGTCCAGAGAGTTTATCTAATTTCTTTAATAAATTTGATGTCATTGAAGAGACCTTCGATGTCATTGAGCAGATCTTCAATGTCATCGAGGAGTGCTTCGAGTAATCGAAAATGGTGCCCAATATATCCAGCGAGTTTTGCCGAAATTCCACAGAAAATTCGATGTCATCGAGTAGTTCTTCAATTTCATCAAGCAAAGCTTTGAGTCATCGAACTAGTTCTCGAGTCATCGAAAAACATCTTCAATTTGTCAAGCAACCAATTCGATTTTCCTTCATAAATTCGATGTCATCGACCTGTGTTCAATGCCATCGAATGTGTCACCGTTCGATGACATAGTAAATGTGTATTTTTCACTTGTTCTATCCGCATCGTTCCTTCTCCACTTAGTTTTCTTAAATCTTGGGACCTTGAAATATTCAATCTTTGTCTCCTAAGATCCATTCTTTGTCTTGGTGATCATTGAGTGTCAAATCCATGCTTTTACCACATTTTCCAATCCAAGCTCTTAAATCCACCTTCCAATACAAACCTGAGTAAAATAAGGCATTAAGTAAATGGGGTCCAATATGTAATATTTGACCCTCAACACAATTCCCAACCAGCATTTTGCTAGTCCTGAGCAAAGTATGTAAAAAATAAATCTTAATGCTTAATGTCAGAAATCTCTTTAAGAAAATAATCTTTTGTGCACTAAAGTATGATTAGGTAGAACTAAGATACGAAAGTGAGATTTTGAAAACCTAGAACCAAATCACATAAGCAGCCAGTCAAATAAGTTCTTTATCCATTAAATCAAAGCATAATTTGCATATCAAGTTTTTCAATGTGCTCAATGAAACTCAACTTACTTCCTGTACAAATACTATCAATTCATCATATTAGTTATGCTCATCACTTCAAGATCAGTTTAAAACTCAAGTATTGATTCCGAACTTATCCCATTTTCATTCCTTTTTCAGTATTTTTATTTTATATCGACGGTCAATTTTTATTCATTCTTTTTATTTTTGCATTCTTTTCCTTCTTTTTCATGACCTCTTTGTCGATCTCCTATTTTTTAACTGGTTGTTTTTTTTAAGGTGGATAAAATTCTCCAGACTCGCTTCTCACCATCTATCAATGATTCACATACCAACAATCAGAACTTCTAGTATATCTTATAAAAGACAAATTGAGTGTGTTTTGCGATTTAGGTAAACATGATATTTAAATTTTCTCTTAATCAATTAAGTGCAAGACTTAAGTGATGAATTACTTAGATGATTAACTCTAACAATCCAAAATTCAATCTTCATCTTATCATACCCAAGCACTCTTAAGTATACCATTCATTGCTTCTTAAATAGATTTTAACTTAAAACATTGAAATTTTTTAAAATTTTTGCTCAAAACTGAGAAAACGATGATTAGGTTACCTAATTCCCCCATCCCCAAATGAAAAATCTACATTGTCCTCAATGTAAAAGAATTAAGCATGTAATGCAAAAGGGGCAATGAAAAGAAAAGGGAAGTGATGGAAAGGTAATACCTGAAGAAGGAATTCTGAGGCTATTTCTTTTAATGATCTCGGTACAAAGATGGGTTAGCACAAACAAAACTCAACAGAGTATAAGCAAACTATCCTAAAACAATGGAAACAAACTACCCTAGTCCTATGAAACCAATAAACCTACCTATACCTCCATCAAACTAGGAGATCAATCCTAGTACACAGGATCGGTCAGAGGTATGGACATGGCTTGTGAATCAAATTTCTCAACAAATGGCTTTAATCGATGTCTATTTACTTTGAATTTGTTGCCACTGTTTGGATTCTTTATCTCGATAACCCCATGAGGATAAACATTAGTAATAGTTAAAGGGCTGGTCCAACAAGATCGGAGCTTACCCGGAAAGAGATGTAACCGAGAATTGTACAAGAGGACTTTCTGACTTGATGTAAATGATTTCCGAAGAATGTGTTGGTCACGAAGCACATTCATCTTCTCCCTGTAAATTC
Organism: Magnolia sinica; assembly: GCF_029962835.1. NCBI lineage: Eukaryota > Viridiplantae > Streptophyta > Magnoliopsida > Magnoliales > Magnoliaceae > Magnolia > Magnolia sinica. The sequence goes on along the minus strand of NC_080578.1, from coordinate 47,003,963 downwards.
TCGAGTTCTCGTACACATCATTTTGAATTTCTTCAAGTTCATTCAACTAAAGTTTGCGTAGCGAGCCAGCGTTGTCCAAATTGAAGTTCAGATTTATAATAGCCCAATAGGATCTATGTTCCAACTCCACGAGCAAATGGCAAGCCTTCCCATAGACAAGTCTAAAGGGAAACATTCCAATAGGGGTCTTAAATGCGGTACAGTAAGCCCATAAGACATCGGTCAATCGGATTGACTAATCCTTATGGTCAGGGTCAACCGTCTTTTCAAAGATGTGTTTAATTTCCCTATTGGAAATCTCAGCTTGCTCACTTGTTTGTGGGTGGTATAGAGTGCTCACTTTGTGGGAGATGCCATATTTCTTCATTAAGTTCGCAAATGGCTTATTACAAAAATGTGAACCTCCATCACTAATGATAGATCGAGGCGTTCCGAACTGGGAAAGGATGTTCTCCTTTAAGAATTTAATGACCGTTTGATGATCATTATTCCGGCATGGAATTGCTTTGACCCATTTAGTGAATTAAGTAAAACCTATAGCATAGTGAACATGTATGTAATGGAATATGCTACTTATCAAACCTAGGCATTCATCTAATCATGCATATATAATTAAGCATTTAAACACATAAGCATAATTAAATAGATGCGCAAATGACAATTCCAAACACAAGCACGTATAGTGGTTCGGCTACGTGCCTACTTCACTCCCGGTGGACGCACTCTCCTAGAGTGTACTGGATTTCACTATGAGAGGTTTTAAATCAAGTTTACCTCAAACCTTTACAACCTTCACAAGGTATAGCCTACACAAGGTAATCACTCATGCCTACACAAGGCAATCATACATACCTACACAAGGTATTTACCTACACAAGGCAATAACACATGCCTACACAAGGCTATCGCACATACCTACACAAGGTATTGAGTCCTATACAAGGTCACTATATGTATTCTCCCATCGGAGGCCTATAAAAGGTCTTAGCAAGTTTGTGAACAAACTCTGAAACTAAATCCTACACAAGGAATAGGTTTCAGACTCTTTGAACTCTTGTACTTATTTTCTAAGTGGATGAGCCCTTCTTAATGCAAATTATAGGTTGCTTGATCTCTGCTTTGTTGAGCTTCAATCAGCTCCTGGATGCTGCCCCAATCACGATGTTGTGGTTGTTCTGATGCTTCAGCTTTCATGATCAGTTTCCTTATAAATAATGTTCCTTTAGGGTAACCAAGGAAATGGGAGTGGGTTGAATCTCCTATAACTTGATTGCAAGTGGATTTCCTAGGGAATTCAACTAATGGATAGACTAAAGTATAATAGAGACTAAGAATATACCCACAGGTTAGGTTTCGATACTCTAGTGAAGGCTTGAGATCATGTTCTTCATTAATAAGAGTTTTGAATGCTCATTAAGATAATGAATCACAATGAAAAGAAGATGAATCTCATATGGATAGAGTCTAGGATGTCACGCCCCAAACCCGGAGATCGAATTCACAGGAATCCCGATCGCCGATCTAGTGCCGACAGCCTCCGTAGTACCCCATTCTCGGCTCCTAGCGTCCATACGCCAAATTCCGATCCTGGGATCCTACAAGGAGGATTTTTTTTTTGTAGATTTATCTCGTAATAAGCATAACCACAAGTATACCCAAATCATAAAGGCAACAGCATCATCACATATCCACTAATATAATCATTTGAATACAATGCTGAAAGGGAAATACATATATCAAAAATCAAGCTCCAGAAGACCGCTGCACGCTTCAAGCTCAACAATGTTGCAACCTAACATTTCCTGCACGCATCTATCGTGCATAAGCTTATAGAAAGCATAGAGGGTGGTATAAGTGTGTGCACAAGATAAGTGCCAAGTATTCAATACAATGCCATCATCATACGGTACCAGAAATACTTGTAATCCATAAATCGTACAATATCAGAATAAACAGATATACGGACAAGATCATGAATTATCAGAGTAAGCAAAAATACAGACAAGTCCATGAGTCAATTAATATCAGAATACGCAATATCAGACAGCTATGCAAATAAGGAGTCATAAAGAGCTAAATATCAGATGTCGAGGATGCGATGCAATATGCAATTCCTGATGAGTTCACGAATAGCGTCAGCCGTACCAAGACTATATTAATGCAGAAACACGGTAATCCAAAATGACATATGCCACGGATGTAATGCAATATGCGGTGCGAATGGAGTGACCATGCTAGAGTGTGAAGTTGGGATGGTAGTACGTAGTATCGCAGGCTATGGGGTCCATCACATGGGACTTCTATCCAAACCAGTCCCATACCTAAATTTGGATAGTCAGACTCAATGTGGTAAACTCCTGATCTTAAGTTAGTCACGCGCTCCAACCGAAATCCTGGCCATTGCGAAGGCACACGTAACAACTAGTTGCGCACCACCAACCCGAGTGGATAGTGAATGAATGAATGCATGAATGAGTATGCAAATCCTGCTCACTAAATCCACATATCAGTATAGTTCACTCTGGGATCATCACCGGGGTTTAGTACACTCTAAATGGCATTGTCTCTCTCCCAGCAGCACAGTCCAAGTGAGCGTAAGAAACCTCACTATCCGCCTGGCCAATAGTCTGCCAATACCTATCCGGCACGTCGATAGCGGACCCATTCACGAGCTGGTCAAACTCAGCCTAGTAATGCCCCCTACCCTCGGGCGGGTAAGGCCACACCCCCTCCCAACCGACCACGACACAGTGGGAGACGCTGCCTCCTGGTATTCGGCACTCGGGCGCTCATGTATCCACTCGGTCTCGTCGTTGGGGCGTCTCCTGGCCTCGGAGGTTTAGGGATTTTCACCCAGGGACATCTATGGCGCCCGTATGCTAGAACCAAACATTTTCGGTGTCCCATCTGGCCATCCACGATATGTCTGTGGAGGCTACGACCCTGATGTCGCTAGGGCGTACAGTAATCATAATGCAAGATGCATTTATGCATCAATCCTGCGCATACCGTGCACTCATGTGAGATAACCTCCGCCTATCAGGGAGTCTCATAACAATCTGCCCAACAACATATGCAATAGTCAACCACATCTCATAACAAACATGCAGATGATGCGTATGGGCATGTATGATGATGCTATGCTGTCACATAATCATAATCAGTATCAATAACCGGCCTCAACAATTGGCTTCGACAATGTGGACATTTAACCAACATTGCCCCCAAGGAATAGCTCACATAGAGCCAAACATAGAATGGGCCCACGGCCCCACACAATGGCCCAATACACATCACTCATGGGCCTCACTCATGGGCCTCACATACATCACATCAAGCTCCATATAAGGGCCTCGAATGTATCACAATGGGCCACGCCCACGGAGCTCGAATACATTACAATGGGCCTTGCCCATATGCCACGAATACATCACAATGGGCCTTGCCCATGGGCCTCAAATACATCACAATGGGCCTCGACTATGGGTCGCATATGCATCATGTAGGCATCAACAATAGGCCTTGGCAATCGAAATCGGCCTTAACAATTAGGTTCGACACTCGGAACTGGCCTCGATACTTGGCCTCGGCAATCAGAATCGGCCTATACAATTGGCCTTGACAAATCGAAATCGATTGATAGTCGGAATCGGCAAATCGGTCACGTCAATCGGCAATCGGTCAGAACAATCGGGGTCGATCGATAGTCAGAATTGGCAAATCGTTCATGTCAATCGGCAATCAGTCACGACAATCGAAATCGATAGATAATCGGAATCGGCAAAATCGGTCACGATAATCGGGATCGATCGATAATCAGAGTTGAAAAATTGGTCACGACAATCGGATTGATCGATAATCAAATTAGCAAATCGGTCACGACAATCGGAATCGATCGATAATCAGAGTCAGCAAATCGGTCACGACAATCGGGATCGATCAATAATTAGAGTCAGCAAATCGGTCACGACAATCGGATTGATCGATAATCAAATCGGCAAATCGGTCATGATAATCGGGATCGATCAATAATCAGAGTTGGCAAATCGGTCACGATAATCGAGATTGATCGATAATCAGAGTCGGCAAATCGGTCACGACAATCGGGATCGATCGATAATCAGAGTCGGCAAATCGGTCACGACAATCGAAATCGATAGATAATCGGAATCGGCAAAATCGGTCATGATAATCGGGATCGATCGATAATTAGAGTCAGAAAATTGGTCACGACAATCGGATTGATCGATAATCAAATTAGCAAATTGGTCACGACAATCAGAATCGATCGATAATCAGAGTCAGCAAATCGGTCACGACAATCGGATTGATCAATAATCAAATCGGCAAATCAGTCACGATAATCGGGATCGATCAATAATCAGAGTCGGCAAATCGGTCACGATAATCGGGATCGATCGATAATCAGAGTCGGCAAATCGGTCACGACAATCGGGATCGATCGATAATCAGAGTCGGCAAATCGGTCACGACAATCGGATCGATCGATAATCAAATCGGCAAATCGGTCACGACAATCGGAATCAGTCGATAATCAGAATCGGTAAATCGATCACATCGATCGGAATCGGCAATCGGTCGTGACAACGTGGACATTAAACCATCATTGCCCAACAATGTGGCCATTTAACCAACATTGCTCCCAAGGAGTGCCCCATATAAACATCATTACATACATCACACTGGGCCTTGAGTACACAACAGGTGGGCCCTGCAACTGGGCCTCAAATACGGGCCGCGTATACATCACGTCGGGCCTTGCCAAAGGTCACGAACACATCACAGTGGGCCTCCTCATATGGACCTATATACATATCAAGTGGGCCTCATACTTGGGCCTCATGTTTATTAAAGCGGGCCACATCTCATGGGCCCCGAATACATCGCAATGGGCCATGCCCATGGGCTTCAGTATGCAGCAGGTGGGCCCCATCATATGGGCCTTAAATACAAGACAGGTGGGCCCTATCATGTGGGCCTCAAAATACAAGGCAAGTGGGCCCCATCACATGGGTCAAAATACAAACAGGTGGGCCCCACACATGGGCCAAAAATACATCATGATGGGTCTCTATTACAGGCCCAATGCACATCACAATGATCCTCAGCGCATGGCCCGAAAATTACATCACGATGGGTTACACAAGTGGATGGCATAGATGAAACACGTACAACATGGTGGGCCCACACCTAGCTCGTCTGGACGGATGGTGCAAATACATAGCACATACTACAAGGTGGGTCACACATCCCACGGACAGAGTGGATAAAACATACATCATGGTGGTCCCCCGTCCCTAGACGGTGTGGATGAAACAATATATCAAGGCGGACCACACGTCCATTAAAATGGACAGACAATGCGAAAACAACACATCATCAAGGTAGGTCCACCGTTCTCGACAAATGGACGGAGCTGATAAAGTACATAAATCATGGTGGGCCATGATGGACCGCCTGAATGATCAGATGAATAGTGTGGGGAACACATTTACTATACATTAGGGTGGATTTCCACCGTCCAGGGATCCTGGACAGTGTGAAAAATACATACATAGGTGGGTCCCACCGTCCCATCCATCTGGACGATGTGGATAAGACCCATACACCAAGGTGGTCCTTGCAAAGCACCGTCCAGCAATGGACGGTGCAGATGCAACACATAAAATCAGGTGGACTCCACCGTTCGGAATGTTTGAGAGCATGGTGCGGTCCACAGCACACCGTCCAATTGGACGGTGTGGATATACAACGAAGTGGGTCCCATACGTATACAATGAGTGTACAGATATATAAAATAACATTTAATATTATATTAATATCAGTTCAAACGTCTAACCCTGGACGCCATTCAACAAACGGCTGGGATATAGGCTCCATGTGGGACCCACTACCCTAGCTGCTGGACGGTGGGGTCACACATGGTGATCAAGGTGGGTCCACACAATCTGGACGGTCCAGATTATCAGATATATAAGGGTGGCCCACCAACAGATGACGGTGTGTATAACATCATCAAGGGTCCCACGTGCTGCACTCAGCACGAACGCGCGTGGATATAAATCACATGCGTCATGGTGGTAGGGTCCACGTGACTTGCTAGTGTTCAAGGCAGCAGCAGCTGCCCACTACATGGGACCCGCTGTCCAGATGGACGGCCTGGATCTAAACACATCAAAGGTGAGCCTGCAATGGACGAACGGTGTGGATTTTGCATACATCTTGGTGGTCCCCACCGTCCAGAACACTGGACGGTGTGGATGAAAGGCACATGCATCATGGTCAGGGTCCCATGGACCTGCTGACGAACGGTCTTGGTATAACGTACCTCATGGTGGGGTCCACCATACCAGTCAGTGGATGACTGGATAAGATACATGCATTAGGTGGTACTCAGCACCGTCCATCCATATCCAGCACAGATGGACGGTGTATATGTATTATAAATGCTTCACGGTAGCGATTAGAACTGGCTGACGTCGCTTACAGTAGTTGTGCTGCCCGTACAATCAGATGGACGGAGAGGGTTAGAATAAATACATCACGGTGGGTCCACACGATCTGGGCGGTCCAGATTGATACAAACCTCGTGATCAGACCCGGGGAACTTGCAGGCGTCCATCCAACAGCCGAATGGATCGTGGGTTGCTGGCCCAGCATCAGATGAATGGAGGAACACATTTGCCATGGTGGCCCACTTGTTAATAGCAATACAGCAGCCAGTAGCTGCCGGGGTCCACACGTCCATGTGAACTGTGAACAAAACACTTACATCACGGCTAGCCCCACCGTCCAAGGTCTGGACGATGGGTAGCATGGATGAAATGCAAGCATCATGGTGGGCTGCCACATGGGTGTGGGCCACATGCGCCAACCTGATGGACGGCTGGATACATCTGGTGGGTCCCACCACCCCATGTAGTGTACGGCATGGATAAACACATTCAACATCGGGTGGGCCACACATAGAGAGAGAGAGAGGGAGATGAATGGGAAGGACCCCGCCACTATGGGCCCTCCCTTATAGTGCATACACCAAGATGGGTCCCACCGTATGTGGGCCCTCAAATCATGAAATCAAACAACAAAATCACCCACCTATGATCTTCTCCTCCTTCCGCCAAAGCATGATAGAGCTCTAATGGATGGACTTCAACGGTTGAGATGGGCTTAGGATGGTGGGATCGGGTGGTAGGAAGGTGGGCCACACTAGCTCTCTCTCATGGAGCTTGGACGTGGGCTCTCCCATGGGATTTGCTTGAAATGAGAAAATGAGAAAGAGAGAGGAGATGTAAGGGAGATGGGATGGGAGGTATGGGCTCTTTTGACTTGTTGGTAAGAAAGGGAAAGCTAAGCATGGGTTGCCTTGACTTTGGGTAAGGAGAGGTAAGGGTGAGTGATGGCTTGTGATGGGATGTACTTGACTTATGATTGATGTGATTGATGGGACATATCGTAGAGATTCTCTTCGAATTCGCAACGCGCGGCGTTTTTCTCAAACTGAACGCGGGCCCACATTTTCTAGCCCGAGTATCGCCTCGATGCGTAATACGCGGCATCGGAACCGCGGCGACGACGCGGTCGCAAGGGTACAAGTCTCGGGTCAATCTGACTCTAGAATACGGGATACGACTCAGGGTTACGCGCAAACACTGATAACAGATCGCGGGTCGTCGGAATTCAACCGGTAAGACCTTGAAAGCCTATAGAACGGTACGGGCTAAGATGTGGGTCTTACATAGGATGCCTAGGGTAAGCTTGGGATGCACTAAGGACTCTAGGATGCCTTAATCCATCATTTTTATGAAGTTCTAGATGCTCCTTTTATAGAGAAAAATCTCAACGGATATATAACGGCTATAGTTCGGTCCTACCGAGGGATCAGTCGGTCGCACTGAACTATTGTCGGTGGGACTAAATTATCTCTCAGTGGTACCGAATTAAGTCCTAAAGTTGCTGAAAGATTTTAATCATTTTCGGTGGCATCGATGGTTGTCTTCAGTGGGACCGAAGATGCCATTTGGTGGCACCTACTCCAACCGAAGTTTGAGACAAATTTTCCAGTTTAAGTTCTTGTCCTGCAATTCTTTTAACAACTTTGAACCGACTAAAGCCAAATCAAAGGATAAAGGATTTTTGGACCTTTTTATAGCTTAAAGGGATGATCTAGCAGATGATTTTTAGGTCAAGATCATCTAAGGGGTATAGTTTGTTTTGAGGATAAGAGCACCTTTCTACCCTTTGAATATTACTTAATTCTTCTACTCTAGTTGTGTCTTCGATCTTCATTTTCTAAGCGCTCACTAGTCTTACTTGACACAACGATTCACATGATTGATAAACAAGTGTGCAAGATGAGTGTACTAATAGAAAATTGAGCGAGGCTTGCCTGATTCATAGGATCAGTAGTTCATAGAATGTAGATGCCTAGTGACCAACTCAGTTTCATTTTTTTTGCTTTCATGAAGGCCCGCATCGTAACTTAATTTGGCTGTTTCTTGGAAAATTTTAGTTGACTGGAGGGAATTATTATAACTAAAAGATCTTGTTAAAGTATTTAAATGAACATGCTTTATGCATAACTTTTTGAAAATGTGTTTGGAGCACAATATTGTTAATGGTCATTGCACTTCATTTTTGTTATTTTTGCTTCTTTTTTCATTTGTGCATCGAATTCCCAGCCATTGAAGTATCTCTGAATGCAACTCAGAGTAGTGCAAAATTTCAACCCAAATTGAGTGAGGCATACATGGAATTCAGCAGTGTGATGGGATGTCAAAGGCATGATTTATTTCCATAATTAACTATAAAATTAGTTATGCATGGCCCGTTCTTCTAGTTTAGTTCATTACAGTTTTCATTTTGAAGACAAAACTGTTGCAATAGTCTTTATTTTCATTCCCTTTCACTAACATGGAGAGGAAGTGTTCAAGTTCCGAAATCTATTGCCTAATAGTACCTTCACAGACTTAATTTTACATGGACCTAGGGATGAGATGTTCCTCGAGGCAACCTAGAAATTGAGCAAGGCAAACTACAAAATGAGTAAGGTAAGCTAGAAATTGAGCAAGGCAAACTATAAATTGAGCAAGGAAAACATGGAAATTGAGCGAGGCAAGCTGAAAATTCAATGAGGCAACCTAGAAATTCAGTGAGGCAAGCTGAAAATTGAGCAAGGCAAACTTAGAATTAAGCGAGAGCGAGGCAAGCTGAAAATTGAGCAAGGCAAACTTAGAATTAAGCGAGAGCGAGGCAAACTGAAAATTGAGCAAAGCAAACTTAAAATGAACGAGGCAAGCTAGAAATTGAGAGAGGGAAGCTATAAATTGAGCGAGGCAACATAGAATTGAGTCAGGCAAACATGAAAATTGAGAGAGGCAAGCTGAAAATTCAATGAGGCAACCTAAAAATTGAGCTAGGCAAACTAGAAATTGAGTGAGGGAAGCATGGAAATTAAGCGAGGCAACCTAAAAATTCAGTGAGGCAAACTAGAAAGTGAGCGAGGGAAACATGAAGTTGAGCGACACAACCTGAAAATTGATCGAGGCAACCGACAAGTTCAGTGAGGCAGGCTGACAATTGAGCGAGGCAAACAAGAAATTGAGCGAGGGAAACATGAGGTTGAGCAAGGCGAAGTGAAAATTGAGCAAGGCGAAGTGAAAATTGAGCGAGGCAAGCTGGAAATTGTACCAGGCAAACTGAAAATTGAGCGAGGCAAGCGGACTGCACCATGTTTCTTCTTGTGGATTGAATTTCATATTTAATTACCTTGGAGAGCAAAAATGGAGCCCATTTTTCTTATTGTGGATATGCATCAAAGGTATAAATTTGGAAGATCAACTACATTACAATTTCAAAATCAGAACATAACAATGGAATGTGAGTGTTCATACTGGTAATTCAGAAGCATTTGTCTTTATGTAATGAGTTCCATATGGAGTTCCTTTCTTGTTTCCTTTAAATAAAATAAAATTTCCTTGGCAGAATACATATCAAGTGTCTAAGTGGAATGGGATGAAGATTATTGTCAAAATACTTGATAAGGACTACTATACAAATGCAGATAGCATATAGCAGCTAACCATAAAGCATTCTTTTTTTCAATTTGCATGTATTTCTTTGTCTTTAAAAGGAAGATGTCATTTAATATTATATTGTTTAATAGCATAGGAAACCAACATTAATATATTAATTCCGTTTCTAGTTCTCAAATCAGTGAGGCAAACTAGAAATTGAGCGAGAAAACTAGAAAATGAGCGAGGCAAACATGAAATTGAGCGAGGCAAACTAGAAACGAAGCGAGGCAAGCTAGAAATTCAGCGAGGGAAACTAGAAATTGAGCAAGGCAAATTAGAAATTGAGCGAGGCAAACTGAAAATTGAGTGAGGCGAGCATGAAATTAAGCAAGGCAAACTAGAAATTAAGCGAGGCAAACTAGAAATTGAGCGAGGCAAACTGAAAATTGCGTGAGGCAAACTGAAAATTCAACGAGGCAAGCTAGAAATTGAGCGAGGCAAACTAGAAATTGAGCAAGGCAAACTGAAATTCAACGAGCCTCGAATGAAATGGTTTAGTGCAATGCTCAATTTCTTGTAAGAGAAAGCTAGATTTCATCATCCACTACAAAAAGTTTAGTGCATCAAGGGAGGACATCAAGACATAAAATACATTACAACATACATCATAGAAAACACAAAATAAATTACAATGTTATTCATCGGGTATAAGAAACTTGCACTTCCGGCGATTATGCCTTATTTGTTTGCATCTCCCACACTAGACTATTGTTCATTCCTCTCCATGAGAGAGAATTCTTATGTCACGCTCCAAACTCGGAAACCGGGCTCACAAAATTTTCGATCGCCGAATCCGAATCCGACGCCGAAAGCCTCCGTAGAACTCCATTCTCGGCTCCCGGCACCCATTTACCATGTTCCAATCCTGGGATCCTATAAGGAGGATTTCTAATATCAATTTGATTCGTAATGAGCATAACCATAAGCATAACCCACGAACAATAACCACAAGAATACCATCACAAAATTCACTATGATCGAAAACTTTGAGAACAATGCGTATGAAAGGAAAATACAATATAATGAAAGTAACAAAAACTCCAGAAGCTCGGCTGCATACTCCAACTGCGACGAGGCTACGGCTGCACCCTAGCGTCACCTGCACGCATCAATCATGCATAAACTTATATAAAGCTTAAAGGGTGGTGTAAGTGTGTGCGTAGTATGAACGTGCTTAGAATGTAATGCCAGAGTAATGCGAAATCATACTAATGAGTACATGAATGCAATCAGCCGTACCAAGGCTATGCGGTGCAAGATATGAATGCTATTGGCCATAACAAGACCATGCGATGCAAGATGTAATTCAACATACCAATCCTTATACAACTCATCACATATCAGTACAGTTCTTATTCTGGATAATCACTAGGGTCTAGTACACTCTATGCCAGCTTGTCGTCCCTATCCGAACGCACAACTGGGAGAGTGGAAAAGACCTCACTATCCGCCTGCCAATATCAGGCCTGGCTCGTCGATGGCGGACCCATTCCTCAAGCTGGTCAAACTCAATCTAGAAATTATCCCCTCACTCAGGCAGGTAAGGTCACACCCCTTTCCAACCGACCCGACATAGTGGGAGACGCGACTTACTAGTATAGGCTCTCGCGCGCTCATGTATCCACTCGGTCTCGACGTTGAAGTCATCCTTTGGTACCATCGGGTTTAGAAATTTTCATCTAAGGACATCTATGCAACCCCGATGCTAGAAACAGTGTTTCAAGTATCCAATCCAGCCATCCACGATGTGTCTGTGGAAGCTATGGCCCTCATATCGCTAGGGCATACAATAATCATAATCACACAAATGCAAGTATATGAATCACTCTACCAAACATGTAACAAATCTTGCGCATACCGCGCACTCATGAAGGTCAACTCCGCATATTAGGGAGCCCATAAACAATCTGCCCGAGGGTATATGCTATGATCAATCACTCCTCATATCAAGCATACATATGATGTGTATGATCATGAATCATAGATCTATTCTAAGCATGTTATATAGTAATGGACTCTGTGCATAGCGAAGATGGGCCTAGACGGCCTACACACTACAAGATGGGCCTATCCATGAGCCTTAGGGAGAGTGACAATGCGGACATTTAACCAACATTATCCTTACAATGTGGACGTCAAACTATCATTGCTCCTAAGGCATAGCCCGCTATAAAGGTCAACACATAAACCATGGTGGAATCACGTTATAATGGGCCTCATGTACATCCCACTGGGCCTCGACCCATGGGCCTCCAATACATTAAATGGGCCTCATGTACATGGGTCTTGCATACATCACAATGGCCTCACAACATGGGCCTCATATATATATATATATATATATATATATATATATATATATATATATATATATATATATATATATTAAGGTGGGCCTCAACAATGGTCCTTATACAAATCAAGGTGGGCCTCAAAATTGGGCCACGCGTATATCAAATGGGCCACACCCAAATAGAAGTGGTGATAAGGATTTTCACCATTAAAATTTTTAAGGGTTTAATGGTTGGACGTCCAAATCCATTATTTTCTATAATGTGGTCCACCTGATCCTAGATTTATCTTATTTTTAATCTCAAGAATTAAAATGATTTTTCTAAAAATGGTTGGATGGCTTGGATGCAACCCATGCATCATGGTGATCCCATAGGGATGGGAAGGATGGACGGCATAGATGAGGTACATACCTTATCGTGGGGCCCACACTAATGGAAGGTGTGGATCACAATACATACACCAGTGGGTCCCATGTGGGGCCCACCACAACGTTTATCTTCCATCCAACCCGTTGGCAAGGTCACAAAAACATGGGGCCCACTGTAATGTTTATTTGCACCCAACCAGTTGATGAGATCACTTAGACCCTGGACCCACCATAACGTTTATTTACAACCAACCTGTTGATAAGGTCACACAGACCTAGGGCCCACCATAATGTTTATTTTCCACCCATCCTATTGATAAGGTCACATGGACCTGGGCGAAGAGTAAAAACAAATTTCATATGATCCAAAACTTCTAACCCAAAGAGGGTTTTAATGGCAGACGTTCATTCCACTGTTTCCTGCCGTGTGGGCCATTTGAGTCACAAATACAACTGATTTTTGGGGTGGCCCGCTGCCCTAAGGGGGCCCACCAAATGCAAGGTGTTGATGTTCAACGCACGTCACGCTGGGCCCTACAAGTGGGACCTATCTCCCTGGCCCCCTTCACGTCTGTGGCTGCACGAGCGGCAGTGTCCTGCTGACGCTGCAGCAGCAGGCGCTACTGCATATATTCATTAAATTTTAATTTTTATTTTTTAAACCATTTTCCCACGGGCCTACATCAGGTAGATCCGACCCAACCATCGGCTCCTATGGCTTAATCCAACCCATCAAGCCCAATATTCGATGGGTTTTTATGTACAGCAACATCAGGGTGTATTTCAATGGTAGAAAACTTTGTTTGCTATGCTATGGCCCACCAGAAATTCAGATTGAGTTCGTTTTTCAGCTCAACGCCTAAAATGATCTGAGGAAAATGATGGATGGCTTGGATTAAGTACATACATCAAGGTGGGGCCTACATGAGTGGCCCACCATTTCCTTTTTTTTTTAAAGCTGGTTAATACACTCTAGTGTCTGTGCCTCACAGCGGATCCACGTCCGGTGTCCCTGGACCCTGGACGATCTGCATGCAACTCAGGCACCACGGTGGGTCCCACGTGGACGTGGCCGACCATGAATATATATATATATATATATATATATATATATATATATATATATATATAATATTAATATAATATAAAATAAATATATTATAGTATATGTCAGTGTGGGGATCTCCACAGTCCCCAAAAAAATGGATGGTGTGGACCACCACCTGCAATAGGATGGGCCACACCGTTGATGGATATTTATATAACACATATTTGTGGGGCCCACCCAATCATGATAGAGAGATAGAGAGAGAGAGAGACATGAAAAGGGGAGGGACCCCGCCACTAATGGGCCCTCCCTTAAACAATGCTTACATCATGTGGGTCCCACAACAAGTGGCCCCAAAATTTGAGATCAACGGTAAATCACCGACCTTATTGGCCTCCTTCTTACTCCCTTAGGCTTGTATGCTCCTATGCTCAACTTGTAACGGTGGATGATGGAGTTTTGATCGTGGGGATGAGAGATGAGAGGGTGGGCCACACTTGTGGTTTGAGAAAGCTTGGGGAGAGTGCTTGGGAAGGCTTGGACGTTTGGAATTTTGGTTGCTTGAGAGTGAGGAGATGGAATGAAAGAGAGAGAGGGAAGTACTGGCTTAAAGGGATGGGGTGATGTGGTAGTTGTAAGGAAAGATATGGGTTTGTTTGAAAATGTGTAAAAGAGGAGTGGTGAGGGCAGAGAGAGGGTTGACTTGTGGGAAAAGAGAGAGAGGCCACATGTACTTGTTGTTGGGTGAGGTGGCATGGAGGTAAGGCGGTGTACTTAACTTGATTTGATGTGACATGTCGTAGAGATTCTCTCGAAGTTCGCAACGCGTGGCATTTCTTCGAAATGAACGCAGCCCACATCTCCTGGCCTAGGTATCGGATCGGTGTGCGAGTCGTGGTATTAGAACCGCGGCGACGGCGCGGTTGCTATGATACAAGTTTCGAATTGAGTTGACTTTGGTATACGAGATCCGGCTTAGGATCATGTGCAAACGTCAGATACGGGTCGAGGGTTGCCAGAATTCAACCGGAAGGATTGCAGAAGCCTACGGAACGGTACAGACTATGATATGGGTCTTACATCTTAGCTTTTTTGGTCTTCCGGATGACCTCTTTTATCACGGGGGTTTAATCTGCTCACAATACTCCTTGGAGGCAAGTGATATTTCCCATTGGCTCTTATCACGTACTGGGTACACCGATTCGTTATACGTGGTCAAGTAATTTTACACGTGTAGAATGGGGAGCAGTATGAGTAATGAGGAAGATTATAGTTTATACAAATTGAAAGGACATGCATATAAGGGAACCCCTTGACGTCAAACTCGCGACATATACATGAAAGCTCACTGAGCTTGACTGTATCATTATAATCTCCCACAACATAGTACTCATCTCGAGAAATTACATGACAACGGACATCTCGCGCCTTTGGCGCAAGATCCTTTAACTGTTCCTCCACCCATGGTGTCAATGGACCTACAAATGATGCTCCAGATTCTCTTCTCTTGTAAAAAAATTTCTATATCTTAAATCTTACCGCCTCTATCAATATAGTAACGTGGTATTCGCGTGTTTCTTTGAAGAGGGCATTAACTCACTCAGATTTGTTTGTAGATGGATGGGGTGAATTTTTTTCTTGGAAAGTGTGAAGATGTCAATCTTTCATACCCGGTTTCTTTCAACCATACATGTACTGGGGGTTGGCCATTTCGATATCATGCATAACTTTTCGAACTCAACCCTCCTACAAGTCTTCACAGCCCGCCAGTAGTAGATTTTCAACGACTTGTCTTTAAAAGTGTCCACCAAGTTTTTATATATATGGTACACGCAGTAGCCATGGATTGCATTTTGAAAGACTTGAGGAACTTCTTTCGTTAAACCTTTATGTTGGTCGGATATAATCACAAGACTCGGAAGAGCCCCTAATGTACAATTGAGGTGGTTAAGGAACCAATTTCAACTGTTATTGTTCTCTGATTCCCTGATGCCAAAAGCAACTAGAAAAATATGATTGTCACCATATAAGGCTGTGGCAATGAATAAAACACCCTTGTATTTAACCTTTATGTGTATTCCGTCAATGGCCAATACCCTTTGCATAGAATTTTGAAAACTTCGAACGCATTATCCAAGCGTTACAAAACATCTCTCGAACTTGAAAGTCTCTAGGTTAACAACCACGGAAGTCACCGTCCTCGGGTTGGCCATCTTCAACTCATGTAAATACATCGTGAGTTAATGGTAAGAGTCTTCTTAGGACCCCATCACGCGATTTATTGCAAGCTCCGTAGTTTTTCATGTCTTCTTATAATTGATAAGAGTATTATATTTCTCTTACATGACAAAGATAATATTACTCAGCCTTAACCCTAGGCGTTGCCCAATACAGCTAACAACTAAATCACATGCTAACTTACTGCTAGCTTGCCGGTGATCGCTCTTCATCCATGACATGCCGCAGTGTGTTTGGACGTAGAATTCCGTATCTTGAATATCCCCGCATCATTCACCCGAGATGCATGAACCCTCCATTCGCGTATATCTTCGAAACACACCACGGTGAATCTTTTGGATGATGAGTACAAGACCATATACTGGAAGTTATTGCGAATTGTAAATTGGCTCAAAACATACTGGCACTAGCTCTTGTCCTTAAACGTTTGCCCAATAGCTATATCGATCGGTTCATCCAATGAATCCGTATATTCCAACAGTTCTACTTTGGTGAATGCAGCATCTTCGAACGGCACGGGAACTTGATGAGTGATGAAGTTTGATGTTCCAGGAAGGTCTGGAAAAGGAATGTCGCTTACACATACAGATCGAGTGGTGGATGATGATGACAGATCTACTATTGTTGCTAAAGGCGGTGCCATGTATTCATAAATGAGGTTAAGGTCAACTGCCTCGCTGACTTGGCTAGTCACAAAGCTTGATGTTTGAAGCGGCTTGGGCAGTTGATCGTTGCTTACTCCCACTTGTAATGGTGATGCCATATATTCAAATTCCACACCATACTCCTCACCCACACGGTCTACATGTATTGTCCTATTAATGTGTTGTACTGTCTCGATGATTAAAGGGATGAATTTATCTGAATGCTCCAACTGTGTTGCCAAGAACACTCTCACGTCATTGTCGTCTTCGATTTCGGTTGGAGGGATTGATTTGTTTGAGCAAGGGTACAATACTTTCATACTAATTTCACAATTTGTTGGTTTACTCTTAATAATCCTGTAAGTTATAGATAAAAGCTCCTCGTATATAGTCTCAACACCAATAGTAATAGTTTTTGACTTTCCACCCGTGTACGAGTATCGCTTGTTTTCACATACTAACTCTCCGCCATAAGTGCATAGGATGATTCTCGTAACCATTATTTGAAAACCAATAAAATGACGTATTATCAATGAATCGTTAAACAATGGAAGCATACCATAAGATATAACTCGGTTAAATAATAGCGGACCGAGAACTCACTTTCCATAATAGATGAGATGTAAGACTCGTGTCCTAGTTCGTACCGTTCCATTAGCTTCCGCGGTCCTTCCGGTCGAATTCCGGCAACCTTCGCACTGTATCCGACGTTTGCGCGCGATCCTAAACCGGGTCCTGCATACCTAAGTCGGTTCGAACCGAAACCTATACCTTACCGACCGCATCGTCGTCGCGGTTCCAACGCCGTGACTCACGCACCGACCCGATACCCAGGCTAGAAGATGTCGATCTGCGTTTATTCCGAAGAAACGCCACGCATTGCGAATCTCGAGAAAATCTCTACAACAAGTCTCATCAATCAACCATAAATGCATCCCTTATCCAAGTACAACCACCCCACTCCTCCTTTTCTCACAAGTCAAACCTCTCTCTCCCTCACCATTCCTTCTTTAAAAAATTTCAAACTAAACCATCCCTCTTTTACCCATTTTTCAAACCACCCCATATCATCCATTCTTTTTCTTATTTTATTCCTTTATTCCATTTTCTTAAGCTCTCTCCCAAGCAACCCAAGACACTCCATACGTCCAAGCTTCCCTCTCCCTCCCAAGTGTGGTCCACCTTCTCATCTTCCATCTCAACCATCCAAACCCCATCAACCTCCATCAAAGTTGAAGGCAAGGAGCTTAGGAGCCTAAGGGAGCAAGGAGAAGGCATAAAGGTGGGTGATCTACTATTGTTTTTTATTTTAAGGGCCACTTGTTGTGGGACCCACATGATGTATGCATTATACAAGGGAAGGCCCATTAGTAGCGGGGTCCCTTCCCCTTCACGTCTCTCTCTCTAGTTATTATGATGGGAGTGGGCCCCACAAATGTGTTATAGATATCCATCAAACGATGTGGCCCATCCTGTTACAGGTGGTGGTCCACACCATCCATTATTTGGGAATGTGGAGATCCCCACACTAGACTAAGGGTATATGTCATATTATATTAATATATATAAATATATATATATATATGTGTGTATATATGTATATATATGTATACATATAGGTGGGCCACGTCCAAGTGGGACCCACCACAATGCTTGTGCCACATGTAGACCGTCCAACGTCTCTGGACGCTGGACGTGGTGTGGTAAACAGAGAAGCGTGAACTGATGCTGGTGCACAAGTCAGCTTTAGAAAAAAATAATAATAAAATAAAATATTTTTTGGGCACTCATGTAGGCCCCACCTGGACGTATGTATAAAATCCAAGCCATCCATCCTCTTCCTCAGATCATTTTAGGCGTTGAACCAAAAAATGAGGTTGATCTGGTTTCCTGGCGGGCCATGGTATAGGAAACAGTATTCCTACCTTCGATTTACTCCCTGATGCTCCTGTATATCAAAAACAGCCCAATATTGGACTCTATGGGTTTGTATCAAGCCACAGGGACCAATGGCTGGAGTGGATCTTGTTGATGCGGGCCCCATCTACTAAAAACCGTAGAAAAACATATATAAAAAAAAACAACAAACAGCAGTAGCGCTGCCTGCGGCTGCGTGCGGGCGGACGGTTGGGTTGGGGCTCACGGCCCCAACTGTGGGCCCCACCTTGATGCGTTTCGGCCATCAACACCATGCATTTGATGGGTCCCCACGGACCAGGTGGCCACCCCAAAAATCAGCCGTATACGGAACTCAGGTGGGCCACACCATCTAAAATCATGTGAAGACATGCCAAAAACATATAAAATTACTTGTGGGGCCTACCTGAAATTTGGATGCGGCTGAAACTTGGTCTGTACCCTCACCCAAGTGGGACACACATGATGAGTGGGCTGGATTTGTGAACCACATCAGGGTGGGCTCCCTGTCCACGTGATAAAAAATAATAATGATAATAATAATAATAATATAATAATAATAATAATAATATATAAATAAATATTACGGTGGGCCCTCCCCCTGACCGTGTGACCTTATAAACAGTTTAGGTGGGAAATAAACATTCCAGTGGGCCCCGATCCAGTGGGCCCTAACCCAGGTCCACGTGACCTTATAAACAGGTTGAATGGCAAATAAATATTATAGTGGGCCCTACCTTGGTCCACGTGACCTTATGAATAGATTGGATTGCAAATAAATATTACTGTGGCCCCAGGTCTAAGTGACCTTATCAATGGGTTGGATGGAAAATAAACATTATGTTGGGCCCTAGGCTGGGTGAAAAATAAACATTATGTTGGGCCCTAGGTTGGGTGGAAAATAAACATTATGGTGAGTGTCACGCCCCAAACTCGGAAACCGGGCTCACAAAATTCCCGATCGCCGAATACGGTGCTGACAGCCTCCGTAGAACCCCATTCTCGACTCCCAGCGCCCATTCGCCAGGTTCCGATCCTGGGATGCTACAAGGAGGATTTTTAACATCAGTTTAATTTGTAATAAGCATAACCAAAGGCATAACCCACAAACAACAACCAAAAACTCCATCACATTTTCACTATAATAAAAAACTTTACAAGTACAATGAGCATAAGGGAAATACAATGATGATAGACCAAAAGCTCCAAAAAGATCAGCTACGCGCCCAAGCCTCAGCGCAGCTGCGATCCAACGTCACCTGCACGCAACGGTCGTGCATAAGCTTATAGAAAGCTTAGAGGGTGGTGAAAGTGCATGCTTAAGGTGATAATACAGTATCAGAGTAATGCGGAACATGCTGATGAATGCCAAGAATACCATTAGCCGTACCAAGGCCATGCGGTGCAAAGAATTATGTCGGCCATACCAAGACCATGCAATGCGAAATGCAACTCAAGCATGCAAATCCTCATCTAAGTCCACATATCAATACAGCTCAAAAATCTGGAATATCACCGGGGTCTAGTACACTCCAAGCCAGATTGCCGCCCCATCACGCACAATAAGGTGAGTGGAAAAGACCTCACTATCCGCCTGCCAAAATCGGGCTCGGCTCGTCAATAGCGGACCCATTCCTCGAGCTGGTCAGACTCAGCCTAGCATTGCCCCCTACTCTCGGGCGAGTAAGGCTGCACCCCTTTCCAACCGACCACGACACAGTGGAAAGCGCAACCGTCTGGTAATCGGCACTCAGCGCTCATGCATCCACTCGGTCTAGACGTTGGAGCAACCTCTTGGTACCATAAGGGTTTAGGGACTTTCACCCAGGGATATCTATCGCACCCCATGTAGAACGGTATTTTCGGTATCCAATTCTGCCAACTACGATACGTCTGTGGAGGCTACGGCCCTGATGTCGCTAGGGCGTACAGTAACCATATCACACAATGCGAATGCATGAATCACACTACTCAGTCATGCAGCAATCCTGCGCATATCGTGCGCTCATGTAGGGCAACACCCCCTATATGGGAGCCCCTAAACAATCTGCCCGAAGGCATATGCTATGATCAGTCATTTCTCATATCAAGCATGCGTATGATGCATATGGTTATGAATCATGGAACTAAACATATTAGATAGGATGAATGATGTGCATAACAAAGATGGGCCTAGACGGCCTACACATAACACGTACGAGCCTAACAATGGGCCCTAGGGAAAGTCATAATGCGGACATTTAACCAACACTATACTTGCAATGGGGACGTTAAACCGCCATTGCTCCCAAGGTATAGCCCGACGTAAACATCATTACATAACCCATGTTGGGATCACACATTGCAATGGACCTTAGGTACATCCCATTAGGCCGTAAATACATCAAATGGGCCAAATCATATGGGCCTTATATTCATTAAGTGGGCCACATCAATGGGCCGCACCAATGGGCCTTATGTACATCGCAATGGGCTATAACCCGTGGGCCTTAGAATGCATCAAATGGGCCTAATCTTATGGGCCGTATGTGTATCAAATGGGCCTCGCCAATTGGGCCCCATATGTACATCAAATGGGCCTCAACCCATTGGCCCCATTACATCTTAATGGGCCTCGACCCATTGGCCCCTAATGCATTAAATGGGCCCGGACCCATGGGCCTTACATATACATCAAAGTGGGCCTCAATCCTGGCCCATAAGTGAACTAAAATGGGCCTCCCCCCCCCCCCCCCCTTATATTATATATGATATAATATCCCCCCCCTTTATATTATATATGATATAATATATAATATATATACATTACACATAATATTATATATAATATAATATTATATATATATATATATATATACACACACACATGCACACACCACACACGCACGCACCACACACACACGCACGCATAAGGGCCCCCAACTGTGAACATCACAGTGGCCCCACACAATCATCACAGTGGGCTGCCTGGACGGTGGACATTAAACACATACATTTTGTGGGCTCCATGTGGGGCCCACCGTAATATTTACTTTCCATCCAACCCGTTGGTGAGGTCAAGTAGACCTAGATGGAGGGTGGGAACAAATCTCACCCTGATCCAAAACTTCTGTGGGCCCCAAAAAGATTTCAAAGGTAGAGGTTCAATCCCACTGTTTCATCCGGTGTGGGCCACCTGAGTCTTGGATCAAGCTGATTTTTGGGGTGGGCCCACGTCAGGTAATGGCCCACCCTATGAACGGTTCAGATGGTAGGTAAACATCAAGGTGGGGCCCACAGCCACAGCCGTGGGTGGCTGCACGTACGTCCGTCCGCCCGGACGCTGGCGCAGGCAGCGCCTGCTGCCGTCTGACACAGCAGCAGCGGCTGCTGTGTGTTGATTTTTTATTTTTTATTTTATTTCTGATTTTTCAGGGGATTTTGCAGGTGGGGTCCATATCCAGTGAATCTACGCCGTCCAGTGTTCTTCCATGGCTCACCACGAGCAAAACAAGTCCAATATTGGACATATTTTGGGGTATAATAGTTTCAGGGAAGGTTTCAATGGTGAAAACTACCATTTGCTATGGTATGGCCCACCCGAAGATCTGATTGATCCCATCTTTCGGGTCAACGCCTAAAAAAGGCTTGGGAAGGGAATGGATGGTGTGGATTTAATACATACATCAAGGTGGGGCCTACATGAGTGGACCACCCAAGCTTGAACCAAGCTAGTATTTATGTTTTCCCATTAAAACGTCCAGCGTCCAGGGACGCTGGACGGTCTGCCATACAAGGTGGGCCTGCTCAGGTGGGCCACCACTGATGGATGGTGCAGGTACTACACATATAAGGTGGGCCCCACTTATAATGGTTTGGATAAGATACCTACCTCATGGTGGGGTCCATTCAAGTGGGCCACATAACCTCATTAACATAAAAGAAAAAAAAAATAAAATAAATAAAATGAAAGGGAGAGAGATAGAGAGTGAGACCCGCGTGATGGAGGGACCCCGGCACTATGGGCCCTCCCTTGCACTAAATCATACATCAAGTGGGTCCCATTACATATGGGTTCATGAAATCGAAATCCAACGGTGGAGATCCATTCTCCGACGGTCTAGATGACCCTAAGCATGCAAGGAAATAAACATCATGATGGGGTCCATGGAGAATGGCCCCATCATGGAACGATCATGATGATCCAAGTGGGCCATCGGCCACATCTTAGGGTCCAAAGTGAGATCCAAACCATTGATCGGTTGGCCTCACTTGGCCCATCTTAAAAATATCAAAATCTACCCTATCAAGGCACCCACCGCTAGATCTTCTTGCTCCCTTGGCTTCCTTAGCTCCTTGTGCTTCTCTTTGATGGAGGAAGATGAGAAATGGATGGTTGAGATGAGAGATGAAGGGGTAGGAAAGGTGGGCCTCACAAATGCATTTTTCTCTCCATGGAAAATACTTGGACGTGAGGAGCTCTTGCTTGGATTGGAAAAAAAAGGAGAGAGAGAGTTGTAAAGGGAGAGAGAGAGGGAGTGATGGGTGATGGAGTGATGGATGGGAGAGAGAGGGATGGGTGTAAGAGGCTTTTTTGACTTTTTTGGCAAAAGGTGAAAGAAGAGTTATGGGTTGTAAGAAACTTTTTGACTTTTGGGGCTTGCTTGGGAAAGGGTGAAAGTTGATGTGTACTTGAGATGATGGGATTGATGGGATTGATGAGATTGATTGATGTGACACCTTGTAGAGATTCTCTCGGGATTCGCACGCGCGGCATTTCCTCGCACCGAACGCTGGCCCACAACTCCCGACCAGAGCATCGCATCAGCGCCCGAGTCGCGGCATCGGAGCCGCGGCGACGACGCGGTCGCTAAGGTACAAGCCCTGGGTTGAGTCGACTCGGGTTGACAGCACGAGAATCCAGGTCGCGCGCAAATACCGGTTAAGGGTCGAAGGTTACCGAAATTCGACCGGAAAGACGGCGGAAGCCTAAGGAACGGTACGGTCTAGGACACGGGGCTTACAGTGAGTCCTACTTAGAACCCACTTATGTATGTATTGTAAACCACACCCTCCATTAGTGTGGGCCCCACCATGATGCATGTGTTTCATCCAACCCATCCAATCATTTGGAAATTATTTTAAAACCATGCGAAGAGGCCCACTTTGATTTGTATAGGGCCCATTGTGATGTGTGCAAGGCCCATGGGATTATGGCCCATTGCAATGTACATATGGCCGTTTATGAGGCCATATGATTAAGCCCATCTTAATGTAGTTATGGCCCATCCACTGAGATATATATAAGGCCCATGTTGTGAGGCCATTTGATGTATTAGAGGCCCATGGGTCGAGGCCCAATGGGACGTACATAAGGCCCATTGTAGTGTGATTCTACCAGGGTATATGTGTCGACCCTTATAGCGGGCTATGCTTTGGGAGCAATGATGGTTAGAGGCCCACATTGTAAGGATGATGTCGGTTAAATGTCCGCATTGTCACTCTCCCTAGGGCCTATTGATAGGCCCATACTTACAGTGTGTAGGCCGTCAAGGTTTATATTCGTTTTGATCAGAGCCCATCACTATATAACATGCTTAGTATAGATTCATGATTCATGATCATACGCATCATATGTATGCCTGACGTGAGGATTGATTGATCATTGCACATGCCTTCGGGTAGATGGTTTATAGACTCCCTGATAGGCGGAGTTGCCCTACATGAGTGTGCGGTACGCGCAGGATTGTTGCATGTCAGATGGTATGATTCATGCACTTGCATTCGTGTGATTGTGCTCATTGTATGCCCTAGTAACATCAGGGCCATAGCCTCCACAGACACATCGTGGGTGGCTGGATTGATACCGAAAATGTTTGGTTCTAGCATACGGGCGCCATAGATGTCCCTGGGTGAAAATCCCTAAACTCGATGGTACCAGAGGATAACGTCGAGACTGAGTGGATATATGAGCGCACGAGGGCCGAATACTAGGAGGCCGCGTCTCCCACTGTGTCGTGGTTGGTTGGAAAGGGGTGTGACCTTACCCGCCTGAGTGATGGGACAATTTCTAGGTTGAGTTTGCCAGCTTGAGGAATCGGTCCGCTATCGACGAGCCGGGCCCGATATTGGCAGGCGGATAGTGAGGTTTCTTACGCTAACTTGGACTGTGCGGCTAGGAGAGCGACAGTGCCATTTGGAGTGTATTGAACCCCGGTGATTATCCAAAATGAGAACTATACTGATATATGATGAGAATTAGCATGCTTGAGTTGCATCTCGCATCGCATGGCCGTGTTATGGCCGATAGCATTCATATCTTGCACCGCATAGCCTTGGTACAACTGATTGCGTTCATGTACTCATCACTATGATTCTGCATTACTCTGACCTTACATTCTGAGCATGCTTATATTGCGCACACACTTACACCACCCTCTAAGCTTTCTATAAGCTTATGCACGATTGATGAATGTAGGTGACGCCTGAACGCAGTCGCAGCCATAGTCTCGCCGTAGTTAGAGCGTGTAACTGAGCTTCTGGAGTTTTGTTACTTTCGTTACATTGTATTTTTCTTTCAGACGCATTGTACTCAAAAGTTTTTGATCATAATGGATTTTGTAGTGGTGTTTTTGTGGTTATTGTTCGTGGGTTATGCTTTTGGTTATGCTCATTATGAATCAGACTGATGATTATAAATCTTCCTTGTAGTATTCTAGGATCGGAACCCGGTGAATGGGTGCTGGCAGCCGAGAATGGGGTTCTATGGAGGCTGTCGGCACCGGATTCGGCGATCGAAAATTTTGTGAGCCCGGTTTCCGAGTTCGGGGCGTGACATGAGGATGATGCAAAGTTTAAGGAAATAAAGAATAAGCAACGCGTTAAAATTTCAAATAAACAACTAGAGCTTAAATGGATTAGAGCTTCAAAGATATGAATGATTTCATGTGGTGCTCGTTAAATTAAGAGATGCTATCTATCATAGAATTGAGCAAGGTAAGCATGAAAATTGACCCATGGGAAACTAGAAATTCAGCGAGGCAAGTATGAAAATTGACCCACGGGAAACTAGATTTCATGCATTCAATATACTTGTATTTTCCTATTCTATAAAATGTATATAGACTACTGTTAAAGTGCATGGACTACAAGTGTAAGTTTGACATAATCTAAACCTTATTGAGTGCTCAACGTTCATAGTCTAATTTACGATGGAAATTGAGCAAGGAAGACTGGAAATTGAGCGAGGCAAAATGGAAATTTAGCGATGCAAAATGGAAATTGAGAGAAGCAAACTGGATGTTCAGTGAGGCAAAATGGAAATTCAGTGAGGCAAACTGGAAATTGAGCAAGGCAAGTATGAAAATTAACCCATGGGAAACTAGAAATTGTGGGGGGCAAACTGAAAATTGTGCGAGGCAAATTGAGTGAAACAAACTGGAAATTCCATAAGGCAAACTGGAAATTCAGCGATGAAATTGAGCGAGGAAAACTAGAAATTGAGTGAGACGAGCTGAAAATTGAGCGAGGCAAACAAGAAATTAAGCGAGGCAAAAATGAAATTGATTGAGGCAAACTAGAAATTGAGAGAGGCAAAATAGAAATTGAGCGAGGCAAACACGAAATTGAGCTATGCAAACATGAAATTAAGCGAGACAAAAATGAAATTCATCAAGGCAAACATTAAATTGATCGAGCCTAGCATGAAATTGAGCGAGCCCTAACATGAAATTGAGCGAGCTTCAAATGGAATTGAGTGAGTTTCACATGAATTTGAACGAGTAATGCATAAAATTGACTAAGCCTAACAAATGAAATTGTACGAGCCTCACATGAAATTCATACCGAACTTCACATAAAATTGAACGAGTAGTTGGTCAATTGTCATTGACTTAGGCTCGTCTCAATTTCCGTGAGTTCTTCTTCAATTTCAAGCGTGTAATGGTTAAGTTTGACCAAGCACCCTTAGTGAATTACTAGCTGAATTTGCACAAGTAGTCAATGAATTTTCGTTGAATGCTACAAAGGGAAGTAACTACAAACTATTTCTCTAAACCCACTAGCATTTTTTTTAAGATCTGTACCTCCTACAACCGTAGTACCGGTCAAATGCAAGTTGAGGAAGGGTGCTTTGGAGTGAAGAATATTTTGAACCTTTTCAAAGATTGCAGATAACCCAAACGAAGATAACCCAAAATATTAGAAGTGTATAAATGCAACCAGTTTGAGGGATTTCACATAACCCTAACAAAGATGGAAAATGGCAAATGTAGAATGATAATATCTAAATGTTCAACGGAGATTTTAGTAAGAAAAATGATCTAAAGAACGTGCATGCATGAGTTTTTCGTTACAAGGGAGTGAAAGGAATGTATCTTGAAAAGTAGGGGTATTTTCGTCCTCAATTAGTCTATCCCTACGTGAAACATTTAGACTGGGAAAGTAAGTTTGGGAGGGTTCAGAAAAGACGTTGGATAAAAGGTGGCGTTTACAGTGGTCAATTTCTCATTATAGCTGCTAAGGACGCGTTTGGATGGTAAGTCGATTAAGATAAGCTACTTATTACACAACTTAGCTTTTACTTATTGAGAAGGTAAGTATGTTTGGCAAAACAACATACTTACCAGCTTCTCCTCTCTTAACTACTCTCTTCAACAACTTATGAAAAGTGAAAAAGCTTAAAAAATAATAATAATTTATGTGATTATGTACTTTTAAGTAAAAAAGTTAATTATAACTAATCATAAACCGAACTTTCTTATTTGAAATAAGCCACTTATCTACTGTTGTAAGTAGAAAAGTAACTTATTTGGTGGTATCCAAATATGCCCCAAGAAATCACCATTGTGATTATTTTAAAAAACCATTCAACGGTTCTTAGATATTAGATGGAAAATAAGAGAAAATTCTATTTATAAAGTATTATTTGCATAAAACTTTTGTATTAATGTAACACTATGCACAGGCTTGGCTTTGTAGGAAAATTGGTCTTGAAACCAATCAACCAGATGTGTGTGCCTAAAATATTCAGTGCATGCAGACTTGATCGATTTCCTTGCTTAGAGTCTTAATTGGCTAAATTTTGTCAAAATCTATGATAGCTTTTCTTTTTTACCATGGCCATTGGATATGGCTCGCTCATCAGAAGATCATTTTCCATTGTGTGAGGTGTGCCTAGGCCTCCTAAAACGGGTGCATCTCAACTAGGGCTGAAAGTTGGGCGGGTTCAACCTGACTGACCAGTGACCGACCCAACATTGGGTTGGGCTTGGGCAGGATGTATTGGGTTTGGGCTCGGGCTTGGGCCATACAAACACCAACCCAATAAAACTTGGGTTGGGCTCGGGTTGAGGTCTCGGGTTGCCCGACCCAACCCAAACCCAAACAATATATAAGTTCCTTAAAAATTAATTATAATTGAGTGCGGATAATCTGTGTTGAAGGCATTGGAAATTCCAATGCTATCAAGTTTCATTGGTCCATATCATTTCCGATGACTCAAGCTAACAAGATATACCGGATTTCTCTCTCCCAAATAGATTGCTTGATACACAATACGGCTTTTTAAGGAGAAGTCCTATATTTTAGCTTGTTTGTTTAGAAAAAATGAACTTCTTTAAAATAAATAACTACATATATAATCAATAAAATTATAGGTATAAAAAAATAAGACGTTTATTGAAAATATAATAGACTAATGTAATAATGAAAATATTAGCATATATCTACCCAGCCAACCCGACCAAGCCCACTTGGGTTGGGCTTGGGTTGAGAATTCCTAACCCGAGGTTAGGTTGGGTTGGGTTGGGTTGGGTTGGGTTGGGCTAGGGTTGAGTACCAAACCGACCCAACCCGCCCGACTTCCAGCCCTAATCTCATTGGATGTGACAAACCTTATACGGGCGCATTTCCTTGTATTTTAGTTAGATTCATAGTGGAAGCTTTTTTCCTTTTATAAAAATGGAGCTTTTTTTTATTGGAAAAATATATAAATAAAAAGCCCACATCATGCCCTACACTTCGGATACAGAGTGTGTGCCCTCAAACCTGAGTTACAATCCATGACTTGTACACGTGTAGTTATTAAGAGGTGCAATTTATATATATTTTAGATCATCACTACATTGACATTCATACATCCAACTGTTTTCAATTCTTTTATTAACACTATTCATAACATTCATATTTATAAAATAAATCATCAAAATCAGTCTAAGTCCACCTATTTGGGACTTTATTAAACTAAAATAATCAATCATAACTCAACAACATTATACTATGAATAATTCTCAATTTAATCCATATAACAATGTATATTAAGAATGGAAACTAAACATCGTAATAAAGCAACAACATTAATGTATCAACCATCTAATGCAATGATCTCATCCTCTACCAAATACGACCATTGATCTTGAGCATCATCCACCAACCCAGCCTCATTTGTCGACAATTGACTCATATTTCTTGTCTCATTTGTGTCTTTACCGTTGTCAATTCACAATGTTAGCTGGCCAAGCTAGTGAGTGAACTCAACATGATTCATATGTAGCACAATCAAATTAAAATAGTGTGTTTGCAGTATGAACATGGATGCAGAGATGTCATGAGATACATGTCAAGTGGGATGATCATCTACTTGCTTAGATTGGATATCCGCCAACCCAAAAAAATGTACCCGACAGAAATCCACCGTAAGTAGGCATGGGCAATCTATACCCGTCATATATCCACCTAGGTAGGCATGGGTAATCATACATCTACTCCGTGAGTAGACTTCTACTAATATGAGCATCTTGTAACGAATCTACCAGGCATAACCATCCAGGGAGATTTTTTAGGAATTCAAGGCATGAGGTGTGCATGCATTCGTAATAGATGCATGTAATGTATCCTCATTGTCTATGCATCATCATGTACAATCAGTCATCTATGTTTCTCTCTGAGAGGAATAACATATCTATGATAGCAATGATTGGTATGTTTGTATGTTCAGCATTCATCCAAATCTTTCAAGGCATATATCATAAAGTAAGGATCATAAAGAACGCAACACTTCAATAATTACATCACAACTGTAACAATCATAATAAACACAATTAATCATATCATATATCTTAATCATACATGTATGAGACACATTGGGATCAACTCACCTATTTGTAATAATATCGAATCCATTTGAATAGTCTGACGCTTTGGAATCTAGAATATGAATCCTTAAAAGAATGATTTATGATTTAATTAAACTATCTCACTAAGAGGGCTCCACCTTTGATCAAAGCAATGTGACCCAACATAAATTCTTAAGTTTAAGTTCAAAAAACAATAGGGTCTATCGATCAATGCATTCGATCAATCAAGCCAGCTTGAGGACTTTCGATCAATCGACCATTGATTGATGGAAAATTGAATTTTTCAGTTTAAGTCTCTGGACAGTTTTGCCTCCCTTCGATCAATTGAACCCTATGCGTCAATCGATCGAAACTGGCCAAATTAAATCAGTTTGATTGCTGGACAGTTTTAGTCGCTTTTGATTAAAACCCTTATTTGATCGAGATCACTCAAGGAGACCCCGATCAATCAAACTTGGTCATTGATCAATCGAAACTCAACACAATTCCATGCTTTGGTCTCTAGACAAAATTTGACACATTTGATTGATCGAGCACTTTGGTCGATCGATCAACCAAGTCGGATAAGTTCTATTATATAGTTCGATTTTTAAGAATTTTTAGGACTTTTTTTTCTTCTTCATTCATTTTGATAGATTCCATTGATCATGGAATTGGTTCCAACCCATCTAATGGCTTTTCTTTCTCATAATCAAATTCATAAAATCAAACAATCGCTCAAATCCAAATATTTAGCATCTAAAACTTGTAGTTGAAAAATTAATTTTCAACAAAATTATGGTTATTTATACAATTTTGTATATCATTGTGGGGAATCTATTTGTCAATTCAATCTAAATTTTAAGGCTCTAAGACGACTTGGCCTTAAGATATATTTAAATTTCCTTAAACTGAGATGAATGGATTTCTCATAGTTGATCGTCCTTGTTACATAAACTCATTCAAAAAACGATCTCTATCATTCAAAACTCACCCATAGATCAAAACAATGATTGTAGGGTTAATCCATTTCACTCATTATGTTAGATTTGTGCTTTTTAGATAAATTTGCAAGAGTGCCTCTATCCCTACGATGTGGGGAGGAAATAATCCATTGACCTATCCCTCTATTAAGAGTGCTTCTACTATCTGGGGTACAACCATAAAATAGGATAAAGGCTACGTTGTAGCTGAATACCTATAGCTACAGTTCCGTCTGTAACACAACCGTAGCCATTGATACCGTAGCTATAGGCTTGTTATAGCTACGGTTTAAATCCGTAGCTGATAAATAGCTACGGTTAAATCCGTAGCCATATTTTCCATAGCTGGCATACAGCTACGGATTATATTTGTAGCTAAAACTAGAAGTGAGCCATAAAAGTAGGCTTAAGTATGTAACAGTTATGATTTCGGATAAAGAGCTACGGTTAATAGCCGTAGCCAATGTATTTAATATATATATATATATATATATAATTGTATCTATTACCATTGGAGTACATGCCTTGATAGATCAACTCATCTAAGCTAATACAGATAAATACTTAATGGCCAAATCATTCATTCATTCAATCAAATATAATCATTCATTTTAATTCATTCACAAACCCATCTACCCATCTTAACTAATACCAATAAAGAATAATAGAAGACATATATCATACTTAGAAATTAACCTCAAAGTAGACATTAGAGCCCCATGAGCAGCCAAAAATGACTGTAGTTCCAGAAGAATAAGCAAATTCGTACAAGTAGTGTAAACAATCTAATTAATTGAAAAGAAAAAAAAAAAAAAGTGAAAAGCACACCAAATTCATATAATGGCTAATCTGGTACTTGGATGAGTTCCAGAGTCATGAAGGACAGATCGCCAACCATTCTGGCACCCTTGCACATGAGCATCTGCAACTCCAAAAGCTCCACTAAGGCCACATGTGCCAAGCAGGATTCGAATTACTACAATCACAAGCAGCCATAGCACTACCCATTTGAAAATTCAAACAGAAGAAATTATCCCTGCCACTTGTTAGGACCTGCAAAGGAAAAACATGTCGCCCAATTACTTCACTGGAAAATGTTCTCCAGTAATGCTGTCATAATTATGGACATAATTTAAGTTCATCATACCTTAACCAATCTCACAGTATTATACAATCATAAACCTTTTGTAGATAGATAATGCAGAGATATTATTGAAAAAACAGCAATACAACACTAATTAAAGCAATGGATAATAGACAGCTTTCTATCCATTGGCATGCAAAGCAACACTAAAATATATTACAATAACATTAACTTTATTCAAATGAAAACTAGTTCCAGCTCATCCTCCTTATAAGTAAAGGAGGGTGTCAATGGAGTGGTGGTGGATGTTGAAGTGATAAAGTCCCTCAATATACATTGATACACCACACTTTGACAGCTTAAGCTTCTAGAGTACATGGTTGTTTGACATGGTATCAGAGTGGAAGGTCCTATGTTCGAATCTTAAGAGTAGCAAATATGCCTCGCTAATATATTATTCTCGCATGAGGGGTCAGGAAAAATCAGATCCGGCCCAGGGACAGAGAAATCAAGCCCAGCCTATTTATGGTGTGAGTGTCCCTCCACCCTTGTCAGTATGTTCCCGTGCGAAGTTCTCACCCCGCACATGTGGGGGAGTGTTGAAGTGATAAAGTCCCTCAATATGCATTGATAAACCACACTTTGACAGCTTAAGCTTGTGGAGTAAATGGTTGTTTGACAGTGGAAGCCTTGCTCGAAATCTTAAAGAGCTAATTACCAGGCGTGTCACCAAGTGGGAGCCAGACCAGCAATGGTCATCTACGATGCCAAGAAACCATGAGAAACCAAAGCAGGACTGCACCTCCAAGTGGAAAATTGGTCCAACTATACTCGACATTCAAAAACCTGGACTCATCTTCGTAACAGTTCTTCCAATTTCTCAGTTCAGTTCACATGAATGAACCGAAAAAAATGAATAAATTTACAGGAAACAACAGAATCGGCTCAAGATTTTATTTAACAGAATCAAAGTTGGACTCCATATCTGGACTTGACCAAAAAAAGATTCAACAGAGTACCAACCACCAAGTCAATAGGAGTCTTTTTGTGCACTGGAGAACTATCTCAAGAACTCCTAGGCACCAATGACTCTAAATAAGTTTCTTCTTTTTTTCCTCGTTATTTGAATGCAGATAAATAAATAAATAATAATTTAAATTTAAAATTAAAAAAGAAAAAGAAAAAAGGGTGTAATCATCTAAAACTAATGCCTTAGTGCTTGTGTCTCTAAAGTCTCTAAATATGCATGGGATATAATCAACAATCAGATTTCATTTTTTTGTCTTAGTAACCCCCTTAAAACTAACATCAGTGCATCAGATATGCAGTTGCTAGTTTTGCATAACTCCCAGTTGCACCTTTCCAATCCCTTCACTTATTTTCTTCAACCACCGACAATGGGCATTATGTAATGTTTTAGCAAGTTCAATTTCGGGGTAAACCAGTTCCAATTGAGTACAAAACTCAAGACTAGCTAGCACCAAGCACATCAAAATTAGCAAAACCAGTAACATACCCCACTATTCACATGAAAATTGTCAAGTATGTAGGGATCCTCAAATTCATCAAAGAGGAGTACTCCAGTATCTGTGAGGAAAATGCAATTTATAATGCTCAATATGTGATAAGCAAGGCTGAAGATGCACAAAATTGACAAGCATCGAGTTTGAAGTAGAAATAGCACAGACCATTGCAGCACGTGTGCATTGTAGGCCATACAAATAATTTTTCAAGACCAACTGGTGGTTCCATGGGCTAAAAATTATAATATTGGAGTTCCCAGCTGAGAAATGTGACATATGCCATTGCAGCACGTGTGCATTGCAGGCCATTCATCAGGTGAGTGTATCTGTCATGGCAGGTGGTCCCGTTTGATCATTTGGTGGGCCATGCATGTTGAAAAAATGGACAGTCAAAAAGAATTGACAGATGGTCCATGTACAACGTGCATGTCTGGCCCACCAGATGACCATATCAGCCTGATTTTCAGACCATGGCACATAAACAGCGATGCCCAACTGCTGAATTGCCTGGACCTTGTGACATGTGCTACATTGTCACATCTGAGGAGAGTAGGATTCTATATTTCTACTTATATCCTACTCTGCCAAATAGCCATAGCAGAGCTCTTCCCACATAGTTAAGCTACAGCGTGTGTACTTACATTATGCTTTTTTAGAGCAGGGTAGGTTCTTCTTGAAGCATGAAGCAATACTACAAAAAAGAGAAGTAGGATGATACTAATCAGTTTTAAATCAAAACAAGCAAAGTCAGAGGCAGTTCTTGGCAGCTCAAATGCAATCAGAAGTAGAGTTGGGAGAGGATTTTACAAGCTGTTTTCAATAGACGAATAACTGGAAACCAAATTCCTGCAAGTGATAGGAGATGAAAGTCCATAAAAGAAACTTAAACACAAAAAACTAATTAAGGTAGGACAAATTAACATGACACATTTCTCTATGTAAATATTAACTGCCTCAAAAAAGAGCTCAACAGTCTTATAAACCAATAAAAGAGAGAGAAAGATGTTAAAGAAAAATGATATGAAGATGGAAGCATTTCATGATCAATACGTACATGCGTGTTGTGCTTCTCAATATCCACTTGGGGTATATCTCCGGTCATCTTATTGTTAGTAAGGTACCTATAGTAGACAACAATATTGTATCTTGTAATTGGAGAGATATCCAAAGCAAGCCCGTGAAACATAGAAATGCGACCCAAAACAAAGTAAAATTATCTGTTTATTAAGCATATGGTAAGAATATTAAAAAAAGAAGTACATAGAAATATGAGATTGCTCACATAAAATTTATTGAAGGCAACAAATCAGAGTTTTCAGGAAATTTTCCGGTCAAGTTGTTAAAACTCAGATCTCTGCAAGAGAAATCAACACAGGAACAAACATTAGATCCAATCATCCCCATAAAAATTGGAATATTTTGAAATTGGATTTTTTTTTTTTTTCCACCTAAGAATACATGGTTAGCATTGATGAGAGATGAAATTCATGAACCCAAAGCATTGTAAAAGGCCTGCTGGAAGTAACTATTTCGACCAGAAACGAAAAGCATTTGCTTCGGGGAATTATCTTACTTAATAATGACAAAGAGAAAGAATAGAGAGAATAATCATCAAATTTATTCATTCTGAGTTCGTTACATCCTTTTGATCCTTTGATTCCAGGATAGAGTTTCTATAACAAAAATACAAGTACTAAATAGATTCTAATATAAATTTTGGCAGCATTCCGGCTCATATCATTTATGTCTCCATAAGAGATGAGTTGTGCAGATCTTCTCCATGCATACATCTTCCTTCATTAATGTAGTAAAGGAGTCTCAAAAATCCCTTGAAACATTTAGAACAACTTGAGACATTCCAGAAAAATGAGTATGATACGGCCTTGTAGGGATCAGCGCAACTCCTCCATGAGTTGCGCGGGCCCGCGCAACTCACAACGAGTAGCGTGGCCCGGCCTTCTTCTTTCTCTCTCTTCTCTCTCCAATACCTGTCAGAGGTACTAGTCTTCTGGAAAATCCGATCCCTCAAATGAGGGGGTAAGGGGGTATTTATAGGCTTCCGCACGTGTGGGCCCTCGAATCCCGTGTTGTGGACCCCACTTCATGTTTTCAACCCAACCATTCCTGAGGAGAGTTGTGCAGGTCGGCGCAAGTATGATGAGTTGCGCGGTCCCACGCAACTTGAGATTCGCGCAACTTGGCTTTGAACTGTGTATTTCTTCAATCTTCTTCCTTTCTTCACTTCCTTTCTAACCAAATTTTATGCTCCAACAGTAACTTACAGGGATTTTAGATTCTTCATGTTGTCAGCAATAAATTTTGCAATTTCACCATAAATCAAGCAATTTCTTAGTATCCACGGTGCAAATCAAGTAGGATGGGTACTTCCAAACACTACCTAAAATGACTCTATCTCTCAACTGAAGTTTGAAGTATATGATTTGGACAACCAAAACCAAAGGTAGGATGAAATTTTAGTATGTTTTACATCAGTTAGAAGCTCATTAGGCAAAAATCACCAGACTCAACCACACATCAAAATAGGGAAGAATAAATGGAAGAAATCCTTTCATCAATGGTAAAACCCAAGTAATCAGCTCCCATCCTGAATTCAAGCAGAGCATATTTGCATCCAGCAACAACTATAATAATAATAATAATAATAATAATAATAAAATCAAGCACATACCTTCCATTAAAAAGGGCAACATGTGTAAGCGTAGATTAGCCGGATTGAATCGTGTCGGGCCCTGAAAATTCAAATTGAATCCGGATTAGCGGTTGGTATCCTCATAACTATTGAGTTGTCCAGTATATAGTGTGTGCATTGATCAATGTGTGTTTGCAAATTGAGGGCCTTGTTGGCACATGTGATTAGTGGGTAGAGTTAGTATGCCTCCTATGAGTCCTATCCTTATTTTTTGAGGAATTATCCAGCATATCTGTTGATTATAGAAGATGGTTAGTTAAAAAAAGCAGCATGTTCCTCTTTGAGCCTTGGCATGATAAACTTATTCTACAAGGTTGGCATGATAGGTTTGAGATCCAATCTATTCATACAAATGGCACCACTATATTGATGCCCTAGTTAATGAATCAAGTTGATCCACTAGCCAAGTGGGCCACAGTTTGTAAATAAAAATAAAAATTAAATGGACGGCTTTGAAAAACTTAGCTGAAGTTGTCTAGCACATCCACCAGTTTTAGTATTAGGGCTCACGTGCTAATTGGACTTTAAAAATAAAAAAAAAATACAAGTTCCAGGTTAGACGAACATGATGGGTGGATTAGACCTCACCCTTCTTTGGCATGCTGGAACATGTGAGGCGTGTGCACAAGCTTTATTGCACAGGCATGTGCACTTAGCAAAGCTCTTGAGGCTATTTTTCTTATGAGAAAAAGAAAAAAGATAAGAGCCCTGGGTTGCAAAGCCAGACTCGAAAAAGAAAACGGCAAGTGTTAGAGCTCTAGGCCTTCCTAACTTTAAAAGAAAAAGTAGATACAGAGTTGGGGGTTCTTGAGTGCATTTTGGCCGATGTGAGAAATTAGACAAAGTTCATCTCAAGTGGGCCTCTCACCATGGATGGCCGGATTGAGGAAAAACCAGTTGAAAGGTTGAAAAGAGGACAAACCCACCAAACAAGGGTCCACAATATAACAACAGCAGCTCGAATCACGCATCCATAGGAGTAGTATATCACACTCCAAAAGCTGGCTGCCAAGAACTATTTGTCTATATAAAGAAGAAAATAGCACGTGCCAAGCCCCACCCAACAAATGAACCATTTTCCATCATAAAACAAGCAGTTATTTCTCTGCGGAAAAAAAAAGTTACAGAAAATGAGGAGAGAGTATGATTTTCACACACCTCATCCAATCACTTTGCCAAGCCCCACCCAACAAATGACCCATTTTCGCAAGCTGATCACTCACCAGATTTCTGCCCAAGCACAAAGCCAATTACAGCCTCTGTTTCCTTCCTATTCGACCCGGTGCTCTGCCCCGATGGCTTGATTGACACCAACGTTGCACCCTGCATGATATATGGAAAATCAAGAGAGAAAAAAACAGATGATTACATATATAAAAAAAACCAATATATAGATCAGCCCAATGCAAAACCTCCCTCCTATCAAGAATTCTACTCAACAAACATCGAAATACTATCAAACAGATCCCAAACCAATTTCCAAATAAACCCAACTTCAATTAAATTAAATCATCAATGAAAACAGGGAATTCTGCCTCCTCATGGACCAATCTTTAAGTGTTCTAGATCGTTTATCTCATGTGCCTCCTCATGGATTGGTGATGGACTAAAATCTCCCCAATTAAATAATCTCAGCCATCTGACCATCAGAGTTCTTCCCACTGAATCCAGCATACATAGCTGCTCCTCAAAGCTTATCTCAAAGCTGACGACAAATATATCAGCCAGCCTGTGTACAGGGACTGTCTCAAGAAGAATTTTCGTCTTATTGATAGTTCTGTTTCTGTAATCAGAAATCAAGATTTATTCACTGATACAAATATGATTTTTTTTTTTTTTTTTTTTGAGAGATCACTGATACAAATACAATGAAAATGTGATTTTAAAGTCATGCATAAAGGAATCTCATTAAGCATACCCATGGCTAGCAGAAAGTCATATGAATATGATGAGTCCAACAAAAACAGAGTTGTTGTACTCCTAATCCATAATTCAACACAAAATGCCTAACCTGCTCAAGAACGGAGATCAGCTCCATGGCGGTAACTTTAAATTTGTGTGAGAGTGCTATAAGATCTGGGGCTTATTTTGCTTGCTCCATCACTAATTAAAAGAAAACATGAGAAGTAGCCCAGCATTTCAACAGATGAAGGAATGCAAAATCTTAATATTCATCAAGTCACTAAAGTATAATCAAGAATTTAGAGCAGATGAGGGAAAATATATTCCTCCACGATGAGAAACATGTCTCAAATGGTTCACTATATTTTACACTAAGCATGAAACTTTCAACTTAATCCCTTGGATCCATTAGGTAGTTGATTGATAACAGACTTCAAGGTACTTGCCAGTGATGTGGATAACACACATCATTTCATGATCATTTGCAGCATGAAACCCAATTTCTATTACAAATAATACTTTTTCTCAGGGTGGGGGAGAGGAGTATGGCTAGTTTCATGGCAATACAAGGAAGACAGACCTCATATGTAAGAGGATAATACAAACCTATTTGTGTATTTTATGAAGTCATACCCATATCCTGCATAGACAAGAAGCAATTTAGACCAATTTGAGCAGTACACACAAAAGGAATAGAAAAACATGGTGAAGTATGTGCCAGTTATGCTACAACAATGCCCTCAATACTTTGCTAGAAGAGATGAAGAATGGTTCTTGCTGCTACCATTGGCTATATATTACTTGCAATCAACCATCAGTAGGACAATCAACAAACAACTAGGGTTCACTGACGGGAGTTCTTTGCAGTATAACCCATACACATTGGGGCCAACTAGACTAATGATCAAGATCACCAGCTATCTTATTAGTAATTCTTTAGTTTCGAATGGATTGTCCACTAGTATTACTTACAACACAGTCCATCTTTCAATCATCTAGATGTTTTATATCACAGGCCCCATCATGGATTGTGGACAACACTAATGAAAATGGAGAGACCCCTCATTCTCCTTGTACTGTCAGTTGTGGACAACACTAATGAAAATGGAGAGACCCCTCATTCTAGTCAAGGCCATCTCCTCAGATTCAGCATTAGATCGAAGGTGGACTGATGTGGTGGACGGAGATCCTCGATCAGAGCAGTTTTTGCTCTTTTTTCTTTCTCAGATCTGAAGGAGGCAGATGGAGAGATCTTCGTTTTTTTTACAAATCATGGAATGGGTTTATTCCTATAAAAACAAAAAAGAGAATGTACAAAATCCATTAGGGCCTGTTTGGATGCCTGTAAGTTCTTTTAAGTTGTAAGTGACTTACAGGTGAAAGTTACTTACAGGTAACCTGTTTGGATGTAAGTTGTAAGTCACGTACAGGTAAGTTACTTTTTCTGTTTGGATAACCTGTAAGTTACTTACAGGTAGAAAGCTGTTTATTCACATCGAGCATAGCTTAGATTGGGGAATCGTTCTAAAATGTTATAATCATATAAAAAAAACATGGGATCAAATATGTTATTTTGTTAAGCCCATCGAGACGAATATTTGAGATAATTATTAAGCTAAACCAATCATCAAGTGGGCTATAAAAGTGGGCCCACGAATTCAAAAAATCTATACTATGGAGTAATAACTCAATTTAAGCATTGAGAATAAACTTAAAAACATTAATAGAAAATCTAATAATTAAATTACTTGCATTCCAACTGTGCAATCTGATATAATTTCCAAGGGCCAGCGCATCATCAATCCCACTCTATCATCAAAGTTTTTCTCATTCTCTAATGAGGAGTTTGATGCTCAGGATCTAACAGATTCACCAACACCGATGTAGATCGTTAAATTACTTGCATTCTAACTGTGCAATCTAAGAGATTCACCAACACTGCGAGTACATCACAAGATCACCAACCACAGGCCACAGTGAGACCAACCAGATAAACGATCTACAGGATCACCAACCACAGGCCACAGTCCCTAACGGTTTCATGGGATGCTGCATCACATGGTCTGTTCGGATTAGAGGCCCATGACACATGTGAAAAAATACACAGGTGCGTATAAGTGACTATTTGGATGCCAGTGTGCCTTATAGAGTAACGTCAAACCACTCCCGTTTTCAAAGGAGAAAAAAAGGGTAGATGAAACCCTACCGTTTTAGGAGGAGAAGAGACAGAAGGCAATAACTGCAGCGAGAGATTGCAGAGACGGAGAGAGATTTGGTGGGTTGGTGCGTTTCTCCCTCTTCCCCTCTTTTTAAAAATCTGACCGTTGAGCCTGTAAGTGACTTACAGGGAAGTGACTTCCCACCCTCATGCCCCTGCAGTTTTTTGGTAGATTTGCCTGTAAGTGACTTACAGGTGATTTTTCTCCCCCAAACACCACCTGTAAGTGACTTCCCTGTAAGTAACTTCCCACTTAACCAACTTACAGGCATCCAAACAAGCCCTTACCGAATATATGTGTGGGGATTCCTGCCTACACATAAATCTATCAATATGGGGAAAATGTTTTACAGCTTCTCAAAATTCCTCAAGAAATATAAATCCAAACACCCAAAACGATAAGAGCAATACCTAACAACGCATGCCAGACACATGTCTCCTTGCCAAGGGCCATGACCGCGATAGCTGTCGTGATGAACATCGTGGCATTGGTGAATGGAATGGTGAGAGAGATCAGGACGTCGCTTAAGATGGAGAATAAAGCAGCAGAGGCTGAGAGGTTTACAAGGAAAGGGATGGAATACTGCAGACTAGGAGAAGATCCATCCATTTCTTAAGATGCACTATGGTCCATTCGTGGAGGAGAGATGGACGGCGGGGATTTGATACAGTGGCTGCGTCCAGCTTCTGGTCGCAGAGGAGCGCACCCCAGTGCATCTGGGGCTCGATTTCTCTCTACGACGAGAATGGTGGAGGACTCTCTTCTGTTGGAAAAGAAAAATAGAATGCCTTAGAAGTTAGAACGGGGAGAGAGAGGGATAAGAGCCCGCCTGAAGGAAATAAATATCGCAGCACTGACCGCTCCTTTCTCCCTTTAGCTACGGTTTAAATCCGTAGCTATTTAGAAACGGTTTAAACCTGTAGCTAAATGCCAAACATGATCCGCAGCCTTCGGTCTATTTTTTGGTAATGGCTGAACATCTTGACTGGACGATGGCCCATTTCTGTATGTGATTCATGCCTGTTGTGGCCTATTTGAACTCAGAAGTCTGTTTAAACTATCACATTTTCATGTAATAATTAGAGCATTTGATTTTCAAGTAGAAGTTTGCTGGTTTAAGGCTTGACTGATGTAGTTGCATTTCATCTTATTGTGACCCAGACAGCCATGATTGCCAGTTTCATTCCAAATTGATCTGACAATCCGGTCCAGTCTGGGTTTTAAAACAGTGCTACATACAACTATTTTCCATAAGCAGAACTGCTGTGAGTATTACTTGGTAGTGGAAAAATAAATAAATCTAGGACGAAAGCATTGGGTTAAAAGCATTGATTGAGGAAAGGCTGTTTGATTACATCCCAAATAACAAAAAAATAATAATTATCTATAGATATGTTAGATGGTGTGAGTTGGTACAAGCTGTTGTTTCCAAGAAACCTGAAAATCATGATGATGAAATACATACATCGAAGAGAATTATGTAAAGAACATTTGATTGAGGAAAGGCTGTTTGATTCTTACAAGTAAACACGTGAACTTATATTGAAGAGAGACTCTGAAATTTGTCCACTTAAATTGTTGAAGCTCAAATCCCCGCATAAGTAAACAACTTAATATGGCAGAAGAAAACAAAAATGAGATGGAATTGCTAAAAATGCAAGTCATGTTGGGTGCAAACATTGATATAAATGTTGTGGTGCCTTCCTGCTTCAAATGCAAGCACCTGCCATATCAGAAAATGTTATAAATACAGCCCCATTGGCTTTGGGAAAATATAGATTCTGCGTTGAATGCAGCAGACCGGCCAGCTACAAAAATCTCACCCTGGTATCACTCTCTAGAGCAGCTTTAGCTGAACTCATGCCCCTATCATATCTGCATGCATTAATGTATAAAGAACAACACAACAATAAGAATCATTTCTTTGATAGTTCTGGTTTACATGGGCTGCTAAAATAACAGGGTGTGTAAATCAAGTAACCAGGAATGATCCTTTCGGCAGCAATGTATGTGAGAGAAATTGATGCACCACCTACAACATTACATGGACCACATGTTCAGATGGTAAGTTGACTGCACATACATACAAATATAGATGTTGGCTAGGCAGCCCATCTACACAACAATGATGCCTCAAATTCACTATTAACTTTTCAAAGTAAATTAAAGGGTTAGTGCCTTAAATTACATTTTCTCAGCAGCGGGATAAAAAAGTTCTCGTTTCCACACTCGATCGAGATGGCAGCTGATCACACTGAATCCATGATCACAGATAAAAAAGTAATAATAATTAAACTTTCATGATCTCGAGATTATCATATGTGCATTGACTATGGAATCACAAAAGGGCATGTGGTATTTTCTTTTGTTGGGTATGAGTAAGACTGACAAACAAAAGGGATAATTTTGAGAGTTATGGATAATAAAGTATGGGCTACATGATGGTTGGTCTAGATAATGATCAAGATGATTTGTAGTTTGATCAATATGGATCATCAATTTCTCCAACCATTGAATGGCAGTTAGGATCATCCAAAAAGAAAAAAAGAAAAAAGAAAAAAAAAAATCTTCTATAATGAGGGTAATCAGAAGTAGACCCACGTTATGGATGATCTAAATCAATGATCAGAACTTTAATTTTGAACTCACTATTCTTCTGAGCAAGGATGGGATCATCCCACTCATTTTTTGGGCATGCTCTATCAACAGTGGGGCTGTTGATAGACCATGACACAGGAGAGTTTGCCTTACAATGAAACAGAGATTAGCATACAATCATACATAAATTAAAGTGGAGGAAAAGGCTTATCTTAGCCATTAGGATTGAAGTTTAGGTTTCTTTAATTAATAGTAGAAGACTCGTAAAGGCCGATATAACCTTGCCAATGAGAATGTGAAGATGATCTTTCTTTGTATAATTGAATGAAACTTTAGTTAATTATTGTTTATTGAAACTGGATTCAATTTCTAATGGTACAGTACCTTAAAAGTGCCCAAGGTATTGGGTGTTGTGGAGTGATTCCACATAGTTATCTCTTCTTCTTCTTCTTTTTTTCTTTTAATTTTCTGAAATTAGAATGATTGGAAATCAATCATCTAGTTGTAGCA
Organism: Magnolia sinica; assembly: GCF_029962835.1. Taxonomy (NCBI): domain Eukaryota; kingdom Viridiplantae; phylum Streptophyta; class Magnoliopsida; order Magnoliales; family Magnoliaceae; genus Magnolia; species Magnolia sinica. Next base: position 46,960,735 of record NC_080578.1, on the reverse strand, counting down.
TCAACCTGCAACCTTGAACCGCCCTTGAATAACAAGGAACACATTTGATTTATTTATTTATTTTGAAAGATGGCAAGAGTTTATTAAAACAAGCGAAAATAAATAAATGAAGATACACATGAAGCACCACAAGAAAGAATATGGGATGATGACAGATCATCCCATCCCCACAAAAAAGCTTCGAAATTTTGGGGAAGAAATCATAAGAACTTCCAACCTATTTTCTAAGTCAACAGTGAGATTGTCTTCATTTTCTTTCAGCCTATAAGGAATACATCTGTTTGCATTGCATGGATGAAAGGGTAAGAAAATTAATCCGGACTGTTATAACAAATATTTTTTTTTGACGTACAAAATTATTCAAGAAACACCATGTATAACAAAAAAGTTACATGTAACTATTTTTTTTGTATGGTTGAGCAGGAAAAACACATGACATGTAAAAAGAGAAAGTGGGGATATTTATTAGAAGGTTAAAAATGAAATTATCCACAATTCTACTACAACAAACAAGTGTTTGCAAATCAGAGGTGAGGATTGTTCAAAAAAAAATCTGATGTTGGGATGACTTGGGGATAATACTTCGCACAATTTCTAAATGCCTGTGTATCAAGCGTCATATATCAAATATCTCAAAAAAGAAGATGCAAAAAAATGCTCTCACGCTGGCATCCGACTATAGGTTTAAAATGTATGTACGAACAATGCCATCATATACCCAAGTTCTCAGTTGTAAAAAAGTTTTAAAAGCATGCATGACCAATGCCTAAAGTAGGTGCATCAATTAGTCAGTTACATGGCCCAATCAACAATCAATGGGTAAAAGGTAGCATCCCACTGGCAAGGGGAGTGATTTGGTACGCTCGTAGAGTGTGATTGCCTATAGAAGGTCATAGCCTATGGATAGTTCTGTCCATAGAAAGGGTTGTCCCTTCAATGTAATTTTCAACCACGGGCATTCAAATGCTCATGAATCCACAGGAAGTTTGAATGATGTTTACAAAAACAAAGAGACTAGCTATTATGTAGCTTGCATCATAGAAGTTCTATGTAACTTCCTCCTGATGGTACATGGGAAACATGTATGGTGATCAGAGTTGTTGATCGGCTATGCCACCACAAGGAAACGACTTATTCTAATAAGCAAAGGTGTTGGACTGTGATAGCTAGCCATACAATCAATGGCTTGAAAAAGGAAAGGTTAAAGCAATAGTCAACATTCAACAAATGTAACTAACAACAACTGCATGGCCACATTTGTCAGATCACTCTGATTCTTGGTCTATAGCAAATCCATGCAGTAGCCCACCAGATCAACAGTCAACACAAACTTTCGCCGCATTTACAGTGAAAGGAGCCGCATAGAAGTTAGAAGACACACTCTACATAATTGATTGTAGCATTTCTCAAACAGAAACACCAATGTCTAACAGCGTATAAAGTTTTTCAGTTGCTAAGATCTGAATGCCAATTTCAACAAATGGCAGATCTAAACCAAAATTGAAAAATGTACGTTCAAATGAAAATCCAAGGACTGTGAGTAGAGTACACGGTGCATATTTTCTATACTATTTTATCCAACAGTTGCTCTGCATGTTGGCCTGTTGTCCCAGCCTGCACTCCACACAGTTGGGCCAAATGAAAATCCAAGGGCAGTGAGTAGAGCACACAAAGCTTATTTCTTATAGCTATTCTATCAAACAGTTTCCCTGCATATAGAGCACATGTAAAAACTCAGTGCTCACCTAATGGGGGCAAAAACAGAACCAATGGGGGCAATATACAACGCTCAACAAGACCTAGTGGCATCCATACACCGCTTGGTCCATGAGATTCCCTGGACAACTTAGATGATCAATCTCTTGATCTGATTGCTTTAATAGGACCCACATGACCAATCACATGGCTCAAACTATTGGATTGTTGGCCCCACAATTCCAAGCAACATCCTTAGTAGATTTGTATACAAGTTGCACATCCCATATAGGCTATACGGTCGAGCACTTTTGAATGAGTCTTTGTTAGTTCAGAATCTTTAATGGTTAGTTTTCTCTTATTACAACTTGTTAGACGTAGAGTATCTTAATTAGTTAAGGTTTGAAATAATAGGATGCAAGGAGGATTATATTTTAATTGGGATTTCTGTTTCAGGAATTTCATCAAACAACTGACATGCTTGTTGCTCACTGGAATTTCATCAAACAAAGAAACGTAAGGAAAAGGATAACCAAGCTAAGGCCGAATGTTACCAAGGTAGGAAGGTTCGAACGCTTCCCTGATCTCTCATTTGGGAGATATTCTGCTAGAGGATGGATTCCCGCGAGATGCCACATTAGTTCCAGGACATTGCGCCACATCAGCGGGGCCATCGACAAACCAAACACGTCCACCATTTCCATGGACAAGATTCAGCAATTCATAGTCGAATGGAGAACATGGCAGACAGAAGGTGATGATCAATGGCAGAAATTTTCATCTGGATTGGGAAAATCGTGGTGGAAATCAGTCCAGTTGAAGACACAATCGAGGAGATGGGGTTTTGATGGAGAGAGGGGGAAGGGAAATGGGGTTTTGATAGGGAAATGAGGTTTTGAGAGAGAGGAATAACGCCCATAAAAAATTACCCCCAAATTTGGGCACTCATTTGGGTTTTTTACATCTAAAACGGTTTGGGATCATTCCAAATTTGGAACAGCTTTAATCCTTTCCTAAACCAAACACCCAACCATTCCCACTCTACGATTTTGGTGTAGTGCAACTCGGGTACATGTGCTCGCCTAAGAATTTAAGGGGCATTCATTTTTCCAAGTTGTTTGATATTCTAAAGAATTTCACATCATATAAGGCAGTTGTATACTTTAATAGATATCAAAAAGAATCAATTGTAACAAGTAGAGGTGTACACGAGTCGATCCGAGTCAAGCTTTGCCCACCTTGGCTCGACTCGGCTAGCAAGATACCCCAGCTCGAACTCAGTCCTCAAGCCTGGAGTGGCAGCTCAACTCGGCTCGGTCAGTAAATTGGTCTAGTTCGAGCGAGGGGTGCACACGGGTCAGTTTGGTCCAGTTTTGGGGTGAAACTGGAACCAAACCGTTTCTAACGGTTCTAGGATATTTGGAACTAGACCGTTAGCAACCTATAATCGAACCGGAATTGGACCGTTAAAATCGGATCAATTCTACCAGTGGTGAATGGCGAGAGAGAGAGAGAGAGAGAAACAACAAGAGAGAGAGAGAGAGGACCAGCGAGAGATAGAGTAGCGAGAGAGAAAGGACCGGCGGCGGCGAGATAGGAGTAGCGAGAGGGAGAGGACTAGTAGTGGCGAGCGAGAGGACTTGCGAGAGAGAGAGAGAGAGAGAGAGAGAGAGAGAGAGAGAGAGAGAGGATCGACGACAAAGAGAGAGGACTAGCGACAAGGAGAGGGCAGCTGCATGCAACAAGGTTGGGTATTGTTAGGGACTTAGGGTTTAGGTTTTTTTGTTTTAAATTTAGGTTTGGTTCCACGGTTCGATTCATGATTCAGTTCGGTTCGATTCTACATACCCCCAAACCGAAAACCGAACCGAACTAAACGGTTCTTTAATTTTTGGAACCAGAACCGATGCACTCTAGAACCGGACCATTTTGTCAGTTTCGGTCCAGTTCCACGGTTCTACCGGTTCGATGTGCACCCCTAGTTCGAGCCGAGTTCAAGTTTGAGTTCAAGTTATATATTGAGTTTGATTCGAATTTGAATTTGATTTCATATTTGATTTTGAAGTTGAACAAAACAATAAAATATATATAATGCATAAATTATAATTATAAAGCTTCGATAATTACATTGTTCACAAATTACAACTAATAACCTCTATAGGATTAGTGCCTTCCTGTTCTTAGCACATAATTATAAGTTCCTGCATCGTCATCCGATCCATCCGAACTATTATCTAATTTTTCATATACATACTGGTTCACCTCTTCGGATTCAGAAGGTGAAGAGATGTTTCCTTCATGCTCTTTTATAGTTTGAACTAGATTTTTCAAACTTTCTTTATGTGAAGATTTGTTCGTAGTATTCAACGCCTTATAAAAATCACTGAGACGAGTGAGATACTTGAATTTGTTGCTCTTCTTCTTTTTATTGTCGTGCTTGATCCTGCTTCAACATCATGTTGTCTTGAAGGATATCGCCGAAGCTTTGAAACCTCTTCCATACTACATTTTAAGGAGAGTTAGAGTTGTTCTTCCTCCAAAACTTTTAACCTAACTTCTTCCTCTGCCTCTTCTATGGAAGTATTCGTGTACCAAATCTAGAAGATTTAGATGGAATGGAAGGTTTCCTATTCGAATCTAAAAGAGCCTGAAAAAGAATTTGGCCATCCTTTGGGGCATCAAGACACGGTTTGCATCACCACCTCGACATGACAAGTGTAACCGAAACCGATTAGTCTTGTTCTGTAACGCCCCGGGTTTTCGGAACCTGAGTATATGACTTGTTATCCAAAAATCCGAGTGTTAACTTTTAAAGATAGTCAAATTCGGGTATTTTTTTTTCTTTTCTTTTTCTTTCAGAGTTAGCAGTTTAGTGGAAGATGGACAAATCAAACATAAAAGAAATTTGCACTTACATTCAGAATATACGAGCGGCTGCCCATAATGACTTATACAAATCAATGTCTCTATATTAACAAATACAAGAATTACACAATTTACACATGAGAAATAATAAAATGCATATAAACTTGAGCTGCAAGATCCGCAACTTCTCTTGGCAGATACAACCATGCATCCCTGATAATCGTACCCTGCTCTTTATCAATCTAAACATGAATAACTTTTAAGCCACCTATATTACCTATGCGGATATATATTCAATGAATGAGTGACCAACTCAGTGTGAATTCCCCTCAAGATTACACACTGCCGCCTTACTTAAGCATAGTTAAAAACAATAAGGCATTCAAAACAATACATGATATAGTTTTATTTAAATGCATGGATGCGTGAATGTACATCGACATGGGGATGCTCATCCAGTCGGACTTGGGCTCGTCACCCATGCATATGACTGGTCACCAACGTAGCACATCAAGTGCATGCATCACGTACAACATAATGACCAAGCAATCATACATCACGTACGTGGGTCGATAGTCGATGGTCTGGGAGCTAGCGAAATAATACCACACAAAGCCTAAGGGCACATGCTACAACATCCAGAATTAGCCACCTGTCATCGCCCGTATGCTATGAATGCATGATTAGCCAAACCATTATTATTCCAATTACAATCAATTAATTTAAGTAAACTCAAAGGTCACTACGGGGGGGACTCGTCACCCAGCGTAGGCCGACAGCTTGGGCATAGTGTCTCATTCCCACCATCCCCGGCTCATGAGATTTCACGCCTTAGGATATTTAATAAATGCCCATCGACTAGTGGCCAATCAAATTCATTACATGGAAATTACCATCGCATGGTTATATGGGAATGAACCGTCGAGCAATGCAGGGCAAATATCAAATCATGGGACGAATACTAAATTGACGCGGTAAAGGGTTGCACGAAATAAATGTTAAAACGAAACGGTAAAAAGATTATGTAGGGCAGCGTTAAATTGGAGCAGTAAAGAGTCATCCTCAAAGCCATGTAGGCAAGACAACCTATGGATGGTAAATCCACATTGGTATTCCACATCCCAGATAACCTCCAAGTTGAGGGTCCATCTCTAACACATTCAGTCTTATTACATCCTAAGTGTGGGCTCACATACACAAGTAGAATATTTTCACTATTAGGTGTAGTGAAATGAGTTCCAAGCGACTTACAACAATTCATTGACATACGAAAATGTATGGATACAACATGTCAGATATGTGCTCAACATTAAATTCATAACTATCGCAATAGGTCATGATTCAAATATATAATCTATCAATTGGAATTTTAAAGGAAGTTATCGTGTAAGTAACTGTTGTATGCAATTATAGTTCATAAACTACCAACTGTAATCCAAATGTAAGCCATACCTTAAGAGTTGATAACTAATGTAAAGTGACCATATGTTATAATGTGACATTTGAGATTCTAAGGAAAACTATCCCTTGAACTAAATTGGAAATGGAAAGCTTAAGAGAAGAAGTCATCACCTCATGTGTCGAATTGCCTACCAATATTGCTAGAGAATGCTTGAATCCTTAGTTGACTCGGTAGCTCGACCCGACAGTGTATAAACTGACATTAGACTCGATGTTTTTGATTGACTCGGTGACTTGGTGAGTCGACTCGACTAAACAACGACTTCTTCTTCTCTCTTTTTAATTCTTGCTCACCGCACATCCAATAGGGACAACGAAACCCCCAAACTCAGTTAAACTCGTCACAAGTTAGTGAGTCAACAACTTGACTCGATTTTACATCGAGTTGACTCAACATCTCGATTCTCTACTTGCTCTTCTTCTTCTTTTCCTCCTCCTTCATTCCTCTCTTTCCCTTTAAATAGACCAGTAAAAGAATCCGGGTCAATCGGATTACAACACAACATGACTCAGCGAGTTAACTTAGCCCTGAGTCAACTCGACCTACGGCTCCCTCTCTCTCTTTCTTCCTCTCTTATTTTTCTCAGGAAGGACCCAGACTCAGTTGGAACTCAGTCCATCCACGCTCAACTCAACCCACGACCCTGCCTAACTCAAGACTCGGCAATGAATCGGGCTCCCAAACCTGGTCGGTTTCCAACAGCCGAACCATGACCCACTACCTTGCCTCTCTCTCCCTCTCTCTCCATCTTCTTTTAGTTGGAAAAAGAGGGGGGTGAATACAAAATCTAGTTGTTCTAAGGACAGCCTTTCACTATAAAAACCAAGGGTTTATGACAGGACAACCTTACTAGAACAATTAGAGAATTAAAAGCTAAAACTATAAAGGAACAGAAAGGAAATAGCAAAAATTGAAATCTAAACTATTACAACATTCCCCACGGTGCTTGAAATGTAAATATTACAACATTCACATCCACACATACATCCCACAATTTTGAATGATAAATGATATAGAAATTAAGCAAACATTCAAACCACAATAAACAAAGAATTATAGTGGTTCACCTGTGTGTTCACCAACTGTTAAACAACAGCCACACAGATTGCTACTCCACTCCTAATATCCTCACACAAGGGATATCAGCGTTCACTATGAAAATAGGTTTCACAGGTTCACCTAAAACCTTCACAATTGTGTCTTTCAATGGGCTTACACAATTCAAAAACCCCACTTCTGAGTTTTCCTGGCTCTCCTCAAATAACCAATAGATTGAGATTTTTCTAGCTTAATCTCAAACAAAAACCAAAATGAAGGAAATTTACAATACAATAAAATACCTGGATTTCTCCTTTTGTAGCAGCCTGGAAGAATCAATCGGAGTAGAAGTTCGAATGTGGAAGTTCAATGTTCAATACTCACTTTGAAATGGTTCTAGGTTCTAATTGATTTTAAATTAAACCAGTTGGGCTAGCTATATTTGATTTTGATTCCAAGAAGAAGGAATACAACAATTCCTCTTTTCAATTCAGATTGGAATATAGAAATAAAATCAAATTAATAAAGCTAACAAAAGAGAATATTAAATATGCACAATTAGCTTAAGAATGAACACAGACTTATCTTAGAGTGATTCCTTGATTTTACTTGAATTCGATATAAAACTCTGAAATTCGTGTTCAATTTATAGTTGCAGAAATCGCATCTACGACTGGTCCTGAGGACACTACGACTGGTCGTAGACCGAACAGATTTTTGAAATTTTAAGCACGATCGGATAAAATTGTTTCACGACTGGTCGGAGGGTGTCCACACCGGTCATAAGCCCTCCACGATTGGTTGTGACGTACCTGATTTGATCGCTGTAATTTGAGTCGAAGGTGCACGACTGGTCCTAGAACGAGTCGACACTGTTCCTACAACCGGTCGAGTAGTCTCCAGGACTGGTCGTAGCTCAACCAAAAAATTTCAAAAATTTACAACAACTTAGGACTGGTCTAGGAATTTCTTGGACTGGTCGAGCCAGAGCTAGGACTAGTCGAACAGAGTTCAGGACTAGTCTTAGAACAGACCAAACATCTATAAAATGATTCAATTTGAATTATGTATACAAAATGACATACCCTAAGGTCAATCTAAGGTCAATCGTACCTTGAAAGTGAGGTATGAACATTGAGACTTCATTTCTTTAGATGATAGTTGACCTTTGAAGATTGTGAAGCTTGAGATCTCTCTACTTGATGTAACATTGAACTTGAGATCTTCTAGAGCTTGAATTACACTTCATCTTGCGTTGTACACTAACTTGAGTTTTTGAACAAGATCACTTCTTTCGTTGTAGCTTGTACTTGCATTTCTTGAAATGGTTTTAAAGTAGTTCTTCGTTCTTGACTTGAAGCAAAGTGTTTAGAGAGGTGATGCAATGTCTTGATCATATATACCAATGAGTTATATAAGACATAGATTGATGTTTTGGCACCACAAAATTTGACAACCAAAGGAGCAAAAACCATAGCACTTACAGAATGCCAGCAAGTTGGTCCCACTGAGTTGATCTCTCTCTCTCTCTCTCTCTCTCTCTCTCTCTCTCTCTCTCTCTCTCCCATTCTCTTTTCTCCTTCTTCTCTTTATCTCTGCTTTGCTAGAATCCAGCAGGGCCTCTAGCCCGAACCAGGCTTGCAACTCGACTGAAGAGTCAACTGACTCGAACCAACGAGTTGACCCGTCTTGCACAACATATTTTGGTGCAGCTACGAGACTTAGTTGCACCCTCCATTCCTCTCTCTCCCTACCTACCTCTCTCTACCTTCTCCTTCTTTTGTTTAAACAGGTCCAGCAACTCCTGGACTCGGATAGAGTTTGGCCTGGTACAAGCTGGGCAGCGACTCGGCTCGACTCGAACTCCATTTTCTCTCCTGTTTTCTCTCTCTCCCTCTATTTTTTTCTTTCCTTTCCTAGATATTTGGTGGGGATCACGAGACGGATGGGTCCATTTTATAGGCCTAGGGTTTCTGCTTAGCCACGACTGCATGTTGTTATATCGCGCCACACACCGCTTAGATGAACCAGTTGCACTCGCTGATCCTCTTTGCATGGCATTGATCCAGCGTGTGGGACGGATTCCTGCAGTCATGGCCCACTGGATAAGCGCCCTGGATCAGAAATGGGGCCGACACCATCGTGGTGGGGTTCTTCAGTTGGACGGGGAAGATGAAGCCGACTTCGTGGCGAATTTCGTTTCCTGGCCCATCAGGGGCGATCTGAACCTTGTGGATGGACTGGATGGGGTCACTAATTGTTGTGGGGTCCACTAATCTCATCCTTTATGGCCATCCAATCATCTCACAAGATTTTCCCCACCGCAGCTCTTTTTCTCGTACGGACGAGAGATCATTACGGGGGAGCTGCTAGGGTCATTGTTGCCCTAGTGTGAATGGTCAAGATTGTGGAAGGCTTGGATCGAGCTAGCATGATTTCCATAATGGGAAAGCTTCCCCACACTGCCTCGCCTAGCAGACAGTTGCCTGCCCTTTTTTGACTCTAAAAGGAGAGCTGGGATACACCCAGATGGAGAGCTGAAATGGCTCAAAAGCTAGCGCACGTGGATCGCCATCGTGGCAAGGAGAAACGGAAATTTTCTATTTTCGGGAGGTGTCGCACGGACTCCTTATCTAGGCTCGGGTTTGAGTGCATGCGCGTGTGCATGAATGTGTATGGACAACGTGGATTTGGTCGAGCCCACCTCCTGGATCAGATGAAAGGTTTGGATTAGATCAAGGTGGCTTACATTAATCACAATGGGTTGGTTTTGAAGGGGTTGGAAACACAATTCCAGAGCACGCCAACCCCTTACAATCGACGTTGTGTGCACATGTGGGGCCACCAACATGATAAACTCATTAGGGTTGGGCAAAATGGAGGGCCACACATTATGGACGATTCAGATCTAACTACTGGGCTGTGATGGTGGGCCACATCTCAATTCAAACGAACGTCGTTTGTTTTTATAAAACTGAGCGAGCGGGAAAGGACGTGGAATCCCTTCCTCTTCAGGCGTCCCTAAGTCAAACTAAGTTGACTGGTTTGGTATCCCCTAGGTGCACGTTTACTGGTGTACCCACAATATAAGTGTGGGGCCCATGTAGATGTTTTTGGCGAATCCACTCCATCCATTTGATTTGTACGGCTTCATTATGACCCTAAATCATGGATGGGGCCAATCCTCAACTTGGATGGACCATATAATCTAAATCACGATCTTTAACTATTGATTATCGTTGTTACGACGGTTATATTAATCCCAATCTGAGCATCAACGGTTAAAATAGTCCTGGGGCCTATTTAATTGAGTCGTAATGGTATATTTAATTACCACAAGCTGGGGTTGGGATGATCAAATAACGGGTTGTGAACTTGAGTGTTGTAGGCCTGATAATGATGGATTTGGCGAATTGGACCTAGATTTTAAGATGGCTTAAGGTCAAAGCCTTCCATAGCCCTCATTGAACAATTTTAGTGGTCTCTAGGATTGTTCAATTGCAACCTAAGGATTTATTTTATAACCCAATGGCTGGATTAGAGAAATTAGGTATTAGAGCGATTGATGGGACGTTGTGGATCTAATGAACAGTGGATCTCGTGTTTCAGACTTTTAAATTCTAAGATTGTCGATTAGATCTATCTGTCTATGAAACTGAAATCCTAAAAATAGGTTTCTCTAACAATGTGTTGGTACATCTTGAATAATAATGGGTGGATAGCTTAATATATGAATGGAGACTGCTTTCAATGGTCGGATTTACACTGGAATGCACGTGGATTTTTGCTTAAGCTAGGTTTGTATTTATACTAAGTTATGTTATACGGTAACACCCAAGAATTGAAAACTATGGGGTGTTATATGTTCACAAACTTTACCCCGCACAAATCATACATAATCTTTGTTCTTTTAAACCTTGGTGGTGATTTAACTAGGGAAGCGTAGTTTTAAATGTCAGTCGATGGGTCAGACGATGACATATTTACACTCAAATTTTTATATAAAAAAATCAAAAGTTGATGAATAATTTGAACTTGATATAATAAATAAAAGCAATATGAATATATAAAAAGATAAAAGCAAATAAATAATAATGAGTAAATAAACATTACAGAGTCTCACAGACTCGCATTGCACCACTTTCAAGTTTCAAGTTAAATAATATTATATAGTATTCAAGTTTCAACAAAAAAGAAAATAATTGATAAACGCCTTCATGTAGTTGTTGTTGTAGGTAGAGTCTCGTCATGAATCTTGATCTCTTGATCTTTCTCATCATTAATATCATCTTCTCCCCATATCGGACGCAACCAATCTTCTGTACAAATTTATGCTTCGACTATTTTTTTATGAAAGTGAGCTTTGATACTTGCTCATAACCCTACTTCCCGTGTTAAATGCAGATTCTTATGCCACTGTTGAAATCAGTATTGATAATGTCCCTTGCCATCACAGATAATGTAGGGTATTTTGATTCAGTCGTCCTCGTCTTCCACCATTTCAAAACATCAAAGTCGGATCGCTCTATGTTTGACTCTTTCAGGTATAATTTTAGCTCTGATTCCTTGGTCTGAACTCCTATTTGTTGTTGTGCTAAGTAAGACATGTATTCATTTAACACATCGTCATCATCAATTATAGAAACATTTGTATCTCTACCTTCTTTAACACCTGCTGTAGTAAAGCAGTAGCATACGAACTGTATAAATCTTCGAGTGCTTGACGAACCTTGAAAGTCTCTGTTACCACTCTTTCAGCAGAATAAATCTTCATAAAAATAAACTTGACTAAGCCCATATTACAACTAGGATCAAGAGCAATTGCTAAGGACATCAACAAATGACATTCATCTCAGTATTTGTCAAACTTCATTTGCATAGCAATTGTCATCTGTTATATAAAATCTAAACCCTCACTGGCATTTTTTTTTTAAAAGCATCCTTAATTTTCTAAAGAGACGGAAAAAACAGATTCGCAGTTGGATAATTATTTCTAGAAAAAATCTTCGTGGAGTTGTAAAAAATTTTGAGAAAGCTGTGAACTTGTTTTGCTTTGGTCCAATCATCTGCACTTGGCAACCAAGAATACGTTCTGTCATGCGCTGCATATTCAGAAAATGTAAGCACTAATTCCATTGTCGTATCTAACATTTCATAAGTCGAATTCCAACGTGTACACACATCTAACTTCAACACTTTTTTAGATGGCACATTCAAACGTGGATGATGTCATTCCATACACTCAGTCTCGACAGTGACCCCCTTATATATTTCACACTTTCTCTTATATTATATATAGTATGGTTAATTATTTTCAGCCATTATTGTACAATTATGTTTAGAATATGGGCACAACATTTGGCCTGAAATATTTTTTCATGAAAAAATAAATTTCTGGTTGCCCTGAACTGGTTGCGTAAACATGAAATTACACTGTCATTTGCTAAAGCGTTATCTAATGTTATTGTTGAAATTTTCTTCTCAATGCCCTAATCTTGTAAACAACTGTAGATACAATCTGAAATAAGTAAACCAGTATAAGAAGGAAGATGGTGGAAGTTAAAAATTCTCTTAGAGAGTTTTCAATTTTTATCTACGTAGTGTGCAGTTAATGAAATGTATCGTTTTCTTTGATTGAACGTCATCCATAAATCAGACGTCAAACTTATTCTAAATACTAAAGCCAAAACTTCTTTCAGTTTCATCTTGTCGTTTATATACATTTTCAGGCACTTTCTCTGCACAGTGAAACGGGAGACGTTCTCAGCTTGAGGGTTAAGGAATTGACAGAAAGACCTAAAGTACGTACTTTTTATCATTCTAAAAAGGTTTTTTTTCGAGGATCACTAATCTAGCATACCACTCTTTCAGCTTTTCTTTATCAAACTTATGAGTGGATAATACACCTTGTGAGTCTTTCCTTTCTGACTTGATAAATGACAACAACTGTTGGCCTGAAGGTGGGAGTCTTGGTCTCTTAGAACAGTTTGGCTTATGTCTATTCAAATGTGTTGTTGATCCCCCTGGAATCTTACTTTATAGTAACTTGCAATGAATACACTTGATTTTCAACACACCATTAATCGTGACTTCTTCAAAGTCATCCTACACTGCTAATCTTCTCTTTCCTTTGCCTATAGTTGAAGACGTGTCCATTTACGAGAAGAGTAGATGTGGCTGATGCACCCACACCAGGGGTATTTGAGGCTTCCTCTTCACCAGTCATCTATAAAATAAAGTTCTTGATATGCTATAATCTTCACTACACCACTCTATAGAATTGAAGGACATAATGCTTACCTATACCTAGACTAGACGGGCATACTTGCCTAACTGTGTAAATCAGTCACCCATTTAAGGTTGGATAGATTGTAATGCTTTCATTTTCTAATTTAAATGGCACGCAAAAATTTCGATAGCATCTCCTCTTATCTCTCCAAAATATATTTATCCTGTATTTGATTCTCATACTAAGCATCAAGACAAAATGTGGATATTTGATGATGGAAATAAATGAAGGAAATATATCTAGAGAGAAAAATGAGAGACGAAATTGGAACATGCATATGCATTCAAATTGGAATAAATGAAGACATTACAATCTAACCCTGAACTGTCCAAAAAAAGGATAATTTGATAATTTCTATGTCTCTAAAAATACACTATATGTATATTTGACAATATAGAAATCCTCAAATAGGTAACTGATTATTTATCCTCATTCCTTACAATCTATTTTAAAAAAATACAAGAAAACTAATGTCACAAATAACAATCTAATAGTAACAGATAAAAAAAAATAACTTAACAATTTAACAAATTAACAAATTAAAAATAAATTAACAATCTAACTAATTAAAAAATTAACAATCTAGCAAATTTAAATCAATTTAACAAATGAAATCAATTTAACAAGCTAACAGTTATATTTATTCAATCATTCAACCACCCAAATAAATCATCCATATATGATACATCCATCCGTTCATTTACTTCACCCAACTATCCCACACATCCATCCATCAATCAATATATTTAATATAAAGTCAAGTTATTTGATAATATCAATATAGTAGAGTATGTCACTTGATATGCAAGCATTCAAATTTCAAATGTTGTACAAGCATAATTATGTGTTCATAATATTAATATATCTAAATATGTATATATATTATACACATATATAAATAAATAAATGTGTATATATATTAATAATTTAATATTATATAAATCTGACTAATATATATATATATATATATATATATATATATATCTGAATATAGTATATTATATTTGGCTATAAATCTGATAATAATGTATATTAAATTAATATATATTATATATATTAAATATTTATATTTATTTATTTATATATATATATAGTGGCTTAGTGGGCCACTCGATCACAACCATTGGAGTTTGGAGGAGAGTACCTGAAAGAGGGTCGCGTGGTCGGACGCTGTAAGGTGTAGGCTGGAAAGAGGGCAGTCGCCTGGTCGGGTGGGTTCGTCAAACAGGCGAGCAGGGCTGCAGGGGCGAGGTGAGTAGGGTTCGCTGGTCATGAAAACAAATAAGCAAGGCTGTAGGGGCGACCAGGCAGGGCAGGGTCTACCGGACAGGTGAGTAGGGGTGACTGGATAGGCGACCAGAGACGACCGGCAATGGTTGATAAAGGGAGAGAGTCGAGAGACAGCTCAGGAGCAGGTGAGCAGGCTGGGCAAGCAACAGACAGATGACTAGAGACGGCCGACCACTGGCTGAGACAGAGGGAGAGAGAGAGAGAGAGAGAGCTTGGGTCGGGCGGCATGGGTTTGAGTTGAGAAAGGGGTAGGGTTTAGAGGTTTTAAAAAAATGTATTTATATACCTTAACTGAGTTGAGCTGAGTTCGAGCTATATATCGAACCGCGTCGAGTCGAGCTCGAGCCAACTCGAACTCAGTTCAAAAAATTTTCAAGGTAAAAAAACTAGCTCGACTCGGATCAAACTTAGTTTTGAACCGAGTCAAATCGAGCTGAGTTGAGCGAGTTGACCGAGCTAGCTCGGATAGTGTACAACTCTAGTAACAAGCAAATATACATGATATGACATGAGATTCCAATTTCATCTCGTTGGACAATTTTCTCTTTTGAGATATGACTATAATTAAAGGATTTAGCTAATGCACTACACCACTCAAGTACTTATACACTAATATACTTATAAAACAATAATCAACAACAATATAACTATTGATCTGCAAAACTGACCCCTGATCCTTAGATCCACACCTTAATTGTTTCGTTATACTATCATACATCATCATTCATGCGATCTAAATCGTTCAGCAAGTCTACTTCTTATTGTTATGTCAAGATCTTACATTAAGCTATGTTGGGTGCTAAAATCAATCGAAACCAACTAATTAATTTCATGATTCATCTCAATTTTAGATTTATTGGTTTGAATTTATAGATTATGTCATGTGAATTTTACTTTCCTTACATAAAATCTTTCAATTTAAGTGTCTCTACAAAAAAGATGAATCTTAACAATCTATATATGCAGTATTCAGGCGGGTTCTCATAGACCGTTCTGAATCGACGGGGCTTCAAGGTTATACTTGTAGTGGACTATTACATTTTTGACATTTTGTATTTTGAAACAATACATGTAATTATTGACCTGGCAATGCATACATACTTTGGGGACTTATACTGATTTGTAGAGTTATACATATTTGAGTCAGTCTTCCGCTTGCGTATTACAACCGTCCCTGAATTATGTTTTGCTGATTTGGCTTAATCTTATTCATGTTTTATACACTAATACAGATTTAATCATCATTAAATATGTTACATAAGTGATGCGTTGGAACTCGGGAGTTAGACTTCTACTCGACCCCCGATTTCCAGGGCATTACAGACCTAAAGTAAATACTTTCTATCATTCTAAAAGGGCTTTTCTTCGAGGATCACTAATCTAGCATACCACTCTTTCAGTTTTTCTTTATCAAACTTATGAGTGGATAATAGACCTTGTGAGTCTTCCCTTTCTGACTTGATAAATGACAACAGCTGTTGGCCTGGAGGTGGGAGTCTTGGTCTCTTAGAACAGTTTTACTTAAGTCTGTTTAAATGTGTTGTTGATCCCCCCGAAATCTTGTTGTATAGTGACTTGCAATATATACACTTGATCTTCAACACACCATTAACCATGACTTCTTTAAAGTCATCCCACACTATTAATCTTCTCTTTCCTTTGCCTACATTTGAAGACATGTCTCCCTTTACGAGAAGAGGAGATGTGGCTGATGCACCCACACCGGGGGTATTCGAGGCTACCTCTTCACCAGTCATCTATAAAATAAAGTTCTTGATATGCTATAATCTTCACTACACCGCTCTATAGAATTACAGGATATAATGCTTACCTATACCTAGACTAGACGGGCATACTTGCCTAACTGTCTAAATCAGTCACCCATTCAAGGTTGGATAGATTGTAATGCCTTTATTTTTCAATTTAAACGCCACGCAAAAATTTCTGCAACATCTCTTCTTATCTTCCTAGAATATATTTATCCTGTATTTGATTCCTATGCTAAGCATCAACACAAAGTGTGGACATTTGACGATGAAAATAAATGAAGGAAATATATCTAGAGAGAAAAAGAAGAGACGAAACCGGAACATGCATGTGCATTCAAATTGGAATAAATGAAGACATTACAATCTAACCCTGAATTGTCCAAAAAAAGGACAATTTGAGAATTTCTATGTCTCCAAAAATACACTATATCTATATTTAACAATATAGAAATCTTCAAATAGGTAACTGATTATTTATCCTTATTCCTTACAATCTATTTTAAAAAATACAAGAAAACTAATGTCACAAATAACAATCTAACAGTAACAGATAAAAAAAAATAACTTAACAATTTAACAAATTAACAAATTAAAAATAAATTAACATTCTAGCTGATTAAAAAATTAACAATCTAGCAAATTTAAATCAATCTAACAAATGAAATCAATTTAACAAGCTAACAGTTATATCTATTCAATTATTCAACCACCCAACAAATCATCCATATATGATACATCCATCCATTCATTTACTTCACCCAACTATCCCATACATCCATCCATCAATCAATATATTTAGTATAACGTCAAGTTATTTGAGAATATCAATATAGTAGAGTGTGTCACTTGATATGCAAGCATTCAAATTTCAAATGTTGTACAAGCATAATTATGTGTTCATAATATTAATATATCTAAATATGTATATATATATTAATAATTTAATATTATATAAATCTGACTAATATATATATGGCTATAAATCTGAAAATAATATATATTTAATTAATATATATTATATATATTATATATTTATATTTATTTATTTATATATATAGTGGCTTAGTGGGCCACTCGATCACAACCATTGGAGTTTGGAGGAGAGTACCTGAAAGAGGGTCGCGTGGTCGGACACTGTAAGGTGTAGGCTGGAAAGAGGGCAGTCGCCTGGTCGGGTGGGTTCGTCGGACAGGCAAGCAAGGCTGCAGAGGCGAGGCGAGTAGGGTTCGCCGGACAGGAAAACAAGCGAGCAAGGCTGTAGGTGCGACCGGGCAGGGCAGGGTCCGCCGGACAGGCTAGCAGGGTTAGCCGGACAGGCGAGAAGGGGTGACTGGACAGGCGACCAGAGACGACCGGCAATGGTTGAGAGAGGGAGAGAGTCGAGAGACAGCTCGGGAGCCGGTGAGCAGGCTGGGCAAGCAACAGACAGATGACTAGAAGCGGTCGGCCACTGGCTGAGAGAGAGAGAGAGAGCTCGGGTCGGGCAGCGTGGGTTTGAGTTAAGAAAGGGGTCGGGTTTAGAGGTTTAAAAAAATGTATTTATATACCTTAACTGAGCCGAGCCGAGTTTTATAACTGAGTCGAGTTAAGCCCAAGCTAGCTTGAACTCGACTCAAAATTTTCTCAAGCTTAAAAAACCAGCTCGACTTGATCGAACTCAGTTTTGAACAAAGTCGAATCAAGCCCCATTGAGCGGGTTAACCGAGCTAGCCCGGATGGTGTACAACTCTAATAATAAGCATACATATGATATGACATGAGATTCCAATTTCATCTCTTTGGACAATTTTCTCTTTCGTGATATAGTTATAAATAAGGATCTAGCCAATGCACTACACTACTTGAGTACTTGTATACTAATATACTTATAAAAAAATAATCAACAGGAATATAACGGTTGATTTGCAAAACTAACCCCTGATCCTTAGATCCACACCCTAATTGTTTCGTTATACTATCATACATCATTATTCATGTGATCTAAATTGTCCAACAAGTCTACTTCTTATTGTTATGTCAAGATCTTACATTAAGCTATGTTGGGTGCTAAAATCAATCTAATCCAACTATTTAATTTCATGATTCATCTCAATTTTAGATTTATTGGTTTGAATATATAATGTCAGGTGAATTTTACTTTCTTTACATAAAATCTTTCAATTTAAGTGTCTCTACAAAAAAGATGAATCTTAACAATCCAAATTGGTCATTTAATCTCTACTGTTTTGTGGTATGGATCACGAGTTTGGGATTTGCCTGACTTTTAAAATTCTATCCTACAGTGGTCTTTCAAAATAGATAAACGGAGTGGATTTGTCACGGTCGTCTCTATGGCTCCACACAACCCAGGCAGGGTCGCAGGCAATAGGGTCCGATAAAATGTGAGCCCCACAGAACCCTGGATGGAACAAGTCCCTTGGGCACAGGACACAATCTGCACAGATGGGATACCATGATGTATGGGTTTTCTCCGCACCGTCCATCCATTTTGCCCTATCATTATATGTACACGTCCAAACATGCGCAAATCTAAGGCTCAAGTGGGCCACACTATGGAAGCAGTGGTAGGAATGACATCCACCGTTGAAACCTCCCTAGGACCCTCCACGATGGTTTACTGCCATCCAACCTTTTGATAAAGTCACGTCCACCTGGATGAAGGGATCCAAAACTTCTATGGCCCTCAAAAAAGTTTTCAATGGTAGACATATAATCCCCACTGTGTGGTCCACTAGAGCCTTAGAACTGCTTTTTTGGACTTTGTAACATGAAATGATACGACAAAATGGATGGACGGTGTTTGATAAAACCATTCACCACGGTGGCCCCTCATACCACCCTATACGTTACTAGCTAATGATGGGCGCGGTCGAACCTAATTCGCATCCGTTTCAAAGAATCATGGTTTCGAGGTAGCATAACTCTGTTATTTCCCCAGTTGCCTCTCTCTCTCTCTCTCACTCTGTCTCTCGCTGCTGCTCTTCGAAGGATTCACTCAGTCGCACGCCGCTCGAGTGCGGCTCTCCGTCGGACGCCTTAACAGCAGTGTTCTTCGCCGCTCGAGGAAGGCTTTCCTTCGTCTTCGTATGCTTTAACAGGCTCGAGAACGCCGTCTCCTTGCTTTCTTGCGCGTCTTCGCTGCCGCACGCAGATCCGGTCTCGCCATTCGGTGTTTCCATCTCTGAAATCGCATCGCCTTGAAGATGCAGATGACCTCGAGCGCCCCTTGAAACCGCATCCATCGTCCGCACCGTTCATCCTCGCGGCTGTCATCTCCGTACATCCCCACTTTTGCTTTTCGCGCAGATTCCGACTGAGTTGGGGATTTGGGGAGATTATACGAACTGGAAAAGGGGGAGCTTTTGGCGACTCACGGCCATTGGAGCTTGCAGGAGGTGAGGAAGGGGTCTGGTAAATCTGTCCGTTGAAACTTCATAGGAAATTTGGGGATTTTTAGACCGCAATCTGATTTCGCCGCTCGCACGCGCGGGCGACACGTCATTCTGTTTGATACGTGGGGAATTCTCCTGTACGAGAAAAGGATACGTGTGGGCTTGTTCCTGGTACTACTATCGTCACTTGCTGGTCTGAACTAATTTTATTTATATATATTTTTTCAGAGTTTTTATTTTTATTTTTGTTTTTAAGATGAAGACAACTTTTGTTTGAATTCAGTTGATTTAAAAGAAAATAAATGGTGCTTCATCTTCAATAATCTTCATCGTACATATCCTTAATAATGTCAATTATCCACTTGGAACTCCTTTCTTTCCCAACACGCACTAGATTAACTCTTTAGGTCGTTTGGATGCCTATAAATGGGGCTGACTGTAAATGATTTACATTCTGTGTTTGGATGCGGACAAACCTGTAAATGCTTTATAGGCTGTAAATCATTTACAGCTTTCAGCTCCATTTGATTAACAAGCAAAAAGCTGTGATTTCATTTACAGCTGAACGACTATAAATGGAAAGATTGGCTATCCATTTACAGGACTAAACAATTTACTGTCCATCCAAACGCAGACAATCATTTACTTGTAAATCATATATAGCTTACTGCCAAACAGGACAGGCTGTAAATGATTTACATATGTAAATTGTTTACCACTTAAAACGATTTACAGGAATCCAAACGGCCCCTTAGGGACCCTCCTGTTAGCTTTTTTGTGAGTCAGTAAAGACCATGTGGAGATCCTTCCTCCTCTCCCATTATTTCTGCATTAATTGTCTAAGTAG
Organism: Magnolia sinica; assembly: GCF_029962835.1. NCBI lineage: Eukaryota > Viridiplantae > Streptophyta > Magnoliopsida > Magnoliales > Magnoliaceae > Magnolia > Magnolia sinica. The sequence continues at coordinate 46,940,088 of NC_080578.1, read as the reverse complement.
GAAAATAGTTTCAGTGGTTAGATTTCATTGATATAATTGAGAAATTGGAATCAATGTTATCGTAGGATTTCTGGTAATTATTTCTAATATGGAATGAGTCAATCATTCATTTTAGTATCTTAGGGCTCGTTTGGATGCCTGCAAAATTTTTAAGTGGTAAGTGATTTACAGGTAAATACTTTATAGTTTAAATCATTTATAGCCTATCCTGTTTGGCTTTAAGCTGTAAATGATTTATAGGTAAATGATTGTCTGTGTTTAGATAACCTGTAAATTATTTATATCCTGTAATTGGGTATTCACACCCAACAAAACTTGGAGAGGTAAATCCTTAAGAAATATTCAAATGACACATAACAGCTTCATTTAAGAAGATTCATTGGGTTGAACCCATCTCAATAAAGCTTAGGGCAGAACATCACGTTAAACCAAGCATTAGGTGAGCCATAGAAGTGGGTCCACGGATTCAAATGCCATTTTATCAGGACAAACCACTGAATATAAATAGTTAACCATAAACACATTAAGAAAAACACAGTTAATCATGTCTTCATTAATTCAAATACAAAACAGCTCTAGAAAATAACATTTAGAATAAATTTACAACGGAATATTTTTCTATAGCCATATGTGTTTAAGTTCAGGGTCAATACCAAGAAAAAGCGTAGCTAAATTTGGTTGCCTTGGAAGATAGCTGGAGGCCTTCCACATCATATCAACCTTGTTGCTTATGAGATTTTCCAAATCCTCCCACACCTTTATCAGCAAATCCATCTCCCTTTGGGCATATTGTTTGATTGTCTTGCATAGGTGGTCTAATATTTGCATCACAATCCCTTGGGGAGTCAACTTTTTTTTTTTTCTCGTCTTGGAGCTGACATTCCTACATTTGGTGGAGCACTTCTCCAGCTTGTTCAGCCTGTGGATATCTCTCCTCCGAGAAGTCATTGCCAAATGTTTTTTTTTTTTTTTTTAATGATCCTATTCATTCAAAGTGTGAGGAGGATATTAGAATGTCATCCATTAGATGATGTGGTGGAATCTCTTCTGCAAGTTAAAGCAGTGTTTCCGTGCTTCCAGTCACATTGTCCTCCCTGAATGCCATCTCCATATCGTAGTAAAGTGGATTTGGCTTATTCTTTATTGAGATAGCCTCAGAGTGTGACTGTAGAAAGACGTAGGTCATATATTAAATTCTCTTCACAATAAAGTTAATATTACAAATACAAACAAATGTGAAGGATGAGAGACTCTGTTTCTAACTAATCCCGATGAATTCTTTCCAAACTTCTTCATCTACAGTTACAAACTTATGATCCTTATCTCATCCGAATCCATTTTTACTCGATGCTTCCTTCGTTAGATTGATTTTTTTGCACAAATTTTGGATGCAGTTTCTATAGTTGTCCGCATCCACATGGACATTGGACCCCTTTACCCCCACTACCTTTGTTGTTGCATTCATTGTAATAGCCTTAAAACCATGATCACTCTTAACCCCTAGGTTTACTTGCTCAATCAAGATATCAATCATGCACTTGTCTATCAAGTCTGTCCAAGTGATGAATGTTTTCCGGCTGATCATTGTTGTCAAATGCGATCGAATATGCCATCATGGCACATGCGATCCTGGCCAGTATGCCATGTCATACTTTGATATGCGACCAATATGCGATTGCATATTTCCCAATGGTTAGAAATATGACTGTTGGGAGCTTTTTATTTTATTTTATTTTTTATTTTTTCAATTTGGGGCATTTTTGCCTATAAATAGGCACTCATATTCCCTCCATTTTCATCATTCTTTACTCCAAAGCTTCAAATCTGTCGCTCTTTCTCTCTTATTCTAATACCTCCATAACTATTTCAAGTATGTTTATTTTTTTATATTTTGTAAGTTGTGCTTGTTTCTTGTAAATTAAGTTGTAACTTGTAACTTGTAAGCTATTTCAAGTTATCCATTTATCAATAAAAATTTTATGTTCGAAGTTTTTAATAATTAATTTTCTCTTAAAGTAGCTTGTTGATTGTTTAGTTAAAATTTATGTAAATATAAAGGAAGTAATTAAATATATAAGTTAATGAAACACTTAAACTACAATGTAATGAGTAAAATAACCCAAGCCAATCATGTGTACTAATTAGGCAAGTTTTCCCTAATTTTTAAGATGTTTTTCATTTTATTTTTTTTTTAATTTTATTTTATTTAATACAATGGTATATGTAATGATGCGATCGCATATGCGAACAACATATGTTGATCGCATTCGATTGCATGTGTGATTTGACCACATAAGGGTTTGTTAGGCTCTACCACATCCGCATTATCAACCATGGAGTTGGCAACATTTAGAACTATATTACGATGTACAAATAGCTTGGTTGTTTCACTATCAAGCTTCACAATTGTAGTTTTAGTTCACTTCTGTTTTAACCTCTTTTATTTTATTGTCTCCTTCCTAAACCGAATTGGATCACATGAGGTTCTACCAGGTTCCACAACATCTCCAAACATGCGCAGACTCTTTTCATCTTCACAATCGGTGTGCAATCTCTTTCTTCTATCCATCATGACCTTCTGATCTAAATCTACCCCGACATAACATTCTTGTGCTCACCAACGACCATATAATCGGAACCCAACACCTCCTGTATTTATGTTTGTTCATTGGGCTTTGAGTGACATTATTATGTGACATGTTTTGAGTCTATTGAGCTTTGACATTTTTTGTATTATTACTTTCATTATTTGATGACTTATCACTTACGTTTTGAACCTTTTGAGACATTGGCTATTGTTTTATAAATATAGATAATTAGTTATTTCATTGTTACTATTACATCTAATATAATCTTATCATTGATATTAGATATTTAGGAAATTAAATGTAGGAGTTTTGCAATCACCCCAAGCTCGTTAGGTCTATAAAATCATTAGACAGGCTGAGATATCATTTTTACTAAAGAGTAGACTGTTGCGCTATCAAAACTTTTTTCTTTTTTTTTTTGGGGGGGTGGGGGGGGTGGTGGTGGGGAATTTTGGCCAAAAAAAAGAAAAGAAACCGTTACTCATAATGGTAATCGTGGGGACCATTATGCTCACTGTCACTGTTACAGTATACCTTGCTCCCAAGTGTTGGACTTTTTTGAACCACTCTAGTATCATAGGCTTGATGTGCAAGCTAACTTTTGCGAGCATTTTTATGCTGATCATGTGCAACGTTTTAGCTTTATAAAATTTGAAATATGAATTGTTCTATAGTTTGAGTATATCTGCATCATTGAACTTCTTAAAGTTACTCTCTGTGTTAAATCTTGGTCCAAAATATCAACCAATATGTAGCAGTATTTTGGAAAAACACGCAGTTCATTTCTCATATGTCTCACCGATGTGGGAGTAAATTGGTTAAAATTCATACTGATATTTGTACCATATCGGTCTTTGGGCCGGACAAGATGTGCTCCCTTACTACAAAAGTATAGGAGTGGAGTGAAAAAATTACTTTACTTTTGTATGTTGAACAGCGTTGAAGGAGTGGAGCATGGTGGGATTTAAAAATAGGTACATGGTAATGGAGGTTTTTTTGGATCCAAATAGAGACTTGGCAAGGGATGATCCCGTTATTCTTACCCAATTCAATGTGTCAAAAGCAATCAAAGACAGCATTCTTCTAAACTTTGGCGAGTGTGGTCTAGCTTCTTCGCTTGGATCATTTCAAGGTGAGTAAGACGTTTTATATGGCCGTTGTTTTTAGTAGTTTGAAGATCACTTACAGTGTTTCTCTACACCTTCCCCCCCTTTCATATATAAATTTTCTTGAGCGTGGTTAAGGATTTCTCCATCTATTCATACATTTTCAGCAGGCATGAAATATATGATTCATTTGTAGTCTATTACCTTGTTCCTTTTTCTTTTTAAAAGAAAAAAAAATTTGCTTTCATAAATAAGTACTTGTTCACCTCTGTAAAGGACTTCTGCATCTATTCACATACTTTCAACAATCTTTAAATTTGTGATTCATGTGTAGTTAAGTACGTGAATCCCATAACGAAGCTGTGCATTATCAGAGCGTCGCGTGAGGATCATCAGAAAGTATGGTCTGCAATCACCATGGTCAGGAGCATTGGACAATGTCCAGTACTATTCAATCTGTTGGACTTGAGTGGTGAGTCAACAACTGAGAAGTGCCTTTGAAATTACGCTTCGTTTTCAACAAATTTTTGAGATGTTGCTTCGAGGATTAAAACTTTGTTCATCCAAATTTGAGGCATTATAGCAATGATAGATATTTTCCTAAACAAGGGTAATCACCTGTGCTGTTATTTCTGGTTTTCAAAGCACATGCCAATATGCAGAACTGCCATCTTCTGAAAATTACTTAAGGCTGTTGTCTGTTAAACAACTGGTATGCATCTTGTTAATTTTCTGAAAAATCGGCAGAATGTTTTTTGGTATGCAAGGGGTTTGCCTCACCATATGGTGATCTTGAGTTTTCATCCATTACACCCCACCATGGATACACGTGAAACTCATTGATTGTAATCAACCTGTTATAGTCTATTGGATAGAACTTGATTGTACTCAACCTATGTAATAGTCTATTACACTGCCTGTGGGAGTTTTTGCTCTCATTTCTGATCCCAAGCTTGGATGGAGGGTTGCTTCAGGTTGGTGGCCGGTGTCAACCTTATGCCATAAGTTCCGTCATGAATCCAATATGACATCCAGACTAGAGTGGAATGGCAGAACAGGATTCATGTAGACCCCAGTTAATTGGGATATGGCTTAGATGACAATGGATAGGCCATCTAGGAAAAATTCCATCGCTAAGGTATCCTCGACATCCATACAAAGGTGTTGAAATGTGCACAGTTGTTTCCGAAGGCCTTTGTATGGATCGTGAAGATCTCTGGTAATTGGGATTTTTACCACATGATCCATTTACAGTTGGACCTGCTAGATGAATGAACTTGGAATTCACTGTTCACTGAATGCTGGGTGGCATCTGGTGTTAAATTTAATTTGTTTATGGATTGCAGTTGAACTTACGCCCTGTTTGGTAGACACTTAAAAATGAGTTAATCTCATTTTAGTTGATAGTAATTATGTGTTTCAGAGCTTGATCCTGATGCATTATTACTGTTAACAGCTCATTATGTATTAGAGATCAATATTTCTAATGCATAATTACTGTTAATTAAAATGAGATGAACTCATTTTTAGGTGTCTACCAAATGGGGCTTTTAACCTTTTCTTTTCTGCTAATTGTGAATGGGACCCTAAACATAATTCGTGTTAACTTTGTATTAGGAAGCATCAAAGCCTGTAAAAGTGCTGCCTTGAAGTGCGATGAAGCCAAATTTGAACAATACAAGCTTATGATGGGAGACCGTCTCACGCCCGAGAGTACTCAGCATGTGCAAAATTGTTTTGAGAAAATAAAAATCCTGGAACATTGAAACTGAAACTTAAGGAGTTGAGGTCATATACATTGTCTCGAAGGATATTACCATATTGGAGAAATAGGAAACTGAACTGAAGCTGATCACTCGTCCTTATAAGATGACTTTATTTATTTGAGCTTCTCATTAGTTTCCTTAAAAATTTTGTAGTCCTCTTTTGTATTTTGATAGCAGTAGTGTTTGATTTGAGTTCTGGTCAAGTGATTTATGTACGTTGTTCCAACTAAAGATTGCTTTTGGAAGTTATACAATGAAAGGTGCCAAATATTTTTTAGGATCTGGATTGAACCTAACATCTTCCAATGGAAACAAGGATTGGACTTTGTCATTGCTAGCTGTGTCTGAAAACTGAAAGTGAGAGTTTTATATAGTCAAATTGATTTGTTGTTTTCTATGTTTTATTGTTTGTTTCTTTGTTATCATTTGGACTCTCAGAGAAATGCTACTGTTGTGCTTGGCTAATGAGTTTGAATAATTTGATCAAATATCGATGGAAATATTCCCTACAATCTTTGTTCGCCTTTGAATGTTTGTATCTTTTTTGCATGCTGGTGTTCCATATTTTACAATGCCAATTAGAAGGCATATTTACTTTTTACCATCTAAATTAAGTAGTAAATAATTTACTTCTAGAAACACCATATCATTTGCTTCTTCAATAGTGATCTTTGAGAAAGTCTAGAGCATGGTGTGCCGTAACAGCTGTTATGTAACTATTACAGTTGAACTGTTAGGTGTTATGGAAAATAAAAATAAAAATGACTTGTATCAGATATGTAACGGCCAATGCATGTTTTGTGTGTGTGTGTGTGGGGGAGAGAGAGAGGGAGGGAGGGAGAGAGTAACGGCCGTTACTGCATTTACAAATTTACTGAACTTCGCCTGGTAGCAATTGTACCAGTTGGTCCCCAGCTCGCAAAGGAGGGTTGGTAGACATTTGTTGAACTTTTGCCAGGTTACCTTGAGAATAAGCTGACCCTAGATACTGGGACATTGATATGATGGTGGTGGTGGTAGTGATGATGATGGTAACTCCAATCAGGGGTTGTCTGGATGTCTATAAGATCCTTGAGTTGTAAAGGGATTACAGGTAATCGGATAGTGGGGGCTGTTTGGATACCTGCATTTGCTTGTAAAGGCATTACAAGTTGTAAAAACATTACAACATTTAGTTGTAACTTGAAACCCGGCAAAAACCCATGTTTCATATAACAGGTAAAGTCTTTATGGCTAAAAGGATATTATACATAATAAAACACAATGGTTGATACACACTCTTGATGTTTGGGGTCCACTATAATGTGTACGTGAAAGATCTTAAACCAAGTGTGCACGCTGTTCCTTTAGGTCCCACGGTCTTTCCGTTCAAATTATGGGGACTCGTGACCTATGAATAGTGTTTGCGGTCATTCTCAAGTTCGGTCACGTCGACTCGACTCGGATCGACCTGAAACCTATGCCATTTCGTCCGTATCGGCGCTGCGGTTCCAACGCTGTATCCCGTGCGTGAATCCGACGTGTACATCTCAAGTTGTGAGCAATGTTCGATATAGACTTTTGATGTGTGGATGGTGGACCCTACCCCACACGTTTTCCCATGAGCATATGGATGATAATGTCATGCCTAGTGTAAGGTTTCTAAAAAACCTATTACCCTATAAGCCTACCTCTCTAGCAACCTTGTTTATATCACCATATCCTAATGAGTGTTTCTCTAACCTAGGTAGAGAAAATAATGATTGCTTCTCTACACCTCCCAAGCAATCCTCATTTCTTCTCATTCTCTCTAACTCCTTCCTCTCTCCTCTCCCTAGCAACTCTCCAAACGTCCTACCTTCCCTTTATTTTTTAGCCCTTGCTACCCCAAATACCTCCCAATCCATCCCTTCTTAACTCATCTTAACCTTAGATTTATGATCCTTGGAGCTTCTAGATGAAGATGGTGTAACTTTCAAACTTGATCCATAGGTGGGTGTGCTAGCATTTGTAAAAATTTTAATTTTTTTATTCTTTTCTTATTAGTCATTCTTCTTTTCATGATGGAGCTTGTGGGACCCATCAAGTAATGATGGTTGCTCCAAGTCTCCATGGATGTGACTTGTAGCCCATCCTACATTGCATGCAAGGGATCATTCTCCATGAATCCCTTCATGCTTTTTCTTCCTTTAATCAGCGATCTTTGGGTCATCTAGACCCTTGATCCTTGGTGAAGATTAGATCTCCACCATAGATCCCAAGTAGATAGCCTTTTGATCTTGTATATCTTGTGCATATTGTGATAATGGAATGTGCATGTATGTGTGATGAGGGGAAGTGCCTCAATGAGGCAGAGACCCTTCCCTTGTGGCCGGTTTTCCTTCTTTTCTTGTTATTATGTTTCTGATCATTGTGTGTGACCCACCTTGTAGACCAACAAGATCCAAACCGTCCCAAGTGGGAGGACGTTTTTGACAGTCCATCCCTTGGACGTGTGACCCCCAAAATGCACCTAAATGGGGTGCATGCAAAGGTGTTTAGAAGGTGTGGATGGTTTGGATGTTTGTGGGGCCCATTAGGATGGACTACACCATGATTTTCTGGGATTAAATCCTCTTTTAAATAATGTTTATAATTTATTTATTTCAGATATATGTTGCTGTCCAGAACTGTCTGGACAAATTTTTGGGCCATCTTAGGGCTTGATTTTTGAGCATTTGGTAGGGAGATAGGTACCATGTAATATATGATTCTTGAAGGTATATATCCTATCTATAAGCATGCCAAATTTCCGCTCCAACTGACCCCATTTGAGCCTCCAAAAGGGTGGGCCAACATAGTGGACTACTAGAAATTTCTGCTATGCAGTCCAGCAACATTATTCCATAAAACCATAATTTAAAAATATTTTCTTTAATGGTGGGGCACCTTTCTGGGTCCCACCTTGTTGTATACATGATGAGGGACCTTGACCCTCAATTTCAAGAATTTTAGAGGCCCTGGACCCACTCCATTGGAGTGTCCAAATTCAGGACAGCAACATGTACATTGCAGAATTTCTTTCTACCTTGTTGTTCTCTTCATGTTTGTAGCAGTAATTGGGCCCCAGCCCATTGGATTTTGGTGAATGCTTGTGGGGCCCATCCCTGATGTTATTGAGGCTCTTGGAGGCCATGGTTGTGGGGCCAACTAACTGGACCAGCAAGTCCTACTGGACGTCCAGCTGGTGGACGTCCAGCAGGGTTGGCCGTTCAGACGTGCTGGCCCACCATGATGTATGTTTTCATCCACGTCGTCCCTCTATTTTTTTTGGGGCCCACGTAGGTTGGGTCCACCCTAGGTGGACGTCCCATGTGGGGCCCACTTGGGACGTGTGGAGCCCACCTTGTTGCATGTGTTTGGCTGAGCCATCCAGGCCTTGGACCGCCCCACCCCTTGGGACGCCCATGCCATGGGCTGCTGATGGGCCTGCATTCCAGCAGCAGGCCCACTTAGTTTGGGTGCCAAAACCCCTTCCTCCATTTGGTGGGGCCCCCTATAAGTAATGCTGGTCCTTTTAGAAATGATTCACACATACTTGGACAAGTTTCTGGGCCTCAATAGGCACAATAAATTAGGTGGACTGAAAGTCCAGCCATTGGGTACTAAATGTATATTGTATGGCTGGATTTTCATTGGATGAGGGACCCTCCACATTGAGGGATTTGGGTATTTGCTGCCCTTTTATATTTTAGTATTCTCTTAGGCTTAATTGATGCATGATTGGGCCACTCATTGATGACCATTTGTGGGACACAAATACATACCAAATTTTTGGGACTTCCTTGTGGGCCCAGATTGGGCTAGAACGTCCCACCTTGGCCAACCATATGTTGGGCTTCCCTTCCACCATTTTGATGGACTTATGGGCTGAGATAAGGGTGATATTGGGCCCTTTATTGCCCACTTAAATTGCTAATTATTGGGCTGATGTAGTGGGGCCCATTTCACCCAACTTAGACTTATTTTTAGGCCATGTTTTTGTGCTCATGGGCTGCCCATTCAATCCAACTAAATGCATGGATTTGATGGCCATTAGAACTTGGGCTTTGGGCCTTGATTCCCTCCCTTTGGCCCATGTTGTTATGGATGGATTGGACCCATAGTTCTTAATGCTTTATATGGGACTTATGTACCGGGATTGGATGTTGGCCTTGGGCCTTGTAGCTTATGGTTTGTGGTTGGATGTCTTGAGGTAATGGTGGTTAAATGTCCCCATTTGGATCCCTTTAGGCCTGTTTGTATCTAAGTGTGGTTGAATGCCCACCTTAGTCTCTTGCTAGCCCCATTTCTATATTATTTAGGCCCGTAGCTTGTATACTTAGTCTCGTGGCCTACCCCAGGTAAATGGGCCCCCACTAGAGGTTGTATTGCTTATGAGGAATTGGTTAAGTACCTAGACCCTTCATAGTTAGGTAGAGAGTTCATCTTCACCTCATTGGCACCCCTATTCATCTTCATGACTTACTCCCATACGCATCATATGCATGCTTGGTTGAAGTATGATTGACCATAGTTGTGTCATTGTGTAGGATATGTTGGTATCTCCTCGAGAGATGAAGTTTACTCTCTTGAGCACGATGGATGCTTGGGATTGATGCATGGGTGATTGTGTGATTCATGCATCTAGCATTACATAACATGTGGATATTCACCCTTGCTTTATCAGGGCCGTAGCCTCCATAAGTTTATTCGTGGATGGTTGTGTATGGACACCGGAAATGATACTTGAGCATTTGAGGCGCATAGGATGTCCCTAGGTGAAAGCCCCTAAACGTCCATGGTACCAAGGAGACACCTTAACGCCGAGACTGAGTGGAAATCATGAGCGCTCGAGTGCCTTATACCGTTAGGTCCCCGACTCCCACTGTTGCGAGGTCGGTTGAGATGGGGTTTGGCCTTACCCGCCTGAGTGAGGGGGCATAGCTAGGCTGAGTTTGACTAGTTCGTAAATAAGTCCGCTACCCTCAAGCCTCACTGGTGATTGATTGTTCACAGGTAGGTAGTGAGGTCTTCTACGCTCGTTTGACTGTGCAGGTCTTGTAGAGCAGCAGTCATCCTGCAGTGTATTTGACCCTGGTGGATTCCTTATGATTGAAATGTACTTGATGTGTGGATTGGATATGAGGACTGACATTATTTCGCATTGCATTAGCATCGGCTATATAAGCCTTATGTTGCATCGCCTTGGTATAGCGTCCAGTACTCATGTATTACATTGCATAGCCTTGGTATGACTTACTGCATTTATAGCTTAGCCTTGGTACGGCTTACTGCATTTATAGTTTAGCCTCGGTACGGCTAGTATCATTCATGTTTCCTTCTGCATTCTCCCCTATCTTCTTCTAAGCATCATTGTCACACACCTTCACCACCCTTTAAGCTTTCTATAAGCTTATGCACGATTGATGTGTGCAGGTGATCCTATGTCGGCGCAGTAGTGGTGGGGCATTGGATTGGAGTGTGTTGAAGACCCGTTGCATATTTTTCTCTTCCTTTCTTACCTTATGTATTTCCTTTTGAGCCTTATGTACCTGTAAAAGTTTAAATCTCTAGTGGATTTTGTAATGCGTTCCTATGGTCATTTTCTGAGATTACTGTGTTATGATCTTGGGTATCCTCTATCGGATTAGATTTATGCTATGAAAATCCTCCTTATGGAATTCCAGGATCGGAACCTGCGCCAGGAACTGAGAACGAGGTACTATGGAGGCTGTTGCGGCCAGAACCGACTATCAGATTCCTTGTAAGTTCGGTCACCGAATCTGAGGTGTAACAGTACGGTGCCCGCACCCCCGACCCCACGAGAGGGAAGGATGGGACTTTGACTATTAAAAACTTCTAGACCACTGTGACGGGTGGAGGACATCCAATCCATCTAATGTACGCATACTTTGATGTTCTCTTAGGGCCCCAAGAAAAATCATGTCCTTTTTACGTGATTTGCCCTTTTTGGTGGGATTCACCGCCTCAAGATCTGTGGTGTGAATAGCTACTTTATACATTGTAAACACTTTATAAGTTAGCCAAACACGTAATTTGTTTACTTGTAAACAGATTACCACGTAAAAAACCAAACAGAATAGCATATAACCAGTTTGCACCTGAAACTCTTTTCAGGTGTACAGTGTTTACAACTTGAAACTCTACAGGCATCCAAACGACCCTCAGAAATTCGTAATTACATCACAAGTAATCTACTAGTCCTAACTGGGATCTTAGAAAGCAAAGGGTGAATTAAACCTGTAAGACCCGTGTCCTAATCCTTACTGTTCCGTTGGCTTCCGCGGTCCTTCCGGTCAAATTCCGTTAACCTTCGTACCATATCCGGTGTTTGCACACGATCCTAGGCCAGGTTCCGCGCACCGATAACGGCTTGATCTGAAAGTGGTATCATAGCGACCGCTCCGTCGCTGCGGTTCCAACGCCGCGTCTTGTGCGTCAAACCGACGCTTAGATCATAAGTTGGGGACTATGTATTATAATGGCCGTGGACCGCGTATTGCGGGGCCCACCTATTCCATGTGGCACTAATCTCTAGAAAATTATGAGAACGATGACATCACCCTACCCTAGCTATAGTCACCCTACCCTAGCTATAGCCACCCTACCCTAGCTATAGCCACCCTACCCTAGCTATAGCCACCCTACCTACCCCTATCCCTTCTTACAAGCATTTAATGCTAGCCACCCTCTCTTACAAGTCATTATTACCTACCTAAGCTACTCTCCCTCTCTCTTATCTCTCCCTCTCTCCTTTATTCTTTTCACTCCTTCATTTTTTTTTTCAAAGCAACAAACCCATACGTATGAGACCCTCTCCCATTTCTCCCAAGCTACTTGTGTGGCCCACCTTTCCTACCCCTTCATCTCTCATCTCAACCACCCATTTTTCATCTTCCTCCATCAAAGAGTAGCTCAAGGAGCTAAGGAAGCCAAGGGAGCAAGAAGATCAAGTGGTGGGTGTTTGGATAGGATAGATTTTGATGCTTTTAAGCTGGGCCAAGTGAGGCCAACCGATCAATGGTTTGGATCTCACTTTGGACCCTAAGATGTGGCCAATGGCCCACTTGGATCATCATGATCATTCCATGATGGGGCCATTCTCCATGGACCCCATCATGATGTTTATTTCTTTACATGCTTAGGGTCATCTAGACCATTTAATTTAGTGGAGAAGGGATCTCCACCGTTGGATCTAATTTTTATAGACCCATGTGTAATGGGGCCCACTTGATGTATGATTTAGTGCAAGGGAGGGCCCATAGTGCCGGGGCCCCTCCATCACGCGGATCTCACCCTCTATCTCTCTATCCCTCTCTCTTTTATTTTTTTTTTATTTTTTATTTTTTTTATGATAATGAGTTTGTATGGCCACTTGAATGGACCCCACCATGTAGTAAGCATTTTATTTGAGTGGGGCCCACCTTATAAGTATAGTATCCACGCCATTCATTAGTGGTGGCCCACCTGAACAGGCCCACCTCAAATTGCAAGACCGTCCAGCGTCCCTGGACGCTGGACGTTTAAATGGGAAAACACAAATATCATCTTTTGTCCCAAGCCTTAGGGTGGTCCACTTGTGTAGGCCCCACCTTGATGTTTATATGCTATCTAAACCGTTCATATGGTGGGCCCCTATCTGATGTGGGCCCACCCCAAAAATCAGCTCGATCCAAGACCCAGGTGGCCCACACCGTATGGAATAGTGGGATTGAACCTCTACCTTTGAAACCCATTTGGGGTCCACAGAAGTTTTGGATCAGGGTGAAAATTTCTCCCACCCTCTATTTAGGCCCATTCGGCCTTGTCAACGGGTCGGATGGCATAGAAACATTGCGGTGGGCCCCACATGGAGCCCACATTGATGTATGTGTTTCATTCCCACCGTCCGCCTGGACGGTGGACGTGGAGCCGCTGTGATGAATGTGTGGGCCCACTGTGATGAGTGTGTGGGCCCACTGTGATGTGTGTGTGTGTGTATATATATATATATATATAATATTATATTTCATATAATATTATATGTGTTATGTATATATATATTATATACTTTATATATATTATATACTATATTTTATGTATATATTTTTACCAATGTTGAGGCCGTGATTGAGGCCCACCTTGATATATAGGTAAGGCCCACCTCAGTACTTGTGGCCCATGGTTGAGGCCCACTTTAATGTATATATAGAGCCCATGGGTCGAGGCCCATTTAATGTATTAGGGGCCCATGGGTCGAGGCCCATTGAGATGTAATGGGGTTAATGGGTTGAGACCCATTTGATGCATGTATGGGGCCTAACTGGCGAGGCCCATTTGATACATATAAGGCCGTAAAATTAAGCCCATTTAATGTATTCTAAGGCCCACGGGTTATGGCCCATTGCAATGTACATAAGGCCCATTGGTGTGGCCCACTTAATGAATATAAGGCCCATGTGATTTGGCTAATTTGATGTATTTAAGGGCCCAATGGGTGTACCTAAGGTCCATTGCAATGTGTGATCCCCAAATAACTTACGAAATGATATTTGTGGCAGTCGTGCCTTGGGAGCAATGTTGGTTTGACGTCCACATTGTAAGTGTAGTGTGGTTAAATGTCCGCATTATGACTTTCCCTTGGGCCCGCTGATAGGTCCATATGTGTAATGTGTAGGCCGTCTAGGCCCACCTTCGTTATGTACATCATCCACCCCATATAACATATTTAATTCCATGATTCATGATCATATTCATCATACGTATGCTTGATATGAGAAATGACTGATCATAGCATAGCCTTCGGGCAGATTGTTTAGGGGCTCCCGTACAGGGGGTGTTGCCCTACATGAGCGCACGATACACGCAGGATTGCTGTATGACTGGATAGTGTGATTCATGCATTTACATTGTGTGATATTGTTACTGTACGCCCTAGCGACATCAGGGCCATAGCCTCCACAGATGCATCGTGGTTGGCAGGATTGGATACCGAAAATACTGTTCTACATGGGGTGCGATAGATATCCCTGGGTGAAAGTCCCTAAACCCTTATGGTACCAGGAGGTTGCTCCAACGTCTAAACCGAGTGGGTGCATGAGCGCTGAGTGCCGATTACCAGACGGTTGCGCTTTCCACTGTGTCGTGGTCGGTTGGAAGGGGGTGCGGCCTTACCCGCCCGAGAGTAGGGGGCAATGCTAGGCTGAGTCTGACCAGCTCGAGGAATGGGTCCGCTATTGACGAGCCGAGCCCAATATTGGCAAGCGGATAGTGAGGTCTTTTCCACTCACCTTATTGCGCGCGATGGGGCGGCAATCTGGCTTGGAGTGTACTAGACCCCGGTGATATTCCAGATTTGAGCCGTATTGATATGTGGACTTAGATGAGAATTTGTATGCTTGACTTGCATTTCGCATTGCATGGCCTTGGTATGGCCGACATCATTCCTTGCATCGCATGACCTTGGTACGGCTAGTGGGATTCTTAGCATTCATCAGCATGTTCCGCATTACTCTGATACTGCATAGCTACATTATCACCTTGAGCATACACTTTCGCCACCCTCTAAGCTTTCTATAAGCTTATGCACGACCGTTACGTGCAGGTGACGTTGGATCGCAGCAGCGCTGAGGCTTGGACGCGTGGCTGATCTTCTTTTGGAGTTTTGGTCTATATTCATTGTATTTCCCTTATGCTCATTGTACTTGTAAAGTTTTTGATTATAGTGGAAATGTGATGGAGTTTTTGGTTATTGTTTGTGGGTTATGCCTTTAGTTATGCTTATTACGAATCAAACTGATGTTGAACATCCTCCTTGTAGCATCCCAGGATCGGAACCTGGCAAATGGGCGCTGGGAGCCGAGAATGGGGTTCTACGGAGGCTGTCGGCGCCAGATTCGGCGATCGGGAATTTTGTGAGCCCGGTTTCCGAGTTTGGGGCGTGACAAAACCAACTTTAACAGTGCCCCCTAGACTGGAGCTTCTTAGTTCTGGTATATGTCATCTTGGTTTCATTTGCTCAGTCTCTCCAAAACCTTCAATGGACTGAGGCTTATGACTTCTTCCATTGAATTTAACATGAGTCTATTTCTTGTGAGGAATACAAACCTACCATATTGACTGAAAGCATCATTGTGAAAATATCATTCTTTCAAGATGACCATCTTATATATGAGAACAGCTAATATTATACATTTTTCCTAGAGTATATAGTGTGGCCCATAATCTACTGCTGTAGGTTATGTCTAGGTAGTCCTGAATTTGGTGGTGGATGGCATGCACTGTGCCTGAATGAAACTTGCGATTTGGGGTGGAAACCGTGGGAAAATTGAAACTCGCATGACGTGGTTTCCAATATTGAGCTGGCCCAAACACCCCACGGATGGTTTCACTGAAAGAACTAAACTGCGCCTGAATTGAGTACATTTAATCAGCCCTTATGGCAAAGGCTTTGCATTTAGGCATTTTTGCTAGCGAAAATGGGAGTAAACAGTCATGTATGGAATGCCTTTATTCTTGTGTTGAAAAAGTAAATTGTTGTTTACAATTGCAAAGGTCCCCATAGCTCACGTTAGATTCCATTTGGGACCCATGAATTAAAACAGCAAATCTCCCTCTCTGCGTAGCAACCCTTTTCTGGCATCCTTCTTTTATATTTGTTTTATTTTGTCTTCATCTTCATCGTCTGCTACTTCAATTATCCATGAAGAATAAGAACTTCTATTTTGTTTTGGATCCATTTTTCTTGCGCTAATGGTGGCCTATCGTGCATGGTTCTTTCATCAAGTCAGAAAACACCCCACAGAACTGTCATGAGAATCTGATGTAGGACAGTCAAGGATAATCTCATGTACGGCTAGGACTGAAAGAACTTGGGCAAGAAAATTTAATCTAGGGTCTAGCTCAGATTATAGCTTCTGACAGCCATAATTTTGCAGCTGGTTATCTATTTCGCAATGTTTCAAATAGCGCCCGTAGTGTACACTACATAGCGTAGCGTAGCCGTAGCGCTACGTAGCATCCCAAATAGTGTACGCTACAACTACATAGTGCGTAGCGTAAGCTACAATGTATTTTTTTTACTATTTTAGTTTTTTTTAATTATTTTTTCACATTTTTTTTTTGTTTCTAATGTTGAGGAATGTGACACTTGTATTGTACTTGATACTTTAAACCTATGGGATTTTTATTTCTTTTCATAATTGTGACTTGTAGTTTCAATTAGACATTATTAATTAAAGTGGTTTGCTTAGGAAGTTGTTGATGTGATAATTATTTGATTTGGCTTATATATGTGGATTGGCTTTTGATAAATGATAACTAATAACTTTTTGGAACATGCTTATAATTGATAAAATGAATCACCTTTTAGGCATTTTTATATTTTTTTTCCACTATTTATTATATTTGTCCTATTTTTAAATTAAAAAATAGAAATATTGGGTAACTTGTGCTACACGCTACGTATTTACGCTACACGCTATAGTGGGCTGAGCGCTACGCATCACACTCACTATTTAAAACACTGCTATTTCGTGAATATAATATGTTGTTGGAAAGCTATTGACAAGTTCAATGTCCTAGCTAATGCCAAAAGCAAATGGCCCCTAAATGGTTTACCAAAATATGGTCGTTGTGGGAGTTGATTTTGAGTTTAAAGTTAAAATGTAATATTTTTAAAAAGTTATTGGTTTTACTATATTTAGACTGTCTTAGAGTTTGAAGAAGTCCGGTTATGCTTAAAGTCCTAGTTTAAATCATTGTAAGGAGTTTTGAGTTAGTTTAGAAGTTATTTACTAGTATTAGTAAGTTTACTATTTTGGGAAAGTTTGCTATTTCGGTGAAGTAGCAAATTGAGGATTACGGAAGCCATATCAATTGCTTTGTAAACAGATTTTATTCATTATTCTCAATAATATTTCTCTTTTAGAGATTTTTTTGCCTTGTGGATTCGAGGTTCCTTGTAGATTTGTGGATTATCTTAGGGAAGGAGGTGGTGGTGATCTCTTCCTCGCCTTACTCGCTACATTAGGATCAACTCCATCAATGGATGGATGTGTGTTCAAACTATGATGGAGGTTAGATACTCGTCATCATGTCACTATGTCCCGTCTGGTATTTGAGGTTGTGTATGGGAGTATGCAAAAACTGTTGTTTAGTTGATATGATCAGCGTTCGAGTTGTCGACGAAATGTCGATATTATCGCCAATAATATCGGTGTCGCTAGTCTAGCGATACCGAAACCCCATTTTTTTTTGTTTCTCTTCGGATTATTGGCGAAATATCGGAGATATCAACAAAATATCGGAGATATTGACAAAAATCTTAGATTATCACCGACAATATCCAGATTATCGCACTATAGCTACAATCATGGTAAGAAAACCCCTCTTTCAAAAAATCAGAAAAAATATCGGAAGTGGGAAGATCTCCTACTTGTTAATCGGAACTCGGAGCTCAGAAGAACGCCTCGATCAATAGTGCCGGTTGCAAACATTCCCCCATTTCTTCGGCAACAACCCTCTTTCGAAAACCCCCTTTCTTCTGCGGCAATCCCTCTTCCATGAAATTTTAGGTTTATTTATTTATTATTATTATTATTATTATTTTTTAATTTTTTAGAAAAACCTTCCCGCCCAAAAGATTTATATGGAAGCCTCAAGCGCTAATGCAGTTTGGCTAGTGATGCTGCCAGGTGGCTAGTCGCAAGTGCTATGTGGGCCCTACTATGATCTATTTATTTTTATCAAAACCGTCCATTCATTTTTAAACATCATTTTAATCGTTTAAAAATGAGATTCATCAGAATCTCAGGTGGACCACACCATGGGAAAACAATAGTGATTGAACGTCTACCATTAAAAACCTCCTAGGGCCCACTATAACGTTTATTTGACATATAACCTATATATTAGGTCATACGGACCTGGATGAAGGCAAAAATACAAATATCAGCTTGATCCAAAACTGTTGTAGCCTCAGGAAGTTTTTAATGGTGAGAGTTCAATCAACGCTGTGTGGTCCACTTGAGACTTTGATCCACTTCATTTTTTGGTTCTTAGCATAAAATTATATGTAAAATGGATTAGACGGCATGGATGATACACATACATCATGTTTGAGGTCCAAGGAGCACCAACCACTAGCCATTGGCTAGTCGCAGGGAGTACCCAGTCCGTTTGAGGCAGTGGATTGCAAAGTAACTCCTACACTTAGTGAAGCTGAGTAAACTCTGTGAGGCCCACCATGATTTATTTATTTTATCCACTCCGTCCATACATTTTAACAGATAATTATAGGCCTTTAGGCAAAAAATGAGGTACATCCAATGTTCAAATGGACCACACCACAAGAAACAGTTGAATCGAATGTCTACTGTTGAAAAATGCTTGGAGGACCACAAGTTTTGGATCAAGCTTATATTTGTGTTTTCCCTTCATCCATGTCTATATGATCTTATGAACAGGTTGGATGAAAAATAAACATCATTGTGGGGCCTAGAAAGGTTTCAATGGTGGAAATCATTATCCCCACTGTTTACAGTGGTATGATCTACTTAATCTTTGGATATGAATCAATTTTGGGCTCAACCCCTTAAATTAAATGGAAAAACGGATGGAGAGCATGGATAGACCACCTACATTCAAAGTGGGCCCAAATGAGTGGTCACTAAATGTTTAAACGGTAGTCACTAAATATCCACTATTTCCTCTCGTGTAGTTACCCTGAGTTTTGGATCCACATGATTTTTTGTCTGATGTCCTAAAATGATCTAAAAATATAGATGGATGGGGTGAATTTTTTAGAAACATCATGGTGAGCCCTACGTAGCATCCCAGTGCAGGAAATAAATCCCTGGCCGGATGCGGATTAGTTGCTGACAGATTGAGTTGCGAGACTCGCTACCGAGGTGACGTCACCAAGTTCTGTAGGCCCCATCATGAATCTCAAGTGGACCACATTATAGGAAATAGTGTTGAATGAACATAGACCATTAAAAACTTTTTGGGGCCCATAAAAGTATTGGATCAAGATAATCTCTAATTTTTCTCCTCATCTTGGTCTGTATGACCTAATCACCAGATTGGATGTCAAATAAACAGTACAGTGGGCCTTCGGAGGATTTTAATGGTGGATATCCAATCACTATTGTTTTCTTGTGGCGTGGTCCATTAGAGATTTGGATCTGACTCATTCTTTACCTTGTACACTAAAATGATATCTTCAAATGATTGGATGATGTGGATACGAAACATAAACCATGGTGGGCCCACAGAATTGCTCAACATCGCTTCAGTAGCAAGTCTCCCTACTCAACTTGTCATAGCTAATCCGCATTCCTGCGGAAGCAGGTACGTACGTGTCGTGTGAGGACGCAAATTGCGTACTGAGTAAATTATGCGGGGTCCATTGTGATTTACATATTTTATCCACTCCATCCATCCATTTTCACAGATAAATTGAGGGCTTTAGTCCAAAAACTAAGTATATCCAAATCTTAAGTGGACCTCACCATAGGAAACAATGTGAATTGATATTATACCATCTAAAACTCCATGGGGGCCACATAAGTTCTGGATCAATCTATCATTTGTGTTTTTCCTTCATCCATGTCTTTGTGATCTTATGAACGGGTTGGATGACAAATAAACATCACTATAGGCCCTACAAATGTTTCAACGGTGGAAATAATTATTACCACTGTTTCATGTGGTATGGTTCACTTGGCCAAAAATGTGTATTTTTTTTTTTTAAATTCATTTACTTTTACATGTTTTAATTATTATAAGCTTGCATTTGTATTTTATAAACTCTTTGGTTACTATTTGAGTAATTTCTTATGACAACGCATACATTTTAGCCCTCATTAAATGGAAACTTATTATTTAATGCATTCTTTTTGTAATTTTTTTTTTCATTCCTGAATATGTAAATATGTGTATTTAGGCATGTCCTGAAGTTTCACTGAAAAATTTCATTATTTTCTCTATGTTTCTCTATTTTTCCTTGCATTTCCGGTTATTGACGATCTTATCAGCGATAACGATATTATATCTTTATCTCTGGCCAGCGAAACTTGTAGCGATACCGACAACTCGAACACTGGATATGATGGTGGGGTGGCTTTATTTAGGCTAAATACTCATTCAGTTCTTCCTTTCAGATCTAAAATGATACCTTGTTGGTTCCAAGTACTATCTGAAATGAGACGTTTTATTTTAGGGCCTGTTTGGATTCATTGAAAGCATAGGAAAGGAAACAATGTTTCTTAGGAAACCTTATTTCCAGGAAACTATGGGAAATGAAACATTGTTCTCGTTGTTTGTTTTTCAACAAGATTTCCAAGTAATTTAGAATGTATTTTCAAATTTGTTGTTTGACAAAACAAAAAGATTTCTTGAGAAGAAAAATGCTTCGTAGTCACTAGCATGTGCCAACTTCGCACATGTGGCACATGTTGGATGCTTGAAGATGAATAATGGCACATGTGGCATGCGTGGCATATGTGGGTGCTTGAAGCAGAATTGTGGCACACATGGTACATGTGAGGTGTTTGAAGTTGTTTGGTAGCATGTGGCACAAGTCACACATTAGCACATTGGACATGTGGGCACTTGAAGCTAGATGGCAACACTTGTGCGCATTGGCACATGTGGCATATTTGGAGCAATTGAAGATGGATAATGGCATAGGGGCACATTGGCATGTGTGGAGTGCTTTGCACATGTGGAGTACAAGAGAAGATGAATGGTTGTACGTGTGGCACATTTGTACATGAGGGCACAAGAGAAGATGGATGCTGTCATGTGTGGCACATTAACACATATGGTACACTTTACACACAGGGTACAAGAGAAGATGGATGGTGCCACGTGGCACATTGGCACATGTGACAGTGGTATACATGGGGCATAACAAAAGATAGACAATGGCTCGTTCGACAAATTGGCACGTGGCACACGTGGTGGATGGTAGCACATTTGGGCTTAACCTTTGAGAGACCCATTTTCCTTTCATTGCAAGAAAATGCCTTTCCTAGGGATGAAGGTGGGAAAATAAATTTGTTTATTTATTTTCCAACGAAAATAGAAATTGGTAAATGGTGTTTTCCACAAATTCCACGGGAAGGCTAGACAAACAACAGAAAGTGGGTTTCAACAGAAAGAATGTTTCCTTTCCATCCTTTCCATGAATCCAAACAGGCCCATAGTAGAGAAGCTATCTTGCCATGGTTCCAAGGTTGTTCTTCAAGATACACAGATATTATTTTTACTAATTTATAGAAATTCTATCCAATCACAGGATACAGCAAAGAGCAGTGTTCTGGCGGTACAAACATTCCAAAACAAACATAATGGCATCGATCCTGTTGGTGTCCACAGCGATCATGCTAAGCTCCTTGATATTCGTGCTAATGACCAACGGCTGAGGCATGTAGAGCATCCACAAACCCAGATTTGTGTTTGGCGATGTGAGCGAGCTAGGATTCAGGATCAAGTTCTTCTCCATATTGGTTTGCTTCTTGGTGGCTTTTCAATTGAATGTGCATTCCATTTGCTACTGCAACCATGCAAGCATACTTCATCAATGTGTCTGTGAAGAGGAAATTGCCCCATCTCACTGTTATGTATGTTGGCCTTGCTTGCTATCAATACAGGAAGTTATTTTTGGTTGCTCACCTTTTACTTAGTCTTTTCCACCCTTATTGTGGGGTATCTGGACCCATTCCCATGTTCTTGTCTTGCTTTATTCTGGTTATTTTGCTCTATTTTCTAGGTGTCTCCTTTGACTGGTGAATGATTGTTGATGAGGAACAAGTGATGTGAGATTGTGATTGATTCAAATTCAGCCCATGTTGAATTGAGATTTCTAGGATTCCATTACTTCATATTGCCTTGCAGATGATGGCACGCAGCTTACAGGTATGTGAAGCTTCCTCAACTTTAAATATATATATATATTACTAATGATAAATTATTGCACTTGTAGAACAAACAACCGAGCCGTGCAAAAAGTGGGCCCTGTGATGGAGATTGCTTGATGTGAACATCTGGTAGATCCACTCATTGGATGTTCTAGACAGCAATCTGACCAATGTACAATTGTGGACCACTGGATGAGTGGATAGGCCTGATTTCTGTGCCAGGTGATCTTCATAATAATTCCCATCTATATGGTTCAGATCAAGGTTTACAAATCTGTGTATCAGGTACGGATGGGTTCGTATCCTTCCATATTGGGCTGAGATTATGGAATTGTTCATGCTGGATACTTTAAACCTTGGTTCAGATTCCCTGTGCAAGTGACAAGTTGACTGGAAAAATGGTGCAAGCTAACGCTTTCTGCGGGTATATGACTGCCTCAATTGCCAAATACCATGAAATTTGTAAACTTGCTTATGGTGGGCCATCCATCATTTGTATTCTTTAGCTGTTGTTGGCTCTGTTTTGTTGGGTTGTAAGTATATTTGAGTGTCGTAATTCGGCCTTGTATCAAATCATAAAGAAGAAATCATTTTAATTATGTCTTCAATAGCTGTAATTATCATGTCATTAACCTCTCAGTAATAAGAATAAAGTGTGCACTTTTTCGACAACATTGGTAGGAATTAATTGATGAACGGAGTGGATTTCACTTTTTTTATTTTTTTTTATTTTTGTGGACAAGTGATCATCGCTCGCCTATAGGCACCTGCATTACTATTTGCAGATGTGTCTTGCATTCTCCCACATGTGCCAATGTGCCATGCGTGTGGGATTTGGGACGTTGGTTACGCTGTTAATGTCATCAACTTCTAGATGACTCAATTCTAAACTCAGTTGAGTCACTTTCAGGGGACGCACTACACCAAAATCCCAATTAAGAACGGCTACTTTTTTGGTTTAAGTACAGTCTTGGGTTGTTCTTAACTTGGAATGATTTGCAACCGTTCTAACTTTTGGTTCCCACTGTTTTAATGCCCAAACCTGGCCCCCCAAACCCTCTCTCTCTCTCTCTCTCTCTCTCTCTCTCTCCCTCTCGATTTGCCCCTCTCTCTCTCTCTGCCTTTCCCTCTCCCCCTCGATCTCTCTCTAGATCTCCCTCTCCAACTCGGATCTCACCAAAAAGACCCTCAGCGAGCTCAACCTACGGCTGTTGAGGATCAAATATTGCATATTATCTCCTATTTATATCTTGTTTTTATGAACATGATAATGCTTAATATTTTTATTTTATTCATGTTTTGTGTTACAAGGTGAATTTAAGAGCTTGGATTGAAAAGGGTGCTAAAAGCATGAATTGATATTTAAGAATCACCAAGGCAAGGGATGGATCTTAGGAGACTAAGATTGAAGAATTCACATGCCAAAGATCCAAGAAAACCAAGTGAGGAATGAAGAGAATCAATGATTTGAAGTGAAGAAAAGGAATCCTGAAATCGTCTTGAAAAAACGTATTCTGAAACTCTATGTCATTTTATGAAATTGTGCAGAGTGAAGTCTATTTTGGAAAATCGCGCAGAGTGAAGTCTATTTTAGCAAACTGCATAATTTGAGGCGGTTTCTAGAGTTTTTCATCTAAGTGCGAAAGTTGGAGTTCCACAACTATAAATAAGACTCCCTCGGATGTTCCTAGACATCTTTTAGGGTTTAAGGAGTAGAGCAAAAGGGTGGAAAAGCCATCGCCAAGAGTTTTTTTCTTCTTCCTTAGTTGTTTTTATATTTTTCTTAAAAGACTTTGGTCCAATCATGTCTATGGTTAGTTAAACCTTTTAGATAGGGCCAAGAGGTGAAGCTTGTAATGTGATGAGATGTTTCTCTTGCTTTAATTTATATTTATATTGAACCTTCTTTGATTCTAATTTGATTTTAAAGGAATACTTTTAGTTTTTAATAATTTATTGTGACTTAAATTACAGTAGATCTGCAATCGCTTTGAGTATCTTCTTTTCCTTACTTTGCGATTGTGGGATTGGTAAATCCTGTTGTAGGCTATCGTCCCATGGACATGGTTTGGTGATGGAATTCCTTCTAAGTATCATAATTCTCATCCTTTGAGAATTAGATCAATGAAAGTTCAGATTTGGTTTTATTGATATATCTTCTAATTGAATAGGATAGGACTCGAATTCCAATTACGTTACTTGAATCAAGTAAGAGGGTTCCCTGATCACTACAAGTGGATCCTTGGCACCTTAGTTTATACTTTAAATTCTTAGTTTTAATTACTCTATTCACAATTACTCTCTCAAATACCTCAAAATTAGTTTCACATATTCTTCTAATTCTACTTCTAGTTAATTTCAGAAACGTACAAGTTTTAGTCCATGTGGATTCGACCTTGGTCTTACCGAGATTATTACTACATCACGACCCTACACTTGAGGTTGTGAACAAGTTTTTGGCGCTGTTGCCGAGGATTGACGGTTGTGTTTTTTGGATTTGATTAGTTTTGGAATTAGGTTAAGATTAGCATTTGTTTACTTTATATTTTTAGGTTAGGGTTCTTTTTAATTTCAAAAATATACAAGTTTTAGTCCATGTGGATTCGACCTTGGTCTTACTGAGATTATTACTACATCACGACCCTACACTTGGGGTTGTGAACAAGTTTTTGGTGCAGTTGCCGGGGATTGATAGTTGCGTTTTCTGGATTTGATTAGTTTTAGAATTATGTTAAGATTATGATTTATTTAATTTCTATTTTTTAGGTTAGGGTTCTTTCTAATTTGTTTTTAGAAACTAACTTTTCTTTTTATTTCCAGATTTAGAAACTTTCCTAATTTTTTTTAGAAACTAACTTTTCTTTTTATTTCCAGATTTAGAAACTTTCATAAATTTTTTTAGTAACTTACTTTTCTTTTAATTTTCAGATTTAGAAACGTTCTTAATTTTTTATTTAGAAACTAATTTTTTTTTTTCTATTTCCAGATTTAGAAACTTTTTTTGAAATTTTTTTTTTTTGTAGAAACTATTTTTTTCTTTTGTTTTGTAAGATCTCAATATAGAAACTTCTAATTTGGTAACCTCTTTCTAATTGTCTCTCTCTTTCTATTTCTAGATTTCTTACTACTTCAGGTTCCTTCCTTTTTAGGGTTAGGTTAGAATTTGAACTTGAGGATTGAGAGTGTTTCATGCCCAAGTGGTTCTATGATGACACTCTACGTCTCTTAAGTGAAAGAGGATTAGTCGAGGGGTTACCTATCCATCGCAGGGTTAGACACCACTTGAGATTCTCAAAGTCGATTGAAGTGATGACTGCCAATCAACCTGAAAATCAACTAGCTGTTGTCAGAGAAGATGTCTTAAATCTTCTAGGTTGCTCGACCGGTCAAGTGGACTGCTCGACCGATCGCGCGGGTCGCTAAGCTAGTCGAGGCCATCTCGACTCGAAGTCCAGCGAGCACAGATTTTTAGTGTCCGGGCTGCTCAACCAGTCGAGGGGATGGCTCGACCGGTCGAGGGGGTCCCTCAACCAGTCGAGGACTCGGCTCGACCAGTCGAGGTTACGCAGATTCGAGTCCGGATCTTGTGCGGACTGCGGAAATCTGAGGCAGTTTCGCAAGGGTGCGAAAGTGAAGTTTCCTAAACTATAAATAGGGGTCCCTAGGGCTATTCTAAATATTCTAAGGCTTCCTAAAGGTATTCTGAAGGGTTCTAGGGTTATCAAAGGGTGTAGCAAGGGTGAGATTCGAGGTTGCTCGAATCAGGTAAGTCCTCTCTCTTTGTAATTGATGCTTTCATAGTGGAGATCTGTCACTTTGTGCCATGGTTTTTTTCTGAAAAGGGTTTTTCACGTTAAATCTGTGTGTTCTTTTGTGTGTGCTTGGTGTCATTGGATTACTATCCTAGATCTAGATCTGTGTGATTCCGCGGGCCAAAATCCCAACAAGTGGTATCAGAGCAATCGTTGGGGCACAGATCTGAATCTGAGGGATTAGTAATAATGGGAAGCACTAGGTATGAGATTGAGAAGTACTCAGAGAAAAATAATTTGAGTTATGGAAGATCAAGATGATGAGTTCCCTAATCAAGCAAGGCAAAGATGGTGCTCTTGAGGAGCGAAAGTCTATGACTGATGATGATTGGAATACTCTTGATAAGAAGGCTTTATCATCGATCCGTTTATGTCTCACGGATGAGGTTCTCTACAATGTCATGAGGGAGAAAACTACGGCTAAGTTATGGGTGAAGTTAGAGGATGTTTATGCGAAAAAATTCTCTGAAAATCGCCTACACTTGAAGTAGGAGTGGTATAACTTCAAGATGGTAGAGGGTGGAGATTTGAAGGCTCACATCAGTAACTTTAATAAATTAGTTTGCAAATTTCTTGATATGGAGGAAGTGATGAAAGATGAAGAACAAGCATATATGTTACTGAATTCTCTTTCAACGTCATATGAGTCATTCAAGGACACTATGTGCAACACAAATAAAACCCTAAGTGTCGACACCGTTATCTCGGCCCTTCAAGAGAAGGCTATGAGAAAGCTTAACGTCGACATGAGAATATCTTCTGAAGCACTGCTTACAAGGGGTAAGAATTCTGAATAAGGTACGGGTTCTTTAGGTTCTATATCCAAATCCAAGGGCAATGACAAAGGAAAGGTAAAGTACTGTAATTGTAGGAAGGAAGGACATGTGAAGAAGGATTGTGAAAATCCTAAATTGAAGAGAGAAGATTCTGAGGCTTGTACAGAAAGGCCAATGCTACCACATCAAATGGATCGAGTGGATGTGATGGTAATATTTTGTCTGTGTCTATGATCAGACGGTCATACGATGATCATAAGAGCGAGAGGATTCTAGACACAGGGGCATTTTTCCACATGACTCCTTATCGGAGTTGGTTCACTAGCTACAGGGAGTGCGATGGTGGACAAGTATTTATGGGCAATGGTATTGCTTGTAATGCTGTGTCTGTTGGTTCGGTACGCATCAAGATGTTTGTTAGGGTGGAGCATACCTTGACTGATGCTAGGCACGTTCCTAATTTGAAGCAGAATCTGATTTCTCTTGGTATACTTGAGGCAAAAGGATGCAAGTACACAGGTATTGATGGTGCTCTTAAAGTATCTAAGGGGGCACGGGTAATCATGAAAGGGTAATGACTTGCTAACTTGTTCAGGTTGATCGGGAGCACTTCAAAAGGTGGAGCTGCAGTGGATGTAGCGGATTCCACCTCTGCACATGTGTGGCATGCTAAGCATGGCCACATGAGCGGGCAGGGCAGGAAGGCTGAGACGTGCGGATAGAGATATAGAGCAGGGGGAGTAGCCACCTGTGAGAAGAATCACACGGCATGATTGCAGGATATTGGCGAGGTACATGGACGACTCCAATATCGCAGGGGATTCATCTTTTATTCAGATGGCTCTAGATAAGCCTGGTGCTGAGAAGTGAAAGGTGACTATAGGCGATGTGATGGATTCGTTGTACCAGACCGACATATGGGAGCAGGTGGAGCTTCCAGTGGGCCGGATAGTGGTTGGATGCAGGTGGATCTTCAGGAGGATACAACATAGATACATGGCGAGGTTGGTAGCGAAGAGTTATGCTTACAGAGAAAGGATTGGCTTCTCAGAGATATTCGCGCCGACGGTATAACAGGTGTTTATTAGATTCGTGATTGACGCTAGTTGGCCAATGTGATCTTGAGCTGGAAGGATGGATGTGGAGTCTGCACTTCTGCAAGAGAAAGTGAAGAGCAGATCTACATGAAGCAACCAAGCGGTTTGAAGTTAAAGGGGCTGAGAAAAGACTTTGCAAGAGGTCATGATTCGACTCATTGCCTAGGTAGTGGTTTGATTCCTTCATGGTGAGTCAAGAATTGATGACATGTAGATCGCCAATTATGACATGTCCGAAATTAATGTACTGAAGACTCAGTTAAGTGGGACATTAAGGATGAAGGATCGGGGGGCTACAAAGATGATTCTCGGCATTGAGACTGAAAGAGGCTTTGGTAATCATAGGAGGAATACCTTGTGTGTAGGTATTAATCAAGGATGTGATGAGCCAGGTAAAGTCGGAGAGCGTTCCCTACGTGTCTCTCCTTAAGTTTTTCTCAGGACATGTCTCAAAACAGATGAGGAAAAGCAGGATATCTCATGAGCCTTATTCGAATGCGGTTGGCAGTGTATGCCAGGGTTTAGATTAGATCGGTTATTTCACAAGCTATCAGTGTTGTGAGCAAGTACCCCGACAAACAATATTGGGTAGCGGTGAGATGGTAAGAAGACGATGTCTTTCCTTTTGAGAAGATAGGAACAAAGGTGGTTAGGCACGTAGACTTAGATCCGATAGGCATGTTCACCTAGATCGTTCCTGTAGAGAAGTTCAAGTTCTGTGTAACTTCTCTAGGCTTGACAATGACAGAAAAGAAGGACAGAGTGTGCACGAGAAGCTATGATATGATGCAGAGATAAGAGAAAAAGTCAAGGAGCTACACGTTTGAATATTGAAGACATGATGGAGATTGTTGTCAGAGAAGATGTCTTAAATCTTATGGGTTGCTCGACTGGTTGAGCAGGTCGCTAGGATAGTCGACGCCATCTCGACTCGAAGTCTACCGAGCACAGATTTTTAATGTCCGGGCCGCTTGACCAGTTGAGGACTCGGCTTGACCAGTTGAGGTTACGCAGATTCGAGTTCGGATCTTGTGCGGACTGCGGAAATCTAAGACGGTTTCGCAAGGGTACGAAAGGGAAGTTTCCTAAACTATAAGTAGGGGTCCCTAGGGCTATTCTAAAGTATTCTAAGGCTTCCTAAAGGTATTTTAAAGGATTTTAGGGTTATCAAAGGGTGTAGCAAGGGTGATATTCGAGGTTGTTTGAATCAGGTAAGTCCTCTCTCTTTATAATTGATGCTTTCATAGTGGAGATCTGTCGCTTTGTGCCATGGTTTTTTTTTCGAAAGAGTTTTTCACGTTAAATTTGTGTGTTCTCTTATGTGTGCTTGGTGCCATTGGATTACTATCCTAGATCTAGATCTGTGTGATTCCGCAGGCCAAAATCCCAACACTAGCAAGGCAACCGCAACCTTTGGTTGTGGAAGTCCAGGATGAGAACGGGGTGCATCATGCACCCCCGCCTCGTACTTTACGAGATTATTTATAACCGGCGAAGGTGAGCACACCTTGTATGATCTTTCCAAAAAATACAAGAAACATGAATATCAAGCCAGGAGTGATCCAACTCCTTCCAAAGTTCCTTGGACTTTAATCTGAAAGTCCATACCTACACTTGAAAGAGTTTGAAGAGATTATAACCACTTTATATTTTCCTAACATGTCTGAGGACACGGTTAAGCTGAAACTCTTTCCTTTCTCCTTGAGAGAAAAAGCTAAGACATAGTTATACTCACTACGTCCACAATCTATTGGCACATGGAATGACATGATGGAGTTCATAATTTTTTTTCCCATACCATAAGACGAACACTGTCAGGAAGTTGATCATGAACTTCGCCTAAAAGGAAGATGAAACATTCTTCCAATGTTGAGAGCAGTTCAAGGATCTTGTCAGTGTATGCCCACAACATGGTTTTGAAACGTAGCACATAACAAGTTTCTTTCATGACGGACTGACAACTTCCATGCGCCAATTCATTGAGATGATGTGCAATGGGGAATTCATGAACAAAAATGTCAATGAAGTGTGGGATTATTTTGACAAACTCGCTGAAACCGCACAATTATGGGACATCTCCCATGACCCAGCACCACATCTAAGTCTAATTAATCAAAGGAGAGGAGTGGAATATACATGTTAAAGGAGGATGATGATATAAATGCTAAAGTGGCCAGTCTCACAAGAAAACTTGAAGCCATGGAACTTATAAAGGATAAGGGTAAGGAAGTTTGCGGTATTTGTGCGTACAATATTCATACAACTGAAAATTGTCCGACAATACCTGCATTTCAAGAAATGTTGAATGAGCAGTCAAATGCCGTAAACAACTACCAAAGGCCTTTCAAAGGACTCACTTCGAACAAATACAATCCTAGTTGGAGAAATCACCCAAATTTCAGTTGGAGGAATGGACAATCGGCTACACCTCAAGTTATCCCTAATCAATTCTTAAATCAAAGGAAACCTTAAGAGGAATTGGTTCAAAACCTTCAAGAGCTTATCCAGCAAAGTACTCTTCAAGCCTTACAAGAACTCACAAAGGCCATACAAAAGATAAACTCACGTGTTACAGTTATGGAGAAAGGGATACTTCCAGCTCAACCTATCCCCAACCCTAAACTACAATACGGAGTTAGTGAACCAAGCTCTTCAAATTTAATGGAGCAAGCTAAGTCTATCACCACTCTTAGGAGTGGGAAGATAGTTGACAAATTTATTTCGGTAAGGGCTGGAAAGCCTAATGACCCGGAAGTAGATGAAATTGATAGACCTAGTGATGCTCCACATGAGGTAGAACTGGAACTTCAAAGCAAGCTGATTGCTCCATTCCCCCAACGGTTAGTTGCACCAAAACCTCTCTCTAACTCTCAGGACATTCTAGAGGTGCTTAAACAAGTGAAGGCTAACATCCCTCTTCTGGATGCTGTAAAACAAATTCCTTCATATGCCAAATTTCTGAAAGACCTATGCATGACCAAAAGGCGGCAAAGCATCAAAAAGAAAATTTTTCTGACAGAAAAAGTGAGTGCCATCCTAAAGTAAGATCTGCCACAAAAATACAAAGATCCCGGTAGCCCAACCATCACTTGTGTAATTGGAAATTACCGGATTTAGTACGCACTTCTTGATTTAGGAGCGAGTGTAAATCTAATTCCTTACTCAGTCTACGAACAACTAGGTCTGGGTGAATTAAAATCCACCCGGACCACATTACGACTTGTCGATCATTCAGTTCGTGTACCGAGAGGAATAATTGAGGATGTGTTGGTCTAGGTTGACAAATTCTACTACCCAGTAGATTTTATCGTCCTAGATACTCAACCTATCGTGGACATGAGCACTTAAATTTCTGTCATCCTTGGTCGCCCATTCCTTGCTACATCAAATGCAATCATAAATTGCAGGAATGAAGTATGAATCTATCTTTTGGGAATATGACATTAGAGCTCAATATGAGCAAACAGGTGGAGGATGATGACAATACCCATGACATTAACATGATTGATTCGTTCGTGGAAGATAGAACCCTGATGACCTTATCCTCTGACCCTCTAGAGACGTGCTTGGCACACTCCCATGATTTGGATGATGATACAATTAGGGAGATAGGTGCCATACTTGATATTGTGTCGGTACTTGAAGTTAACCGGTGGATGCCATAATTTGAAGAATTGCCCCAAACTGATGTAGTGTCTCTACCATCTAACCTCAAGGCACGAAGCTTAACCTAAAACTTTTGCCCTCTGATTTGAAATATGTCTATTTAGGTTAAGATGAAACATACCCGGTGGTGATTTCTTCCTGCTTAGAGCAAGAACAGGAGCATACAAGAACAGGAGGGTATGCTCATCTCTACTCTCATTGAGCACAAAGGAGCCATCAGATGGTTGATTGCGGACCTTAAGGGAATTGACCCCTTGATTTGTACTCACCGCATTTATCTCGAGGATAATGCGAAGACCTCCCGACAATCACAATTTAGACTAAATCCAAACATAAAGAAAGTGGTTAAGGCCGAGGTTCTTAAGCTATTAGATGTGGGTATCATATACCCAACATTTGATAGTCAATGGGTGAGTCCAACTCAGGTGGTTCCTAAAAAGTCAGAAATTACCATCGTAGCCAATGCCGACAATGAACTCGTGTCAACAAGGATCACTATCGGTTGGAGAATGTGCATTGACTATAGGAAGTTGAATAACGTCACGAGGAAAGACCACTTTCCTTTGCCCTTCATCGATCAAATTTTGGAAAGATTAGCTGGTCATTCCTATTATTGTTTTCTTGACGGATATTCGGGCTACAATCAGATTGAGATAGCCTTGAAGATCAAGAAAAGACGACATTTACATGTCCTTATGACACTTTTGCTTACGGAAGAATGTCATTCGGATTATGTAATGCTCCTGCCACTTTTCAGTGATGTATGTTGAGTATTTTTTTATATGGTGGGGCAATATTTAGAGGTCTTCATGGATGACTTCTCAGTCTTTGGTCCATCCTTCAGTGAATGTTTGAAAATTTTGAAAAATGTGCTGAAGCGATGAAAGAAAAATAATTTGGTACTTAATTAGGAGAAGTGTCACTTCATGGTTCGTAAGGGGATTGTCCTGGGACATATCATCTCTTCCAAAGGAATTGGGATAGATAAGGATAAGATTGATCTTATCTCTAACTTACCTCCACCTAAGAACATACGTTCCGTGCGATCCTTCTTAAGACACGTTAGATTTTGTAGAAGATTCATAAAGAACTTTAGTCACCTCTCTCATCATTTATGCAATCTACTTCAAAAGGATGTACCATACGAGTGGACTGAGAAATGTCTGGAAGCTTTTTTTAAGCTCAAGGGCATATTAACCACCGCACCTATCATGCAGCCACCTGATTGGAGCATCCCTTTTTAACTTATGTGTGATGCGTCTGATTATGCTTTTGGGTGGTATTAGGTCAGAGAAAAGTAAGAGGCTGTATGTTATACATTATTTAAGTAAAATCTTAAATCCTGCCCAAGTGAATTACACTACTACGGAAAATGAACTCTTAGCCGTAGTATTCGCTTAGGACAAATTTAGGTCCTACTTGATTGGATCCAAGATCATCATCTACACGGATCATGCAGTGTTGAAGTATCTTCTTTCTAAGAATGATTCTAAGCCCTGCTTGATAAGATGGATCCTTCTACTTCAGGAATTTGATTTAGAAATAAAAGATAAAAATGGAGTAGCAAATGTAGTGGTTGACCACCTTTCCCATCTTGATCTGTCTGATTCTTTTGAGATGACACATATAAATAACATGTTCTCTGAAGAAAAATTGTTTAAAGTCTCTCAATCACCTTGGTTCGCGGATATTACTAATTATCTTGCCACAGGTTCCACGCCGACACATTAGACTGTACAAGATAAAAAAGAAATTCTTTGCCGAGGTATGCAAATTCTTTTGGGATGATCTATATTTATTCAAATATTACCTAGACCAAATCTTAAGAAGATATGTGCTAGACAATGAACTCCAAAGTGTCATCTCCTTTTGTCACTCTCAGGCTTGTGGTGGTCAATTTTCTGCTAAAAAGACCACGGCTAAAATTCTGCAGTACAGCTTTTCTTGGCCCACTATGTTCAGGGATACCCATGAGTTTTATAAAGCTTGTTAGCGTTGTCAGAAATTGGGAGCATTGTCCTGTAGAAATATGATGCCTTTAAACCTCATTCTTATCATAGAAGCATTTGATTACTGGGGCATCGATTTCATGGGACCATTGCCCCAATCCTTTAGAAATTTATATATTTTACTTGTAGTAGACTATGTCACTAAATAGGTTAAAGCGATTCCATGTCGGAACAATGACCATCAAACCGTCATGAAATTATTAAAAGAAAACATCATTTCCTGATTCGGAATGCCTCGAGCCATCATTAGTGATGGAAGACCACACTTTCGCAATAGGCCATTCACAAATTTAATGAAGAAATATGACATCTCTCACAAAGTGAGCACTCCCTACCACCCACAAATAAGTGGGCAAGATGAGATTTCCAATAGGAAAATTAAATACATACTGAAAAAAACGATTAACCATGACCACAAGGATTGGTCAATCTGCTTGACTGATGTTTTATAGGCTTATCATACTGCATTTAAGATTCCTATTGGAATGTCTCCCTTTAGACTTGTTTATGAGAAGACTTGCCACTTGTCTGTGGAGTTGGAACATAGGGCCTAATGGGCGATTAAAAATCTGAACTTTAATTTGGACAACGCTGGTTCACTGTGCAAACTTCAATTGAATGAACTTAAGAAAATTCGGAACAATGCATACGAGAACTCGAGAATTTACAAGGACAGAATGAAGGTGTTTTATGACTAATGCATTCTTTGAAAATCATTCACACCAAATCAGAAGGTCATTTTGTACAATTCTCGATTACATCTCTTTCCGGGTAAACTCAGATCTCGTTGGACCGACCCTTTCACTGTTACTAATATCTACCCTTATAGGGCCATCGAGATTCGGAATCCAAATAATAACAATGATTTCAAAGTGAATGGACACCGTTTAAAGCCATTTGTTGGAAAATTTGATTCAGAGGACATGTCCATACCTCCGAATAATCCTGTTTACCAAGATTGACCTCCTAGTCTGACGGAGGTGTAGTTAGGTTTACTGTTTTTCGCTATTTAGGATAGTTTGCTTTTCGCTGTTTTAGGATAGTTTGCTTATTATTTGTTCAAGTCTTTTGTGCTAACCCATCTTCATACTAAGATCATTGAAAAAGCCTTAAAATTCCTTCTTCAGGTACTATCTTTCCATCACTTCCCTTTTCTTTTCGTTGCCTCTCTTGCATTACATGCTTATTTCTTTTAAATTGAGGACAATGTAGACTTTAGGTTGGGGATGAGGGATTATGTTACCTAATCAGTTGTTCTCCTAGTCTTTGAGCAAAAATTGCGAAAAAAAGTACAGAGAATTAGAAATGTTTTGAAAAATAGAAGTATAAGATGCTTAATGTTGATGATTTATATCCCTTAGATTCAGTTACTTGGAGATTTCAAAGTTAAGTTCAAGTTATTAATTCATGAATAGAAGTTTTAAATATTGATCAAGTCATGATTTCACATGCCATATCTAGCAGTTATATTAAAACTTCAGTCAACATAATTGTTAACTTGGCGATTATTTAGCATGAAAGGAACCCACCCAAGGAATTTGTCCATCATGTTTAAAATAATAATAATAATAGTACCTAGTTAAAAATAGTTATCTTCGAAAAGACTACCTCTTAAAGATCTTTAAAAAGGTTGACATAACGTGAAAGACATCGATGGAAAAATCAAAAGCTGTAGGAATAAAAGAGAGAATTAAAAGATGAACTGTAAGGCAAGTTTCGGTTTAGGTTTTAGTTGTCCTAAATGCTCTTTTAATTATCAATGTTATCATGAAAGTGAAGAATTGAACCTTCACTCAAGGAACTCAATGTTTGGAATTGTTCTAATTGGAGAATTAATGCTTTGAATTTGATTATGATACTTACTGAGTGTTAGAGTTTAGGAGAAGATAATGTAACATTGATGTATTTTAGAATTCTATTATCTGGATTGTTTTTTTTTTTTTAAATCACCCGAGCTTATAAAAATTATCTTATGATTCTCAAAATATTTTTCGCATACTTTGCTCAGGACTAGCAAAATGCTAGTTGGGGGTTGTGTTGAGGATCAAATATTGCATATTATCTCCCATTTATATCTTGGTTTTATGAACATGATAATGCTTAATGTTCTATTTTACTCATGTTTGTGTTGCAAGGTAAATTTAAGAGCTTAGATTAAAAAGAGTGCTAAAAACATGAATTTGATGTTTAAGAATCACCAAGGCAAGGGATGGATCTTAGAAGACCAAGATTGAAGAATTTACATGCTAAGGATCTAAGAAAACTAAGTGAGGAATGAAGAGAATCAATGATTTGAAGTGAAGAAAAGGAATCTTGAAATTGTCTTGAAAAAACATATTTTGAAACTCTAGGTCATTTTGTGAAATTGTGCAGAGTGAAGTCTATTTTGAAAAACTGCGCAGAATGAAGTCTATTTTAACAAACTGCATAAATTTGAGGCAGTTTACAGAGTTTTCTATCTAGGTGCGAAAGTTGGAGTTCCACAACTATAAATAGGACTCCCTAGGTTCCCTAGGATGTTCCTAAGCATCTTGTAGGATTTAAGGAGTGGAGCAAAAGGGTGGAGAAGCCATCGCCAAGAGTTTTTCTTTTTCTTCCTTAGTTATTTTATGTTTTTCTTAAGAGACTTTGGTCTAATCATGTCTATAGTTGGCTAAACCTCTTAGCTAGGGCCAAGAGGTAAAGCTTGTACGTGATGAGATGTTTCTTTTGCTTTAATTTATGTTTATGTTGAATCTTCTTTGATTCTAATTTGATTTTAAAGGAATACTTTCAGTTTTTAATGATTTATTGTGACTTAAATTACAGTAGATCTGCAATAGCTTTGAGTATCTTCTTTTCCTTACTTTGTGATTGTGGATTGGTAATTTGATTTTTTCTTCCTTTGAGAATTAGATTAATGAAACTTTAGATTTGGTTTTATTGATATATCTTCCAAATGGATAGGATAAGACTCTAATTCCAATTGTGTTACTCGAATCAAGTAAGAGGGCTCCCTGATCACTACAAGTAGATCTTAGGCACCCTAGTTCTCACATTTAAATTCTTAATTTTAATTACTCTATTCACAATTACTCTCTCAAATACTTCAGAATTAGTTTCATATATTCTTCTAGTTCTACTTTTAATTAATTTCAGAAACGTACAAGTTTCAGTCCCCGTGGATTCGACCTCAGTCTTACCGAGATTATTACTACACCGCGACCCTACACTTAGGCTTTGAACAACGGCAGGCAAAGGAGATTTCCACCACCGGACCCTACTACAAAGGCCTCACCGATTCCCAGCTCTACATCAGCCACATTCGCAAGGGTGCCCTTAGCCCAAACGGCAAGAGTCATGCGACTTAAGCAACCGCCGCCAGCTCCATGTCGACCGCTTTAGTCAAGCTCCAGTTGCTAGGCACGGTCTGCTTTAAAAGGATGGGATCTCCCAATGCTGCCGAGGACACTGATGATGCCCTTCCTCCTCCTCCGCCGCCGCTTTGCATATCTTCTCCTTGAAAAGTTGTGGATTCTGGGGTTTTGGTGAGAAATATAATATATTACAGAGAGAGGCGCCTCTGCTGCCGTGATACAATAAGATTTTTGGAGAAGCTTCTCGACAGATATCGATTTACCAAGGTCTGTTTCAATCTGCCTTGTGAAAAGTTGTTTCTTATTTTCTTTCATGGCACTTGCTAGTTTTCATCTTGATCGTGGGTTCTGTTAGAGAAGAATTATGATTTAATTTTGAGGGATCATTGGGATTAATTACCTTGGATTGGATTTGGATGTGTTCACTTCTGTTTTCTTGCTGTGTATGTTGAGATTGCTGAAGATATATTGTTTTAAACATTTAGAATTCATTATCAATCCCTTCACTGTCCGATAACATTCATTTTAATCATGGTTATTTCTCTATGAGACCAAATTTTTTTTATACGGTGGTGATTGAAGGATTCATCTAACTTGAAGCATAGACGGATTTTTTTTCTTTGTCAGTGTCGTTTTAGTGTCCCCTGTTTTCAATACTACCGTATCTTATGGAAAATTAGTCAAAAATTCGGAAACGGCGCTATACACAGTTCTTGTATTTTTATGCATCCATATTGAATTTAAGTAGTTTTCGCATACACGTGGTCCACTTGATGGCCAGAACGCCCTGATATTCAGGTGCCTGCAATGTGGTTTTCCCCCAAAATGCAATTTGGGAGCAGTCTGCCAAAAAACCATTTGGGAGGTTAACCAACACACGTGCAGCTTATTCTAACTATGAATTGCATTTCATCTCGATATATCACATTGCAAGCCAAAATTCTCATGATGGGTAATTTGAATTTACATTCATATGCATTTTTTTTTTTTTTTTTTGCTGTTTTAGGTAGTTGAAATTGGATTGGTAGGCCATAGTACGGGCGAGCAATTATCTTCAAGAGAAGAAATTTAGATGAAACGTTTGGTTTTATATTGAAAAAGAAATGTGTTGATTTTCTGTGTCTGTATATTTGTAGTTTGGAAACTACTGTTTCTATACATCTCGAGCTACATCTTCCTCACAGCAAATTGCATCAGATATTTACAGGCGACTGAAATAATACAAAGTCCACAATAACTTGTATAGATGGAAGGGCATTGCATATTAGGGACCTTGATATTTACAGGAGAATTCAAGTTTTGCATTTCTATTTGTATTTCAGGTCGTCTACTATTGTCAGCAGCATTGGGATCTAAACATTGCTGTAAAATGAAAAACATTAGAACAAGAAAAAGAAAGAAGCAAAGATGTTATGAAGCAGCATCTTTTATCAGTAGAATCAATGCAAATAAGAAAATATCAAGTGTCTCAAGTATAATAAATACTTAAATATATAATGATTAAAGTCAAACACATCCTCTACTTATGGCCACTGTCTTGCCATGCCTGTGAAGGTCAATTTTAAGTTGTTGATGTGTTTTGGGGATATCCCATTGCTAATTATTTCTTCTTCATTGTAACAAAGGGCACTGATTGAGTAGTCCGAGTCTTTTATAAGATCCATGGGCCCTAAGTTTGTACAATTGAGGACCACATTTCTTTGATCTATTCTAGACCATTGACCTGATGAGCCCATCAATTTGTTGGCAATGCTAAAAGATTTTCTCCAATGAGACATTTGTAACCAATCAATTTCTGTCATTGAAAACCACGTAAGAGAGAAAAAAAGAAGAAGCAAGGGTCCTCATTCACTAGGAAAAGCCAAATATTGGATGGCCAGATATTCTAATCTTGGATATATTTTTTCAGCATGTTCATCTGTCCATATTCTAAATATTGAATGGCTGCCCTTATATTAAATATTAGTGGCAGATTGATAGTCACTTTTATCTGAACTGGTATTAGTACATATGCATGCCAATCACATGGTATTTTATGCTGATTGTGCATCTAACCCATGCAAACTTACGCTCCGGCGGATTTTGTCCACAAAACAAGGAACAAAATTGAGAGGAGAAATTTTCTTTTGAAAGTTTTTCTTGTTCAAAAGTAAGTTCTGAAAGCCATTTTTCGAACAACCAATGCGTGTGAAAACTTCACATAAGTTGAAATAAGAAACTGATCAGTTACTGCTTATCTGATGGTCACTGAGGCTGAGCAAAGTCTTAGCAGTTAAAAGTTAGAAAATGTGTCTTGCAGAAGTGGCTTTTTGACTAACTCCAGGAAAAGTGGAGCAACAGTCTTTAATAAACCCTGCACAAACCTATGGCTCTGGTCCTGTGCAAACAACATTACAAAAGAAGAAGAAGAAGAAGATGAAGAAAAAGAAGAAGAAGAAGTTAGCAGCTCTGATTCTGTATGAGTACCATGATAATCAGAGAGACTGAAGTGTTCATCAATTAAAGCCCTTTGGGTGGAATATGCCTAACCAACCACTACATTGGATGGTGTATGACTGGTAAACACAACCAATTGACTGTTAAAAAGATGGCCAGCACTGGAATGGTGAGTAAAACGACAAATGTACCTTTATAGTTGTTGGATGTTTGATGCATGTAATGCAAAAGAAAAAGTATGTTGAGACTGGCCATGTCAAAATTTTTGTAACAATTAGAATTCAGAGTACCTAAGCACAGTTATTTATCTATACCAAAATTTATGAAGTGTGAACATCTAAAGATTAATACATTTGCATTCAGTCAGAGGTTTACTGCTTCATTTTGGATCAAGAAGTTTCATAGATTAATAGCTTTCAACTCTTGACTGATCAATGCATTTGTGGCCTTCATGCGGTGATGTTGGTGGGCACGCTGGTTTATGGAATTAAATACACTTTTCCTTAGTATGTATGCACTCTTGATTGATTATTCAGCCTTTGCACTTTTGAAGGTAAGAATTATATCCATTTAAGGTATTATATTAGGCTGGCAAGCATACATGAAGTGCTAGCTTTTTACATACACCATATTTAACTTTTGCAAAGCACAATTTTCAATTCTCACTTTAGTTTAGAAAAATAAATGGGTAGTTTCCAATATTTTTCACATTAAACCTTGCACTGCTAGGAAGCAGGCTGAATGGCTTCAACCATTAAATTTTAGCTCTTACCCATACCTTCATCTGTTTGGATTGGTTACACAGACAAGCTCGAAGACCATAAGCAAGCTGGCTGATCCAAATGCTCCTTTTGGTTATGGCTTGTGTTTTTTGAACTTAGCAATGGATGGATTCACGAATGCAACTCAGGATTCCATAACTGCAAGGTTTGTCAGTTCATGAGTTGACTGTTTCTCCTCTTGTTGGTGAACTTGTGCTTTCTGAAAATATTCTCTCCCTGAAACAGAACATTATTCATTTCGATCTTGCATCTAACTTCAAAATTTCTCTCCTTTTCTTGTTACTATCAGAAATTTCTATTCATACTTATCAAAGGAAAATAACAAATATTTTTTTAGAGATGATGAACCTCTTTAATGATGCATACCATTCCTAAATGGCACATGATGCATGCCAGATCCTAAAACCTCCTATAATCAAGGTATCCTGTATCAGTATCGGTTGGCGTAACGGTGCCCTCCGAAACCGATACGGATATGGGGGCGTAACGGCGATACGGGGGCGTGACAGCCCGTAACGGCG
Organism: Magnolia sinica; assembly: GCF_029962835.1. Taxonomy (NCBI): domain Eukaryota; kingdom Viridiplantae; phylum Streptophyta; class Magnoliopsida; order Magnoliales; family Magnoliaceae; genus Magnolia; species Magnolia sinica. Next base: position 46,899,248 of record NC_080578.1, on the reverse strand, counting down.
CATTTTATTTTATTTTTGCCAAAAAAATATGAAAAAATATGGATTAAATCCGGAATATTCTAAGCATTCCAAATATACATTCATTTATAAATTGGAACATGTTTATGGTGGTGTAACGGTCCACTCTTTGGTGAGAGGTTGTATCGGACTGTCTGATGAATTTATGAACTAGATAACCTGAATTTGACTACAAAATTTATATATTTAATTTTCTAACTATCTACTATCAATGATAGATATATTAGAATGAATGTAATATGAAAATATCTTACATTAGGTGTTTGCAATTATTTTTGAGGAATTTCTCGAACATACCTGTGGACGTGATTGTGATTCCTGTCATGATCTGTCATCCTCAAGTCAAGAATATTAAAAAAAAATAAAATTAGTAGGGTCTAATATACTCCCCTACAACTTGATTAAGGATTACTTGATTGGTTGTCAGGGGAGCTATTTTAAATACAAGTTCGGCAGTGTCAAGTGTGTGCTTGGCTTCTTGTAATAATACTGCTGTGGCTTGTGAGCTGTCTGCTGCAAATACTTTCCTTAATACAAATATATACTCACTATCACAAGTCACCACTAAAATGAAAATCTGCTTTTTTGTGGTTGCTTGACCTCCACATCATCGTCATCATCAGGCTGAGGCTATCCAATAGGTGTACGTGCTGCATCTGCATATCCATAATATCCAGTGCCAGAAGGAAATACTAGATTAATGAAACCAGAGGATGACTGATCCTGACTAGGCAACGACTCTGACCCCGAGTAAAGATATCCACCAGTGCCCGTTGAATAGCCATACTGGTGCTTGTACTCAGGCTGTTGAGAATCTTGAGATTGAGAGTTTGTTTGCTGTGATGAGTAACTTGGATTTGGATCCGGATATCTCTAATCATATGGATATTGATCGGGAGGACTAATCCAACATGAACGTGATGGAACAGGCTCAGTATAACCACCATAATCATAATCCAATTGACCATAAGAATATCCATCATAATAACCAGGACCATGAGCCTGCTGATGTTCCGGACCTCCCGGACCCGGTGCACCACTATATGTACTCTCCTACTGGCTGTATCATGACTCAGTACACTCATAAGTCTGACCTTGTGTACTACCTCGTCGATGTTCATCGGCATCGCGATCTGTAGACAGTTGTATAGGGCGACGAGTAACACCAGAAGTGCCAGCACCAGGGGCAGGGGGGTTGTCGTCACCATCATCCGACACGGTCACGCTACCACTGCTCGTACTTTTTTGTTGATCTTGAGCCGTACCCGAACTTGGCATAAACGCTGTCCCTCTTACTGAGTTCAACACATCTGAACGACTCTCTTGTTACGCTCTGCGTATTTCTGGGTCATCAATTTCTAATTCTTCACTATCCTCTTCCTTGTTTTCAACCAAGGTAGAAGTGGGTCATCCTCATCATAAATATTGTCCAAGTTTATTGGACAGTAGTCTCTGTCATCGGCAGCTGTAATGCTCCTATGATGTCATCGCATTCTTAGTTTTATATTGTAGTGCATGAAGACAATTCTATCTAATGTTCTAGTCTGCAATCTATTCCTATTCTTTGAATGAATAAGCGTAAAACAACTTTAATTCCTTTCGCAGCTAGAGGAAGATGTTGTCTGGCTCAAAACTTTTACTGCAATTTTTTGGAGAGCTTTCGTACTCTCTCCGAAATTAATCCACCATTCGGTCGGTTACAACCTAGATACTGCATGCTGTGCAAGAGCATCTCCAAAGCTATGAAGGCGATTTCCAAATGTATTTAATTCATTCAATGCATTTATTTGCAGATCTAAGTCAGACTTTAATCTCTTTATCACATTTTTTAGCTTGACACGAACTTTATCATCCGCAACAAATGATTGGGCATATCTATACCTAGGATTTAGGTAGTAACCTGCTGCATGAAGATCGTGATGGAGTTGTCTTGTCCATCTCCTGTCGATCATCCTCCAATAAGACTCCCAGCTTTTACAATCACGTTGAATTGCTAACTTTGCCTTATCCATGACATCGTATAGGAAGCCCATGGTAGGTGCTTCGTCGGATTCAACAAGACGGAGTACCCTCATTAGTGGCTCCATCACCTTTAGGATCGACTTGACCCTCTTCCAATATTTGTTGTCCTGCATGGTGTTCGTAACTTCAACTGGTGTCCCTAATGTCTTCTTCCCATGTTTTATGTTGAGGCATTCTCGAGAAGCAAACATCTCACTCAACTCTTCCCTATGCTGGAATAAACTCTCTAATGCTATAAAGTTTGTTGCGAATCTAGTCGCCGCAGGCCTCAACAACTCTCGTCCTTTCATGAACTTTCTCATTATTGCGACTACTTGATTATGGTTGTAAATAAACGTCGTTACTTCTCTTGCCCTTTCAACCATTTTCTTAACATTTTTCTTCTTCCCAATATCTTTCAATATAAAATCAATACAATGGGCAACACATAGTGAACAAAAAAAATGTTTTTTCTTATTCATCAACATATGTCCTGCAAGCTTATATAATGCTTCATTATCTGTCACAATTTGCACTACATTCTCCTCCAATCTCTTCCACAACTTTATCCATTAGTCCAGTAATATAATTAGAATCTTTTGTTACCTCTGAGGCATCAATTGACTTGTGGTATATAGTTCCTAAGTGACAGTACACCATGAAGTTGATCATAGTGCGTCTGGTTGGGCCAGTTCAACCATCACACATGATCATGCATCATCTGACTTGCCATATAGGTCTAAAGGTATCCACGTATGCTTTCACATCCACATACTCTGCATCTGTCCATTTCCCCCTAATCTCCTTAGTCGTGGAAGCTTTTATTCCTTCACCTGCTTCTGTTGTTGCATCAATTACCACTTACCAATATAGAGAATTGGTCGCGTTCGGAGGTATATTGGCATGTATAAATAACTTTACTGCTGCTCTACCTAATTTCTCAACAGAAGTTCTACTCCACATTTGTTTTATCTTCTGTTTAGTTGATTCTTTTCTAAACAGGATTGGATCAATAGAAGGTCTCCTAGGCTCATTTGGGCATCACATGAAGTCTGTCGTCGGCTCCTAAACACACGTCGTAACCCACCAAACCTACCCCCCGTATTACGCACTGATCTATGCATGCCAAACATGCGGCGACGTTCTTCCTCTTCACGAGTCAGACGGAAGCTCTTTCTCCTAGCTATAGTTAATTCTCGATCTGAATCTTCGTCAGAATCAATAATATCTTCATCACGAACGCCCATATATTCAGGACTAAATACCTCTTATCGAGCTGCATCCAAAACATCATCTTTCTTCTTTTGTACAGTAGCACGTTTACGCTTTGACTCATCCAAACTAGCTTGCATTAAAAGCATTATCTCTTTCGGTACTCTAATACATGCCGCAACTTGACCCTTTCGATGTGGCAAATGTTGTTTGAGACGGGTAATTCCACCAGTCACTATTATATCACAATACTTGCACTTCATTTGGTGCCTACTAATACTAACCCTCTCACAATGTTGTCATTCAATATCCTCACTCACTTGTTATTGGCCAGACCCAGACATTTTTTTTAGGTTTAGGTAGATACTAGATAATTAGATATAAATTAGATATGAGTATGAGTGTATGACCTATGTCAATAAAGATTATTTTATGTTCTAATTAAACCTTAAGAAGCTCCAAAACCTATCTAATATAAGCAAATAAAAACATAAAGTCACTAATTCGAAAATAGAAAAAAATTATACAATGACACCACAAATCTATAAAATGCACATTAACATGTTCTACTATAATTAACACATCATATTCTATAATTAAAACAACAAACCATTCATTAAAAAATAATTTTTCGATTTTTTTTATAAAAAAAAAAGCCAAAATTAATGTGTAAATAGAAAAAAAAAATGACACCACAAATCTGTAAAATGCACATTAACATGTTCTACTATGATTAACACATCATATTCTATTATTAAAACAACAAAACATTCATTAAAAAATGATTTTTTGAATTTTTAAAAAAAGGGCCAAAATTGGTGCGTAAATAGAAAAAAAATAGAAAATAACACCACAAATCTGTAAAATGCACATTAACATGTTCTACTATGATTAACACATCATATTCTATGATTAAAACAACAAAATATTTATTAAAAAATGATTTTTTGATTTTTTTTAAAAAAAGGCCAAAATTAATGCGTAAATAGAAAAAAAAAGAAGAAAATGATACCACAAATTTGTAAAATACACATTAGCATGTTCTACTATGATTAACACATCATATTCGTTAAAACAATAAAACATTCATTAAAAAATGATTCTTCGAATTTTTTTAAAAAAAGGGCCAAAATTACTGCGTAAATAGAAAAAAATATAAAATGACACTACAAATCTGTAAAATGCATATTAACATGTTCTACTATGATTAACACATCATATTCTATGATTAAAACCGTAAAACATTTATTAAAAAATAATTTTTCAAATTTAAAAAAAATGGCCAAAATTAATGCGTAAATAGAAAAAAATAAAAAATGACACCACAAATCTGTAAAATGCACATTAACATGTTCTACTGTGATTAACTCATCATATTCTATGGTTAAAATAACAAACCATTCATTAAAAAAATGATTTTTCGAATTTTGAAAAAAAGGGCCAAAATTAGTGCGTAAATATAAAAAAATAGAAAAAAATATAAATGACACCACAAATCTATAAAATGCACATTAACATGTTCTACTATGATTAACATATCATATTTTATGATTAAAACAGCAAACCATTCATTAAAAAATGATTTTTCAAATTTAAAAAAAAACGCCAAAATTAATGCGTAAATAGAAAAAATTAGAAAAAATGCAAAATGACACCTCAAGTCTGTAAAATGCACATTAACATGTTCTACTATGATTAACATATCATATTCTATGATTAAAACAACAAAACATTTCTATGATTAAAACAACAAAACATAAAAAAAAAAATTATAAATACCTATTTTTGACGAATTTCTGAAAAATAGCCCACCGAGCTTCGATTCAAGAAAATCCGTAATATAATGTGTTTTTATCTCAAATACTAAGCCAAGATTGGTTGAAAATAGTAATAGAAGGATTAGGTGAGAGTTTGGAAGCAAGTGGTTTCAAAAAAATGAAAAAATAGAGCTTAAAAAGGCAAAAAAAAATGTGACCATTACTCGACGGGTCAGCCGTTACGGGTTAGTAACGGCCGTTACGCCCGTAACGGTCCCGTAACGGCCTTTATGGTATCAGAATCGGGGCATCGCCCGTTACGCCACCGTATCGCGTAACGGACCCCACCGTTACCATTACGTATCGGCTGTTACGGCTGATACGTAACCGATATGGGACACCTTGCCTATAATTGGCACTCAAGAGCCACCATTTCATAATACCACTTTTTATACATACATCATGTTGGAAATGCATGCAATCTTAACTTGGAATACACATTACTTGGTGTCACCTTGAGTCACTCTGTGATCACTCCATTTGAAAGTGACAATAATTTGAGTAGCATTATTTGAAGAGAGGGATCACATACACCTTGGTGGTCACTATTTTAACATCTACCCTAATAACATGTGGCAACATGACACGCGTGTTTGGGATTTATGGGATTTATGTTTTTGGCACCAGATATCAGTTTGTAAAGGTAATATTGACATGTAAAAGAAAATCATTAAAATTGTTTAGGTAGTACATAAGTTTGCCAAAAAGAAAGAGAAATTTAGGTTTTTTGCTAATGGTTCATGTTCTGTCTTTATGCAACCCTGTATGAAGATTCGGTTTAGAGTCTCATCTTTTGCAATTCACTTACTTGAGAAGGGAACACAGGTTAGTTTCTTCTTCTATATCACAGGATTGTACCAATAAAAAACTAAAGAAGAAAAAAAGAAAAGAAAAAAGAAAAGAAAAAAGAAAAGAAGACAAGTTGATACAGATGCACTCAGAAATTGTATGTGTCATATGTAGGCCCAAATAAAACCAACTAATTGTGCAGCCCACTGTTCTCAAGTCACAAGACCAAGATCAGATTGGTTGAACAATCTTAACCTTTGATTTGTGGACACTTGTTTGTGGGTATAGGACCATTGGATATTTTTATTTTAAACCATCCAATCAATTTGTGGGAACTGGGAAGAGCTAAGATTATGATGATGAAAAAAGACATTTTCTGAAATATCTGGATTTTTCAATGATAATTATCTGGAAAAATTGACGGTTTAGGGCTTGGGTTATGTATTCCTTGAAGTTCCATTAAAACTAGCTTCTCAGAACAATAGCTTGCATTAATCAATCATTTTTGCACCGGGGAAGATTTGATGTTGCAGGGCTTCATAGAACCTAAGGAATTACGGGATAAAGTTGCGAAATTTTCTATCCATGGTCAGCCTGTAGAACTCAAGCATGGTAGTGTCATCATGGCAGCCATCACCAGCTGCACAAATATGTCAAATCTGATCCATACCTTATTTTCTTCCCACAGATACGTTGAAATAACAGTTTATTAACTTGAATCCCTTCTTGATCAGGTTAAACCTTGGATTAAGACAAGTCTTGATCCAGGTTCTGGTGTTGTTACAAAATATCTCCATAAGAGGTGTTAGGATCTGTGGATTGGAAAGATATTGTGAGAATGCAAAATTTTTCTGTTACTTTTCCTGTAAATATTGAGATATGGCTTTTGCATTTGTTGCAGTGGGCTGCAAAAGTATTTTGATAAACAAGGTTTCCACATTGTTGGTTATGGCTACACTACACGTATTGGGAATTCTGGTGATCTTGATGAGTTAGTCTCTTCTGCAATTTCAAAAAATGGTATGCGTGAAAAATACGTGTGAATTTCAGATAATGGCCGCACTACATGTATAAGGGTTTGTTTGGTTGCACCAAACATCGTGAAATTCATGATTAATTAATCTACTTTGTTGCAAATTTTCATGATATTTGGTGAAACCAAACAATACTTTCAATATGATGGTAAACCAAAAAAGTATAGGAAATGACAATGACCGATCTGATGAAAACTGTGAAAAAGGGAATGGTTTCATTTTCTTTAGTTCTGAGAATGGAAAAGGAAATAGCCATTCATAGAGGGAATATGAGGAAAAGGAAGTGGATTTCTTCATTCCTGCCGTCTTTTGCAAATGAAGGAAACCATCACATCTGAGTTTGGTTTCATTTTCTCAATTACTGTTTTATTTCCATCAATCCAAACAGCTATGTAATTCAATCACCACCCTATATGGCCTCATGGAAGCAACAAGCACATGACATCTCTTTGTAAAAGAATTTAGAAACAAACCTGAAAACTAACCCTGAAGCTTGAATCTAAGCAATTGATTATATATATAATTGTAAATGAAAATCTCTGCTTTCCCTAACAGCTCACTAACTCTACCTTAATAGATTCCTCAATCTGTGGCATCTCATCAGCTAACTGCATCTGTGAAAATCTCTGCTTTCCCAAACAACTCACTTAACTTTGCCCTTTTTCTTTTTTTTCTTTTTTTTCCTTTTCTAATTGCAATTGTATTCTGTGAAGAAGATTTGGATAAGGCTTAGATGATGATAGTGATTTTAAATGTTGGTATAAGGCTTAGATGATGATAAATGATGGGGGCTACACTATCGAAGTTGAGATCCACGATGGCCCATACAACGTCATCAAGAACTTTTATGTATGAGGCATGTTCTGGACCTTAATGTATCTCACAGGGGATTTCGGGTGGAAAAATCTTAAAAAATGGAAGCCTGCTTAATGTAGGTTTCAATTTCTATGCCATGCCAATGCTGCTTTGTCAACAACAATTTGGCACTAAATCCAAACACTACATCAGGCCTGTGGTTTGTGAACCTGATATGATGGGCCTTACCTACATTGAGGATGCCTCCAAATTTTCTCTTATTGGATGATACCAGCCCTTTGATCAGTGGCCTTCAAATACACAGTTAAGACTCCAGTGTTACCACAAAGACCCAACCTAGTATAAATTCAAACCTGCTTATGGAACCATTCGTCTGTGCTCCCGACAAAAATCTGATTGTTGGGAGTAGTCTGCATACATAAATCAAACCATTTGTCCCTCGGCTTTCAAAATGGACAGTCATATCATCTAAAATGCATATTCTTAGGAGCTCATTCTCCTTAATAGATAGAATCCAACCCTCCACCTTAGATTAGAAGCCGGGTTCATGGGATACACCGTTCCTTAGACCCGCAACTGGTATTTGAGCGATCCACCACTAGAACACTCTCATCTGTACTATCATGATACAAAATGTACCACTATTAATCCACTAGAGGAGGCTAGGAACCGTAGATGTGCTTTTGGTCAGAGTTGAAAAGACTTTGGCCATCGGATCAACAAAAAATGATTCTTAAAGACAAAGAAATCATTGGTGTGGCCCACTTGAGTTTCGGATCAGCCTCATTCTTTAGCCCATGTTCCTACATAGATTGACAAATCAAATGGCTAGTGTAGATTTTACCATGTGTTTTTGTGGACCCCACCTTGAAGTGTGTGTGCACAAGGAGTTTGTGCACCTATGGTGCACCGAGCACTGAAACCTAGTCAAATCGGGTTTGACCCGAGCTCGCCCGAAGAAGAGAGTTTCCTCTCTTTCTTTCATTTTCCCGCTGGCCACATTTGAAAGACAACCGTTCACTGTGACAGTCGTGGCCCACCATCATAGACTATTGATTGATCGGGTCGTGGTCGCAGGTTTATCAATCAGATTTGACTCTATTGAGTTGTAGCCATGTGTTATCTAGCGAGGCACGCATCTAAGTTTTTTGATTGAGGCAAGGACTCCCCCTTTAAGCTTTTCACTTAAGTTCATTAATCTTGACATGGATGATAATTTAATCTCTTATATTTAGAATCTCTTGAGTTACTTGATTAATATACTAGTCTCACTATACAACTATGCTAATTTGTTGGACAATTGACTCTTAAATTGACTAATTGACATGTATCTTTAATTCTAGTAATTATGAGTGATTTGATTGTCACAAGTTATTTCAAGTTGAAAATTTGTCATTCGATTAAATGTTTGCTACTTGTGATTACTTGATGATATTTTTGAAGGTCCTCGAACTAGTGGACATTTTTGTCTGTTGAATCAAATGGAATTTGTTGTGGACTTACCATCTTGCGGATTATTGATGCCCTAGTGACTTTGATTGAATATTTACCCTATGTGGCTTTGATCGTATATTTGCCCTATGCAGCTTTGATCAAATAATTTCCCTATGCGGCTTTGATGAAATATTTGTCCCTTTTCGGCTTTGATGAGATATTTGTCATTTTGCAGCTTTGATGAGACATTTGCCCTTTTGCGGCTTGATGGTTTAATTTGTATAACGTACTAATTTCTGGGTCATTACACGGAGTTTCATATGATTTTCGGGTGAAACTGAAGTTCATTTATTGATCTTTTAGTCACTTCCTGAGTTCCATATGATTTTCAAATGACGTTGAAGTTCATGTGTTGATTTTTTATTCACCTTCCGAAGTTCACTTGTATTGTGATTTCTAGGTGAATCGGAAGTTCACTTGCTAATTTTTTAGTCACCTTGCGGAGTTCATATGATTTTCTGGTGAAGCTGAAGTTCATTTGTTAATTTTTTTAGTCATCTTGCGAAGTTCTATATGATTTTTGGATTAGGCTGAAGTTCACTTGTTGATTTTTTAGTAATCTTATGGAGTTCACGTACAATGAAATTTTCGGGTGAAATAGAATGTTGTATGTTGATTATCTGACTATATAGATATATTCACTTGTATTATGATTTTTACTACATTTTCCTATGGTTGGTTATATTTCTGAATATATGATCATGATTTCGAATTTCATTATTTAATATATCTCTTTTTATGTCTAGCGAACTATAGTAGATTATAAATGATAAGTGTGCAATATTAAAGGGTATTTCTCACTGCGATAGCCATTAACGCTATTAAAACATATCAGTTGATGCGGGTGTAGAGCAAACCAGTGCTGTTCAGTTGGTTGCTGGAACAGACCAGGTAGTTGAGGAGCTAAACGAGTTCCTAGTGACCCATATCGAGCTTCATCATTAGTTGATAGATTTTTATTTTAGATTAGTGTACTTTTGGTATTCGAGCTATATGAGTCTTGTATGGGCATTATATTTGGATTTTTGTAATAAATGAAAAACTTTTACTCAATGCATGGTTTATTCCGTTAATAGTTGCTCTTAACTCTAATTGATGACAAATCAATTTAAATTTAGACTTGAATTTTAAAGGTTGACGTTCGGGTTTCGAGAACTGAGGTGTTACAACCTAGGGGGCAACCTTTGCCCATGAAAAAAACTTTATAGTAAGGAGCGTTGGTCTAGAGCCACCTCTAATGGTTAGGCAGCTACATTAGGACCATAATCAAATTGTGTAGCTGGTCCAGGAGGTAGCAGTCTAGGTTCTTGGCCGAACTACTACTCCGGTGTATCACAAGCCTTTTGATTGGGTCGATTGACAATATCCATTGTCGAGGAATTATTGACATGATTTCATACTTTTTACAAGTGATACTGATCAATTGAACATAGAACACATATGTCGTTTTACCATATGGTGTGGGGAATTGACCAACCATGATTATTATAAATTACAATCATCCAACCATTCACTAACTAGGGTAACATTTACTTGGTATTCTAATTTGTTACTAAATTTGATCTAAACTTGGTAAGAAATTGAAGAAAAGTTTTATGCCCAATTTTTTTATAAGGACATGAAAAATTCTATGACCAATCTTACACGATTTTGACAATTGTCAGGAAAGTCGCTTGAAAATTATATCGCTTGTTTCAAAAGAGCAAAAAACTGATGCAATGTAGTCACGACCGAGGCATAATTTCTTTAATTGGCTCGGGATAGTTTAAAGTTTAAACTTTGAAAGAAGTTTATTGGAACAAAATTCACAGATCTTTAGGATATAACTAAAAAGATATCTCGATATGAGGCTCTACTTCAAGAGGTGGCATGATAAAAGAATATGTTTGCAGGAACATACTAATATGATCTTAACTATGACATCGTAGTAGTCGTAGTGGCTAAATAATGATTTGTCTGTTCAACCTTAGTTAAAATAGAGGTAACTGTGCCCTCTATTCAAAAAGTTCTAATGACATATACCTTCAATATTACTTGGGTTGACAAAAACTTTTATATCATGTTGGCTAGAAAATTTATTAAAGTTCCAATCGATTATAAGATATCGATACCTGAAGAGTTAAATAAAATCACTTATTGCAAATGGCATGGAACCCAGTCTTATTCCACTAACAAGTATATTGTTTTCAGGAATGTTATCCAAGATAACATTGAACGAGGATTGCTAAAGTTCCTATAAAAGAGAAAGATGTGATGCTGATTGATACTGATCCATTCCCATTTAATATGGAAATCAACATGGCCACAATTAATCCTCGGATGTAGTTTTGACTGTAATATCTCGAATTTTCACAACCAGAGTTTGTACTCGTGCCCGAGAAAACTGGGTGTTACTAATGTATAAATTAGATGCTTTAAAAATCACACATTATTATTATTATTATTATTTTTCATTTGGATCACATCCAGATACATTCATGATAATAAAATCGACTGTATTGATTATTTCATTAGAGTAAAAGATTAATCAAATGCTCTCTCAATGGGAGCTTATTACATTTATTGAGTTCGCAGTGGAAGTATAAAACTAAATTATAAAACTATCTTCTTATTCTTTCAGCATAATCTTTCGTAGAGAGATTGTCCTTTAGGTCTTCAATCTATACATCACCTGCATCATCTGTACGGTTGGAGAGGGTCAACGCCCTACTTATAGTGATAGTTATCTTTTAAGATTAACAATGATTTAAGAGATGTATAAGAGCAATTTAAGGATTCTGATATGTCACATACTCCACTATTACAAGGGGTATCAGCATGCGTAAGCAACCTATATGAATACATGCCTAGCAAAGTGTGTGCAGCTCATCATACATAGTGATCATGACAATGTGGAATATGATTTATAGAAAACCCGGATCGCCTCACATTTTCACACTATGGAGATTCACCGGCATGTCCGATGCTACCGTGGATTTACGTGAATGCCTCAAGGCGGGATAACATATGAGTCGGATGAATTACGTGATACGATTTGTTCATCATAAATCTTACATCGATTTGTGCACCACCACCCAATACCCATGGAATTACGCGACGATTAAGAGGGTCTCTACCTAGAATGCATTACGTCTACGATATAATATTTGAATCACTAGTTATGATACCTTTTAACACATTACTTGCGCTTAAAAAGAATATAAGTCGAATCATGGGGGTTCTGAAATATCAAAACACATTCCCAAGCCTTAAAGGTAAATAGCACAAGGCTAGTAAAGTAATGAAGAGAGTAGCAATGGCTAACTCACAAAAAGGAGTGACAATAGTCAACTCAATAAGAGGAGAGTAGCAATGACTAACTCAACAAATAGAAGAGTGGCAATGACCAACTCAATAACATGGAGAGTGACAATGGCCAACTCAATAAAGAGAAGAGTGGCAAAGGCCAACTTAACAAGAGATGAGTAGCAATGGCTAACTCAACAAAATTAGTAAAGGCAAGGGTAAGGCTTGTATTCATCGCCCCACATAAATTCATAAAGATTACTTGTAATAAATATCATATCATAACTCCCAAAAGGGGTAAATAAATGTTGACGATAAATTAAATAATTGCAAAAGGAACATCAGGGTAACATGAAAACATAGTATGTAAAAGGCAAGATAAAGCATATCAACATAAATTACTGTAAGCTTAAAGGAATAAAACCCTCACCTTTGATGTTTGTTTCTTCTTCGAGTGTGAATTAGTATTGCGGATTGAAGTTTTAACCTAGTGTTTTTACAATATGAATGGTTAGATCTATGCATAATCTTCCTCATACGTTTATGATTAGGTATTGAAATTTGTCTAGGTCTAGGACGTGTCTTACCGACATGTTTGTATGAGTTTAAGAAGTCTTAACCTTATCTCGACTCAACCCGAGTCTATACTTGAATTTTTCTGATTGAGTCGACTTGTTTCCACTCGGTCCTGGTCATCTTGAATTGACCAGCTGGAAAAGAAAGAAAGGAGGGGATCTAGAGGGAAGAAAAGATCGAGTATGGACTTACCTCTACCTATATTGACTTGGCACTAAGCGAGTTGTCGCAATCCTTACCGGTTTTCTTTCTCTTCTTCCCACTGCTAGACATTTTCCTCACTTTCTTTTTCTCTTTTCCTCATTTCTTTCTCTCTTTCTTCTTTCTTTCTTTCCTTCAGATGTTTCTTCCCATTTTCTGTTCACAACCCCAAGTGTATGGTCATGATGTAGTAATAATCTCGGTAAGATCGAGGTCGAATCCACAGGGACTGAAACTTGTACGTTTCTGAAATTAACTAGAAGTAGAACTAGAAGAAGATGTGAAACTAATTCTGAAGTATTTGAAAGAGTAATTGTGAATTAAGTAATTAAAACTAAGAATTTAAAGGTGAGAACTAGGGTGCCAAGGATCCACTTGTAGTGATCAGGGAGCCCTCTTGCTTGATTCAAGTAATACAATTAAAATTAGAGTCCTATCCTATCCAATTGGAAAATATATTAATAAAACCAAGTCTGAACTTCCATTGACTTAATTCTCAATGAAGGAGGACTATGATAATTGACAGGGATTCCATCACCAAACCATGCCCAGGAGACAATGACAAACAACAGGATTTACCAATCTCATAATCTCAAAGCAGGAGAATTGTGAAGATTAGGAAGGATTCCATCACCCTACCATGCCCAAGGGATGATGGTGAACAACAGGACTTACTAATCTCACAATCTTAAATCAGAAAAAGAAGATACTCAAAGCTATTGCAGATCTAATGTAATTTGAGTCAATAAATCATTAAAAACTGAAAGTATTCCTTAAATATCAAATTAAAATCCATGGATTTAAACATAAACATGAATCAAAACAACATCCAATCATGCTATAAGCTTCACCTCTTAGCCCTAGCTAAGAGGTTTAGCCAACCATAGACATGTTGAACCAAAGTCTCTTAAGAAAAACATGAAAACAACTAAGGAAGAAGAACAAAAACTCTTGGCGATGACTTCTCCACCCTTTTGCTTTACTCCTTAAATCCTAGAAGATGCCTAAGAACATCATAGGGAGTCTTATTTATAGTTGTGGAACTCCAACTTTCGCACCTAGTTGGAAAACTTTAGAAACTGCCTCAAATTTACATAGTTTGCTAAAATAGACTTCACTTTGAGCAATTTTTTAAAATAAACTTCACTCTACGTAATTTCACAAAATGACCCAAAGTTTCAGAATATGCTTTTTCAGAACGATTTCAGAATTCCTTTTTTGCACTTCAAATCTTTGATTCTCTTCATTTCTCACTTGGTTTTTCTTGGATCTTTGGCATTTGAATTCTTTAATCTTAGTTTCTTAAGATCCATTCATTGCCTTGGTGATTCTTGAGTATAAAATCTATACTTTTAGCACCCTTTTCAATCCAAGCTCTTAAATTCACCTTGCAATACAAACATGAGTAAAATAGAACATTAAACATTATCATGTTCATAAAACCAAGACATAAATGGGGGATAATATGCAATATTTGACTCTCAACATTTTCCTCTTCTTAGATTTATAGTTCTGGCCCCAGCAAGAGAGAAGGTGTAGTCAGATGCCAACTCTTCTTCTGTAGTCCGTTTGCGCAAAAGCTTCCATTGTGGTTTGCGCGTGGGCTCAGATTCATGGAATTGCAGCAATGATCAGTCTCATCTGTTTCAAGGGTGAGGTTCCTATAGAGTAAAGCCATCCAACGGACATCTCTGATGGGCTTCAGATCTTCCATTTGTCAAATTCTGATGATCTGCGTGTGATTGGGTAGGCAGGCGTTAATCCGTTGACGGATTGCTTCCCAGCTTCCTTGCATTGAGATGATCCCTTTGTACGGTCTGATTTCGTTAATCGATGACCCCTGGCTCATCAGTTCCTTGATCTGGTCATGCGGTCTTCTTGCAAACGGATTTCGTAGGAGTTTTCGGGCGCAATTTCCAGAAGAGTGGTTTGTGGAATGGGAAAACAATGGAAAGTTGTGTTCATATCTTCTTTGACTTTCTTTCGGACAGCGTGGAGGCGATCGAAACTCCTCCTCACTTAACTCGGACGGCTCGGATTGGAGTCAGGATGTGGCCTCTAGTGTGGAAGGAAGGAACATGGAGGTTTTTTTTTTTTTTTTTTTCTAGAAACTCTAGTCGCGCACGCCCGATCTCCCTAGTGATCGTGTGCTCTCACAGCGTATCAATGTGTGGGGCTTTCGTGATTCTGGTTAGACCATCCGTGCGAACCAGTTGGACGGTTCAGATAATCCCGGGGGTCCCTGATGGTGGGCCACCAACGTCCGTAAATAGATGCTGTACTGTAGAGGCTCCTCCTTTGCTGGGAGTTGAGTGCGCACACATGTGTGGTCTCACATGAGAATAGCTAGGATTGGGACGAGGGTGGCTTTTGAACGCGATGGACAGTTCAGATTGAACTGATGGGTGGTCTTGATGGGCCACAACATCCTTTAAACGGACGTTGTCCGTTCTTTGCAGACGGAAAGGGAAATTCCTCCATTTTCTGGATTTCACGGGTTAGCCGCGTTTGACCATGCCTCCCGGATTAGTGCACAGCGAGTGCACACTTGGGTTGTGCACACACATCAAAAGTGGTGCCTGCAGAGGTATTTATGATCTGATCCACTCCGTTCATTTTTTTTGGTAGCTCATATTAAGGTCCAACCCAAAGGATGAGGCGGATCCAAGGCTTAGGTGGGCCATATCATCTAATTTGGGGTCCTTGGTTGTAGGTTTTCACCAATCCGACGATTAGATTGCATTTGAATGGCCAGATTGCCTTGACATAGATAGTTTAGTGGATCCATACATCAGGTGTGCCACACTTATCACGAGTCGATGTAAGCCTATGGTGAAAACCAATTTGGACGGCCATAATTTTCCCACGAATGGCTGTTGCAAGAGGTTTCCAATTTGGCATGGGAACTATTCAAGTTTTGATCCAAGTGGAGTCCATCATGGCTTTCAATACACAATCCAATCCGTTCATCAGTGCTGCAGGGTCATGTTCTATTATGGGATCAATCATGAAGCAGACCCAAGCCTCAGATAAGCTTACACTTGGAATTCTCCTAGCGGATGCCCGAAACGAACTTGATCTAAATCAACGGTTAGATCGGTTGATCTATGGATGAAGATCATTCTTTCATGTTGGAGAATAGATGTAGGGTTAGGATAGCTAAATTGATATTGTACAAATGTACATATTAAGTTGACTTCATGGTAACACTCGAGAACTTTCAATACTCAGGTATTGAAAAGTTCGGGGTGTTACATTGTCCATGACAAAAGATTGACCTTGGATCTCAAAAAGACCAGGTTGAGGAATGAGATGTTGCTAAGAAGACTGTATAAGGTTGAGAAGATTGAAGCGTATCCAAAGGTAGCAGACTTGACTTGCCAAAGGCCACATTTGTGTGGGCAATGTGCAATGTCGATTTAGCAAAATAGGTGATTTTATCAACCGAATCACTAAGCAGAATCATCGATCAATAAAAATATTAAAAATTAGAACTCTTTTTACGAACAAAGGGTTAAGTACACTATTAATCGTCCTGGGTCGACTCATGGACAAATAATGATTAAACTTCGACATACTTGAGAGGGAGTTTGGAAAAGGCCGAGTCATCCAAAGTTTTCACCTGTACCAAAAGGGATGACACGTACTTAAAAACGACGTTGGCAAAGGTAAAAGCCAGCTAAATGAAGATAATTAGTCATTGTAAGAGGTGAACCTCGAATGAAGGCCATGTAAATGTAGTCAAGGCTAACAATTTCAAAACCAGAAGAAGAACAACTAACAGTAAATATAGCTGAACTGCATGTGGAAGTTGAGAATGACTAAAATTTCGAAAAGGAAGGGATGTGCATTGAAAGATCGATTGAATACTTTAGCAATGAATGCTTTTCAGATGACCTTTTGATTGAAGAATTACTTGAAAAAACAAAGTCCTTAGAAAAAATCTCATCCAAACCTAATGGAAATATATATTAGCTTAGAAATAGTGAAGGAGACTAGCAAGAAAAGGAATTCAGACACACCTGGGGGGCAATGTCCAAAATCGACAGTTTAGTTTGTGTTATTTCCATCAATCGTATTAGATTGCAATATGGTACTTGCCCTACCATTGAGTTTTTAGGATAAACCGTCGCAATCAAATAAGATAGAAGGAGATGTGGAGGAGCTTAGTCCTCCCATAGTCATACAACATGGTTCCTTCGATTCAGAAGAGGACATTAAAAATGTGTCGACCGTTTTGGTCGAACCAGGGTCGCCTTATGAAAAGATAGTAATTAAATGATTGACCCTTAACATGACTCAACATCTAAAACCTCTTTATATTTCTATGTATTTCAAAGGATGACCAATCACTAGGGTCTTGGTTGATAATGGTGCAACTGTACATATACTTCCGGCTAGGATGATGGCCAAACTAGGGAAGACTCAAGATGATCTGATACCAACCGAAGTCACAATCAATAGTTTTGCTGGAGGGGTGTCACAAATATATGATGTTTTGCCTATCAAATTAATGGTGGGGATCAAGAAAATGTTGGCTGCTTTTTTTTTTTTGTGGTTGATTCCTACTCAAAATACAATGCTGTAAGTTGAGTTACAGATGTGACAAAACCAATTTTTGATAATCAATTGTGGAAAATAAATTCACAATAATAAAAGATATTAAAATCTTGATTTCAATTGAGTCATATGACAACCTTCACTTAAAATCTTAGGTAGAACAACAATATTTCATGACGTCCTTGATATCAATATTTCCAGATAATAAAACTAAGAATAAAATTACCAATCACCATAATATATAGAGAGTTATAGTAGTTCAGTGTTTAACACACACTTACTCTACTCCCAAAATTACTACTCAACGTAATTTTGGATTTTTACTATTATTAACATTTTCACAAGATCACATCAACAACTTCTTATAGTTTTTGTGATTTTTACAGGCTTACTATAATAAAACCTCAAGTGATTTTCACTAGCTTATCATTCTTCAACCTAATGAGATTTCCGGGTAATCTCAACAAACCCAAACTGAAAGTAAAAAACTTATCTTGTCGTAGACATAAGACGAAGAGAAGATATCGATAAAGCCTTTGAGTTGATGCTTTAGTAGATGCAACGATCATTTTTCTTAGATGATGATGAACAAATGTATGCTTAACCAAGAAGGATCTAGGGATATATGATTTCTTAAAGAATAAAACCTTAAATGTTGTAGATTCAATCCTTTAATATCAAGTTGAGTATATGACACTCTCTAATTGGATTTAAATATACTTGAGAAGATAATTGAATAAGCTATAAAAGAAATATAAGAATGATTAAGCAAATAACTTGAAAAAGATTTGGATTTTTCTATTTTGTTTCTTGAAGATTTCTCTCTGATTTTCATGTTTTTAAAACAGTGAGAAATGGTCTCTATTTATAGCCAAAGATATGGATCTTCGGTCAGCCCAAGGATCCCCTCGACTGGCCGGAGTTCCTCGATACCATTTCAATTATTATCAAATTTTGTGGGATTTAATTTTATCCAAACTTAGGCTGGCTCGAGCCAAACTTCGGCTGGCCGGTTAGGTAAAGACAGGGTTCGGCTAGCCTAAGAATCCAAAAATAAAAAAAATATGCATTGCTGTAAACTTGACCTAGGTCACTCTCGGGCTAACCCGAGCTAGGTTTGGCTGGCCGAAGGTAGGGTCGGGCGATATAGAGTCATATATTGCTAGAAACTTGACCTAGGCTGATCTCGGGCTGACCCGAGATGATTGAGCTAGCTAAAGGTATGGTTGGGCTAGCCAAACAACATTGATTTTATATGTAAAATTGCAACAAGTTAAAGCTTAATTAGAAAGGCACAAAGATGCACTTTATCCTGAGGTCTTATCTACAGTCATTTTTACCTGTAGGTTGGCATACAAATGATTCTTCTTTTGAAATCCTTCTAAGCCTTCCAATCTTGAAATGTTGAGTTACACTCTAGTCTTGAAATGTTAAAGAGAGCTAAAGTATGTTGAAGTTCCATACACTATACATTTTGTCTACGAATTTTGATAACTACTTGTGTGCTTAAAACATTAGCACTTACAAATGCTTTGCCGAGAATGGACTGAATTCATTCTTTCTCATGTATTCCATCATTAATGTACCAATTTGTGATTTTTTGGAATTAAGACAAGGTAGAATTGATTTTGGATGACAACAAATCATTCTTAGCCATGTGTAATGCGATTGAATCTTATTTCAATGGGATGAGATCAGAACCATATGTTTTATAGGACGAGATAAAGATTGCAGACCAATTGGGATAGACGCTAAAATCAACCCAGATAACATCATGTAGGATATCGCTACCATGATACGACTGGACGATGAGTTATTGAATACTATAATTCCCTTCTGTGCAACTACAAGTTGTACCATAAAAGAAATTTTATGATGTCTCAGACATCGGTCAAGGCCAAATTCATGGTTAGATTAAGGTAGGTCAAGGAAAGCTTGCAAAGATATGATAATCGATGCTTTGTTGATATGGCTGAAATAACAGTATTGACCGATCAAATAGTCGAAGAGGTTATTGATCTAATGATTTAAAGCAAGCTCTAGGAAAATTAGATGATTCTCAAGCTCAGGTCCAAGATTTTTTAATTGAAGTAAATTTGGGATTAGAACAACATCTAAAACTTACTTTCATCAGTGGACTGTTGGACTCACAGATTCAGGTCAAACTTGCTAAATTACTCAAAGAGTTTGTCGATTCTTCGCATGGGATTATCATGAATTGCTTGGACTAGACTAAAACCTAGTTAGAAACAAGTTGCCTATAAAAGATGACTATCGACCGTATAAATAGTTACCTACGCGGATGACGATTAAAGTTACCTAAAAGATGATGTAAGAGACTGAATGACTTTTAAAAGCAGGGTTCATCAAGCCCCTCAAGTATGTTGAATGGATTTCAAATGTAGTATCAACCATTAAGATAAATGACAAACTCAGAGTCTGTATTGATTTCAGAATTTTAAATCGTGACACACTAAAAGATGAGTATCTTATGCCCATAGCTGATCAACTGATCACCGAAAGTGTAAGATATCAAATAGTTTCTTTTATAGATGACCATTCAAGATATAACCAAATAAGCATTGCAACCGATGATGTCCCAGAGACAACTTTTATGTCTTGGACCTTTGAGAACTTTTTGTTGGGTCGTAATGCCATTTAGACTTAAAAATGTATGAACTACTTATCAGAGAGCTATGAATGCCATTTTCCATGACATGATTGGTCGTTTAATGGAAATTTACATTGATGACGTGGTGGTCAAATCTACTGATCCGGTTATGCATTTCACTCATTAATGAGGATCATTTGAAAGAATGAGAGTTCATAAGTTAAAAATGAACCCTTTTAAATGTATTTTTTTATGTATCAGATGAAAACTTTTTAGGATTTATGGTACATCAATAAGGGATCAAAATCGATCAACACAAGGCTCGAGCAATAATAGAAGCTCGATCGTCGAGAAACAAAATTGAGCTCCAAAGGTTTCTCGGAAAAGTCAATTTTATGTGTCGGTTTATTTCAAATTGTGTAGGAAGAACTAATGTGTTTTCTCCATTGTCGAAGCTAAAATAAGAAAATGAGTTTAGGTGAGAAGTGGAACATCAGTTGGCTTTTGACAAAATTAAAGATTTTTTAATAAAGCCACCAGTGTTGATGCCACCAATCAAAGGTTGATCACTAAAGCTATATGTTGCAGATTTTGTTGAATCAGTTGGCACCCTATTAGCACAAGATGATGATGAGCGAAGGGAATGAGCAGTTTATTATCTTAGCCGAAAATTGTTAGATACCGATAAACATTATTTTGCTATAGAAAAAGTATGTCTATCATTGTACTTTGCGGTCACAAAATTACATCATTACTTATTAGCCGAGTTAGTTAATGTAATTTCGATAATCAATTTAATTAAATATATGTTGAATCGGTCAATTCTAAATGGCTAAGTTGGAAAATGGGTTCTAGCATTGTCTGACTTTGATCTCAGATGTATGCCACGAAGGGCGGTAAAAGGGCAAGCCATAGCAAATTTCTTGGCCGATCATCTTTTAGATATTAAAAATCAACTTCCGCTGAAAATATTGGGCATATATATGATATATCAATTACCCTGAAAATTGATATTTGACAGTTCAAGGATTGATAGAGGATCGAGAGCATGGATTATCCTGACTAATCCAGTTGGAAGGAAACATGAATATGCATTATAGCTCGAGTTTAGTTGCACTTAGAGGTGGGCATCGAGTCAAGTCGGACCAAATTGGGTTTAACTCGACTCGGTCAGGAACTTTCAATGGCCTGACCTGAACTCGATCTGATCCAGGACCGAGTTCGGGTCCTCTGACTCGTGTTGGCCTGACTTGAACTGAGTCCGACTCGGTCAGGGAAACTGAGTCGGATCGGGTTGGGTACGATTTAGATCGAATCCTTTATTTCAATGGTAGATGTTCAACCCCCACTACTTTCTGCAGTGTGGTCCACTTGATCTTTAGATCTGTCTTATTTTTCAGCTCAAGCCTTTAGACGAGCCCGCAAATGGATGGATGGTTTGGATATAACACATACTTCATGATGGGACCCACAGTGAGGTCAAACACCAGTTGGCATGGTGCGTGGTACACCTGCAAGTCCGCGTATGTAAAAACGTTGAGATGTGTTAGTGCTTACCCTCCCATTAAAACATTCATGATCATTTTTTGGGCCCACTGAGGTGTGGTTCACAAATGCAGACCATCCATTATGTGTGTCCCACTTGGATGTGGGTTCAAACCAAGTTTCACATGCATCCAAATTTTAGGTGAGCCCCACCAAGTGCTTTTATATGTTTTAGGAAGTCTTCACATGATTTTAGATGGTATGGCTCACCTGAGTTACGTATATGGCTCCTATAATTTAAAAGGGACCCATCAAATGCATGGTGTTGATGTTCAACACACATCACAGTGCGGCCCACACAGCTTGACCTCATGGGAAGTTCGAGGGCTGAGAGTGTTTTATGCCCAAGCGAGTCTGTGATAATACTCGGCGTCTCTTGAGTGAAAGAGGATTAGTTGAAGGGTTATTTATCCATCACAAGATTAGACACCACCATAAATCATCAGAGTTAATTGAAGTTAGGGCTGCCAATCAATTGGTCAATCAACCTCCAAATCCACTTCAACATATGATTGAAGAAATCCAGGATGAAAACGAGGTGCATCGAGCACCCCCGCCTCGTACTATACGAGGCTACTTACAGCCGGCGGGGGTGAGCACCCTTCCAGTATGGTCTTTCCAGAAAATACAGGAAACATGGATATCAAGGCAAGAGTGATCCAACTCCTTTGGATTTGAATATGAAAGTCCATATCTACACTTAAAAGAATTTGGTGAAATTATAGCAATTTTATACTTTTCTAACGTATTTGAGGATTAGATCAAAGTAAAAGTGAAAGTTGGGAAAAAAAGAATGTATTTTAGTTTCATGGGTGTTGTATACCGTGAAATTCTCCATAAAGTTGGGAAAAAAAGAAGGTATTTTAAAATACCTTTGAAATGTTTTTGAAGATGTGTACCAAGACTCGAACCTTTGACATACAAGTTAGGAATTGATGAGATCAACCAACCTGGCAAAGACAAGAATTGGTAAATTAATTAGCTAAAAAAATAACTTAGCTGAAAGAATTGGATGGCAAATGCTGGCTTCCATGATTCAGTGAATTCCGACTACAGAAATTGTGGATGGCAATGTAAAGGACCATAGGCTGAAATAACTCCAGTTAGATGATCCTAACCATCCAACCATTGTAATCAAATACACGGTGGTTAAACAGTAAAGGAAAAGAGAAATGATTAGGTAGCAAGCTAGACTATGAAATTAGTGAAACGGCACCTGATCCAACATGCGGATCTGGCGTACCTGATCAGTGGATCGGCATGATTTTCATGAAGGGGCTGAATATTATCACAAATTGGATCCCTCTTGGACGTGACTGAGTCCAAATTCAATGGTCCAAATCAGACAGTTATTGTCTGATCATTGTGATTTTGGGCTGTTTATCAGGTGGGCCAATTAAGTATGCTTTGTGGCAAAAAGATCAAGTATGTTTGGCAGTTAGGTGGGTGACATGTGTACATTCAGTGCAAGATGTTGCCCCCTCCCGATGATCTTTGGGGTAGGGCACATACGAGGTGGTGCGGATCAGATTGACGATTGGATCTAGCACAAATGCGAGGTTCCCATCTGATGAATGGTTTACTACTCGGACTCATGGTCTCCACTTATTCATAATTGAAACCCCTAGGATTCTACACATAAGTGTTAAAAAAACAAGTGCTTAAAAAATAAAAATAAAAATAAAAAAACCACGAAAAACGAAAAAGACGGACCTTCATAGGAACTTTCTGCACGGGAAGCTAGGTGGGGTCCACCGTGATGTTTGTGGAAAATCCATCAGTCCATTTATTTTTTTCAGATATGTTACGACATAACCTCAAAAATTAAGCGAATCCAAAACTCAAGTGGGCCGCATGACAGGAAAACGAGGTAGGCAAATGCCTACCACCAAATCTTCTTGGGGTCCACAACGATGTTTATGTACCATCCATACCATTTACAAGGTCGGTCATGCTGGGATGAATTGAAAAATAAAAAATTAGCCCGATTGAAAACTTCTTGGCTCTAAAAAATGGATGGATAGAGTCGATTGCGACAAACATTGCAGTGAGCCCCACCTAGCTTTCCACGAATTTTACCACCTATGGATTTTGAACCCAGGACCTCGGGTTGAAACTCCTCGGAGCCTACCACTCGCAAGCTTTCCACTTGAGTTTTAGTTTTACATGGTGGGTTTTCATTTCTGTGCTTTGGATTCTCTCTATCCAAACATGGTTTCAATAATCTAAGTCTTTGATTTGTTGAATCCGATGGTGGATGTTGAAATCCTGAAAAAATTGGAGGATCTAAGCAGCTAATAATAGGATAGTTTTCAATTGAACATGGATTGTCGTTCTATTTCTTCTTAACAATCTAATTGTCTTTTACCGATCAAAAGATTAAAATTGCATACATGTCCCATTGGGTGTGCTAAAATGGTGTTGATATGAAATTCGGCTACATGGTATATGTGTGAGATTTGCAGGCGTGTCAAAACTAATTTGCGGCCTGATTCAAACTAAACGCTATTAACACCGGATATCAAGATAGAGCAGTGCGTGATCGAATGGTCGAAAGACCAACTATCTATTTTGTCAACTTTCTACTGCGCTAATCAGGCAATTTGTGGAAGTTAGGGCTCTTCCTCTAATGAGTTCATTTTGCGTTGAAAAATTAAGGCCTTTCAAATGTGCAACAAATGTGTGGTTGAGCAGAAACTAAAGATGGAGGCGGAAAATGAAACTTACAACTAACATGGGATCATTAACCTGACTGAGAGCAGCATGGTGCATAATCGAGTAACACACTAATGAGTAAGGAATGAACAATGCCGATGTTACAAGATTTTGTGGACCCAACGTATGAGCATAGGTGGATGGTTCCTAAGGGCCTGTTTGGATTCGTGTATAGTATTATATTGTATTGTATTTGGGAATTGTTCATGTATACATTGGATGCTTTTCAAAATACATCCAAATGACTATGCCATTATTCAATGTTTGGATAGGACGTATTGTTTGGGCAAGTATACAATTTCTTGTACTATGCAATGTTTGGATACGACATATTGAACTTGCATATTGTATTGCCGTTCAACATTTGTATGGAATGATTTTTTTGAATTTCAACATCCATTTGGAAGAGTTGGTGCCCTTCGTCAGTTGATATCATTAATCCCAGCCGTCCAACACGATTACGTACATTGTGTAATCCTATCCAACCATCCATATGGTTCACGTTAGTGATGCCCACTTGCTGATATTGAGTGTGACAAAATCAAGCAACTGATCGATGGCTGTGATCTACAAAGTAACATGATAGTGAGGCCCACTCTGTCCGAAAAATAGGGGGCCAGTTGTGGACGACAAAAGAAGTGGATCGAAACAATCAAAATCTAATGGTCTGAAAAGTTAAAAAAATGGGGGCAGAGATTTCAAAACCCCTCTCACCTTTACTAGATTGCATCTTCTCCTCTTCTTCTTATTCTTCAGTCCCTGGAAATTGCAGCAGATGAGAAATTACGGAGAATTTCGCCTTTTCGTGATCAATTGAAGACCGAGATCGCCCACGCTGGCAGATTACTGTGGTTGTTTTCCGCGACGAACTGAGATCAGAGATTTTGCAGGTGAGAAACACGGAGAGTGAGAGAGACGTAGTTGATGGAAATAACACAGCAACAATAGTGCAGCAGAAATTGTGGAATTATACGAAAGTGGCCGCATTTTGCAATATTGCACATGTGTTTTACGTTTTGAAAAGTGGGGCCTATTAATTGATAATCCATACCATTCATCTATTTTTTCATACCTTGGATGGAGTTTATCAACAAAAAAAATAAATAATAACTTTATAGATTTGAATACTCTTTCTAATTGTGAGCCACAACAATGGTCACCAATCAACTAAAGAAAGGCCCTAAAAATGATACTTTAAGGTTCCAATCTTGGAATTTTTTCATATATTCTTCATTTAAGGTCGTAATCAACAAAATAATGGTCTGGATTACTTTATCATGGGCCCCACATGTTTTAATTAAATAACCACATATGTTTGCAAGCATGCGGGCGTGTACCGGATAATTAGAAAACACAGGCTTCCTGTAAGTCACTGGATTTTGCTAGCACGCTATTACAGGGCAATGCAGAGAGCATACGCATGACAATAGCGTCTAATGACAATGCTCTACCGCCATTTCAAAATTTTGGTTTTTGAAAGTATTCGTCGCGCGTTGTATTCTTAGCATTTCAATTCCAAACCAAACAACGTACACGTCAAATTAAGACCATTAATACCATACAAAGCCTACTAATACGTGAATCCAAACAGGCCCTAAGACTACGATCTTCCTTTAGATCACTGGATAAACAATGTTGTGTTAGATTGATTGATCATTAATTTGTTGTTAGGTTTTGGATTGATTCAGTGATCCTTTACTTCATAATCTTACTTGCCATATATTTATAGATTCTATAGTGACGTCACTGGAATAATCGTCATGTACGTGGTGATGTTGTATTTTGCCAATTGTAAGATGGGAATTGACTTTACTAGATTGTGACGTACCTTTGTCAAACATGACCTTTTAAAAAAAAAAAAAAATGTTAGCTTGTTAGTACACCCATTGTTAGTTCACACTTCACTGTTAGCCACCCCCACTAGGGAATCGATACCACGACCTTAGTGTTGAAATGAGGTATCTTTCGACCTTATCACAATAATAGATCATCAAACATGCCTCGATGAGTCCTAATGGTTACTTGTCCTTATTTAGAGATTATCCAAGCACCATGACTCTTTGAAGATTTGCTTATTAACGAGTCGTCCTCTATATATTTAGCGCGCGCACATCGTAAAGATATCATATTTACCACATGGTTGCATCTGTATTGTTAATTTAATGTTGTTAGATCTTTTCCAAACAACCATATTATGATAAATTAAATAAACTTTACTACTAGTTTTGAACCCATTGTGGAATTTCTCTACTTCTCTGAGTTGGTTAGTCGTTCAGTTGGTCAATCCCAAGCTACCGTAATGATTGATGAATTCCGACAGTCCATCGACAGAGTGCTACTTTGGATGACCTATGGTAGAAATCCCACAGCAATGGGACAATCCTACTTCGTGGGTGACCTTCAAATGAAAGGTCAGAAACAAAAAGAGAAACTTTGATACAAGCATGGCTACAAATCTCTGTCAATTTCTTGGTCTGAAAATTTCCCAAAAATCTTCCTAAATATGGGTCCAATCCTCTTGAGAAGATTTATTTAATATCTTATATTTAAAACATGGTTTGGTGAGAGTAAATTATTCTATAAATATAAGTTTCAAATATGGGTATTGCTAACATCCCTGATTAATTAACAGGTTGAATCTTGGGCTGTGGCCAAATCCATGTGGTGGGCCCAGCAGGTATGCCATGTGCGGCGATGAGTGAAGTGCAGCCTTCATTATGACATTTCTCGGTTCTTATATATAAGCCCAGCAATAGGTGGGCAAGTCTGAGCAATGATAAGAAATAGGTGTCATTCGCACTTTTAGCCCTCTGCCCTTTCTCTCAATTTCCAACTCTGATCCTTTATTACCTTGGATTGACAATTTGTCCAGGTTGGTTGCAGCTTATCTGAGTCAGCTCGGACTCGCTGACTCGGTCGAGTCCAAAGTCCAAAAAGGCCCTTGAAATGCTAGCATTCCCCAACCATCTAAATATGGGGCCGGAATCCTAATTCATCGCATGTTTTGAAATGTTAAACGTGTGCAAGGCATGTAGCTGGCACGTGTGGGAGTTAAAGAGAAAAAGGAGTACGTCCACATTTATGGTTGTTAAAAGAAGGAAATAAAAAAGATTTTTGCTAATACCCACATAAAAATAATACATTTGCATATATTAAAATAATACATTATTAATTTGTAATTACTTTTAACGTTTATAGCATATTTTAAAAGAAAATGACAAAACCACCTCTATTTAAAACTTCTTTCTTTACCTACAACTAAAAATAATAATTAAAAAGTAAATTATTTTGTTGTATGTTTCACATGAAATGTTTTTTTTTTTTTTTTAATTTTTAAAAAAGGTATTTTGAAATACCTCTTGAATGGTTTTTGTGAAGATGGTACCAATTCCTCGAACCCTTGACATAGAGATTAGATACCATCACATGGACCAGCCTGTCAAAGAAGAGGAATGGTAAGGTTATAGCAAATAAAAATTATTTGGTTATACAGATAGCAGTTTCTAATAAAAGAAGAAGAAGAAAAAAAAGAATAAAGAAAGAGACAAATTACATTGGATGACATTTGCCAAGAGGAAGAATTTATAGTAATACTCTATTATGAGTTTCGGCTTGAATGTAAGCCCCATGATTCAGTCAATCCTGACCATAGAAATTGCGGATGACAATGTACTGAACCATGGGCTGAAATAACTCCAGTTAGATGATCCTAGCCATCCAACCAGTTATAATCAAATATAAGGTGGTTAAACAAACGGTGAAGAAAAAGAGAAATGATCAGGTACCAAGCTAGGCTATAAAATTAGTGGAATGACACCTGACCCAACATGCGTGTCAGGCTTACCTGATCAGTGAATCTGCCTGATTTTCAGGCCCAGGGATTTTCATTAAGGGGGGTGTTTGGATTGTAAGTTGCTTAAAATAAGTTACTTATTCCATAAGTAGCTTATCTTAGTTTTTATTTATTAAAAACATATAAATATATTTGGCAAACAACATACTTATCAGCTTCTCCTCTCTTTGGTCTCTTGTGATGCCTCTCTTCAGCAACTTATGAAAAGTAGAAAATCTAAAAAATTAATTTAAGTGATTAAGTACTTTTATATAAAAAAGTTACTTATAAATATTCATGAACCAAACTTATTTATTTGAAAGAAGTTACTTATTTACTGCTGTAAATAGAAAAAGTAACTTATTTGGTGGTATCTAGATGGCCCCTTAGGGGATGAACATTATCACAATTAGATCCCTCTTGGACACGACAAAGTCCAAATTCCACGGCCCAAATCAGACAGTTATTGTCTGATCATTGTGATTTTGGGCCCCCAAGCTCGCTTCTAGCCAAGGGTTTCTAGGCAGTTACAACACTTTCCCAATGGCACTGGCACGCATTGATCAAGGCTATTTATCAGTTGGGCCAATTTAGTATGATTCGTGGCTAAAGATCAAGTCGGTTTTGAATTAGGTGGGCCACACGTGTACATCCAGTGCAGGCTGTTGCGGCCTTCTAATGAAATTTGGGCTAGGGCACATACAAGGTAGTGCACACCAGATGAACAATTGGATCTGGTACAAATGCGTGGTTGCAGTCTGACGAATGGTTTACGCCTAATCGTACGTGGCCTGGCTTGTTCATACTCAAAACCCCTGGGATTCGACACGGGGGAGCTTGATAATCGATATAGGAAAATCACAAGTCCAGCTAGGATCTAAAGATATTGGGTCGGGAAAGTTTAATCCAAGGGCTTAGCGGGCATTGCGAGGTGTACAACTCTATGCTGGATTACCGGTTTTGTACATATAATATAATGTTGAAAAGCTATCAATCATATTTACGTATTGGTCAATGCCAACAGAAATTTGCTCCTAATTAAATGTTTTTTTTTTTTTTTTTTTTAAGAAGAAAAAGTCATTTTGAGTTAAAAGTTATTATTTAAATATATTATGGTTTTTACTGTTTTAGAGTAAATAATAAGTTTGATTATACTTAAGGCCTTTATTTGACTCATGGGATATTAATTTCTTTCTCTTTCTCTTTGTTTTTTTTTTTAAAATTTTTTTATTATTGTTTTTGTTTTTTTTTTTGGTTTGGACTACGGAATCACACATAGATGGATCTAGGATAGCAATCCAAGAACACCAAACAAATACAAGAGAATACAAAAATTTAACATGGAAAACTATTCCGGGAAAAAACTACAGCAAAAAGGGACAGATCTTCACTATGAAAGCAAAAATTACAAAGAGAAAAGGCTTACCCGATTCAAACAAGCTTGAATCTCACCCTTGCTACACCATTTGCAAACCCTAGAACCCTTTTAGAAAGCTTTAGAATCCCTTAGAATAATACCTCCCAATCCCGTTTACACCCATATATATAGTTTTAGAAAGAATCCCAAACAAAATCGGAAAGAATCATAAACGAAATCGGAAACAAATTCTGCGCTTTCGTAGTTACACGAAAAATCTGTGCAGAATCTGATTAGATTTAAGATATTAAATACAACAAACTCCACAATGTCTTTAATCTTTAAACGTGTAGCTCCTTGTCCTCTTCTCTTATCTCTGCCTCGCCTCATAGCTTCATTAATGCTTCTCGTGTACACTTCATCTTCCTTTTATGTTGTCCCCAAGTCTAGAGAAATTACACAGAACTTGAACTTCTCTGTAGGAATAACCTTGGTGAGGATGTCCGCTGGATTCATGTTAGTGTGAATCTTATTTAGAGTTATGCTTCCTTCTTCAAGCAACTGTCGAATAAAGTAGTGACGAGCATCAATGTGTTTAGTACGAGAGCGATAAACTAAATTTTTAACCAAATTAATATCGCTCTCGCTATAATAATTAACTGGAACGGCCTCCTACTGAAGCCCCAACTGATTTATCATGCCTCTTAGCCAAACACTTTCCTTAAACACTTCCATCACTGCCATATATTCTGCTTCGGTCGTGGAAAGTGTCACTACAGACTAAAGCTTCGACATCTAACTAATTGCTACACCTGCCAGTACAAACGAGTATCTTGAAGTTAACTTTCTAAAATCCACACTGCCTGCGTAGTCTGAATCCACATATCCTACTAACTTTACCCCTGTTTTCTCAAAATTTAAGACGTAGTCTTTTGAACTTCGAATGTATCAAAGTAGTCATTTCATTGCTTCCCAATGTTGTTTGCCGGGGTTTGATATGTATTTGCTCACAACATCGACTGCTTGTGAAATATCTGGTCTTGTACAGACCATGATATACATTAAACTGTCAACCACATTCGAATAAGGCACATGAGACATAACCTGCTTTTCCTCATTTGATTTAGGACATTATTATGAGAAAAACTTGAAGTGAGTCGCGTCGGGAATGCTCACTGGCTTTGCCTAGTCCATCTCATATTTGATCAGCACCTTTTCAAAGTATTCTGCCTGTGATAACGAAAGACTGCTGCTCTTCCTGTCTCTATGAATATCTATGCCGAGAACCCTCTTTGCAGCCCCTAAATCTTTCATCTCGAATATCCCTGATAACCGAGTCTTCAGTATGTTGATTTCAGACATATCATGATTGGCTATCAACATATCATCAACATACAATACTAGGATGATGAATTTTTCATCAGTCAGTGTCTTATAATAGAGACAGTGATCATATTCACTCTGAGTAAATTTCTGACTCGACATGAAAAAATTAAATTTTTTATACCACTGCCTAGACGACTGTTTCAGGCCGTACAACGAACTCATTAACCTGCAAACTTTTTTCTCTACCTCTTTAATTTCGTAGTCATCTGGTTGCTTCATGTAGATCTTCTCTTCCAACTCCCCATGCAGGAATGTACTCTTGACATCCATCTGTTCCAGTTCGATCGTATTAGGCAACCAGCGCTAACATGAATCTGATGGATACTTACTTAACCACCGGTGTGAATATCTCTGTGAAGTCGATTCCTTCTCTTTGAGCATATTCCTTAGCTACCAACCTTGCTTTGTATCTATCATGTTTCCTTTTGAATAACCACTTGCATCCGATCGCTTTTCGTCCCACTGAAAGCTCCACCAACTCCCATGTGTGATTTTAGTGCAACGAGTCCATCTCATCATCCATAGTCGTCTTCTACTTTTCTGCATCAGGCCAATCAAGAGCCTCCTGAATAGTTGACGGGTCCCCCTCATCTGTAATGAGGGCATATATGAAATTAGAGTCATCCCTGTAGCTTGCTGGTAACTTGCGATCATGCGGTGGTTACTTCTCACAGGTGGCTGCTCCACCTGCTCCTGTACCTCTGTTTGTGCATCTGTCTCTTCTTGATTATCATATGTGTCAATCTGGACGTCTACGATTAACCTTTCCGGTTGCTCTTACTCCTTTTGATCATTCTTGTGGAATGGCGAGCTTTCATCAAATCTGACATCACGGCTAGTGATAACCTTGTGTGTGATCTTTTTGAATAACCTATAACATTTCACACCAATACCATAGCCAACAAAAATATACTTTTTGGTTCTATGGTCTAGTTTATCTCTCTCGACTGATGGTACATGAGAGTAAGCCTCACAACCAAATATGCGTAAATCTGAGTAGTCTAGCTTATGGCCACTCTATACTTCCTTTAGGATTTTACATTTAATTGTCGTAGAAGGAGATCAATTCACTAAATATCAAACCGTATTGACGACCTCTATCCATAGGTCCTTACCCAACGCAGTATTACTTAATATGCATCTGGCCCTCTCCAAGAGAGTTCGATTCATCCGCTCAGCCACACCGTTTTGTTCGAGCGTGTGGCGCACTGTATTGTGTCTAATGATCATTTCATCCTTGCAATATTCATTAAAATCAGTGGAAGTGAATTCTCCACTATTGTCAGTCCTTAAAACTTTTATTTTTTGCCCTGACTGTTTTTCCACCATTGTCTTATGGTGAAAACTTTGGATTTGCGTTTCATGAAGTAAACCCAAACTTTCTTGGAGTACTCGTCAATGAATGAAACAAACCATGATGACCCCCCAATGGAAACTTCTGGTGATGGTCCTCAAACGTCAGAGTGTACATAATCAAGCACTCCCTTACATACATGTTTCCAGTTTTAAAAGATAATCTAGATTGTTTACCATATATACAATGCTCGTATATATCTAAATCAAAATTTTTAAAAGTTGGAATCAAACAATGATCAGATAGTACCTTCATGCCTCGCTCGCTTATGTGGCCCAGACGAGCATGGATGATATTAGAAGCCTTAGAGCGAATGAGAACTCATAATTTCTCCTGAAGTTGCTGGAGTTCTGATAAAGGTGATAGAGACTCGGCCACCAAGGCATGACTGGTGAAGGCTTGGTTAAAGAAAGATAACATTTCTTTTATGGGAAGGTTATCCTTAGGTGATGAAGAGAGGGCACTGGAAGTATCGATTGGCATGGGTAATGGAGCACATCGGCTATTGGGGATCTTTATGGGTATAGATCAATCATAAGAAGCTTCAACATGATGAGATAATTCCTCTTTTACTTCTTCTACTTTGTCCAGGATGACCACCGTATGCTTAGGGACTGACTCTGTCTGCTCAATCAATTCCAGAGATGGAGTAGACTGAATGGAAGAGACTAGAATCATATGAGAAGTGGCCACCCTAGATGAATCTTGAAGCATTGGTATAGGTAACTCCACAACTCCCCAACCCTGATCACGAGTGAGCGACAAGGTCATAGAATGCAAAAGGATACTAAAAGACTCCTAAGGCTGATACGCGATTACATCTTCCTGAGTGTGACTTTCTAGTCGACGGATGTCATTCACAATCTCTTCAGAATCAAAAGCGTCAAGTCTTTCTATGGGAGATTGAGCGGCATTAGTCGAGATATCTGTGATTAATGCCTTGGCCTGAGGAGGTAATGAAGAGATTGGTTGTCTCTCAGAGGTCGAGAGCTCATTGGTCACTGAGAAAAGAAAAGAAGAGGATTAGAGGTAATATTGGAATACTAAAATAAATAAACTAAGGAGGAATATAAATGACATTAACCTAAATCAGACCGAACAACGACAGTGCAAAATCTATCGGCTGATGG
The DNA here is from genome assembly GCF_029962835.1 of Magnolia sinica. Classification (NCBI taxonomy): domain Eukaryota; kingdom Viridiplantae; phylum Streptophyta; class Magnoliopsida; order Magnoliales; family Magnoliaceae; genus Magnolia; species Magnolia sinica. The sequence goes on along the minus strand of NC_080578.1, from coordinate 46,865,515 downwards.
TGAAATTTTGGTGAGATCGATGATCAGGGCTAGAGCTTGGTTGAAACGTGGAAAAGGAGGCTTAGGCCAATATGATATGAGAAAGTGCTAAAAAGGAAGATTGGGATCATCCAATCTTTAGTTTTCTCTTTACCATTTATTAAAAACCTTGTTGAAGTGAGCTGCCACTTCTATCTCTTAAGAATATTTTAAAGGAGGAACATGTAATCAAAACTTGATTTTATAGGATATATGTACTAAACTAACCCAAGTTAAAATAAGCCATGTTGGACGAAGCCCATCGCTCCAAACTGACCATCCACCCTGGGAGTACCAAGATGTACCAGGACGTAAAGCATCACTACTGGTGGAATAACATGAAAAGAGAAATAGCCACATATGTAGCTAAATGCCTCACCTGCCAAAAGTAAAAGTAGAACATCAAAGACTGGCAGGATTACTACAACCCCTCGAAATACCCGTGTGGAAATGAGATTCTATATCCATAGACTTCATAGTGGGACTCCCTAAAACAAGAAGACGAAATGGCCAAGCTATATGTCCTAGAGGGGGGGTGAATAGGACTATGCCAAATTAAAAATAAATACAGCGGAATATGAAACAAGGAATAGATAACACTATACACCAATCACAGTATAGGAATGGAAAGCAACTTAAAATAGAGAAATTTAAAAAAAAATTGTTCAAAGGACAACCTTACACCAAAAATCAAAGTTTATGGTAGAACAACCTTATTTCTAGAACAAATAGAGAAACTGAAGCTCAACGTAATAAAGAAATAGCAAAAACATAATGTTGAAATGTAAATCTAAATTATTACAACATTCCCCACTGAGTTTGAAATGAAATGATTGCAACATTCACATTCAAACATACATTCCACAATTCTAAATGATAAAATATAGGAAATATAAATCACACATCCACAACACAGAATTATAGTGGTTTGACTGTGTGTTCACCAACTGTTAAACAACAGCCACACAGAATGCTACTCTACTCCTAATATCCTCACACAGGGGATATTAGCGTTCACTATCAAATAGGTATTTGCAAGTTCACCCAAAACCTTCACAATTGTGTCTTTTTCAAAGGGCTTACACAATTCAAAAACCCTCACTTCTGAGTTTCCTGGCTCTCCTCAGATAACCAACAACTTTGAGATTTTTCTGGCTTAACCTCAAATAAAACCAAACAATGTAAATTACAGAAATTGTAAAATACCTGATTTTCTCCTTCGTTATAGCAGCCCAAAAGAACCAAGTCAGAGTAGAGATTTGAATGTCAAAGTTCAATGTCCAATACTCACTTTATAATGGTTCTAAGTTCTAATAGATTTTAAATTAAAACAAAGGGGCTAGCTCTAATTGATTTTGATTCCAGAAAAAGGAAAACAACAATTCCTCTTTTCAGATTAGATTGGAATACAAGAAACAAAATCAATTAAGAAAACTAAAGAAAGAGAATATTAAATATGCACACTTAGCTTAAATGGAGCACCGACTTATCTCTCAGAAGATCGAATTAAATTAACTTGAATTGCCTTTTTTTTCAATGAAATAATTCTGAGATTTGTGCTCTATTTATAGGTGAGCAAATCATGTCTTCGACTGGTTTAAGGACCTTTACGACTGGTCGTAGAACCAACAGATATTTGAAAAATTCGGGCGCGATAAGATTTGGCAGTTTTACGACTGGTCGTAAGTGGCCTACGACTGGTCGTGGGTCTTCTACGACTGGTCATAAGTTTCACACGACTGGTCGAAGCAAGTCAAATTTCAACACTCTACATTGAGTCGTAGCTCTACGGCAGGTTGAAGATGCAGTCGACACTGTACCTACGACTGGTCGGACAGTCCCCAGGACTAGTCGAAGCCTAACATAAATTTTTTTATTTTTGTAACAAACTTACGACTGATTCAGGAATTTCTTAGACAGGTCGAAGCAGTGCTACGACTAGTCGAACAAAGTCCAGGACTAGTCTTAGAACAGACCAAACTCACTTATAGAAAACATATGAATTATGTATCCAAAATGACCTACTCTAAAGGTCAACCTAAGGTCAGTCATACCTCAGGAGTGAAGTAAGGACATTGAACATAGGAGACAAGTGACCTTTGAAAGTAGTGAAGCTTGAAGTCTTGATGGAGCTCAAACTTGAAAGCTTCTTGAGATTTTGAGGTAAAACTTGAAAGCATCTTGAGATTCTTGACTTGTGAACAGTGCTTGTCAACTTAAGTTGATCTTGAGTAGAGCATTTTTTCATAGATGCAAGCTTAATAACAGTGTCTTTGGCACCACAAATTTGACAATACAAAGGGCTATAAATTATGACACCTACAATCTCCCCCTTTGTCAAATTAGTGACAAAATACACTTTCAAGATATGTTACATAACACAGAATATCTGATTAAAGAATCATGCACCAGTTATTATCAACTAGCATCCTGCAGACTTGTAAATTAATATTCAGTCCACCTCTGCACAGTTCTGCTCACACCTCTGCACATACTCCCCCTGAGTAACATACTCATAAAACACTCATAAAACAATATACAATACAATGCTACTCCCTCCTCATGACAACATCCATATCCATATACATATCCATAACATATCCATACTCTTTCTTTTTGTCACAATAGGACAAAGGAAGCACAGAACAGATGGCTGAGGAGAAATAATCAATGAGAAATATGAAAGGTAACTAGTTAAGATATGAGAACATAGCATAAGCAGCACACATAATTTATAGACTGAATTAAGTTAAAGAGAGTGACAAACTCAAAACAAGTTAGGAGTAATATAGTTATTACAAACCAGTAAACTTAAAAATACTAATCTGACCCAGATGAAGGAGCACGAATGGAAGGATCAAGTTGATGCATGCCTTTGTTCAAGCACCTAAGATATTTGCGCATATATTTGAACTATAAATCATGGGCAACAGACATGTTTTCCATCTTAACATTTAGATTCTTAACTTTATCTTCCAATGCACTCAGACGTACATCAAATGAAGAAGGCTCATAATCTTGATCATTTGTAGAATTGGACTCAAGCTCTTCAAAAATATCATCCATGTTAATATCATCAGGAGGAAGATCACCACCTTCTTCCTCATGTACAGCTTCAGCACCGCCAACACCATTACCTTGGCTAGGAAGGTAATCCAGTTTCATCTTATTGATATTAGAATTGTTAAATATCAGATGATGGATAGGGGCCTCTCCAATCGGCATGTTAACTGACATAAGTATAGCCAACACAGTCATCAAATATTCAAAAGGAATGTCACTATGACCAGGATAGAGACGAAACTGAATGATGAAGTGACAAATCAAGGATGGTAACAAATGTTAACACCTCTAACAACAGAATGAAGAATACGAACCATGAAGGATGTCAATTCAGATTTGTTACCCGACCGAGAATACAAATTAGAGACAAAGATTTTGTGAAGAATTCTGTATTTGGGTAACAAATACCTTGAGGGAAGCGCATTCCCTTTATGCGTCCATTGTACATCCGAATTGCATAAGTCATTAGTCAGCATACGTTTTTCAGCGACAGAGGTTTATCATATAAAGTATGGATAGGAATACCCTCATCATTCACTTGAATATTCATAACGGCTGAAATCAAATGTCGATCAACTTCAAAAGGCCCTTCTCTTGTGGAGATAGAAAAAGTTAAATTTTCTAGTGAGAAAGCACATTTGCATGCAAACATGGATTAGGCAAGCAATGGACCGGTATGCTGGCCCACCCCAAAGCAATAAGTTATTCCAACCTACAGATTGAAGCATAAGAAAAATATCAAAAGGAGCAACATGATTAATATCAACTGGATGCTCAACAATAACATTACGCAAACAGATGTCCCGAATATAAGATGGATCGTCCTCAGGAGCCCTAAGATGACACTTAGTGATAGGGCTAATCTGGAAGAAGAAGATGGACCAAGGGACGTTGATTTTCTTCCTCTAGAAGCCATATGCAACAATGATTTCAAGAATATAAAAAGTTACAATGGATTGAGAAATGGGTTTTCTCAAATCAGATTTTTCAAAAGAAAATCCTCAAATCTCAACTAAATTCGAAATAGACAACTCCAAGAGAGAAATAGAAGCAATTTAGACACAAATCAACAAGCAAAATGCAAATGGAGCACTAACCTTGAGGATTTTAGAAGATGGGTTCGACTAGTCGTGGGTCGGTTCGTTGGAGAGTGAAGTTGAGATGAAGAAGAAAGTGATTTCCCTCAAATTTTAAGTGAATCCACGTGATTCACAACTGGTCGTGAGTATACACGACTGGTCGTAGCACGACTGGTCGTGGCTACTCACGACTGGTTGAGTACAGGCCAAAAAATCTGATTTTTACAAATTTGAAAACTAAACTAGCAAATATATACATTATGATACAAATAGGCATAATTAATCATTTTAAAATGTACATGCCAAGATTAAATTTCATTTTATTAAACCTGCTTTTGTCAAGCGGTTTAGTGAAAATATCAGCACGTTGATTCTCGGTAGGAATATATTCCAGAGATATAACCTTTTCTTCAACTAATTCCCGAATATAATGAAATCTAATATCAATGTGCTTAGTACGAGAATGCTGAATTGGATTTTTTGAAATATTTATGGCACTGGAATTATCACAATATAATAACATAGAATCCTGTTTAATTCCATAATCACTTAGCATACGTTTCATCCAAACAAGCTGTGTACACGCATTACCAGCTGCGATGTATTCAGCTTAAGCTGTTGAAAGTGATATAGAACTTTGTTTCTTTTTAAACCAAGAAACTAAACAATTTCTGATATAAAAACAACCACCACTGGTTGATTTTCGATCATCAAGATTACCAGCCCAGTCAACATCCGAGTACCCAGCTAATTGAACACTAGTCTCATGAGGATACCAGAGACTGAGATTAACAGTACTTGCGACATATCTTATAATCCACTTGACAGCAGTCAAGTGTGACTCTTTAGGTTCAGACTGATATCTAGTGCAAATACCAACACTTAGAGCGATATCAGGTCTATTAGTAGTTAAATACAATAGACTACCAATCATACTCCGATACAATTTCGGATCCACATTTTTACCTGCAGAATCTTTTGAGAGTTTCAAGGTTGTACTCATAGGAGTATTAAAGTTCTTACCATTCTCAAATCCAAATCTCTTAATCAAGTTCATAGCATATTTAGATTGAGAAATGAACATTCCATCAGGTTTTTGTTTTACTTACAACCCAAGGAAATAATTCAATTCCCCAACCAAGCCCATTTCAAACTGAGATTTCATCAAATCTGCAAACTCAATAGTCATGTCAATACAGGTAGATCCATAAATGATATCATCAACATAGATTTGTACTAATAAGATGTGATCCTTATGTTTTTTAATAAACAGAGTTTTATCAACACACCCCATTTGAAAATTATGGCTTAATAGAAACTTTGTTAGTTTCTCGTACCATGCCCTAGGAGCTTGTTTTAAACCGTAAAGTGCCTTTTTAAGACGATACACATGATCCGCATTTTTGGGGTCTTCAAAACCCATTGGTTGTTCAACATAAACTTCCTCATGCAGATCGTCATTTAAAAATGCACTTTTCACATCCATTTGGTAAATCTTAAACTTTCTAAAACACGCAATGGATATAAAGAGTCTGATTGATTCAAGACATGCTACTGGTGCAAAGGTTTCATCATAGTCAATACCTTCAATTTGAGTGTAACCTTGTACCACTAGCCTAGCCTTGTTTCTAATTATATTACCAAGTTCGTCAGACTTATTTTTGAAAATTCATTTGGTTCCAATGATGTGTTTATCTTTAGGTCTAGGTACGAGATACCAAACATCATTTCTCACAAATTGGTTAAGTTCTTCTTGCATCGCAACAATCTAGTTTTCATCAGTAAGAGCTTCTTTTACGTTAGATGGTTCTATCTGGGATGTAAAACATATATAATTACATATATCCTCAAGTTGTCTACGGGTACTAACACCAGTGAGAGGGTTTCCAAGAATCTATGTGGTTGGATGATCTTTAACAGTCCTTAGTTCAGAATCAGTTTGATTAGATGAAGTATCAGGTTTATCAATTACAAGAACTTCATCATTATCTAAACTTGAGACAGGTGCTTAAGTGATCATCAATGACCACATTGATGGACGCTTGAATCACACTAGTCCTTTTGTTTAGAACCCTATAAGCTCGACTGTTTAAAGAGTATCCTAAAAAGATCTCTTCATCACTCTTCGTATCAAACTTTCCCAGATTTTCACGATCTCGTAAAATATAACATTTGCTGCCAAAAACTCGAAAGTATTTGACAGTAGGCTTTTTATCGAACCACATTTCGTAAGCCGTTTTATTATTACCTTTACTAGTGTAAACCTGGTTAATAATATAGCAAGCTGTATTGACTGCTTCAGCCCAAAGATTCTTAGAGAGCTTCATACTATTCAACATGACATTAGCAATTTTTTGAAGCACTTTATTTTTCCTTTCAACTATACCATTTTGTTGTGGAGTTTTGGGCGCTGAGAATTCATGTAATATTCCCTAGTCGCTATAGAACTTCTCAAAACCGCTATTCTCAAATTTAGATCCATGATCACTACGAATCTTACTGACTTGAGAACCTTTTTTAGTTTGAATCCTTTTGAAAACCTTTTTCACTTCTTCAAAAGTTTCTGATTTGTCCCTTAAGAAGACTACCCATGTATATCTAGTAAAGTCATCTACAATTACTATGATATATCTTTTGTCACCTCAACTTTCCATCATGATAGGTCCTATTAAGTTCTTATGGAGAAGCTCGAGTGGTCTTGATGTGGTATTGGAATTCACCTTTTTGTGTGAGTTCCTTGTTTGCTTGCCAATTTGGCATTCACCACATATTTTATCTAATTTTTGTAGTTTGGTAAACCTCTTATAAGTTTCCGTTTGCTCAATCTATATAGATTTCGGTAGTGTACATGTCCAAGACGTTTGTGCCATAAGTCAGTCTCATCCATATGGACTACGTAACATGATTGATTAGTTGAGTTGGATTCGCTAACAATATAGTAGTTTTTAGACGTTCTACGTCCAGTTAGTATTACTGAACCCTTGTTGTTTAGAATCTCACAGCTTTGATTAGAAAACCGTACACTATGGTTATTGTCACATATTTGAGATATGTTAAGCAAGTTATGTTTTAGACCTTCAACATATAAAACATTTTAAAACAAAGCAAGGTTATAGAGTTGAACAGTACCTTGGCCCATAATCTTGCAATTGCTGCCATCACCAAATGTGACTTAACTATCAGTCTTGTCTTTGAGATCGGTGAATAAACCTTTATCACCAGTCATATGCCTTGAGCATCCACTGTCTAGGTACTACTTTGAATAGCTTGTAGCTTTGAAAGCAGTGTGAGCAACCAAGCAGGCAACTTTAAGAACCCATTTCAGAACTGTTTTGGGTTTAGGAGTATAGTTGGTCTTCTTCTGACTGATGTTGTAAGAATGACCTACTGAGTTAGATTTTAAGAGCTCCTTGAGTAAATCTACTATCTTTTCAACAAGAGGGTTTCGGTTATGATTTTTAAAGTTCATATGGCTGCTTTTAGGTTTTTGAAAAGTTTTTGTATTTTTAGAAAAACTTTGATAAGTACTTTTCCCTTTTGAGTTTGAGGACTCTACTTTCACAAACTTGAGAGGAGTATACTTTTGATTAGGAGTTGTATTCTTATCATAGCCCAATCCGGATCGATTGCTACTTTTTCTTGATCCGGATAATAGTTTTTCTAACTTTGGATCTCCTTGGGCATACCTCCATGTATCCTTTAAACTCAGAAGAGAAGATACTTCATTTTTAAGTATCTCATTTTCAGATTTCAGATTTTCAATTAGCGAGGTTTTGGATTCTAAATCGCATTTTGATTTTTCAAAACAATCTGAAATTTGGGATTTTTCTAAAACAAGTGATTCAAAACATTCTTTGAGTTTAAAAAACTTTTCTTTTTGAAGTTTAAGTTTGACAACAGTTTTACAACTTTCCTTGTATAGGGCATTGTAAGCATCTTGAAGATCATCTTCGTTTTCATAATCACTATTCAGATTTTCTTCACTAGTTGAATCATCATGATTTGAAAAAGTGAATTTGGATAGAGTCATAAGGGCTTTAACTTCACTGCCCAACTCGGTTTCAGAATCTTCTGATTCAGAAGAAGCTTCAGAATCAGATGATTTATCCCAAGTAGCCAACATACCCTTTCTTTTTGTTTTGTCCTTTTTAGGACATTTGTTTGCTAAGTGCCCATACTCTTGGCAGTTGTAACATTGACTATCTTTCAAAGACTTCCAACTTTTAGATCTAGGTTTAAATCTTTTCTTATCATTTGATTTTTGAAAATCTACCCTTTTCTTACTTTTGAAAATCTAGTAAAATTTCTTCGCTAAAAGAGCCATATCGTCTTCAGAATTTTCTAAATCTGAGTTTTCTTGAGAAATAACTTTAGAAGATTTGAGAGCAATGGATTTACTTTTAGGAGCTTTAAAGTTTAACTCATAGGTTTGTAAAGAACCAACTAGTTCTTCTACCCTCATATTATCCGTATCACGAAGTTTTTGGATTGAGGTTACCTTAGAGTTGAACCATTCAGGAAGTGAGCGTAGTATCTTTGCACACACTATACTTTCTGGGATTTTATCGCCAAGACCCCACATTGAGTTCACAATGTCATTTAATCTAGTGTAAAAGTCCATAAACATTTCATTTTCCTCCATATGAATTTCTTCAAATTTGGTTGTGAGGAGTTGGACATTAGATTTTTTGACAATTATAGTACCCTCATGTGTCATTTCTAATATATCCCAGGCTTGCTTTGCAGTATCACAGGATATGATTATTTTGAACTCATCTGGTGATAGTGCACAAGTAATTGCATTTAGTGCTTTTGCATTGGCACTACTCTCATTTTTCTGAAGAGTGGTCCATGAGAAATATGGTGTTACTCTCATTAACTTTGAACCATCAATACCAGTCACTTCAGTGGTAGGTGGGTTCCATTCAGTCACTGTGGCTTGCCACACACTCTTATCCATTGATTTGAGGAAGATCCGCATCCTGGCTTTCCAATAGGCATAATTGGAGCCATCAAAGGGTGGAGGCCTAGTGACTGATAGGCTATCAAAATTTGACATCTTATATATAGCTTAGATCATTAGCTCAGGAATTAAATTCAAACAAAAAGCAATAAGAGCGAGCTATTAGGCTCTAATACCACTTGAAATGGCCAAGCTATATGTCCTAGGGGGGGTGAATAGGACTATGCCAAATTAAAAATAAATACAGCAGAATATGAAATAAGGAATAGATAGCACTATACACCAATCACAGTATAGGAATGGAAAACAACTTAAAATAGAGAAATTTAAACAAAAATTGTTCTAAGGACGACCTTACACCAAAAACCAAAGTTTATGGTAGGACAACCTTATTTCTAGAATAAATAAAGAAACTGAAGCTCAACGTAATAAAGAGATAGAAAAATATAATGCTGAAATGTAAATCTAAATTATTACAATATTTCCCACTGAGCTTGAAATGAAATGCTTACAACATTCACATTCACACATACATTCCACAATTCTGAATGATAAAAGATAGGAAATATAAATCACACATCCACAACATAAAGAATTATAGTGGTTCGCCTATGTGTTCACCAACTGTTAAACAACAGCCACACAGAATGCTACTCCACTCCTAATATCCTCACACAGGGGATATTAGCATTCACTATCAAATAGGTTTTCACAGGTTTACCCAAAACCTTCACAATTGTGTCTTTTTTAAAGGGCTTACACAATTCAAAAACCCTCACTTCTGAGTTTTCTGGCTCTCCTCAGATAACCAACAACATTAAGATTTTTCTGGCTTAACCTCAAATAAAACCAAACAATGTAAATTACACAAATTGTAAAATACCTGATTTTCTCCTTCGTTGTAGCAGCCCAGAAGAACCAAGTTAGAGTAGAGATTTGAATGTCAAAGTTCAATGTCTAATACTCACTTTATAATGGTTCTAGGTTCTAATAGATTTTAAATTAAAACAAAAGGGCTAGCTCTAATTGATTTTGATTCCAGAAAAAGAAAAACAACAATTCCTCTTTTCAGATTAGATTGGAATACAAGAAACAAAATCAATTAAGAAAGCTAAAGAAAGAGAATATTAAATATGCACACTTAACTTAAATGGAGCACCAACTTATCTCTCAGAAGACCGAATTAAATTAACTTGAATTGCCTTTTTTTTAATGAAATAATTCTGAGATTCGTGCTCTATTTATAGGTGAACAAATCATGTCTTCGACTGGTCTAAGGACCTCTACGACTGGTCGTAGAACCAACAGATATTTGAAAAAATCGGGCACGATAATATTTGGCTGTTTTAAGACTGGTCGTAAGTGGTCTACGACTGGTCGTGGGTCTTCTACGACTGGTCGTAGGTTTCACACGACTAGTCGAAGCAAGTTAAATCTCAGCATTGTACATTGAGTCGTAGCTCTACGACATGTTGAAGATGCAGTTGACACTGCACCTACGACTGGTCGAACAGTCCCCAGGACTAGTCGAAGCCTAACAGAAAATTTTTTATTTTTGTAACAAACTTACGATTAATGTAGGAATTTCTTAAACAGGTCGAAGCAGTGCTAGGACTAGTCGAACAAAGTTTAGGACTAGTCTTAGAACAGACCAAACTCACTTATAGAAAACATATGAATTATGTATCCAAAATGACCTAATCTAAAGGTTAACCTAAGGTCAGTCATACCTCAGGAGTGAAGTAAGGACATTGAACATAGGAGATAAGTGACCTTTAAAAGTAGTGAAGCTTGAAGTCTTGATGGAGCTCAAACTTGAAAGCTTCTTGAGATCTTGAGGTAGAACTTGAAAGCATCTTGAGATTCTTGACTTGTGAATAGTGCTTGTCAACTTAAGTTGATCTTGAGTAGAGTTTTTTTCACAGATGCAAGCTTCATAACAGTGTCTTTGGCACCACAAATTTGACAACACAAAGGGCTATAAATTATGCCACTTACAGAAGAAACCATGATTCGATATGGGTAGTAGTGGACCGACTAACCAAATCCGCTCACTTCATTCCCATGAGGATCACAACTTTAATGAACGAACTGGCGGAAATTGACATAAAGCACATGGTACAACTCCATGGAATCCCGACTACAATTATATCGGATAGAGGCTCTCGCTTCACCTCAAATCTCTAGACCAAACTGCAAGCCGCAATAGGGACATCCTTGAATCATAACACTACTTTCCACCCTTAGACGGACGGACAAACAGAAAGAGTAAATCAAGTACTTGAAGACAAGCTGAGAGCCTGTATCTTGGACTTCATGGGTAACTAGGATGACTCCCTCCACTTTGCCGAATTTGCCTACAACAACAGCTTTTAGGCAAGCATAAGCATGGCCCCATTCGAGGCCCTGTAGGGACGCCCTTGTCGCACTCCACACTGTTGGGCAGAAGTGGGAAAGAAAAGTGCCCTGGGACCCGAAATCGTCCAAATTACCTCGAAGAAGATTGACTTAATAAGGAAATGCCTTCAAGTAGCACAAAGCAAATAGAAAAGTTACATAGATATATGACGACGTAACCTCGAATTCTTCGAAGTAGACAATGTATTCCTAAAGGTCTCCTCCATGAAAAGTATGATGCACTTTGGGAAGAAGGGCAAGCTCGCACTACAGTATGTTAGCCCATTCGAAATACTAGAAAGAGTAGGAGAGGTAGCCTACCGACTCTCACTACCCCCTCAGCTAGCCAATGTGCACAACGTCTTTCATGTCTCCATGCTAAAGAAGTATGAACCAGATGATTGCTTGCCTCCATGTGAAGAGGTTCGTAAGTAGTATCCCGTGAGTACACGGTCGATCCCACAGAGAGATGAATTGTGAGAAGGATAAAATCAAATGCAAAACAAACTAAGAATAAAAACTACATTGATGATTTGATTTTGGGATATTTGAATGGATGTAATTCAACTGAATTAAAATAACACCCAAGCTTCAAAGTTCCACACATAGGTTAATGTTCCAAAATCATAATGACTTGGATAACACAACTAGGATCTGAGCACTATGGTCAGCTTAATTGAAAAATAAAATAGTTTAAATATTTTAATAAATGATATAAAAGATTAGAAAATCATGAATTTGCACCATTGATATATATTCTTAAGCGTCAGTGATTTTAAGAATTTAATATTAATGCGATAATGAAAATCAAAGAAATATAACAGGTTGAGAACCTCTCCTATCTAAGAAATCTAATTGATCTAGAGTAAGCCTATCCATCAATGTGGATCTCATATGATGGAAACATATGGATCTCACAAGAGGATAAAAAAAATAAAACCTAAACAATAGATAACATGTATACACTATTCTTCTCATCATTAAAACAATCAATCATCATAACTTAAAGAATTATTAAACCCATGTGCTTCCCTTCTAGCTTGGGCTAGAAGGAACTTAGAAAAACATAATTAAATTGTAGAAATAGAAAGCAACAAGAAAGCAAAACAAATGCAAATAGAAAAGATTTAAAATAAAAAAGAAATTTATAAAACTTTAATAAAATTAAAAACTCTTTAAAAACCCTAAATTTTGCTTTGGGATGCCTTGAATGATGCTTAAGAATGCCCTAGGAAGCCCTGTTTATAAGTGGGGAACTCCAATTTTCGTACAGAGTTGGAAAACTCTAGAAATCGCCTCAAATTTATACAGTTTTCCAAAATAGACTTCTTACTGCACAGTTTCGTTAAAAGTCTTTACACTGCACAATTTTTCAAAATAGATTTCAGAGCTTCAGAATACACTTTTCAGGACGATTTCAGGATTCTTCACTTTAAATCTTCGATTCTTTTCATTCCTCACTTGGTTTTCTTGGATATTTAATATGTGAATTCTTCAATCTTGGTCTCCTAAGATCTATCCCTTGTCTTGGTGATTCTTGAGCATCAAATTCATGTTATTTAGCACCCTTTTTCAATCTGAGCTCTTAAATTCACCTTGCAACACATACATGAGTAAAATAGAACATTAAGCTGATTCATATTCATAAAATCAAGATATAAATGGGGGAAATTGTGCAATATTTGAGTCTCAACACACCCTGAAACCAGCATTTTGCTAGTCCTGAGCAAAATAAGCGAAGAAAAATAAAAATAAAAATAAAAATAAAATTTAGAAATAAAATTAAAATGAAAAAAATTCTAACCACACCATTTTCACAAGTAATTTTGATTGCATTTAGTATATGCAACAAGCCTTTAAACCCCTTAGGCTTCTCCTAGTAGACGAGTTATAGTCTCGTGAGGGTTTTCAGAAATGTTACCTACAAACATTGAAAATACGAAAAATAGTTTAACACTTAGAAATTTATACAATTATGCCCCCATTCATTATATGAATTCCAAAACCAAACAATACTTACAATAAGTCTGAAGTTAGTTAGAATTTCAATTTCCTAATCCATTACATCCTTGAGTTAAGAGACCTAATAAAAAATTAGAATAGTTATAATCCAATATACTTAGGTGCTCCGTGACACTAGTCTAACTTTGAAAAATATACATGTTCCCTATCCTAACTCCTTTCAATCATCTTAAGAATATGAAATCTCTTGTTATCTCATTTCCTTCATAACATTTTTTCTTTTATCATCATATCTTCATTATTATAGACCACCCTTAGATGAAGATTCCCACCGGGTTTGCTTCATAACCTAAGGTATCGTACTTGTAATGGTAACGTTAATGGATACTTAGGTATCCTTACTCCGGATTACTGACACGATTGTTATAGTCATTGCATTCATGCTCTATAATAAATTTTCTTTTTCCATCACTTTTTTATTCCTTCAATATTCTCTCTTTTAAGTATATATCAATGGTACTAGTTCATTCAACCTTGTTTGAATCAAAATTTGTTATTCTAGTTCACATATCATATTCCTCACTTAGTTAGCTAGGGTTTATTGTGAATTCAGTACATCAAATTACAACTCACTTTAAACTAGTGATTAGATAATTGAACTTAAGTCTATAATTTTCAATTATCAGATTTCTAACTACTGTCAAATTAGACCAAGTATTAACTTTGCCTTTGGAATTCGCATAATATCATGTTCACATTCCTTTATATAAACATGTTACGCCCTAAACTCGGAAACCGGGCTCACAAAATTTTCAATTGCCTAATCCGATGCCGACAGCCTCCGTAGTACCCCATTCTCAGCTCCCAGTGCGCATACATCAGATGCCGATCCTGGGATCCTATAAGAAGGATTTTCAACATCAATTTGTCACATGAGAAGCATAACCACAAGTATACCCAAATTACAAAGGCAACATCATCATCACATATCCACTAATATAACATTTGAATACAATGTTGAAAGGGAAATACATATATCAAAAATCAAAGCTCCAAAAGACCGCTGCACACTCCAAGCTCCACGTTACTGAAACCTAACGCCACCTGCACGCATCTATCATCCAAAAGCTTATAGAAAGCTTAGAGGGTGGTGAAAGTGTGTGCACAAGATAAGTGCTAAGCACACGAATACAACGCCACAATCATATAATGTTATAAATACTGGTGAGATCATGAATCATACGATAACAGAACAAGCGGAAACATATTGGTAAGTCCACGAGTTATGTAATATCAGAGTAAGCGAAAATATTAGAAGTCCATAAAAACATCATCAACCTTATGCGATGAAAAGATATAGCAAGCTAATGTCATATATTGAGAAAGTAATGCAATGAGGTGACATAGTTAGCCAAATATCAATACTGAGTCCACGAATACCAATAGCCTTATCTAGGCCATGCAATACGGAAGCACAGTAAACCAAGTGCTATGTGCTAAGGATGCAATGTAATATGCGATGTGAATGAAATGACCAAGCTGGGGTGTGAATTCGGGATGATAGTACGTAGTATCGCAGGCTACGGGGTCTACCACAAGGGACTTCTATCCAAACCAGTCCCATCCATAAATTTGGATAGTCAGACTCAATGCGGTAAACTCCTGATCTCAGGTTAGTCGCGCGCCTCAACTGAAATCTTAGCCATTGCGAAGGTACACGTAACAAATAGTTGCGCACCACCAGCTTGAGTGGATAGTGAATGAATGAATGAATGAGTATGCAACTCCTGCTTAATAAGTCCACATATCAGTATTGTACATCTCTGGGATCATCACCAGGGTCTAGTACACTCAACATGTAGTCGCCGCCCACTAGACGCCAACCATGCAGGTGGAAGAGACTTCACTATCCGCCTGGCCAGTAGTCAGCCAATATCTACCCGGCACGTCAATAGCGGACCTAATCACGAGCTGGTCAAATTCATCATAGCTATGCCCACTACCCTCGGGCAGGTAAGGCCACGCCCCCTCCCAACCGACCACGATACAGTGGGAGACGCGACCTACTGGTATACGACCCTCATGCGCTCATATATATCCACTCGTTCTCGATGTTGAGGTGTCTCTAGCCTTGGAGGTTTAGGAATTTTCACCCAAGGCCATCTATGGCAGGCCGATGCTAGTAACAGATTTTCAGTGTCTCATCTGGCCATCCACGATATGCCTGTGGAGGCTACGGCCCTGATGTCGTTAGGGCGTACAGTAATCACAACACATAATATAAGATGCATGAATCATACAATCCAGTCATGCATCAATCTTGTGCATATCGTGCGCTCATGTGAGATAACCTTTGCCTATCAGGGAGTCTCATAACAACCTGCCCAATGACATATGCAATGGTCAACCACATCTTATAACAAACATGCAGATGATATGTATGGGCATGTATCATAATGCTATGCTGTTACATACTCATAATAGGTATCGACAATCGGCACCGATAATCGATAATCGACCTTGACAATCGGCCTTGATAATTAGCATCGACCTCGATAATCGGAATCGGCCTCAATAATTGTAATTTTTCTTGACAATCAGAATCAGCCTCAACAATTAGAGTCGGCCTCTATAATCAAAATCGACCTTGACAATCGAAATCGACCTCCGACAATCGAAATTGGCCTCAACAATCGGAATCGACCTCGATAATCGAAATCAGTCTCGACAATCGGAATCGGCCTTGATAATCGGAATCAGTCTCGACAATCGGCCTAACAAATGGCTTAAGGAAAGGTCACAATGAGGACATTTAACCATCATTGCCCATCAATGTGGACATTTAACCATCATTACTCCCAAGGAGTAGCCCACAGAGGGCTAAACATATAGTGGGCTCCTGGCCTCACATAAGGGCCATATACACATCAAGTGGGCCGCATCGCATGGGCCTCTCACACATCACATTGAGCCTCGCCATCTGGGCCTCACATTCATCACACTGGGCCTCACTCTTGAGCCACATATACAACTTAATGGGCCGTGCATATGGGCCGAAAATACATCACAATGGGCCACAACCCATGGGCCTTAATACACAATGGGTAATACACAATGGGTGGGCCCTACACATGGGCCTAATATATATCATAGGTGGGCCCTACACATGGGCCTCATACACATCAAGTGGACCATATTAATGGGCCTCACATACACAACAGGTGGGCCCTGCACATGGGCCTCAAATACATAACTTGTGGGCCCTACGCATGGGTCTCATATGGATTAAATGGGCCACGCCAACGGGCCTAATACATATCACAATGGGCCTTGCCCATAGGCCACAAATTCATCACAATGGGCCTTACCCATAGGCCTCGAATACATCACAATGGGCCTTGCCCATGGGCCTTAGATTCAAGCAGGTGGGACCCATCATATGGGCCTTAAATACAAGGTAAGTGGGCCCTATCACATGGGCCTCAAATATACATTATGATGGGCCTCATGGATGGGCTGCACCAATGGGCCTCAAGTAGACTTGGACCACGCCAAAAAAATCATTTTAATGGTTGTAGGTGTAACATGTGTATCACTGTACACTATCATTCCATGGGGCACATGGTCCACTAATGATGATCAGCACTGTCCAAACATGGTCTAGGTAAATCAATACCATCCAAACATTTCCCATGTAAATTAGCACCATCCAAACGTTATCTAAGTAAATCAGCACCATCCAGCCATTGTCCAGCACCATCATGGCGTGGCCCCATAGGATTGATGACGTTAATCTAGCAGCCATCTGTTGCTGGATGAATGACAGAGATAAACACATATATCAGGGTAGGGCCCCACCAGCAAAATCGATGGATGGTAGTGAATATACAAGACTTCATGTTGTGGGGTCCACGTACGTGGCCCACAAGCCTAAGAGGAGCTTGTCAAATGAATGGACGGTGTGGATACAAATCATATAACAAGGTGGGTTGAGCTGGAATAGGATGGATGGTGGGTTACAAAACATAAATTACAGTGGGCTCCATGAAGCTTGCTGACATATTTTACAGCAGCTAAGAAGCTGTGCGAGGTACACTAGCCAACCTGTTTTCCAAATCAGGTGGGTCCCACATGGGGCCTACCATAATATAATATTATATTATGATATTATATATATATATATATATATATATATATATATATTTAAAGCACCAGCGTCTAGGAAGGGATGGATGGCTGGACGTGCATATTTATTACGGTGGAATCCCACCATCCCTGATGGACGGTGTGGATAAAACACTGATATCATGGTGGGTCCATTACCTGCACGTGTGACACGTGTGCAGGGTGGGCCTCACATATGGATGGTTGGACGACTAGATACAACACAACATCAAGGTGGGGTCCAATCCACGTCCAAGGACTAGACTGGATGGTGTTGATACAGCACATACTTCATGTCAGGGCCCAGCGTCCGGATGGTGAGATTATGAAAGACACACATCAGGGGCCCACTAGCTGGGATTAAAACTGATATTTGAGTTTTCTGTTCGGTCAGATCTATCCTGCGGTGGACATCAAGGTGGATGGACGGGGCGGATACAACCCATCAGATGGGTTTGTACTTGATGGACAGACGGTCCAGCAGTGCCCCACTGATGGACAGTCCAGATATACAGTACATAGATCCAGGTGGGGTCCACATCAGTGTGACCCACCCAGTTGGGATCAAAATAATATTTGTATTTCCCCTTCAGTCCAGGCCAGTCCAAATGGACAGCTAGAATGGGCCCCAACCATGGCAACTAGATGGGCCCCGCTTGGGTAATGGTGTGGCCCACAAAGTGGAAGCGTGGATCATACACCAGGGTGGGCCATCAAACACAAAAGGAGAGAGAAAAATCGTGTGATGGAGGGCTCCGCTACTATGAGCCCTCCTAGGATTACAATACATACATCAGGATGTGTCCCAAATTGGATCCATACCATCAATCGGTAGGCCTCACTTGGTCCATCACAAAAATCATAATCTAATCTTATGAACACCCACCTTTGATCATGGACTTCTCCTTATATCAATGCATTCTAAAGCTCCAATGGATGAGATTCAACGGTCGAGATTGGTTTTAGAGGGTGGGATTGGGTGGTAGGGAGTGTGCCACACCTAGATTCCCTCATGGAAGCTTGGACATTGTGTGCTCATGGGGTTGCTTGGAATGAGAAAAAATGAGAGAGGGAGGAGTGGTGATGGGATGAAAAGGGATGGGTTCTCTTGACTTTTGGTCAGAAATGAATGGGTTAAGAATGGGTTGCTTTGACTTTGGGTGAGAGAGGGATGGGTGTGATGGGATATGTAGTTGACTTGTACATTGATTGATTGATGTGATGTGTCGTAGAGATTCTCTCGGAATTCACAACACGTGGCGTTTCTTCGAAATATAAGCGGGCCCACAACACCTAGCCAGGATATCGCATTGGCGCGTGAGACGCGACGATGGAATCGTGGCGACGGCGCGATTGCTAGGATATAAATCTTGGGTTGAGCTGACTCAGAATTACATGATGCGACTTAGGATCACGCACAAATGCTGATAACAAATCACGGGTCGCCAGAATTTGACCGGGAGGACTGCGGAAGCCTACGGAATGGTACGTGCTAGGAAACGGGTCTCACGAAACATTTTATTTTGAAAATGTTAAAAATTTTTTCCCATTAACCTTAAATAAAACCTCATATGGATAACTCCACACCCCCAAACCTAAAATCTACATTGTCCCCAATATAATGTAAAGAACAATAAAAATAAAAGAAATGGTGGATAGTACCTACCATAAAGCATCAATGCTCCGTCAAACTAGGAGCATCAATCTGAATATTCTGGCTCATAAAGAGGGACGGACTCCTCTCCCAAATGAAAGTTTTTCACATAAGGCTTCAATCTCTGACCATTAACTTTGTACACATTGCCATTATATAGATTCTCAATTTCAACAGCCCCATGAGTATAAACATTCTTCACAATGAAGGGGCCTGTCCATCTTGATAGTAACTTTCCCTGAAAGAACTGTAGACGGGAGTTGTACAATAAGATCGAAGTTCAAAATTCTTCCTCAGGATGTTTTTGTCATGAAAAGCTTTGGTCCTCTTTTTATTAGATTTTAGAATTTTCATAGGAGTCACTCCTCAACTCCTTTAATTCATTCAACTCTAATTTTCTTTGTCCACTTGCTTGGTCCATGTTAAAGTTTAATTTATTTATTGCTCAGTAGGCTCTATGTTCCAATTCCACAGGCAAGTGGCAAGCCTTCCCATACACTAATCTGTATGGAGACATTCCAATCGAGGTCTTATAAGCAGTCCTATAAGCCCATAAAGCATCGGATAATCTAAGGGACCAATCCTTCCTATTTGGCCTTATAGTTTTATCTAAAATGTGTTTGATTTTTTGATTTGAAATCTCCGCTTGCCCACTCATTTGTAGGTGGTATGGGGTACTCACTTTATGCTTGATGTCATATTTCTTCATCAAATCCTCAAATGTCCTATTGCAAAAGTGAGACCCGCCATCACTAATGATAGCCTTTGGAGTTCTAAATCTAGAAAAAATATTTTCCTTGAGGAATCTTATAACCACTTTGTTGTCATTAGTCCTACTTAGAACTGCCTCAATCCACTTTGAAATAGTCTACACCAACCAATATATAAAGAAATCCAAAAGAAGATGGAAATGAGCCCATAAAATCAATACCCCAACAATCAAATATCTCCAATGGTAAAATTAGGGATAAAGGCATCATGTTGCGCCGGGACACTTTTCCCAACCTTTGACATCTATCACAAGCAACACAGAAAATATGGGTGTCTTTAACCATGGTGGGCTAGTAAAAATCACACTGCAAGATTTTTGCAGTGGTTTTCTTAGCAGAAAAATGTTCACCACATGCTTTTATGTGACAAAAGAAAATAACACTTTGAACTTTATCCTTTGGGACATAATGTCTAAAAATCTGATCAGTCCCATATTTATATAAATACGGGTCATCCCAGAAGTTCCTAACCTCGGTTTCAAAATGCATTTTTCCCGTTACAAGATAGTTCACTATATCCGCATACCAAGGAAATTTGGAGATTGCAAATAATTATTTATCAGGAAAAGTGTCCTGGATATGCATCTCCTCAATGGAATCATCTAACACCAATCTGGAAAGGTGATCAGTCACTACGTTTTTTACTCATTTCTTATCTTTTATCTCTAAGTCAAATTCTTGGAGTAAGAGGATCCATCTCAAAAGTCTCGGCTTTGCATCCTTCTTAGATAACAAATATTTCAAAGCCAAGTGGTCCATGAAAATAACTACTTTGGATCCAAACAAATAGGACCTAAACTTATCCAAAGCAAAAACTGCTACAAGTAATTCTTTTTCAGTTGTCGAGTAGTTTACTTGGGCCGAGTTTAGAATTCTACTCGCATAGTGAATAACTTAGGGTCATTTATCTTTCCTTTGGCCCAAAACATCCCCTATGGCATAATCACTTGCATCACACATTAGTTCAAAAGGAAGTGTCTAATCTGTTCAACACATGATAGGTGCAGTGGTAAGGGATGATTTAATTTTATTAAAGGTACTTGCACATTCATCTTTCCACTTAAATGGGACATCCTTTTAAAGAAGATTAGTCAAGGGTTTAGTAATGACACTAAAGTCCTTGATGAATCTTCTATAAAAACCAGCATGCCCTAGAAGTGATCTAATATCTCTAATGTTCGGGGGATAGGTAGATTAACAATAATGTCAAGTTTTGAGCGATCTACCTCGATTCCATTTTTGGAGAAAACATGGCCCAAAACAATTCCTTTTTGAACCATGAAATGACATTTCTCCCAATTTAAGAAAAGGTGTTTCTCTTCACACCTAGATAAGATAAGAGATAAATTGTTGAGGCATTCCTCAAAACTACTCCCAAATATAAAGAAGTCATCCATGAAACCCTCAAGAAACTTCCCAACCATAATTGAAAAAATACTTAACATACACTGTTGGAAAGTTGTTGGGGCATTACATAATCTAAATGACATCTGTCTGAAAGCAAACGTGCCAAATGGACAAGTGAACGTGGTTTTCTCTTAGTCTTCCAAGGCTATCTCTATTTGGTTATATTCGGAATATCCATCAAAAAACTATAAAAGGAGTGACTTGCTACCTTCTCTAAAACTTGATCAATGAATGGTAGAGGGAAATGGTCCTTTTTTGTGACCTGGTTCAATTTTCTATAGTCAATGCAAACACGCCAACCAGTGGTGACACGTGTTGGTATGAGTTCATTATTAGAATTTTGCATGATAGTTATTCCGAATTTCTTTAAGACTACTTGAGTTGGACTCACCCAAACACTATCGGATATTGGGTAGATGATTTTCACATCTAACAATTTGATCACCTCATTTTTTACAACTTCCATCATGTTTGGATTGAGACGCCTTTGAGGTTGTCTAATTGGTTTGGCATCCTCAATGAGGTGGATCCGATGGGTGCATATGGAAGGGATTATACCCTTGATGTCAGAAATGGTCCAGCCTAAGGCTCCTTTGTCGTCCCTTAGAACATTCAACAATTTAATCTCTTAATCCTTGTCTAAAAATGAAGAGATCACCACAGGATAAGTTTTGTTTTCACCTAAGTATACATACTTAAGCTCATTTGGTAGTAGTTTTAAATTAAGCTTTAGAACATTGGTTGGTGATGGCAGAGGTCGCGAGTCCTCAATAGATAGAATTTGAGTGCGTGGTCTTCATTGGTACATACCAATGTCCTGGGTGGTAAGTTTTCATTATCACAACAAATTTCAATAATCACTTTTTCTAAATCAGAAATTTTCAAGTCCCTAATGACTTGAATCAATTCCTTAGTCAGACTAGGTTCCAATTCCTCTTCTTCTATCAAGCAGTCCATGAAATTCAGCTCATGGATCTCATTATTATCAATGGGCTACTTACATATATTTAAAATATTTAGTTCTAGAGTCATGTTACCAAAAGACAAGTTCATTATTCCATTCCTGCATTTTATGATTGCATTTGAAGTTGCTAGGAAGGGGTGGCCTAAAATGATGGGAACTTAAGCACTAACATTCACACATGGTTCAGTGTCTAGTACAATAAAATTCAAGGAGAAGTAGAATTTCTTCACTTGGACTAACACGTCCTCTAAAATTCCCCTTGGTACCTTAATGGAGTGATCAGCGAGTTTAAGCATAATCGTGGTTGGTTTAAGCTCGCTTAACCCCATTTATTTGTAAACCGAATAAGATACTAAGTTGACACTTGCACCTAAATCTCGCAAAGCATGCTCAACTTGGAAATTCCCGACAATATAAGGAATAGTAGGACTTCCCGGGTCTTTGTATTTAGGTACGGCCCTTTTTTGAATGATAGCGCTCACTTTCTCTGTAAGGAAGGCCTTTTTGTGCACATTTAATTTTCTCTTTACAGTACACAAGTCCTTGAGATATTTAGCATATGATGGAATTTGTCTAATGGTATTAAGCAGAGGAATATTGACAGTAACCTTTTGGAGCACATCCAACACCTCTTAATATTTCATGGGGACAGTTGGATTCCAAAGTCTAGATTGGAACGGACTAGAAGCTCATATGAATTAGTCTCTTTATCCTTTTGTTGTTGCGGCTCTTGAACCATAGCCGGTTCATCATTCTCTTAAGACAGTGCCTCACCCTCCGGTATTTCTACTTGTTGCATTATCTTGTTATTGACCTCTTTTTCACTTCTCAAGGTAATGATGGCTTTAGTTTGTTCATGATGTAGCTCACTTGGATTTGAGTCTCCAATGAAATGTGTGTTTCTAGGGTTTGACACAGGTTGAGAAGGAAGGGTGGCTTTTTCCCTAGCATTTAGTTGAATCTCAATCCAGCCACGACCATCTTTAATTCCTGATTTGATTGGATTAGAGAATGATTCATTTGAGCTTGAGAGTTCATAAATGCGGTCAATGCATCCTCCACAGATGATCGCTTTGGTGGGGGCACATATGGTGCATTGTTAGGTGCCCCAAAGAAGTTATTTTGTGGAGGCATTTGAGGTGCATTGGGCACATTAATTTGTTGTCCATTCCTCCAACTAATATTATGATGGTTACGCTAATTTGGATTATACGTGTTTCCCATTAGTTGCATAACTGACCTTTGGTAATTATTTATAGCATTTGTTTGCCCATGCTCATGCATGATATTTTGTACAACTGAGATTATTGGACAATCCTTTGTGTCATGATCTGTACCACCACAAATGCTACAAAAATTACCTAAGGAAGTATTTGCTTTAACCATATCAACCTTCCTAATTTCTAAGGCTTCGACCTTTCTAGCCAATGCGGCGAATTTTTCATTAAGGTCGTTTTCCTCTTTTAGGACATACATCCCCGCTTTCTCTCTAAGAATGGGTCTAGTTTGGTCTGGTTTAGCAGAAACATCCCATGTCTGCGTATTCTCTGCTAACATATCGAAAAAATCTCAAGTCTCAGTATGATCTTTGTCAAGAAAGGTTCCACCACACATCATCTCTATGAACTGACGGGTATCCATGGTGAGCACCTTTCGGAATGCATCAATCATGTGTCATGGTTTATAAATGGATAAGTAATTAAAAGGTCTTTGAAGCGCTCCCAAGCTTAGAAAAGCAGTTTATTCCTCTTTTAGGAGAATGACATGATTTCTTGTTTTAGTGCATTTATTTTGTGCTCGGGAAAAAAAAATTTCAAAAACTCTATACTTAAGGCTTGCCATGTAGTGATGGTATTAAGTCTTAGAGAGTTGAGCCA
Organism: Magnolia sinica; assembly: GCF_029962835.1. Taxonomy (NCBI): domain Eukaryota; kingdom Viridiplantae; phylum Streptophyta; class Magnoliopsida; order Magnoliales; family Magnoliaceae; genus Magnolia; species Magnolia sinica. The sequence goes on along the minus strand of NC_080578.1, from coordinate 46,841,197 downwards.
TGCTTTGGCCCGATCCTTTAGAGAAAATGAGAATAACCCAAGCTTAAGTACATCCCTATCGCCATTGTTTACTTATAATGTTGCAATTACTTCCTCAAAGTCCTTGAGGTGTAAGTAGGGGCTTTCAGAATCCAAGCTACGAAATTTAGGAATTAATTGAATCACACCTAGTTTAAAATCAATGTTCCCTGTGTAAGCAGGGAACACTATGCAAGATGGTAAAGTTGATCTCTCAGGGTGTAAATGTTTACGTAAAGTTTATGGTTGGTTTAACACATTTCTATGAACTTCATTTTCATCCTCAAGAGGAGGATTAAGTTGATTTTCTTTGTTTTGATTTATAGTTGGATCTGGCAGATTTGAATTTGGATTATCAACTGAGTCTGCCATGGAATCCAAGTGATATTGAGTGCCTCTTTTAAGTGAATGATCAAGGCTTGGAACTAGTTCCCCTTCGGAAGAGAGTCGATTATTTTGATCCCTACTCCAACGGGACATAAACCATCCACACCACACAACAAATACCATTAATTCAAATAGTAAGTATGATACTTAAAAAAAAAAACCAATAACCCAGGCGGCAGGGCCGACTATGAGGGTTCAGTCCACAAAGCAAAAATAAATCAACAACCCATGCAGAAGGGCCGACCATGAGGGTTTAGTTCATAAAGCAAAATAAATCAACAACCCAGGCGGCAGGGCCGACCATGAGGGTTCAATCCATAAAAAAATTAACAAAAGTAAAACTAATGCAGAAATTAAACTATGCTAATCTGAAAAATAGATTCAGCGGATGATCTTTTTTATCAAACAACAACTGTAGGACAACCATAGCACTTAGGTGATAAAATCCCAAGCAGGGTAACGTTATGTCATAGTTAGTGCTTGAAAGACCCAACTGAATTTACTTTTAAAGAAAAAAATCTACAAAAAATTTAGAGGGTTTAGAAAAGAACTTACCTTAGCTATCTTACACAGATCTTATCTATCTCAGTCGCTACTCGACAACGGCGCCAAAAACTTGGTTGCTTACCTCCAAGTGTAGAGGTTCGTGGGTAGTATCCCATGAATATAGGGTCAATCCCACAGGGAGATGAATTGCGAGAAGGAGAAAATCAAATGCAAAACAAACTAAGTAATAAAAACTACACTGATGATTTGATTTTGGGATTTTTGAATGGATGTAATTCAACTGAATTAAAATAACACCCAAGCTTAAAAGTTCCACACATAAGTTAATGTTCCAAAATCATGATGTCTTGGATAACACAATTAGGATTTAAGCACTATGGTCAGCCTAATCGGAAAATAAAATAGTTTAAATATTTTAATAAATGATATAAAAGATTAGAAAATCATGAATTTGCACCATTGATATATATTCTCAAGCGTCAGTGATTTTAAGAATTCAATATCAATGAGATAATGAAAATCAAAGAAATATAACAGGTTGAGAACCTCTCCTATCTAGGAAATCTGATTGATCTAGGGCAAGCCTATCCATCAATGTAGATCTCATATGATGGAAACATATGGATCTCACAAGAGAATTAAAAAAAACTTAAATAATAGATAACATGCATGCACCATTCTTCTCATCATTAAAACAATCAATCATCATAACTTAAAGAATTATTAAACCCATGTGCTTCCCTTCTAGCTTAGGCTAGAAGGAACTTAGAAAAACATAATTAAATTGCAGAAATAAAAACAACAAAAATAAAAAAACAACTTATAAAACTTTAATAAAATTAAAAACTCTTTAAAAACTTTAAATTTTGCGTAAAGATGCCTTGAATGATGCTTGGGAGTGCTCTAGGAAGCCCTATTTATAAGTGGGGAACTTCAATTTTTGTACAGAGTTGGAAAACTCTAGAAACTGCCTAAAATTTATGCAATTTTCTAAAATAGACTTCTTATTGCACTGTTTTGTTAAAATAGTCTTTACACTGCACAATTTTCCAAAATAGACTTCAGAGCTTTAGAATATACTTTTCATGACGATTTCAGGATTCTTCACTTTAAATCTTTGATTTTTTTCATTCCTCACTTGGTTTTCTTAGATCTTTAACATGTGAATTCTTCAATCTTGGTCTCCTAAGATCCATCCCTTGCCTTAGTGATTCTTGAGCATCAAATCCATGCTTTTTAGCACCCTTTTTCAATCCAAGCTCTTAAATTTACCTTGCAACACATACATGAGTAAAATAGAACATTAAGTTGATTCATGTTCATAAAACCAAGATATAAATAGGAAAAATTATGCAATATTTGAGTTTCAACACCAGACCTATCCCACGTTATCAGCTGGGAACAAATAGAGCTAAAGGATGACGCCACCTATATAGAAGAGCCCGTATAAATCCTCGATCACAAGGAACAAATTCTTCAAACAAAGGTTATCCCACTAGTAAATGTTCTGTGGTCACATCATGACAAAGAAGAAGCAACATGGGAACGCAAGGAAGAAATGAAACCAACCTCTTTAACAAAGATTAACACAGGAGGTAATGAAATTTCAAGGTCAAGATTTTCTCTAAGGGGGTAGATATACTAGCCCCAGTTACGATAATTAGTCATACATAATTATACACACACACACACACATATTAGCAAATGTTTGGTAATAACGTAAAATAAAGCACCCTTGTTTCCGTTTACGATAAGAAGTGTTAAATTTCGGGGGCAAAATTATTTTTAAGGGGGGAAGATTGTAACGACCCATAATTCAGATTAGGGGAGTAATCTATTTGTATGGCTCACTTAAGGCCCATATACACCCTATACTCTAGGTTGGGCCGTATTAGGAATTGACAAAACAAATGAACAGAGTAGATTTGCAAAAACACCCCTGTGGACCTCACGTTCCAGCTGCATGTGCACAAGGGGCGTATACACCCTAGTACACCACACTGTCCAACACGGTCAAACATAGTTTGACTAGTGAAATCCCAAAAAGGGAGGAATCCTTGCCGTTTGCAATGTGAACGGACAACGTCCATTTGGGAGCCAATGTGGCCCACCATATGATCATCTAGGATGATTTGAATCGTCCAATGTGTGCGTAGGACGAACTCGACGAAACCCTAGCTTCTTTCACTCCCAACCCAATCAAGAAACTAGACATATCCTCATCCGAACTCTTTCCGCAAACTGCGCCAAAGGAAACCAATATGGTTTCAAATTCTCTGCATAAGGAAATCTAAAGGGGAACACCTGGACCAATCAGAACCGTCCAAAACCAAGAAGAAGCACTTTCGACCGCACCCACGTCGGCAATAGAAGAAGGAAAGATTGCGAAAGGAATAATACCCCCGGTTTCCATGCAGATGGCTGCATTAAACCTCTCTGCAGGGCTATCGACTGACCAATCCTGTACTCAAGGATATGATCACAGCCTTCCATCTGTAGGCCCATCCAGGGGCAACCCAATGCCATCTAGATCCGATTGGATCTATGGAAGAAAGGAGAAGTGATTCGTATCGCTTGACGTTGACAACAACTAAGCTGTTTCGTTCCTTAGTTGCAAGTAAAAGACAGGGATTGCATAAAGAAATGCATCCATTTTTATTGTTGCGCAATGACGCTGTGTAAGGAGTTTTCGCAAAAGAGTCTAGAGACTCTTAAACCTATAAAAACGTCCCGACGTGGGAGAAGAAGAAAGCATAGCAAGAGGAGAGAGAGAGAGAGAAACAAAAAAAAGAGAAAGAAAGAAAACAAAGGAAGAGAGAGTCCAGCAAGAAAGGAAGGAAGAAAGACATCAAGAGAGAGAAAGAAAGAGACATGAGCGGGAGAGAGAAGAAGAAAGCGCGAGACTGGCACTTTGGTTCCTCTCCAATAAAGAAGAGGAGACCGTGTATAGCGACATGCTGACTCGGTTCAAAATCTAACTTTCCCCTTTTCTCTTTTCCTCCCTTCTCTTTTTAAATTCAATCTCTCTCAATAATAGAATTTCGTTTATATTAAACTAAGTCGATTCGATGATAAGATGGGCTTAAACACGATAAGTTAGAAACTTATTAACTTAGGCAACATGTCACTCGTTTAAGGGATAGTTTAGGTCGAGTTTTCCTCAACCCTAATCTGACATCTAACTTAATCAATTCAAATCAGGCGGATTATAGTAGAATCTGATCTTAAAGTATGCCTCTGAGCATTTAACTTAGTAAGAGACGACAGCACAACCCAAGATGAGGGATTCCTTTAAGCCTGCATTAATTTAAATTGATATGAATTATCTTACCTTTTACATGCTTTCGTGATATTATGATTTTCTCCTTGTAGTTGTTAATTTACTACCAACAATTATTTATTCTTAGGAATTATGGTGTGATGTTAATTATGAGTGATCTTCATTATTTTTATGAGGTGATAGATACAAGTCTTACCCTTGCCTTTACCAATTTTGTTGAGTTAGCCCTTGTTACTCTCCTCTTTTATTGAGTTAGCCATTGCTACTCTTTTTCTTTATTATATTAGCCTTGTGATACCTCCCTTTACGGCTTAGGTATGTGTCTTGGAATTCCAAAACTCCTATAATTTGAATTATTTATTTATCAATTCAAGTGATGTGTTAAAGGTATCACAACTAGTGATTCAAATATTTATCGTGGACGTAATGCGTTATGGGTAGCGGCCCTCTTGGTCAGTATGTAATTTTGTGGGTTGGTTGGTGTGGTGCACAATCGATGTAAGTAAATCACCATGTGTATTACATCACTTCTCGGGATTGGATGTCGCAAATAGTAACTCCATAAATACATCGTGTTACATAAATCCCCCAATTGCATTGTTGTGTCACCTTGAGATGTTCTCATAAATCCACCTTAACATTGGACACGCCGGTGAATCTCTGTAGTTATGGGATGCGGGACGAGTTGGGTTTTCTATGAATCATATTCCACATTGAGATGATCACTACTTAAGATAAGCCGCACACACTTTGCTAGGCATGCATCCATATATATTTGTTGCGCATACTGATACCCCTTGTAGTGATGCAGTACGAGCCGTATCAAAACCCTTACATTACTTCTATGAATCTCTTGAATTATTGTTAATCTTAAAGTATAACCATCACTATAAGGCATTGACCCTCTCCAACCATACAGATGATGCATGTGACGTATAGGTATAAGACCTAGAGGACCATCTCCCTATGGAGGATTATATTGAATAAATAGGAAGATAGTTTTATGACTTAGTTTCATTTATTTTCGCTACATACTTTGATAATGTAATACGCTCCCATTGAGAGGACATTTGACAGATTTATTTGATTAACTTAATATGAACGATAAATATAGTTGATTTCATTCTCGTGGATGATTACTTTTGTGGATGTAACTGGGTGTGATCTAAATGGGAAGAAAATCAAGGTGAAACCTTGAGGCATCCAAATCTTTACATTATTAACACTCGGGATTCTCGAGCACGAGTATGTACTCGGGCCACGAAAATTCGGGGCGTTATAGAAGGAATACCTGAAGTTCTTAGGGTCGATTTATTAGAAGTAGTAAGAGATGAGGGAAGATGGGTTGCAAGAGGTCCAAGCTCTGAGATCTTTAAAATGGCTGGAGGCGCTGTAATGGCTTTAGATAGATGGAGTTGTAGAAACAACTTTGATAGAACTTGCAGCTGTAATCTTCCGACACTTTATCTCAGGTGAAGCTAGCTCGACCAATCTTATTAGTATAAAATAAGAAGGTTTGATGTTCATAACTCCAAGTGTAGGGTCACGTTGTAGTAATAATCTTAGTGAGACCGAGGTCGAATCCACAGAGACTAAACTTGTATGTTTTCTAAAAGTAACTAGGACTAGAACTAGATGAAGATCTAAAGCAGAAATCTGAATTTAAAGGAGTAATTCTGAATAAGGTTTAAACTATCAATTGAAAGTGGGAACTAGGGTGTCAAGGATCCACTTGTAGCAATTGGGATGCTACCTTACTTGATTCAAGAGATCCAATTGGAATCAGAGTCCTATCTTATCCAGATGGAGAAAGAGATGGTCAAATCTTTAAACTTCTCATTGTTCCAGTCTCAATGGAAAAGAATTATGGAGTCTGGAAGGGATACTATCACCCAACCATGCCTAAGGGACGATTGTGAACAACAGGATTTACCAATTCCATAATTTGAAAGAGGAAAAGAAGATATTCAAAGTTATTACAGACTCAATTGTAATTGTAATCACAACAAACCATTGAAAATTGAAAATATTCCTTAAAATCAACTAGAAATCAATGAAGTTCAAAATAAATATGAATCAAAGCAAAGTAAACATCCCAATCACGCTACAAGCTTAACCTCTTAGCCCTAGCTAAGAGGTTTAGCCAACCATAGTCATGATTGAACTAAATTCTCTTAAGAAAAGAATAAAAACTGCTAAGGACAAAGAAGAAAGATTCTTCATGGCGGCTCTCCACCCTTTGGCTCCACTCCTTAAACCCTAGATGATGCCTAAGAACGTCCTAGGGACTCATATTTATATTTGTGAAGCTCCACCTTATGCACCGACTTGGAATTTTTGTAATCTGTTGCAAAATCGCCTCAATTTACGCAGTCCGCAGCTTTTCCGCGTTACACTTCGGTCGAATCAAAGTTGGGTTCAGTCGAACAGAAGTCGAGTCTGAGCCCGGACAGGATTCTATTTCAACAGTTGCCCGATATTAACTCCAAAATTCATCATTGGTTGCTAGACTGTTTTGCCAGATTTTAGTTAGACTGAACATGGGTTCGGTCGAACCGAACTGTCTATTTTTCGGTTGTGGATCTTAAAATCTTTAGTCCTTTCTTCATCTTTTGTACTTGGTTTCTTTGGATCTTTGGCATGTGAACTCTTCATTCTTGGTTCCTAAGATCCATCCTATGCCTTGGTGATTCTTGAGTATTAAATCCATGCTTTTAGCATTCTTTTCAATCTAAGCTCTCAAATTTACCTTGCAACACAAACATGTATAAATTATACCATTAAGCATTATCATGTTCTTAAAACCAAGATATAAATAGGGGAAAATATGTAATATTTAACACCCAACATTCGACCACCCTTATTGGTGATGGGGACAGAGTGGTTAATGTGACTGATGATGTTTCTTTGATCACGTCTTCCTCTAAACAGAAGGCACAATTGACTGAGGTACAATTGACTTTTTAGTACCTTCAGTTGTTGTTTTCTTATCAACCACCGGTTTCTCCACTCTAGATGATGAGGGAGAGAGTTTGGCAATAATTAACTAATGTGTTGCACTAACTAGAGTCCCATAATAATTTTTGCACTAGTGGTAAAATGAAGATAGCTAGTAGGGATAGCCAGGAAAGAGAGGAAGCATAAAAGCGGAGCTTATGGCATTGAAATTGTTGCAGAGGGTATGGAATGTAGCGACCAAATCTACAACTAGTTGATGATTCGGAGGTTGGTTGCAAGTTTAATGGATAAATGGATAAGGAATGCCTTGGGCCAAACTAAACTAACGGGCAAGGAGATTGGGGCAATATTGCTCAATCCCAGCCTTGGCATTGACACTGGAATCTACTGTGCCACCATATGGGAGGTCTCTGTAAATCAAATAGCTTTTCCAAGCTTAATATAAGAACACCCATCTCGATATCGACCGACTTATATTCTTTTGTGAAGTAGGTCAGACCAAAGTCTTTGTTTTTAAAAGGACTGAAAGAACAGTTGGATTTATTAGGGTAAAGAGATAGAAAGAAGTTCATGTACTCGGCAAAAGAATGGTGAATTTTAGGGCAAATGATATTACGAAGGCCGAAAGAAGTAAAAGCCAACCAAGTAGGAATGTATTTGACAAAAGTTGCCCCAAAATAATTATAAAGCCACATCTAGATGAGCTAAATAGGTCTGATAGAATGGTAAAAACCTTGGTGATAGCTTTAAATATACTCCAATATAAGTGGCCGAGTATGTATGGGGCAAGGGCAAGTTGATGTCCTTGGGCAAATGCCTCATTCAGATGAATGTATTCCTTTATTATATGAAGAATGCTCACTTAAAAAAAAAGTTGACAGATCACATCAGGAGAAAAGCCGTGTGCTCTTGATCATCAACTTTGTCCTAAGATTTGCATTAGATAGCCATGAAAGTGGAGTAGGCTTTGCTAGTCTTGTGTGGAAGGACGGAGGTATGTTTATCCTTTAGGGCAAAACCTATATAAACAGGTTCACCAAAAGGGAGAAGATGGGTGAAATCTCAAACATCTATGATGGTCAGACCCATGGGGGCCACATCCAAAATGGAAGGTGTTGGCCGATCGACTCTAAAAAGTTAAAGCTATCGTAGGAAGAAAAGCATTGGTTGGATATTCATGTAAGGAAAGACTGATACAATCATAGATACCGGATTATTGCCATGTGTCACTATGTTGTGCTTCCACAGGAGTATACTATTCTTCCTAACCATTCATTAGTTTTGGCCATGACCACGAAGCTTTGAAAGCGTTGATAGGATCTGGGAATAGATTGGATAAGCAAAACTTCATCAGGGCACCTTAGGAAATATGGCTCTATTTCTCGAAGTGTAACACCCCGAACTTTTCAATACTCGAGCATTAATAGTTCTCGAGTGTTACCATGAAATTTAACTTGGTATGTACATGCGTATGATACCAATCTAGCTATCCTAACCTTAAATCTATTCTCCAATATGAATCTTACTAATGGAAATAATCTTCATCCATAGATCAAGCCACCCGACCGTCCATTTTGAGACAGCACCATCCATTATGTGGTTTGATATATGTACATTCCCGTAATTGATTTGGTGAATAACTCTTTATTCATAATGATTCAGATATAAGTTCTTTTGTAAGAATGCTTAAAAATGTGCCTGTAACCATGTAGAACCACTAGATTTCCCAAAACTATTAGATCATCAATAATTACGAAAATGCTACTAACCTAGACCTGTGAATTCCATATCACAAGGTTCTCACGATCCATTTAAAGTGAAATTCCATACCATGCCTATATATTATAAATTAGCCATATATGTTGAATTTCAGTCATTAGATCATTGTAAAAGTGACCCAATTGACAAATCATCCCCTTAATCATTGATTTTGGTATCCATCGACTAAGAAAAGCTCGTAGGTAGTCATAGTAGGATATTTTCATTCATATGAATGACTTGGATTACCCATCATATAGACCAAGTGTGAAATAGGAAGACCCCACTTTGGTAGTCTTTTCCTTAGGCGCGAAGTTATCCTTATAAGGCTTACCAACTCTATATAAATTTGGATCTTTCGATCTAACCATTTCCTGCCGTCCATCGCAAATTAAATTTGGACCACACCTTGGCTTCATATGACTACAACATCATACAAAATTCACACCTCGATCGATGATCCTACACAATTGAACATTGAAGTCAATTCCTTTCTTTTGACACAAATGGTGAAATTTCAAATGTAAGCTTCTCCCACCATCGATCAACCACCAAATTTTTTCCAACCATTCACCTATCTTGACTACACATTTCTCCCAAGATTGGGCCCTGATCATTGAACATGGACCGTTAATTAAGATTAAGTCCGTTTTAGTGCCCCGCTAGGAGTACTTTCAAGATAAACCTTCGATGAACTCCATCTTTTGGCCCATGGCCTAACGTGACCCTATGAAACTGAGGAAGGGAGTGGATTTCCTGAGAAATCACCACAGTAGACCCCACTTGTCTCTCACAATTGAGCCAAAGGTTTTCAAAACTTTCGCACACTGTTACAACGTCCGGAGAAGGCGTGTGCGCGAGAAATCCTTCCACTGCAAATCCTCCACCTCAGATCTTCCACTAATCCAGACCGTCCAAACTCCACTCCAGGGAGTTCCGATATAACCTAAAAATCCAGACGGGATAGGAAGTCGTACACGCCGGGATCGTCGAGTCTTGCGAACTCGGGTTGCAATAGCCGAGCGAAAAATGCCACACGAAAGTTGGTGGAACCCAATGAAGAAAATGATCTGGACCTTCGATCTTAGCCTCTCCCAAGCTCCACTCAGTCCATCCGATCCATTTGGAAGAGGCAATATGGAGGAGCACGGGCTAGAGAATGATCTGCCATTAAAATAAGGATCATCTTCCCCATTACACGATGATCCTTCAAGAATCCTATCCATTCATCTAATGGCCCACTTAAATCAGAAATCTCCTCCTAAATGTTAGAAGAAATAAGATAAAATTTAAGGTCACAGATATTAATCAATACCTAAGCTAAGCAATGAAGCTTCTATACGTAAAAAAACTAGCGCAATGCAATGTTGCATTAGACCGGGACACACCCTTCTACAAGATTGCGTCTGAAAGCTTATAAAAAGGTCAGTACAAAAGGAGGGAGAAAGTCATCTAGCAGCTGCCTTCCAATGCCAAGAGAATTAGAGGGGAGAGAGAGAGAGAGAGAGAGAGAGAGAGAGAGAGAGAGAGAGCAACTATTGCGGACGGAGAACTCACTGCATGCTCAATCGATGACTCATTGAGTCACGAGTAACATTTAGATCCTATGTGTCGACCTCCTCAAAGGAAGTAAGGAAAAGGAGTGAAGAAAAAGGAAAGAAAAGGAAGAAGGAATCGTCAGAAGAGGAGGAAGTCCGAACAGTCGGCAAACGGAGTCTTGACTCATTGAGTCCATCAGATGAGTCAGAAATAAGTTGGGTGATTTAGGCTAGCCATCCTGGCAAGTAAGGCACAAATTTCCTTATTCTATTATACTACGTTTAAAAAAAAAAGAAAAAGAAATTCTCATTAAACTTTGAATTTTAAAGTAAGTATGTTGATTTATCAACGAGTTGAATTTAATCGACTCAAGGACGAAAAGGGTGCTAGATCACAAATATGTGGATTTAGAGGCTCCGCTAATCTTTACAATCCACTCTGAAGAAAAATAATCAATTAAAGAGAAACTAATCCAAATCTAACCCTAAATTCTATCTCCATATTAAACCATAATGCAAGGATCGGTCCAAACCATGTAACCCGTATAATACTACGGCCTAATCAGAAGAATCATGTTAATGGAGCTAGAGTTGGAGCGCGACGGTGCAAATCTAGTAACGTTAGAGTGTGATAAAGTTTAAAAGGTGAGGATTTTTCCTTTAAATTTTACGATAATTTGATTTGATTATCTTACTCTTACATGCTTCGAATTTTATTATTGTGAATAATCATCACCTTATGAATGTTTGTTACACAATTTAAATTATCATATTGTTACCTTGTCACATAAGTATAATGTTGGAAATCCCACTTCTAGCGTTTGGTATAATATCATGGACTTAATGCGTTTCAAGTAGCGGCCCTCTTGGTCGGTACGTAATCCCGTGAGTTGGATAGTGGTGCACAATCGATGTAAGTAAATCGTCATGAGTGTTACATCACTTCTTGAGATTGGATGTCACAAATTGTTGATCCATGAACACATCGTGTCACATAAATCTTCCAATCGTGTTGTTATGTTACCTTGAGATGTTCATATAAATCCACGTTAACGTTGGACACACCAATGAATCTACGTAGTATGGGATGCGGGGCGAGCAAAATATCTTTAAACTACGTTCTACATTGTAATCATGATCACTGAGTGTGATGGATCACATATACTTTGTCACACCCCGAACTCGAAAACCGGGCTCACAAAATTCTCGACCGCCAAATCCGGCGCCGACAGCCTCCGTAGAACCCCATTCTCGGTTCCCGGCACCCATTCACCAAGTTCCGATCCTGGGATACTATAAGGAGGATTTATAATCATCAGTCTAATTCATAATGACCATAACCAAAAGCATAACCCACAAACAATAACTACAAGAACACCACCACAAAATCCACTATAATAAAAAAAACTTTTATGTACAATACGTCTGAAAGGGGAAAAATACAAGATAGTGCAAAAGATAGAAACTCCAAAGCTCATCTGCACGCTCCAACAACGGCGAGACTATAGCTGCGACTGCGTCCTGGCGTCACCTGCACGCATCAATCGTGTATAAGCTTATAGAAAGCTTAGAGGGTGGTGTAAGTATGTGCGCAATATAAGCGTGCTCAAAATGCAAGGTCAGAGTAATGCGGAATCATGAGAATGAGCACATGAATACAATCAGCCGTACCAAGGCTATGCAGTGCAAGATATGAATGCTATCGGTCATAACACAGCCATGCGATGCGAGATGCAACTCAAGCATGCCAAATCTCATCATATATCAGTACAGTTCTCATTCTGGATAATCACCGGGGTTCAATACACTCCAAATGGCACTGTCGCTCTCCTAGCCACACAGTCCAAGTGAGCGTAAGAAACCTCACTATCCGCCTGGCCAATAGTCTGTCAATACCTATCCGGCACGTTGATAGTGGACCCATTCACGAGCTGGTCAAACTCAGCCTAGTATTGCCTCCTACCCTCGGGCGAGTAAGGCCACACTCCTTTCCAACCGACCACGACACAGTGGGAGACACGGCCTCCTGGTATTCGGCCCTCATGCGCTCATATATCCACTCGGTTTCGACGTTGGAGTCATCCTCTGGTACCGTCGGGTTTAGGAATTTTCACCCAGGGACATCTATGGCGCCCATATGCTAGAACCAAATATTTTCGGTATCGAATCCTGCCATCCACGATGTGTCTGTGGAGGCTATGGCCCTGATGTGGCTAGGGCATACAGTAACTACAATCACACAAATGCAAGTGCATGAATCACACTATCAGTCATGCAAGCAGTCCTGCGTGTACCATGCACTTATATGAGCCAACTCTGCCTATCAGGGAGCCCATAAACAGTCTGCCCGAAGGCATATGCTATGATCGGTCACTCCTCACATCAGGCATACATATGATGCGAATGATCATGAATCATGGATCTATACTAAACATATATAAAGAGATGGGCTCTGTGCATAACGGAGATGGGCTTAGACGGCCTACTTACCACAAGTATGGGCCTATCAGTGGGCCTTAGGGAGAGTTATAATGCGGACATTTAACCAACATTACCCATTTAATGTGGACATCAAACCAGCATTGCTCCTTAGGCGTGGCCCGTTACAAAATCAACACATATACCATGGTGGAATTATACTACAAGCATGGGCCTATCGGTGGGCCTTATGTATAACCTATTGGGCCTTGACCTATAGGCCTCCAGTACATTAAATGGGCCCCATACATGGGTCTCGTATATACATATCAAGGTGGACCTCAATGACGGGCCACAATTGCATCAACATGGGCCTAGTCACATGGGCCTTGCATACATCACAGTGGGCCTCATCATATGGGCCCTAATACAAATCAAGGTGGGCCTCAACAAGGACCACCAATACATGAAGATGGGCCTCCACAATGGGCCTTAATTTATCTCCAAAACGGTTGGACAGTTGGATGAAACACATGCATCATGATGGAGCCCACACTAATGGAGGGTGTGGTTTACAATACATACATAAGTGGGTCCCATGTGGGGCCTACCATAATGTTTATTTCCCATCCAACCCATTGATAAGGTCAGTCAGACCGGGGCCCACAGTAGTGTTTATTTTCCAAGCAACCTGGGGCCCAACAAAATGTTTATTTTCCAACCAACTGTTCATAAGGTCATGTGGACCAGGGTAGGGCCCACTGTAATATTTATTTATCATCCAATCTATTCATAAAGTCACGTGGGCCTGGATAGGGCCCACTGTAATATTTATTTTCCGTCCAAAATGGGCCCACTGTAAGGTTTATTTTCCATACAACCTGTTGATAGGTCGTGTGGACCAGGGGCCCACTGAAATGTTTATTTTCCAAGCAACCTGGGGCCCAACAAAATGTTTATTTTCCAACCAACTGTTCATAAGGTCATGTGGACAAGGGTAGGGCCCACTATAATATTTATTTATCATCCAATCTTTTCATAAAGTACGTGGGCCTGGATAGGGCCCACTGTAATATTTATTTTCCATCCAAAATGGGCCCACTGTAAGGTTTATTTTCCATACAACCTATTGATAGGTCGTGTGGACCAAGGGCCCACTAAAATGTTTATTTGCGCCCAACCCGTTCACAGGGCCACGCAGTCAGGGAGGGGCCCACCGAAATGTTTGTTTTTCATCTAACCTGTTGATCAGGTCACGTGGGCAGGGAGCCCACCGTGACGTTTATTTGACGTCCAACCTATTTATAAGGCCACTTGGATGGGGGTGGATGTGGGGCTCACCGAAATGTGGTTCACAAATCCAGCCCACACATTATATGTGTGCCACCTGACTGACGGTCCAGACCGAATTTCAGCAACATCCAAAACTCAGGTAGGCCCCACCAAGTAATTTTATATGTTTTGGCATGTCTTCACATGATTTTAAATGGTATGGCCCACATGAGTTCCGTATAAGGCAGATTTTTGGGATGGACGGTTGGTCCGTGGGGACCCATCAAATGCACGGTTCTGATGGTCCAAACGCATCAAAGTGGGGCCCACAGCTGGGGCCATGAACCCCAGCCCGTCCGTCCGTCAGGTGGTCCAGCGCAGGCGCTGCCTGCGCCTGCTATCAGTGGCGGCAGCAGTTGCTACTATTGTTTTTTTCTTTTTTTTTTTGAAAATATCATTTTTCTGTGGTTTTCCACAAGCGGGGCCCACATCAGCAAGATCCACACCATTCATTGGCCCCTGTGGCTCGATACAAATCTATCGAGACCAATATTGAATAGTTTTCTGATGTACAGCAGCATCGGGATGTATTTCAATGGTAGGAAACTTGTTCGCTATGCTATGGCCCACCATAAGCTCAGATTGAGATCATTTTTCGGCTGAACGCCTAAAATGATCTGAGGAAGAGGATGGACGGCTTGGATTTGACTTATATATCAGGGTGGGGCTTACATAAGAGGCCCACCACTTCTTTCTCTCTCTTTTTTTAAGTACACACCCATGCCAGTTAACACTTCACCGTTGCCAACGTCCAGTGTCCAGGGACGCTGGACGACTTACATAATCACATCATTGTGGTGGGTCCCATGTGGACGTGGCCCACCAATATATATGCATATACATATAATATATATCTTATATTATATATATAAATACATATTATATTATATTATATATATATTATATAAAATATAACACACACATATATATATATACATATATATATAAAGATGCATTGGGCCCATCCAAACAGTGGATGGTGTGGATCATCACCTGTAATAGAGTGGGCCACACCGTCTGATGTAGATGGACGGGGTAGATGTAACACATATTGGTGGGATCCACACCATCACAACGAAAGAGAGAGAGAGAAATATACGGTGAGATAGAGAGGAGGGACCCCACCACTATGGGCCCTCCATTGATACAACACATACATCAAAATGGGTCCCACAACAAGTGGGCCCTAAAGATCAAGATTTCAATGGTGAATCACCCACCTTTAAGCCTCCTCCTTGCTCCCTTGGCTTCAAATGCTCCTTGCCTTTACCTTGGACGGTGGATGATGGGAGATTAATGGTATGGATGAGAGATGAGAGGGTGTAGATGAGAGATGAGAAGGTGGACCACACTTGGGAGGGAGAGGGAAGCTTGGACGTGTGAGGCTTGGGTTGCTTGGGAGATTTGAGAAATGAGAGAGAGAGAGAGAGAGAGAGAGAGATGATATGGATGGGTGAGGTGTGATGGGTGATGGGTTGGGTTGAAATTTTGTAAAAGTGGTATGGTTGAGTTTGAAATTTGGAAAAAGAGGAGTGGTGAGGTGGAAAGAGGGTGGACTTTTGAAAAAGGAGGGAATGGGTTGTAGTACTTGAGGTATGGGATGCATTTATGGTTGATTGATGGGACTAATTGCAGAGATTCCCTCAAAATCCGCAACGCGCGGTGTTTCTTCGGAATAAACGTAGATCGACATCTTCTAGCCTGGGTATCGGTTCAGTGCGCAAGTCACGGTGCTGGAACCGCGGTGACGACACGGTCGCTATGATACAAGTTTCGGATCGAGCCGACATCGGTGTGTGGGACCTGGCTTAGGATCGCTCGCAAACGTCGAATACGGTGCGAAGGTTGCCGAAATTTGACCGAAGGACCACGAAAGCTGATGGAATAGTATGGACTAGGACACGGGTCTTACATACTTTGTGGAGAATAAGACGTATCGGGATACTTCTGTTATTCTTATAAATCACTTGAATCATTGTAAACTTTAAAGGATAACCACCATTATGAGTAGGGCATTGACCCTCTCCAACCATACAGACATTTGTTGAGACTCAAATATTGTATATTTTTTCCCATTTATATCTTGGTTTTATAAACATGATAAGGCTTAATGGTATATTTTATACATGTTTGTGTTGCAAGGTGAGTTTAAGACTTGGATTGAAAAGAATGCTAAAAGCATGGTTTAATACTCAAGATCACCAAGCCAAAGGTTGGATCTTAGAAGACTAACAATGAAGAAATCACATGTCAAAGATCCAAGAAAACTAAGTGAGAAATTAAGAGAATTGAAGACTTGAAGTGAAGAAAAGGAACCCTAAAAATCTACCTGCTTCGACTAGTCTAAGACCCCCTTCAACCAGTTTAAGCTTTGCCTCGACTAGTCGAAGAAACTTCGACTCGAACTCCAACAACATGGACTTTTAAATTCGCGCAACCCTCAACCAGTTGAAGGTGACCCTCGACCAATCGAAGGTTGTCCTCGACTAGTCAAGGGTTACGCAGATGTTGCGCGGACTGCATAAATTTGAGGCGGTTTTCAAATATTTCCAAGAGGGTGTAAAAGTTGGAGTTGTACAACTATAAATAGGAGTCCCTAGGATGTTCCTAGGCATCTTCTAAGGTTTAAGGAGTGGAGCAAAAGCATTGAGAACCACCGCCAAGAGTCTTTTTTTTCTTCCTTAGTTTGTTTTTATACTTTTCTTAAGAGATTTTAGTTCAATCATGTCTATGGTTGGCTAAACCTCTCAACTAGGGCTAAGAGGTGAAGCTTGTAGCATGATTGAGATGTTTTCTTTGCTTTGATTCATGTTTTTATTGAACCTTATGGATTCTAGTTCTTTATTAAGGAATATTTTTAGTTTTTAATGGTTTATTGTGATAAATTGCAATAGATCTGCAATTGCTTTGAATATTTTCTTTTCCTGATTTAAGATTGTGAAATTAGTAAGACTCGTTGTTCACCATTGTCCCTTGGGCATGGTAGGGTGATGGAATCCTTCCTAATCTTCACAATTCTCCTATGATTGGTTGTAGGATTGTTATATCCTGTTGTTTGCCATTATCTCCTGGGCATGGTAGGATGATGGAATTACTTCTAATCCTCACAACTCTCATCCGTTGAGATTAGGTGCATGAGAAGTTCAGAGATTTAATTATCTCTCTATTCCAATTGGATAGGATAGTACTCCAAATCCAGTTGGATTTCTTGAATCAAGCAAGGTAACATCCCGAGAAGCTACAAGTGGATCCTTGGCACCCTAGTTCCTTTTAATTGATACTTTTCACCTTAATCACAATTATTCACTTTATTTTAGATTTCTTTTATCTTAGTTTTAATTCTAGTTAAATTCAGAAGTGTACAAGCTTAGTCCATGTAGATTCGACCTCGGTCTCATCGAGATTATTACTACATCGCGACCCTATACTTGGGGTTGTGAACAAGTTTTTGGCACCATTGCCGGGGACTAACGGTTGTGTTTTTCTTACATTAAATAGTTTTGGAATTAGGTTAAGATTAGAGTTTATTTACTTTCTATTTTTAGGTTAGGTTTTTTCTGAATTATTTTTAGAAGCTAACTTATCTTTCTATTTCTAGGTTAGGAACTTTCCTAATTTATTTAGAAACTAACTTGTTTTTCTGTTTTATAGGATTTTAATATAGAAACTTCTAATTTTGTAACTTTTTTATAATTTTCTCTCTTCCTTTTTATAGATTTCTAATTGCTTTAGTTCTCGTTCTCTTTTAAGTTTAAGTTAGATTAGTTACTTAAGGGCTAAGAGTGTTTTATGCCCAAGTGGGTCCGTGATAACACTCGACGTCTCTTGAGTGAAGGAGGATTAGTTGAGGGGTTATCTATCTATCATAAGATTAGACACTACCAAAGATCCTCAGAGTTAACTAAAGTTATGGCTGCCAATTAACTGGCCAATCAATCTCTAAATCCACCTCAACCTAAGGTTGAAGAAATCTAGGATGAAAATGAGGTGCATAAGTACCCCCGCCTTATACTTTACGAGATTATTTACAACCAGCAGGGGTGAGCACACCTTCCTTTATGGTTTTTCCAGAAAACACATGAAACATGAATATCAAGCCAGGTGTGATCCAACTCCTTCCAAAATTCTATGGACTTGAATATGAAAATCCATATTTACACTTGAAAGAGTTTGATGAGATCATAATCACTTTATACTTTCCTAATATGACTGAGGATACAATCAGGATGAAACTCTTTACCCTTTCTTTGAAAGAAAAAGCTAAGACGTGGTTACATTCACTACGTCCATGATCTATTGGTAGATGGAATGACATGACAAGGGAGTTCATAAAGAAATTCTTTCCATACCATAAAATGAACACCCTCAGAAAGTCAATCATGAACTTCGCCCAAAAGGAAGATAAAACATTCTTCCAATGTTGGGAGTAGTTCAAAGATCTTGTCAGTTCATGCCCACAACACAGTTTTGAAACATGGTGCATTCTAAACTTCTTCTATGATGGATTAACATCTTCCATGCACTAATTGGTCGAGACAATGTGCAATGGAGAATTTATGAACAAAAATGTCGATGATGTGTTGGATTATTTTGACAGACTTGCTAAAAACGCACAATCATGGGACATCTCCCCAAAACCTAGCACCATTTCTAAGCTTACTCAATCAAAGGAGAGGGGCGGAATATATCTTCTAAAAGAGGAAGACGATATAAATGATAAAGTGGCTAATCTCATAAGGAAACTCGAGGCCATGGAACTTAAAAAGGATAAAGCTAAGGAAACAGTTTGCGGTATTTGTGCTTGCAATATTCATACAACTGAAAATTGTCCGACAATACCTGCTTTTCAAGAAATTCTGAATGAGCAATCGAATGCCATAAACAATTACCAGAGGCCTTTCAAAGGACCCACCTCTAATACTTACAATCCTAGTTTCATCCAAACTTCAGCTGGAGGAATGGACAAACTGCTACTCCTCAAGGATTCCCTAATCAAATTCTAAATCAAGGGAAACCTTAAGAGGATCCGGTCGTAAAGCATCTTTAAAGTCAAGAGCTTTTCAATCAAGGTATGTTACAAGCCTTTCAAGACCTTACAAAGGCTATACAAGGGCTTGAGACAAAAACCGTGATTGGGGAAAAAGAAAGCCTTCTGGCTCAACCTTTTTCCAATCCAAAATAGCAATATGAGGTCAGTGACCCAAGCTCTTCAAATCAAATAGAGTAAGCTAAATCTATCACCACTCTTAGGAGTGGGAAGACCATTGATAAAATCATTCCAGTTAGGGTTGAAAAGCCTAAGGACTTAGAAGAAGACAATAATGATAGATCTAGCACTACTCCACAAGATTTAGAACTGGAACCTTAAGACAAGCCGATTGCTCCATTTCCCCAACGTTTGATTACGCCAAAACCTCTCTCTAATTCTCAGGACATTCTAGAAGTACTGAAATAAGTGAAGGTAAACATGCCTCTACTGGATGCCATTAAACAAATACTTTCATATGCCAAAGTTTCTGAAAGACTTATGTATGACCAAAAGACAGCAAAATATTTAAAAGAAAATCTTCTTAACAGAAAAGTGAGTGTCATCCTAAAGCAAGATGTGCCACAAAAGTACAAAGATCTTGGTAGCCCAACCATCACTTGTGTAATTGGGAATTACCGGCTTGAACACGCATTTCTTGACTTAAGATTGAGCATAAATCTGATCCCATACTCAATCTACGAACAACTAGGTATAGGTGAATTAAAACCCACCCGGACCACATTATAACTTACATATCGCTCAACTCGTGTACTAAGTTGGATAATTGAAGATGTGTTGGTCCAGGTTGACAAATTCTACTACCGAGTAGATTTTATCGTCCTGGATACCCAACCCATCGTGGACATGCGCACTCAAATTCTAGTCATTCTTGGTCGCCCATTCCTTGCCACATCAAATGTGATCATAAATTGTAGGAATAGAATCATGAATTTGGTTTTTTAGGAATATTACATTGGAGCTCAATATCTTTTTCAATATGAGCAAACAGACAGAGGATGATGACGATGCCCACGATATTAACTTGATTGATTCTTTAGTGGAAGATAGAACACTTCTGACCTTATCTTCTGACCCTCTAGAGACGTGCCTGGCCCACTCCCATGATTTAGATGATGATATGATTAGGGACATGGGAACCATGGTAGATGCCATGACGGTACTTGAAGTTAACCGGTGGAGGCCACAAATTGAAGAATTATTCCAAACCGATGTAGTGCCTCTACCGTCTAACCTCAAGGCACCAAAGCTTGACTTAAAACCCTTACCCTCTGATTTGAAATATGTCTATTTAGGTCAAGATGAGACATACCCTGTGGCGATTTCTTCCCACTTTGAGCAAGAATAAGAGAGTATGCTTATCTATACTCTCATTGAGTATAAAGGAGCACTAGGATGGTCGATTGTGGACCTCAAGGGAACTGACTGTTTCAATAAGAAACAAAATGCATTTGGTTTGGGGAATTATCTTATTCAATCATAACAAAGAGAAAATTGAAAGAGAACATTCATCATATTTATTCATTTTGAGTTCATGTACATCCTCTGATTTCCCTTGATTCTAAGATAGATTATCCAGAATACAAGAATTGAAAGAGTTTGAATATCAAATATAGATATCAAATCTGGCAGCATTTTACCTTGTGATTTAGTCATCTCATTGAGAGGAATATTTATGTGGATATGATCATCATAAATCTCTTTCTTGAGCTCATAGTCTAGTGGGGAAGAAAGATCAAATTCCATCTGAACATTTTGGCAGCATTCTCCCTTTGGTTTATTGTCGCGCAACACCATGCTGTTGCACGGACCGGCACAAAGCCTTCTTCCTCTGTCTTCTTTCTCCTCTCGATGTCTTTAAATTCTTCTTTTTCCTGGAGCTCTGACCTTCTTCATAATCTTCATTGTGTGTAAATGAGAGGGGAAGTGGGGTATTTATAAGCCTCCACACATGCAAACCCTTGATCTTCGTGCTGTGGGGCTCACCTTTCATCAGATCCCAACTTTTCAACTCATTCTAACCAAACTGGCATTGAGCAGGAGTGTGCAATCAACAATGATGTTTGCACGGACCCACGCAATTATTATCCTTTGCGCGGATTGGCACAACACAATGGAATTTGGGGGTTTGTGCGGACCAGCGCAATTAGTGTTGTTTGCACAGGTCGGCACAACACAATGGAATGAGGGGGTTTGTGCGGACCCATGCAATCAGTGTGGTTTGCGCAGGTTGGCACAAAGCCATGGACCCCTTCTTTCTTTTTCTTTTTCTTTTTCATGTTCCTTTCTTCCATAGTTTCCTTTCTCTTTTATTCTTCTTTCTTCTTTCTTCCTTGTCTCTGATATCTTCTCATCTCTCAAAATCCCTTCTTTATCATTTGTAGTTTTCAACAACGCATGATGGAAACTTCGTATATTTTTGTGCACCAACAGATGCCCCCTCGATCCTTCTTTGATTGATTTATGAAATCAAAAGGAGGATCGATCTTCTTCTGCACAAAAATCCTTTCCCAGTAAAAGACCCTTTATGAACGTAGAGCTGATTACTTATCCGAGAAGGATCGCTTGAACGGAGAACTTGAATAGTCGAACTCAAACAGGAGCCTGATGAAATGTGCTTAGACAGAGAATCATGCTCAAACAGATTGCTATTAAACGAATCACGATCGAAGGAATTAAGCTCAAATGATTTACGGTTGAAGAATGACTGGATGATCGGGCGCGGATGAAAGACTGAAAGGTGTGAACGAAAAACTGAATGTCCACGATCGAATGGAAGACTGAATGATCACACTCAAATGGAAGACTGAATGATCGCACTCAGAAGCACCAAGTGAATGCCTCAATAGAGAGAATAATGGTGGCAATGAAAGCACTCTATTTTCATAGCAGTCCATTAAATCGAACGTCTTTCTATGAATATGGCCACAATTGCATCCACCACAGTTTTAACTCCCCTTGTTTGTGCAATTCTTTTCTTTCCATCAAAACTTGCCATCGTAACAGCTATAATGACCTCATCTTTAAGTAACTTGATCAAAGAATTGTCCTTCAATGCTCCTGCTGCAATGATCTCTTCGATCAACTCTGGCAACTCTTTCTTTGAACTCCATGGCTAATGAATTGTTCTTTAATGCTGCTCCTACTGCAACAATCTTTTCGATCAACTCATTTATTCATAGTCTGCATAATCCAAGTTTTCGAATGGTAATCTTTCCTGCCAAATTAACTAGAATTACTATCTCAAGATATCATAATTTTTCAATTTAGTTTCATGAAGTATTGATAATTTTGAAATATATAAAAAGCTTTTAGAATGATTGTAATATTTTTAATATGATAATGATTTAGTCATTTCATCTTTGTGCTTGTCAACATGTTTTGCATTGCATTTATTGCATCCTTTGCTCATTATATCGTGTTTTCGGAGATGTCATTTCCAGCTCCAAAGGTTCAACCCTCGAGTCTTTTCTAGTTTGTGCTCCTTGGTTATTTATGCATTTTAAAAGAGCCTATTCAAATCCTCATCAGCTTTCACTCCTACATTATCAACATATAACTGGGCATTGATATGAAAGCAACTTTTGGACATTCATACTGGATCACACTTCATAATTCCCGGCTATAATTCTCTAATTCATATTAGAAAGACCAAGGCATGGATTACTTTAAAGAAATATATCATGCCCCCTCTCCAGGCCAACTTTGCATAAGGATTTCTTCAGAAGATAATATTTACGAATTGAAGCCTGTTGATACTCTTGAATGATGGATAGCATTTGGTGTTCCTTTGAAAAATCCAAAAATCTGAATTTTTAGATCATCCAGAAAAGAATGATAATTCTTCATATCTTCATCTTCCACCTTTGCAGATTTTATGAGATAAACTTCCTTCGTTGTTAGGAAGGCAAGAGACTGAAAGGCATCATTATTCTCTTCGGAAGAATAAGCATACTATAATTAAAGACTCATAGTCGATCTTGAAGAATTTAACTTTAAAGTAGTGTAGTAAACATTTCGGAAGTATTTGCCAATGTAATTTACACCTATTTCAAGAAAGATACATTTCTATATATTTTCCTAATCGGTATCTAAGATTTTCTTGATTATTATCATCAAGTCAGGCAATTGCACATTTGAACATATTTTAAGTAAAACAGGCGAGCATATGTATTCACAATATCAATGTGTCTACCGCATTATAATGTTATGCATAATTTAAGCTCTCGAATGATAAAGCTAGTATACTTTAACTGAGCATACCTTGACTAGACATGACTGGACTTGACTTGACTAGACTTGACTTAACTGGACTTGACTTAATTGGACTTGGCTTAACTGGACTTAACTGAACTTGACACTTGCACACACATTTTAAGCTCATGAGTAGTGGAGCAAGCACAGTTTCTTAGACTCATGTTAGAGTCGAGTGTTACACGAATGGTCGTTGTAACTCTCATTAGTTCGCTGGACTTATCGCGGTCGGGGAGTTTACAAACTGCGATCCATCAGATGGGCCCAGTGAAGCTACCGGTGCAATGAACTCGGTGAGATTTTTGTACAGGGTTATCCACAGTAACTCTCTAGAGTTCTCGGGATGCGCAAGGCTACCTTAGGGTACCAAATCCAAGGCCGCCAGTTCGTCAATGAGTAGGCTAAAAATCCTTCCTCATGATTTACTATTGAAATCAAACCAGGGATCTGGGGGTCTTATGCATGGTTGGCCTATCTATAGACAAAGCCAAAGTGCGCACACTGCAACTTGCTTTTTGATCGCCTACAAGGTTGGACCTATTCACGGGAGGGTATTTTCTTCCTTCCCTGTGACACTGTCGGAAGCTATATAGATGACATTGGTCTTATGCGTGACTAGCCGTTGTGGACTTCTTGGCCGTTTAGGGCTTTTAGTCACTGGCTCCATCCGCTACCCGTATGAGTATGCATGTGATGGCCTATATGGGCTTTTTAGGGCCACTGGCTTCTCACTGCTGCCAGAATAATATATATATATATATATATATATATATATATATATATATATATATATATATATATATATATATTGCCGATGATGGTAGGTCTTACGCATAGTTGGCCGTATGGGCTTGGCTATGCTGTCGTAAATGGTAAATCACCATTGCCGTCGTGGTATTTATATATGGTTGACCGTATAAGCTTCATTGAAGATAACAAATTGATAATTAACATGTTGTCCTTGCTGCTGCTGATGATATTATAAAATTTGGTTAGAATGGAGTATTAGCTTGGCAATAATATCAATTTCAATAAACTTCGATAATAGAATAATCTTCGAGTCAGCGATATGGCGATGGTAGTGGTACTTTTTGTTAATCTAACAATAACCATCAACGCTTAACGATAATATTTTCGAACTTGATATGCTTGGAAATCTGCTTTTTTATTCATTCATGTTCAGGGACGAATACAAGGCTTCGTCTTTTGAAACCATTTCATCTCTTTCTACTTGTCATGCCCCTTTTGATTAGGAAGCATTGTACCTATAATCTTCATAATCAAAATTATGATGATCTTTAGAGGCAACATATCTTGATACAGTGAATTTTAACAAATATATTAATGCCTTATCATTGTGCACAGACTATCCGAGAATAGAATTATCCCCAATTTCACGAATACTTATATTCTTGCATCTCGATTATGAAGATATGAAAAATCGCTTCAATCAAGCTTGTGTGCTCTTATCTCATCTCTTACATCATATGCTTTCCTTATGATTATTTCACCATTATCAATCATTTTTTGTAATATACTCTTTAGTTTGAAGCAATTCTTAGTTCGATGTCCGAGGAGATAATGATAATAACAATAGTCACTTTCATTTACTTTCTTCATCTCCTTTAGATGTTTTGGCCATGACAACTTGATCTTCTCTACTGCCAACAATTTATTTAACATAGGAAGTATATCATCTTCTTCGAATGATTACCCCCTGTAATCCTCTGACTGTCCGAATTCTCTATTTATTTTCTTGAATATATATTTAGTCGTGTCCCTTCTGCCAAATTTCCTTTGTTCATCTTGTTGATTCTTCGTCTTTCCTTCTTTTTACGTGATACTGATTGAAGTTCTTTTAAGATTTTGAAATATCTCACTTTTATAAGACTTTATTTTTGCGGTGATCTCTTCTATATTGCCCGCCTTTTCTATTAGGTCCTGAAAGGTACATATATTCAAACCAATAAGACTCAATGAAATATTTGGTTTTATGCTTTCTATGCATAGCTTGATTCGTTCTCTTTTTTCTTTCACCAATCATAAACTTGATGCCCTCAGAGTTCTCCATCAACTTATGAATTCTTTAACCGGTTCATTTTCTCTTTGGCTAATAAAAACTAAGCCATTACTAGTTATTTAGAAAATGATCCAACAAATTGTGAATTATAACAAGAGTTTTTTATGGAACCTATCACAGCTGGCCATTCTCTTGCCGCAACGGTCTTCCCTTTATCTTTCTAGCTTTTCAAAAGATCTCTTGCAAATGTTGTGTAACGCCTCAAAAATTGGCACCCGAGTACTTAGACTCCGGTCCCGAGTTTCCAGGTGTTAACTTAATAAAATGCAAATGTGTCTTCATTCTAATTCACATTAAGTCTGCACACGAATAATCAGAGTTGCGCAATTCAACTTAGCGGAACCAAAACGAGGCAAAGATAACAAAAGATTCAAAAATATAGGGCTAAGAGTCAAAAATACAATTCCAGTAGTGATGATCGCCCAAAATGAGGATTATACAAGTCACAATATACATACCCAAGATTATTAAATTATAAAGCTTTCAGTTTATGCCCAATTCTCCAAAACATAACGGCATTGGCCCAACCCGATATAAGCCTACCGATCTGAGGTTTCACTAGTACCTGCATCAATGATACGCCTGGCTGGTGTTTTAAAATACCGTCTCAGGTGGGAGTGAGTAACTAACTCAGTGGTTTCATTAGTTCTAAGTTACACATGTTATCAACACAATCAGCGCAATTAATGATAAATAAGAAACAAACAATTCCTAAATACTCTTATTAAATTTGTATATGAAGATATGACATGATGCATGCCCTTTCCAAACAACACTCTCTCATATGCGACTCCAACTACCTGTTTCGCAAATGACAACACTTCCTCATCACGTGACAACCACGCCTATTCACCACATTCTAAACTAATGCAATGCAGTGAATGATCATGTTAGCCGAGTAATTATTAAGTTTAATTCATCCAGCATATTGGCAAAGCTACGATACTGATGTTATATCACGAGTCCCTATTCAGATCACGTGGCTCGTTGCTGGACGTAGTGGCTCCTTACCAGTGTCCCTTGATTCAAATTTAGGTATTACTTGTTTATATCACAAATCAATAATTTCGAAGATATGGTACGATACCTAAATGTATAAGTATTAACCCGGTATGGATTGTCACCCAAACCAAATATGATCACTCAGTTCCGAGGTGCAAGTTTGTCACATAAAATAAAAAAATACATAAAGGAAAGTGGCTCGTCACACAATTCCATTCACGCTCGGGTCATTCGAACGGTGTTCTAACATGCAAACATCAGCCGAGTAATTTGATGGGGGACATTCGAACAATGGTCTATCACCTCCATCAGTGCTCACTGGTCACTATGGGGAGGCTTGTCACCCCATCATAGGTCGACAGCTCGGACATAGTATCCCATACCACCATGCCCGGCTCATGAGTCTGAGTTGCTCACTGGTCACTACGAGGAGGCTCGTCACCCCAGCGTAGGCCGACAGCTCGGACACGGTGTTATATACCACTATGCCCGGCTCATGAGTCTTAAGAGGATTGTATCACACTAACAGTTATAAATGGACCATCCATTGGGAACGTGGTATCCTGAATTCAATTTAAACGTGTCATACATTGTGAACATACATGATCAGTCGGCTAGTGAACTAATTTGATTGACCTGGGAGAACCCCAACACAACTAGCATTGGGTGCAAGTAACCCATGTAGTCCAGCTACTATCGGTCATCCGTGTTCAACCCGGGTCAATCGAACAAGCCTAAGTTGGCCGCCTTAACTTGGGTCACTCCTTTAGTTCGGGCGGTTAGCTAACTGACCAAACATCATAGAAATCCTAAGTATCACTACGGACTAAACATTACATCACACAATTATAGCATGGGTTCTACTACACAATCACTCAAGCATTTCATCAAACATATGAGCATCAATAGAAGCAACACACCTACTTAGGTATTTTATCGAACATGTAAGCATCAATGGAACAACACATCTACTTAGGCATTTCATCAAACATGTGGGCATCAACAAAATAACACATTCAATTGGGCATTTAATCAAGCATATGAGCATCTATAAAAAAACACATTCAATCACTTAGACCTTTTATCAAATACGTAAGCATCCATAAGTAACCAATAACATATATTATAGAAAAAAATCAAAATGTCAACATATTAGCATGCACAAATTCATCTACAAGCATTTAATCATTAACCGAGACCCTCAAGGGTCGATAAATGATAAAGAGATAATGGTCCGCACCTTAAGAAGGAATATCTGATTTTGAGCTCTTAGGGTTATGGATTTAGGAAAAATCACAAATTCCTATATAAACACCAAGAATTACATGAGATTTATGCAATTCATTTTAGAAAAATGTAGGTTAGGAAGTAGGATTTGTTTCTTACCTCCTAATCGCAAGTAGGGTGGATTCGGTGGAGGAAAATGATCGAGGTTAAGGCCTGAGTTGGAGGAAACCGATGAAAGGAAGCACTAAAGCCTCCCCCCACTCCTACTCTCTCTTCTTCTCTTCTTCTTTGTCTTCCTCTTTCTCTCTTTCTCTCATTTGAAAAATATAAATTCGTATGGGGAGAGGGGGTGCCCAAATGAAGCCCTTATATAGTGCCAAATTTGGTGTAAATATCCTTAAGGGCTGGGTTTTACTATATTGGCCCTTTGGGAGGGTTCTTCTTCCTCTAGGGCCCATTATGGGGTGTACATGCCGATATATACCATAAGATATTTAACCCTAGTGATGATCTACATATGGATATGATCGACCCGCCATTTGGATGCGCTGATCGACAGATATGATTAGAAGTCCGTTCAACGGTCACTGATAGTCGATTAGGGCCGCGGCTATATGAATATGAGCAGGGAAATATCCTTAACTCGTGCCTCGAGTTTGGTTGCGATCTAAAGATTGGAAAGCTACAACTTCACGAAAGAGTGGAAAGTCTATTTCACTTAAGTTTCAAGCTTTAACCTAGGGTATTTGCGCATTTCAAGCACTCGGCCTCTGGCCCAAGTTGCGCAGTTCTGGGTACATCTTTATTCTCCACTCACAATGGACGTTAAGCCCCGCGAGATGGACATTATTCTATAATTTCAAGTTTAGTGGGCCACTAATGAGCAGTCTAGAGTTTATTTGGATAATCAAGGCATTTATGAAATAAATTAGGTATCAAGATTTCTCGTGCACAATCATAAGGGTTTACATTAGCTAAGTTCATAATGTGGCCTATTTATAATTAGTGAAAATGGTGATTAGGTCTTAATAACCCTAAACCGTCGGTTTTTAAGCTAAAGGAGTAACTGGATTGATTTGGTTTGTTAATTAAGATCTGACCCCTACTTGTCTCGACTTTGGGTAGATCTTTAATCTAGTTGTAGTAGTCTTAACTAGTTAGTGATAGGTCGGCTAGATTTGAGCCCTGTGTGAATAAATCACGAGGCTAAGCTTGATGTTTAAGTGATCGGCTGGATTCGTTGGCTTCCTACGATTGATTAATCAGATTGGTGTGGTTCTTTATTGGTACCACTCACGTATAGGCTAACATCAAGTGTTAATGGTCAGTAAGTGGTAATATAAGTTAATTAAAATAAAAAAATTTAAGGGTTTTTGGAAATCCAAAATAACGAAAATGCAGGACGTTACATGTTGTGTTCACAGTTACTTTCTTATCTTGCTTCTCATTCTTTTTCATTATTATCTCACATTGTTTTATCATCCTTTGCAACATGTCCTTAAGTGTAAAACAATTGTCTGTCGGGTGTCCCACATAACGATGATAACGGCAATATCTCTTATCTTTAGTCATTTCGACTTCTTCTGGATGCCTGGGTTGTGGTAATTGAATGGTCCCGACAACCAACAATTGTTCCATCATTGGTATAACATCTTCCTTTTCGAAATCATATTCTCTATGATAGTCGTACGATCGAGTCCGCTTATCATTTACTTAACTCTTATACTGATCTGAATCCTCTCTTCCTTGTTTCTCTCTTATTATAAAAAGTATTCTTTTTCTTTTCTTGATCCACAATATTCACCATTGATCTATTCGATCCTCTTTTTTTGGTTCTGATCTAAAATGCCGGCATTTTCCAATCCATCAGTTCCACTACATGCGCTTTTGTTGCAAGATCTCGAAAAGTCTTTATATTAGCATTTATGAGCTCGAAAGAAATTCCCGATTCCATAAAATTTAAACACATGTTTACTTGTTCTTTCTCTTCTAGCAACTGTCTGCATGAATGTAATGTCTTGGAAAAAAATTCATACAAAGGCCTGAGTACCACCTCAGACAGAAATACCTAAGGACCGTATTGTGTCATAATTTAGACAGAAATTAATTAAGTACTAAACTAAATAATCAGTGGATTTAGCTTGGGCCACCATTTTCACAAACATGAAGGCCTAAAACCATTAATACCACTGACTCAACACGACATAAAGACTTAGGAAAAATTCTAAGAGCCTATCGCTCTCGGGAGTACATTGAAACCCCGTATCGGACCTAGACCGTACGTCGAGAGTCTGATAACTGCGAAACTATAGGGTTATGTCCGTCTTACTAGGCTTGACAACCATCATAGAAATCAAGCCCAGATGGTGTCTAGAAACACACAACTTAAGCCCTGAATGAAGTGTGTGAGAAATGTGATTATCTTTAGAAAATGTATTGAAACTTAAGTGAATTGGGTCATTCGCTCACACGCGAAATAGAGGATTTCGGACCGTCAGTTTTTTACCAAACTTCACCCATGGAAGAGGGACATTTTTTCGCACATATTCGTATAATTGTGGCCCCGATCGAGTAAGTATGACCGTTGATCTGACACAGGTCCTCCACGATTGATCTGCTTATCCGATCGCACCAAAACCACATCCTAGAATAGATCCACTTCAGGTAACTTACTCTATGATGTAGGTGAGTAGTAGGCCTCCCTGTGAGCCCTGTTTGTTAAAAACAGCTGCCCAAAGGGTATAACCCATGTATATAGTACCCTTGGGGCCATTTGCATCACTTCTGAGCTTATAAATAGCCCTTATATCACCCCACTCCTCTCATATACGAATTTCCCCAAAACCCTAAGGGAGAGAGAGAGAGAGAGAGAGAGAGAGAGAGAGAGAAAAGAAGAGAAAAGAGGAAAGAGAGAAGAAGGATTTTTGGTGATTGATGCTGTGATTCTCTCCCACTACTCCATGCACTGAATCACCTTCCTATTACGCTACACACTCAATTTTGGCTACAATTTTGGGTAAGAAACTAGCTAAACTAGCTAACCATATGCATTATTTAGGTGCCCGGCGTTCTATTTTTCAGAACGTAGAATTCAAACTGAGTCAAATCGAGTATTCTGACGAAAGGCGCGGACTATAAACGTTTAGGTTATGGTTGTCAATGCTTTCAATGTCAGTTAATGATTTATGTCTGACTTGATTGCTGTCATATTGTCTTAGATACACCATTTTCGATATTGTATACATGTATGAACTATGTTGAACGAAAGATGCATCTCATGTGTTTGTTGAAATGTTTGAATGAACATGTAAACATGATTTATGATTGCCATGACTACTAATCTAGGATTCATCGTTATTATATGCACGCTGACCTCTCTGTGTAAGGATCTGCTAGAATATATGTTGTAACTAACCTAGTCTACGTATTTGGTGAAGTGTAGTCTAAGTGTTTGATGAATTATCTGAATGAGAAATTGTTAATGATTTGTATGTATTACGAGTGTTAAGATAGGATTCTTTCTTGCCTTATACATATGTGTAGTTTCTTTCATGAAATCATATTCACCTTTAATCAAATGATTGATAAAATGCTAGTATTTGGTAACATGATCAAGGTATTTAATGAAATGCTCAAATGAGGATTTCACTTGGATTGTTTGTTAAATGCTAAATTGATTATTACATGTATTTAATTGTTGCATCTGAGTAATAATGGGGCTACAACCTAGCCCAGGCAATTGGTAACAGTTCCTGTTCGGGTGACCGAATTGGTCTCGCTACATTGGGTATACTTGATGAATCCGGGTCGCACGACGATTGTCGATAGTGGTTAGGCCACAAGGGGTGCTTATGCACTCTGTGTCGATTAAGTCAGCGTGTGCCCGTACCAATCAAACTTGCCTAGCAAACCGATCGGCCTATGGTGTGTTTACCATGTATAGACACTATTGCTTGAATCTAAGGTACCCCTCTCCGATGTAAAGGCCCACTTTAACCATGGTACCACGATCCGCTAAAACTCATGAGTCGGGCATGGTGGTATGGGACACCGTGTTCGAGCTATCGGCTTGCGCTGGGGTGACGAGCCTCCCCATAATGACCAGTGAGCAACTCAGACTCATGAGCTGGGCATGGTGGTATGGGACACCATGTTCGAGCTGTCGGCCTACGCCGAGGTGATTAGCCACCCCGTAGTGATCGCGAGTATAAACTTTTGAATTTGCCTATCAACTACTTTTCATTGGGAGTGATGACCCTACAACTTGCCTATCATATGTGCTTGACTAGGAGTGACGAACCTAGACGGATCCTTCGGTTCAGGTCAATGATATAAAGGAAGGTACCCTAGCTTCCCAAATCTAGTGTATGAATAAGCTTAATTAACTACTGGGCTAACATGACCATGCATTGCACTGCATTAGTTAGGACGTACTTTAAAGGCATGGAAGTCTCACAGGAGGCAGTGATGTCATATGTAATATCCCGAATTTTCATAGCCAGAGTTTGTACTCATGCCTGAGGAAAAGCGGGTGTTAATAACGTATAAACTTGGATGCTTTGGTAAAATCATACCCTATTTTTTTTCATTTGGATCACACCCAGATACATTCAAGAAGGTAACATTCACAAGAATAAAATCAACTATATTGATTATATTTCACCAATGTAAAAAGAATAATCAAAGGCCTTCTCTATAGAAGTTTATTACATTTATCGAGTTTATAGCGGAACCATAAAACTAAATCTGAACTTGTTTTCTTTATTCTTTCAACATGATCTTCCTTAGGGAGAATGTTCACTAGGTCTTCAATCTGTATGTCACCTGCATAATCTGTACGGTTGGGAGAGGGTCAATGCCCTACTCATAGTGAAGTTGTCCTTTAAGATTAACAGTAATTCAAGAGATTCATAATAGGTAAAGTAATGGTCTGATACGTCCCGTGCTCTACTAACACAAGGGTATCAGCATGCGCAACCAACCTACATGCGATGCATGCCTAGCAAAGTATGTGAGCCTCATCATACGTAGTGATCATCACATTGTGGAATACGATTTATAAATAACCGGCTCGACCCGCACTCTCACTATACGAATATTTACCGGCATGGCCAACGCTACCGTGGATTTACGAGAACTCCTCAAAGCGCACAACACATGGGCTGGGTGATTTACATGACACGACTTGTTCATGGAGCGACTATTTGCGACATCCAATCCCGGAGTGATGTGACGCTATTGCGACTTACACACATCAATTTGTGCACCACTACCCGAAGGCTCAAGGACTTACGTGCCCCGAGAGGGTCTCTACCCAGAGCGCATTACGTCCATGATAGAATATTTGAATCACTAGTTGTGATACATCTTACACATCACTTACACTTACAGAGATAAATTGAATCTTAAAACATATAACTGAATCTGAATCATGAAGGATATAAACTGAATTATGGAGGTCCTGGAATAGCAAAACACATGCCCAAGCCGTAAAGATAGAGGGCACAAGGCCAACATAATAAAGAGAAGAGTGACAATGGTCAACCAACAAAAGTGGCAATGGCCAACATAATAAGAGAAGAGTGACAATGGTCAACTCAATAATAAGGAGATCAATGGCAATGGCCAACTCAATATAGAGACGAGTGGCAGGGCTAACTCAAATAAAGAGACGAGGCAAGGGCAAGGTTTGTATCTATGGCCTCACATAAATTCAGAGAAATCCATTATAATTGACATGATGTCATAATCCCAGCAGGGTCAATAATTGTAATGATAATAACTGAATCAATTGATAGGATAATTTCTAAAAAAAATATAAACATGAGAGGCAAAATGATTCACATCATTAAAGGTATAGAAAGACAAGATAATTCACATCATTAAAGGTCTGAAAAGGTAGGATAATTCGCATCACATCATTAAAGGTATGAAAAGGCAAGAACATGAAAAGGTAGGATAAATAAAATAACTTAAATTAGTGTAAGCTTAAAGGATAAAACCCTCACCTCTAAAGTTGAATTATTTTCTTAAGATTTGTCAGAACTTGATGTATGTGGCGTCAGATTCTATCATATTTAAGATAATCCTTGTGGTTAAATCTCATGATTAAGGTTATAGGCCTAATTTACAAAATATGATTCAATATTAGGTATTTGGACTCAAAATTTTACTTACTTTTCTTCAACCCCAATTCTCCGTTACAAACCCAGAGGTTCAACAGTCCCTTTGCTGAGTCGACTCAATCGAGAAGCTTAACAACAATCTTAGCTGCCGACTCAAACCTCGGCCGCACTTCTTCTTCTTCTTTCTTTTGCTTCTCCGCTCCTTCTTCCATCCTTTCCCTCTGCTAAAAGCCTAGCCGTCCCTAAACTTGAACCAGACTGCAGGTTGGATGGTGACTCAGAGACTTACCGAGTCACGCTAGCGAGTCCCAACCTAACAGCGATTGCTCTCTCTCTCTCTCTTTCTTTTTCTTCACCTTATCCCTACAACAGTGGAAATAGAGGGTCTTATATAGTTGAACGGCATCTCTGGAAGGTTCCCTGTGCACTTCTTCGCACGGAGTACTGCTACGCTGCTGCGTTTGCAGCAAGAAGGGTCGATGGCACATCAACTCTCCAACCAGCAGCCTTGTGTGATTTAATTCCCAAAAGAACTCCATGGATCTGGTCGAAATCCCCTAAGGAAGGCTTTGAACAGTCCAGATCCTCAAGATTAGGAGTTCTGGTGGCCCACTCAGATCACCGTTCGATTTTGCCACGGAGTCCATCCGTTTGAAGGAGTTGCAAGAAGACCCAGGTTTCGGTCGTTTTCCCCTTCCGATTATTCTGGATGGTCCAGATGGTTATGGTCGCCCATTGATCGCCCCAGCGGACGATCGTCCGTTCGGTTGCGAACGTAGAAGAGCCGTGTTTGAATCCCATCAGGTCACGGCAGTGTTAACTGTTTTCTTGTTTCGGTGTGTTGCCAGTCTGCCCTGGTTGTGTGCACATGCTACACAGGGTGGGGTCCACTATGATGTTTCCTCGAGGAATCCACTCCATTCATCAGCGTTGCAGGGTCGTGTTATGCTACTTGCCTAGATGTAGGACCAATATAAATCCTAGATGGGCCGCAAGTTATAGGAACATGGAGTGAAAATCCCAGTTTTGTCGCTGCTGTTACGACGTGCGGACGGATGCTACATTGGATGGTTGTTTCGGAATAGACTAGGTCCATTTGTGATTGACTTCCAGAAGATCCACTCTGTTCACCACCTTTATATCGCTATGTTAGGACACAGGGTAAAATATGAGGCAATTTGGTTGGTCGAATAGGCCGTACAGTGTGTCCAATTAGCAACCAACACTCACCATTAAACCTCATGCACGAGAGACACCTAACTTGCTATGACAATACGTGAATTGAGTTCTTTTGTGTGAAGTCCACTTTACCATTTGTAGTTGTACGATCTGATCTATTCCTTGCGTTTAACACGCCCAGTTACAATAAGGGTCCAAAATTGGGATAGATCTATTGATTGGGTGGGCCATACTATCCGATTAAGCATCAATGGTGGCATGTAGTGACATTGACTATTTACGAATTCGCCATCTATTTCTCAACCGGCGTCCGACGCCCATTATGTCGAAATGCGCCGCCCAAATGTCTTGAAATTTGGCGGGCATTCATCATTTTTCGTGCTCTTTCCTTCGATCCAGTTTAGGCCCCAATCTATGAAGGATGGCCAAAATGCTTTTTCGATGACTTACTTTGAAATTCAAAATACCATTTAATTGACAAGTTACCCAGTAGTTTAGACTTAAACTTGAACATCTTCAAAATGACCGATTTATTCAAATATTCGGATGGCCTGTTTGGCGGATCCAAGCTTGATAGATGGTCAGATGACTGGTTAAAAAATAAGAAAAACTTTATGGTTAGCACTCTTACTATGCATATGGGTGGATGTATGGTTAGTTTTGTAAATAGATGAACACAACGTGAGTTTTGGAGTGATTAGGGGCAGAGCATGTATATTGTTAGATTCAAGTGAATTGTTCACATGTGTAAGTTCCTCATATTGTAATTCTAACAGTGGATTAAGCATACTCATATGGGATAAACAAGATAAACAGATCAAAATCTTGATCTAATAAGTGTACAAACGAATGTAGAGGTCAAGTAGCTAATTTACTATGATCTAAGGATTGAAATTTTACGTGTATGGTTAATTTATGATAATTAGGCATGGTATGAAATTTTACATGAAATAGATCATGGGAACCATGTGATTTAGAATTTAGTGGTCTAGGTTAATGGCAATTTTGTAATTATCACTGATCTGTGAGTTTTGTGAAATCTGATGGTTCTACAAGGTTGTGTGCACCTTTGTAAACAACTCTTTCAAACGGACTTACATCTAGATCACTATGGATAAAGAGTTATTCACCGATCTAATCAACGGAAGGTACATATGTCAAATCACGTGAGGGATGATATTACCTCAAAATCGATGGTCAGATTGCTTGATCTATGAACGGAGATTCTCCCCAACAGTCAGATTCATGTTGGAGAATTGATGTAAGGTAAGGATAGCTTGATTGGTATCGTACGCATGTTCGTATTACGTTAAATTTCTTAGTAATGCTCGAGAACTTTCAATACTCGGGTATTGAAAAGTTCGGGGCATTACATCATATGCGAAATTGGGTGTTGGAGTCGCTTATTGAGGGAGCTTTGATGCGAGGGCATGCATCATTACTTGCACTCCATTCCTGCATTAACAAGAGTAGCTAGGAAGTGATTGTTATGTTATTTTATCATTACTGCTTGATTGATTTGATAACATGTTAACCTTTGCCTTATAGTACCACTGAGTTGATCAATCACTCCCACTCTGGGATGGCATTTTAAAACACCAACTAAACTCTGGTTTAGATGCAGGTGATGATGAAGTCTATGCAACGGAGCAGGACTTTATGGATGAGGAGGAGTTCTCCTACTTTCAGCTCTCATGCGGGTCTATGTATACCCCGTGCTGATACGCAGGGAACATTGGGATAATTGGCTTAGTTGGACATCTTTAATTTTTATATTTTGTACATTTTGAAAAAATACATGTACATATTGAGCCTGGTTACATAATCATACTCTGAAGGTTGTGAATCACTTACCTGTTCAAATACATATACGTTTCAATCTTCCGCTTGCTTAATTTAATTATATCTGAAGGATGATATGTTGTTTTAGTATAATCTCACTCATGTTTAACTCATTAATATGGACGAAATATGAATATCATTATCCATGTTGCATAAGTGATTTGCTGGATCTCAGGAGTAAAGCTTTGCTCGACCCTCGAAATTTAGGGCGTTATAATGAAGCTCCCAAGGTCTTCCACTTGTCGATGAATTTCTCCACGAGCTCATTTTCTCTTTGTCTGATAGAGACTAATTCTACAACATTGACGTCGCATTCTGATGAGAAGAAATTAGATATAAATGTGTCTTGCATCTGTTCCCAAGTTCTTAATAATTCCGGTGCCAGATTAGAATACCATCGAAACGCTTTGTCAGTCAAGGAAGCACCGAACAGCCGTAAACAATATTGTGAAACAGTAGAGAAGTTCCCCATAGTGGTGATGAAGTGTATGAGATGTTCTTCTAGAGTCCATCTCCATTAAATTTCTGAAAATCGGGTTGCTTGAAGTTTGCTGGAAATGGAACATCTTCTACCTCTCTTGGATATAGTGTTCTGTATCAGAACCTCCCAGTATGTTCACACTCTCTAACAACATCTGCTACCATCTATCACATATCCTCCTGCATTATTGCTCTAGTAACCAGAGTAAACTCGTGTGATCTTACTCTCTGTGGCGCTAAACCTTCAAGTTGTCGCTCTTGTTCGTTCATAGCGGCCATTACTGGTGGGGCCATTGCTTGAGCCATGTTATGAACGAGAGCGGCTAAAGCTTCTCGGAGGCTTCGACACTCCATTAAGATTCTTTGAGCTTTAGCCATTTCAGCCATTCATTCATCAACATTTAGTGAGGGACCTTAACTAATTCCCGCCATATGTACAGTGGTTTCTCTGCTCTGTGATAAAGTCGTCATTGGAGTAGACTGAGAATATAATGATGCAATGGGGCTTACATAAAGAGAGTTTCGTTTGATTTGCCTGTATTTCCACAACAATCGGTCGATTGTGGTGATGAGGAGTTGGCGAGTTTACCAATAATGACTTACCTTTCTTTCCCCTTGTCCATTGGGTTCTTGTAGTAGACAAGGCTGAGAAATCGCGCGATGTCAGCGGAGGAATAGTTTTCCCGGGATATATATTGCTGGATGAGCAAGCTCGGGATTCTTTATGGCTGCGTTTCGTGTTATTGGCCCCGTAATTCTATGTGGAGATGAGTTTGTCCTAGCGATTGCTACATTTCGAGCCCCTGTCCTTCAGGATGCTAAAACAATCCAATCATTATCATTTCCCTGTGCCAGTGGCGAAGTGGATACGACTCCGAACGTAACTCGGGGCTTGTCGTTCTTGCTTGTAGTAGATTTAGCTTTATGACCTATACGCCGATTCGGTGCATATTCCACCACAAATCCGGTTGTAGTGAAATAAAAATTCACCTTCTTTGTTAGGTTTGCCATCGATCGTAACTCGTAGTTTTATCTTTTAACCTTCAAGCAAAAATTATGAAATCACAATTAGTATAAAAATATTCTATCTTAGAGATGAAAGGGAGGATGTTCCCTTTGAGAGTAGCCATTTTAGCGTCGAGAAGATGCCAAACTATGACAAAAGTCCCCGTAACCTTCTCAATGTTAATCTTAAATAAGACAACAGTCCCCAGCAGAGTCGTCATTTTATTTCGACAAGAAACAAAATACATTTGGTTTGGAGGATTATTTTATTCAATCATAACAAAGAGAAAATTAAAAGAGAACATTCATCATATTTATTCATTCTGAGTTCATTTACATCATTTGAATACAAGAATTGAAGGAGTTTGAATATCAAATCCGGCAGCATTTCGACTTGTGATTTAGTCATCTCATTGAGAGGAATATTTGTGCGGATATGATCATCATAAATCTCTTTCTTGAGCTCATAGTCCAGTGGGGAAGAAGATCGAATTCCATCTAAACATTGTGGTAGAGCATTCTGACTCCCTTGGATTTATTGTCACGCAACACCATGCTATTGCGCGGACCGGCGCAAAGCCTTCGTCCTTTGTCTTCTTTCCCTTCTTGATATCTTCAAAGTCTTCTTCTTTCTAGAGCTCTAACCTTCTTCGTAATCTTCATTGTGTGCAAATAAGAGGGGAAGTGGGGTATTTATAGGCCTCCACATGTACGAACCCTCGATCTTCGTGATGTGGGACTCACCTTTCATCAGATCCTAGCTATTCAACTCATTCTGACCAAACTAGCATTGAGCAGGAGCGCGTAATCAACAATGTTGTTTGCGCGGACCCACGCAATCAATACCCTTTACGCGGGTCAGCACAACACAATGGAATGAGGGGGTTTGTGCGGACCCGCGTAAGCAATGTGGTTTGCACGAGTCGGCACAAAGCCATGGACCCCTACTTTCTTTCTCTTTTTCATGTTCCTTTCTTCCATAGTTTCCTTTCTCTTCTATTCTTCTTTCTTCTTTCTTCCTTGTCTCTGATATCTTCTCATCTCTTAAAATCCCTTCTTTATCATTTGTAGTTTTCAACAACACATGATGGAAACTTCGTATATTTTTGTGCACCAACACTAACCCTTTGATTTGTACTCACTACATTTATCTAGAGGATAATACAAAGACCTCTTGGCAACCACAACTTAAATTAAATCCAAACATGAAGTGATTAAGGCCGAGGTACTTAAACTATTTGATGTGGCTATCATATACCCTATATCCTATAGTTAATGGGTGAGTCCAACTCAGGTGGTTCCTAAGAAGTCCGAAATCACCATCGTAGCTAATGCCAACAATGAACTCGTGCCAACTAGAGTTACTACTGGTTAGAGAATGTGCACTGACTATAAAAAGTTGAATACTATCATAAGGAAGGACCATTTTCCTTTGCCCTTCATTAATCAAATTTTGGAAAGGCTCCTCTGGTCACTCGTATTATTGCTTCCTTAACAGGTATTCGAGCTATAACCAGATAGAGATAACCGATTAAGATCAAGAAAAGACCACATTCACATTTCCCTTTGGCACCTTTGCTTACCGAATGATGCCCTTCGGACTGTGTAATGCCCCCACCACTTTTCAGTGATGTATGAAGAGTATTTTTTTAACATGGTGGGGTAATATCTAGAGGTCTTCATGGACGACTTTTGTCTTTGGTCCATCCTTCAGCGATTGTTTGGAGAATTTGAAATGTGTGCTGAAATGATGTGAGGAAAAGAATTTGGTACTAAATTAGGAAAAGTGTCATTTCATGGTTTGTAAGGAAATTATTCTTGGACGTATCATCTTGTCCAAGGGAATTGAGGTAGATAATGCTAAAATTAATCTTATCTCTACCCTACCTCCACCTAAGAGCATACGAGACATGCGATCCTTCTTAGGACACGCTGGGTTTTACGGAAGATTCATAAAGGACTTTAATCACCTCTCTCGTCCTTTATGTAATCTACTTCAAAAGGATGACCACATGAGCGGACTGAGCAATGTCAAGAAGCTTTCTCTAAGTTCAATGGCATGTTGACTACTGCACCTATCATGCAGCCACCCGATTGGAACATTCCTTTTGAACTTATGTGTGATGCGTCTGACTATGTTATTGAGGTGATGTTAGGCCAGAGAAAAGAAAAGAAGCCATACGTTATTCATTATGCAAATAGGACTCTAAATCCTGCCCAAGTGAATTACTCTACTACGTAACAGGAACTCTTGGCTGTGGTATTCGCTTTAGAAAAATTTAGATCCTATTTGATTGGATCTAAGATCATCATCTACACCGATCATGCAGCGCTCAAGTACCTTCTTTCTAAGAATGATGCTAAGCCCCGTCTGATAAGATGGATGCTCCTACTTTAAGAATTTGATTTGGAAATAAAAGATAAAAAGGGAGTAGAAAACGTAGTGGCTGACCATCTTTCAAGACTTGACCTCCCTGATTCCCTTGAGATGGCACCTATAAACGACATGTTCCCTGACGAACAATTATTTAAAGTTTCCCACTTACCTTGGTTTCACACTAACACATTGGACTGCGAAAGATAAGAAGAAATTTTTCGCCAAGGTACGCAAATTCTTATAGGATGATTCGTATTTATTAAGACGTATTGGGATACTTTTGTTATTCTTATAAATCACTTGAATCATTGTAAACTTTAAAGGATAACCACCACTATGAGTAGGGCATTGACCCTCTCCAACCATACAGACATTTGTTGAGACTCAAATATTACATATTTTCCCCCATTTATATCTTAGTTTTATGAACATGATAAAGCTTAATGGTATATTTTATACATGTTTTTGTTGCAAGGTGAGTTTAAGAGCTTATATTGAAAAGAATGTTAAAAGCATGGATTTAATGCTCGAGAATCACCAAGCCAAAGGTTGGATCTTAGAAGACTAAAAATGAACAATTCACATGCCAAAGATCCAAGAAAACCAAGTGAGGAATGAAGAGAATTGAAGAATTGAAATAAAGAAAAGGAACCCTAAAAATCTGTCTGCTTTGACTAGTTTAAGCCCTCCTTCGACCAGTATAAGCTCTACCTCGACTAGTCGAAGAAACTTCAACTCGAACTCCAGCAACATGGACTTTTAAATTCACGCGATCCTCAACCAGTCGAAGACCGTCCTCGACCAGTCGAAGTTAACCCTCAACCAGTCGGAGGTTGTCCTCAACTAATCGAGGGCTACACAGATGTTGCATGGACTGCGTAAATTTGAGGTGGTTTCCAAATTTTCCAAGAAGGTGTAAAAGTTGGAGTTACACAACTATAAATGGGAGTCCTTAGGATGTTCCTAGGCATCTTTTAAGATTTAAGGAGTAGAGCAAAAGAGTGGAGAACTGTAACGCCCTGAAAATCGGGGCTCGAGCAGAAGCTCAACTCCCGAATTCCAACGCATCACTTATGCAACATAAATAATGATGTTTAAATGTTGTCCATATTAGTGCATTAAACATGAGTGGGATTATACTAAAACAGCATATCATACTCCAGAGATGATTAAATTAAGCAAGTAGAAGACTGTGATAGATATATGAGGTATATAAGTGGTTATAAACCCCCAGAGTATGATCATGTCACCAGGCTGAATATATACATGCTCGTTCCAAAATATACAAAATGACCAAATGTAATGTCCAACTAATTCGTAACCCTGTGATCCCATCGATCAGTACATGATCTACATAGACCCGCCTGATAGCTGAACATAGGAGAATTCCTCCTTGTCGTCTATGAAATCCAAATCAGCAGCATAAACATCGTCACCACCTGCATCTACAACAGAGTCTGGTTGGTATTTTAAAACACCATCTTAGGTGGGAATGAGTAGCTAATTCAGTGGAACTATAAAGCAAAGGTTAAAATGTTATCAATTCAGTCAAGCAATAATAATAAGGCAGTACATCAAACATTTGTAGCTACTCTTATTAATGCAGGGATGATATGTATTAATGATGCATGCCCTCGCCTGCACTCCCTCTGCGACAACATCTCACGGTCGCACATGTAACACTCCCGTTGCGCTCAACTCTAATGCTAAAGGCACATGCAATGCAGTGCATGTGCGTGATTAGCCAAGCTCTTAATTAGACTTATTCATATAGCAGGTTTAGGAAGCTAAGGTACCTCCCTTTATATCATTTACCGAAATGATGATCTATCTAGGGTCATCAATTCTAGTTAATCGCATACGATGAGTAGTTCCAAGTCGCTACAGAGAGGCTCGTCACCTTAGCGTAGGCCTAGTTTATATTCGAGGTCACTATGGAAAGGCTCGTCACCTTAGTG
The DNA here is from genome assembly GCF_029962835.1 of Magnolia sinica. NCBI lineage: Eukaryota > Viridiplantae > Streptophyta > Magnoliopsida > Magnoliales > Magnoliaceae > Magnolia > Magnolia sinica. Next base: position 46,798,425 of record NC_080578.1, on the reverse strand, counting down.
TAGTCCTAGTGTATACTCGAGGTCACTCCACCAACGCCCTACCAACTGGCAATATATTTTCGAAGGCTCGTCACCAAACCGACTGGGGACCACAGCTAGGCTACGCCAGTGTAGGCCGACAGCTCGAATATAGTGTCCCATACCACCGTATTTAGCTCACGAGTTTGGGTTTCTCACTAGTCACTAGGGGAGGCTCGTCACCCCAACGTAGGTTGACAGCTCGACCACGGTGTCCCATACCACCATGCCCGGCTCATGAGTCTTAGCGGATCGTTGTACCATAGTTGAAACAGGTCTCTACATTGGTAAGGGGTACCTTAGGTTCAAATAGTAGTGTCTATACATGGTAAACACACAGTAGGCCAATTGGGTTACTTGACAAGTTCGATTAATACGAGCATATACTGAATTAATCGACATGGTACCACTGTCGACAATCATCGTACAACTCGGATTCACCGAACCTATCCAATGTAACGAAACTAGTTCAGCCACTCAAACGGGAACCGTTACCGATTGCCTGGACTACATTGTAGTCCCAATCATACCAAATGCAGCATGTGGATACATGTGATATTCATAACAGCATTTAACAATCAATTCAAAAATAAATCTCATTTGAATATTTTATCAAACTCACTAAACATGTTGTTATACATATGCATTTCACTTATAAATCACATAGTAGTAATTTACACTATACAAAGGAAACTATTCATATGACTAAGGAAACTAAGAATCCTGTCTTAATACACTTAATACGTACAATCCATCAACAAAATCCCATTCAGACATTTTAACAAACACTTAGACTACACACTACTTTATATATAGACTACATTAGTTACGGCATATATTATGGCAAATCCTTTCACAAGGGGATTGTCATACATACAACAAACATGAATCCTATATTAATAGTCATGAGAAGCACAAAACAGGATTTCACACTTATTCCAACAGTTTATCGAACACTTAGGCTATATAATACCACATACATGAACTAATCTAATTATAGCATATATTGTAACAAATCCTTTTACAAAGGAATTGTCACACATATGACGAACATGTATTCTGGGTTAATAGGCATGGCTAGTATAAACCATAATTTCACTTTCATTCAAACATTTCAACAAACACTTTATATCTACATAGTATAAGTACATGTATAGTTATCATATACATTGTAATTAAGATCATATGGCAGCAATCAAGTTAGACATAAATCATTGCTGACATTGAAAGCCTTGAAAACTATAACCTAAGCATTTATAGTCCGCACCTTTCGTCGGTATGCTCTTATCGACTCAATTCGAATCCTACTTCTTTGACTACAGCACAACGGCTACCTGAATCAATGAAATAGGTTAGCTACTTCACCAATTCCTCTATTTGAATCCCTAAAATAGATTAGGGTTAGGATTCCTTACCCAAATCGAAGTTGGATTTGATGGTGTAGCTAGATGTAGAGACGATTCAACATGTGGAGTAGCAGGAAGGAACCACGGCAGCAAACTCTAAGGACCTCCCTTCAATCTCCACTCCTTTCTCCCCTTTTCTCTCTTCTCTCTCCTAGGGTTAAGAAATTCGTATGGAATGAGAGGGGGTGGGTTAAGGCCCTTATATAGGCCTAGAATTGGTCTTAATGGCCCTAGGGCTATGGTATACTTAGGTTATAGCCAAAAGTCGACTGTTTCGGGCCAACGGGGCTCATCTGGAGGTCCCTTTTCTGCACACGGTCCAGAGAAAGTTCCCTAACAATGGATCTACATCAGGTTAAGATTTCGGTCTGATCAGATTAGTGGATCAACCGTGGAGGACCCGTTTCAGTTCAACAATCATCATCACTCGATCAGGGCCACAAGTACATTGACATGTGTAGGGAAATTTCCCTGATCCAAGGGTGTAGTTGGGTCAGAGTATGATGGTCTGAAACCTTAGATTTGGCCTGCAAGCGAACGGCCTAATTCACTTAAGTTTATTTTCTAAAGATATTCGCGTTTCTCACACACTTCGCTCCAGGCTCAAGTTGTGCGTTTCTGGATACTATTTGGACTTGATTCCCGTGATGGTTGTCAAGCCTAGTAAGGTGGTCATAACTGTATAGTTTCGTGGTAATCGGACTTTCGATGCGCGGTCCAGGTTCGATACGGAGCTTCAATGTGTTCCCGAGAGCAACTGGGTTTTGAGATTTATCCTAGGTTTGTAGGTAATGTTGGGTTAGCGATTTTAATGGTTTTGGGTCTTGCAGTTCGTATAGAAAGTGGTTCTAGCTAATTCCATTGATTATTTAGTTTAGCACTTAATAAATTTTTGTCTAATTTTTAAAGGATTCGGTCCTTAGGTGATTTCTGCTTGAGGTGGTACTCGGGTCTTTGTACGGATTTTTCTAAGACGTTACAAGAACTGCCACCAAGAGTCTTTTTTCTTCCTTAGTTTGCTTTTATGCTTTTCTTAAGAGATTTTAGTTCAATCATGTCTATGATTGGCTAAACCTCTTAGCTAGGGCTAAGAGGTGAAACTTGTAGTATGATTGGGATGCTTGCTTTGCTTTGATTCATATTTTTATTGAACCTTATAGATTTTAGTTCTTTATTAAGGAATATTTTTAGTTTTTAATGGTTTGTTGTGACAAATTACAAAAGATCTGCAATTTCTTTGAATATCTTCTTTTCCTGATTTGAGATTGTGAAATTAGTAAGACTCGTTGTTCACCATCGTTCCTTGGGCATGGTAGGGTGATGGAATCCTCCCTAATCTTCACAATTCTCCTACAATTGGTTGTGGGATTGGTATATCCTGTTGTTTGCCATTGTCTCCTGGGCATGGTTGGATGATGGAATCACTTCTAATCCTCACAATTCTCATCCGTTGAGATTAGGTTCATGAGAAGTTCAGAGATTCAATTATCTCTCTATTCCAAGTGGATAGGATAGGACTCCAATTCCATTTGGATTTCCTGAATCAAGCAAGGTAGCATCCCGAGAAGCTACAAGTGGATCCTTGGCACCCTAGTTCCTTTTAATTGATAGTTTTCACCTTAATCATAATTATTCACTATATTCTAGATTTCTCCACTTAGTTTTAATTCTAGTTAAATTCAGAAGTGTACAAGTTCAGTTCCTATGGATTCGACCTCGGTCTCACCAAGATTATTACTACATCGCGACCCTACACTTGGGGTTGTGAACAACATTGCAAGTGAAGAATAGGGTAAAGATGCGGACATTAATCGCTCTATGGTAGATTATTCAAAATAAATGAGAAGGATAACATTACATTTAGATTTATTTTTCGTTGCACACTTTGATAATGTAATAAGCTCCATTTGAGAGGGCATTAGACAGTTAACTTAATTTTATGCCTTGATGGAATAAGAAGTACAATTGATTTTATTCTTGTGATTAGGTACCTTCATGAATGTGATTTAAATGAAAATAAAAGGGTATGATTTGAAGCATTCAATTATTAACACCCGGTTTTCTCGGGCACGAGTATAAACTCGAGCAGTGAAAATTCAGGATGTTACACGAAGTTATTCATGAGTAACTTCAGGATGAAACATTGGGCCAAGTGTAAGGTATGCTTTATTCGATTCAACATGAGCATTGAAGAGCAAGTCATTGACAACTCCTAAATAAAGGACATCTAAATCCTTGATGAAGGTTTCTTGGTGGAAGATTAGAATGAAGGAGGAAGATGAAATCATGGTGATTAGAGGAAGATCGGACAAAGAAGGGAGCTTGAGTAAGAGATAAGAAGTAAGAGGCACAAGAAGGAAAATATTGACCTTGTGTAGTATTTATATATCAATCGCGATATGTGCGAATTAATGAAAGGGCAATCATGACTCTTAGTACAAGACAATTGTGTGCAACGTGTCACGAGGACAACAAACAAATAAGAGGTTAAGACTATCATTTGGTTAATCAATGGATAATTGACACATGAACAAATAGTCGTTCGCATTAATTGCATCGGGCAACCAAACAATATTGCTTTCACCTTTTACCCAAAGGTGAAGCAACGTGGGGGGGGCAATGTTGTACCATCTTTCTGACCGTTCTGGAAAATGCCAATATGGAGGTGACATGTGGCATTACGCAAAAGATAAGAGGCGTGTATAAAAGAATTTTTAAAATATTTGGAGCTTTTTTTTTTAACAGAATTATAACTGGCATATATATAATGTTGCACATTATTAGGTGACCGACAAAGTAGCGTGGCTAAGATATGTTGATGCAAATCCCAAGTGTAGGGCTGTGATGTAGTTCTACTCGATGACACCGAGGTTGAACCCAAAAGGACTTATATTTGTGTGTTTTCTAGAATAATTTAGAATTAGAACTAAAACTAATTTATGGAATTAGATTTTTAAGAAGTATTATTGAAAATAAGATAATTTAAAGAGAAAAAAAATCAATAGAGCAAAGCACTAGAGTGTCAAGGATCCACTTATAGCCGTTCTTAATTTTTAATTCACTTAATTCAATTAGATTAGTTAATTGGAATCGAAGTCCTATCATATCCAGTCGGATAATAGAGCGGTTAAATCATCATTCATAGACAAAAATAGATTTAAACTTCAATTGAATAGTTTCTCATATAAAGTACCAAAGTATTGATCGTAAGGAATTCAAAGCATCTATCATGTCTTAGTCAGTGATTAATCAATGGATTTTACATATTTATCCCTTACAAAATAGATAAGCAATCACTCTTAACTTTTTTAAACATTCAATGTGCTCGGAGTTGACAATGGATTAAAGTAAACTAAAAATAAATCTTCATTCAAATAAAATATCAATGAATTGTTCAACAATCAAACTTAATACTTGAATTAAAGTAAACTAAGACATTGAAACCATTACAAGCCTCACTTATTAGCCCTAATTAAGACATTTAGCCAACCATAGATATAATTGAACTAAACTTAAACAAAAATATAAAAGTCGAATTAGAACTCAATGATTGAAGGAGGACTCCGTAGAAGCTCGCAACTCCTTGCTCTCTCTCATCTACCGTCATTCGTATTTAGGATGGCTTGAATCACCCCTTTAAATAGGAAAAACTCGCACTGACTTGGAACTGACTTCAATCGCACTTATGTTACACTTTCATCGTACCAAACATCACTTTGGTTGCACTGACTGGGTGTCTCGGTTACAGCCGAATTTCTTCAATATTCATTTGAAGTATCTGTCTTCCTCAGGTCGCACTGAACTTTCCTTCGATTGAACCAAATATGGCTTTGGTCACACCTAAGTGTCGAACTGAATTATATTTGAAAATTACTATTTTTTACGGGACTATTCTGTGCACATTCGGTCGGACCGAACCAACCCCAGGTGGGACTAAGCAGTTTATTATTTCTGTTATTGAATTGTGTAATTTTTCAGTCTTTTTTCATCCTTTGTCATTTATTTTCTTAAATATTTGGCATGTGAATTCTTCAATATTGTTCTCCAAATGTCCAATTCTTCATTAATCATTCTTTTGATATTAACCTTTTAAACGTTTATTATTCTTTAGGTCCAAAATCACATTACGTGTGGAAAATATATATAATTATATCAAGTTAACACTTAAATATCAAGAAAACTAATACAATTGAGAGGATAAATATGTAATATTTATGCGTTATGAAGACATCCAGAAGAGGAATGCGGTTGAGTGGAGAGATAAATATGGCTGAGATGTCCAAGATGGGAAACACGGTCGAGCAAAAAGAGATATATGGCTGCGAAGTCCAAGATGTGAAATGCGGTCGAGAGAAGAGGAACGTTTAGAGGGACATGAACAAACATAATGATCTAAAAGACCAACATGACAATGATTTAACTACTATGGCTGATTGAAAATAAATAAAGAAATGTTTGAAGATTAGCTACAGAAGAAATCTATAAATAGTAGAAAGATTAGGAGAGGAAAACAACAACAACCAAATCCACAAAATAAATCAAATCTATCAATTTATTTTAGCTCAGTCTATCTTAGGATTAGTGATAATCCTATAGCGATAATTTCTAAGTTATAATCCAAGTTTATACTCATATACTAAACTTGATCCTTATCTAATATCAGCAGTTCTTTCAAGAGATGCATTCTTGCATTCGCTCCTAGTGATTGATTGTGAGTTTTCCTTTTGTTTCATTATACTGATTTACTAAATTTTTTTATTTTTTTTATTTTTTAGTAAAAGGTAAAGTGTAACCCATCTTCGAAGGAAGAATCCTTCCCTCTATTTATCGCCTAATCATTACAAATATTCTGTGAGTGGTTGAGTAGGCAGCTAATCTCCTCATATTCAACTATATATATACGGTCAATTTTAACATATATGCTTATTTTGGCGCTTTGGGTCAAAGTTGTTCAGTTTAAATTGAACTGCTATATCGATTATGACACACTCACACTCTAGATGACAGAAAACAAACCTAGTGCCAACACCATATATTGATGGCTGGAAATGTATCTATAAATGCAATTCAAAAGATCTTTTCCACAAACCATTTGTACTTATATTTTCTACTAATTATTTGTCCATATTTATCTCCCTGCTGGGCCCACCTAATGAGTTTTCCGACCAGGTCATGTTAACTGGACGCGGATTGCCTGCCAATGGCTTTCCCAAGAATTTCATAAGTTGGGGGGGCTCACTGTCATGTTAGTGGGAAATCTACCCGATCATCAATTTTTTCAGATCATTTTAGAACATGGGCCAAAAGATTAGGTAGATCTAAAACTCAAGTGGGCCACACAACTAGAAAAAGTGAGGATTGAACGTCTACCATTGAAACATTCATGGGGCCACTTTTCATCCATGTGGAAATGACATTACGAGCAGTATGGATGGCATATAAACATCACGGTGGACCTTAGGAAGGTTTCAACGGTAGTCATTTCCCTACCCACTTTTTCTTATCGTGGGACCCACTTCAGTTTTGGATCTGCCTCATTTTGAGCCATGTCCTGACATGATCTGAAAAACAGATGAACGGCGTGGATTTCTCACAAACATCACGATGAGCCCCAACGAACTTCTCATGGCAGGAAGTTCCTGTGAAAGCCTTTGGCATGGAATCGGCGTCCATGTTAAGTACCAGTGGTCCACCAGCTGAGAATGGAAAAGATCTCGTCCACATGTGTACTTCTGGAATTTGTGACAAGGACCCTTGATCATCTCATTAACGATCTTGTGCATGAATACCAACGGCCAGGATAGAATCTAATCGCACCAAAAAAGGGGATTTGTATGGGATTAGTAGATTAATTAACTAAAAGAGAGAGGTTATAGACATCATTAAAGACACAACATGAACACATACAAACATCATTACACACACCACATATCAGTTACTCTAGTAGTGCTGGATAATTACTGTAAAAGGGCGATAACAGTGTCCTAATGGGTATATAATTTTCACATAATCTCCTTCATTCCTCCCAATTTATCACCTCTTAAGAGCATCTGAACCGTGAAAAAAGTGGGCCACACCATAAAGATCAATGGAGATGAAAACCAAACTGGTGAGCTCATCAGCCGGGGCTGTGAAATTAATACCACCTAATAGGCTGACTCAACGGACAGATGTGACCCATCTAATGATAGGCTCGGCATGGTTCTCATAATATGTGACTTTAGTGATGTGGCCTATCATTTTCACGGGTTGGATGTCTTGTACATATAATACACTGGCTGATTTATATGAAAGTTCACATACAGTGCCTGTATACAACCATATCCTTAGCAAAATCTTAAAATTAAAAATAAATAAATAAAATTGCTCTCCTGTCATGAGCCCATGGACCACTAGCATGAAATCAGCCTTTTGGGTCCTTCGGAAGCAAAAAGTAGAGGTGGTCCGTAGTCCGCGGGAATTATAGAATCATGCCGCACCTAATAATAATGAGGCATTGTGTGGGGTGTAACATGTGTACAATCAACCAACGGGTCCCACCGGGGCCGTAATTCGCGTGGCGCCATGAACTACTGAACCTGGCCCAGGTAGGCTGGGTCCTCAGCCAGCTGCTTTGGATTGGATTTGGTTGGGCTAAAGGTCTGCCCTAGTATCTGAGACAGGTTCATTGGCCCAGCTAGCATCTTCGCCTAGTTCAATCATCAAGTAAGCTACCATTATACAGACAGACAGAGTACATGTTTTGCTTTCACCATCCTTTTTACATCTTAAACAGCTCAAAGCGCTTCTGGTATATGGACCATGACATTCGAACTACCATTCTCTTACAATAAAGGTAAACTTACAATAGCTGTAAACCTACAAAAAGTCCTAAAATTTTTAAAATCTTTTTTATACATTTATTATTTCTCAACAATGTCACATGTCACTTTCTTATTAGCCTTTTCAGGATTGTTAGAATTAGGGCCTGTTTGGGAGTGTGGATTTGAAACTCCGCTGGATTGGAAATCCTCCTATTGTGTTTGGCACCCTGAATTGTTAATAAACTTTAATCCAAAAGTAGTTATGCATGATATATTTATAGGAGTTTGAATTTAATTACTAAATCAACTTTAATATTTCTAATTAGTAGCGTATGTGATGTTTGACACAATGGTTGTAATAAGCTTGCTGAAATATATGCTTTGTCTGAAAATAATGAAATTCCAAGTCTTGTATAGGTCACAAGTACAAAATTATATCCGAGTGACTAACCAACGATTTTTAACCATTGATTTACATGGACAATGTTTGGATGGTGCTGATCATCATATTAAAGTAATTATAGTGATGCAATTAATAATCTAGTTGTTTTAGGATATCATTAGTGGTCCATGTGCCCAATAGAATAATAGTATAGTGATACACATTGTACACATGTACCTGTTGGAAGGATTTTAGAGGTAATCCGAGCTTTTAGGATGGATTTGAAACTCCATTTACTTTATGGTGCCAGACAACAAGGGATTTGAAATCCCCTCAAATCTCCCCAAATTTAATAATAAGGGGATTTGAAATCCCCTCAAATCCCCCCAATCTATGGTGCAAAACGACCCCTTTAGGCAGGCATAGAGTAGATGGTTGAAAGGCATAGGCTAGCAATTTCCATTCAACGTACATGTGTACTTTTACAAACACTTTTGTATCAGAGGTTGGGTTGTCCATGGCCCACTGGTATTTATTATTTTAGAGTTTCGGCGCCGATGCATGTGCATTCTTCAAAAAAAAAAAAAAATTTGAAATGATGCTAAAACTATTTCATTGTATATGGAATATATACATTGGATCACTGAGTATGAGAAATTTTATAATAGGTGGCCCAACATCTTTGCACCACATAAAGCAAGTTTTTAGCTTTCATTAGTGGGGTTCAGGGTTTAGTAATCCAAACCATTGGTCTATTGTGTCCCATAATAGATGGACTATGATTTAAAAGTTATCCTTTAGAGAAAATCATTCGTCTTTCAATTTATAGCTGGTAGATGGACAGTTAAAGAAGAGTAAAAAAAAAGAAGAAAGGTTCACATTCAACTTAAAAGGTTCTAATATTAGGCTAATGGATCTTCTAATAATCATTTTAGTAAAAGCCTTATCTCACTCTACTATGGACGGACGCAGTTTGGCTAGTGATGCTCCATCATAATAATATTTTAAAATCCACGGTCCATTTATTTTTCAGGATAATATAAGAACTTTATCCCAAAAAAGAGACAGATCTAAATCTCAGGTAGACCACACCATGAGAAAATAGTAGTGATTGAATGTCCACCATTAAAAACCTCCTAAGGCCCACTTAAAATTTGTATCTACATTAAAATGATCTGGAAAAATAAATAGCCAACGTGAATGAAAGAAATGCTTCATGGTGTGGCTTAAAGAGCACAGACCATTAACCAATACGTCCACTTTGGATAATATCCACCGGGATCATCAAATCTAGGGAATTTTTATTTTTATTTTTTGGCATTAAAAGGACTGGATGGTTCGGATTACTGAACAGTGGGTCCCACTTGTCAGAATTTAAACATGTGTGTAATGTTGATTATATGATTGGTCCATTGAGGATAGTAGAGTGATGATTCATTGGATGATGATCTTAGGAGGTTAGATGGTAGGGCTTGCGACCTACATCATGAGGATGTGGTAAATGATGATATTAGAGGGTTAGATGAGCCTAGATGAGGATGTGGAAAGTGGGCCACTGTCATGATTGGAGTTTGATGATCGATCTTCTATAGAATAATTATATAGTGCATGACCCGTACGGTAATACAGAGATTAATATAAAACTAGCTTTAGATATAGTAATATCAGCTCTCGAGAATCAAGACCACCATCTAATGCTGTGCTTTCAATCATGACTATGCAGTGGGGCCATGCTGGATTGTATTCTATCATGGAAACTCACAGTCAATCTTATCCAGCCGATCAACGGATTTGGCAAATTGAATTCGTCCCACCGATCCAATGGCTCGTGGTGATTGGAGTGGTTCAAGTTCTAGGGAGATTCCCCATCGGCGGTGGGCCGTGTGGGGCCTTGCACCTTGAGTTTGTACATTTGGGCCCGTAGTTTGGGGATCCGGATTGTTGATCTGATGGGAGACAAGGCGAGTAGTCCATGTCAAAAAAATAAATAAATATATCCAAACCTTCACCAGGTAGACCGTAAATAGACACGTTGGCAAAAATCATACCCATGATACACAAGGAGAAAATATCAAAGATGGGATGGTTGCGATATCCTAGTCCAGAATAGACATGATCAATCCATTTTGTGACCCATCATGCTAAAGGTATCGAAAGTGGTCGTAGAAGAGCGAGCCCTTAGAATTCGCTGGTGTACATAATATGGGACCTTTATAAAAGCTTATGATAAATGGCGCAGGTTCAGTGGTCCACCTAATCACTATTGGAGCAAATGGGTCTAATCACCCTTCTAAATCTATTATATAAATGGCCTTGAATTACGATCTACGACTTGAATTATTTAAGGGACAGGCCAAATGAACACTAATAATCTCTCTATTTTCTCTCTTTATTTTCGTGGTTTCTCGAGAGGACCTCTTCTCATTTATAGAAAAGGACGGAGAGTTTGGATGAGGCCATAAGTTCTCTGGTCTTATCCTTTATCTCCTTATCTAAATCTTTATTTAAAATTGAATTTGTAATCCAACTTTAAAACAATTTAGAGAAAATTGGATTAAAAAATCAAAAGCTAAACCTCGTGGGACCCACCCACAAGTGATTGTCCATAAGTGGGCCCCACAGGCCTATATCAAACATTTCCCACTCAATCATGTTGTGGTATAAGTTTAAAGAGTTATTCAGCTAGCTCATCTCAAAAAAAAAAAAAAAAAAAAAAACATTGTCATTAAAAGAATTAGAAACGTGAGATCATATAAAACACTGTTATCTTCTGATAGGTATTTGAGTATTAAGTGGCCACCTAACTAACACTCAATAACCCAAGCTTTGCAATGCTTGTCCTAGCCCACATGACCACATCAGTTGGAGTTAACTCCTGATCTAGAGTTGTAATGCACCGGTTTTCAAAACTCGAGTATACGACTCGTTTTCTGAAAACCCGAGTGTTAACCTTTAAAGATAGCCAAATTTCACGTAAAAAAAAAAATTCTTTTTCTTCTTCAAAGTCAGCAATTTACTGGAAGTGAAACAAATCAAGCATAAAGGAAATTTGCATACACATTCAGGATACACGAGCAACTACCCAAATGGCTTATACAAACTAATGTCTCAATACTTACAATTACACAATGAAATAATTTTAACATATGGAATAAAGTAAATTGCAACTAATCTTGAGCTGCAAAATTATGCAGCTTCTTTTGACAGATACAACCATGCATCCCTGATAATTGTACCCTACTCCTCATCAATCTAAACATGAATATCATTTAAGTCACCTGTACTACATGTACAATTACATATTCCATGAATGAGTGGTCAGCTCAGTGTGAATTCCTCTCAAGATTACGCACCGCCACATTAGTCAAGTATAGTTTTAAAGAATAAGGTATCCAAAACAATACATGATGCAGTATTATTTAAATGCATGAATACACATCAACCTGGGGATGTTTATCTAGTTGAAATTTGGGTGAAGCCCATGCATATGGCCGGTCACTAGCGAAAGTACATCACGTACATGCATAGTGATTAAGCTCAAAGTACATAACATACGTGGGTCGATAGTTGATGGTTTAGGAGCTAGCGAAACGATACCACGCTAAGGGCACGTGCTATAGCATCCAGAATTAGCTACCCGTCATCGCCCGTATGCTATGAATACATGATTAGTTCAACCGTTATTATTCTGATTACAACCAGCTGATTTAAGAAAGCTCAAAGGTCACTGTGGGAGGCTCATCACCCAGCATAGGCCGACAACTCAGGCATAATGTCTCATACCACCATCCCCGGCTTATGAAACTCCAACATTAGTATGTTTAATGGTAACTTCGTCAACTAGTGGTCAATCATAGTTCAACAAGTGAAAATTATCATCGCATGGTTATATAAAAATAATCCATCAAGCCGCTTTGGACAAATATTAAGTCGAAGCCACATGGGGCAAATATCAAATCAAAGCCACATAGGGCAAATATTAAATCAAAGCCGCAGAGGGCAAGTATCAAATTGATGTGATAAAAAAGAAGGATCATCCCCAAAAGCTACATAAGCACAAAATCCATAGATGGTAAGCCCACATTAATATTTCATTTAACCCATTATTCAAGTAGCTACATGGTCGAGGGTCCATTATAATCACAATCAATTAAGTTACATCCCAAGTCTAAATATACATATGCAGTGGGGTTTTCCACTGATAGATGTAGTAATTCAAGTTCCACAAGCAGTCCACAAGTAATCCACAAGCATGAGAATGTATACAAGTACAACATATAAATGTTCATACACAATAAATGTCGAGCATATAATTTGCTAATCATATTTAATAACTAACACAAGTAATCATGAATTAAGGGCGTTAGTTATCAATTGAAATTAAAATAGAACTATTACTTAAGCTAACATGGAAGAGGAAAGCTCAAGGGGAAGAAATCATCACCTTGATCAATCAACCTAGTGGTGTGCCCTGCTAGATAACACGACTGTCACCTAATTGATTCAAATCTGATCGTTACACATGCGCCCACAACCTGGTCAAAATGCCTGACTTGTTAGCTCAACTTGGTGTCTTGGGTCCAAATTGGGCTTCCATGAAGCTGGTCAAACCTACAGCAATTACTTGACCAGGCTCCAAACACCACTCAGTCCCATGAGCCGAGAATATTCTCAAAGCGATTCGAGCTCAGGTTGAACTCGGATTAACTCGGCAACGAGTCAGTGCGGCACAAATCCTCACACTCTCTCTGCTCTCTCTAGCTTCTCTTTCCCTCACTCTCCATATCCTTCTCTCTGTTTCCCTTTTGCACAACCAGACAATGTCTGGTCTTGACTAGACTCGTCTGACTAGAGCTGGGACTTGGCCAGACTCGGGCGAGAGTGTGGCAACTACCCTCCCTCTCTCTTCTTTTATCTTCTTCTTCTTCATCTCTCCTTCATGCTTCTCTCTTCTTCCTTTCTTTCATCTGCTGAAGGTCCAGCGGAACCACTGGAAGACCAGGTTCGACCCGAATTAAACGCGTCAACTCAGTGCGGCATGAAGTCACCACAGGCATACATTCTTCCTGCCTCCATTCTCTTTCCTTTCTTCTTTCTCTTTCTTTGGTTAACTCCCCCTGATTGCAGAAGAATCAAACCCACGTGGACTGTCACGCCCCAAACCCGGAAATTGGATTCACAGGAATCCCGATCGCCCAATCTGGTGCTGACAGCCTTCGTAGTACCCCATTCTCGGCTCCTACCGTCCATACGCCAGATTCCAATCCTGGGATCCTACAAGGAGGATTTTTATTTTTTTTTGCCAATGTACATTTAACTCGTAATAAGCATAACCACAAGATTACCCAATTCACAAGAGCAACATCATCAGCACATATCCACTAATATAATCATTTGAGTACAATGCTAAAAGGGAAATACATAAATTGAAAATCAAGCTCCGGAAGACCGTTGCACGCTCCAAGCTCAACACTGCTGCAATCTAAACATCACCTGCATGCATCTATTGTGCATAAGCTTATAAAAAGCTTAGAGGGTGGTGTAAGTGTGTGCACAAGGTAAGTGTCAAGTATTCAATACAATGCCATCATTATACAATACTAAAAACACTGGTAATTCCATAAATCGTATAATATCGGAATAAGTAGAAATGCTGACAAGATCATGAATTATCAGAGTAAGCAGAAATACTGACAAGATCATAAATCATATGCTAACAGAGTAAGCGGAAATACGGATAAGTCCGTGAGTCAATCAATATCAGAATACGCAATATAGAACAGCTATGCAAATGATGAGTCATAAAGAGCCAAATACTAGTTGACGAGGATGCGATGCAATATGCGTTGCGAATGAAATGATCATGCTGGAGTGTGAAGTCGGGATGATAGTACGCAGTATCGCAGGCTATGGAATCCATCACAAGGGACTTCTATCCAAACCAGTCTCATACCTAAATTTGGATAGTCAGACTCGATGTGGTAAACTCCTGACCTCAGGTTAGTCGATCCTGGCCATTGCAAAGGCACACGTAACAAATAGTTGGGCACCACCAACCCGAGTGGATAGTGAATGAATGAATGCATGAATGAGTATGCAACTCCTGCTCACTAAATCCACATATCAGTACAGTTTATCTCTGGGATCATCACCGGGGTTTAGTACACTCCAAATGGCACTGCCGCTATCCCAGCTGCATAGTCCAAGTGAGCGTAAGAAACCTCACTATCCGCCAATCCAATAGTCTGCCAATACCTATCCGGCATGTCGATAGCGGACCCATTCATGAGCTGGTCAAACTCAGCCTAGTATTGCCCCTTATCCTTGGGCGGGTAAGGCCACACCAACTCCCAATCGACCACGACACAATGGGAGACGCGGCCTCCTGGTATTTGGCACTCGGGCGCTCGTGTATTCACTCTGTCTCGACGTTGGGGCATCTCGTGGCCTCAGAGGTTTAGGGATTTTTACCCAGGGACATCTATGGCGCCCGTATGCTAGAACCAAATATTTCCGGTGTCTCATCTGACCATCCACGATATGCCTGTGAAGGCTATGGCCCTGATGTCGCTAGGGCACACAATGTAAGATGCATGAGTCATACAATCCAGTCATACATCAATCGTGCGCATACCATGCACTCATGTGAGATAAACCGCCTATCAGGGAGTCTCATAACAACCTACCCAATGACATATGCAATGGTCAACCACATCTCATAACAAACATGCAGATAATGCGTATGGGCATATATGATGATGCTATGCTATCACATACTCATAATCGGTGTCAATAACCGGCCTCAACAGTCGGCTTCGACAATGTGGACATTTAACCAACATTTGCCCCCAAGGAATGGCCCACATAGATCCTAACATATAGTGGACCCATGACCTCACACAAGGGCCAAATATACAACACCATGGGCCTCACTCAAGAGCTTAATACACATCACGATGGGCCTCGCTTACGGGCCATAAATACTTCACAATGGGCCTTGAATACGGGTTGAACAAACATCACAACGGGCCTTAAATACGGGCCACATATACATCACATTGGGTCTCGACAATCGGAATCAGAATCGGCCTTGACAATCGGGATCGAGCGATAATCAGAATCGGTAAATCGGTCACGTCAATCGGAATCAACAATCGGTCACAACGATCGGAATCGATCGATAATCAGGATCAGCAAATCAGTCACGTCAATCGGAATTAGCAATCAGTCACAACGATCGGAATCGATTGATAATCAGGATCGACAAATCGATCACGTCAATCAGAATCGGCAATCAGTCACAACGATCGGAATCGATCGATAATCAGGATCGGTAAATCGGTCACGATAATCAGAATTGGAAATCGGTCACAACGATCGGAATCGATCGATAATCAGGATCGGTAAATCGGTCACGATAATTGGAATCGGTAATCGGTCACAACGATTGGAATCGATCGATAATCGGAATCGGCAATCAGCTACAACTATTGAAATCGGCAATCGGTCACTATAATCAGCCTCGACAATCGACAGCGATGAGAATGGGCCTAATCAAATGGGTCGAGTCAAATGGACCAAATCAATTGGGTTGATTTAAATGGGCCGAATCTATCACAATGGGCCGAATCAATGAGTTGAATAAAATGGGCCGAATCAAATGGGTTGAGTCAAACGGACCAAATCAATTGGGTTGATTCAAATGGGCCGAATCTATCACAATGGGTCGAATCAATGAGTCAAATAAAACGGGCCAAATCAAATGGGTTGAATCAATGGGTCGAGTCAAACGGACCAAATTAATTGGGTTGATTCAAATGGGCTGAATCTATCACAATGGGACGAATCAATGATCGAATAAAATGGGCCGAATCAATGGGTCGAGTCAAACGGACCAAATCAATTGGGTTGATTCAAATGGGCTGAATCTATCACAATGGGCCGAATCAATGAGTCGAATAAAACGGGCCGTATCAAATGGGCCGAATCTATCACAATGGGCCGAATCAATGAGTCGAATAAACGGGCCGAATCAAATGGGCTGAATCAATGGGTCGAGTCAAACGGACCAAATCAATTGGGTTGATTCAAATGGGCCAAATCTATCACAATGGGTCGAATCAATGAGTCGAATAAAACGGGCTAATTCAAATCAGCCAAATCAATGGGTCGAGTCAAACGGACCAAATCAATTGGGTTGATTCAAATGGGCCGAATCTATCACAATGGGACGAATCAATGATCGAATAAAACGGGCCGAATCAAATGGGCCGAATCAATGGGTCAAGTCAAACGAACCAAATCAATTGGGTTGATTCAAATGGGCCGAATCTATCACAATGGGCCGAATCAATGAGTCGAATAAAACGGGCCGTATCAAATGGGCCGAATCTATCACAATGGGCCGAATCAATGAGTCGAATAAAACGGGCCGAATCAAATGGGTCGAATCAATGGGTCGAGTCAAACGGACCAAATCAATTGGGTTGATTCAAATGGGCCGAATCTATCACAATGGGCCGAATCAATGAGTCGAATAAAACGGGCCGAATCAATGGGTCGAATCAAACGGACCAAATCAATTGGGTTGATTCAAATTGGCCGAATCTATCATAATGGGCCGAATCAATGAGTCGAATAAAACGGGCCAAATCAAATGGGCCGAATCAATCAGTCGAGTCAAACGGACCAAATCAATTGGGTTGATTCAAATGGACTGAATCTATCACAATGGGCTGAATCAATGAGTCGAATAAAATGGGCCGAATCAAATGGGCAGAATCAATGGGCCCAATCAGATGGGCCGAATCAATGCACCATTCATCCATTATTAGAGATCATTATGGAGCATTAACAAAATGAATCATATCCAAGGGATTATTTGGACCATACCACAATAACAGCGGTGATAGTGATCAAAATATCATTTGGACCACATCAGAAATAGCAGTGGAGAGAGTATTTTCACAGTTTAGAAAATTTCATAGGGGCCACCATAACATTTATTTTCCATCCAAACTATGCATACGGTCATAACGACCTGAATAAAAGGGAAAAAAAATTTCATATTGGTCCAAAACTTCTGTGACCCCAAAAGCCCTAGTGCTAGATGTTCAATCCCCACTATCACAGTGGCCCACTTGATAGCTAAATCAGTCTTATTTTTGGTCTCAGGCCGTGAGACGAGGTGGCCAAATAGATGGACGATTTGGATGGATCACATATATCAAGGTGGGTCTACATAGGTGGTTGTCCATCAAATGAATAAACAGTTTGGATGTAATACAAGCATCAAGGGGTGGGTCCACGTACGTGGCTCACCAGAGGATTAAGTCTGCTTCATTTTTTTTGTCTCGCCAAAAACGAGCTCGCTGGATAAATGAACGGCGTGGATACAAACATATATCATGGTGGGCTCCACTCGTCCAGATTGCTGGATGGCTGGACCATCATCGCTGGTGGGTCCCACGTAATTAGGATGGACGGCGTAGGTAGAACGATACATCAAGGTAGGGTGTACAACAGATGGATGAACAGTTAGATATAACACATACCTAGTGGGGTCCACAGGCTGCAGACGTCAGAGCTGCAGGATATATAATATATATTATATATTATATATTATAATATATTATATATAATATAATATAATATAATATAATATATATATATAAGATATATTATATCTAAATATCTTTAAAACCCCACCGTCTAGACCCTCTAGACATTCTTGACGGTGGGACCTAACACATCCATCATGGTGGGTCCACACGTGTGCCCCACCTCAATACATATACAATATATATATATATATTATTATGATTATTATTATTATTTTAAACTCAACATCCAGCGTCCAGAGGAATGGATGGCTGGCTGAAATGCATCTGTAAAGTGACCCACCGTCCAAGCAATGGACGGTGGATACAACACATCATCAGGGTCGGGCCTACCAAGCCGTGGTTCACAAATCTAGCCCATTCAATAAGTGTGTCCCACCTAGTTAAGGGGTCAGACCGAGTTTCAGAAGCATCCAAATTTCAGATGGGCCCCAGCAAGTGTATATATATGTTTTAGGCATGTTTCCACATGATTTTGGATGGTGTGGGCCACCTGAGTTCCGTGTACGGCTGACCTTTGGGGACATCCCATTTTTTTAGGGGACCCATCAAGTGCACGGTGTAGATATTCCGCATACATCAATGTGGGACCAGTGGTGGGGCCTACCCTGTCGTTCCAAGCAAAGGACGTTGCTTACTGCAGCGTCCTCTGGACGCTGACAGCAGCAGCGTCAACCACCCCTTTTTCTTTTCTTTTTTCTTTTTTTTTTGCCGCTTATCATAAGTGGGGCCCACATGAGTAGAATCCACCCCGTCGGTTGGGTTCCCAAGCTCGAGATAGGCCTAACAAGCTCAATTTTAAGTGTATTTGATGCATATAAACATCACAGCGGCCCCCAACAGTTTATATCACCAAGACCGCTACTTTTCATGATGTGGCTCATAAGAGATTCGGATTAGTATCATTTTTTGGCTCAACGCCTAAAATGGGCTAAGGAATGGGATGGACGGTGTGGATTAGTTCTATACATCAAGGTGGGGCTTGCATGAGTAGCCTACCCCAAAACTTTAAAAGGCTATATACACACACACACACACACACACACACACACACACACACACACACACACACACACACACACACACACACACACACACACACATTTTGTTAGCTGTTAGTACACGCCCATGTCGGTACACGCACTCCATGTTAGCTATCAACACGTCCAGTGTCCCTGGAGGCTGGACGGCAGGGATAAACACAGGCATTGTGGTGGGTCCCACACGGAAGTGGACCACATTTCATCAAGGTGAGTCTCACATGAACGTGGCCTACCATGTGTGTGTATATATATATATATATGGGAAAAGGTACTATATGCTCGACCTTACCATAGCACTCCGTAAGGTCGAGCGCTGTCAACTTGCTAGTCGTCGGATGGAGAAGTTTGAAATCAACGGTGGGCGTCAAAACAGGATTTTCATGCGAGAGACCAGTCGTTCCGGTTACATTGAATCCCAACCCCTGCAACCTTCTCTATCGCCCTCAATTCCAGCCCTATCTCTCCCTCAATCCCTGCCATGAGCGATGTCCGCGTGCAGCCCTCTCTCTCCGACGATCCCCACCACCAGCAACGTTCGCCTCCACCTCTGATTTGTGGCCACTTGTTAGTTTAAACATCCAATCTCTCTCTCTCTCTCTCTCTCTCTCTCTCTCTCTCTCTCTCTCTCTCTCTCGGTACCACCAGCCTCGGCCGCCTCCACCTCTCTCTCCCTCCTCTCCCTCAATCGGTACCACCAGCCGCGACCGCCTCCACCTCTCTCTCCCTCATTCCCTACCACCACGCCGTGCAGCCTCAGATTACAGGTAAGACCCCTACCACCACGCTGTGCAGCCTCGGATTAAGCCTTACAGGTAAGGCCCCTGTATTTTGGTTTTTTTTTTCCAGATTGAGATGCTCTGGATCATGTGTTTGATATATTTCTAGTGTTTGGACAATGACAATACACATGTTTTGGTGATTCCGCAATAATGCGGTCAAGCTTTTGTGACAAACGGAACTCTCCACAGCCATGGGCCGGGGTTCCAAGTTCCATTAACATCAACAAGAATAATTTGTATGCAGGTTTTTTTTTTTCCTGAATGTGGAGTGGCTGCATGTTTTCTCATAACCATCAATTTGCAATCATGAAGAATTTGCAATCATGAAGAATGTATATATATATAAATTTTTTCCTAAAATTTTACAAAAACATCATAAATCAGTAGATCAGGCCTCATCCATGTTTCAATTCATGTTTGGAGAGTAAGATTGCAAGTAATTTGGTAGAAATTTTGGAAAATTTGAAATTTCTCAAAATTTTCTTAAATCAGGCCACTTGCCCTCAAATCTCGAAATTGAAGGCTCAAAATCTTATTCTGGTTATTTGATGATCACACAATTATTGGATGTTTAAACTAACAAGTGGCTACGAATTAGAGGTTAGGTTATTCAACCAACCTGAATTTGGGACTGACTACGGGACAGTGGGTTCGATAATTTAGTCAGTTTAATTTGAGTTAATGTATGTCACATGAACAATTTGAGCATCTGCATATCAACTGTCATATTCTGCCATTGGATCAAATGACTCCACTACCTTCTCTCTCTCTCTGTTTTTTTTTTTTTTTTAAATGCTTGAATGAGAGGCATGTGGAATCTATTTGGGTGACCATAGTTCCCAAGGGTGATGAGATGTGCTACAAAACAGTTCTCATCTGACTTGTGATTCTGGGTGGAAGAATTAAAAAAAATGAAAAGAAAGAAGAAGAGCAAATGCCCATTTAATGCAGGTTCTGTTTTCCATGCTGCCCAAACAACAAGTGTATTATGCTCCCAATGACAATTTGGGTCATACGGCCAAATTGTTAAGATAGAGGTTTGCTAGCCCCACATGTGGCAACCTGGCATTTGGGTTGGCTGCTTGAGGTATGAATGAAGTTTAGCCCAACATGTGACAACCTAGCATTTGGGTTGCCAACTTGAGCTTTTTTTTAAAAAAAAAAGATTATAAAAAGAGGCCAAGAGCCACATGCCTAAGGAAGTTTTATATGTTCTAAGGAAGTTTTATATGTCAGTGGCATCTCTCTCTCTCTCTCTCTCTCTCTCTCTCTCTCTCTCTCTCTCTCTCTCTCATGTTTCCACTAGTCTTATGTTTTGAAAACAGAATAGTTATTGCTTTCTCATGGTTCCAAATAATTGTATACATTTTATCATTCCTTCTATAGTCGAATATATTATATTTACTTAATGGTCCTTCCCTTACTACCAACTTATTAACAAGTAAAGCACTTGCCTTCACCTCTACTTAAAAGTCATAAAATACTTCTCATGTATAAATTTTTGCCATCTCTATTTTAATATCAATCGAGGTTATTGCTACAGGTATACTATATAAAGTGTCACAATCTGATTTCAACTCATTATGCCGACGTTTTTGTAAAGTGCGATCATATCCTTCTGCAAATTCTAATAACGTTGACTTATGACTTACAAAATAATCAAAGAAGGCATTCATACCTTCACTCCGTTGTGTCGTTGACATCCCTGCATAAAATGTTTTCTTGACATAAGCTGGAATCCACATTTTACGTATCATGTACAAATCTTGTAACCATTTATTTTCTTCAAGATTATAATCTACAATCATTTTCGACCATAATGCATCAAATTCGGCTTCCTCATCGCACATATATACACAATTTCTCCAATTAGTGTTGAATGATGGGTTCTCATTAATTACTTTACCTAACTTCTCTGGAAGCTTCTGAACAATGTGCCACATGCACAACCTATGCTCGGTATTCGAAAATACACTTGCAATTGCAGCAGCAATTGCTGGATCCTGATCTGTGATTATGGCCTTTGGAAGCTTCCCACCCATAGCTTGTAACCATGACTGAAATAACCATTCGAAATCTTCAATGGTTTCACCAAACAGAAGCCCGGCACCAAATAAGATAGATTGCTTATGGTGGTTGACTCCGACAAATGGACCAAAAGGCATATCAAATTCATTTGTCTTGTATGTTGTGTCAAAACATACAACGTCACCAAAAGCTTCATAGTCTAAAGATATATTATATGATATTTAGTCCAGCAAGTGGGACCTCTCACCGTCCCAACAATGGATGGCGGATCTCGCCTGAAATGTAGTGGACCACACCGTCTGATGGATGGAGTAGGTTTAACACAAATAGGTGGGGCCCACTTCATTCTAGGGGGAGGATAGATAGAGATGTAACGGAGGGACCCCACCACTATGGGCCCCTCCTTGATCATACACATACATTAAAATGGGTCCCATCATAAATGGGCCCTCAATTCATCAAATCCAAATAAAAATCACCCACCTCGAGATTTCTTCTTCCTTCTTCCGCCAATGCATGATAAAATCTCAAAGGGACAATTTCAACGATTAAGATGGGCTTAGGATGGTGGGATCGGGTGGTAGAAAGGTGGGCCACACTATCTCTCTCTCCCATGGAGCGTGGACGTGGGTTGCTCTCATGGAGCTTAGGAGGAAAATGAGAGATAAATGAGAGATGTGATGTAGAGAGAGAGAGAGAGGGATGGGTGAGAGAGTGATAGGTGATGGTTTTTGTTGACTTTTGGGTGGAAAGAGGAATGGGTGTCATTTCTTGTTGGTGAAAAAGGGATGGATAGGTAAGGTTGTATACTTGACTTTCATTGATGGATTGATGTGATGTTTAGGGTAGAGATTCTCTTGGGGATTGCGACGCATGGTGTTTTCCTCAAACTGAATGTACATCTCTTGGCCTGGGTATTGCCTCAGCGCATAATACGTGGTATCGAAACCACGATGACGGTGCGATCACTAGGGTACAAGTCTCGGGTTGAGCCGACTCTGGAATACGGGACACGACTCAAGGTTACACGCAACTGCTGATAACAGATCGTGGGTCATCGAAATTCGACCAGGAGGACCGTAGAAGCCTACGGAACAGTACGGGTTAGGATACGGGTCTTACATGGACTGCAACCCAACTAGTCATGGCCACAAGCAGCGACAGGGAAGGAGATCATACTCCAATGGCGGATTACCAACCAGTGGGGTTTTCTCCATTCTGCTTCTACTTGACACTTCGTATTGGTCCACAGGAGCTTGTGGAGCCCAAAAAACAAAGGTTAGAGATGACTTCTCCAATGGGTTCGAGCTTGGAGGATGGAGGCATGTTTTCTTGGGTTGTCGCAAGGAGAGGAGGAGAACTCCTTACTTCTACTTCCTCACTCTCTTTATATGCAACCCTAACTCACCCTGCTCTGTTGGATGACATTAAACAGTTAAAATTTGATCCGCTTGCAAGTGCCTCCAAATATGGCCGGTAATACAAAATTGGTCGTGGTTTTGGCTCTACTATGAATGGAAGCCAAAAACCAAGGTGGAACAGATGGCCGAGATTTGTCTAAATGGATGGCTAGGATGGACAGACGTAAAAAAGATGTGGATTGCCAGCCCGTCGAACAAAATAATTGTCAATTTCAGCAATTCCTGATTGCACATAACTCCACTACGCCCATTGTTGTGCCCATGAACTCGCATGGATGGTGTGGTTTTGATCAGACGGGGGTGCTCTATCAGATGGGCGATTTGGATTTTCAAGATGGGCATTAATGGTGGGCCACAATTCAAAATGATGAATGGTCGTTCATTGCTGATGGAAAACAAAATAGAGGAAGATTACTTCCTCTTCGGGTGCAGTCAGGTCAAACCCTACTTGACCAGCCTTCGAGTTTTAGTCTTCTCGCGACCCCTAAAGTGAGGCCCATCAAAATGGTTTTGATGGATCCACTCCAACCTTGATATGTATAGGGCCATGAATCCAAGAACGGAGCTAATCTAAAGCTCAGGTGGGCCACAGGTCCCTAATATATTCGATAAACTGACAATTATCAATAATTTAATGTTGGGATTTCTTCTAAGTATGATCCACACTAACTCAAAGGATTCTAGGGTTCAAGGGCTGTCCTCATAGCGACTGGTAATGGGCTTTAAGGCCCCGATCATGAGTTCTTTCACTCTTAGTTGCATTTATTTCAAACTTAATCTTAAAGCTAATGAGCAATGGACTTGGCAATACGAGCCCCACAGATGATGTTTTCTAAGATCCATAGCATCTGGAAGGTTTTATGGGTTCCTCAGGGTTATGAGGTGTAGATGTACAACTAGGATCCTAGATCAATGGTCAAATTGGCCTTGAATTGGAGATGGAGTGTCCACGGGGCTTCTCCTCAAGGATTGATGGTTGGATGAGGGAAATCAAGTGTTATAGTGATCGAAAAAATATTACGGATTTGATGAATGGTGGATCTCACAATTCAGACTTCCAAATCTAAGATGAATGGTTAGATTGATCTATCTAAGAGATGGTAGTCTTGAAAATAGATTTCTTTGTCAATATGGAGGTCCATCTTGAATAATAATGGATGGATAGCTTGATATATGGATGAGGATTGTTTTCAATAGTCGAATTAAAACTAAAAGGAACATGAATATTCGCTTAAGCTAGGTTTGCATTTATACTAAGTTAGGTTATATGGTAACACCCGAGTGCTGGAAAGTATGGGGTGTTACAAGAGTACTCAACTAATATACGCACTTATCCAACTCATCGAGTTATTCTGAAAATTCAATTTTCATAAGCTTCAATTTGAATCATTTTAAAATAATACTGATATATATATATATATATATATATATATATATATATATATATATATATATATATATATATATATATATATGCTGAGTATGAAATATTGCATATTTCCCCCTTGTTAAACTTTGATTTTATAAACATAAATGTACTTAATCGATTTAATTACGCATGTTTTTTCTCACGAGATAATTTTAAAAGCTAAGGTGAAAAGGATGATTAAGAATTGTCAAGTAAAGGATTGGATCTATGAAGGTCGAGATTTAAGAATTAAAGAGCCAAAGATTCAAGAAAACCAAGGAAGGAAGGAAGAGAACTGAAGATTTAAAGTGCAGAAAATCGGAGCAGCAGAAATCGACACTTTGATTCCATCGATGATACCTTTAATGCCATTGAAGTAAGTGTCAATGCAATCAAAGCCATCATTGATCCCATCGCAAAAATCACAAAATTCTTGATTTTCTTGCTAGACATTCATTCACCATTCGATGTCATCGAAGGAGTGTTTATGTCATCAAATGAGCTTCAATGTCATCGAGAAAATAACAGAAATTGAAGACTTATTGCTAAACTATTTTTTATTTTCAATCGATCCCTTCAATGAGAATTTGATGCCATTGAAGTGATATCGAATGTACGATCAAGTAAGTAAACTCAAAGTCGAGTTGAAGTCGGTGTGAATCAAAGCTATATAAAGGGGTGTTTATTGCTTTCTTAGATACAAATTAAGGAAGAATGAGAAAAGAAAAGAGTTATGGAGCTTCAAGGAGACCTTTCTCTTCTCCAAACCTTCGGTTCTACTTAGTTTTTATGTTTTTCTTTTTGGGTTATAGTTCAATCATGTCTATGGCTGGCTAATCTCTTAGCTAGAGCTAAGAGGTAAAGCTCGTAATTCTTCTTAATATTTAGTTTACTTTGATTAAAATTATTTGATTTATATGTTAAACAGTTCATTAATATTTGGTTTGAATGAAGAAGTATTTTCAGTTTACTTTGATTCATTGTCAACTTCGAACACTTTGGATGCTTAGGAAGACTATGAATAGTTTCTTACATGTTTTACAAGAGATTGATCTGTAAAATCCATTGATTTATCGTTGACTCCAGGAACAATAAGTGCTTTAAATTCCCTACAATCAAATCACTAATACTTTATGAGGGAACCAATTTAATGGAAGTTCAAATCTATTTAGAAGCTTGTGAATGATGATTTAACTGCTATATTATCTAACTTGATAAGATAGGACTTCGATTTTAGTTGTATGAACCAATTGAATCAATTAAATTAACATTAAGGAAGCTATAAGTGGATAATTGGTCATCTAGTATTTTATTTCTAATAGTTTCTTCCATAATTACTTTTTAAAATTATATTTTAATAATTAGTTTTGATTATAGTTATAGTTCTAGTTCTAATGTATTATAGAAATTGCACTATAGCAAGTACCTATGGGTACGACCTCGATCTCACTGAGTTATTACTACATTGCGGCTCTGCACTTATGGTTATCATAACAATATACATACATAGATTTATAGTTTAAAAATTCATCAAAAGCTCGATATTGTGGGCAAATAAGTCTTCAAGTGCGTAGTTATAGTTTTAGAAATTTGGTGTAGCTATTAAGGGATCTTCCTCACGCATATATGTAATTTGTAATCGATTAAGCTTCTTTCATAGTGTTACCAAATCTGACCAATCAAGGGCTTTTCGTTATCATACACTAAAGTAGCGACATTCAATTTTATCTTGTTGTACATAAGAGGAAGGTACCAAAGGATACAAGGAGTCACTTAAGGAATTGGATACTCATACGTTGTAATGATTAAATCGAATCAACGCATTCTACAAGTAAAAGGTCCTAGCAGGTGATTACAATTCACATAGTAAAGTAGATAATAATAGGTATATATCGGGTTTATAATACCCAAGTCATCTCATATGAGGTACGACTCATCTCATATCCTCACAACATGGCTGTTAATTCAAGTTATAACATTGATTACAAGAAGAGCAATGGTGTGATTATTTATTCAACTTGATCAGTCTAATCCTCAATCTTTTAGGACTGAAAGTGGATACAAGTCATTCGTATTCTCATTCTTTATTATTCATAATAAAAGGAGGTTCGCACCTCAATGTATGAACATCACCCTAAATGTACATTTAGGGTTGGTCAACCTGTACATGTGGGTGACCGGTCTACTGATAAAAGTAGAAATCCTACATAATCTCAAGTTAAATGTTGACGATTTACACACCAAGTGCATATTAGTACTTAAGACTAAATAAAAGAAATATATTATATTAATGAAATATCAAAGGCACATGATATAAGTATATTACTCAAGCTCTCTTCAATCTCATCTGCTTGACGTGAACTTAGAATAGATCTTTAGTTATGTATTTCTTCATGAGATCAACCATCATCTCCGTAGTAGAAATATAACTAAGGGTGATCTTCTTATCTCTCACTTGATCATAGACGTGATGATACTTGATTTCAATGTACTTGGACTTCTAGTAGTGTTTTAGATCCTTTGTCAAGTTAATGGAAGAAGTATTGTCTATCCTCAACCATATAGGCTCACAAACACCCAATACAACACTCAGACCTAGTAAAAATTTGTAAACCCCTACACACTCCTCTATAGTTGAAAGGGCCATGGATGTTTGTTTCTTGATCGATCATAAGATAGCTTTACCTCCGAGTAAGAAGACACATCCTAAAGTAGACTTTCTCTTGTCGATGTCATTACCCTAGGTAGCATTAGAATATCATTTGAACTCGAGATTCATGCCTTCATAACACAATATAAGGTCTTTTGTTCCTCTCAGATAGTGGAATATATGTTTGACGACTTGCTAATGAAATTATCCCAGGTTACTCTGGTAACGACTGACTATGCTAACTACATAACTAATATCTGGTCTGGTGCAAAGCATAGTATATATTAAGCTACCTACTGCACTCGCGTAAGTACTGAGGACAGCCAATTTCTTGGCTTCAATATGAGGACACGATTTCCTGTCTAAGTTGATAGCTTTGTCCATAAGAGTTTCAACAGCTTTTGAATTTCTCATCATAAAATGCTCTAAGATTTTTTGTATATAGGTGGCTTGAGATAAGCTTAAGAATTCCCTATACGATCCCTGATGATTTTTACCCTGAGAATAAAGTTGGCTTCACCAAAATCTTTCATCTTAAAGTTTGAGAAAAGCCGATCTTTAGTCAATATCAACAATCGCATGTCATTACCAGCTTGCATGATATCATCTAAATATAGAGATAGTATCAGAAAAGATCTTTCAGACCATTTCATATATACGTAATGATCTTCTTCACTCATTGTGAACCCAAAAGTAATGATGGTTAAGTGGAACCTCATGTACTACTGTCTTGAAGATTGCTTCAATGCATAGATATATTTTAACAACTTACATACTTTCTTTGGATGCTTTTTATCTACATAACACATGGGTGGTTGCATGTATATCTCGTCATCCAAGTCACCATTTAAGAATGCAGTCTTTACATACATCTAAGATAACTCTAAGTCTAAAGTCGTGATAATGGTCAAGATCATGCGAATCAAGAAGAATATTACAACATGTGAAAAAGTCTCCTTGTAATTAATGTCTTTTTTCTATATAAAACCTTTAGCAACTAATTGTGCTTTGTACTAGTCCACCATACTATATGCCTTTCTTTTGATCTTGAGTACCACTTATTACTTATCACTTTATGATTGAAGGCTAGATTTATAAATTTTTAGAATTTATTCTTCTCCATAGAAGTAATCTCTTCATCCATAATAAGAATCAGGTTTATCATCGCCAACCGAAATGCAAGAGAATGACTAGTCTTCGATATTAAAGCATCTTCGGAGAATTAATCCTCTTTTACTATGTCGTAACTCAAGAGCCTGATGAGATTTCTTCCACTATTCTAACGAACTATATAAGCATCTCCATTTTGAGAAGCAGAACTCTTACTCTCTTGAGATACATCAAAAATTTTAAAAAGTTCTATTACAACATTTTGCTTCTTTCAGATAGGGTATTTGTCTTCGATGAAAGTTAAGTTTCGAGATTCTAATCAGTCCATCCCTCACGATCCTCTTAAAATAAAATGAATCCCTTTGAGTGCATGGGGATACCTGATGAACACGCACTCAATGGTTTTATTATCAAGTTTACTTATATATAGAGCAAACAACAAAACATATCCCAAAGATCCCCAAGGGTGTAGGTCGGGTAGAGATGAAATACTTATATTCCACATCTCATATGAGGTCTTAGGAATAAATTTAGACAGGACTCTATTAAGGACATAGATGACTATCAGCAGCGTGTCTCCCCAAAATATGATAGAGAGATTAGAATGTGTCATCATCGACCTAACCATGTCAAATAATGTCATATTTCTTCTCTCTGCAATTTCGTTTTGTTGAGTGTAAGCCATTGTATAGTGTTGGATGATGCCAACATTTTCACAGTATGATTTGAACATTTCATATATATATTTGCTACCTTAATCAAATCAAAGGATTTTAATATTTTCTTAAAATGATTTTCCACCTCAACTTTATATTTGAGAAAATAATCAAAAGCCTCTAATTTGTATGAGATAAGACACACATATTCATTGCGTGAGTAATCGTCAATGAAAGTGACAAAGTATTGACATTCATTTTTAGCACGTACATTAAAGGGTCCATAGATATATGAATGGATTATGTCTAGCAGACCCTTTGACCTAACCACTTTAGGGAATAGTTTCTTCGATATTTTTCCTAACACATAATGTTCACAAAATGACAAATCAACTTTGGATAATGAATCCAACAGACTAGAACGTGTTAGTCTTGTCATCTGGTCCTTTTCAATGTGACATAATCTCGCGTGTCATTTTAGAGTTTCAGATGCTACAATTTCATTTAACATAGTAGATAAAGCAAGAGGTGCATCTCACTATCTACGTGTAGAATAAATAAATTTGAAATAAAAAAATTCCATGGAATGATGTTATTGAGCCTTAAAGAAACTCGTGTTTCGAAAAAATGAATATCAAAACCATAAACTAACAACTTAGAAACATGAATAAAATTCTGATGCATGCTTGATGCAAAAAGAGTATTACGAAGGCTTATTGTTTACCCTACACACGTACAGAGACAGTAAATGCTAATTCCCAGCACGTCTTTAACAGCGTTATCTATATATAACTTGTAACTCTCCGTGGCTACATGTGGAATTCATCGAGTCCTCGACAATCTCGTGTCACGTGCTTTGTTGTTCGTGAATCCAAAATTCACTAGTTATATAAAGTATAAATGTAAATGATTTAAGAATAAATGCTTATAAACAAAGTATTCAGTAACTTAGGAATTATCATCTTTTTATGACCGCACTAGCAGACATAGTGGTCGAAATTCCCACATATGAAGTAGGTTATGTTTGACTTTCTCTGCTTCTTTTTTCCTTTTCCCTTTTTAAGATTTGGAGGTATTGTAAACTTCTATTTTTGGTTGTTCTTTTTTTCCTTTTTTTGAACTTTGGATCATCTCCCATTAACTTTTTACTCGTGGATCTCTTCTGTAAAGGCATCGGATGAACCTCCCTAAATTGCATTCATTTCAATCTCTCGTACTAAGTGGAAAAAAATCTATGAACATATTGATAGAATCGGTATGGTTTATAATTCTTTTGATTAGGGCCTAAGATTTGGGCAAGGAATGGTGAGTTGCTATTATCTTTTGATTTTTAGTCAATAAGCATCCCACATTTCAAAGGGTGCATATCATTTCCTCCATCTTACGAATATGATATTTAATGAGTAAGTCAACTGACATCCTATATTCTTAAAAATCTAGTTTTATTGTCCAAACTTTTACATCTGACTTTTATGCATATGCATTTGCCAGTGCATCCCAAATCACTTTAGCAATGTCATGCACTTCATACGTTGGTATGAGTTCTTTGTAACGATTTTGTTTATGTCACTTGTTGTAGCAGTTTATTATGTCCTTATGTTCTCCTAGATTTCTGATCTTAGCTAATATAGGTTCCTCTTGAACATCATTCAGAGTATGTGAAATGTCGTCCTCGTCCAGAAGGCCTCACATTACGCAGGATCAGTCTTCATAATTGTTGTCGTCAAGTTGTTGATATTTGAGTTATTCAACAATTAACGCTTTGGTGGTCATCTCTACATTGCATCAAGTATCACTAGCTAGCTATAAGTTAATGTATTGGAACTAATAATCCACATTATATACATTATTCAATTTTTCAAGTTATAAAAGTGATCAATCCATCTTAGATGAGATTTGGAAGTCTACATACTCAAATGGGCAGTGCAGATCAATCAAGTTCTCTAATTTATGATAGATATGATGCTTTTATAAGAATCTATTTATATAACATACAACTTTCTATTATGAGTTGCTTGCATCATTTGCAGGAGAAGTTTAACTCCCATTCAGGTTATGCATAACCTTATATTTTAAGGATAATCCTAGCATAAGTTTTCTATTATCTAATAAAAATGGGCATAGATATAATCACATCAAGTCTAATTGTGATATAAATATTAAGCTTATCATCATATTTAAAGAAAATAAGTGTTAAGATGAATATAAAATATGATCATTACCATTGATTGTGTCTGTTCGTGATGGATCCAATCATCACCTTTAATGATCACCATTGATGATGGATCCTTTTATTAATGTTGATCATTGCAGTTAATGATGGTTCCAATCGCTAGCGGACCCATGATCAATAGTGACAACATGGATACAAAAAGGATCTAGATTTCCATGCATGTATATGTGCAATAATGCACACACATGTATATTTAATAATCAAGGGACATGTAGAGTTACACATTTTGATTGTTATGTCCTAAAATGTGTGTGGCCCACTTAACATGATTACTAATATGTATAAAATCACAATATTATCATATCACAATATTAATATATCATAATATTAATATACCACAATTAAGATAATGAAAATCTAAATTTTTATTATTTTATATCATTTTATTTTAACATATATATAGATCATCATCAACACATGAGATCTTAACCATTAATCTAAAAAATGAACCGCACCATCGATTAGATCTCGCAAAAAAATCCCAAGTCACTTACCAACATTTGGCCTAAATCAGGCCACGAATGGCCAATTAAAGCCTGTAAATCGAGATATACTAAATCTTGAAAGAAAGTGAATTGGGCTTTAAATTCGGCCCTATAATATGTGCAATAAATGTGGAGCCTATATGGGTTGTTCAACCACTCATGGATAGCTTATAATTGTTGAATGTGAAATATTTTATATTTCTCACTTATTGTGCATTGGTTTTATATGCATATATGTATTTAATTGATATAATTATGTATATTTTATTACGCGAGTTAATTTAAAGAGCTAAAGATGAAAAACTTATATGCAACTAAATTCATGTTTGGTCTAATCGAAGGGATATTCGGTGCAACCTAAGGGAGGCGAAGACTTTAGAATTATATTGGAAAATTTTGGTTGCAACCGAAAGTGGGTTTCGTGCGACAGAAGATATGTTTGATTGTAACTGAAGATGGCTGTCGGTGCAACCGAAGTGTAACATAAATATGTAAAATTAAAGTTGGTTCCAAGTTGGTATGAGTTTTTCCTATTTAAAGGGGTGATATAAGCCATCTTAGATATGAATTAGGGTAAAGGAAAGAGAGTAAGGAGTTGAAGAGCTTTTAGGGAGTCCTTCTTCTCCAATCCTTTGGATCATTTATATTTTTATGTTTTTTTTTTTTTTTAGTTTAGTTTAATCATGTCTTTGGTTGGCGAAATCTCTTAGCTAGGGCTAAGAGGTAAAGCTTGTAGTGGTTTTTAATGTCTTAGTTACTTTAATTTAAGTGTTTGGTTTGAATGTTGAACAATTCATTTATATTAGTTTAAATAAAGATTTATTTTTAGCTTACTTTGATCCATTTTTTACTCCGGGCACATTAGATGCTTAGGAAGGCTAAGAGTGATTGTTTATCTATTTTGAAAGGGAATAATCTATAAAATTCATTAATCAATCATTGACTACAGGCACAATAGATGTTTTGAATTCCCTGTAATCAATACTTTGGTGCATTATGTAGGAACCTAATCAATTGAAGTTCAAATATATTTTGGTTTATAAATGATAAATTAACCGCCCTATTATCCGGCTGAATAGGATAGGACTTTGATTCCAGATGATTAATCTAATTGAATCAAGTAAATTAAACATTAATAATGACTATAAGTGGATCCTTGGCACTTTAGTATTTTTTTTATTGATTTTCCTTTAAAATTATCTTAGTTTCAATTATACTTCTTCTTAAAATCCAATTTTATAGTTAATTCTAGTTCAAGTTTTAAAGTATTATAGAGAGAGCATAAATATAAGTCCTTGTTGGTTCAACCTCGATCTTACCAAGTAAAACTACATCACAGCCCTACACTTAGGGTTTGCTCAATAATAATGATCCAAAATATTGATACAAAAGATAGAATAGGATGGTTATATAAAAATCATTAAAATAAGCCTTTTAAAAGGTTAATGGGTCTTAACTCAAAATTGGGCTCACATTGTAAACGAAGTTATTAACAATATTTGGACACTAATGTTGTCAGTATGCTATTTTAATAAGGCCTAATTCCTTCTAGAGTTATTGGCTCTTCATTACTGCATAAATCTTCATAATGGACCTAAATTGAGGAGGCCCATTAATACCTTAAAACAGGGCCAAAGCTTATTCTTCATATTCTTCTAAACTTCCTCTCTAATTGGGCTTAAAATGAGTTAAGATTGATTGATTAACAGCCTAATAATAAATCCTTTAAACCTGCATACATGACAAACCCGTATACTAACAAAACCTCAACAGACTTATTAATTCAGGCTTAGAACCAGGCCCATTGCCATTTATCTCTCTTCTTCTTTTCCTCTCTTCACTAGGGTTTCAACATAAAACCCTTCACAAACAAAAAACAAATTCATGGTTGTCAATACCAATAATCATACAAAAAGAAACAAAACATACCCATTGGAATCCTTTTTTTATGTGTCTAGGGATAGCGTTACCACTACCTGTAACGTGTATACTACTGAGGTGTCCAATGGATGAGGTGTCCAGTGGAGAATTAGTTAATAATTTGTTAGAGTTAGAGTCAGTCAAATAAATTTGTTAAGATCAGATATTATAAGATAGTTTGTTTAGTTTATTTGGACTAAGTTTGACAGTTATCATGAGATCTTTATAAATTTGTAATTCTGGTGATATAAGAAGATAGAGAAAAATCTATCTCCCCACATTGTCTTAGGAGGCTGACCCCCTCAAGGTCATCTTATAACATTTTCTTTGAAGCAAATTTCTCGCACGTTACAAGTTTGGTATTAGAGCCCTTCGATCTAATGATGGCTAATGGTACTCATTTATCCTGGTTATCCTAATGAATCAGCTTAGGGATGCTCAAGAATCTCACCAATGGATCCTTGACAAATTGGTTTAGCAATTGAGCGTCATGGCTACAAGCTATGAGAGTCTTACTCGTATTCAACAACATGAAAAGGAGAAGGGTTTGTGGGCCATTCAGTCAATCAACAGCCTGACACCCTTCACGGTGATACTATAGGAATCCAAACCCAAGCAATTTGTTTGGATTTCCACAAGTTTGATGGGAACGATCCTTCCAATTAGCTATATAGAGCACAACAATTCTTCACCTACCATTAGACGCCTTCACACCACTGACTGTTAATTGCATCCTTCCATATGGATGAAAAGGCTCTTCCGAGGTATAATTGGATGGAGAATTTTAGGGCCTTGACCAGCTAAGATACCTTTGCAAAGGCCATTGAAACTCTATTTGGTCCAATCGAGTATGATGATCCTGTTGAAGCTGCCACCAAACTCTGCCAATTAACCATCGTGGAAGAATATCATACACAATTTAAGACTCTTGCTAATTGAACCGAAGGATTGACAGAAGCATTTATAGTAAGTTGTTTCTTAAGTAGTCTCGAGCATGACATTAGGTTGAGTGTAAAAATGTTTAAACCAACTTCCATGTCCAATGCCTTCGGGTTGGCTCAAATTCAAGAAGAAAAGATCAATTATCGATGTCGGCCACCTTGAAATGACAGAAGCCGCATCATCTCTTCCTTTTTTGGGGATGTTATAGGTTAATCAATTATTTGCCAAAGAATCAAAATGCATGTCTAGTTGTGCTAGCATTGATTACCTCAGCCACATCATTTCCAAAGATGAGATAGCCGTTGATCCTGCTAAGATCTTTTGCCTATTAAGCTAGCCCATTCCCATCACGATTAAATCCTTACGTGGATTTTTGGGATTAACCAGTTACTACAGGAAGTTTGTTAAAAATTATGGAATGATAGTTGCTCCCCTCACATCGTTACTAAAAGAGAACTCATTTCAATGGACGGAGGCTGCAACAAAGGCGTTCAACCATCTCATGGTTGTCATGGTCGAACCTCCTATTATGGTCGAACCTCCCATTATGGCATTGCCAGATTTCTCAGTGCCCTTCATCATTGAATGCAATGCTTCCGGCAAAAGAATTGGAGTGGTTTTAATGCAAAAAGGGCTTCGACAATGTCACACCCCAAACTCGGAACTGAGCTCACAAAATTTTCGATCGCCGAATCTGGTGCCGACAGCCTCCGTAGTACCCCATTCTCGGCTCCCGGTGTCCATACACTAGATTCCGATCCTGGGATCCTATAAGGAGAATTTTCCAATGTACATTTTACTCGTAAGAAGCATAACCACAAGTATACCCAAATTACAAAGGCAACATCATCATCAGATATCCAGTAATATAAACATTTAAATACAATGCTAAAAGGGAAATACATAAATCAAAAATCAAAGCTCCAAAGGTCCATTGCATGCTCCAAGCTCAACGCTACTGCAACCTAATGCCACCTGCACGCATCTATCATGCATAAGCTTATAGGAAGCTTAATAGGTGGTGAAAGTGTGTGCACAAGGTAAGTGCTATTTAAGCAATATCAGAAAATTAGAGTAAGCAGAAATACTAGCAAGCTCATAAATCATTCAATAACAGAAATACTAGCAAGTTCATAAATCATACGATATCAGAGTAATGCAAAAACATACTGATAGGCTCATAAATATCATCAGCCTTATCCAGGCTATGTGATGCAGAAATATAATAAAAATAATATCATACACTGATGAAGCAATGTAGATCAGCTATGTAATGTTGAGACAACAAGCCAAATATCAGATGCTGATTATGCAATGCAATATGTAAATCCTGATGAGTTCATGAATACCATCAGCCATATCTAGGTCATATAAATGTAGAAACGTAACAACCCAAAATGGCATATGCCGAGGATGTAATGCAATATGCAATATGTGGTGCGAATGAAATGACCAAGCTGCGGTGTGAAGTTGGGATGATAGTATGTAGTATCGCAGGCTATAGGGTCCATCACAAGGGACTTCTATCCAAATCAGTCCCATACCTAAATTTGGATATTCAGACTCAATGTGGTAAACTCCTGATCTCAGGTTAGTCGCGTGCCCCAATCGAAATCCTGGCCATTGCGAAAGTACACGTAACAAATAGTTGTATACCACCAACCCAAGTGGATAGTGAATAAATAAATGAGTATACAGCTCCTACACCACAAATCAGTACGATTCCTCTCTGGGATCATCACCGAGGTCTAGTACACTTTACATACAAATCGTCGCCCACTGACGCGCGACTATGCAAGTGGAAGAAACCTCACTATCTGCCTGGCCAGTAGTCGGTTAATATCTACTCGGCATATCGATAGCGGACCCATTCACGAGCTGGTCAAACTCAACCTAGCTATGCCCCCTACTCTCGGGTGGGTAAGGCCACACACCCTCCCAACCTATCATGACACAGTGGAAGACACAGCCTCCTGGTATTCGGCACTCGGGCTCTTATATATCCACTCGGTCTCCACGTTGGGGCATCCTCTGGTACCAAGAGGGTTTAGGAAATTTCACTCAGGGCCATCTATGGCAGTCCGATGCTAATAACAGATTTTTAGTGTCCCATCTGGCTACCCACGATATGCCTGTGGAGGCTACGGCCCTAATGTCGCTAAGGCGTTCAGTAATCACAATACATAATGCAAGGTGTATGAGTCATACAATCCAGTCATGCATCAATCCTGTGCATACCATGCACTCATGTGAGATAACCTCCACCTATCTGGGAGTCTCATAACAACCTACCCAATGACATATACAATGGTCAACCACATCTCATAACAAACATGCAGATGATGCGTATGGGCATGTATCATGATGTTATGTTGTCACATACTCATAATCGGTATCAATAACTGGCATCGACAAACGGAATCGGCCTCATCAATCGAACTCAGCCTCGATAATCGAAATCGACAATCGGGATCGACAATCAGAATTGATAATCGAAATCGGCCTCGACAATTGAAATCGACCTCGACAAACGGAATCGGCCTTATCAATCGGAATCGGACTCAACAATCACCTCGACAAACAGAATCGGCCTCGTTAATCGACCTCAACAAAGGGCCTAAGGGAAGCTCACAATGTGGACATTTAACCATCATTGCCCATCAACATGGACATTAAACCTCATTGCTTCCAAGGCATGGCTTGCTATAATCATCATTACAAACATCATGGAGTAATCACACATCGTAATGGACCTCATATACATCATATTCGGCCCCATACAAAGGCCCCACATATGCCTCATTGGGCCTCACTCATGGCCCTTATATCCATCACATTGGGCTTCAACCCATGGGCCATCAAATACATCAAGTGGATCGCATCTGCGGACCGCACCAATGGGCCTCATATATATCGAGTTGGCCATATCACATGGGCCGCACCAGTGGGCCTCATATACATCAAGTGGACCGCGTCCACGGACCGTGCCAATGGGCCTCATATACATCAATTGGACTGCATCAATGGGCCACACTAATGTGCCTGATACATCTCACAATGGGCCTTGCCCATAGGCCACCAATACATCACAATGGGCCTCAGATTCAAGTAGGTGGGCCCCATCATATGGCCCTATATACATCAAGTGGGCTACATCAACGGGCCGCACCAATGGGCCTCATAAACGGGCCATAAATACTTCACATTAGGCCTCATCAATAGGCCATAATAAATCACGATGGGCCCAATCATGGGCCACATATGCATCACATTGGGCCTGACTCATGAGCCATATAAACATTACATTGGGCATCACTCATGGCCACATAAACATCACATTGGGCCTCACCACATGGGCCATACAAACATTAAGTGGACCGCATTACATGGGCCTCATATATATCAAGTGGGCCGCATCAATGGGCCATGCTAATGGGCTTCATATTCATTAAGTGGGCCGCATCAATCAGCTATAAATCAATACATAACATTAAGGTAGGGTCCAAGCGGTGGCCCACCAGAGTTTGGATTAAACTGATATTTATGTTTTTCCTTCATCCAACCCTATCCAGACGGATGGGCAACAAGGTGGGTCCCGAAATCGGACGGTCTAAATCATCATACGTGTATTATCAAAAGAAAGAGAGAAAGAGAGTGAGAGAGAGAGAAAGAGATAGAGAGACGTGAGTAGCGAAGGGACCCCGCCACTATAGGTCCCTCTTAGATACAAAACATACATCAAAATGGGTCTCACCTCATGTGGGCCCTCAAATAGAAAATTATATACATATACTCTAACCTACAAATCACCCACCTTTCCTTCTTCTTCCTCCCTAGCGCTCTAAGACTCCTAAGAAGCTCCTTCAATGGTGGATATGATGATCTAAGGGTTGGATTGGGTGGTAGGAAGGTGGGCCACACCTAGCTCTTTCTCATGGAGAGCTTGGTCGTTGGATCTCTCCTTGGGTTGCTTGGAATGAGAGAGAAATGAGAGAGAGAGAGAGGTGATGTAAGGAGAGAGGGATGGGTTGGGTTGAATTTTGGGTGAGAGAGGGATGGCTGGAGAGAGAGAGAGTTGACTTTAGGTAAGGGTAGTGTAAGTGGGAGATGGTTGCTTGTACTTGACTTGATTTGATTGATTGATAGGACATGTCGTAAAGATTCTCTCGAAATTCGCAACATACGGCGTTTTTCTCAAACTGAACGCGGGCCCACATCTCCTGGCCTGGGTATCGCCTCAGCGCGTAATACGCGGCGACGGCACGGTCGCTAGGGTACAAGTCTCAGGTTGAACTAACTCTGGAATACGAGACATGAGTCAAGATTGCACGGAATTGCCGATAAAGATCGCTGGTCGTTGGAATTCGACCGAGAGAACCGCAGAAGCCTACGGAACAGTTCAGTATAGGATACGAGTCGTCATGCCGGGTATCACAAGATATTCCAGTAAGTTAAGACATTTTTTTAAATGGCATGAGGTCTTATGTGCGCCAATATATCAAGGATTGCTAGGTGTGCTAGCAGAACAAATCGGAGACTATCTCACCTATGAGACTGTTGCAACCGTTACAGATACCATCTCGAATATAGACAGAGATAGCAATGGAATTCATAGATGGTCTTCGTCTTTCTCAAGGTAAGGATTGTATCATGGTAGTAGTTGATCGAATGTCTAAGTATGTGCATTTCATTCGTCTCTCCCATCCCTATATTGCTACAACTATTGCAAGACTCTTCATCGACAATGTCTTCAAGCTTCATGGTATGCCAATATCAATCATCAGTGATAGAGACCTTATCCTTCTAAGCCTTTTCTAGAAAGATTTTTTCAAGCAACATTGTACTCAATTAAACTATTGTTCATCTTACCATTCCCAATCTAATGGTCAATTTGAGATCATCAACTAATGCTTAGAGACTTAAGGTATTTTGTTGAGACAAAATCAAGGGAATGAGCCAAATGGGTATCCTTATCTGAATGGTGGTATAATAAAAGTACCCATTCGTCTGTTAGAATGACACCATACGAGATTGTTTATGGTATTCCACCACCACATCTTATGATCTATGTTGCTGGCACTACACAAGTTCAAGCTATGGAAGATGCACTCAAAGGAAGGGATCAAAAATTTGAAGATATTGAAAGAGCATTTGGTGGTCGCCTAAGAGAGAATGAATGACCTTCACCAAACCGAACGAGAATATTCGGCTGATGATTGGGTCTACCTGTGCCTACAACCATATCGTCAACAATCAATGTCCATGAGAAGAACTCAAAAACTATCTCCGAGATTTTTTGGCTCTTACGAAGTCATTGAACGACTTGGTCCAGTTGCTTACAAGCTTCGTCTTCCAATTGAATCACGCATCCATCATGTCTTTCATGTGTCAAGCTTAAAGAAGAATGTGGGAGACAGGGTTCTAATTCTAGGTAAGTTGCCCCGATTTCAAATGAAGGTGTTCTTCAACCCTAACCCAAAGAAATTCTAGCTAGGCATATGGTTTAACATGAAAACAAGGCAATAATGGATGTTCTTGTAAGGAGGCAAGGGTGTGAAAATGCCGATGTAACCTGGGAAAAGTATTATCAACTCAAGGAAAGGTTCCTAGATTCAAACTGTAATGACCCGAAGAAGAAACAGAGTAGGTCGAGCTTGCCTCCTTCATGTTTGAGAAGGAAGCCAGTGTATGGTGGGACAGTGTTCTTCGCACTGTTGAGGAAAGATATGAGTGGTCGTGGCAGGCGTTTGTGGCACGCTTCCACGAGAAGTACTTCTCGGTTACGTACCGACATGAGAAGAAGAGTGAGTTCCTTCACCTCCGCCAGGGAGGGATGTCGGTGACAGAATATGAGAACCGGTTCACTGAGCTAGGTCGGTATGTTCCTTTGATTCTGGGTGATCAGCCGATGAGGATGGGGCACTTTTCTGAAGGATTGAGGCCTGAGATCCGATCGAAGATATGCTATGCTAGCATTTCTTCCTATGCGGAGTTGGTGAGCATGTCCTTGAGAGCTGAGCAGGACGGGGACAGGTCGTCCCGTATGCGTGCACTTATGGTTCCCAGACCGCGACCTGACTTTCAGAGTGCACCTTTTCTCAGCAAGAGGCCGCGAGCAGATTCTCCTCCAAGGTGATCAGCGCCGCCGGCTCAGCAGGTGCGAGGTGATCTTCGCTGTTCGTATTGTGGGAAGATGGGGCATTTGGACCGTTCTTGCTTTTTGCGTATACAGGACAGTGGTTTTACTCCACCGCAAAGGATCAGTCGTCCGATGTCTCAGGTTATATCACCTCCACCTCTTCGTTCAGCGCCAGCTCTCTATCCTTCAGACCTTCTGTACCTAGCTTCAGGCCACCTCAACGGCCCATGGTTCCTCTACCGAATCGTTAGCAGCAGGCTCGAGTTCATGCACTCTTAGCTGAAGCGCCTATGGCTGACTTGGTGCCGAGATCCTTCGAGGTTACAACGCACATTGAAGGTATTCCCGTTTCTATGTTGGTGGATATAGGGTCCACTACCTCTCTTATATCATATGCGGCAGTTAGGCGTCTGAGTTTGAGTATTATTTCCATGCAAAGAGTGACGCTCACTACCGCTACAGGGATCTCCTCTGCTATGAACAAGCGTTGTATGGGTTGTTTGATTGATCTAGGGAGTGGATCGATTCTTGTTGACCTTTTTATCGCACCTCTTTTCCATTACGATGTTATCATGGGTATGGATTGGCTCACGAGGATGCGAGCAGAGATTGATTGTGAAGCAAGGTCGGTGACAATCCATGGACCTGAGGGTAAGACAGTTACTTTCCCAGCTCAGGTCAGTTACCCTTTTCGCCTTGGTTATTATACATCTCTATTGGAGAGTATGGCTGAATCGGCATTTGAAAGCATGCCTGTAGTTCGGGAGTTTGAAGATGTGTTTAAGTCGATTCCTGGATTACCTCCTCAGCGTGAGATTGACTTTACTATCAATCTCATGCCTGGTGCGACACCCATTTCTTTGTTCACCTATCGTATGCCTCCGAGTGAAATAGAGGAATTGAGGAAGGAGATAGATGGTTTGTTGAATTTGGGCTTTATTCGGCCTAGTGTGTCTCCTTGGGGAGCACCTGTCCTGTTTGTAAAGAAGAAAGATGGTTCCTTGCGATTATGTATTGATTATCGCAAGTTGAATCAAGTAACTGTGAAGAATAAGTACCCTTTGCCTAGGATTGATGATCTATTTGATCAGTTGAAGGGGGCACAGTACTTTTCGATAGTTGATCTGCAGTCAGGTTATCATCAGTTGCGCTTCAAGAATGAGGACGTGTAGAAGACCGCTTTCAGAACTAGCTTTGGTCATTATGAGTTCCTTATGATGTCGTTCGGTCTTACGAATGCACCAGCCTTGTTCATGGATCTGATGAACAGGTTATTTCGGCCATTCTTATTTCGATTCGTCATTGTCTTTATCGATGACATCTTGATATATTCTGCGAGTCGGGAAGAGCACGAGGAGCACTTAAGAGCGGTCTTGGATACTCTTAGGAAGAATCAGTTTTTTGCGCAGTTCAAGAAATACGATTTCTGGAAAGAGGAAGTCAAGTTCCTGGGACATGTGGTGTCTAAGGAAGGGATAGCTGTCGATCTTGCCAAGGTAGCTGCAGTTCAGGACTGGAAGCAACCTGGTTTAGTTACTGAGGTAAGGAGCTTTCTGGGTCTAGCAGGCTATTATCGACGCTTCATACGAGACTTCTCGAAGATAGCCAGACCGTTGTCTCAGTTGACACGGAAAGATTTGAAGTTTGCTTGGAATGAGAGGGCGGAGATAGCTTTTCAAGAGCTGAAGGACAAGTTGACATCTGCCCCTGTACTAGTATTGCCAGAGCAAGGGGTTAAGTATACAATTTATATTGATGCTTCTCGCGTTGGCCTGGGTTGTGTCCTTATGTAGAAGGACAGGGTGATTGCTTATGCTTCGAGACAGTTGAGGAAACACGAAGAGAATTACCCTACACGCGACCTGGAGTTGGCAGCTGTCATTTTTGCATTAAAGCTCTGGAGACATTACCTCTACAGAAAGAAGTTCGAGCTCTTTTGCAACCACAAGAGCTTTAAATATATTTTCACGCAACGTGACTTGAATATGAGGCAACGCCAATAGATGGAAACATTGAAGGACTTTAAGTTCGATGTTTCTTACCATCTGGGCAAGGTGAACCTTGGGGCAGATGCGTTGAGTTGCAAGAAGGTTATAGAGTTTGCGGCTCCGCTAAT
Organism: Magnolia sinica; assembly: GCF_029962835.1. Taxonomy (NCBI): domain Eukaryota; kingdom Viridiplantae; phylum Streptophyta; class Magnoliopsida; order Magnoliales; family Magnoliaceae; genus Magnolia; species Magnolia sinica. The sequence goes on along the minus strand of NC_080578.1, from coordinate 46,755,266 downwards.
GATAGTAGAATGGGACATGTTGGAGTTTGTGCGAGACTTTGAGCAGAAGCTTACAGTGGAAGAGCTGTATGAGGTTATCGCACACATTCGTGTACAGCCCCTCATTGATGAGAGGATCGTTGCAGCTCAAGCAGATGATGAACTTTTGGCGAAGATGAGAAAGCGGGTTGGTACAGATGAGAACTCCGACTGGAGTGTTAGTTCTGATGGGGGCCTACGATTTCGTGGCCGGTTATGTGTCCCAGACATTCCTGACTTGAGACGGGAGCTTCTCGAGTTAGCCCATAGTTCTAAGCTTGCAATGCATCCAGGTAGCACGAAGATGTATCAAGATATGAGAAGATCTTATTGGTGGGACAACATGAAGGTCCATATTGCTGAGTTTGTATCTCATTGTCTCACGTGCCAGCAGGTCAAGGCAGAGCATCGCCGACCTCCTGGGCTACTTCAACCTATGCCCATAGCAGAATGGAAGTGGGACTTCATCTCTATGGATTTCATTTCTGGATTGCCGAGAATGAGGAAGGGACATGACTCTATTTGGGTGATCGTCGACCGATTGACGAAGTTGGCTCACTTCTTACCGATTAGAGTCACAAACTCTGCAGACGAGTTGGTTAGATTGTATATCAAGGAGATCGTACGTCTGCATGGAGTTCCCTTGGAGATTGTATCTGACAGAGATACGCATTTTACATCTATCTTCTGGACTCGTATCCAGGAAGCGATGGGTGTGAAATTGAAGTTTAGCACCGCGTTTCATCCACAGACAGATGGGCAGACGGAACGTGTGAATCAGATTCTGGAAGACATGATGCGAGCTTGTGTTTTGGATTTCAAAGATAGTTGGGATGATTGTCTCCCTTATGCAGAGTTCGTGTATAATAACAGTTTCCAAGCGAGTATCGGCATGGCTCCCTACTAGGCATTGTATGGTCGCCCGTGCAGAGTACCGCATTGCTGGGCAGAAGTTGGCGAGCGTAGTTTGATTGGCCCGGATTTGGTGCAGGCGACTTCAAAGAAAGTTGACATTATTAGACGTCGACTTCTGACAGCTCAGAGTAGGTAGAAGAGTTACACTGATACGAGGCGGCGACCGCTTGAGTTTGAGGTTGGAGACCATGTATTTCTTAAGGTTTCACCTATGAAGGGAGTTCTGCGGTTCGGTAAGAATGGAAAGCTCACGCCGCGATTTATTGGTCCATTTTAGATTTTGGATCGAGTGGGAGCGATAGCATACCGCCTTGCTTTGCCCACACCACTTGCGGGCGTGCATAACGTATTTCATGTTTCTATGCTGAAGAAGTACGTTCCTGATCCTTCGCATATTATCAGTTGGGAGCAGGTGCAGTTGAGCGAGGATGCCACATATATACTGCAACCGACGCGTATCCTAGACAGGAAGGAGCAGGTATTGCGTAGCAAGATCATCCCTCTTGTGAAAATTTTATGGACGCATCATAGTGAAGAAGAGGCTACTTGGAAAACTGAAGCTGAGGTTAGAAAGAGCTACCCTCAGATCTTTGAGGAATATGAGAAGGTACAAATTTCGAGGATGAAATTTTCTTTAAGGGGGGTAGATTGTAATGACCTGGGAAATTTTGTGCCAAGACCCGAGTACTACCTCTATTTTCCTTAGAATTTAATTGTGAGTAATTAGCGTTAAACTCGATTGCTTGTGAAATTAGCATCAATCACTTTAAATTTGATCTGCATGACTCAAAATCTGTAGAATAGTTAGCGCTATGTTACTCTGAAATCTGGGATCCATCGCTAAATCCAGTTGCTCTTGGGAATTTCAAAAACTTTGGATCGGACCTGGACCGCTCGTCGAAAGTTCGATAGCGATGATTTTAATCAGTATTAGTCACCATGTTGGACTTGGCCATCACCTCAAAAATCAAGTCCAGATGATGTTCTAGGTCGATTTGATTGAGTCTGGAGTGAAGAGTGTGAGAACAGTGAGAAATTAAATGTACTTTTATGAAATCTGAGTCGTGTCGCTTGCGTGATGATTTTAAGCAATCTGACCGTTGGATTCTGACCCAATTTCACCCTCTGATCAGGGAAGATGGCCTAGGCATGTCATGATGCTTGTGGACCTGATCGAGTTTCGGTGACCGTTGAATTGAGTGTGATCCGCCACGGCTGATCTGTAAAGTCGATCGGTACAAAAACTCAGTCTGACCTAGATCCATGGTCAGTAAGCTTAAGTCCGACCGCATGTGGAAAAAGGATCACCGGAAGTGTTCCGTTGGATCGAGAGAGGCCTGTTTTGGTTATAACCTAAGTATACCTTGGCCCTGGGGTTATTTTCATCAATGTTAGGCCTATATATAGACCTTAAAACCCTAACTCTCTTTTCCATACGAATTTCCTAACCCTGGCTAAGAAAGAGAGAGGAAAAGAGAGAGAAAGTGAGAGAGAAGTTGGTGAATCATCCTTAGATTCTTTCTTGTTACTCTACATCCGTAAACCATCGCTTTTGAATCGTTATTCCGGCGATTCTAAGTTCATCCTTGGGTAAGTTCACCTAACCCTAATCTGTTTTAGAGCTTAGATTAGTATATATGTTGTTGTAGCTCATTTCTATTCTTGCCTTGGTTATCTTGTCGCCGTTGACGAAGACATATCGTCTGAATCAGTTCGGTGCTCTATTTCTGGTATAAGGTGCGGACTTTAATCGTATAGGTTATGGTTTTCAAGGCTTTCAATATCAGTTAATGGTTTATTCTTGTTATGGATGAAACTTCACATGCCAAATGTTGTGTTTACTTTGTATTCCTGATATGTATGTGTTATATTGATATTTGTGTATTCTATGTATATGTAGAAAGTACTGTATACGTATAAAATATGAACACGTGTTTGCCATGATTATTTGTCGTGTATTTGTGCTAGATGTATGTGTGTCAACTCCTTGGCAAAAGGAATTGTCCAAATGTGTATTTTTTAACATGCGTCATGTATGTTGAACTATGTAGTCTAAGTGTTTGTAGAAATGTCTGAATGACCTATAGTGTAATATGTGATCCTAATTGCCGGTGTTGAGAAGCGATTCTCAACTCTCCTATTAATGTGTATGATTTCCTATATGCAAGTCACATTCTTTGTTGTTAACTTCAAGCATTACTTATGTGTAAATCCATGTTGAGTTGATATTCTTCAAATGCTCATATACTACATGATTTGAGTTGTTGTTCCATTACTGTTCTAAATTCTATATGAATATCTGCTGTAGTGGAATGTGTTTGGGACTATGGATTAGTCCAGGAAATCGGTAATCGGCTTTGAGTTCGTGGCTGAGATTGCTTTCGCCACGAAGGACGGTATTTGACAAACCCAAGTCGTATTAGAGTTGACGGCAGTAGTTTGGCCACACGGAGTGTTTGCGCACTCTATATCGTTTAACCCAACGTGCATTCGTGCTAGTCGAGTTCGTCAAGTAACCCGATTGTCCGATGTATGTTAACCATGTATGGACACTATTGCTTGAATCTAAGGTACCAAACTTACCGGTGCAAATCCTGTTAACCAGTGTACCTTGATCCGCTAAGACTCATGAGCCGGACATGGTGGTATGGGACACCGTGGTCGAGCTGTCGGCCTACGCTGGGGTGACGAGCCTCCCCGTAGTAACCAGTAAGCAACCAAACTCGTGAGCCGATTATGGTGGTATGGGACACTATATTCGTACTGTCGGCCTACATTGATTGGTGACGAGCCCTTTGTAGTGACCTCGAGCATACCTGGATACCGCATTGAGGTGACAAGCCTTATTGTAGTAACAAAGGTATGATAGGCGTGCATTGATTGGTGACGAGCCCTTTGCAGTGACCTAAAACCATATGATCGTATGAGATGATCTAGGACTGACGACCCTAGAATGGATCACTGTTTGAAAATTGATATGAGGAAGGTACCTTAGCTTTCCAATCCTGCTGTATGAAAAGGACTAATAACAACTTGGTAATCGCATTTGCATGTGCTTGGTAATCACTGTTTGGATCACTGTTCATGCACCGCATTTGCATGTGCTTGGAAGAGGTGGAGTACTTAAGGTGGTGTCATGCGTAACGTAAGATGAAGACGCTGAGAGTGTACGCGTCAGGGCACGCATCATTCTACATATATCCTTGCATTAACAAGAGTACTTAGGACATGTTTTGATTATTCTGTTTTATCATTACTGCTTGATTGAATTGATAACATGTTAACCTTTGCTTTATTGTTCCACTGAGTTGATCACTCACTCTCACGTTTTGGGACGGTGTTTAAATACCCACCAGACTGTCTTAGATGCAGATATTGATGCGACCCCTGAGGCAAAGCAGGAGTTCGAGGATGATGAGGCTGCATTTTCTTTCATGCAGTTTTCAGGCGGGTTCTAGTGAGCCTTGTTCTGATGCGTGGGATTCTGAGATTTCTTTTTGGAAATAAATGATGTATTTAATACTTGTAATTTTGATAATAACACTTGTAAGTATGACCTGGTATGTATATGTACTTCAGGGATTTGCACATGTACACTTATGATTCTGTAAGTCTTTCGCTTGCGTTCTTTCACTTATCCCTGAATTATATTGCAGTTTGGCTTAATCTATTTCATGTTTTATGTACTCATGCAGACAACATACATCCATCATTAAATATGTTGCATAAGTGATGTTTTGGAACTCGGGAGCTGAGTTGTGCTCGACCCCCAAATTTCAGGGCGTTACACAAACCTTGAGGACAAGGTTTCTTGAAGGAGGGCATGTAACATGTGCACTGTTGAGGTGTCCAATGGTTAAGCAATGGAGAATTAGTCAATAATTTATTAGAGTAAGAGTCAGTCAAATAAATTTGTTAGGATCAGATATTATATGAGAGTTTGTTTAGTTCCTTTGGAACAAGTCTGACGGTTGTTAGGAGATTTTTATAAATTTGTAATTCTAGTGATTTAGGAAGACAAATGAAAATCTTATCTCCTTACACTATTTTAGGAAGTTGACCCCCTCGAAGTGGTCATGTTACAACATTTTCTTTGAAACAAATTTCATGCACGTTACACTACCTCTACCACGGTTGCTACTGGTGGCAGCAGCCATGGTTGTCACTACCACGGCGGCGACAAGCGGTGACGGTTGGCGCAGAAGACAAGGAAGAGAGAGAGAGAGAGAGAGAGAGAGAGAGAGAGGCAGTGCGGGCTTCTACTGCTCGTGGCGACAACAATCATGGCTGTTGTTGTTACTTGCAGCAGCAGCATGGGCTTCCCCTCCACACATTGGCAGTGCCGGCTGAGAGAGAGAGAGAGAGAGAGAGAGAGGGCTCCGCCAGGGGTGTGCCGCTGCCAGCAGTGGCGGCACTCATGGGTGTTATTGTTGCTTTTAGCGGCAGCCCTAGCCCTAGCCCTGACTATTGATGGAGAGAGATGACTGTTGTTAGCTTGTTGTTGCAGTTGCTTCCATTGCAACCAGTGTTGGTGGTGTCCAACGGTTAGGAAGAGACCACCGGCCACTCCAATCTTCTTCCTTTTCATATTTCTTAAAAGACTTTAATCAAAAGGTTTCGTAAAAATATAATTTAAAAAATAAAAAATAAAAACACTCATTAACCATAAATAATCTCATCAATATCGACAAAAGATGATTATAATCTCTAAATATCTTTATCATTCAAATTGTCATTCTCTTAATCCGATGGCCTTTTGAGAATAATGTAATATTATTATCTATCTCTTCTTTTTATTAATCCTCCTACCTTGGAGATTAGAGAGAGAGAGAGAGTAAACAACATAAAAGTAATTAACTTCCTTTTTTATATTATTATTTCCTCTTTTACACATAAAATTAGACGAAGTTATTATATCTAAAGAAAATTAATTATTTATAGATGATTGATATATTTAATAAAATAAAATTATTAACTAATAAACAAAAAATTTTGGATTTATAAATAAAGGGCTACTTACCTCAACACGATCCTTTAAGCTTTAAATTGGAGATCCGCCATTGAATGGCTCTGATACCATTAAAAGTCAGTGTGGAAAAGTGAGGCATCAAGATCCGACGGTCTACACGATATGAGGCCTTTACAAAAGCCGATGATAAGTGGTGTAGGTCAAGTAGTGCTCCTAACCACTGCTACAGCAGATGGGTCTAATCACCCTTTTAAATCTATGGCATGGATGGCCCTCGATTACGATATACGGTTTGAATAGTTTAAGGGAAGGGCAAAATGAATACTATTAAACTTTCTTTTGTTTGTTTGTACTTTTGTAATTTCAAAGATAATATTCACTCTAACGTATACTGAAGGTCTGAAAGTTTGGATGAAGCCAAAAATTATTGAGTTTTATTCTTATCTCCTAGTCTAAATTTTCAAAGGATGAGGTAAAAAACAAATTAAAAAATTTATATGCTAAATCTCGTGGGACCCACCACCAATGACTGCCCACAAGTGGCCCCACAGCATATATTCAACAAAGTGTGGATCACTGAATCATAGGCCCTGTAAAAACTCCTGAACCCAGAATAGTTCACAAATCCTTGGTTCAGAGGATCATATCACATGATCCTCCAATCCTTGGTCTATATAGTGGATGGAGCCCATTGTTTGCCGATCCAGGCCATTGATATTATAGATCTCACAGTGCAAGGTTAGTGACCCAAAAACCTCCTTGATGAGTCAATTTTAACCCCTCAATCGGTGGCCTGCAATAGGGCTGAAAGTCGGGCGGGTTGGGTTGGGTTGGGTCGGGTTGGTTCTCAACCCTAACCCAATCCAAGATTCCTATACCTCAACCTTAACCCAACCTCGGGTTGGGAATTCCTAACCCAAGCCCAACCGAAGGGGGCTCGGTCTAGTTGATCGGTTGGTCGGGTGTATACGTGCTAATATTTTTGTTATTACATTAGTTTATTATATTTCAATATACGACTTATTTTTTGTATCTATAATTTTATTAATTATATATGTGATTATTCATTGTAAATAACTTCGTTTTTTTCTTTAAAAAAACAAGCTAAAATATAGGATAACTATTCCTTTAAAAGATACGTAGCATAGCACGCAATCTATTTGGGAGAAAGAAATCCGGCATATCTTATTAGCTTGAGTCATTGGAAATGACTTGGACAAATGAGACCCAGCATCACTAGTGTGCCTTCGATTCAAACGATCTACACTCAATTATAATTTAAAAGTAATTTATATATTGATCGGCTTTGAGTTTGGGTTGGGTCGGGCAAACAAAGACCTCAACCCAAGCCCGACTCAAGTTTTATCGAGTTGGTGTTTGTATAGCCGAAGCTTGAGATCGGACCTGATACATCTTGCTCAAGCTCAACCCAATGACGAGTCGGTCACTTATCGGTCAGGTTGAACCCGCCCAACTTTCAGCCCTATCCTGCAAATACGAGAAAAGAAATAAGGCAACAAACCACATTCAACTGAAAATTGCCAAAGTTGGGATGTCCAGGATCTTCTAATGCGGTAGTTTATTCTTTTTTCTTTTTTCTTTTTTTCTCCACATGGCGGGCAGCACCAATCGTCAGATCAACAGTCTGGATCACTGAACCATAAGCCGAACTTGTACATAGTACAAACTCAAGGCCCCAGGATCGAGGTGATTTTACGTTGGCTCCGTGGTGTGCCCCACCTGAGTTTTAGATGGTGCTGATTTTTGTTATGTACGGTGAACATAAGGTCTCTCCACAGATGGACGGAGTGGATGTCACATGGACATAATGGGACCAGACTCCTCTATCACTTTACAAAACACTGAATTCTTTGGGACCCACGAATCCACTCGGTCCATCAGGTACAATCCTCGGTATTAGGCTGTGAAGCCGAAACCAGCTTGATCAAAGACTCCAACGGCCTGCACCACACGGGACAATGGGGATGGAATGCCAACCATAGATTTGTTCGTAGGATCATCATGGCGTGTACCTTTCATCAAAACCGTTAATCAGGTGTAAGTGAGCAGGATGAACTAAAATATACAAAAATCAACCTGATTCAAAACTCGGGCGGGCCACACAGTGTGAAGTTAGCAGTTTTGGCAGCAATTTTGCATTGGTCCCATTGGTGTGGCGCACTTGTTTTTTTAATTGGGCTTATCTTTTTGTGTATACGGTCCAAATGATGGTTCTCACCTGATGGACGGAGTGGATTTTACATATACAACATACAACATGGTGCACCCCATAGAGTATAGGTATTTTAACGGTGGGCCACGCATAACTCGGATGTTGCATGCGCTTCCTACATATATCAGGTCTTGTATAAGAAGATTCCATCCACTTCCAAAATCAAAAGTGATTAGTGGGCCCCACACCTCTAGTCAAGATTTTTGAAATTCAGACGCCCATTTCAAACCGTCCAATATAAAAAGGGCGGTTGTGGACTCTCTCCCTCCAACGACTTTGCCAGACTCTCCCATCCAAAGCTGCAAATGGGTGTAAAGAACACTCTCATAGCCTTCCTTGTTCCCATCCCTTCCATAGCTTTCTACCTCACCTTCCTTCAAGAATCCCAGCACCCATCTTCATCTCATGCACATCTGGAGCACCTCTGGAAATGGTGCTCCCATCACCCTATCTTTCTTGCAAACCTCCTCTTCTTCTTCAACATCGACATCCTCTTCTGGGCTATCAGCCTCATCCAATCCAGCAATTGGGTACCCTTCAAAAACAAAAACCATAAATTCTTTTTTATTTTCATTTTTAGCATGGCAATCCAGACCGTCGAAATCACGGGCCCCATCATGGATTGAGCGTAGCCTGAAAATCAAACTGATCGAGTGATCTCAGCGGTCTCATTTCGTTATCTGAATTTGGACTGGTGGCCATTTCTGTAACTACCCATCAGATAGTTAGGATCGTCTGATCAGCATAATTATCACTCTATGGTCCATCCACAATGGGTTCCATCATTCGGACGATCCGGATCAGGGTCCATGTATACAGTGGATGAGATACCACTGTTTAGAAAATGTCAGTGAACTATCAACCATAGTGTTATCCCTCATATTTTCATTTAAAAAAAAAAAAAAAAAAAATTTTGAATTTTTGTTATTTGGTTCTGTGGTTTTGTACCCTTCCAAAAAAATAATAATAATAAAATGTTCTTGTTTTTTATTGGTGTGCCCATCAAGGATCGCTACCTTAGATGTGGCTTATTGACATGGCAATCTGGACCATCGAAATAATTATCTTCCTTGTGTGGATGAAATCACACCAACCAGTGATCTTAAGGATCTTATTTGGTGCTCTGAATTTGGACAGGTTGGCAATTATTATCCACCCACTTGTTGGTATCCACCAATTGGATGGTCAAGATCTCTTCATGCTATCTTCCATCAGCAACAGGCTCCATGGTTTGGACTGTCCAGATCATGGTAAATGTATACCATGTACACCATGGATGAGACACCATGGCAAGGAACCATCATCATAGTCATGTCCTTCATAATTTCTTATTGGAATTTTGTTTTTGTGATCTTTGATTGGGTGCAGATGATAGATTTGTATTGGACTGTGATACCTGTGATGCTTGTTCACTACTATGCAAGCCACCCTTATGCAAAATCAGATGCCCTGAGATCAACGGCCGTGATTTTGATGACTTGGGTGTGGAGCATAAGGCTCACTCATAACTATTTGAGGAGGGAGAGGTGGGAGTTGGGTGTTAGGGAGGATTGGAGGTTCAGTGAAATGAGGAAGGAATATGGGAAGAATTGGTGGTGGGTTTCGTTTTTTGCTGCTTACGTCGTACAGCAGGTATAGGGTTTTGTTTGATTTCGAAATTTAAGGGAAAGGAAAAAAAAAAAAAAAACATCTAGCTTCTTTAATTAGATCTGGTTGATTGAATTTTGTTTTTTTTTTCTATATAGATGTTTTGTATGAGAATTAGGAGTATGTTTGGGAGAAGGTTGTTGAGAGAAATCTGAGTAAGGTTTTTAGTATATCCAAACTCCAAAAAAGCTCATCATACAATTAACAGGTTTGATTGGTGTAGTTCATCATAGGTGTTTTGTATGTGTATTAGGGAGTATGTTTAGAGAAGGCTGTTAAGAGAAATCCGAGTAAGGTTTTAAAGTACACCTAAACTCCAAACAAGTGCATTGTTATGGCAATTGGGTTTCAGATTCCTTGTTATTCTTATCAGCTGGTGGAGTTTCGATGGCCCGTTTCTCATACAATTAATGGGTTTGATCAGTTTAGTGCATTATAAATGTTTTTTTTTTTTTTTTACACATGCACCCGACACACACCACCCACGCACACTGTAGTGGGATTTCACCACCTATGGGTCTCGAACCCAAGACCTCATGTTGAAACTCCTCAGAGTCTACCACTGAGATAAGGACTCGAACCCTGCATTATAAATGTTTGAATATAGATGTTTTGTATATGATTATGAATTAGAGAGTATGTCTGGGAGAAGGTTTTTAAGAGAAATCTGAGTAAGTTTTTAAAGATGCCTAAACTCCAAACAAGTGCATTAAATAGTTTAGGCAATTGGGTTTCAGATTCCTTGTTATATTCTTATCAGCTGGTGGAGTTTCGATGGCCTGTTTCTCATACCATTAATGGGTTTGATTAGTTTAGCGTGTGGAAAGTAATGATTTTAGATTCAAAGGTAAGTTGGAAGATCACAAGTGTAGGCATATCAGATTATTCCAATTGCTTGATCAGAACAGGATCCAAAATTTGGTGGCAATTGTTTTCCCCCCAAATTGAACAAATTAGATTTGATGATTCTATTTGGAGCCATTGCCCGTTCATGATGGGGTCCACCTGATAAGGATTCTGGATCTGGCGTGCCTTCCATGTGTCCCGGAGGGATGATCTTATGCATATTAAGGCAAGCAGAAGGATTGAACTCTTATCTATAAGTGAATATTGGGGTTTCTTGCAATCTGTTAAGATCTGCAGGTTTGTATTATTGTTTTCTATTCATATCCATTCCTTACCTTCTCCAGATTTCTGTTCCTTGCTTCTTCTCAAATGAGTTATTCCTAATAAGGATTGTGATTTTCATTAACATGATTGCTTTGCAGGTATTTCTGGTAGGCATATGCCTCCCCATGTATGCTATTCACTCAAGTGAAAAACCATGGAACGCATGGGACACAATTGCAACATTCATCTGTGCGAGTGGAATTGTGATTGCATACATTGCAGATACACAACTCTTTAAGTTTTCACAAAGAAATAGCACATTACAAGAGCTCGGCATGCCTATGGTGCCCAACCTCGACAAGGGCTTATGGCGGTATTCTCGCCATCCAAACTACTTTGGGGAGCAGCTGTGGTGGTGGGGATTGGTTATCTTTGGATGGAACGTTGGGCACGGATGGATGTTCTCTGGGTCACTTATTAATAGCCTGTGCTTGGCATATGTGACAATGCTTGTGGAGCAGCGGATGTTAAAACAAGAGAACAGAGCCGAAGCATACAAGCAATACCAGAAGACAACATCGGTGTGGGTACCTTGGTTTAAGTCGAGCCCAAGAGTCACAAAAGATAAGAGTAGTTGAGATGGTCCGTCTCCTTTGCACTTTAACCTGTTCTTCTTGTGCTTTAGATTCGGGGTTCCTTATGTAGTAGTTTTCATTTGGTCGTGTCTGTTCTAATGTCCTTAATGTTGTATGTCAATGTTTTTAAGTTTGAGCAGGAAGCTGTTTATGGATACTATTTTGCAGACTTGATTTCATCTATGAACTCATCTTTCAAGGAAACTGAATTGCAATGATTCAATTAAAATCAGAGGAAATGATGAAAATGGAAGTGAGATTGTTTCAATTTCATAACGATGACCCGCCGTTAGTTGCAGTTCCATGTGTTTGAATTTGGGGTTGAAATTATTGGAATTGCCATTTGGGCACTAGTCCCTTGTTATGAAACTGTTTTGGTCATTTCGAATTTGAGTTATTGAATTCAATTCCCTGAGCATCCAAATGCAGCTTAAGAGCCTGTTTGGTAGACACCTAAAAACCAGTTCATCTCATTTTAGTTAACAGTAATTTATGTATTAGAGATCTTGTGCACAGTAGCAGCAGTAGCACCATAAGCTTAAGATGGTACCGGGTAGATGTGGGGCCCATGAGGTGTATGCATCACATTCAACCCACCCATTAGATGTGTCCCCTCAAGTTATCCCCAGGGCCTGCAAATGAGCTCGATCTAAAACTGTGATGAGCCACGGCACAGGGAACAAGATAGGAAGGGATGCTCACCCATGATTTCATCCATGGCAGATGAAGTGTCTGGACGGCCTAGATTCCGCATGCACAACGCGGCAGGCCTGCCACGGAAATCAAGGATTGGCATCCCCTTTCTACCTGTCTCCTGTTCTGTGGCCCACCTGAGTTTCGGTTTGGCTGAGTCTTGTACTCTAGGGTAATGTGAGGTGACGCATCAGATGGGCAGGTCAGATATCATGAATAAATCACACGGGCCTCACCTCTACTCGGTACTGATGGAGTGCACCCCTAACTAAAATTAGATTTACTCATTTTTAGGCACCTACCAGAGATGGCCTAAATTGTCGTAGATTCTAGTTGACTGTCAGCAGAGTATTCTGTCTGACAATTTCTGTGCATCGTGCTGCCTAGTTTGTTCATGTTATCCTCCTTGTATTTTCATGTTCTTATGTACATCTTCACAGCTCATTAACCCTTTGAAATCCCCTTTGCAATTTCAAATGGCAGTATAAAGGTTCAAAGCTAACTAATCATTTGCAACCGTGCATACAAGATCAGTTGTTATTCAATGGTGTCTAATAGGCTTTGATTTGATCTATCTATATTCCAAGTTAGCCTTCAATAAACTCAAGTTTCTTTATACTTAGGATTTGTGAACATTCAAGATGGAATAAAGAACATGTTCGCTTATAGATGTATTTAAGCCAAACAAGTTAGTTTTATTCTATGACAAACTGCCATTTTCTATAACTCCATTTCAGGATATCAAGGGAAATGCACCAAGCATCCCACATTGTACCATTCCGATATCACATCGCATTGGAAGTAGCCCACTGTTTAAATGGGAGAATAGTCTCAAAATTATCTTGGGGTACGTTTGGATTGTGGGAAAAGAAAAGAATGGGTTCTCATGAATTCCATGAGCACTATTGAAACATGGATTCCCATGAATTTCATTTTTGGGGTCTTTCAATTTGGATAGTAAGTGGAAATCTCATATTCCTCTCACAGTTTTCAGCTCACATCTTGTGCGTGATACAGGCAGAAGAAGAAGGATCTCCGTGTGGTCTTTATTGACTTAGAGAAAGCATATATGATAGGGTCCCTAGATAGTTAATTTGGTGGGTGTTGGGAAAGGAGTCTCAAGAGGGTATATTGACATTGTTAAGGGTATGTATGAGGAAGCAGTAACAAATATAGGAACCACTAGTGGAGAGACAAGTTAGTTCCCAATTTCTATAGGCTTAAACCGAGGGTTGGCATTGAGCTCGTACCTTTTCACTTTGGTTATGAATGAGTTAACGGGGCATTTGCAAGAAGAGATCCCATTGTGTGTGTTATTTTGCAGATGACATAGTTTTGATTGACAAGATGAAATCTTTCCAAAAAAAAAAGAACAAAAAAAGAACAAAAATAAGATCAACAAGACAAGGGAAAGTGTAAACACAAAGGTAGATTTATGGAGGGATTCTTTAGAATCTAAAGGATTTAAAATTAGTCGGACTCAAATAGAGTGTATGGAGTACAATTTTAGTAATAATAGGAATGAAAATGTGGTATTAGTTAAGATCGTTAACTAAGAAGTTTCCCAAAATGATCACTTTCAGTACCTTGGCTCAATTTTATTTTTTTTATGAGTGGAGAGATTGAAAATAATGTTGCCTATAGAAATCATGGAAGAAATGGAGATGTACCTCTAGAGTTTTTTGTGATGATCTTGTACCACTCAAACTGAAAGGGAAATTTTATAGGATAGCTATAAGATCAGCCATTCTTTATGGGACAGAATGTTGGGCAGTTAAAGAAGTTTATAGGATGAGTGTAGCTGAAATGAGGGTGATGAGATGAATGAGTAACAAGACGAGGAAGGAGGGAATTTGAAATTCATGCATTTAGGGAGTGAATTGGTTGAAGGATGTAAAAAAGGCAAGGGGAAGGCCCAAAAGGATGTGGTTGGAGGCAGTAAGAAAAGACTTGACTTATGTTCTAGATAAAGGTCCCTTGATAAAGTGAGATGGCAAAACATGATTCATGTAGCCGACCCTTTTTTGTTAAATTTTTTTTTTTTACACACGCACCCTCACACTCACACACACCACATGGGTACTCGAACCCATGACCTCAGTGTTGAAACCCATAGGGTCTACCTCTGATCCATGAGTAGGGACCCGACCCTAATTAATTGGGATAAGGCTTGGATGATGATGATCCTGTGCGTGAGAATTTGATTTTGAAAAGGCTAATGATTGCTATTTTTATTCTCACTATTTCCTTTGCTATCCAAACTACGCAAAAGGTCAAAACAATGCAAAGCCCTTTAGTTTTTTCCTTTGCTTTTCTTTTATTTCCCACAATCTAAATAGGCCCTTAGCTTAGTTTTGTATTCCCTATGTTTATTTAAGTCTAGTCACGTATTAGCTGAAAGAAATCATGTGCTCGTGACTCCTCTTTCTATCGAGGTGAACATGGGCTTAGGTCCAGATAATTGAATTGAGTCAGCCATGGTTGTCCTTTGGATAGCAGCATGGATGGGGTATTCCCCGGTCCATATTGATAATCGATCTGTCTTTCTTTTGACTTTTTTGGGTCCCACCTCAAACACATTGAAAATATGGAATACTAGAAGTTGATGTGATGGGGTTTCTGTTTTCGAGGCTGCCTAAATGCACAAAGAAACATATGATGATATTGGTGTATTTCAAAGTACATGGAGAGTTTCCTTTTGATTTTGTGAAATCCACAAGGAAAGTTTAGTCACATATGAAAGGTTCAGGTTCGGGTGGACAGAACCACCACAAGCTTTATTATAATCAAATCAGATTTTAAATCAAAAGGAGGAAAAGACACCTAGCCTCCTAAAAGGAAACCAAAAATCCAACTAACATCTCTTATCAAATAAACCTGCCCAATCTAAATTTAAAGCCAATCTCACAGAATCTGGATGAGAATATCTATTGTTGAAATAAAGAATTTCCGCCAGAGTCACATTGGCAATTAGCCATCGTATCGGCAACTTTATTACCTTCTCTGAAAACATGAATAAAAAGAAAGAAAAAATAACCTCTCTGATCATCACGAGTCCTCCAATGCCAAGCAGTGCAAATCTTGAGATCAAGAATTGATCGTACCGACCAAACTTTTGGAGTCGCATTCAACAATTAATTTCTTAATAATTAATCCAGAGAATATCTTAGGCCATCCACACTAGTTCTATATTCAGCTTTGAAATTAGAGCATATACCATAGATGTGCAGGGAAAAAAAAAGCATGAAAGAGCCTGAGCTATGTCTAAAAATACCACCTCTTCCTTCTATCTGGGGTTCCCCTTCATGCCTCACCTATGTTAAGCTTGAAAATTCCATCAGGGGGTTTAGTCCAACCAACAGAAACAACACGTTTATGAGAAATCAATTGATACTGAAAACCATAGTTCTAAAACTCAGTAACTCAACTTGAAATTTGGCCGAGTCAACTCGACTTGACGAGATTTCAAACCGAGTCACTATGAAACGCAACTGTGAGAGTGACTTGATATTGACTTGTCAAGTCAACTCAATGACTTGGTCATCTTGAACTGAGTCACCCTGTTGCAAAGATTTTTTTTTTTTTTCTTTTATAAAAAATAAGAGGGAAGGTTTAAATCCAAACATCTCTCAGAGGTACTGACTCATCTAACCAGCAAGCCTAATGCTGCAAATCCAGTACTTTTTTTAATCAAAATTTTAATACTTTATCTGTATATAACTATGTAAAATGTTTATAAATTATCAAAATGACTTTTACAAATCAAGTCAAGTCGAGACTTGTCCGAGTCATTGAGTTAACCCGATGAGGCTGAACATGGAGCCGAGTCGAGTTTTTAAACTGTGCTTAACACTAAAATATTCCTAGTGCCAACTTATGAAGAAACGAGTACTTGGTTTTGAATTTCTTGCCTTTGACTATAATCTGCAGCCAATGATCATATTGGCTATAATTTCAATGACTGCATACAAAAATAATCAAATCTATAAAACTATTTCTCACCTTCCAAGGTTCCACATGATGAATGGATCGAGACCAATCAAGAGCTTCAACTGATTTTAATGAGATGCCTTAGAGTGCAAATATTGAACATGCAGCTGGACAGGTCAAATGCTAAAGATTGATGCACTAAAAACTTCAACAATATCTTTCCGTACATGATCAGCCACTTGACTGTGAAAAAACAGATGATAATTTTCAATCCGAGGACTATGATGCTAAAGAAATTTGTTCTTCTGAATTTGAAGATCTACAGAATGCACTCGCATGTAAAGAATTCTATTTTTTCGGAGGAGAAAAATTTATGACAAATCCAGCCGGACAAGTATTGAACTGAAGATCTAGAATGGATGTTCTATACCAAGTGGATTTAACTGAAAATTATCCATTTGCCAATTTCTTCCAAGGCGTCTACAGAAGAGAAACTCCACGAACCAACCATGGGTACCAAATCACTAACCTTCAACCATTAATGACATTATCAGTTAAAAAGCAGGCCCCCCCACCACAAATCAAATGAGAAACTAATCTGCCCTGACTTCTACCAGCCATTACATTCTTGCAAGAGATTCATTCTTCAGCTGCCACATATTTTTCCAATTTGATGAAAGCATGGAGAGGAACTACCATCTGATGAAAGCTTGATGCCCAAAGATATTTGGAAGAAAGACATCTTGACTGAAGACCATTTATAGACAGGAATCTCCAAATCTAACACAAATTCAAGCTTTTTTCACCTTACCAAAAGCCTCAACCCTGCTCCTCCCTCCACTAGCTTAAATATCCTAGCCCAATAAATGCAATTGAGTTCATTACCCAATACCAATTCATCCGACAAGAAGTTTCCTCACATTCTCTCAATTCTTTTCAAAACCAAAACTGGAGTCTGCACAGCATACTTCTTAGGACATGCTTTAAAAGCACTATTTTCCCCTTGGAAGATCGCATTTTACTTTTCCAACTTCCTGTTTTGGCACCCCCATGAAGAGGAACTCCCAAATAAATTAATGGGAGATTTTTTGGAAGAATCCTGAGCATCTTCGAATGATTTGGAACCTTAAAGCCGATATATTATAAGAGACTGCAAAGCAACTCCTCTTTATTAATCTGCTGACCTGAGCAATTCCCATAGCTGTTCAAGAATTTCATTGCTTCATTCAACAACTTTTCATTTTCTTGCAAAAACAAAAACATATTGTCTGAAAATAATAAAATAAGATATTGAAAAACATCCCATGCCCCCGTAGAACCATTCGGCTTTCCTCTATAGCTTTGAACCAAACACCAAAATTACTCTAGCCCTTACAAGTGCACAATCCCAACCCAGAAGTTCCTTCTTTGATGCAGGGAAGGACGTGATGAGGTCGAGCACCGTCTTCCTCAAGGATAACTACTCCGAATCTACGGAGTTTCTTTGGACTCCTCATAGAGATTCCTCGAATCCATGAGGGATGAAAATAGAAAACAAGTTCTAATAATTCCGAAAATAAATTGATTGATTATAAAAATGAGTTTACAATCCTTTAAATAGTGATATCACTCCTGGGAAGAAGTTTCAGAATCAAAATCCAACTCAAACTCTCTAAAATCGTGACTTGCTATAAATAGTAAACTTGCTATTTATACGTGATCATGATTTCTACTAGACTTCGTGGATTTCGGCCAAAAATAGTAAGTGTCCTATTTTGCCTAACCACATTATTCCCCTAATTTTTCTAAGCGCTTTTCATGTTGGGCACGACTCCTAAAACTCAACGAATCGAAAGTTATGATCGAAGTAAAACTTACTATAAATAGTAAAAACGGAAATAAAATGGATTTTCAACTGGTGATATGATGGAATCTCGCAAATTCGGCATGGTCAACCCAGCATAGCAGGTTGGTTGGCTAAAGTAGCTTCTCCTACTCCAAAATCATATATGGTACGTCGAATAACTCATTCCGGTTTGCGAGATATGCCTGTTTTAAGGTTCTGATGGTGCGGATCACTTCCGCCTCTGATCGGGCCTTCTCTGGTCCATCTTGGCCATGAAATTGTCCGTGACCCGCTCTACATCATTCTCCTTTTCATGTACAGCACTTGGGTTTTCCGAAAATTTCATTTATAAGAAAACGGAGCACTATGATTAACCCATACAAAACTTGCGAACAATCTCCTCCTCTCTTCTTTCCTTTTCTATTTCTTCTCTGTTTTTCATCATTGGCAAGATAAATGGGTGTTGCTGCTTTGCTGTTCCTGATCCATTGAGACATGCAAACCTTTGGACCGATCATTGGTTTTGCACTTAATCTTAGTGGTTCTTCTCAATGTTAAATTCCTTCATTTCTGTTCAAAATGCACAAGTATTATCTAAATTTTTTCTACAAAGCATGTTTTTTCAACCATTCTGATTGCTATGTCACTTTGAATCGCAGCCCATCTGAACAGTACTACCTTAGTTGTCTGAGCTAGAAACTTACTTATCTGAACAGGATTCTCAATTTGAAGGAAACTCAAATCTGATTCTGCATTCAAATAACTTCTTTGAATTTATTTTTTACTTAGTTTTAGTGAATAGCATTTTTTTTTTCCATGTTGTCTTCATTGGGACATCATCCATTGATACT
Organism: Magnolia sinica; assembly: GCF_029962835.1. NCBI lineage: Eukaryota > Viridiplantae > Streptophyta > Magnoliopsida > Magnoliales > Magnoliaceae > Magnolia > Magnolia sinica. Next base: position 46,736,440 of record NC_080578.1, on the reverse strand, counting down.
AATGTTTATTGCAAGATTAAGGGGGGCGTTTGGATGCATAAATTAGCAGGTATGAATATTACCCAAAAGGCCTCTAAACATATACTCAGCTTCATGATATAATATATTGTTTCCTTTCAAATGCATTTCAGTTTATATAGGTTGCTCCCAACTCCCGTACATAATGCCACATGTACTAAGCTATCACACAAGTGGAGCATGTGGAACAACATAGCCGTTTATCTGGTGGGCCCATGTAGATGCCCTGACTCCAACAAAAATAAATAAATAATCGCCAGGGTCAATGCATGAGATGTGTCATAGTATAAAACAGATGGATGGCTAAAAGAATGTTACCAATTTCTTTATCTAGTCAATTTGTTTCATGTAATGTGGCCCACATGGAAAAAAGAAGTGGGACCCACCTGATGAGTGGCTTGGACCTTGCAAAGGGACTGATTACAAGCACCTACAGTGGTCTGGTGTACTGTTGTCTATTCATCAAAGATTCTGTAATTATCTCCTAATTCACAAATCTTTCAATCCATACAAGTGTAAAGAAGAGAAGATCGACCTTGGCTATCGAATAAAACAATACAATTCATATCTTAAATATAAGTTAAAATGTCAAACATGTAGGTCACTTTTGCAAAGATTAGAGCTCAAAAATGCATAGTTTGTAGTACAGATTCTTGGTGGCGAATGTTTTACAAGTTCAGTATTTCAAGCTTTCACTTCAAGAACATAATCACCATTTGCAGTCAAGTGGAAACGAGAGCCATTTCTATAGCTTAAAGGGTTGTAACGCACAACCAATTGAATATGGTATTAGGTGTATGCCATAAAAAGTATCTTAGAATGGATGAAACATGTTAGCCCAAAAGGGACAGGGCTACACCTGAGACGCATGAATAATGTAACATCTGTTTACGTTTATTTTTGAATCTTTTAATGTCCAGTTAAATTCTCTGAAAAAGACTAGGGATGTAGAGATCATTTCTCCTTTATTAACATGACTTATCGTATGGGGTTGTCCTTAATATATTGTTATTCCAAACTGTTTAGTACGCCTTCAATTTTTACAGATGGAAATTTGTTGTGTTCATTTAATTTATTTGTTGGCTTTACTCTTGCTGGTGAAATTTGTGTTTGATATGGGCTGAACAGGTTCATACATATTGCAGTTTTCAATCCTTCAGTCGCCTCATCACTTGTTAATAACATCGGAGCCCATGCTGTCACCCAATGGCATGGGCCTGTAAGTTGGGAAACTGTACTACAGACTCTTGTTTCAATTTAATAAACTCCTTACATCTGCATTGCTTCTGTCTAACATTAAACTTAGTAATACTATTCAAGGTTTGTTACTTTTGAAATTTTGGGACCTCCTACAAACCATAAGCAGGTCAAATGTCTATAAGTAGAGGCCTAAGAAGTGATTTGGACAAGGCCTTTCAATTTGTAGCATGCATGTGAAGCAGGTATAACGTAGTTCCCCTCCCAATCAGGGTGTTAGTGTACTAGATCCATTATGTGTCAGTGTGTTTATGTTTTGCTAACAATCATATCACGATGGGTTATTGTCTTTGCGTTGCAGGCGATGGAATTGGAAGTGTTTGTTATCAGCTGGAGTAGACCTATGGCTGGGATGTTCCTCTGTAGGTGGAGTGGCAATATAGGATTGTAGATATATTTGATATTAGCTGTAGCCTTGTTGAATTATATTACATGTATACAACTGTTAGTCAAAACGTAATTTTACAGGTAATCTTTACCATGGTGGGTTGTACATGCACCAACATGCAGTTGATCCACTGTGTTTGTTGTTAAGGGATAATGACCCTTTTCTGGAACTATTTACAGTCTGTAAGGACTTTATGAAGTTGAGGACATGTGTAATTTGATGATGGACGTTTTATTCCAATTAATATTGGATATGAAATTGCGATTATATCATGTAGACTCAGACGCGTGAAATGATTGTTTGGTGTGGACACTGCAGTTGGATTTATATATGGACACTAGGAGCCTATGACCACCTCCAACTTGCTTGCCGCCAGGGGGTCAGACATAAGGAAACAGATTGGCTACTCACCCTGCCATTAGCCAATGCCTAGTGGTCAGTGCTCTATAGGCCCCAACATGATGTATGTGTCTCATTCATGCCGTCCATCCATTTTTCTAGATAAATTTATGGTATGAACCCAAAACTGAGGTACATCAAAATCTCAAGTGGACCACACAGTGTTGATTGGACTCTCACCATAAAAAACTTCTTCAGGCTTCAAAAGTTTTGGATGGAGCTGATATTTGTTTTTTTTAACCTTCATCCAGGTCTGGATGACCTAATCTACATAACTGGATGTCAAATAAACATTACAGTGAGCTGTAAGAGGTGGAGTATGGGAGACATTCAATCACTACTGTGTTCTCATGTTGTGGTCCACCTTAGATTTTGATCTTCCTGATTCATGGGATATAAAGTATTAAAATGAATGTGGTGAAATGAATGTGGGTGTGGATAGAACACGGCATTCATGGTGGGCCTACAGAACACCGACCACTGGCCACCTGGCCAGTGGCAGCGTCACTAGCCAAACTGCGTCCCAGACGCAATGGGCAGTCGGTTTCGGTGGATGGGAATGTGTGTTGGGATTCATCATTAGAAAACAGATACCACTTGCAAGTTGCATACCAAATATGCCCACGCCCGCAACACAATTTGTATCTCAATAAATCATTGTGTTTCCAAACACTCTCACATCTTTTTCGATGGACCATGGCTGAATCCCATCAGCCATCCAAACAAGATTTCTTCACATCCATGTTAACTGCAAATCCAAGACAACCGATGACAGGTGCTATTAATTGTTTATATGTAATTCTATCCCGTCTAATCCATTCAAATTCTTCATCCCAAATTAGACCTAAAATGATCTTGCAACATAGATGGACAATGTGGGTATAACACAAATCATGACAGGGTCTATAGAAGTAGGCTTTGTGAAGTCTATAAATTCTGAAGGACTATGATGATTTGAGAGCCGACTATCTAATCCGTGGTAATGTGCAATGATGTGAGTTTTCCACCACATTTTCCGTGCTATTTAAGGATTCAAGTAGGTCCTTAAAAACCCGTGATTTAATTTTAAAAAATATAATCTTCGATAGAGTAAAGTGACATAACATAATTCATGTAACCAATCCAAAATAATGAAGGTAAGAAAATGATGATTGTGATGGATGTTAGTGAATGCTAATTTTTCTCTTTTAATGTCCATTTGTATGCCATCAATTGAAAGGTTACAATTGCTCCAGAAGTAAGTTTTATTTATTTATTTACAATCTTATTGATGAATGCCATACATGAAGCAATGACTTACACCACCATTCCTTGTATGTCCCTCTAGACTGGTACCGGTCTGATAAACTAAGTTGTTGGACGGCCCATTGGCTGGCTGTCATGCTATTGGGATGGGTTTGTTTTGTTCCTTACCTAATTCCAATTAAAGAAACTCAACTAATGGAGTAGGTGCTGGTCGTTAACCTACCATAAAGTCAACTATACCCATTTGTCTAAGTGCATATTACCAAACTTTCATGCCTTGTTCAATGGGTATTTTCGTCACTCATATTTTTTTGGGCCTTGTATTTCTTAATGACATGATCAGCCTCTATGCCATATTTCCTTTCTACGATGGCATTGCTGCACTCGTGATTTCCGTTGTGCACTGATCCTAGACGTTGATATGATGGGACTCACCGTGAATGGCCCTTGCACCAATTGACACATATGATGGGTGCTGCTGCATTTAAGGGGTCATTTCCCCCTAGAAGAGGGATTCGAAATAAGGTGAAAGTTTGGATTACATCTTAAAGCCTTTCAAGAATTTTATTTGTAACATGTGTGTTACTAGGTTAATAATTTATTGGACACATGGCCTATTGATGATATCCCAAAACAATTAGATTATCAATTGCATCATTATAATTACTTTAATACAACGATTTGCGATGTCGATACATTGTTCATGTGAATCAATGGTTAAAAATCTCATTGGTTCGTCACTCGGATGTAATCTTGTGCTTGTGGCTCATCCGAGACTTGGAATTTCGTCATTTTCAGGCAAAGCATATATTTCAACGAGCTTATTACAACCATTATATCAAATATCACATACTTGTACTAATTAGAGATATTAGAGTTGATTTAGTAATTAAATTCAAAACCCTGTGAATAGCTACTTTTGGATTAATGGGGATTCTGAATTTAGGGTGCCAAACACAATCAGAGGATTCCAAATCCATGGGGTACCAAATCAACACTCCCAAACAGGTCTCAAGGCTAGCAAACCCTTGTTAAACCTTAGTGTTTGCAGATCATGTGGCATCTTGATTTGGTTTCATGTGTCTGTGCTAGCTGGGGCTAAACTCATAGTTCAACCCATAAAGCCCTATCCAGGCCATTTAAATTGTATCCAAAAATCATTCCGATCAAGCAATTCTAATCATTCAATTCATAGGTCTCAAATGAATAATTAAAAGAAAGACTATGGTTGGAAAATTCAACAGGGAAAATCAGATGGCTACTACCATGTTTTAAGTCGGTTTTGTTGGGTCAGCTACTAGGATGGGATGGGTCGCGGTGGAGTCATTGTCATGTATATGTTTTATCTATTGTGTTCCGCAGCTTAGCTAAATCATTTTAAGGTATGAGTTCATAATTGATTCATATCCAAAGCTCGAGTGGACCACCTCACATGAAACAATGGAAATTGAATGACTGATGTTGAAAACTTCTTAATAACTAATAAAGTTTGGCATTAAGTTGATATTTTTTCAATTTTAGGCTCATGGCCTTAAAATGCGTGAATAAAACAGATACATCATAGTGGGCCCACAGAGTCCTGCTCCGAAACCCACGAGGCCAGCCACAGGTGTGACGCATTGCCAGACGCGACTTCAGTGGATCCCTAACTGCAGTCCCAGTGATGAATGTGACTTATCCACGCCGTCCACCCAAAAATGCAGCAGATCCAAATTTCAGGTGGACCACGCTACAAAAAATTGGTGGTTGAACGCCCGCAATTAAAAACTTCTTAGGCTTCACCCAAATAAACAATGTTTATTTGTCATCCAACCTATTCATAAGGCCCACAAAAACTCTGGATGAGACCATACAAATGTCAAATATCAGGTTGACCCAAAGTTTTTGTGCCCTCGATGAGTTTTTAATGGTCAATCACCACTGTTTCCTCGGGTGTGGTCCACCTGAGATTTGAATCTACCTCATTTTTTTTTAATTTCATAGCATAAGATTATCCGAAGAAATAGATGGACGGTTTAGATATAAGACACGTATATCATGGTTGGCCCCATTGTCAATGATCCATCGAAACCGCGTCGGGTTGAAGACTCCTTTTTTAAATGGTGACAGACTATCACCAATGCCAGTCATTGCAACGGCACCGAAGACTCCGTCATCCCCCCAACAACAAGAAAAGAAGTCTGACAGAAAGCAAAAGCGAAAATTCCATACGCGTCTTTCCAGTCTCCTCGGCAATCCGCATTCCTTCCCCTCCGCACCAGAATAACTCTAGCTAGGGTTAGAGTTAGGGTTAGGGTTTTCTCTATCCCTTCTCTACCAACTCAAAATCCTAGCTAGGGTTAACCCAACCGTTCCATCCGTCGAGGAGACCAGATCTTCCAGCCATGTCCCCTCTCTCAAATTCCCCTCTCTTTCTCTTTCCCTTCTTCCTCCTCCTCATCTTCTCCATTTGCTCCTCAGCCGTCCGATCAGAATCAGACCTCTCATCCATCCGATTGCCGTCCGATGACGCCTGCGCCCAATCAGCGGCCCCTGCTTCCTGCCCTGTCAGCTGCTTCCGCCCCGATCCCGTCTGTGGCGCCGATGGTGTCACCTACTGGTGCGGCTGTGCCGATGCGATCTGCGCTGGGACCCGCGTTGCGAAATTGGGGTTTTGCGAGGTTGGGAATGGTGGGAATGGTCTCGTTTCCGGCCAGGCTCTCCTGCTGGTCCACATCGTGTGGCTGATAGTCCTCGGGTTCTCCGTCCTCTTCGGCCTATTCTGACAGTGAGATCTCTCGCACAGCATGGCGTATGTTTCGTCTCCTTTGATTCATCTTGTATACTGTAATCTGTTCTCCGCTTTTCATTTCTTGATGTTGTATGGGAGAGGAATTTTTTACGGCAATGTGGATTCTTTGATCTTTTTTGTGAGAGAGAGAGAGAGAGAGAGAGAGATTCTTTTCTCATCATTCTTTTCTGAAATAAAACGATTCGATTCATTTGGTGTATTCTGGCTTTGGATGGAGAAATCATTTTTTTATATGTAGGTATTGATATCTGAATTCTCTGGTTTTGAGTCCTTTTGCAGGTAGGATTTCTGTTTCTTCATTTGATTTTGTGATTTCTGAGGTTTTAAGAAACTAGTAGAACAAGTATTGTTGTTGATGGAAAGAATCCTTAGATAAATCAAGGTTTTTCCTTTTTCTTTTCTAGTGTGGAATCATGAAATTAAAGATTGTTGTGGGATAACGAGAGATGTATTGAAAACTGAAGATTAAAGAAGATGGGACTCTAGTGTATATAATTCTTAATCCAAGCTGGTACCAAGAAGAGATATTGAAACTAAACTCAAAATGGAATTGTTTCTTAACTCAGACCCATTGCGGTTTTTTCTTAACACTTCCAGTGCTGCAGTGCTAGCAGCCTAGCTCCAGGATTTACCAACTCTTATGCATTTTGGATTTGCCAAAATGGTACATGAGTGGAACATATGATCCATGAATAAGGTAGACTTTATAATTTCAGGTGCGGATGATCTCATGCAAAAATCATGTTGTTCTCTACTAATTAGGTAGCCCAACCCTGTTTGAAAATGATGGCCAATTTGGAAAACTTGCCAATGGTCTGTATTCGGTAGTACGTGTGATACTATGATGGTTGGAGTGTCCTGAGTGCCAGGTAATCTTCATGTTGAGGCTCACCTTGTTCACGAACTGGATGTACTACACATCCCAAGTTGGCATGTTTGACAGATAGCAAACATTGAGGAAACAATAGCGGTTTCTGGTCAGAGTCACTGTGCTATGGCCTCACATATTCACTAAAGATTACGTAAATTCCATTCTAAATGTCTCAATTACCTCTTAAATCCCCCTCCCTTCCTTTTCAAGCATCAGAGGATTTATAATATCATGCTAGAATGGAAAGCCATTGAGGCACTGTTGTTAGAATTAGCAAGAAATTTTGAAGAATAGCTAATAGATGGGTTTTATTTACAGAAGTTTCCCCCATAACTTGGCATTGTATTTGTAAAAGAAACCATGAAAAGGATCTGAAGATGTTGCAAAAGAAAGGTTGAATTGTGTGTAAGCAGAGGATCACGAAACACTTCCTTTCGCTGAGGAATTTCCTACCTCACTGGCCTCCTTGAGAATATGATGGGAAGGAATAGACAATGTTTCATAAATACCCAAAACCCAATCTAGGATACCCTTTTCTCTCTATGGAAGCAAGGAAGCATCTACCCTTTTGTCTCCATGGAGGTACTTAAAACCAAATTTTCAATTCAAAAACTCTTATTTTTTCATCCGTTGAAAGAGGCAAATGATATGCCCGCTTTTTGAAGGTGTGAATTGTTGTTGCACTTTGTATTTGAAATTAATCATCTTTCTTAGCTTTCTATGTTATTAGCACACCTTACCTATATGGCTGGGAAAAAAATGCCTATCTTAAAGAAAAAGAAAAAAGAGATTAATTGTAGGTGTATGTGTCTCTACAACATGTACATACATATTTATACATATGTATGTACATTCGTAAAAGATTGCCAATAAAAAATATATAGAGATGTTTTTTCCCTAATAGTTGATTTTGCTTTCATGGGTTTCCTGATGCTTGTCAGACATGGATGTCAGATGCAGTAAATGTTTTCTTTCTTTTTTTTAGAAAATGGAATATTTTTGTTACATAGCATTCTGCAAAGCAAATACTCAGGGAAGTCCCAATTGGCTAGGCGCCCTTTTACATACATTTTTCGCTCTCCCTGTGCTCGTCTTTCAATTCTATGCAGTCATGTGCCAATTAGCTTTGAGGTGGGAATGCAAAAAAGGGCTATTTGGAGTTGAATTTCCAGTAAGGGGTCGTTTGGCAGTGTGGATTTACCATCTACTGGATTCCAGTGGATCTTCGGACCTTTGTGGTCAAGAAGATTCTGCAAATTAGCTTTGAGGTGGAAATGCAAAAACGGGCTATTTGGAGGAATCGACATCTCAAAAAACTGAAATCCCCACAAATCCCTCAGAATCTATGCTGCCAAACGGCCCCTTGTGATCCCATGAAAGCTTACCACCAAACTAGTCTTCTAAAATTTTGTGAACCTTGGGATCCATCTTTATTTGGCACAAAGGTGACAAATGTTGAGATTATATTTTTACTAGATTTTTCAATGTTAAACGCCCGTGCGCGCACACAAGATTTTGCTCTTTCATGGAACACATCTCTTGGATTGATTTCTCATCTCCTCATTTTTCTTATGAAATTGGCTCGAGTCACTCTCGGTTTCCGTGCCAGTGCAATCTCAATAGGAAATGCAATTATCTGTATTGGCCATACAATTCTATTAGGAAATGCAATTATCTAAACATATTCATGGTCCGCTATGGTCATTTAAAAGGGTTATTTTGGTCAATTAAAAATAGAACATGCAGCTAAGAGAAAACATTGGGGGTGTATTGGGGACTAAAATCAAAGCTGACATCTTGAGCTGTTAGTGTTCAGACTATCTAAGTCCTTTTTTTTCTCTCTTCATTGAATTCAGATGGGCTTTCTTTTTTTTTTCTTTTTTTTTTTTTTAACATTTGGAGATCCTAAATCCTAATGTTCCTCACGTATCCTGGCGTTGCCCGGTTCCTGTTCTTCCCCATTATTTTCCAATGGACGGCAAACAGAGATATCTAGCCAATCTTTCTGTTAGGACTGCGTATTGAACCTGTTGATGAGGAGCTGTTTCATTGGCATGGAAAAAAAAAAAAGAAACATCTTGTGAGGTGGGTGGATTTTAGGACTATTTGTTTGCCTTGGCTTAGGGACATTGTACTTGGTTCTAGATTCAGTGCAGGCGGATTCTGGTCATGTTGATGCATCCAAATGTGACCCAAATCTGATGTGTTTGTTCTAAAAAAAAGTCCATAAATACACCAAAATGTGCCCCACCCAATTAATGACTACCTATTGGGCCTAAAATTCGGGCATGGGTCCAGCCTTTTTAGCATCCGTGCTTTGATTTGAGCCCTAAGCCCACCCCATTAAGATCAGAAACCCATAGAAAATTTTGCAAAACCTAGGCCTGGCCCTTCCCATTTTCTAACTAGCCTTCAACATGAGGGCCATACTCATACCCATAGGAGGTTGGTGCCTGACCTGTGTTGGGAATTAGAATAGGATCTGAAACCCGACAGGACAGCCTGGCAGTTGCAACCAACCAGCTGTTGTGTGTTTTGATAAGCGGGAAGTCTTCAATCCTTTAACAATAACTAAAATAAAATGAAGTGTATCCAGCGTTATCAGTGGCATCTTCAAGTTTGTATCAGTTTTAACTCTTTTTATATCCGTGCATGTTGTGCCCTAAATGTTATTCTTTTGTGGGATAAATCCTAGCAGGAATTGGAGATTTGGTTTTTTTTTCTTTTTCTTTTTTTTTCTCTCATTGATGGAATTTGTATATGGACAGCCAACAAAAAAAAAAAACAACTGTTTCGTTTGGAAGGCTAGATCATCCGACCGTTGTATATCTAGGTTATGGCCCATCCTGTGGGGTTCAAAAGGAACTTAGATGAACTTGTGCCACATGTATGGAAATTGAATCATATGATATATATATATATATATATATATATATATCTTTAACCATAGATTAGCTGTTAATTCTCTTTTTTTTTTTTTTATGACCATTATTGTTCAAGGTAGGAGTACATTATGGCAGGATTACTCCAAAATGGGCAGACTGGGTGGACCAAACCACCCACACGAAATTGTGCCGGCCAGTTCTGATTGACAATAGGATCTTTACCCTTTAAACCCATTATAATCAAACAGGCACATATGCCCAAAAATGACAAGTTGGCTTCATATAGCCAATGATATCAATGATTAAGAAACTAAAGAATAGTAGAGAAACATGTGCATCCAATGATTAAGATACAATAGAATAGTTGAGAAAATTCTATTAATGATGGTTTTGATTCTTGGGATTTTTACCACAAAATGATATGGGGAAGTGCTTTTCAAGCTGAGAAATTACCATAATGCTCTTATTACATACTTTTGTTTTTCCTGTAGAAAGTGGTAAATGAAGAATTGTAGTGCCCACATTATATCTGTATCATATCCAACCTGTCCAATAGTTGTAATCTACCATGATGTTTAGAATAACAAGAAATTTGATTGATCTAAACATAAGGCGGGTCACACCATAAAAAATAATATACACCATTTGAAAATATCAAAATTTGAGTACAGTTCATTTGGTGATTCGATGAGAATGAATTTTTTGTTAGGGTTGTTATCATAGATGGTGTGTATGTTCACCCCAAAATTTTATACTTCTATTATTTTTTAACGAAAAACAATGCTATTCTATTACGTTTTTTAAAGAAAACCAATGCATGAGGATACATAGTAACTTTCCTTTTCAAAAAGTACTGCCCAATGTATTTTGATTCAGAGAGTAATTCTTTGGTAGGTATTTTCTAGTAAAAATTTCTAAATTCTTTCCACATCCAAGATCAAACTTTTGAATGGACCTCGCCTGCGTGGTTCAAAATCTGAAAAGTCGATAGCAAGCTGGGATTGGCTTTTTACTGTAAAATTCCTTGCAAATTAAGAATTTACCAAATAATGTCTCTGGGAGTGGACATGTGAGCTGCGAACTTTTTTTATTTATTTATTTAAAAAATGGTAAAATGAGGAATTATAAATGAGGAATTATGGAGTTACGTGATATTTTTATGATATCCAATCCGTTCAATTAATATAACCTGCCATGATATTTAGAAGAAGAAGTTTGGATATTTTAAATATATAGTGAGCTACACTATAAGAAAAATAAAAAATAAAATAAAAATAAATAAAAATAACATGCACCCTTTAAAAAATCAAAATGCATGTGCAATCTTTCTACCTTTCTGGTAATGCAAAGAGGAATATTTTTGGTTTGGTATGATTATTATAATCTGGAGTCAATATTTGTCAGGCTGTATGTCATACACATACCATACCAATCCCAAAAAAGTTTTTCATAAAATTCTTAAAAAAAAAAAAAAAAAAAAAGTTGAGTGTCATAGGAAAGAATCTAACTTCTCTCTCCCTAAGAAGAGATAAATCTCCATTGTGTGTCGTCACCAAGTGTTACCGTGTGGAAACTCATCTTGGATGTACATATGGCAGAACTTTAGAATAATGGGACCATTGTAGATAGACCATGGCCAGGAATCAGACCGGATGCTCCTCAATGTTCACCTCGTCTCAGACGTGAAAGTAGACATTTTAAAGGGAATTGTCCACGCTCTAAAATCTATAGCATGGAGAACGTTAACATGGGTCGAATGCAGCATGCAATCGACTTGCGACTTGTGTATTGGCCTACCGAGATGTGTGTGTCCCACCATGAAAATGACATGGCTCTGAAATCAGGGAGGTTTTTCTTTTGTTTTTTTCTTTGAAGTGTTCCAACTGATGATTGGATTTGCCAGATTTTTTGGGTTGGGTGATCTTCCTCAGCAGGCTGGATACCATACACACATCATTGTGAAACTTGGAATTTTAAGTGTGACCCATCTGGCTAGTTTTTGGGGACTGCCCCCACCTGATGATTCGATCTACCTTGACAGTTTTGATGGCATACACAGCACGTGGGCCCCACAACAACTTGATTGTATAACACTCAATTCCATGCGAACATTCCCCAAAAGGTTTATTTGGACTCACAACATGCTAAAATACAATTCAATATACAAAAAAGAAATAAAATTGAAGTGCCTATCTCACAACCCACAGTTTCTCTGATTAAAATCATGGGACAGCCAATGATTTGACTCAATGTATTGGTGTGGCCCACCTAACAAGTAAATCAGATTGATTTTTCATACCAGGTCTTCATGAATGGCCACATTTTGCTTGCATGGCTGGGAGGTCCACAACACATGCCACGTTGGCGGAAACATGGGGCTGCATCCGAAAGATCACACGCATCCCATATATGCATGTACAAAAAGGTCCAATCATGCACGTTTGACAGATTTATCTACGTACAATGGGACTTGGAAGACATTAATGCCTGCTTAAGGACTAAAATAGTATGGACTTTTCCATTAATCACAATAAAAGGTGTCAATGCGCATATGATGTGCTGCATAGAAATGCACTACATCGCTGTTATTCCTGCTCTACCCTACCGTTGACCTCACACATGTGGCCCTATGTAAAACCATCCATAACATCCGAATTGCTGGTCTCACTGTGGATGGATCATGTGTATAAAATGACACAGATCAACAATCCTAACCATCTAATTATTAGCTATCAAATGGATGGATGGTTGAGAGTAAGATGCTGTATGGTCCTATTTCAAAGTTTAAAAAAAGAAAAAAAAAAAGAAAATATAAAAAATAAATACTGAAATCAAATAGCCATTGCTAAATCCACGTCAATGCACATTTTCGGTAGTGCTATATGTTTACAACCATTTTTCACACTCCATAAGACCAATAAGATGCCAACATGAATAGGCACTACACTTCTAATAGTAATGAAATCGTATTTATGCTTGAGGATATATTTTGCACCATTCGTGTTCAAAGACACATCACGTGCCAAAAGTAAAGAAGTGCAGAATTGTACACACCATTTTCAGGAAAGATGAAACGAAGAATGATACATGGCCCTAATTTATATGACACGCGTGATCAAGGCAGCGTAGTTTATGTCTATAAAAGACTTATTAACGCAAAGATCTTTATCACGTATCCGGATATGCTTAGTAAACAGTCTTGCACAATTCTTCTAAAATGGGAGATCTTATAAACGATCGAAACTTTTATGGCAATTACAAATATTTGAAAATTGGATTAACATCTAATCATATAAGAACCAATGGATTGGGTCTCGATTTAGATGCAGTGAGATTGATCTTATAAGATTCATGGATCTCCACAACCATGTTAGCAAAAGATCTGAAAATGGTTTTTGATGTCCAAAGATATTGACAGATTTCTTACCATACATGCACAAAATCTGTAATTAGACTATTTTTAGAATATATTTTTCCATACATAGCTCATTGTACATCTATTTATTTGTAAAGCTCAATACGAAATCAATTACAATTCAGTCAAATATTTCTCTCCTTCTTCCATCTTTACGTGGTATCAGAGCCTAAAAAAATCAACCCATTCTACCATGGCCGACAACAACACCCCACCCATCCCCTTCTCTTATCTTTTTCACCCCTCAGATTCTCCTAGTTTAATTCTTGTCAATAGCCTTCTCACAGGCGACAACTACCCAAAATGGCAAAAAGCCATGACAAGAGCCCTTAATGCCAAGAACAAACTTGGTTTTGTCGACGGCACCCTCACACCCCCTAAACCGACCAAACCAGAATACACTCAGTGGAATCAAACGAAGGATATGGTCCTTACTTGGATCCTCAACTCCATCAATCTTTCCCTCGCCAATTCCCTCGAATATCATACAGATCCCTGCGATGTCTAGCTCAACCTCTCTTCCCGTTTCTGTCATGGAAACAATGTCCGTATCTATCACCTAAAACGAGCCCTCTCCTCCCTGCAACAAACCACAAATTCTGTCCATGATTATTACAACCAAATCAAACAGATTTGGGATGAACTTAGCCATCTCCAAACCACAACTGACCTCAAAGACCTGCAAAAACAGGTTGATGATGAACGTGTTTTCCAATTTCTTCTCGGGCTCAATGATTCCTTTGCTCCTCTTCGCACCCAAACCCTGGCCATGGATCTACTTCCCTCCATAAGAAAAGTCTTGTCAATCTTGTTTCAAGAAGAACAACAGAGACTCTTCAACCTTCAACCATCATCCTACGAAACGATGGCAATGGCTACTCGTACCATTGCTCGCTCACAACCCCCTCTGAAGTGCACAGCATGTGACAAAGATGGCCACACTCATGAACGTTGCTGGACCATCATCGGGTACCCTCCATGCCGAGAGCCTCGCACCAACAAATCGTGGCCGTCCATCTTAGGGCAACCTCCGTCGACTGCGAATCTGGTCTCTCTTACTCCATCCACTTCAAGTCCGGTCCCTGGATTGTCACCGGAGCTGTATCAGAAGTTGCTCAGCCTCCTCGCACCGTCGCAATCTCTAAATGATCCATCCCCTACAAATTTCACTGGTAATCTCTTCTCACCATCTGATTTCTCCTTCAATCGGCGCCTCCATTGGGTGGTGGACAGTGGTGGGAGCCATCACATCTGCCACCAATGCGATGTTTTTGCCAATTTGAAGCCCCTTACCTCCCCTCACCACATTCGGCTTCCAACAGGACAAGATATCCCAGCCGAAGGGCTGGGTTCATGTATTCTCTCCCCTTCTCTCAAATTAAAACACGTTTTCTATATTTCACTTTTGGCCTTCAATTTACTCTCAGTTTCTCAAATTACCCTTCATAATTCTTGTGTTATCTCTTTTTCCTCTAACACTTGTTTATTTTAGGACCCTTAATCGATAAAGCCGATTGGAGCGGGTGATCTATGCAACGGGCTCCACGTGTACCGCCCCGATCCTCCCGTCATTTTTGCTGCTCAATCTACTGCTAATAAGACCCTATGGCATCAACGCCTAGGACATCCCTCCAGTTTTACTATTATCAGTATTTTTAATTCTCCTTGTACTTTTTCTTAATGTGATGTTTGTGCTCATTCTAAGCATACAAGATTACCTTTTTTTCCAATTATGTCAATAAAAGTGATTCTCGTTTTAATCATATCTTCTGTGATATTTGGGGTGGTTATCACAGCGCATATTTATGTGGAACTCATTATTTTATCACAATTGTTGATATTTTTCTCGCACCACATGGGTATATCTTATGCATTTTAAATCTAAGGCTTACACCCATTTAACGTACTTCTTCGCTCTTGTCCACAATCAATTTAACACCACAGTCAAAATTATTAGAACTGATAGTGGACAAGAATTTCTTTCCCATCAATTTCAAACATACATACACAATCACAGCATCATTCATGAACTTACCTATGTCGAAACACCGGCACCTTCTAAATGTTGCCTGCAGTCTTCGTTTTCAAGCACACTTACCTCTACCTTTTTAGGGTGATTGTGTCCTCACCGCAGCCTACCTCATCAACCGCACCCCTAATCGCACTCTCTAAAATAAATCACCTTTTGAAATTCTATTCAATAAACCTCCAAACTATGATCATCTTCGTGTATTCGGATGTCTTTGTTATGCACAAACTCTCAGCGCTCACCACGACAAATTTTCTCTCCATGCCACTAAATGTGTCTTTCTTGGCTACCCAAGCACACATAAAGCCGACAAGCTCTACAACCTCAATACTCAATCCATCTTCTACTCTCGAGATGTCACCTTCCACAAACAAACATTCCCTTTCCAAGATCTTCCGGACACTCCTTCCCTTCTCGTTCTTATCATTCCTCTTCCCGTCACTGAACCTATTATGTCTCCTTCTCCTGATTCCCCGTCCTCTCCTAACCCTCCTAACTCCCCTGACTCTCCTAATTCCTTGACCTCCACGACCTTATCAAACACATCTCTACCAGTTCCTCACCCTCGCCACACCATTACTCGACCTGCCTACCTTCAGGCCTATATCTGTCACACCTTACATGCGGAGCCCACGACATCTACACCTGCTTCATCGGTTTCAGGTACTGCTCATCCTTTGTTTGTTTTTCTTTCATATTCCCATTTTTCCCCTCGCATATTACTTATTTAACTGTTCTTACCTCTTGTACTGACCCCACCCCATGCTATTCTGATGCTATCCACCACTCTTACTGGTGCAAGGCAATGTCTGCTGAGCTTCGTGCTTTAAAGGATAATTCCACCTGGACTCTTGAGCCTCTTCCTCTTGGTAAGAAACCCATTGGGCGCAAATGGATTTTCAAAACAAAAATCAAAGCCGACGGATCCATCGAGAGGTACAAAGCTCGGCTCGTTGTCAAAGGATACACTCAGGTTGAAGGACTTGACTACCATGAGACTTTTGCTCCGGTCGCTAAAATGACCACGGTCCGATGCTTACTGACAGTTGCAGCTACCAAAAATTGGATTATTTATCAGCTTGACGTCAACAATGCCTTCTTGCACGACGATCTTGATGAAGAAGTCTACATGATACCACCACCTGGATATTGTCCTTAAGGGGAGACCCGTGTCTGTCGCCTCAGAAAATCCCTCTATGGCCTCAAACAAGCCTCCCGAAAGTAGTTTTTTAAACTCACCTTTGTGCTTCTCAATGTAGGTTTTCATCAGTCTCAAGCGGATCATTCTTGGTTCATTCACATCACTTCCACTAGCATCACTCTTGTCCTTGTTTACATTGATAACATCCTGGTTGCTGGTAACGACATCTCTCAAATCAAGCTTTTTAAGAAAATTCTCTCCACTCACTTTAAGACAAAGGACCTTGGTTCCTTGAAATACTTTCTTGGACTCGAAGTTGCTCGCTCTCCCAAAGGCATCTTACTTAATCAGCGCAAATATGCTCTCGACATTCTCTCTGACAATGGACAACTTGGTGCACGAACTGCTCTTTTTCCTATGGAGCAACATTTGAAGCTTAATACTCAAGATGGTGACCTTCTCCCTGATCCTAGCCTTTACTGTCGTCTTATTGGCCGTCTCATCTATCTAACCATCACTAAACCAGACATTGTTTATGCAGTCAACACACTCAGTCAATTCATGCATACTCCTCGAGTACCCCATATGACTGCATCTACTAGAGTTCTCCGTTACATCAAAGGCTGCCCTAGCGAAGGCATCTTCTTTCATTCATCTAACAGTACACATGTTACAGCTTATATAGATTCTTATTGGGCCAGCTGTCCTACCACCCGCCGCTCCACCACCAGCTACTTTATTCAGTTAGGCACCAGTCCGATCTCATGGCGCACCAAGAAGTATAATACAGTTGCTCACTCTTCCGCTGAAGCTGAATATCGAGCCATGGCCATCACAACCTGTGAACTCACTTGGTTAAAACAACTTCTCACTAATCTTGGTGTCTCTCATCCCGAGTCATTCACTCTACATTATGACAATCAATTTGCACTATATGTTGCCCACATTCCCGTGTTTCATAATCATACCAAACACATTGAGATTGATTGCTATATTATTCGCGACAAAATTCGCTTGGGCCTCCTTAAAGCTGTCAACACTTCTTCCAGTGAGCAAGTTGCCGATATCTTCACCAAAGCTTTGGGACATGAACTTTTTCATCATTTTTCGCGCAAGTTGGGCATTACGGACCTCCATGCGCCAACTTGAGGGGGAGTATTGACAGATTTCTTACCATACATGTACAAAATCAAGACTTGCACAAAATCTGTAATTAGACTATTTTTAGAATATATTTTTCCATACACAGCTCATTGTACATCTATTTATTTGTAAAGCTCAATACGATATCAATTACAATTCAGTCAAATATTTCTCTCCCTCTTCCCTCTTTACAAAAGATCTCTAAGCTAGGCAAGATGATAAGAGTGCAATTAAACAACATGGTTGTTAAGGATCTTACATCAGAAAGGAAACTTAGGGTTTTTCATCCTCCCAAAGGTATAAAAGGAGAACGCGATCAAAAGCTTCAGGCCCATGCCAAATACAATCAATCTACACAGCGCAACACTATCTTTATTTTAGTTTAGTTTAGTTTTAGTCATTTTACTTTTGTTCAACATTGTTGCTGGGCATACTTTAAAATATCATAAATATATGCAACCTTCCATTGTCGGATCCTGATCAATCAAGTCCTTACTTGGAAGATCAAACCCTGGTCACATCATGCTAACTATTCGCTTAGATTGTTTGTCTATATGGGCAGTTTAGGTATTTATCACTCGTTTTTATTTAATCTCTCTAATTTATTTGTTTCTCTATCACTTGTATTGAGCATTAATTATAAATCAATAAAATTGGCATTGTTTTTAGCCTTTAATTTTAAATGTGTTCATCTTTATTCAATTAAGAAATATAAAGGAGTGGACACTGAAGGGAGGATTTCCTGGGGGGACGGGAGGTAAACTCTCTTCCATTGGTTACCTCACTCGAGGGCTTTCGTTTGTGGGTAAAAGGATGTTATATCTGAATAGAGTCGCCACTAACCAATTATTATGATCCTACAGTCTGTTAGACCCTGTAGACATGCTTAGATTGAGAACTTGAAGATTCTTAACCCTAAGATGACTCGTGAGTTTATGTTCCAGAGATTCTGAATAAGGGACTGCAATTACAGAGAAGGGAGGTGATAGGCACCCACTCTGCCCGTACAGGTGTACAGTCTTTACTTCACAAGATTTTACTAATTTATAAGGAATAGAAGTAGTTCTCGTGTGTAAAAAATATAATGCAATGCAATGACAATGTGATTGATCGATCTGAATTTTTGATAGGTAGGATCCGATTATATTGGTAAACTGTAGAGCATACGTTCGAAACGATCGAGTGCAGGGTACAAAGTATGTAGAAATGTGATATAGGGGATGCTTGATAATATATTGATGCTTATGATAAAACGACGGCTAACTAGCTAAGGTTTTTGGTGGACCTGCTCCAATTATTTCAGTAACCCATAGAGCTACGCCTGCCAATCATATGCGAGAAAACGATGAAATGTAATATAATATTGATGTATATGTGGAGCAAGGAAGTTGAGAAGGGAATGAGTATTGCACAATGCTAATGCGCTGCTTTGATGAAACTAATTAAAGCTTGAACGGTAGTATTGCAAGGTTAGATCGAGTGGTTCAGATTTGAACTTAAATGGCTCAGGAGACTTGGGCTTTGGCTAGACTAGGCTAAACCAGGGCTGGGCTCTTTTTCTCACTCTCACTTCTCTTTAGTGGAGGGATGGATAGATGGCTGGTACTAAGGGATTTTGGCTAAGAATGGATGCTTTCTGAATCTACTAGATGCTTGAAATGAGAATGGGAGGGGACTATTTATAGCCTATAAGCCCAATTTTTTTTGTAATTGTTAGTAATCTTAGAGGCAAAAGGTGGTTGAAGGGTTAGGATTGGAGATTGCCACATGGCATTATCTCATGGGTTGGATGAAGTGGTAAAATGGGAATTATGGGTAAGGAGATAGGCATCGAAGTAAATACACATCAACCGAACACTTAGGGTCTGAAAAAGAGAGATCCAACATGCTTGAGGGATGTCACCTTAAAGAAGGGAGAGTGACACGTGGTCGGCGGCAAGATGATTGTTGTCGGTCTCCATTTGGACTCCCTGCTTTGGCAAGTAGCCTCCTCCAAGCGTGTGGAGGCTCTGCTGTGAATTTTTCTACTTCGAGGTTTTGCATATTTTTCCGATTGGGCTTGCCTTTGGGCTTAGATAGGTGAGTTGACTAGACTGTTGGATTGAGTAGGCTAGCTGGGTGAGTTGACTCAGCGAGTTAACAGGGTGGGTTAACTTCTCGCGTTAACTCAAGGCTCTATGGTTTTAGGTTCTGAGGGTTTGGGGTTAGGCTAACTGGGTTGATTGGGTTGGATTTAAGGTTTGGGATTAGGGCTCCTAGGATTTTAGGCTTCTAGGGATTTGGGTTTGGGTTAACCATTCATCTGTTCAAACTCAATCAACTTATCAACCTAGGGTGGGGTGTCTTTAAAAAGAAAACAAAGGATAGAGTGGACGGAAGAGTGCGAGCTCGCCTTTCAAAAACTCAAGCAGTACATGGGCTCTCCGCCCATACTCTCAAAGCCCGAGCAAGGAGAGTCACTCCTACTATACTTAGTAGTTTCCACAGCCGTAGTCAGCGCGACTCTCATCCGGGAACAAGAAGGGAAGCAACTACCGGTGTATTATGCCAGCAAAGCTTTGGTCCCGGCAGAGACCAGGTACTTAGACATCGAAAAACTCGTCCTAGCCCTAGTCATCTCATCCTGTTGCTCGTAACCTTACTTCTAGGCCCATACCATCATAGTTCCAACCAACCAACCTATCCACCAGGTACTCCAAAAACCTGAAGCTTTAGGAAAACTCGCGAAATGGTCAGTCGAGCTTAATGAGTTCACCATCAAATATGGGCCCCGAACCGCTATCAAAGGACAAGTAGTTGTCGACTTCATTTTCAAACTCATGTGTGAGGCCGACCTAGAGACCGGTCTTAACACCTAGCTTGACCATCCCAAAGATCGAATAGCTGGATCAAATCTGCTGAGATGGACACTGCACGTTGATGGTTCATCCAATTCTAAAGGCAATGGGGTCGTGATAGTCTCCGAGAGTCCCAACCAATCTTGTATACAATACCTTGAGATTTAGATTCCAAACATAGAACAACGCATCATAATATGAAGCGTTATTGGTTGAGTTCAGGCTGGCAGCAATAATGGGAACCCAATACCTTGAGGTTCACGATGACTCACAACTTGTCGTCAACCAAATAGCTAGTGAATACTAAGCCAAAGAAGAGAGAATGAAGGCCTACTTACAAAATGCCTAAGAGTTGATCGGTAAATTCTCGAAGTGCAATATCAGCCTAATCCTTAGGTCAGAGAACTCCAAGGCAAACATGCTAGCAAAGCTAGCGACAACAGCTGAAGACGACATCCTGAAACTGATCAAAATTGAGTTCTTGACCGAACCGAGCATTAATGGACCCGATCCAGGAACGATCCTCTCGATAAATTTGGAACCGACCTGGATGGATCCAATAGTTGATTACCTCAAGGAGGGTAAGCTACCCGAAGGTCAATTAGAGGCGGTACACCATGATCGGGGACACCTTGTATAAAAAGGAATTTTTCTCTCTATTACCTCATATGCCTCCGACTTGACAAAGCTGAGTATGTCTTGAGAGAGATTCACGAAGGCATTCATGGCAACCACTCCAGCAGCCGTGTCTCACTCACGAAGTCATCCGGCATGGATATGATATTTCTATCCAACCATCCAGGCAAATGCCAAGCAGTACACTCAGAAATGCGACAAGTGTCAGCTGTTTGCTGTAATGCCTTATCAGCCACCTGAGCAACTGACCCCTATGACCAACCCCTAGCCCTTTGCCCAATGGGGGATCGATATCATCGATCCCTTACCCACTGGCAAGGGACAAACCAAGTTTGCAGTCATTGTGGTCGACTACTTCACTAAGTGGGTCGAGGCCGAACCCCTGGCCAAGATAACTGAGCAAAAAATCACTGATTTTGTATGGAAGAACATCATATGTTGGTATGGGATCCCCCATACGATCATCTTGGACAATGAGAAATAATTCGATAACAATTGATTTCAAAGTATGTGTGAGAACTTTGGGATTCGAAACGTCTACTCATCACCTCGGCACCCCTAGGCTAATGAACAGGTTGAAGCAGTTAATAAAATCATAAAAAATTACCTTGAACCAAGCTTGAGAAAGCCAAAGGAGCCTAGGAAAAAGAGCTCATCAACGTCCTCTGGGCATACTAAGCCACCACACAAACAACCACATGAGAAACTCCCTTCTCCCTGACCTTTGGCGTTAAGGCCATAGTCCCAGTCAAGATCAGACTCCCAACTGTTTGGATTCGCTCCTACGATGAATGTCAAAACGCCGAGCAGATGATGCTTGACCACGACCTGATCGAAGAAAGGAGGGAGCAAGCTCAACTTAAGGTTGCAGGTCGCCCGGTTTTATAATTCCAGGGTATAGACGAGAAGATTCCGGGCCGGAGATCTAGTCCTCCACAGGACCTTCCAGAATACGATGGAGCCCGGCTCAGGTAACCTGGGGCCGAACTAGGAAGGAGCTTACAAAGTAACAAACATGAGCCAACCAAGAGCATATCGGCTCGAAGACATGGAGGGGTGACCCCTGCCACATCCACGAAACGCCGAGCACCTGAAGATCTACTACCCATAAAAGTCGACCAGGCTCGGGAGCGGAATCCACTTTTTTGTCGTTTTAAATCTACAATTAGCTACAAGTCATGTCAAGATCTACACCTTTTTCAGAACCTACAATAAAAGTCCCGAAGTCGGGGAATTTTACTCTACTTTTTTGTCTACAAACGTCCGACCTACATAAGTTTACTTAGTACAAGTCTGACCCTTGTAGAAAGAGGTCAGACCATTTGTCAAATTCCTTACATGGACTGTCTCGAGGACTTCCCTTAGTGTAAGGGAGAAACAACCCCCGATCAGTCGCCCCGCCCTTAAAGAAGAGGTCAGACCACTAACTAGCACTACTACTTGAACGACATGACCCACAACAAAGGAAAACGGTACTCCTAGAAACGAACTATTCAAACCTCTGCTAGGGAGTTAGTATAGTTCACCCAATCTACTTTCCAAAAAGCGAAGGGAATAAGTGCGAGCTCCAGCACAATTCAAAAAGGTCGACCTGCCAAATAACAATGGACTAACCTAAATTAACCCACTTAGAAAATTCAAGTACGACATTCATTGCAACAGAAACTTCCTTTCATTAATGTGATAAGAATAATATATAGCCAAGGTAAAAAAATACATAAAAGAAAGGAGGTTTAGGGCTCTGCTGGAAGAGGTTGCTCAGAAGGCGAGTCCTCAGTCGGTGGAGAAGAGTCTTCAGAAGGGTCGACCTCAAAAGCAGAGAGGTCAAGCTCGAGATGCGCATCTTTGATGTCTTCTAGGCACTTCTCATACCCGAGTCCATAAAGAGCATCCCTATCCTCCGCGAACTCTTTGGAAGCCTTATACTCCTCCACAACAACCGCTCGAGCCACGGGAATAGCCGCCTGAGCCTCCTTCATCTTCACGTTGTACTCACGCCTCAACTCACCCATATCGAACTTCCATTGGGCACCCCTCTACAGAGCTTCAGATAGGAGCTTCTCGGACACCTCCAACTCAGTCAGCGTCCCTTTCACCTGAGCCTTCAGAGCGGCATTCACCCCCTTCGCCTGAGACCTAAGAACGACATTCTTGGAGCAAAGCTGCTTAGGCTTGACGCCCTTCTGCAACAATGCTACCTCGGCCTCCTTATACTCAGCCTTGCAACGCAATATTTCGCGACAGACGTTAAGGAGAGAAGGGGCAAACTAAAACTAAACTCATATTAGAAGAACACGAAAACCACTAAACGACGAAAAAAATTACGAAAGAAAACTTACCCTAAGGAAAAGTTTTGCCAACTGCCCCATGACGTCGTCTGGAGGCATATCCATTATCCTGGTGAACTCGACATCTGGAATGTGCCATTCCACCCAGGGTAGAAGGCCCTTTATAGAGGTACGTACCGACCTGGACAACCCCTCACCCCCGTCAGCTCGACCTTGAACTTAAGGCGAAGCCTTAATCTCCATGGCACCCTGTGCCTTAGACGACTGACCTTCAGAAACAAGGGTCACCCCTATCACAACCCCCACCACCCGAGAGACAAAGACAGTAGAAATCATGGTCAGGACGGCATCCGCAACTTCTCGATCAGTGGAAGATGATGGGCCAGGCGCCCCCTTCTTCTTTGAGGTCGGTTTCTACATCTTCTGAGTGACCTCAGCCAGGGAGGGGGCTCTGCGTTTGTGGCTCCTCTGCTCAGGCATCCCTACACAACAAAAAGGAATGATTAGCCAACACGTGAGAATGAGATGATCCTTCAACTACTCCTTGACATTATACCTGCTATGGATAGAACAAGACCTAACTTGAGAAGCAGCTCGGGTGTGATGAGATGCCTCTAAGACCTTAGCTCGGTGTCTATCAATCTCACCTCAGCAATGTGAGCATGAACTTCCCTGCTCACCCCTACAGGATACTTAGGTAAAACTGCCAACAATGACCACAGTCAGAAAATGAAGCAAAAAAAAAGAAAAGAAAAAGGAGAAGCAGTTCAGATATACCAACCTGGCTTAGAGAAGGAGGTCGAGACCCAAGAGTGCAACCCGAAAATTCCTGGAGACTCCCAATCTCCTGACGCCCAAAACCACTTTCCCTTCCAATTCTTATTTGAGGTAAGGACTTTTGTGATTAAGGCCTTACCCAGTCCTCAGCCAAGCGGAAAAATAGTACCAACCCTCGTGAAAAGGGTTGGATTTTACCTAGTACAAGTGGAGAAACTCATTCACGGTCAACTCGGGTTGGTCGAGCTCAGACTAAAGCATGAATACCCCCACCAATTCCCTCCAGGCGTTAGGGATCAGCTGCCCGGGAGCTAACCCCAAATATGCGAGAACTTTCCTAACGATGGGCTGCAGGGGAAGCCTCAACCCGTATTGGAGGGCGACTTGAAAAATGGCCACCTCTCCATTACAGGGTCGGTGGGGAGCTCGCCCGGCGTGGGAGCTTGGAGTACCATAGACTCGGATATATGATACCCCGACCTGATCCACGTAAGGTCGGCCTCTATCAACAAGGACCATAACGGCCCTTTCTCCTCTTCCTCTGACGAAGACCCATTGATTTCTTCAATCACTAAGGAAACCCCCCTACATCTTCTAGTCGCTCAACTGAGGACCGATCTGCCATCCGCGACTCATGGGATGCCTGGAAATCCCTGTCGTTCATCGCCACCAACGGTGATGGTGGGTTCGACATAGGGCGAAGTTCATTTGCTGCACCATCACCACCTCGGAACGCCTCTTCCTACTAGTCAAGCGATGCAGACATGTTCTCCAGGCAAGAAAACCACTAGAAATTGAAATCCCAAAGAAGAAAAAGAGACAAAGGAGGGGAGGGGAGTACAAAAATGAATGTGAGGCTCATCAAGGAGGAGATCTTGAAATCTCATCAAAAATTGGCTACGACGGAGAAGGATGACGAACACAACAAAAGAAGCAAAAGGAAAAGGGAGGCAAATAGCCCTGGACGATACTAGGGCATCCCCTTTTATAGTAGGCCCGCCCGTACGAGCACTTAATGCTCACATTCAATGCGCAAAAAAAATGGCTCCTCGACATTCCCTCTTAGACACGTGGAGCACAACCGCTCGCTGCATAGCTCTGCGACCGAGGACAGGCCACGCGTCACTATCCCATACGCCGAGTGCTGAATGGGCGTCTTGACAGCGTACATAACCTTGAGCCACAACGTGCCACCTCAAAAGCAACGTATCATGATTATAGATACACCTCATTTCCTCAACATGCTGCTTTATCACACATTAATAACAGGAAAAATCTGACCTGACCTACATCAACCCGCCTACTTCTTGGGCCCGCTTCGCAAGCTCGGAAGTAGGGGGCTTATTGTTATAGGGAGAATGGGCCAACCAAAGATATAAGGTTAGGTAGGGACTTTGTACACTTCACCAGGTCGGACAACAACAAATATGACTAAAAGGTTCGACCTTTGGCCCCAGACAGAGTTGGAGATTAGGTCGAGCCCGATCAACTCGTTAGTAGGACAAAAGAACCCCTGGTCGACCCTATGCCAAAAGGAACTCGATTGTTGTTCACCAAAGGACTCAGGTTGGCATAACTCCAAGTCGGCACAACCTTTCTTCTACTAGTTCCGACCTAATCCCAATGGTGTCTACCCAGGATCCTAGCTAAGGATCTAGGGAATCGACCACAGTACGAGTCTGCCCGAGATCCTAGCCAAGAATCTTGGAAGATCCTCGCGATGTGTATAGGATCCAAATCCTACTACAACACACCCTACCAAACAGGGAGATCCCCTCTGCGTCACCGCTAGGGGTGCACATCGAACCGGTAGAATTGTGGAACCGAACTGGAACCGGTCCGATTTGGTCTGGTTCTAGAGTGCACCGATTTCAGTTCCGGTTCCAAAAATCAAAGAACTGATTACATCGGTTTGGTTCTCGGTTTGGGGGTATGTAGAACCGAACCGTGAATCGATCCGTAGATCCGAACTGCAGAATCGAACCAGGAACCAAACTATTCAAAAAAAAAAAAAAAAACCTAATACCTTAAGTACCTGCTATGGCTGCCCATCTCTCTCGCAGGTCCTCTCTCTCTCTCTCTCACTAATCCTCTCTCTCTTTCTCTCTCACTGCTCCCCTCTCTCTCTCTCTCGCAATTGGACAAAATTATAAAAAGCCCAAAACTGTGGAACCGATCTAGAACCGAATCGATTTTAACGGTTCGGTTCTAGGGTGCTAACGGTCCGGTTCCAGTTCCAAAAATCCTAGAACCGTTAAGAACAATTCGGTTCCAATTTCACCCCAGAATCGGACCGAACTAACCCGTGTGCACCCATAGTCACTGCCTCCCCTCACTTATAAATAGGAGTCCCTCTAATGGTGAAAGGTACGCATAATCTCTAGCCTAAAACCCTTTGCTCAATTAGACCCAAATTCCCTATCTAACTTAGGCATCGGAAGGTCCCCTGTACAAGTCAGGGTCTCCTTTGTCCATTCGGGTTCACGGAGGCCTAGGAAAGACTAACTAGAAAACTGCATCAACATATCCAAATCTCACGTGGACACACTATAAAAAATAAGTGACGGTGAACACCCACTATTAGAAAGTTTCTAAGATCTATGTTTTCTGTTAATGCAAGTACATATGACCTAATCAACCAGTCTGATCGCAAATAAACAACGGGCTCTGGGATGTTTTTAATGATGAGCGTTGAATCAATATTGTTTCATGTGATATGGACCACCTGAGATTGAATCTGCCTTATTTTTGGGCTTATGTCTTAAAATAAGCCGCAAAAATGGATGAACGACATGGATAAGACGTATACATCGTGGTGGGCCACAAAGCTAGCGAGCTGGCTACCGAAGGTGTCGCTGCCGAGGTCGGGGACGCGGAACGTGGATTGCCTGAACTTCCTGTCTCAAAAGCTAGTTTGGGCCTACTGTGATATTTATGAGAAATCCACCATATCCATCCTTTGACATGATCCCGAGAGTAGGCATATCCAACTCTAAAGTGGGCTGCACAACACTAAACAGTGAGGATTGAACGTCCACCGTTGAAACGTTCAACGGTAAGCGTTTCCCTGCCCACAGTTTCCCGTCTGTCTCATTTTTGCGCTCGTGGATTTCTCACGAACAACGCGGCGGGCCCACCAAGCTTCTCGGGATAGGAACTCGCTGCCAAAGAACGGATGGGCTACCCCCTGCCACCGGCCCGTGGCTGGTGGTCGGTCTCTATGGGCCTTACCATAATCTATGTGATTCATCCATGCCATTCATCCATTTTTATAGATCATTTTAGGGGTTGATACCAAAAAATGATAGGAATATAAATCTCAGGTGGACCACACCACAGGAAAACAATAGTGATTGGATATCCACCATTAAAATCCTCCTAAGGACCACTGTACTGTTTATTTCACATCCAATATGTTAATTAGGTGATACAGACCCAGATGAAGGATAAAAAACAAAGATAAGCTTGATTCAAAACTTTTATGGCCCTCAAAAAGTTTTTAATAGTTGAAGCTCATTCAACAGTGTGTCCTCTTGAGATAGGGATATACCTCAGTTTTTGTCTTATACAATAAAATGATCTAAAAAAATAGATGGACGGCATGGATGAAACACATACATCATAGTGGGGCCCATAAAACACCGACCATAAGCTATTGGCGGGGGTAGCCAATCCGTTTCCTTGGCAGGCAATCCTGACGCGGATTTCCCTATAAAGCCTTTTGCATTCAGTTCCTGCGCTGGAAACTTGTGTAGCCCAACCGTGATGATGGTAAGAAAATCCACTCAATTTATCGTTTTTTAAATTTAATTTTAGAACTTGAGATAAAAAGTGAATAGGTTCAACGACTAAAATGGGCCGCACGAAAGGAGATGGTAGGTATTGAAATTCGGCGGGTATTGAAATTCCCACCGTTAAAACCTCTCTGAGTCAACAGGATGTTTGCGTGCCATTTATACCGTTGATAACGTCATTTACACTGGGATGAACAGAAAACACAAATATTAACATGATTCAAAACATCCGTGGCCCCACAAGTATTTTAACTGTGGACTTTTAGTCGTCACGTTTTCGGCCCACTTGAGCATTGCATCCGGTTATTTTTTTGGCCACATGTCGTAAAATGATCTCAAAAATTGGATCGACGGGCTGGATTTCTCAAAAACATCACGATGGCCCACCTAAGTTTCCAGGAACTTCCTGCGAAAGGCTTTCGCATGAAATTCGCGTCCATCCCCGTCGGCGCATCCGAAGCCGACCCCCTCCTTTCTCTTCCTGCCTCAACACACACTGAGAGAGAGATTTTTAGGGTTTAGTTTCTTTCTGCCCTACTAGTTCCCAATCCCCGTCCCCAGAGCTTCTCTTTTTTCCTCTTTCTTTGAGAGAGAGAGAGAGAGAGAGAGAGAGAGAGAGAGAGCCATGAAACTCTCATTCTCAATCCCTTCGAAGCCCAAGCCCTCAATATCTTCAAAACCTTCCAACAGCTTCCACCAAGAGAAATCCGATGATCCCCAATCCCACCGCGAATACCTCACCGAATTCGACTCCTCCAAAACCCTAGCGGCCCCCAATCCCGACATCATCATCCCTCCTAAGCCCAATACCTTCAATCCCCTCAAGAAGATGCGAAACCTTGTCCCCGACTCCACTGCCGACGCCGATCTCCGATTCGAGCTTGAAGACCCCTCCATCGCTGACCCCGCTGCCCAATCCAATGTCTCCTACGGCTTGAATCTCAGAAGCAAGGAAGAAATTACCGACAAGAAACCCACCGATCACATCGACTCCAACGCACCCAATTCCGTCGAGGACATTGTTCTCCAGAAATACAAGGCGGATATGGAGAATATGCCTGATGACCGTGGCTTTGCCGAGTTTGATGATGTCCCTGTCGAGGGATTTGGCACGGCGCTTCTTGCCGGTTATGGATGGAAAGAAGGAAAGGGCATCGGACGGAACTCTAAAGACGATGTGAAGGTTGTGCAGTACGTGCGGCGTGCCGGGACGGAAGGGCTGGGGTTTGTGCCTGAATTTCATGATACAAAGCGGAAGCGGGGTGATGGGCGCCCGCCGGAACCCCCCCTCGTAGCGCCCAAAGGGCCGGATGGGCGGACCCGGCATGTTGTTGGGATCGATGAGAAGCTCGTGCCGAGGGAGCCAAAGGGAGTCTTTGTCGGGAAGGTTGTGAGGGTTGTTGATGGTCGGCATGTGGGTTTGAAGGGGAAGGTGGTGGAGATGCCGGGGAGTGATTCCGAATCTTCAAAAGTGGTTTTGAAGCTCTCGAAGAGTGGAGAGGAAGTCAGTGTCGGTTTAAAGCAGGTTGCAGAGTTGGGTTCAGTGGAAGAAGAGAAGTGCTTGAGGAGATTGCAAGAATTAAAGATTCATGACAAGAAAAACGATGAGAGAAGGGATTCTTTGAATTGTGGGTATAGAGAAAAGAAGGATAGAAGGAGAGTGGATGAATCAAAACGTGATGATAAGGTGCCAAAGTTGAGTAGTAGAGATAGTAGTGGCCGTAGGGAAGATGACCAGGCCCCATTTTCTTGGCTCACCAGCCACATTCGAGTTAGGATAATTAGCAAGGATTTTAAAGGGGGGAAGCTGTACTTGAAGAAGGGCGAGGTTATGGATGTCGTGGGACCAACAACATGTGACATATCCATGGACGAGAGCAGGGAACTGATCCAAGGTATTGAGCAGGAGATGCTGGAGACAGCTCTTCCAAAGCGTGGGGGCCCAGTTCTTGTTCTGTCTGGGAAGCACAAGGGCGTTTATGGGACCTTGATGGAGAGGGATATGGAGAAAGAGATGGGGGTTATTCGGGATGCTGATAGCCATGCACTGTTCAAAGTGCGCCTCGAGCAAATCGCTGAGTATGTTGGAGATCCGAGTTATATCGGTTATTGAATATCTTGTGGATGCTGACTTTTAATTACCGACTTAGCATTCTTAAATAGGGATGTCTTCGAACTAAAGGTAATTTAAAGTGATTGTTAGTGTTGATGAGATGGGTTTTCTAAATGCTTAAAAAGAGATCCTAAGTCATTGTGTCAATGAACTGTTCTAGTAATGCTTTAATATATCGTGCATGTGATTTCTTCTTTTTGTATATTGTGGGATTTAGTCCTGTCCTTCAGGTGAAAATGATTGTACCTTAAGAAATCATAAAATATGTTGAATGCAATTTTTGTATTGAATACAATGAGTAGGAAATGCCCGACCCTTAGAAATGCTAGGAAATGCTAGACCCTTAGAAATGTTCCTTGGAGATTGAGATGATTAGCTGTCATTGCAATGAATATGATGGCAAGAGATCCAGTCTTTTGTCCTTGTACTTTTTGTACCATATATGTGTCATTTGATTATGGTGATATGCACCATCCATTCATTGTGGAGAACCATGAGTGTGGCATTGGGCAAACGTCATAGTGATCAAACTAACACAACCATTTAAAAAGTGGTGCGCCAAATCACTAAAATCTGACCAGTGATTTTTTTGTACAACCTTTTTTTACATGTCTGGGATCATCAATGCATTTTTATTTTTAATGTTTTTTCTTTAGTTCATTTATGGGGCCTTTGATGAATGTTTGGATCATAATACACATGCCATGTGTATGGTATAAACATGGGTGTTAGTCCTAGATGGATAGGATCTCCTTCCAAATGTGATTCAGTAGATCTCTGTGTGGCATCATTTATCTATTTATACAATTGACCATTTTACTAACATAGGTGGGATTCATGATTACAACTTGTGCTCTACTCTCATGCAAATGGAATTTCATGATTGTAACGCCCCGATCTTCGAAACCCGAGTATACGACTCATTTTTCGAAAACCTGAGTGTTAATCTTTAAAGGTAGCCAAATTTCATATATATATATATATATTTCTTTTTCTTTCTCAGAGTTTGCAGTTTAGCGGAATAGAACAAGTCAAGCATAAAAGGGAATCCAAATGCATAAATTCAATTATTCCAGTGGATACCCGAAGGCTTATACAAACCAATGTCTCATTAATCAAAATTACAAAAAGAATTGATTTAATACATGGAAGAAGATAAATTGCAACTGGTCTTGAATTGCAAGATCACGTAGCAACTCTTGAATAGACTTTGTACCCTACTCATCAACCTACTCATCAACCTGAACATGATTATCATATAGACTACCTGCGCTACCTGTACAGTTATATATTTGATGGATGAGTGGCCAGCTCAGTGTGAATTCCCCTCAAGATTACACATTGCCGCATTAGTTAAGCATAGTTTTAAACAAGAAAACATCCAAAACAATCCATGATGCGATCTTAGTTAAGTGCATGGATGCATGAATGCACATCAACTGGGAATGCACATCCAGTTGGCCAAATGAATGGATCTTTCAAACAGTTAGTCCATTCATGTAAGAGAATGGGCCTTTCAAACAGCCAACTCATTCAACTTACAAGGGAACGAGTCTTTCAAACAGTCGACCCGCTCAAGTAAAATAGCGGGCCTTTTAAACAATTGGCTCACTTAAGCAAGAATGTGCCTTTCAAACAGTCAGCTCATTCAAACAGTCAGTCCATTCAGGCGAGAGAATGAGTCTTTCAAATAGTCCACTCATTCAACTTGCAAAGGAACGGATCTTTCAAACAGTTGACCCGCTCAAGTAAGATAGTGGGCCTTTCAAACAGTCGGCTCACTCATGCATGAGGATGGGCCATTCAAACAGTCAGCTCATCCCTAATAGGGAAATGAACTTTTCAAACAGTCAGTACATTCGGGCAAGAGAATGGGTCTTTCAAACAGTCAACTCATTTAACTTGCAAAGGAAAAGGTCTTTCAAACAGTTGACCCGCTCAAGTACGATAGTGGGCCTTTCAAACAGTCGGCTTACTTAAGCAATGAATGAGTCTTTTAAACAGTCGACCCACTCAAGTAAGATAATGGGCCTTTCAAACAGTCGGCTCACTTAAGCAATGAATGGGCCTTTCAAACAGTCGACTCATTCATGCATAGGGATGGGCCTTTCAAATAGTCGACTCATCCAAAATAAGAAAATGAACCTTTTAAACAGTCAATCCATTCAGAATGCAAGTGCCATGAATGCATGATTAATCCCAGCCATTATTATTTCAATTTGTAAACAACCGATTTAGGAAAGCTCAAAGGTCATTATGAGGGGCTCGTCACCCAGCATAGGCCGACAGCTCAGGCATAATGTCTCATTCCACCATCACCGGCTTATGAGACTCCATCATTAGGATGTTTAATGGCATCCTCTTCAACCAGTGACCAATCACAATCTAACAAGTGGGATTTGCCATCGCATGGTCACACAAAATAATCCATCAAGCCGCTTAGGGAAAATATGCAATAATCAGGGCCGCAATGGCAAATATCGATTAGAAAAAAAAAAACACATAGGCACAACAATCCATGGATGGTAAGCCCATATCAACGTTTCATTTAATCCATCAATCAAAGTAGCCACTAGGTGAGGGTCCATTATAATCACGATCAATTAAGTTACATCCCAAGTCTGGATGTACATATATAAGTGGAGTTTTCCACTGATAGATGTAGCAATTCGAGTTTCACAAGCAATTCACAAGCATGGAAAGATATACAAGTACAACATATAGATGTTCATACGAGATAAAAGTTAAGCATATAGTTTTAATAATCAGATTCAGTAACTAACACAAGTAATCATGAATTAGAGATAATTATCAACTGAAATAAAAGCTAAACTATTACTCACGCTAACATGGAAAAGGAAAGCTCAAGGGGAAAGATTCATCACCTTATATTTTGAGTCTCTTACAATGTTGCTAGGAAGTGTGCGTGCCCTTAGATTTGAATCCTCAATCAACTACGTCAATCCGATTTATAACTTGACTCGACCTCGATTCGAATTGACAACCCACGTATGACTCAACCGAGTCAACATGATTGTGATTTGATCGCAATTCGTCTCTCTTCATTTTTTTCTTCCCTTCTTCATCCTATTTCCTCCCCATCTTCTGGAAGTCCAGAAGTGGACACTAGACACGCTTGACTCAATTCTAGGCTTGACCCATGACTCGGTAGCGAGTCAAGCCCCCAACTCACTTGACGAAAGCCGAGTTCCCTTTACCCTCTCCTCTTCTCTCTATGCTTTTCTCCCTCCAACTTTATCTTCCTCTTATTCTTTACTCGTTTAGCCACCCAATTGGCAACCTAGAACCCATCTCGAACTTGGGCTTGATCTAGACTCGGTAACCAGCAACATGGTAGCGAGTTTACTCAACCTTCACTCTCTCTCTCTCTCTCTCTCTCTCTCTCTCTCTCTCTCTCTCTCTCCCCCCTTGCTGGAACTCTAGCCAGGCCTGGACCAAGACCAAGCATAACCCGACCCAGTTGGACTCGATTCCAGCCGAGTTGACTCGGTCTCCTCCCTCTCTCTCTCGTTTCTCTCCTTCTCCCTCTTTCTTTCTTTTTTCTTCCTTCCGTTCTTCCTCTTTTCTCTCACTCTCTCTCTTCCTACTAGAACTCCAGTAGCACTCGAACTAGTCCCAACTCGGACCGAGTTGCCTCACTAACTCGACGCGGTGGAGACTTGCTGACGGAATTCGGCTTCATTCACAACCTGGCTTAAGGACCCATGGTTGCTAGTGAGTCGAGACTGAAGTTCGACTTCCAGAGCCAACAAGGACTCGGTGATTATTGAGTCAGCTTCTGTGAGAGGAGACGAGTTAACTCGACTTGTTGCAATAGCAACAGATGGATGGCCGAACCTTCTCTTCTCCTTCTGTCTATTTCTTCTTCTTTCTTTCTCCTTCCCTTTCTTCTCTTTCTTTCTTCTCCAAGGACGTCCAATAGCGAGTCCAAACATAACTGGGTCTAAACGGACTCGAACTGCGACGACCTAGTGCAGTAGAATGGCGGGGAAGAAGACACAGGTACTAATGGCGGATTTCCTCCCACTGCTCCTCCTTCAATCCGACAGCATGGGATGGTCCCTAGGGATGCAACGGGGCTTGCGGATGTAGGAAATCGAAGTTTCGAGGACATTTTCTCAATGGGTTTGGAGGGAGAACAAATAGGCTGATTTTCTTTCAGGCTGTTGTAAGAGATGGAGGACTGCTGCTGCTCGATCCTCCTCTTCTTATAGAAAACCCTAGATCCCCATAGGATCAAAACTAAATGGTTGGGATTACTTTATTTCGCAACAACTTCCCGATACAGCTGGTAATGTAGAAACCGTCCGTTGTTTTTGCCGTTTTCTACTGGGAGAGAAGCCCTAGCTAGGACGGTTAAGATCCAACCAAATGGAAGGCTGAGGTTGCACGGATCTCCCTCACACGGATCGCCAACGTGGCAGGGAGAAGCGGGAACTTTTGCTTTCGGAAAACAACCGAGCGCAAACCTTGTTTGGGTCGAAGATCGTGTGCATGCACACGTGCGCCAACATGTAGAAAGGGATAGGTTTTGGTCGGACCTACACTGTGCACACGATGGACGGATTAGATCGTCCAGAAGAATCATGATGGTGGGCCACAGTGGGATCAAAACGAACATTGTCCATTTAAAACGGCACTGGCGGGAGAAAAGTGGAAGAGGCCTTTGCCTCTTTCGGCTAGGCACAGGTCAAACCCGGTTTGACCAGTTTCCCCGGTCTAATGCACCGTTGGTGCACACACCTCTAGGGTGGGGTCCACAGTGATGTTTGTGGGAAATCCATTCCGTCCATTCAATTTAAATAGTCCCCATAGGGCATTAGACCAAAGATTCGGTAGAGTCACTGCTTAGGTGGGCCATACTTGATGGTTTCATGTTTGAGTAGTGGTTCGTAGGACGCACAGAGGTATTTTAGTAAATCTGATCCGCCCATTCGTTTAGTAAGGCAGGTTAGGGCAGGGGATCATATGTGTCGCTGATCAAAGATTCATGTGGGCCATACTTTTAGGTCTTGGCATTTGATTTTGGGTTCTCGTCGGTCCAATGACTAGATTGCATTCAGATCTGACCATCAATGGCTATTAGAGTTTCTCGTATCTAGATGGGTTCTTAGGAGTTGTTTTTCATAACCAGGTGGTCAAATTCTATGATTAGGTGATGATTGGATCAGTAGGGCATGGTGGACACAATAAACGGTGGATCTTGTTATCTGGGATGGTCGGTTAGATTTGTTTATCAATGAAATTGAAGTCCTAAGAATAGGCTTTTCTAATGATGTGGTGGTCCTCCTTGAGAAATATTGGATGGGTAGCTTAGTAAGTGAATGGGAACTACTTTCAATAGTCGGATTTAGATTGAAAGCACGTGAATCTTCGCTTAAGCTGGTCTATATTCATCCTAAGTTAGGTTACATGGTAACACCCGAGAATTGAAAAGTACAGGGTGTTACAATGGCACATTAGAAGATTATAGCTTCTAATATTCCATGAAACCATTGTCTTTTAATCTCTAGGAACAAAGAGTAGAGACTGCTGAATTAGATTCAGTCCTGTTGTGAGTTTTTAGAAGATCATGAATGGGAGACGAAAGTTGAACCATATCCATAAAATGTGTCCATGATACCTTGTTAGAGGATCTTGCCTGAGTTAGAGATGAAAATGTGAGTTCTTATTGCAGCCTTTACACAAAAAGATGACTTATGGTGACTGAGGCTTTGGGCTTGGATGGCTTTTTTCATTGCTTTCTTTCCAAGTTCATTGGTAGATTATCAAAGGAGATACCATATGCTTTATGAGAGAATTTCACGATCGGTTGATTTTGAGTAAGGGTCTTAGTGTGACCTTCATCACCCTTATACCTAAGATTGAGAATGCTCCAGATCAAAGGGGCTTTAGGTTGTTAAATTTGATTGGTGGGGTCTACAAGATCTTAGCGAAAAATCTATTAGTGAGGTTAAGGGGGGATCTTAGATAGTCATTTCTCTTTTTTATGGGGCTTTCGTTAAGAAGATGCAAATTCTATATGGCATCTTAGTGGCAAATGAGACCATCGACTCCATAAGGAGGAGCAAGGAAGCTGGGATGCAATGTAAAGTAGATAATGGAAAAACCGAAAAAGCTCATGATCACGATGGTGGGAGTTTTTGCCATGCTATCTCCAAAGAAGAAATAGATGACTTGGATACAGGAATGCATCAATATGACATCCTTTTCAATTTTGATCAATGGTTCCTCGCAGGGCTTCTTTCTAATTCTAGAGGTCTTCAACAAGAGGACCCACTATCCCTTCTTCTATTCATCATTGTGGTTGAAAGCTTGAGTTTCTTGACCCCCAAGAGACCTTGGGTCTTGTGAGAGGCTTTGATCTTGCAAGACCGGAGGTGATTCTCTCAACTCCAATCTATTGATCACACACTTATTTTGTGTGATGCGTCTAGGAACAATCAAGGAGAGGTGGCCACATGTTCGGTTTGGCGAGGTTGCAAGGGAAGCTTGGGCTATGTGTGTTATGTAGGTTGCAACAAAGGGGGTAGTTGAGTGCTTGTCCTAGAGGGGCAGTCATGTTTCCTTGATAGTGACTATTTCAATTGTCTTGCAAGTCCATCATTTTCCACATGCGAAGTGTTCTAACCGTCTTGCACATGAGGATCCCTCTATTTGTGCAAAGTCTTATAAGCAAGATGCTCGAGTGGCCAAGTCCTTAAGTCATCGCACGCGTGAGTGACCATCCCATCTATTTGCAATAGTAGTTTATTCCTCTTTTCAACTCAAGGCAATGGGCGTGGAGTGGCAAAGCGGGGACTAGTTTAAGGGTTGGAGTTGGCTGATGCAGGACAATTAACCACTTGTTGTAAAAGCTCGAATTGATAGATCATGATGAATTAATCCCTTCATCTCATAGCCTAGGCTCTACATCCATAGGTTAGGTCCTTAGTTGAACCCTCCTAGTGGGTCCCCAAATCCATGGGTTCTGCCCTATCGTGGGCCCCAAATCACATGTGCTCCATCTCACATCAGCCACCCACCTCACACGGGCCACCCACCCCGAGCGTGCCCCCGCAGCCCATAGGCAACCCCACTCGAGCCCGGTGTAACAATGCCCTTACAACAAAGTCTCCACTCTCCTGTGGCATCCTGAGGAGACAATCAACAACATGAGATGACTTCGGATAGAGTTGGGCTTCTCATATTTGGAGAGGGGAAGGGGGGTGGCAATGCATTGCATGAAGGAGATATGGTGGAGATGGCCCTAGTTCTGGTGGCATGAGAAGGGGAAATGATACAGGACAATTATCCACTTGCTCTAAAAGCTCTAACTGATAGAACATGGTGAATTAATCCATTTATCTCATAGCCCAGGCCCCATATTCATGGGCTAGGTCCTCGGTCGAACCCTCGTGGGCCTCGAATCCATGGGTTTCACCTCCTCGTGGACCCCAAATCACATGGGTTCCGCCTCACACGAGCCACCTGCCTCACACGGGCCCTAAATCCATGGGTTTTGCGGGCCACCCACCCTAAGTGTGCTCCCGCATCCTACAAGCCCACCCCACTGGAGCCCAGTGTAAAACCGCCCCTGCATTAATCACTCCTGGTGAGGAGTCTCGAACACGAGACCTCCCGCTCTGATACCAATTTGATGCAGGACAATTAACCACTTTCTCTAAAAGCTCGAACTGATAGAGCATGTCAAATTAATCCCTTTATCTCATAGCCTAGGCCCCACATCCATGGGTTAGGTCCTCAGTCGAATCCTCCTCGTGGGCTCCAAATCCATTAGTTCTACCCCCTCATGGGCCAAAATCATATGGGTTCCGCCTCACATGGGCCCCAAATCCATGGGTTCCGCAAGCTGCCCACCTCGAATGTGCCCCCACATCCCACAGGCCACCCCACTCGAGCCCTGTGTGAAAATACCCATGCATTAGGAAATCAATCTAGATGGGAAGAAGAATGAAGATCTATTCATGTCGGAGGCGTTCTCCAGCGGCAGGATGTTGGTGGAGGCGCTAGACATTCCACCACTATAACCGACTATCGACACCAGCGAAACGACTGGGATTGGTATTTGTGCGTGAGAACTGTCCAACAACAAGGGAGGAAGCGGGTCATATGTCTATGGCCTTGGGCATGCATTGGATAAGGGAGACAAACAGTCACGTCGGCATGATGGTTGGAGTGTACTTAAGTGATTGTGAAGAGGATTTCATTACTTCTGTTTCAGTCTATGGAAGAGTGATGAGCTGAGAAATCTTAAGCTGTTAAATAGAGGCAAATTTAGAAATCTCATAAGGGCAAAGAAAGTTAGCAGGTCCGGGGTCTTCTATAAACTATAGAGTGGGAGCTTCTTCCAGAGGTGCGAAGAGAGGAAAAAGGTCTAGGGTGGTGCATCGATGAAGCTAATCAGTTGGAATTGAGGGCATTGGAGTGTATGTAAAAGAGATATCAGATTAAAGACTTCTGCAAATATCATAAAGCTTGGTTGGTCACATTTTAGGAAACCAAATCCCAATTGATTGATAAAAAAAAAACTATTGATTCCTTATGGGGATGAAGGAATAAAGATTGAGTGGCCTTGGATGCAACGAGAGTTGCAAGAGGAATAATGGTTATTTGGGAGACAAGTGTGTGGGAAAGGAGTGGTGGGGAGGTCAATTTTCTATTTCGGTGCTCCTAAGGGATGTGGTTACGGGCTTCAAATGGGTATTCATAGCTACATATGGGCAAGATCTTGCCAACAATCTATGTTTTGGGTGGAACTAGACTCTTCTTGTTGTAGGTGGCAACTTCCATGGTGCATTAGGAGAGTTTTTAATGTCGTAAAATTTACCTTTGAGAGACTGAATGGAGGCCGCATTATGCACATTATAAGAGACTTTTTGAATTGGGTTTTCAGGAACAATCTCGTGGAGATGTTTACTTGGAAAAATGGGCAAGAGAGGGCTCCTAAATCCAAATTAGACATGTTTTTGGTATCGGCTATCTGGGTAGAGAGGTTCCCTCTTGTTCGGCAAAGAGGACTTATGAGGCTTACATATGATCACTGTGCAATAGTTTTGGAGATGGAGGAGGATGATTGGGGATTGAGGTCGTTTAGGTTTGAGTTGTTATGGCTAGAAGTGGAGGCTTCTCTAAGTTGGTGAAGTAGTGGTGGAACTCCATTATAGTTCAACAACATGCAAGCTTTAGGTGTGATTTTAGGCCTATTAGCCTTATTAGGGGCCCTTACAAGATTTCAGCTAAAATCCTGGTATCCATTTGAGTGGTTCTAGCAGGTGTTATATCCAAAGTCCAAGGTGCATTTGTGGCCAAAAGACAAATTCTAGATAATGTGTTAATTGCTCACGAATGTGTTTACTAATGTCATAGAGAAGGATAGAAGGGTGTTGTTTGCAAGTTGGACATTGTGAAAGCATATGATCATGTAGATTGGCATTTTCTCGACTATATGCTAGGACAATTGGGTTGTGGGTAGAAATTGGGCAAGTGGATCCAAGAGTGTATTCAATTGGCCAAGTTCTCCATGTTAGTAAACGGGTGTTGTTTATTCAAGTCTTCGAGAGGTCTTTGGCAAGGGGATCCACTCTCTCCCTTCTTGTTAGTGGTGGTTGCGAAAGCTCATATTGAGATCGATGCGGGTTTATCAATGGGCCTCATTAGCAGGTTCAAGGTGTGAAACACGGAGTTCTAGATTTTTCATCTCCAATTTACCGATGATACTATCCTATTCTATGATGCAAGATGCAGATGAAGATATAGATTTCTCATCTCCAGTTTGCCAATGATTAGGTAAGCTTTATCATTGAGTTCTTCAAAAAGGGGGCACTTATCAACGAAGTTGAATGCATCTATTGTAGCAATTATTCCTAAAAAGAAGGGGTTGATTGTCTTAGTGATTTTAAGCCTATTAGCCTTATTGGGGGCCCTAACAAAATTTTAGCTAAAATGTTGGCATCCATTTGAGCGGTTCTAGCAGGTGTTACATCCAAAGTTTAAGGCGCATTTGGGGCTGGAAGTCAAATTTTGGATAATGCATTAATTGCTAACAAATGCATCGACTCATGTCTTAGAGAAGGAAAGAATGACGTTGTTGCAAGTTGGACATTGGGAAAATATATGGTTGTGTAGATTGGGATTATCTTAAGCATATGTTGGGACAATTTAGCTATGGGTTGAAATGGGGGGAGTGGATTCAAGGGTATATTCGATCGGCCAAGTTCTTCTTGGTAGTCTACAGGTCTCCTAAAAATTTCTTCAGTCTTTAAGAGGTCTTTGGCAGGGGGATTCACTCTCTCCCATCTTGTTCGAGGTAGTTGTGGAAGCTCTTAGTGAGATGCTGGATATATGTTTATCAATGGGCCTCATTAGCGGGTTTCAATGTTGTGAATAGTGTTGTAGTGTAGCGTGCAGCGTACGCTACGTAGCGTAGCGTACCACAAATGCTACTTAGTGCATTTCCCCTGTAGGGTACACTACAGGGGTTGTTGTGTACACTACGCAGCGTGTATTGCATACGCCTCAAGAGCACTACTCCATTTTCCTTAAAATAAAAGATATATTTTATTTTGTGAGTTAACAATTTGTTTTAAAATGGTGGTGACCCATACTTCTCACACGTGGCAACATGTAGAGCTATCTAGACCATCCTTCACACACGTGGCAATGCAGTGGCTATAAATATGTACTCACCCTTTTCTACAATATAAACCATTCAGAAATGGGCCTCCAAATGTACGGCTGAGAGTTTTTTCCTCTCAATATATGGTGGGAGACTCATATTTTAAGAAATAGATTTTAAGTCAAAAGGTTTTGAAATAGGGCTTTCTTTTGAGAGCCCTATCTCAAAGCTGCACTTGTTGCACTTGCCACAACTCCCGATCCATGAACATCTTCGATTCTCTCGATCGAAAGGCCCTTTAAAGACGTAACTTCTAGTGTTGAATTGGCCTTGCAAGAACATTTGATTGTTGTATTTTCAAGAGTATTGAAGCCCAAACAACGGAAAAATCAAGTTTCTCCCTTTTCACAGCTGTACGGGCACATAGCTCAAAAAAATCAAATTTCGATTGACTGAATCTCTATTCAAGGTATGTTTTGGCCCCTTAATCTTTCTTAACGACTTTTCTTTTTATTTATGCTGAAAATTTATGTTTTTTTTTTTTCATTTTTTTTAGGAGGCCGGTTATTATGGATATATATATATATATATATATAACAAAGATGTGTGTGGGGCATGTTGTGGTATGTAATCAGGGTGTCCCGAATCCGTTACGATATGGTCGTATCGGCTGATACGTAACGGTAATGGTCGACACCATTACGCTATACAGGGTCAAAACGGGCCGTTACGACCTAAAGAAAATACGAAAAAAAGGAAAAAAAAACATACCGTTTTTTTTTTTCTTTCTTTTCTTCTCCTCCTCCTCCTCCTCCTTGTTCTTCTTCCTCTTCTTCTTCTCGGGCTGCAGCTGTTGATTCTTCTTCTTCTCCTTCTTCTTCTCTCTCTCTCTCTCTCTCTCTCTCTCTCTCTCTCTCTTCTTTCCCTCTTTTCTTTTTGGTTTCCCTCTCTCTTCTTTTTCATTTTCGGCATCGAAAACGGAATGGACTGCGTGGCTGTGAAACAGCTACACACTTATTTTATTTATTTATTTATTTTTATTTTTTTGTATTCTGCGGTGCACGCTGAACAATGCACTTGCACCGTTTTGTTACACTGGTCCGCTGTAATGTTTATTTTCCATCTAACTTGTTAATTGGGTCACACTGACGTGGATGAAGGGAAAACACACATGTCAGCTTGATCTAAAACTTTTGTAGCCCTCACTAAATTTCTAATGGTGGACGTTTAATTATTGTTGTTTCTTATGGTGCAGTCCACCTGAGCTTTGGATCTGCCTCATTTTTGGGCTCATGCCCTAAAATTATTTGGCAAAATGGATGGATGGTGTGGATATAACACATTCATCACGGTGGGGCCCAAAAAACTTTGAAACTCGTGTGCTACACTTCACAATCCGAGTCCCGCCTAATTCAGGCCCTTAAAAAATTGTACACAAGACATGTATTAATTTAAAATTTACCAATTAAATTATGAACTGTAGTTGCTAACTCATATTGTCAAAATCAAATTGTTTGAATAGTTTTAATTGTTAATTTGTGGACGCTTATTTTTTAAAATAGGGCCTTTTGATTATTTTTTTTTCATGATTCACTATCCAATAAATGTCCACCAATTCATTAGTGGGACAATGCCAATAAATTGCATGAATTTGAGGTTGATTTGGGGCATGGATTAGTCCTCCAAGTCAGCCCCAAATTGGCAACGCCATTTACCTGAAGTTAATTTCATTTTTTTAAAGAACTATTGGGAGAAATGATATCAAATTGTTAAGTATATAAATTATATATTTAGAAAATTAAATATATGAATTTTGTAGTCAAATTCAGGTTATCTGGTTCATAAATTCATTAGACAGTCCGATACAACTTCTCACCAAAGAGTAGACCGTTACACCACCATAAATATGTTTCAATTTATAAATGAATGCATATTTGGAATGCTTAGAATATTTCGGATTTAATCCATATTTTTTCATATATTTTTTGCAAAAAAAAAAAAAAAAAAATTGCACCGTTACGGGTCGTTACGCCCTCGTATCGCCGTTACACCCCCGTATCCGTATCGGTATCGGAGGGCACCATTACGCCAACCGATACTGATATGGGATACCGGCATGTATTTGACCCATCTAACCATCACTTGGGCCACGTGCCTGGGGTCCACTGTGGTGTTCTATGCCATGACCCACATGCGTGGCGTCCAATGTGGTGTTCTATGCCATGGTCCACACGCGTGGCGTCCACTGTGACGTGTGTGTGGCATAGAATCTAACTCTTCAATCCATCATGTGGGTCACCACTATACATTGTGTAGGCATTTTCATTTTTATTTTTATTTTTTCATATTTATTCTTACTATTTTTCATATATATTTTATATATTTTTAATATAAAAAATAGAAGTATCAGGGGAGTGAACGCTATGCAATACGCTACGCGCTATTTAAACATTGGGTTTAGGGTGTAGAATGCAGAGTTCCAGATTTCTTATCTCTAGTTTTCCATTGATACTACCTTATTCTACGACGCATATGCAGATAAGGTGGATAACTTGAGGAAGATAGATGCTTCAAAGTGGTGCCGGGATTGAAGGTTAACATTCTAAAAAGTGAGATGTTGGGTGGCCATATTTCTAAGGAGATAGCAAGGTTAGCGGAGACATTCGGGTGTCGCTCCAGATCTTTTCCCATCCTTGTATCTTAGCCTCACTCTAAGTTTAGGCAAACTTGCAAAGCATCTTTGGCTTTGGGATAAGGTAATTGAAAAGGTAGAAAGAAATTATCAAGGTGGAATTGAGGTGTGGGGAAGGTTCTTTGATGCCTCCGAAGTGGTGTAGGTCATGCCGGGATCTATTGATGGCCTTCTCTTATCATCGCATGGGGGAGGAATTGGGAGGGGAAAAAAGGACAAGTGATTTGGAGGGTAGCTCTTTTAGCAAGTATGTGGACTCTTTAGGGGGAAAGGAATAATCAAATCGAAGTAGGTTTGTGTCGGATGCCTTTGGAAGGGCAAAGTTGGATGTAATAGGCTGGGCTTTATGTTTAGAGGCTCCCCCCCCCCCCCCCCTTTTGTATTGGCATTTGTTGTTGTAATTTGTTAGATCTTCTTTGGCCTTTTCTTATAAAATATTGTTACCTTTCATTAAAAAAAAGAAAAAAGAGAGGCAGTGGTCACCAACTCTATGATGGTCTTGGCAATCCTTAATAAAAAGCTTACTAAACTGGATTTTTGCATTTGCCCATTTTGATGCTGATTTATTGATGTGTTTTTCCCTTTTCTTTTCCTTTTGTTTTTTTCTTTCTTTTGGGGACCCGAACCGTTAATTGGAGCTTTTGATCAATGGTGTTTTCAAAGTAGTGTTTTTCTACCTGTAAGACAGAAGCTCTTACCTCCCTTCAAAATTTCTTACTACGGGGTTTTGTGATTAGCGTCAGTAGCTAAACTGAGCCTGCCATTACAAACTGGACTGCAGAAAATGGCATGAAAACTTTCCACATCTGGCAGCATCTCTCTGTATGTTTTCCAGCAGTTAGCACCCTGTTCTTCGTGCTGTTTTACTGAAATTTAATACGATGGTTGTTCTTCCGGCATCAACTGTTCTATTTATGCTGCATTTTCTTGTCTTTCAATTTGTAAGCCGGTTCCCTACTTCATTGCTGTGGAAGAAATTATCTAAGAATGCAAGACTGATAGGCTCTTGCTTTTATTTTTCACCATGTACAGGAGTGTGACACATCTCAAAGTAACTGCTGCCACTAGAGTTGGGAGCCCACATATTTTTCAGAGGTAATTACTCTGTCCTGCATGCACCATTCCGTCTATCAAGACACTTGTGTTATATTCCATGATGGTATCGGCTATACTAATTTGGATGAAAGTAGACTTTTGGAAATTGTAGTCAGCTCTACGTGGAACTGAGGTGTGGTTGCTTTTACTTATGATGACTGTCCTCAAATAGATTGGAGTGCAGTCTTCGCGCTCTCTCTGAGAGATTCTTTTCTGAAATAAAACGATTTGATTCATTTGGCGGGCTTTTGATGGAGAATTCATTGTTTTATATGTATGGATTGATATCTGAAATTTCTGGTTTTAAGTCCTTTTTTCTTTTTTTTTTTCTTTTTTTTTTTTTTAAATTTTTTAAAAGCAACGACCAGAATATCATTAAAAGGAGAAAAACAATACAAAAGAAAGAAAGAAAAGGAGCCAAGCTGCTGAGATGGCAGGAGACTCCTAGCGACCTAGAAAAGAAAGATCAGCGCTACTAATATCGTTAACATTTGCAGCCCATTCTAACACCATTTTTTTGGCTGAAGCCCCCACCACTCTAC
The DNA here is from genome assembly GCF_029962835.1 of Magnolia sinica. Taxonomy (NCBI): domain Eukaryota; kingdom Viridiplantae; phylum Streptophyta; class Magnoliopsida; order Magnoliales; family Magnoliaceae; genus Magnolia; species Magnolia sinica. Next base: position 46,691,445 of record NC_080578.1, on the reverse strand, counting down.
GTAGACGATTTGTTATTGAAGCATCGGTCATTTCTTTCTTTCCAAACCGCCCACCAGATCGCCATAATGAGCATTTCTGTTTTCAAGTCCTTTTGCAGGTAGAATTTCTGTTTTTTCATTTGATTTTGTGATTTCTGAGGTTTTAAGCAACCAATTAGAACAAATATTGTTGTTGATTGAAAGAATCCTTAGAAAAATCGCAAATTTTTTTTTTTTTTCTAGTGTAGAATAATGAAATCAAAGATTATTGCAGACTAACGAGAGATGTAATGAAAACTGAAGGTTAAAAAAGATGGGACTCTAGCGTATAGTATTCTTAATCCAAGTTGGTACCAAGAAGTGAGATTGAAACTAAACTCAAAATGGAATTGTTTCTTAACTCAGATACATTGTTATTTCTTGACACATGCAGTGCTGCAATGCTAGCAGCCTAGCTCCAGGATTTACGAACTCTTATTATGCATTTCAGATTTGCCAAAATGGGACATGAGTGGGATATATGATCCATGAATAAGGTGGACTTCAGGTGTGGATGATCCCATGTAAAAATCATGTTGCTCCACTAATCGGGTAGCCCAACTCTGTTTGAAAATAATGGACAATTTGGAAAACTTGCCGATGGTCTGTATTCAGTAGTACCATTTGTGATGCTATGATGGTTGGACTGGCCTGAGTGCCAGGTGATCTTCACAGCGAGGCTCACATTGTTCACAGGCTGGATGTGCTACTCATCCCAAGTTAGCATGTTTGACAGAGCAAACATGGAGGAAAGAAAACCATTGGGTCACTGTGGTTAGAATTAATCGTCATTCCTAGCTTTCTATGTTAGTAGGGTCTAATAAATTTCCAATATCTACACACCTTACCTCTATGGTTTGGACAAAAATGCGTATCTCAATTAAAAAAGAAAAAGGAATTACAATTATAGGTGTGTGTCTCTGCAACACATTTATTTATAATTCTTTACATACATAAATGATTACCAGTATATATATATATATATATATATATATATATATATATATACACACACATATATATGAGCACTGCTAAAATACAAGAAGGAAAGAATAAAGTAATGATTTTTCCCTAATAGTTGAATTCGCTTTCATGGATCTCCTTATGCTCGTCAGATGTGGTAATTTTTTTGTTCTTTTAGAAAATGGAATATCTTTGTTACATAGCATTCTGCAAAGCAAATGCTCAGGGAAGAGTCCCAATCCACTAGGCGCACTTTTTTACATGTACACGTTGTTCACTCTCCCTGTGCTTATATTTCAATTCTATTCAGTCATGTGCCAGGCAGCAAATCATGATGAAGAAATTCTTACCGGTATCACAAGAATCCTTTTTTGTTGAATTTCCAGTTCGGGTCGTTTGGCAGCATGGATTTAAAAATCCATTGGATTCCAGTGGATCTTGAAACCTGTGTAATCAAGAGGATTTTGCAAATTAGCTTTGAGGTGGGAATGCAAAAGCAGATCTTTGGAGGGATTTTGGAGGAATCAAAATCCTTGCTACGAAACGTCCCAAAAAACTGAAATCCCCATAAGTCCCTCAGTGTCTACGCTGCCAAATAATGATCCAACGAAAGTTTCCCACTAGTCTTCTCAAATTTTGTGAATCCTTGGGTCCATCTTTATTTGGCACAATGTGACAAATGTTGATTATATTTTTACTAGATTTTGCTATTTCATGGAAGGTACTTTTCTTAGATTGATTTCACATTTCCTCTTTTTGCTTGTGAATTGGCCCAAGTCACCCTCGGTTTCCCATGTCAGTGCAATCTCAATTGGAAATGCAATTATCTGAATTGGCCATGCAATTCCATTAGGAAATGCAATTATATAAACATATTCATGGTCTACTATGGTCATTTGAAAGGGTTATTTTGGTCAATTAAAAATGGAACATGCAGCTAAGAGAAAACATTCGGGGTGTATTGGGGACTAAAATCAAAGCTCACATGACTGCCTTCACTTACTGGGTTACTGAAGACCCCCACCGGAACGCTCAGAGGACTTTGCCCATTAGAAGGGCATTTTCCTAAAGATGGCACACATTCCAGGCAATTCGTGGTGATTGTTGTGTATGTTTTTGGAAGGATATTTATTTATTTATTTAATTACATGTTCCTCAGTTTTTAACTCCCTCTTTCAGTTATTTGATTGTCACCGATCCATCACAAATCACAATCTCTAGTTTCTTAACACGTCTACCATCTTCACTGAATAGGAATCGTTCCTGTAATTCACATCTTGAGCTGTTTGTTAGTGTTCAGACTCTCTAATTCCCTCTTCCCCCCTCTCTAATCACTGAATTCATATTATTTATGGGTTTTGTTCACATCTGGAGCTCCCAAATTCTAATGTTCCTCATGTGTCTTGAGGTTTTCCCGTTCCTGTTCTTCCCCATTCTTTTCCGATGGATGGGAAACAGAGATCTAGCCAATCTTTCAGTTAGGACTGCCTATAGAACCTGTTGACGATGAGCTGTTTCATTGGCATATAAAAAAAGAAAAGAAAAGGGTCTTGTGAGGTAGGTGGGTTTTGGGACAATTTATTTATATTTGGTTTAGGGGAATCGTAGTTGATTCTAGATTCAGTGCAGGTGGATTCTGGTCATCCGGATGCATCCAAGTGCGACCAAAATCTGATGTTTTTGTTCTAGATTTTTGGTTAGTGCGGTTATCATGGATAGGTGTATGTATGCTTTTGATAGGTCGAATGTAATACACATACCATGTTTGCCTACTTTATTAGAAAAACAATAATTGAGGGTATTTCAGTACCTTATAAAAAAAGCAATACCTAGGTATTTTGATTCATAGAGTAATTCTTTGGTAAATATGGAATTCATGAGAAAATTTCTGGTAAAAAACCCTAGATTCTTTTGAATGTGCATCCAAGATCAAAATTTTGAATGTGGCCGTCTTAGTTGTTCAAAATCTGGGGCCAAGCTGACCGCAGGCTGTGCCTGTTGGCAGCCTCAGGTGGGAGGGATTGTTATGCTATCCAATTTATTAAATTTACCATGATATGATATTCAGAACAACAAAAAAAAAATTGGTCATTAAAAATATCAAAATACATCCGCAGCCCTTCTGGTGCTGCAATCCGGAATATTTTTGGCCCATGTGATTGCCTGATTATTATGATGCCAGACATACCATGGAGGCCACAAAATGTTCAGACTTATTTTACTTTTTACAGAAAGCCCAGCCTGTGAAGGAATCCTTAGGTGAAACTGGGGATTTATGAGAAATTTTTCTCATAAAAATCTCAAGAGGAAAAAAAAAAAAAAAACTCCTTTTTAGTTGGGAAAGTGTCAAAGGAAAGAAACAACTTTTCTTTAAAAGAGATTCAATCACCAGTGTGAGTCTTGGCCAAGTGTTACCATATGGAAACTCATCTTAGATGTACACATGGCACAACTTTATAATAATGGGACCATCGTGGATAGACCATGGCCCAGGGAATCGGACTGGATGAATTGTACATGTGCTCTAAATTCAGATAGTAAAGATCATCCGGCTCTCATAATGGGAAATGGTACTATGAGGTCAAGCTGTGTGGGCACCACTGTGATGTGTGTTGAAAATCTACCCCATCACTTAGATGCACCATTCAATGGTGGGCCACAGACTTAAAAATCAAGTCAATCTATGAGATGAGTGGGCCACACCACATACAACAGTTGAGAAGGGTAAGCCTCTCATTAAAACATTCATAATCATTTATTGGGCCCACCGAAATGTGGTTCACAAATCCAGACCACCCATTGTGTGTGTCCCACTTGGATGAGGGGTCAGAACAAGTTTAAGCCGCATCCAAAACTCAGGTGAGCCCCACCAAGTACTTTTATTAGTTTTAGGCATATCTTCCCATGGTTTTAGATGATATGGCCCCCCTGAGTTCTATATACGGCTGATTTTTGGTATATCCCATAACTTAAAGGGGACTCATCAAATCCACAGTGTTGATGTTCGACACACATGACGGTGGGGCCCACACAGCTAAACCTCATGGGAAGTTCCCACCCACCCCCAATAACAGTCATTTCAAAGTAAGTATCAAAACTTCTATAAATACTTCATAAACAATCATGTATTTCTGTTATTGTTCAATGGAGAATCCACACACCATTGTTTACCTTATTCAATTGAAGAAAACCGAAAACGCCAACAACCCAAATCAAATTCAAGGCAGATCACAGTCATTTGCAGACTCGCAAGCTGTCACTGAGGTTTTCTCTGGTGTATGGTCCCGGAAACAAGATCTGCCAGCAATATCCACAATGCATTCTTCGATCATCCCTGATTTTAGAGTTGGATTAAAATGGTTGAATTCCAACTAGGAGCTACCCTGTTAATTTTGGGTTACAGTCCTGACTTAAGTGGGGAGTTTGATGTACTACTGCTCTCCTCTTTCCATTCACTGCACTTCAGGTGATTTACACTGATTCAAAGAAAGACACTTGCACCACGGGTGATATCCAATCCAAATTTATCTTCTCAACTACAACAGCTTTAGCTAACTCCACAAGTCGTATGGAGCCCTGCCAATCCACACCAAAGCATGCATGCACGCCTTGCAACATAACACTGAGATCCGAGCTTTCTATCTGGTTGGAAACAACGCTTAGATATTCTACCTAAAAAATCATGCTGTTCCATTTCACTCCTCAGATGGGTTGTTTCCTATGCTGTGGCCTAGCTGAGGTGTGAGTGAAATGGCCTGATTTTAGGCCAGAAGATCTAAATGGTTTAGAACACCGGATGGAAGGCTCAATCTGACAGGTGTTCCACATCGGTACCTGTGACTGCAGGTGAATGGGCAGGGCTCTCACATGCATATGGAATCAGCATACATAAAAAAATACAAAGACCAGTCAACATGAGATGCTGCATTAGTGAACTACACAAAGAAAAGGTCTTACCAGCTACATACACAAAAATAAAAAAATAAAAAAATGTCCATATTCCTTTATTACTGTAGGTATCAAAACTGTCATGATTTCAGAGCTCTGCCGAGAAAATAATACCTTTAAAAAAATGAATTGTGCAATTTTGAGATCCTTGTATGGACAGTATTAATTTTGGTTCTTGGGGCTCTGCAGAGAGAAAACTGGTTCGACTGGAAAGGTTACAGTAGATGCAGCAACCGTGGCATCAGGGCTTCCATCTTTAGCTTGTCCAGTGGGCCATTGCCTTTTCTTCCATCCGAAGGCCCAGATTGGGAGATTTCCTTTGGGGGGGGGGGGGTGTATGGGCAGTTGTTGGAGCATTGCTTCTGTAAATTGTTGAAGCCAGAGCCATCATGCTAGCAGGATTGGCAGCAATGCTAGGGAGCAACAGTGGTGTGACCTGTAAAGAAACAGAAAAAAGAAAGACAATGATATCAGCCTTATAACCCAAATTGAATGCTTCAACTTTAAGCAGGTTTGTGGCCCACTAGATATTAATCACCTCCTTGGCAATTTTGTTGAATGCTTGGATGTATTGCTAGGTGATCCTTAAACTCATTGCCCATGGAAATTCACCGCAACCTTTAGCTCTATTGCAATTGAAAGCAACTGGTATGTCTCTAGAAATTAGAAATGATGTTATAATATGAGAATGGTGTCCAAAAATTAGAAAACATCCAGTCTACTTTCTTGGTTTGAGTGACTCACTGCAAATGCTATCAAAGCTGCAGCCCTAGCACCACTATTAGCCCAAATTTGCATGGAGAACGTTAACACAGGGTCGACTGTACCATATGATCGACTTGTGTGTGGGCCCACCATGATGTGTTTCACATCCAAGACTAGCATCAAGTGCGCCCCATCGGGAAAATGGCACGGCTCTGAAATCAGGCTCATCCAATCATCAGCTAGGCCACACCACATGAATTTGGAGGTTTTTGTGCAGTTCTCCTTTTGTTTTTCCATGATGTGATCCACCTGATGATTGGATTGGCCAGATTTTTGGGTTGGGTGATCTTCCTCAACATTTTGGATGCCATACACACATCATTGTGGAACTCGGAATTTTCAGGTTGCTGTGCATTGTTCTCTAAGTGTGACCCATCTGGCTATTGGATCAACCTGATTTTTGGGACTGCCCCACCTGATGATTCAATCTACCCTTGGACAGATTGGATTGCATACACACTAACCGTGGGCCCCAAAACAGCTTGATCGTATTACCTAATTAGCATACACTCGATTCTATTCGAACATTCCCCAATTCTCATAAAGGTTTATCTGGATTCAGAACATACTAAAATACAATTCAACATAGAAAATAAAATTTAAGTATCATAATTAGGAAAAAAAAAAAAAAAAAACAACAACAACAACAATATCCTCCAAGGCTATGCTACCCGATTGGGGGTTCAAGTATCTGGAACGGAAAGTGGCGGTTTGGCATATCCCAAGGTTTCGGCAAGGATTGGTTACAGCTCATAATCATGTTAAAATACTTTTGTAACGGTTATCACAAATTGAATTTTTCAGCCAATTGGTAGGGTTCACTAAAAGTTATTTATAGCAACAGCTCACCATCATCATCAAAGCCTTATCCAAACTAATTGGGTCGGTTACATGAATCCTTTTCTGCCATTCTACTCTATCAAGGACCATAACAGCAGCACAAGAGTTCAAAATCATCATGGATCTAAATATCAAGTCTCAAAGAGGGGGGGATCTCTTATCCAAGTATAGAAGTACCTGACTCACAAACTCCAGCGTTTTTGAAGAATCCTAGCATCATAGCTCCAAAAAGGTAACCGATCCTATTTTGCCCAATAGATGGCAGGAAGCAGCAGAAAGTCCAGGGCGCATTAGAAACAGTTTGAAAGAATCAGGAAAGAATCACACTACTGTTGGAACATACTAGCAAAATTCAGTGGTAGACGGTGCATTTCAACATTGAGGTCTTAGGTTTGAGCCCAACTCTTAATATCAACAAAAGAAGAAGAAGAAGAAGAAGAAGATTAATGTTAAAAATAAATGAAACTGAAAATATCATTTTCTTGACATCTACAATCAGGAAACCATTAAAAATAATAATAATAATAATAATAATAAATTCAGATGCTTTTTGTTCACCAAGGGGGGCCCTGAATATCAGAGGATTCTGGAAACAAGGCCACTAAGCTATTTCCATAATAGCTCACATACTGAAGTCACCAGCCTGATAAAAATCATTGGACAAGCAATGATTTGACTAAATGTATTGGTGTGGTCCACCTAACAAGTACATCAGCCTGATTTTTTCATCCAGGTGATCTCCATGAATGCCCACCTTTTTGCTTGCATGGCTCAGAGGTCCACAACACATGACACGTTGGCGGAAACACGGTGCTGCTTGTGAAAGTTCATAACATAACACATCCCATGCTGCATGTGATCATCTCTCTGTATTCAATGTATTGGTGTAGCCCACCTAATGAGTAGATGAGCCTGACTTTCATCCCTTGTGATCTTCATTGCTTGGCCCACCTTTTGCATGGCTCTGCTGTTCAACAAACATGACACATTGGCAGGAAAGATGGGGCTGCATGTGAAAGTTCACATGCATCCCATGTATGTATGTACAAACAGGTCCAGTGCCTCTGGCCAATGTGCATTGTGCACACTGTCCAAACATGCAAATTTGACAGATTATCAATGTGATGGGACCTTGAAGACATCAATGCTCGTTCAAAGGACAAAATAGAATGAACTATTCCATTAATCATACCAAAAGGTATGCAAAAAACAGTTACGTAATGGCTGTAACATAACAGTAACGGGTACCATTACACATTACGGGGCTGCAAGGGCTGTTACAGGAAAATGGTTTTTCCTGTAACAGCTTGGGGGGGCTAATAACACTCCAGCTCATAAATTCATCTTCAAGGAAGGCACCTAAGGCCCACTCTGTGTTGAACTCAGAGAGGAAGAAGTTCCAAACTGAGGCGGCAACTGGGCAATGAAGAAGCAAATGGGAACAGCATTCTTCATTTGCTCTGCACATCAAGCAACCCATGAAGCCGCAATTTTGTCTGCTGGTAAGATTTTCTGTTTGGTTGCTATCCACATAAAAGCAAAAATTGTCAGGGGAATTGGCAATTTCCATATATGGGCAGCAAATTGGGCCTTGTGATTGACTGAGAAGTGAAGGACTGGACTGAGAATTGGTCTGATGATTCCCATTTCCAGATTCAGTCATCCACCTCAAGAGGCATGAGGCAAAACCTTGCTTAGCATGTGCACAAGAGATTGTAATTTCTCTAATTCTTCGTCATTCAGGTTTCTTCTCAGAATAATGTTCCAAGCTGTCTCCTAAAGTCTCCAGACAGTCCTTCACAGAGAGTCTCCCTTGAACCAGCCGATATAGCCTACGAAATTTGACCACCAAGGGACAACTCCCAATCCAGTCTTCTTCCAAAAAGAGGACAGCTTCGCCCTTGTTCACCAAGAATGTGAGGCCACTCGACAAAGTTTGCCATTCCAACAGGCTCCCCTCTGCAAAAGTTCCAAAAGGTTGCCATAAACATCCTCTTAGTTTCAACTACGACCTAGTCTTTTAGACTTACAGAGCAATCGCATCCTCATTCATCAAAACTCTCAATTGATGTGATATAGACTATCAATGTGCCTGTTATGTCACCCATAACCAGTGTTTCCAAGGCACAACAGTTTTTGGGACTTCTGAATTGTTGGCATGGCTGGACACTTCCGAAATGCCCCCAAAACAGCATGACATAGCTTGACACATACAGATGCCGCGTTATGATGATGTCACCAAAACATCTTAGAAAGCACATTTTTAAGGTGTCTCTCTTATTGACATCCCACACAATGTGATGCAGGACCGATGCATGAACCAAATAAGAGATCACGTAGCTGAATTAAGATATTTAACAAAAAAAAACACAAAAATCGCTATACTCGTCACAAATATCATGAAAATCAAAAGAACATCATGCATAATCCTAGCCTAAGCTACCAACGTTGTAACACAATATCACTAAATAAAAAGAAACTAGAATCTAATGGATGTGGGGACATCTAATTAGCATAAGGTATAATCTATTTCAAAATAGAAAACCTAATACAACCTAGGGTGAAAATTAGAATTTGGGTAATTTGAGAAAGTAGGAAAAATAGAAATTTTAGGTTTAGAGTTAGGGTTTCGGGGATGGAAGAAAGGGGTTTTGATAAAACGATGATGGGAAACCAAAAAGGGGCAAGGTGGGATTCACACGTGTGGCCGTATAGCCACACGTGTGGCGTGGGGTGGATGGGTTTAGGTCGGTTAGGGTTTGGATTGTGGATGAGTATGAGAAAGTTGGGTTTGGGAGAAGACGAAGATCTAGGATTGGAGAGTGAAGAACCTAAAGGAAATACCTGGATAGGGGAGAAAAGAGAAGATGATGTGGGAATATATGGAGACCTCACACCTCCATTGATGAAGATTAGCTTCGCACCAATCTCCCTTCCAAATTGCATGGAAGTATCTTCAAATCGCATGAAGATGGAAGAAGTAAGCAAGAGCTTTTCTCTCTTCTTCTTTTTGAATCACAAAATCTAGTGAGGGAGAGGTTCACACGCCCACCCTCTTTTATAGCTTCAAGAAAGTTCAAAAATTACAATAAAAACCCTGTTTTGCGAAACTTGACAAAAATAGCCCTCATCCAACTAAAATCAAATAGAAACACTAATGGTGTCTAAACATAACATAAACAAAACTAAATCCTAAAAGATGATAAAATTTAAGAAAACTAGTATGGATGATCCACAATCAATGGCCCCATCATGTAATCCAACGGCTCGATCGTCATGTCGCTCCGATCCAACGGTCTGGATCACTACATAAAGCAACCCATGTGCATCTTCTCAGTGTATTGGGGTCTTCTAGATGCTTGCACATGCACATGGGGTCTTTAGCATGATCACGGATACTCGCCTAGCCATAGGAAAATCGGTGCGGCCTGCCTCGTCCTCTGATATGTACACAAGGGTGTACATGACGTAATGTCCTCATCACAATGTGTGGACAATTCCATATATATATATATATATATATATATATATATATATATATGGGTGTCGGACACGGGTGTTGAGGTTGTCTAACATGTGAAAGGTTAATAAAAGTCCAAAAGAAAAAACCTCGACCAAGAAATCAGATTCTTGTCCCATCCTTTCTCCTTTATGAAGACATTGCTGCTTCTTTGTTGTTGCTCCATCACTATGGGTGATTCTCCTATCTCAAATTTGTCGGTGCTACCCCATTACTACTTCGAGAGGTTAGTTATCTCTCTTACTCTTTTTGGTTTTTAAATCTCCTTTTTGTTTCTCTCTTCTTTTTTTTTTTTCCATATTCCCTACATTTTTCCCTTTTAATCTCCTCTATTCTTGGGGTTTTGTTATTTCTCACTTTTTTTGCTAGAATACCGTCTTTTTCCCAAAAGTTGGGTATCTTTCTCTCTTGATTACTTATTGCCATTGAAAATGGTTGCACCAAGTTATAATAATAATAATTATTATTTTTATTTTTTTCATATTTTCACATAAAGGAAAAGTTAATTTTTACAATTGAAAATGATCACAAGTTGCTAGTTTTTATTTTATTCCCACATCAAGGCCAAGGGGTCCCAGTTGGTTTGTGTTTTTCTAACTTCAATGGTTAGTGGGTTGACAAAAGCTCTCTTTTGTCTATTGTCGATGCTTTATTTTGTTTCACAATATATGCCTTCCCTCTCAATGCAAATGGCAAATGGTCATTTCTTTTTCTTTTTCTTTTCTTTTCTTTTCATAGAATCATACTAAGTGTCTCACTTGTTCTTTTTCTTTTTTTCTCCTTAACAAATAGCCCATTTCTTTTATCTCGTCTTCTTCCGATGACATTTCTATTGCTTTTTTTTTTTTTTTTTTCTTTTACTTCATCATGCAAGATTTATCCCTTTATTATATATTTTATTACATGCAAGTGGGCCAATCATTCAAGAATTCAAACCAATTCGATGGTCCCTTATTTATGATTGCCCCATGCAAGTGGGGCCCCTATTATCTTTTGTTTATTGGCCACTAAATAAATTATTGAGATTTTTTCATTTAGGCGATTTTTTTTTTTTTTGGCTTGCCTACATGGGTTACCAGCCGATGAACAATGAGACCAATCATTGCAACAGTTTGGATTGTTGGAACCATGAGATTTACTTGATATTTACATAAACTGAGAAGCCAATGACTATTAGTCTTTTTATTATTTGTTCTTCTTTTATGTAATTTTTTAGAAAAATATATAACTCTCGAGGTGAAATGAGTAGTAGAAGAAGTTCAAACGAAAATAATGGATGTGAACTTGGAGGACCTTTGTGGTAATTCATTGGAAATAATGGAAGGCTACTGTGGGGATTTGGAGATGCACAACCCACCCCCTCTCCTAACATTCATCACTAAGTGTTTAGGATTAAGATAATGGACCAAACAATGGAGTGGAGTGTTACTCTTATCCCATCTCTAAACTAAAACTTCATGCACCTTATTATAGAATTTACTTTCGTCTTTCAACATTTTCTCTTTTTCTCAAGCAAGAATATCTTTTCCACACTTCTTAAATCATTGTCCCAACTAGATGAAGCATAGGCGCATTAACATCAGTGACATTAAGAATGGAAACAATGGGTTTAATGAAATATAGCGAGTATTCCACTTGCTCCCACCACAAGTCATTAACCACAAGCTCTTTTATTTTCCGGGCCTATTGAGCATCTTCCTCTCCATAGAATCTCAAATATCATCCAATACCATTCGCTCTAAAGCTGGTTTCACTTGAAATATTCTCTCAATGTTGTCAAAATCATTACCGTGTCGCAAATCATAAGAGGGGTTGAATTGTATCGAATCGCAAATCGTATCATAAATCATAAGATTTTTTTTTTATTTACAAAAAATATATACAAGACATGAAAAGATATAAGTAAATCATAAAAGATTAAAAACACATCAATCATGCATTTACCATCAACATGTACAAAAAAAGTTATACATATCATGATATTATCAATTGAGAAAATGTATAGTGATGGGGACATCAGAGGACCTACTCGGATGTACCAGAGATGGAGACGACCACCTACATTAGCGCAACTTTCTTTGTGGATGGGAGACGAGTTCCAGATGGGGCTCGCCGGGCCGTTTTGAAGACCCCACATGCATTGGACGTGTATTAGGAAGACCTCACCTTGGGATGATGAATGTGAACTGCTTATGAGATTATTTTAGTCAGGATTGCTATTTCATGTCGATCCGACCATTGGATCTTGTCGATCAAGCCATCGGGCCACCAGATCTTTTAGATCTGGGCCCCTTGGACTCTGATCTCGTTTTCTTTATATTTTTTGTTATTTTTATGATTTATTTGATGGTTGGGATTGATAATAACTGTTTTAGTTTTCTTATTTTTATGCTGAATTTTTAATAATAAAAGCACAATGGGGTAAAGATCCAACCCTCATTGGATTTTGTGATTTAATTTTTTTTTTTTTAATATATATATATATATATATATATATATATATATATATATATATATATATATATATATATATATATATATATATATAAAGCTCTTACTTTCTTCTCCCATCTTCATGTAATTTGAAGATACTTCCATGCGATTTGGAAGGAAGATTGGTGCGAGGCTAATCTTCATCAACGGAGGTGTGAGGTCTCCATCTATCCTCACACCATCTTCTTTTTTCCTTCTCCATCCAGGTATTTTCTTCAGATTCTTAATTCTCCAATCCCAAATCTGTCTTCTCCCAAACCCAACTTTCTAATACCCATACACAATCTAAACCCTAACCGACCTAAACCCATCCTCCCACGCCACATGTGTGACCGTACAGTCACATGCGTGAATCCCACCTAGCCCCTTTTGGCTTTTCATTATCCTTATATCAAAACCCATTTCTTCCATTCCCAAAACCCTAACGGTAAACCTAAACTCCCCAACTTTCCTAGATTTTTCCTAATTTCTAAAAAAAAAACCTCAATTCCAAATTTCTCAATTCCCATGAACCCTAATTCTTCAAATTTCAGATTTTTCCCTTTCTAACCCTAATCATAAAACCTACAAATTTATCTCATGAGTATGAAACGTGCCTATGCTAAACTGGAAGTTTTATCCTTCCATCGAGCCTAGTTTTAATTGATTTATGTGATTTCTTAGTATGCGGGCATGTAATTTAGGCTAAATCAGATTTTATTTCCTATTGTTTACTCTTAATTACTTGGTGGATTAGCATCTTTTGTTAATTGAATTACTTTATGGACTCTTTTATAATCTCCATGTTGCATGATAACATTGAATCATGTGTCATGAATAATAGATGGTATATATATCATGATAGTAAAGGATTCTTGCCTTTTCCCTTTGTTGTCTTTTGAAAAATTTGCCATAAAAAACATACGAGAGTCCTTAAAAATTTACAATCAACATGAATTTACCTTAAAAATATATATAAGACATGAAAAGATATAAGTAAATCATAAAAGATTAAAAACACATCAATCATATGCATATACCATCAACATGTACCAAAAAAGTTATACATATCATGATATTATCAATTGAGAAAATTTATATGGTATACATATCATGATAGTAAAGGATTCTTGCCTTTTCCCTTTGTTTTCTTTTGTTGTCTTTTGAAAATTTACCATAAAAAACATACAAGACCTTAAAAATTTTGTTTTGTACCTTTCTTGAGTATAGAATCATGTTAGAAAAAATGGCATTTGATTCCATTGTGAATCAAAAGATATTTGATTTCTTTGTAATCAAAATCCCCAAATCTCCTCTCTCTCTCTCTCTCTCTCTCTCTCTCTCTCTCAAAAGAAAAAAAGAAGAAGACATTTTTGTTAGGAGAGCCTTTTTTCATATTTTATGAGCAAAAGGGTACAAAGAAAAGGAAGAAATTGAACTAAAAAAAAAAAAATAAATTGATTTTTTATGTATTTTTTGGCCCCTTTATGCAATCTACATTTATCTTACGATTCGATACTATTATCATACGATTCGCACGATTATTTAGGATGTGCGATTTGGATGTAAGATTCAAATTGTACACCCATGTGATGCGATATGAATCGTACGATTAATATCGTGAATTTGATAACATTGTATTCTCTTCACAAAGATTAATGTGGAAGCAAATCTTGTCTGTCAGTCCAAGAACTTTCAATTTTGAATACTTGCTATAAATTGTGGTGGTGGAGCTTTGATGTACAACAAAATTCCTGATTAATCTAACATCATTGTAAATTAGTCCAATCCACTTAAATTGCTCATATGTTTTAGACATCTCCTCACTGGAGAGCAAATAGTTTATAATGCCAAATTCAATGTACGTACTACACAAGGCGTCCAAAAGATTGTCGAATGCTTCACTTCAACTATCATTCCTGCAGTGCTACATACGGCAGCATTATCAGTTATATACTAAACCATTCGGACCTGACTTCTGAAATTACTTCCAAAAACAGTCTTCCCCTGTATTATGCATAGTTTACCATCAATATATTTAAAAAAAAAAAACAGGTTCAATCTCCAACATGGCAATAAAGTTAATGAGGCTCCTCTTTTTATTTGATCCATCCATCCACATTTGCTTTCTTGGCTTGAAGTAAGATGGTTCTTAAGCTGTTGTTAAGTTCGTGGTATGTACCCTTTGAGTTGGTTGTCACATGCATGCTTGATCATTTTTTTTCTAAAATAAGGAAATCTAATCAAGTTGAAGGACAACCCACTTGCATAAAATGTAAGATCAATTAAGTGATCTAACTCATAACTTTTGTATTGAAAAATTTAGACAGCTTACCATCCCCTCTTCGTTTCTTCTCATGCTCCTAAGGATTTGGCAATGGTAACTATATGCTATTGGTACTGTTTACTTTTTTCATGGTTTTCGTTGTTTCTGATGCATCATTCAATTTCTTAGAAAATTTTAACAATTCAACATCCACATGTAGACAAACTTTCACACCACGATTTGCAAACATCAACAAACGCCTCTTCACACTCCAATAGTTTACTTTGAAAGTGGAATTGCATAACTTATAAAGAAGGCTACAACTTCTACCTCCCCCTAGTAGCCTTCCATGATTTTCCACTGAACCCCTCCAGGTTCACATATTCCTTTTTCCTTTTTAAACTTTTTTTTTCTACTCCTTTCCTCTAGGAATTAGACATTCTTCTGAAAAATTACATAAAGAAGGAACAATAAAGATTAATAGGTCATTTTCTTACTTCTCAATTTCTACAATCACCAATCAAAATATGTTATCCAAACGGTTAAAATGATTGGTCTTATTATTATTCATGGGCTAGTGGCTATACAGGCATGCCCAAAAAATCTCCTAGATGGGAAAATCTCAACCATTTACTTAGTGGCTAGTAAACAGAAGGTTAAAGCAAATAATAAAGAGCCTCACTTGCATAGGCCAGTTATAGCGGGCCATCACAATGGTTTGAATCTTGAAAGACGGGCCCCACTTACATTTAATAAAGCATATAATAAAGGGATAGATCTTGCATGACGAACTACAGAAAAGCAAGAGAAATGCCATGAAAAAAAGACGAGAAAAAAAAAAGGGACCACTTGTCCTAAAGTCCTAGGAGAAAAACTAAAGTGGGACACTTGGCATGATTCCATGAAAAGAAAAGAAAAAAGAAAAAAGAACAAGAATAAATTGATCCTCTACCATCTACATTGAGAGAGAGAGAGAGAGAGAGAGAGAGAGAGAGAGAGAGATAAAAGGCATTTATTATGAAATTTTTTAAAAATGATATTAAAAACAAAAAGTGGTTCTGTTATGGCTGTAATGGCCATAATGTAATGGCATGGCAACAGGGGTGCCTGTTAAGTGATACCGGGACAACACCTTATTTGAAGGGGGGAAAAAAGGCCCGTAACAGGCCGATGTGAAACCAATATGTGGTCGATACATTTTTCCTCTAGAAATTTTTTTGACCATCACAACCTATTACATAACAACCATTACTGTTTTTGAATGATTGTCAACAATAGATGAAAGGGGCATTTGTCAACCCACTTGCCACTAAACTTCAAACAAAAATAAATCAAGTGAGACCCCCCTGGCCTTGGTGTAAAAATAAAAATAAAAACCAGCAACTTGTGGCCATTTTCAACAATAAAAGTGATCTTGCTTTTTCTTTTTTTTTGAAAGATGAACTGAAAATGCATCAACTGAGAAAACAGAAACATAAAAGAAAGAAAAACAGAAAGAAAAAACAACCAAGCAGCAAAACAGAAAGCCAAAACATGACAAAGCAAACTGAGAAAGAAGATCTGCTAGATAGCAGATCAACCAAACTCAGGTCAGGACCCTAAAAACCGCAAATCAGCACCCTTCAGCACTTCAACCTGAGAAGCCCACTCAATCAGGGCCTTCTTGGCCTTGGAAGCAACGAATTGAGCGGAATGGGCTTCATCTCTGAAGCATCTATTGTTACGTTCCTCCCAAACGAGCCACCAAATAGCAAGCATAGACATCCTCCAAATCTTGGTTTTAACTTTGCCGATGTAGACCCCGTGCCATGCTTGCAAGAGAAGGTCCACCTTCTCGGGGAAGCAGAAACTGATGTTGAAACAGCCTAAGAATTTGGCCCAAATCTGGGAAATAAAAGAGCAGTGATCTACCAGGTGATCCACTGATTCCTCGTGGCGCATACAGCACAAGCAGATGTTAGGAATAGGCATCCCTCTTTTTTGAAGATTGTCAATGGTCAGGATTTTCCTATGCCCCACTAACTAGCCAAAGACCGTAACTCTGGGAGGAACCGCATATTTCCAAAGAAAACCAACCCCTCTGGCCTGATTTTGAGATATGGAGGAAGAGATGAGAGAATACAGAGAGGAAACCGAGAATCTGCCGTTGCAATGGATCCAAACCAACCTGTCAGAAGATGAACTGGAGGGGATGCTCAAAGAAATACAATCCAGCAACTTAGCGAATTCGTTAACCTCCCAGTCTTGAAGATTGCGCCTGCAGGCAATGTTCCACACAACACTATTGCCCACTATCTCATAACAGTCCTTCACAAAAACAGATTTGGCAGGGACGAGAGAGAATATGTGAGGAAATCTGACTTTGAGGGTACAACCCCCCACCCAATTGTCTTCCCAAAACTGAATGTTTGCCCCGTCGCCAAGGTCGAAGCAGATGCCGCTTAGGACCTCTCTTTTGGTTTTAAGAATGTCCTTCCAAATAGCAGAAGCCCTATAAGTGGAAGACTATTCAGTCCACCAGCCCCCGATGGATTCCCCATATTTATGCTTAACAACAACATTCCAGAATCTGCCCCTTTCCCTCCCCCATCTCCAGATCCATTTGCCTAATAAAGCCTGGTTCATAGACTTTAGATCCCTTAAACCAGATCCTCTGTCTAGAGTCCGCCTACAAACATCCTTCCATTTGAGGAGATGAAATTTATTGCCACCGTCATTTCCGTGCCAGGGAAAATCGCGCCTGCATTTTTCGATGGACGCCAACACCGAGCTGGGGCATTTGAGGAGCGACATAAAAAAAATAGGAAGGTTGGAGAGGGAAGCTTTGATTAAGGGTAGGCAGCCTCCAAGAGATAGGTACCGACACTTCCATCTAGCCAGTAATTTCTCAACCCTGGAAACCACTTTCTCCCACATTCGTTTAGGAGGCCTTCCAATACAAAGGGGAAGACCGACGAACGAGCAGGGAAGAGAGGCTGGAGCACATCCAAAGTGGCCAGATAGGACCGCAAGCTCATCACTGTTCAGATTGATGCCGAACATATAAGATTTATCCAGATTTATTCTTAGACCAAAAACTGCCTCGAAGCAGCGAATGGCGGTATGCAAATTAAACACCTTGTCAACCTCGGCTTCCGAGAAAAGAAGGGAATCATCAACATACTGGATTATCGAAATCGGATTCCTCATCCCTTTAATCCTTATACCACTCACCACGCCTTCCAACTGACCTCTGTGGAGCATCTTAGAGAGAGATTCCATAATGATGAGAAACAAAAAAGGGGAGAAGGGATCTACCTGCCTAAGCCCCCTCGAGCTTTGAAAAAAGCCTTTAGGAGAGTCATTTAAAAGCACCGAGAAGGAAGCCGACCCTATGCATTCCTTGATCCAGAGACACCACTTCAACCCAAAACCCATACGCTTCATAATCTAGAGCAGAAATGACCAATCGACATGATCGTACGCCTTTTCAATGTCTAGCTTGCACATGACTGACTTTGTTTCGGAAGAGGAGGCAGAATCCAAACATTCATTCGCGATAAGGGCAGCGTCCACTATCTGTCTACCGGCGATGAACGCACATTGACTTCCAGAGATGATCCTATCCATCACCCGACTTAACCGAATAGCAAGGATTTTTGCTAGGATTTTATAAGGGCTACCCAACAAGCTAATCGGCCTGAATTCCTTCAAAGAGGCAGCACCAGGGACTTTAGGAATAAGAGCAATGAACGAGGCGATGAAGCTTTTAGAGATCTTTCCATTGCCATAGAAACCAACAAGAAAACTTAGCACATCATCGCGAACTAACTCCGAGAAATGCTGAAAAAACAGAATAGGAAAACCATCTGGCCCAGGAGCCTTGTCCCCTGCTATAAGCCCCGTATCCTAGACCGTACCGTTCCTTAGACTTCTGCGGTCTTCCCGGTCGAATTCCGGCAACCTTCGGCCCTTAACCGGTATTTGTGCGTGACCCTGATTCATATGCCGTCAACCCCAGTCGACTCAACCCAAGACCTTTACCATAGCAACCGCGCCGTCACCGCGGTTCCAATGCCACGACTCGCCCGCCGAGGCGATACCCTGGTCGGGAGATGTGGGCCAGCGTTCGGTGGGAGGAAAACGCCGCGCGTTGCAAAACCCGAGAGAATCTCTACGAGATGTCACCTCAATCAATCAATCAATCCATCCCATCATGTCAAGTACACATCACCTTTCACCCTTTCCCAAGCAAGCCCCAAAGTCAAAAAGTTCTTCATAAGCTATACTTCTCTTACACCATTAGCCACAAAAGTCAAAAAGCCTCTCACACCCATCACTCACCACATCAACACATCCATCACCTATCCCTCTCTCTCCCTTTACAAGTCTCTCTCTCATTTTCAAACTCTCCCAAAAGCAAGAAAAAAATCCATACGTATGAGCCTCTCCAACTCTTCCAAGCTACAAGTGTGGCCCACCTTTCCATCCCTAGATCTCCCATCCTAGCCATCCATTTCTCATCTTCCTCCATCAAAGAGAAGCACAAGGAGCTAAGGAAGCCAAGGGAGCAAGAAGATCAAGCGGTGGGTGCTTTGATAGGGTAGTTTTAATGTTTTTAAGATGGGTCAAGTGAGGCCAACCGATCAATGGTTGGGATCTCACTTTGAACCCTAAGATGTGGCCGATGGCCCACTTGGATCATCATGATCATTCCATGATGGGGCCATTCTCCATGGACCCCATCATGATGTTTATTTTCCTTGCATATTTAGGGTCATCTAGACCGTCTAATTTAGTGGAGAAGGGATCTCCACCGTTGGATTTTGATTTAATGGGCCTATGTGTAATGGGACCCACTTGATGTATGATTTAGTGCAAGGGAGGGCCCATAGTGCCGGGGTCCCTCCATCACGCGGGTCCCACTCTCTATCTCTCTCTCTCCCTCTCTATTTCATTTTTTTTATGTGTGATCATAACATGATTGTATGGCCCACTTAAATGAACCCCACCATGAGGCATGTATTCTATCCAAACCATCTACAAGTGGGGCCCACTTTGTGTGTGTAGTATCCACACCATCCTCCATGAGGTGGCCCACCTAAGCAGGGCCCACCTCTAATGTATTTGCTAAGTCCAGTGTCCAGGGACGCTGGACGTTTGTTGGAAAACACAAATATTAGCTTGGTTCCAAGCCAATGGGGGAGGCCCACTTATTTTGGCCCCACCTTGATGTATGTCTTCAATCCACGTCGTCCATTCCGTTCCCAACCTCCTTTTAGGCGTTGAACCGAAAAATGGTGTCAACCTGAGGTCCTGGCAGGCCATACCATACCAAATGGTGGTTTTCACCATTGAAACCTTCCGTGATTGTTTATACGCCGAAATATGCCCAATATTGGGCTTGTTTTGCTTGTCTAGAGCCATGGAGGGCTATTGGACGAAGTGGATTCCCCAGATGTGGACCCCACTTGTGAAATCCATAGAAAAACTGAAAAATAAAAATAAAAATAAAAATAACAACACAGCAACCGACACTGTTGTGTCAGAGGCGCAGGCAGCGCCTGCTCCGGGCAGACGGCAGCAACCCACGGCCCCAGCCGTGGGCCCCGCCATGATGCATACCTGTCATCTAACCCGTTCATTGGGTGGGCCACTCCCTGAAGTGGGCCCACTCCAAAAATCAGCCTGATCTAGAGCTCAGGTGGCCCACACCGCCGGAAACAGTGGAATTAAACGTTTGCCCTTGGAACCCCTTTTCTGGGCCACAGAAGTTTTGGATCCAGCTGAGATTTGTTCTTCTTGTTCATTTGGGTTTGCGGGACCTTATCAATGGATTGGATGGTATGTAAACATTATGATGGGCCCCACGTCCAGCCCACAGTGATGTATGTGTTTTTTTTTCCTGCCGTCCACGGCTGTGGACGGTGGAACCCACCTGTAGTGTGTTTCATCCACGCCTGGCCACGCTTGGCCCACTCGGTTGGACCCCACCAGGATGTGTTCTATCCGCACCGCCTACACTGGACGGTGGGACCCATCCCCCACGTGTGGGACGGTGGGTGTGCATATATACATACATACATACATACATACATATATATATATATATATATTATATTATAATATGTATATATAAAATATGTGATGGTTGGCCTTCATATGGACCCCCCACCATGAGGTAGGTGCTGCATCCAATCTGTCCATCCATTTTAAAAGGGTTATTTTATGGCATGGATATATAGAATGAGCCAGATCCATAGTCCAAGTGGACCCCACCTCGGCATGGGTTAAGGCCCATTAAGGTGTATTGGGGCCTATGGGTTGAGGACCATTTGATGTACATATGGGGCCCAATTGGTGTGGCCCATTTGGTATACGCAAGACCCATGAGATTAGGCCCATTTGATGCATTCTAAGGCCCATGGGTTATGGCCCATTGCAATGCACATAAGGCCCATTGGTGCGGCCCATTGATGTGGCCCACTTGATGAATATGAGGCCCATATGATACAGCCCATTTGATGTATTGAAGGCCCAATGGGATATACCTAAGGTTCATTGCAATATGCAATCCCAACATAGTTTATGTAATGATGTTTATGTCGGGCTATGCCTTGGGAGCAATGGTGGTTCGAGGTCCACATTGCAAGTATAGTGTTGGTTAAATGTCTGCATTATGACTTTCCCTAGGGCCCATTGTTAGGCTCGTACGTGTTATGTGTAGGCCGTCTAGGCCCATCTTCGTTATAAACATCATCCATCCCATATAACATGTTTAGTTCCATGATTCATGATCATATGCATCATACGTATGCTTGATATGAGAAATGACTGATCATCGCATATGCCTTCGGGCAGATTGTTTAAGGGCTCCCGGATAGGAGGTGTTGCCCTACATGAGCGCACGATACGCGCAGGATTGCTGTATGACTGGATAGTGTGATTCATGCATTCGCATTGTGTAATATGGTTACGGTATGCCCTAACGACATCAGGGCCGTAACCTCCACAGATGTATCGTGGTTGGCAGGATTGGATACCGAAAATATTGTTCTACATGGGGTGCTATAGATATCCCTGGGTGAAAGTCCCTAAACCCTTATGGTACCAAGAGGTTGCTCTAACGTCTAGACCGAGTGGGTGCATGAGCGTCGAGTGCCGATTACCAGACGGTTGCGCTTTCCACTGTGTCGTGGTCGGTTGGGAGGGGGTGCGGCCTTACCCGCTCGAGAGGAGGGGGCAATGCTAGGCTGAGTCTGACCAGCTCGAGGAATAGTTCCGCTATTGACGAGCCGAGCCCGATATTGGCAGGCGGATAGTGAGGTCTTTTCCACTCACCTTATTGCGCTCGATGGGGAGGCAATCTGGCTTCGAGTGTAGATTTTGAGCTGTATTGATATGTGGACTTAGATAAGGATTTGTATGCTTGAGTTGCATTTCGCATTGCATGGCCTTGGTATGGCAGACATCATTCATGCTTTGCACCGCATGGCCTTGGTACGGCTAATGGTATCCTTGGCTTTCATCGGCATGTTCCGCATTACTCTGATACTGCATAACTGCATTACCACCTTGAGCACACACTTTCACCACCCTCTAAGCTTTCTATAAGCTTATGCACAACCGTTGCGTGCAGGTGACGTTGAATTGCAGCAGCACCGAGGCTTGATCACGTGGCAAAGTATTTTGGAGTTTTGTTCATTATCATTGTATTTCCCTTTATGCTCATTGTACTTGTAAAGTTTTTTATCATAGTGGAAATGTGATGGAGTTTTTGGTTGTTGTTTGTGAGTTATGCCTTTGGTTATGCTTATCACGAATCAAACTGATGTTAAAAATTCTCCTCGTAGCATCCCAGGATCGGAACCTGGCGAATGGGCGCTGGGAGTCGAGAATGGGGTTCTATGGAGGCTGTCGGCGCCGGATTCGGCAATCAGGAATTTTGTGAGCCCGATTTTCGAGTTTGGGGCGTGACACCTGCCATGCTGTCAATGGCTTGCTTAACCTCTTCCAAAGAGAAAGGGGCTTCAAGCAGATTCGCGTCTTCTTCCGAGAGACCTTCAAAGTGCAAATCGTCCAGGAGCAGCCTCTGCCAATTTTCTGCAGCGAACTGATTGGAGAAATAAGAAACAACTTCATCCGTGATGGCCTTTCTGTTATCAATCCGGACCCCATCCACTATAAGGGAGCTAAGCCTGTTGGAGGAAGCGTGAATACTTGCCATATTGTGGAAAAATCTAGTATTATGATCACCTTCTTTCAACTAGCTGATACGAGCCTTCTATTTCCAAGAAATCTCCTTCTCCAACGCCCTGTTTGCCAATTCCTGAATTATGTGAATCCTGCGGGACATAATGTCAGGAGACATCGGAGTCCCCTCTGCCATAGAATCAATCTGACGCAGATCAGATAAGAGGGATTCCGTTTCCTTCTCCCTATCAAGGTACAGACTTTTGTTCCACTTCTTCAAATCTTGCTTGAGACGATTTAGTTTGAAACACAACTTGGTAAAAGTGATCTTGCTTTGATGTGAAGGAAAAAAAAAAAAACCCAGCATCTTGGTATGAGCATTTTCAACAACAAAAAGAAGGAGAGAGAGAGAGAGAGAGAGAGAGAGAGAGAGAGAGAGAGGAAACAAAGAATAGAGAAGATTAAAAGAGAAAATTCTTGGGAGCATGGAAAAAAAAAAAGAGTAAAACAAAGAGGAAACTAAACGAAAAAAAAGGAATAAGAGAGAGGGAGAGAACCAACCTCTTCAAGTAGCAGGGAGTAGTAGCACTAGTAGACTTGGGATGGAAGAAGCACAAAAACAATGAAGCAAGCAATGGACAAGCATTGGCATCTTCATAAAGGAGAGGGGATAGGAGGAGACTTTGACTTCTTGGTTAGGGTTTTTCTTTGAGTTTTTATCAACGCTTTGCAACAAAAGAAACAGGGAAAATGTTGGAAGTAGTTCTTTACCTTTATATGCTAGACACCTAAACATATGTGTTGACACCTAGATTTTCTTTTGTTTTAAAGTGCCCACACATTGCGGAGCATCAATAAGAGAGACCCCCTTAAATGTCCAACTGCCAACACTTCAAAAATCCCAAAATTTGTTATGTCTAGATAAGACTGAAGGATCATGTACAATGGTGAAGTTAAGAGTAGTTCATGTTTATGCAACTAAGAATGGATTATGGAATAGGACACAACAAGTTCATTGATTTATGTTAACCTTTCTCACGCACAATCAACTACAAGGAAATATCTCACCTCAAGATCTCCACTTGCTTCGATGGAGTTTGATAGCGAAGAACTCCTTTTGTAGTTGCTTGTGCCTTGGCAAGGATAGCTACTACCTCCCCTGAAAGAATGGTAAATGAGATCCTAAAGAAGAGCTGCAACAACCAAGCAATACACGTATAAGTAGGTGGCTTTTTATGAGCAAAGCACCTGATGGACATTCTGGTAGGTTAGTCAAAATTCAATATATAATTCATGAGTGCCATCTATGACCACTGGTTAAAGTGGCTAAGGCAAAAGTTACAGGAATGCCTTCAGTTTTCACTAAAGAATAAAATGCCAATGATTTGCAAGAAAAAGATGACAATGGCCAACCAGATGCCCATTTATGATGAAACACATGTACCACCATGCAACAGATTGTGCTCCTCAGAGACTGACAACGGCTTACGCTCTCAAATAGAGAAGCTTGTTTGTCCCTTAAATATGCATTTGGTTTCTTCTCCCATTTCTAACCATGAAATGATAACAAGCCTATATTGGCTTCATCCAAGCATGGAATACAGGATCAGAACTTGTGAACAGCAGTTTGACCTTTTAATTTTCTTTGATCATCATGCCACTGCTGCTGTCATCATCATCATGGCCTTGAACCAACTATTTGGGGTCAGCTTTAAAATTCATGTTTCTCCAATCACAAGGTTAAAAAGTGGAATTCTCAAGATCAATTGGTAGAAGTTTGGAGACAGGGCGGCCACATGACACAAACCCTCCTTTACCCAGGCTTGGCATTGGTTAGTGCATCGCTACTAAGCATATTTTTCTTAAAATCAACAACATACAAAGAGTTCCTGAAGCCTAAACGACAATGACCAGACATTAGGCAATGAGTCAAGTTCCTGAAGCCTAAAGGGCACTGCTTCAAAAACACAGTGGACCTGAGAAAAGAAAAACTAATCTGCCTTGGTCATCCCTAACCACTCGCCCACACTGCACTGCCCTTAGATTATTCATACTCTTTTTTGCTTCTAAAAGTACTCAAGTTTAAACTTCTAAAAGCCCTGTAAAATGACCTAAAAACAAATAAAAATAGTTGTATCCACATACCCTCCTTTTTGGAACTGGGAAGCATGAGTACCCGCATCCATGCCATTTTTGACATCCACACCTACATGATACAGTCTGGTTCTGCTAAATGTAGAATAACATTTGACGGCAAACATGCAAGATGGATTGTGGAGTTGATTAATCGGTGATGGGAATAGGATCCACTTCTTGAAGGATTTGTGGATTGAGAAAGATTGCTCTAGTCCATCTTCCCAAGGTTAGCAAGAATTGCCTCAAATTCGGATGTGACCATTAACCACTGCTTCTCAATTGTCGGTGATGATGTGATTTGGGCTCCCCAGTGTCGGACAAATTTATTGGATGAGGAAGTGGAGGATCTTGTTCGGCTCTTGGAATGGCTTCAATGTCTCAAACCATTCTCGGGTGAGAGGGACTCCATGGTGTGGTCCTTGGGGAACTTGCTGCAGTTCTCGATCCGATCATTCTACAAGTTGTTGCAACATCCTCTCGTGGAAGAGAGTAAAGATCAGTTTCTTCTGGTCCTACTACCAAAGTGGTGGCATTTGCTTGGTTGGTGGGTCGAAATAGAATCATCACAGTCGATATGAGCTAGAGTTCTTTTGACTTTCATCTGGACCATAACCTTCAAAAACAGATCTCTAGTGATCCTCAATTGCTGTGTTGTGCGTGTTTGGGCAGTGGGAGTAGAAGGGATTAGGTGGGATGGAATTGCATTGGTCCTGTGCCAATTCCACTCCATGTTTGGGAAGAATGGAAAAGCTGCAGATGGAATTGTATTGGGTCCTGTGCCAATTTCACCCAATGTTAGCAAGTTGTATAGGTCCCACCATGATGTGTGGGCTATATCCACACTGTCCACCCATTTTTCGAGATTATTTTAGAGCATGGGCCAAAAAATCAGGTAAATCTAAAGCTCAAGTAGACCCCACCATAGAAAGCAATGGGGATTGAATACTTACCGTTGAAAACTTCTTTGGTGCCACATAAGTTTTGGATCTGCCTCATTTGTAGGCTCATGCCATAAAATGAGGTTACAAAACAAATGAACGGTTTAGATATAACATGTGTGTTATTCTCAGTAATTTCAAATGATGGTGGGTATATCCGTTCAATGTACCACCATATTACTAACAAAGCATGGAATTAATCTTATCCCACGCAACAGGGGACAATCCCTTCCATGGGTAATAATTATGTTTTTTGAATCCCATCCCACCTAATCCCTTCTAATCCCACCGCCCAAACACGCCCTAAGGGGCCAAAAATGGGGAATCACTTATTCATCCATTGCCCATTCATCTGGAAGGTGGGGGAAGAAGTTCCCGGCATTCTTTGGAATGTCTTGGGTAATGCCAAGTCCATTGTGAGCCTCTTTCTAGCTTGGGAAGGGGGAGGGATCTGGAACAAAGACGAAGTAGTATGGAGATTAGTTTTGATGGCCGTAATTTGGGTTATTTGGGTGGAGAAAAATAATTTATGCTTTCAAAACAAAAATGGGATCGACGCGGACGTTTATAAGAGGATGAGGATGGATGTAATAGGGTCAGTTTCATGTATTAAGGAGTTTGACCAAAGTGCTTGGTCATTCTTATCTGGGTTGTAATTGCTTCAAGCCTCTCATGCTCTTTTAATAAAATCTTTGTTATCTTTCAACCAAAAAAAAAAACCGAAGAAGAAGAAAGAGAACTTTTCATATATGGGAAGAATTTGGGATTTTAGATCAATGTCAACAAGAGAACTTTTCATGCTCACTATAACCTTTTCTATAATCTCAAGAAAAGAATAGAGAACTTTGGGGTTTTAGATCAATGTCAAAAAGTATTTAAAGTCCCTACAAGCATTCTTTACATAGGAAGAATTTGAAGTCCTCAATATTAAATCATAACATGATCTATTATGTTATTGGACAAAGGAGAATCCAAGCCTTTGTCATGGACCAATCATTCAAATGGACCTAAGTCATGGACTCAACCAAATATATGCTTGATTTGTACATTAGAGAGGTTTTGTACATAAGTGTGGAGAATTGTAAAAAGTTTCGGAGTTGTGTGGAGAGGACTAGAGCTATGTAGAGATCTCAAGAAGTTTCTAAAGAATTCTAGTGGAGTCTTTAGAAATGTTCTAAAGAGTTCGTGATGATGAGACAGGTTGAATGATGGCAAAAAAAAAAAAAAAAGACAGATTGAATGATGGCATTAGTGGAGAAGTTCTTGGATTATTTTGAAAATGGAAAGTGTAACGCCCTGAAATTCGGGGGTTGAGCATAACTCAGCTCCCGAGTTCCAAAACATCACTTATGCAACATATTTGATGATGGATGTATGTTGTCTGTATTAGTGCATAAAACATGGAATATATTAAGCCAAAACACAGATATAATTCAGGGACAAGTGAAGAAAGCAAGCGGAAGACTTATAGAAATATATGTGTACAAGTGCAAATCCCTGAAGTACATATACATACCAGGTTGTAATGTAAGTGTTACTATCAAAATTACAAGTATCAAGTTACATCATTTAATTCCCAAAAATAATCTCAAAATCCCGCGCATCAGAACAAGGCTCGCTAGAACCCGTCTGAAAACTGCATATAAGAGAAAGCAGCCTCATCATCATCCATCTCCCGCTCTACCTAAGAAGTCGCATCAACATCTGCAACATCAGAACCTAAGACAGAGTCTGGTGGGTGTTTAACACCGCCCCAGAACGTGGGAGTGAGTGATTAACTCAGTGGAACAATAAAGCACAGGTTAACATGTTATCAGTTCAATCAAGCAGTAATGATAAAGCAGAACAATTAAACAAGTCCTAAGTACTCTTGTTAATGCAAGGATGTATGCAGAATGATGCGTGCCCTCACGCGTACACCCTCAGCGTCTTCATCTTACGTTATGCATGACACCACCTCAAAGTGCGCCACATCTACAAAGCACATGCAAATGCGGTGCATGAATATGATTACCAAGTTGTTATTAGTCCTTTTCATACAGCAGGATTGGGAAGCTAAGATACCTTCCTCATATCACCATCCAAACAGTGATCCATTTTAGGGTCGTCAGTCCTAGATATCTCATACGATTATATGGTTTTAGGTCATAGCAAAGGGCTTGTAACCAATCAATGCACGCCTATCATACCTTCGTTACTACATCAAGGCTCGTCACCTCAATGCGGTATCCAGGCATGCTCGAAGTCACTACAAAGGGCTCATCACCAATCAATGTAGGTCGACAGCACGAATATAGTGTCCCATACCACCATAATCGGCTCATGAGTTTAGTTGCTCATTGGTCACCACGGGGAGGCTCGTCACCCCAGCGTAGGCTGACAGCTCGACCACGGTGTCCCATACCACCATGTTCGGCTCATGAGTCTTAGCGGATCAAGGTACCATGGTTAATAGGATTTCATTGGTAAGTTCGGTACCCTAGATTCAAACAGTAGCGTCCAATACATGGTGAACATACATCGGACAATCGGGTTACTTGACGAACTCGACTAGCAGAGTGCACGTTGGGTTGAATGATATAGAGTGCGCAAGCACTCCGCGTGGCCAAACCACTGCCGACAACTCTAATACGACTTGGGTTCGTCTAATCACGTCCGTTGTGGCGAAAGCAATCTCAGCCACAACCTTAAGGTCGATTACCGATTTTCTGGACTAATGCATAGTCCCACACACATTACACTACAACAGATATTCGGATTGAATTGCAGAACAGTAAAGGAACAACAACTCAAATCATGTGGCATTCAAGTATTTGAAGAATATCAACTTAATCATAAATATAAGCATAAGTAGTGCTTGAACTTAAACAACAAGGAATGTAACTTACATGAAGGAAATCATATACACTGGTGGGAGAGTTGAGAATCGCTTCTTAACGCCCATACTAGGTTGAAACATCACACTTTAGATCATTCAGACATTTCTACAAACACTTAGAATACATAGTACAACATATATGACGTATGTTGAAAAACAAGCATTTGGACAATTCCTTTTACCAAGGAGTTGTCATACATACATCTAACATACATACATGACAAATAATCATGGCAAACACAAGTGCATATTTTATACGCATACGGTACTTTATACATACACATAGAATGCACAAATCTTAATATAACACATGCATATCAGGAACGCAAAATAAACATAACATTTGGCATGTGAAATCTCATCCATAACAAGAATAAATCATTCACTGGCATTGAAAGCCTTGAAAACCATAACCTATACACTTAAAGTCCGCACCTTAAGCTAGAAAAGAACACCGAATTGATTTCAGACGAGTTGTCTTCGGCAACGGCGATAGAATACCCTAAAGCAAGAATAGAAATGAGATACAACAACACTAAGACTATTCTAAGCTCTAACACAGGTTAAGGTTAGGGTTAGGTTAACTTACCCAAAGATGAACTCAGAATCGTCAGAATAACGATTCAAAGTGAAGGTTCAAGGATGAAGAAGAACCGGAAAGAATCTAAGATGATTCACCAACTTCTCTCTCACTTTCTCTTTCTTTTCCACTCTCTTTCTTAGGTAGGGTTAGAGAAAATTCGTATGGAAAAGAGAGCTAGGGTTTCAAGGATTATAAATAGGCCTAACATTTATGAAAATAACCCCAGGGCCAAGGTATACTTAGGGTATAACCAAAACCTGCCTCACATGATCCGACGAAATACTTCCGGTGGGCCTATAACCACGAAAGGTTGGACTTAAGCTCACTGACCATGGATCTAGGTCGAGCTGAGTTTTCGTACCGACCGGATCTTCAGATCAGCCGTGGCAGACCACACTCAATTCAACGGTCACTAAATCTCGATCAGGTCCACAAGAACAAGGACATGCCTGGGCCACCTTCCCTGATCAGAGGGTGAAATTGGGTCAGAATCCAACGGTCAGATTGCTTAAAATCATCGCGCAAGCGACACGACTCAGATTTCATAAAAGCTTAATAAATTTCCAACCGTTCTCACACTCTTCACTCCGAACTCAAACAAATCGACCCAGAACATCACATGGACTTGATTTTTGAGGTGATGGTCAAGCCCAACATGGTGACTGCAACAGCCTAAGATCATCGTTATCGGACTTTCGATGCGCGGTCCAGGTCCGATCCAGAACTTCCAAAAATTCCCCAGAACAACTGGATTTAGCGATGGATCCCAGATTTCAGAGTAACATAACGCTAACTAATCTACAAGTTTTGAGTCATGCAGATACAATTTAAGGTGATTAATGCAAATTTCACAAGCAATCGAGTATAGCGCTAATTACCCGAAAAACAACTACCAAGGAAAGATTAGCACAAAATTTCTAAGGTCATTACAGAAAGAAAGTTGAAAGAGTCTAATTTGAGATTGGAAAGCTGGATTGGTGGGTGATCTACATGGGGGAACCACAAACATACCCGTGATTGGATCATTATTCAAGGAAGATATTTTAGGAAAGTGTATTAGGTATTTTATTGAGTAATTGATGTTCAAAGTGTTAGGTTCGTTGTTTAGAATAAAGTGTTTAGATTTACTATGTCTAGATTCATTGTTTGAAATAAAGTGTCAAGGTTCATTATACTTAAGCGTTCAGGTTCATTATGCTTAAAATGTATAGATTCATTATTTGAAGTGTTCAGGTTCATTATGCTTAATTGTCAATATTCATTATACATAAACCGCCTAAATTCATTGTATAAAGGGTCCAAATTCTAGTTTTTTGCCTATAAGTGTGTAACTCTTGTTGAAAAGGAAAAAAAGAGAAGACCTCTGTAAGTCCTTGTGTGTTATTTAAAAAGTTCTCCACTTGGTTTTCTGGTGTGACATTTATTGGTAAAGCTTGTTAGGACATGAAATCAACACCTATAAGGTGATATTTTACTTATCTTGCTTATGTTAACTCTTTATTTCTTGTTATATTTTGTATTTGGGAGTTGTGATTGCGTTAGTTTGGTATCAAAGCTTCCCGATCTTGATCCAAGAAGGTTTAGATCGATTCTCTCATTAGAATGCTTTTTCACAAATCAAGAGGTAGAGGTAGACATGATGAAGGAGAAGCCAATCCCAATCTACCCGACCCTCGTGATGTGGACATACAGGAGTTAAAGAGGTGAAGATCTTAACCTAATGCCTTGAGCACATAGAACTGTTGATTTATCATGAAGATTTTAATGATGAATTGGAGGTAGGAAACTTTTATAATGAGTTTTATGATAAATCATTAGTAAGAAGACCTTGGATCATAGAGCGGAGGTATATCTAAGAGGAGAGAGGAAGAGAATTGGATGTTAAATTAAACATCTCGTAGTATAGCAGTAATATGAAAGGGGAAGAGTTTTTGGATTGGTTGAATGTTGTGGAGAAGATTTTTTTAATACAAAGAGTTGGCCGATCATAAAAGTATGAAGTTGGTCACCAGTAAGCTGAAAGGTCGTGCATCCGCATGATGGGAACCACTTCAAAAATCAAGACTTCGGATGGTCAAAGATCCGATCACTTCATGAGGCAAGATGGAGCATAACATGAAGGGGTATTTTTTTTCCATCGAATTATGTGCAAGCTTTACATCATCGACCTCAATCTCTACATCGAGGAGATTGAAGTGTTGATGCTTACATGGAAGAATTTCACTACTTGGTTGCAAGGAATGATGTGAGAAAAGACGAAGAGCAGTTGGTCGCACATTATCTTTATAAGTTAAAGCTGGCTATGCAAGAAGCTTTGGCTGTCCATCCATTGTGGACAATTACGAAGGCTTACCAACACACATTAGCTATTGAAAAGTTTTAAAAAAGGACTTTTAGAAGGCCTAGGTTGTTGAGTTACTAGACAGATAAGGGGTTGGTTGGCAAGGGCAACAGGACCAAAGGTGTGGGACAACACACTAGGGTCAAACAAGCTCAACCTGGGACCAACAGCGTGACTTCTGGAGGTCAACATCGCACTGAGATCGATGATAAAGGGAAAAAGCAAGGTTGTTATCCATTGTTTTAAATGCAAAGGTGTGGGGCATATTTCATCCAAATGTAGAAAGAGGGGGGGTAAACATTGCAAGAACTTCACACATGAACGACGACGATGATGTGGCAACAGATGGTGATGACTTGGATGATCCTCTTTATGATAAGGAAGTGGGAGTGGAAGATGCAAATGACATTATTTATGTCGATTCAAGTTAGTCACTTGAATCGAGTGGTAGACTAAGTGAAAGATACCTCGTTTCAACACTGAGGTCTTGGTATCGATCCCTAGTGGGGGTGGCTAACAGTGAAGTGTGAACTAACAGTGGGTGTACTAACAAGCTAACCAAAAAAAAAAAAAAAAGAAGTTAGTCACTTGTAGCCCGGAAGAATCTGTTAGCACCTAAGGCTTTGAAGGATGATGACTGGTTATCCACAAGTGTCTTTTATACTCAATGCACAGTTAATGGACGTTGCAACATGATAATTAATGAAGGCAGCTGTAAGAATATCATGACCCAAGAGGTGATTGAAAAGCTTCAAATTCCTACGTATAGAGACGCATCCTATGCCATATTGCCTTTCTTGGTTTAAAAAAGGTAATGAGGCAACAATTTCAACCCATGCACTTCATTTATTGGAGGAAAGTACCATGACAACATGTGGTGCGAGAACTTGACATTGAACGATGATGGTGATGATTTGGATGATCCTTGTAATGTCTCGAAAAATCCGTACAAAGACCCGAGTACCACCTCAGGCAGAAATCACTAAAGACCAAATCCTTTAGAAATTAGACGAGAAATAGCTAAGTGCTAAGCCAGATTTCTTGTGAAATTAGCACTAATTGTGTTAAATAAGATCGGTAAGACCCAAAAATTGTAGAATCATGAACGCTACATTACCCTGAAATCTAGAATCAATATCTAAACCTGTTTGCTCTCGGGAACACCTTGAAACTCCGTATCAGACCTGGACCGTGCATCGACAGTCCGATTACTGCTAAACCATACAGTTAGGACCGCATTCTTGGCCTTGACAACCACCTCAGAAGTCAAGTCCTAATAGTATCCAAAAATGCACAACTTGAGCCCGGAGTGAAGTGTGTGAGAAACGTGAATATCTTTAGAAAATGAACTAGGACTTAAGTGAATTGAGTCGTTTCTCTTGTAGGCCAAATCTAAGGATTCAGACCGTCAGAATCTAACCTAATTACACCCTTGGATCAGGGAAAATTTTCAACACATGTCAGTGTACTTATGGCCCTGATCGAGTATCAGTGACCGTTGAATTGAAATTGGTCCGCCACGGTCGATCTGTAAACCCGATCGGATCGAAAACTTAACTCGACCTAGATCCAATGTCAGGGAGCTTAAGTTCGACCGCACGCAGAAAAGGGGCCTCCAGAAGTGCTCCGCTGAGCTGAAACAGATGGGTTTTAGCTATAACTTAAGTATACCATGGCCCTGGGGCAATTGAGCTCACGTTTGAGCCTATATAAGGGTCTTAAACCCCCTCTCTCTCTCATTCCATACGAATTTGAAAAACCCTAAGAGAGAGAAGAGAGAAAAGAGAAGGAAAGAGAGAGCAGGTGAGAGAGAGAGTCGACGTTTCTTCTTGGGATTCAATCCCATCACTCTACGTGCTTAACCACCACATTTGTATCGCTATACCGGCGATTTTGACACCATTTTTGGGTAAGAAAACCTAACCCTAATCTGTTTTAGGGTTTCAAATAGAGTGAATGATGAATTAGCTAACCTATTTCATACTTTAGGATGTCGTTGTGCCGTAGACGACAAATTAGAGAATGAACTAAGTTCGTTGCGAGTTTACTGGCGAAAGGTGCGGACTATAAATGTTTAGGTTACGATTTTCAAGGATTTTAATGTCAGCTAATGATTTATGACTGACTTGAATGCTATCACATGGTTAGATACGATATTTCCCGCACTTTACACATATATATGAACTATGTTGAATATAGTGTATTCTACGTGTTTCTTGATATATCTGAATGAATATGGAATTTGAATTTGTGCTTGTCATGATTATTAGCTATAGATATATGCTTGTTGTGTATGTGGCAACTCTTTTGTAAAAGGGGCTTGCCGGGATGTATGTTGTAACTAGTCTATTACATGTGTGTAATATGTGTAGGCTAAGTGTTTGATAAAATGCCTGAATGAGGAAATGTTTGTTTAAATATATGTAATAAGGGTGTTGAGATAGGATTCTCAATTCCCTTAACTACGGTTATAGTATCCTTTATATAACCTATCTTACGACTATGTGCTGTATGGATGAAATGTCTGTGTACGATAATATGTATAGTCTGTGTTTGTTAAATTACTCAAGTAAGATTTATATCTGAGTTCAGTTTTCACATGTTGTTTGGCTTAATGTGAATGTTATTGTTTGGAATGTGATTGAGGTTACGACGTAGTCCAGGCAATCGGTAATGGTTTACGATAGGTGGTCATACTACTTAGCCACGGCAGACATGCCCGATGAATCCGAGTCGTACGCTGCTTGTCGGCTGTGGTTAGGCCACATGGAGTGCTTACGCGCTCCATGTCGATCGGCTCAACGTACACGCGTACTAGTCGAGCTCGTCAAGTAACCCGATTGACTCGATGTATGTTCACCATGTATGGACGCTACTATTTGAATCTAAGGTACCAACTTACCAGTGCAAAACCTATTTAACCTTGGTATCTCGATCCACTAAGACTCATGAGCCGGGCAAGGTGGTATGGGACACTGTGGTCATGCTGTCGACCTACGCTAGGGCGACGCTCCCCGTAGTGACCAGTGAGCAACCCAAACTCGTGAGCCGAATATGGTAGTATGAGACACTATATTCAAGCTGTCGGCCTACACTAGCGCAGCCTGGCTGTGGTCCCAGTCGGGTTGGTGACGAGCCTTCGAAAATAAACTGTCAGTTGGTAGGGCGTTAGTGGAATGACCTCGAGTATGAAATAGGCCTACCCCGGCGCAGCTTAGCTGTGGTCCCCAGTCGAGTTGGTGACGAGCCTTTGAAAATAGACTGCCAGTTGGTAGGACATTGGTGGTAGTGACCTGAACTTGCCTATCGTATGTGACTGCCAGGATTGACGACCCTAAATGGATCAATGTTTGGGTATATGATATAAAGGGTGGTACCTTAGCTTCCCAACCCTGCTGTATGAAAAAGGACTAATAAGAACTCGGTAATCACGCTCATAACATCGCACTGCATGTGCCTTTGGCATTAGAGTTAAGCACAGAGGAAGGAGTGCATGCCGCGACCGTTAGATGAAGTTCGCAAAGGGAGTGCAGGCGAGGGCATGCATCATTAATACATATCATGATTGCATTAACCAGAGTACTTAGGGATGCTTGTTTGTATTGCTTTATCATTACTGCGTGATTGAATTGATAACATGCTAACCTTTGCCTTATATCTCCACTGAGTTGATCACTCACTCCCATGTTCTGGGACGGTGTTTTAAACACCAACCAAACCCTGTTTTAATTTCAGATGATGACGATGTTTGCGAAGCGGAGCCAGACTTTTATGATGATGAGGGTTTCTCCTATATGCAGCTATCAGGCGGGTCTATGTAGACCATGTTCTGATCGACGGGGTTACAGGGATGCTGATTAAATGCCATTACACTTGTTATTTTGCACCTTTGGAGCACCCATGTATCTTCATTTTGTTCATTTTTGGAGTATACATGTATATATTTAACCTGGAATCATGTTCACACTTTAGAGACTTACAACAGTTTATATATTTTATATATTTATCACAGTCTTCTGCTTGTGAAAGTTAACTGTCTCTGGAGTATGATATGCTGTTTTGGTATAATCACACTCATGTTTAATGCACTAATATGAACAACATTCAATCATCATTATCTATGTTGCATAAGTGATGCGTTGGAACTCGGGAGCTGAGCTTCTGCTCGACCCCCGATTTTCAGGGCGTTACAATCCTCCTTATAATGAGGCAACAATTTCAATCCATGCACTTCATTTTCGATTGGAGGAAATTACCATGACAACATGTGGTGCGACGTTGCCTCGATGGACGTATGCACATTTTGTTGGGTAGGTCATGGCAGTTTGACCGGAGTGCTATACATCATGACTAGAACACTTTCACTTTTTGGAAGGATTATGTGTAAGTTGTATTGGATCCTAC
This sequence comes from Magnolia sinica, assembly GCF_029962835.1. NCBI lineage: Eukaryota > Viridiplantae > Streptophyta > Magnoliopsida > Magnoliales > Magnoliaceae > Magnolia > Magnolia sinica. The sequence goes on along the minus strand of NC_080578.1, from coordinate 46,655,201 downwards.
TGGAGAAGATACATAACCCAACCTATTGGGGGACTAGAATTTCCTCTCCATGACATAGTTTATAGTGGAGAAAGAAGAAAGCGGGATAATATTTAGTGTGGTTGGGAAAGATATGATGAGTACTATAGAAGTGTCAGATGTAATGAAGCCTATGATGAGGGAATTTGCAGATGTTTTTACTAATGACTTGCGAGCTGGATTGCCACTTATGCAGACATACAACACCATATTGATCTTCTCCTAAGGGTTAATTTGCCCAATAGACCAACCTACCAAATGAGTCTAGGAGCTTAATCGATTGGTTGGGGAGTTAATGGATCGTGATAATATAAGAGAGAGCATGAGCCCCTATGTCGTTTCGGCGCTCTTAACACCTAAGAAGGACGAATCGTGGAAAACGTACATGGATAGTAGGGCCATTAATAAGATTACAATAAAATATAAATTCTCAATTCTACGGTTAGATAACATGCCGGATATATTGATTGGCACAACGTTATTCTCTAAGATAGATCAGAGAAGTGGTTTATCACCAGATTAGAATCCTCCTAGGAGATGAATGGAAAACAATGTTTAAGACACATGAAAGGCTTTATGATTGCCAGAAATGTATGCTAATATTAAGACGCATGAAAGGCTTTATGATTGGCGGAAGTGTGTAAGGTTCTAAGGGGTGCAGAAATGTATGCTAATATTAAGAAATGCAGTTTTATGACCGGTCAGGTGATATTCTTAGGTTATGTGGTGTCAACGGCTGGAATTATGGTTGATAGCGAGAAGGTGATGGTTGTCCAAGAATGGTCTACCCCTTCTAGCGTACAGGAAGTGTGGAGTTTCCATGGGTTGACATCTTTCTATCACGATTCCTAAGAAATTTCAGCACTATCATGGCATCAATAACAAATTGTATTAAGCAGGGTCCGTTCGTTTGGACAAATAAAGCGGCTCATAGCTTCGGTGTGATTAAGGAGAAATTGTTGGAAGCTCTAGTTTGACACTACCGGATTTCAAAAAGGTATTTCAAGTAGATACAAATGCATCGCATGTCGGCGTATTTCATATTTTAGCGAGAAGTGTTGCGCAGCACGCCAACAACGCAGTGAGCCTAGATCCAATCTCAGGCCTCCCCCACAAACGATAAACAGGAAGAAATATAAACTAGAAATAGATCAAAGCATTCAAAACAAACCACAAGACAAGATATACGTGGAAAAACCCCAAACTAGGGTAAAAAACCACAGATGCAAACTTCCACTATGAAGAACGAAGATTACAAAGCAATATACTAACCTCTCCCTTGAAAGCACATAGAAAACCCTTTGCCCACACCTTAGAATAATTTTTCCTTACTTTTTCTCTCTATGAAAAACCTTGGGAACCCCTGTTTATAGTTTAGGAAACTCCCCTTTCCGCATCCCAGTTGCGAAAGGACTTGCGACATGAAATTCGCGCAAAATCGTGGAACGAATCTGCGTAACCTCGACTGGTCGTGCAGCTTGCACGACCGGTCGAGAGGACCCCACGACCGGTCGTGAATGGGCCACGACCAATCGAACACCTCGGGATAAAAAACATTGCTCGCTGGACTTTGAGTCGAGCCGGACCCTACGACCGGTCGAGTGGGGCTCACGATCGGTTTAGGACGGTCCCAGATGTGGCTCCACATCTTAACAAGAAGCTCAATGGAGCTAGGACTTAGTATTCCACTTATGATATCGAGTTTTACGTCATTGTCCAGGCCCCATGGCATTGGCGACATTATCTGATTTGGCGGGAGTTTGTCTTGTACTCCGCTTATGAGGCGTTGAAATATATAACTGGCCATTATAAAATGAACCGTAGGAACAACAAGTGAATTTCTTATTTGCAGGAACTTACATTCTCTTTGAAGAACAAGTCTGGTACACACAATAAGGTGGTTAATGCATTAAGTTGGAAGGTGGCATCATTGGCTACTTTATGGGTGCGCGTAATTGGATTTAATACATTCCACGACGTGTATCAAGAAGATCCAGACTTCGGAGAGATTTGGTCAGATGTGCAGCAGGGACAATTGGGAGAATATCTTATATGAGATGAGTTTCTATTCAGCGGTGCACAACTATGTGTCCAAAATTTCTCCCTCCGTGTGCGGATCATTATGGAGCTGCATGTAGGTGCTTTGTCAGGCCACTTTGGTTGTGACAAGACAATGGCTTTGGTGGAACAATATTTTTTGCCCAGATTGCGTTAGGATGTAACTTGATTCATGGAACGTTGTCATATTTGCCAGATGGCCAAAGGTCAAGCTCAGAATACTGGCCTTTATACTCCACTCCTTGTTCTTAAAGCACCATGGGAGGATGTCGGCGTGAATTTCGGTTGGGTCTTCTATGAACCTAAGGAGGTATAGACAATGTTTTTTTGGTTGTTGGCAAGTCCTCTAAGATGACACACTTCATCCCCTATGAGAAGACTTTAGATGCTTTATACGTAGCCAACCTTTGTTTTACGGGAGGTGGTTCAATTGCGTGGTCTACCAAAGACCATTACTTTTGACAGAGACACTAGATTCGTGGGCCACTTTTGGCACACTTTGTGGAGGAGATTGGGGACAGACATGCGCTTCAATATTGCCTATCGCCCACATACGGATGGACAACTGAAGTTGTTGATAGAAGCTTGGGCAACTTGCTTCATAGTTTAGTGGGCCATCGTCTGAGACACTGGGACCTCATGCTGCCTCATGCAGAATTCGCTTACAACGGCTCACACAACAGGTTCACGCAAATGAACCCTTTTGAGATTGTGTATGGGGTCAATCCAACTAATGTTTCAGACCTTGTACCAATCCAAAAGCCCAGAATGGTGAATGAGGCTGCCAAAGAGATGGCTTGGAACATTCAAGCAATGCATGATAAAGTGTGAACACGATTGCAAGCTAACAACACAAGGAAGCTGCAGGTCGTAGCCGCAAGTCATTGATTTTTTAAGAGGGGGACTTGGTTTGGGTCTTTCTTTGATAAGAGAGGTTCCCCCTAGGTGCTTATAACAAGCTTAAAGCGAAGAAGATCAGTTTTTATGGTATTCTAAAGAAGATCAATGATAATGCCTACAAGGCAAAGTTGCCTGATCACATGAAGACTTCCAATGTTTTCAACAATCAGCATATAAGATCTCACGCCTAGTGTTTTAAATAGTGGTAGCATGATGCGTAGCACTCAGCCCTTTATAGCGTGTAGCGTAAACATGTAACGTGTAGCATAAGCTACACGATACTTCTATTTTTTAATTTAAAAATAGGACAAATATAATAGATAGTGAAAAAAAAAAAGGAAAAAAATATAAAAATGCCTAAAAGATGATTCATTTTATCAATTATAAGCATGTTTAAAAAAGTTATTAGTTATCATTTATCAAAAGCCAATCCACATATATAAGCCAAATCAAATAATTATCACATCAACAACTTTTTAAGCAAACCACTTTAATTAATAATGTCTAATTGAAACCACAAGTCACAATTATGAAAAGAAATAAAAATCCCATAGGTTGAAAGTATCAAGTATAATACAAGTGTCACATTCCTCAACATTAGAAACAAAGAAAACATGAAAAAAATAATTAAAAAAAAGAAGTAAAAAAATACATTGTAGCTTACACTACGTAGCTGTAGCGTACGCTACGACCCCTACAACGTACACTACAAGGGATTTACGCTATTTGGGACGCTACGTAGCGTACATTACCACTACGCTACGGGCACTATTTGAAACACTGCTCACGCCCTACAACGGAGAACAATCAACTGTTGAAGTGGGAGAGGAGGATGAAGGAAACTCGAGGTAGTTCTTCTCAAGAAGAGGAGACAGATGACAGGACAGATCGAGTGATGTCATTAGCGGAAAAGCTCTTGGATCATTTTGAAAACAACAAGAAGGCTCAAAAGAGTTAGATTTGAGAATGGAAGACAGGATTAGTAGATGATCCGCGTAGTGGAGCCACAAACATACCCATGATTGAATCATTATTCAAAGAAGATATTTTAGAAAAGTGTATTATGTATTTTATTATGTAATTAAAGTTCGAAGTGTTTAGATTTGTTGTTTAGAATAAAGTGTTTAGGTTCATTGTGTTTAGATTCATTGTCTAAAATAAAGTGTCCAAGTTTATTATGTTTAAATACCCAAGTTCATTATTCAAAGTGTCCAGGTTTGTTGTGCTTAATTGTCTAGATGCATTATGCATAAACCATCCAGGTTCATTGTTTAATGGGTTCAGATTCTAATTTTCTGTCTATATGTAACTCTTGCTGGAAAAGGAAAAAAGAAAAGATCTTTATAATGCCTTGCATATTATTTAAAAAAGTTCTCAGGTTAGTTTTATGGTGTGAACCTTGTTGGTAGAGCCTGTTGGGACGTGAAATCAACACTAGTAAGTTGGTATTTTACATATCTTGCTTATGTCAACTCTTTATTTCTTGTTATATTTTGCATTTGGGAGCTGTAACTACTTCAGTTCTTAGCCATTGGATGTGTGTCATGTGGCACGATTGGCCATTGGATGAGTGCCATGTGGCACAATCCTAGCCACACATGTAAGTTCTAGAGTTGAGGATGAGAGGCCCTCATTTATGAAGTAATCGAGAAGTTCTAGCTTTAGTGAAAAACAAAGTTTTCGTCCATACATTTGTGTCTCTCTTGCATTCCAGTGAGCTTTGGTAGCTCATGGGGAGTGCACTTGGAGAAGGCTGACTTGTTCACGACGGAACTGCGAGAAGAGTGCCGCACAGTCTACGCTGGGGAAGCACCTTGGCCGTGACAAGCTGCACTATAGGCTATATCCAGTCTAAATGCCATCATATCAGCTATTTCTTTATCAAACCACCTGTTCTCCTCAATGAATTACTAGCTCTGAGCATTTGCTACAGACTCATTTAGAAGGGCCGATTTGGATGTATCCAGATTGAGAATGGAATGGAATGAAGCCCCCTACCCTTGTGCAATTTGTGAAGGAACCATTTAGTACATCTTGCAAAAGTGGATGGTGGGTGTGCTAAATGCTCCATTCCACAAAATTCACTGCAAAATGATAGCGTAGTGCTAAATGCTCCATTCCATAGGTCAGACCCATTGTCTACTCTGGCTGGTGGACACACAGTTCCTTTGTCAATGTGGTGCATCCATGTTCAAAGCAGTATAGACCATTCATCTTCCACATACCCATCATGCAAAGATCTTGTGGGCCATGTTATGGCTGCAAATATTCCATTTTCTAACATCATCCTTAAATATTCTAAGGAAGATCCTCTTTGTTCCGCTTAATCGACGCCTTTTGGTATCTCAGTTTCTCAATCTCTTTCTCTAGATAATCCAGAATAGTGTCAGTGACATGATTAGGAGGGCAGCCTGCATCTAACATCATTTTCAAAAACTTGTATGCTTCTTTCACTTTGCCCGCCTTGCTATGAACTTCAATGAGTGTATTAAAAGTTACAACATCTGGATTGATCCCGCTGCCAGTCATTTGTTTGAACAGCTTGTTAGCTTCATCTATCCGGCCTGCCTTACCCAATGCATGAATCAGTGTATTGTACATCACAATGTCTAGATAACCACCTTTCTTCAACAATTGATCAAGAACAGTGCTTGCAAGATCAGCTTCACCCATCCTTCCCAAGCCTTGAATTATCACATTGTACGTCGCAATATCTGCTGGACAAAGTTTCTCTCCCATCTCACGTAGAACTCCCCATGCCTCTCTGAAATAACCTTTCTTGACAAAAGAACTCATCAATGAATTGTATGTGTAACTTACTGGGTCACTGCCCATTTCTGTAAAGATCTCAAACAACTTGCAAGCTATGCTCAATTTCCCTTTTGCAAGAAAGATTGACATGTACGTATTGACCATATCGACATTGAAAGATTTGGCTCCTACTCCCTGCACCCTCTTCCCTCTTGACACCGAAAATAATCGAGAGCGGCTGATTGACTGAACTTCATTAGCCAGTTGATCCATGTACGGAGATGATGACCACCCAGCAAGAGAATTCGCCTCATCTTGAGCTCCGCTATCTGAACTGTGCTCATTGGCTGCCCCCAAATCTGTGGTTGAATCTACCAAACTCATAATCTCGCCAAGGCCACCTTCAGATGGGAACAGTGGCATAAAATCCTTTCTCCTATCCTGAGGATCTCTCATCGAAGCATCCATGTCAGCTTTCCATCTAAGTACATTCGGCACCAGACTACTATCCCTGACATGCTTCATAAGACGCTCAGCCCAATCCCACCTACCTTCCCTATGGAGCCTGACCAAAAGAGACGTTATTGTAACAAGATCAACAACAAATCCTCTGACCTCCATTTCTTCAACCAATTCAAGTGCAGCCTCCAGCCGACGCTCCCTACAAAGATGCAATACAACAATGCTGTAAGTTATAGCATCTACAAACTGTCCTTTCTTCTTCAAATCACAGAACATAGTATACCCAGCTGCAGCCCTTCCATTTCTAAACAACCCATCAATCAGAATGTTGTATGACCAACATGACGCCCTCACACCATCCTGAACCATTTTCTCAAACAGCTGACAAGCATCCGTCAATCTCCTCACCTTGAGCAGACCATCGAGTAAAGAATTATAAACGATGGTATCTGGACGAAATCCATTAAACTGCATTTCTCTAAAAATGCGCATTGCATCCTCCACCCTATATGACTTGCAACACCCTTGGATCAAGATCCTATAAGAAAATGCATCGGGCTCATGACCAGACCCTTTCAGTTCCTCCCAAACAATCAGTGCATCACCCACCTTTCCCACCAAACAAAGCACGCGGATCAAAGAATTGTAAGTGCATAAATCTGGGCTGGACGATGGACCCTTCTCCTTCATCTCTTTGAAGAGTTGTAGCGCGAAACCCAAATCCCCCCAACACCCAAATGCATGAATACAGATATTGTAATTCCATGTATCGAACCCAAACCCTTTTTCACGCAATTTCAGATAAACCCTTTTGAATTCATCCCTCATCTCGGCTTTCCGAAGAGCAACAAGCAGCTCATTGCAAGCGACACAATCAAGAGCGGCATCTCCACCAGCATTTGAAGATTCTAGAAGCTTATAAAATATTGAAAGCGCGAGGCCCACTTGGTTTTTCTTAACCAGAGCCACAATAACAGAATTATACATGTGGGGATTCAAAGTAGCACCCAACTCTTCCATCTCATCGAGAATATCTAAAGCAGAGTCGAACTTCCCCGACCGGATAAATGCATCAAGGAGGAGCTTGAACGTAGCAGAATCGACCACAACGCCGTCGTCCTTCATCAGATGCAAGAGGGAAGAGACCTCGTCGAGCCGGCCGGCGCGGCAGATGGTGCGGAAGATCTGCGAGTAAGTGTCTGCCGAGTGTTTGTAAGAATGCCTGAGAGAAGCCCATTTGAAAAATTCGATCTTCTTTGAGGGATCGAGCGAGGAACGACGGAGGATTTGGAGTACGAGAGATTGGGAGAGAGAGATTGGAGTGGAATCGAGGGATCGGGTGCCGGAGACGGAAAGGGCTTTGGAGACGGAGGCAACGAGGAGGACGTTTGACAGGTGGGTGGTGGACGGAGGAGAAGATGGGGATTTTCTGAAGAGGTGGGGTATCATTTTGTTTGGAGGAGATCACATAGGAGAGTGATGATGGGCCATGGAAGAGATGGTGGACCCATCTAATCAAGAGTAATTTTTGGGCGGGAGAAAGGAAGCGGGGTGCGTGATTTGAGCTCATGTCCCTTAACACTGGAGGTTGATTTGTCTTTCGAAGGAAGCGGATTGCGTACTGCTGAGTAAATTCTGTGCGGACCACTGTGATGTTAAGCGTCTTCTCTACGCCGTCCATCCGTTTTACCAGCTCATTTAAGGGACATGAGCCTAAAATCGAAGCGAAGCCCAGGTGGACCATACCAATGGAAAAGTGTGAATCAAACACCTACCATTCAAAACTTGTTGACACCACGAAAGTTTTGCATCAAGCTGATTTTTGTGTTTTACCTTCGTTCATGTCTGTGTGACCTTACCAACAAGTTGGCACCGTGGGATCTAAGAAGGGTTTCAATGGTGGATGTTATTATCTCCACACTGTTTACTATGTTGTGCTCTACTTGAGCTTTGGATATGCTTTAATTTTAGTCTCATGGCCTAAAATAAGATAAAAAACAAATTGATGGTGGATGTCATTATCCCTGCTGTTTCTGCTGTTTCCCGTGGTATGGTCCACTTGAGTTTTGGATATATTTTAATTTTGGACTAATATCTTAAAATGATGTAGAAAAATAAACTAATGTAGAGAGGGTTGTGGACACTTTCATGGCCAAGATGGAATAGAGAAGGCCTGATTAGAGGCAGAAAGTTATCAGGACTGCTAGGACCATAAAACAATAGTATCTCACAAATTGGAATGAGTTTTTCGACGTATCATATGTAATTTCAGGGTAGGAGAAGCTACTTTAGCCAACCAACCTGCCATGCCAGGTTGCCAACACAAAATTTGCGAGATTCCATTGGATCAATAGTCCAAAGTTCTTTTTAATTTCATTTTTACTATTTATAGTAAGTTTTAGTTTGATCACAACTCTTGATCCTTTGAGCTTTAAGAGTCCTGCCCAACATGAAAGGGCTTCGAAAAATTAGGAGAATAACATGACTAGGCCAAATTTGACACTTACTATTTTTGGCCGAAAACAAAAACCATGAAGTCTAGTAGAAATCATGACCGTCTATAAATAGTAAGTTTACTATTTATAGCAAGTCCCGTTTTTTTAGGGAGTTTGATTCTGAAACTTCTTCCTAAGTTTGAGTTCACTATTTAAAGGATTGTAATTTTATTTTATTTTATCATCAATCAATTTATTTCGAATTATTAGAAATTATTTTCTATTTTCTTCCCTTTTAGACTCGAGAAATATCTATAAGGAGTTCAGAGAAACTCCATTGATTCAGAGTAGTTATCCTTGAGGAAGACGGTGATCGACCTCATCACATCCTTCTTTGTGTCAATTAGTATTAGAGCGAGGATTCTCCTTAGGCCGATGACAAATAACGAAGGAATAGACCAAAATCCCGTGGATAGTGATCTAAGGATTCGTTATCTATTGAGAAGAATGGAAGTTTTCCACTAGGAGAGTCGGTTGACCATACAAGGGCTGCAAGCAACCCTCACCGTATTATGGATGCACTAAATCAGCCCCGAGCCTAAGGCGATGCTCAGCCACCCGTGATCAATGTACGACATCACCCTAATTTCCGTAACCCTGATGTCCGTAAAGCATTTCCAGAGATGAATCGAAGGCCTACCTTAGATAAGTCGAGCTCTAGCGACGAGGGCCTTGATGGCGGTTTTGCTCGACAACAGCTCCATGGAGGCACTGAATTAGATCATGCTGAAAGAGACTATCGAGGTAAGGTCAAACTTCTCAGTTTTAATGGCTTATTACATATATACGATTTCATCGACTGGTTAGTTGAAGTAGAACGATATTTTGATTACATGGATGTGCCGGAACATAAAAAGTGAAATTAGTAACATTCAAATTTAAATATGATGCTTCTACATGGTGGGAGCAATTACAACTCTCATGTGCCCGACAGAACAAGGCACTCATCCGATCATGGCCATGGATGAGACGTCTTCTTCGATCACGATTCATCCCCAGTGATTACGATCGAGTATTGATCCAACAATACCAAAATTGCTGACGAGGGAATCGAACTGACATAGATTACGCCAAAGAATTCAAGTGGTTGGTAACACGGAATGACGTGTCAAATACTGAATAACATAAGGTAGCATGGTTCCTAGGCGGTTTACGATCAATAATTCAGGACCGATTTCATATGCACCCGGTTGGGACCATGGATGAAGCGGTTCAGTTGGCAGGTATAGCAGAAATGCAAGTTACAAGAGTCCCTACTTGGCCTTATCCTTCGACTCGGCCCCCCATGACAGGGCTCAAGCAGGATTCCATGCTTGCTAAAAGAAAGGAACCATTCGGAGGACGCTCTCAACCTCTTACAATCGCGAACTGTGACATGAGGAGCGGTCCATCTAGGCCTCAACATGCAGCACACATAGCAGTAAGTCCGAGTAGGATTCCAAATTATTATGGTTGGCTAAGGTCGAACAATTGTTACCGCTGTGGCCAATCGAGCCACTTATCGAACATCTACCCTCAACGCCTCGCAACCCACTTGACCATTAACAAACGTGGCACCGAAGGTGATGCAGTGGAAGAATGCCCTGAATTTAATGAAGATGAACAAGCCGTTGAGGAAGGAGCTGGTGACGAAGAATAGTTGGCCGAGGATTATGGCGCATCCTTGGTCGTGAGGCGATTATTGTACACTTGAAGGAAGGAGGTGCACCCGCAACGACACAATATATTTTGTACGCAGTGTACCATTAACATCAAGATCTGTCATGTAATCATAGACAATGATAGTAGCGAGAACATCATCTCGAAGGTGATAGTGGACAATTTATGACTACCTATGATAAAGCATCCTTCACCGTACTCATTTGGCTGGATAAAGAAGATGAACGGGACCTAAGTAACCGAACAATGCACTATCTCATTTCCAATTGTTAGAAACTATAAAAATCAAGTGCTTTGCAATGTGGTCGACATGGAAGAATGTCATATGTTACTCGGTCGACCATGACAATTAGACCGTGATGCGACCCCTCGGGAATGAGACAACATTTATGTCTTCTTCAAGGATGGTCGTAAGATGATCCATACCCCGATGGCACTAGAGAACCACCCCAAAGCTTCTAAAGTGGAGGGGACCTCCCTCTTGACTATTTGAAAATTTGTGGAGGAATTTAAGGAAATCGGCGAGGTGTATGCCATGGTGGTAAAGGGCGATAGATCGGAGCTCTTAGACATTCCTCCAAATTTAAGGTAATTGTTGAACGAATTCAAGGAAATGTGGTCCAAAGATTTACTCGATGGATTGCCCCTCATGCGGGACATCCAACATCACATATACATTGTCCTTGAGGCTAGCTTGCCCAACCACCCTCACTATTAGATGAGTCCGAAAAAGTGTAAGATACTTTAGGGGCAAGTGGAGAAATTGATCAGTAAGGGTCTTTTGAGAGAGAGCATGAGCCCATGTATTGTGCCAGCGTTATTAAAGCCTAAAAAGGATGGGAGCTGATGCATGTGTGTCGACAACTAAGCAATTAACAAGATTACTATTAAATATTAATTCCCAATACCGCGGTTTGACGACGTGCTATATATGCTAGAAGGTGTCAAGGTGTTCTCCAAGCTAAATCTGAGGAGCGGGTACCATCATAATCGTATCCGGCCCGGTGATGAGTGGAAAATGACATTTAAGATCAAAGAAGGGTTGTATAAGTGACTGGTCAGGCCCTTCGGTCTATCGAACGCACTATGAACTTTTATGCGTCTGATGAATCAAGTGTTGAAGCTGTTAATTGGCCGGTTTATGATAGTATACTTTGATGACATCATGATATATAGCTAGGGTGAGACGGAGCACATGTAACATCTCAGGCAGGTGCTATAAGTCCTATCAGTTAACAAATTGTACATCAACTTAAAGAAGTGCAGTTTTTTAATAGACAGCCTATTGTTCTTAGGATTTGTTATGACATCCAGGGGCATCTGCGTGGATAATAAAAAGGTGCAAGTCATCAGGGAATGACCGATCTTGACAAACATTCATGAAGTTTCCATGGGTTGGTGACCTTCTATAATTGATTCACGAGGAATTTCAACACCATAGTTGCACCTATTACAGATTGCATGAAAAATGTTTATTTTAATAAACCGATGAGGCTGACAAGAGCTTTACTGAATCAAGCATCGATTGTCCACAACACCAGTCTTAGTTCTTCCCAATTTCAACAGGTTGTTTGATGTTGAGTGTGATGCCTCTTATGTCGGAATTGAAAGAGTTTTATCACAAGAAGGCAAACCGATAGCCTTCTACAGCGAGAAGCTTAGGGAAGCCAGAAAGAAGTGATTGACATATGAACTTGAGCTGTACGTAACGGTCTAGGCGCTGCGACACTGACAACATTATCTGATTCAAAGAGAGATTGTTCTCTACCCTGACCATTAAGCCTTAAAGTTTATTGATAGCCAGGCTAACGTGAATCGTGTGCATACTAGATGAGTTACCTTTTTGCAGGAATTCACATTTGTTCTGAAGCACAAGTCAAGGTAGCAGAATAAAGTGGTTGATGTATTTAACCACCATGTATCACTACTTGTTACAATGAGCAATGAGGTAGTCCGCTTTGACTATCTCAAAGAGCTATATGCTAAGGACAAGGACTTCAAGGATGCATGGATGATGTGCTAAAAAGGTCATCCCAGTGACCTACATATGCTAGACAATTTTCTCTTCAAAAGGAATCAACTATGCATCCCCCAAAGTTCTCTGAGGAAGCGGATTATTCAAGAACTACATGGAGGTAACCTTGGTGGATACCTTGGGCAAGACAAGACATGGGCTCTTATTAAGGAGAGGTATTATTGGCTACAATTAGTACGTAACATGGGTAAAGCAGTGCACCATTGTCATGTTTGTCATACCTCCAAGGGACAATCTCATAATACGGGCCTCTACACCTCAATACCTGTGTCTAACGGCCATTGGGAGGACTTATTTATGGACTTCATACTTGGTCTCCCATTAACACAGTGCGGCATAGATTCAGTGTTCATGGTAGTAGATCATTTTTCAAAGATGACACACTTTATCCCATGTAAGAAGACCCTCGATGCAACACACGTGGCGAATTTATTTTTTAGATAAGTCGTGTGACTATACAAGGTTCCTAAGACCATCACTTTTAATCGTGACATGAAGTTTATTAGCCACTTCTAGCGGGCTTTACGGAATCGATTCGGTACACAACTTCAGTTCAACAGTGCCTGCCACCCACAGATCAAGGGGTAAACTGAAATTGTGATTGCAAGTTGGGAAACCTCCTTTGATATATTTCAGGTGACAAACCAAAGTGGTGGGATTTAGCCTTGTCTCAAGTGGAGTTTGCATTTAACAACATAGTGAACCGCTCAACAGGGAAGTTCCCATTCTAGATTGTTTATGGTTGAGTGCCCCGCCACACACTTGACTTGGTCCCCTTACCCAAACTCCCGAGCATGATCATTACAACAAAATATATGTTAGACCGAATCATGGGCATTCATGCGGATGTGCAAGCTAAGTTGCATGCCTCGAATGACAAGTACAAGGAGCAAGCTAACAGGCATCGACGACAAAAGGTGTTTAAGGTGGGCGACCATGTTATGGTTCATCTACACAAGGATAGATCTCCGACCGGGACTTACAACATCTTGAAGAATAAGAATATTGGACCGGTACCGATCCTCTGAAAGATCAATGACAACGCTTACGTTGTTGATCTTTTGGATGACATGGGGATTTCTCGCACTTCCAACGTCATGGACCTAACTAAGTATCATAAACCAAAGCGAGACGAGAACTCAAGGACGAGTTGTTTTGAAGTAGAGGGGACTGATAAAGAGAGAGTTGCGGACACTTTCATGACCAAGATGGACCAGAGAAGGCCCGATCGGAGGTGGAAGTGATCAGGACTGTAAAATAGCCACATCTCGCAAACCGGAATAGGTTTTTCAACGTACCATATATGATTTTGGGCTAGGAGAAACTAATTTAGTCAACCAACCCCACTTTGTTGGGTTGCCTACGCCGAATTTATGAGATTCTATCATATCGACGGTCGAAGTCCTTTTTAATTTCATTTTTACTATTTTTAGTAAATTTTAGTTCAATCACAACTCTTGATCCTTTAAGCTTTAGGAGTCGTGCCCAACATGAAAAGGGCTTAGAAAAATTAGGAGAATAATATGGCTAGGCCAAACTGGACACTTACTATTTTTGGCCTAAAACCATGAAGTCTAATAGAAATCATGACTTCTATAAAGAGTATAAATAGTAGGTTTACTATTTATAATAAGTCACATTTTTTAGTGAGTTTGAGTTGGAGTTTGATTCTAAAATTCTTTATAGGTTTGAGTTCACTATTTAGAGGATTGTAATTTCTTTTTTTTTTATCATCAATTAATTTATTTTGAATTATTAGAAATTATTTCTATTTTCTTCCCTTGTGGACTCGAGAAATATCTATGAAGAGTCCAGAGAAATTCATGATCGACCTCATCATGTCCTTCCCTGCATCATAAATGGATGGCATTGATAAGACGGATACGCACAGTGGGCTCTACAGAATTTACTCAGTTGGCTATAGCATATTGAGTTAGCTAAATACGCAATCAACATCCAACTTATGCACAGGAGAAACTGTATTTGGACCAGTGCTAACTGGTGCTACCTGCAACAGACATGCATCAAATCCACCCATTCCCTCCATAAGGTGCATCACAACTTAGGTATACCACACCACATGAAACAGAATACAGTCAGTCCAATCCACAACTTATGCGGGCCACATAACAAGAACGGTGTAAAATCATGTCTAAAGCCTCTAAATTCACGTAGCAAAGCTCACATGAGTCTTGGAATGTCCTGCTATTGAGGAATCCATTTATCTTGATGTTTTGCATAAGAGAAGGGGTGCTTGGTTAGTTGTTTGCATGCCCTCACGCAGTACTGTTCACTCCCCAAGTGCAGGGTTGTGATGTAGTAATAAACTCGGTAAGACCGAGGTCGAATCCACAGGGACTGATACCTGTACGTTTCCTGAAACTAGGTAGAAATAGAACTAGCCTAAGATGTAATCAAACTCAATTGTAAATTTAAGGAATAATTGCGGAATAATTATCTAAAACTTAAGGAATTCAGAGAAGGGAAACTAGGGATTCAGAGGATCCACTTGTAGAGATTAGGGAGATCTTTTGCCTGCATCAAGGATTATGGAATTCGAACTGAACTTACTTGATTTGGTTCTTAAGAGATGAAAGGTATATGAATTAGAATGGATTCCATCATCTAACCATGCCCAGGAGACAAAGCAAACAACAGGATTAAACTAATTACCAACCAATCAACAATGTTTGAAGATCAGGAAGGGTACTGTCATCCTACCATGTCCATGGAACAATGGTAAACAACATGGCTTCCTGACTTCATAAACATAAAAAAAGGGGGAAAGAAATATTCAAAGCCATTGCAAACCCATTGTAATTTCAGTCACAACAGACCATTAAAGACTAAGAAAATATTCCTTTAATAATCACTTAAAATTAAATTCAGTTCAGAAATTTATATTAAACGCATGAAATAGTATCTCCCATCTCGCTACAGGCTTCACCTCTTAGCCCCAGCTAAGAGGTTTAGCCACTCATGATTGGCCTAAACCCAAAACAAATAGAAAGAAAAAGAAAATGAAAAAGAGAAGAAAAATAAAGAAAAATTTCTTATCTTTTCTCTCTCATCTTCTCTTCTTGTCTTCTTTTCTTCCGTCCTTCCTCCAATCAGCCGTCCAACCTCTCTCACGTGCCAGCCCTTCTTTTCTTTTCCTTTCCCTGACGTGCAGCGGCAGCAAAAAGAACTCCCTGACGTGCAGAACTCTTCCCAACCGTGCACAGCAGCAGCAGCCGTAGCTGCTCCTCTCACGGCCTAAAACAAAACCGAGCCTCACCTTTTTTTTTCTTTTTTTCTTCCTTCCCGTTTTCCTCACGTTTCTTCCCTTCCTTGGGTGTCATCAGAGCGTCAAATCCATGGTTTAAGCACCCTTTTTCAGTTCATGCTTGTAGATACACTCTGCGTCACAAATACAATTAAATCAGGTTATCAAACGGCATCATGCTTGTAAATCCATGCAATAAATGGGTCTGGTATGCAATATTTGACCCTCAACACAACCCCCAACCAGCATTTTGCTAGTCCCGAGCAAAGTATGCGAAAAATAAATTGAGAATTACAGGATAATTTCTACAAACTCAAGAGATTTATGAAAAACAATTCAGATATTCGAATTCTAAGATTCATGAACGTTGGCATTACTTTCTCCTAGAATCGAACTCACGGTACTTCAAAATCAAGCTCAAATATTAATCCATTAATTAGAAAAATTCTAACCATTGAGATCTATGGATGCATAGTCTAATCTCGAAACTTTAAAATTCACTTCTCTATTTAAGGATATCATTGGTAACCAATAAGAGAATTCACGATAACCAGAACTTGCCTCACACATTATCGTTTAATTTTTGACTTTTCCATTAAACGTAATGTCAAGAAGGGGAATCAAATCCTCACCTAAAGGGAGCAAACCTATGATGAAGACTGTACACCCAAAATTATATATATATTTTTTTCACATATCATCCATGGGGAATCGAATCCTCACCTATAGGGAGCAAACCTATGGTAAAGACTGTTCGCCCAATCTTTTCAATTTTTCAAGTTGGTTCCTTTCATGTTTAGTGATTACCAAGTTAATCCTTCAATATCGAACTGAAACCTTAATATGCACGCGAGATGTGTCCTGCGAATTCATGACTCAATCAATGTGTACAAATTCTAATAATGGATTAACAATTCAAACTTAGCTGTGAAATTTAATAGATAACTGAATCCAAGAGTCATGAAGTACCAACATTACGCATCTTGAAATTCTAAGTGCCCTAGATGGCCGTCAAAATCACTTCGAATTCATCAGAAAGCCTGAAAAAAATTCAAAAATTTTCACAACTTTTGCTCAAGACCAAGGAAACTTGCTCAAGACCAAGGAAACACTGATTAGGAAACCTAATCTCCCACCCCCAACCAAAAATCTACATTGTCCTCAATGTAAAAGAAATAAGCATCCAATGCACATGAGACAAAACAAGTAAATGAGAAGTGATGGGAAGATAATACCTGAAAGAATCAAGAGGCTTTCCATAGCTATTTACGTAAAAGGGGGTCAGTACAAGAGAGAAACTAACAAAAGTAACACAAAATAAAATCCTACCTATACCACTTTCGTAGGTGCTCTCGATTGCATTTAGCGTATGCAACAAGCCTTTAAACCCCTAGGTTACCCCTAGTGGACGAGTTGTAGTCTCGTGAGGGTTTGCAGTAATGTTACCCACAAACATTGAACTGACTAATGATAAAAATGACATGAAATGAAGAACTGGGTTGCCTCCCAGGAGCGCTAAGTTTACCGTCTTCAGCCAGACAAATAAAGCAACTACCCTAGTCCTAAGAAAACAGGAAACTTACCTATACCTCCATCAGACTAGGAGATTAATCCTGGTAAATAGGATCAGTCAGAGGCATGGACATGTCCTCTGAATCAAATTTCTCGACAAATGGTTTCAATCGATGTCCATTGACTTTAAACTCCTTGCCATTGTCGGGATCTCTTATCTCAACGGCCCCATGCGGAAAAACAGTGACAACAATATAAGGACCGGTCCAACGAGATCGAAGCTTACCCGGAAAGAGATGTAATCGAGAATTGTACAAAAGGACCTTCTGACCAGGCGCGAATGATTTTCGCGAAATGTGTTGGTCATGAAATGCTTTCATCTTGTCCTTGTAAATTCTCGAATTATCATACGCATCATTCCGGATTTCTTCAAATTCATTCAATTGAAGTTTGCGTAGCGAGCCAGCGTTGTCCAGATTGAAATTTAGATTCTTGATCGCCCAGTACGCTTTATGTTCCAGCTCCACAGGCAAGTGACAAGCTTTCCCATAGACAAGTCTAAAGGGAGACATTCCAATAGGAGTTTTGAATGCAGTACGGTATGCCCATAAGGCATTGGTCAATCGGATTGACCAATCCTTACGATCAGGGTTGACCGTCTTCTCCAAGATGTGTTTAATTTCCCTATTAGAAATCTCGGCTTGCCCACTTGTCTGTGGATGGTATGGGGTGCTCACCTTATGAGAGATACCGTATTTCTTCATTAAGCTCTCGAATGGTCTATTACAAAAGTGTGAGCCCCCATCACTAATGATGGCTCGAGGCGTTCCGAATCGAGAAAGGATGTTTTCTTTTAGGAATTTAATGACCGTGCGATGGTCATTCTTTCGACACGGAATCGCTTCGACCCATTTAGTGACATAATCCACGGCGAGCAAAATATACAGATTTCCAAATGATTGGGGGAATGGTCCCATGAAATCGATGCCCCAGCAATCAAATGCTTCAATGATGAGGATGGGATTCAAAGGCATCATATTTCGACGGGACAATGCTCCCAATTTCTGATAACACTCACAAGCTTTGCAAAACTCATGAGTGTCCCTAAACATAGTGGGCCAAGAAAGCCACACGCAGAATCTTGGCCGTGGTCTTTTTAGCGAAAAGTGACCACCACAGCCTGAGAGTAGAAGGAGATGACGCTTTAATGCTCATCGTCTGGCATACATCTCCTTAAGATTTAATCTGGGAAATATTTAAATAAATATGGATCGTCCCAAAAAAAGTTGCACACCTTGGTAAAGAATTTCTTCTTATCTTGCGCAGTCCAATGTGTTGGTATAGAAAATTAGCAATATTAGCGAACCAAGGTGAATGGGAGACTCTAAACAATTGTTCCTCAGGGAACATGTCATTGATATGGGTTGTCTCAAGGGAATCGAGGTATTAAGGCGAGAAAGGTGATCGGCCACAACGTTTTCTACTCCCTTTTTATCTTTAATTTCCAAATCGAATTCTTGGAGTAGAAGGATCCATCGTATCAAGCGGGGCTTAGAATCATTCTTAGAAAGAAGATACTTAAGTGCCGCATGATCTGTGTAGATAATGATCTTGGATCCGATCAAGTAGGACCTAAATTTGTCCAAGGCGAACACTACAGCTAAAAGTTCCTTTTCCGTAGTCGAGTAGTTCACCTGGATAATTTAAAGTTCTACTTGCGTAATGAATGACGTAGGGCCGCTTATCTTTTCTCTGGCCTAGGACCGCTCCAAGAGCATAATCAGAAGCGTCGCACATAAGCTCAAAAGGAAGGCTCCAGTCGGGTGGCTGCATGATAGGTGCAGTGGTTAACGTGCCCTTAAGCTTGGTGAAAGCTTCCTGGCACTGCTCAGTCCACTCGTACGGAGCATCCTTTTGAAGAAGATTACATAAAGGACGAGAGAGAAGACTAAAGTCCTTTATGAATCGCCTGTAAAATCCTGCGTGTCCTAAGAAGGATCGCACGTCTCTGATGTTCTTGGGTGGAGGTAGGTTAGAGATAAGATCGATTTTTGCCTTATCTACCTCGATTCCTTTGGACGAGATGATATGCCCAAGGACAATTCCCTTTTGAACCATGAAATGACACTTCTCCCAATTAAGTACCAAGTTCTTTTCTTCACATCTTTTCAGCACACATTTAAGACTTTCCAAGCACTTGCTGAAAGATGGACCATAAACAGAGAAGTCGTCCATAAAGACCTCTAGATATTGCCCTACCATATCAGAAAAGATACTAAGCATACATCGCTGAAAGGTGGCAGGGGCATTACATAGTCCGAATGGCATCCTTCGATAGGCAAAGGTGCCGTAGGGACATGTAAATGTGGTCTTTTCCTAGTCTTCAGGGGCTATCTCTATCTGGTTGTAGCCCGAATACCCGTTAAGGAAACTATAATAGGAATGACCAGCTAACTTTTCCAGGATCTGATCAATGAATGGTAAAGGAAAGTGGTCTTTCCTCGTGACGGTATTCAACTTCCTGTAGTCAATGCACATTCTCCAACCAGTAGTGACTCTAGTTGGCACGAGTTCATTATTAGCATTGGCTACGATGGTGATTCCGGACTTCTTAGGGACCACTTGAGTTGGACTCACCCATTGACTATCAGATATAGGGTATATAATACCCACGTCTAATAGCTTAAGAACCTCGGCCTTAACCACTTCCTTCATGTTTGGATTTAGTCTACGTTGTGGTTGCCGAGCGGTTTTTGCATTATCCTCAAGATATATGTGGTGAGTACAAATCGAGGGATCGATTCCCTTGAGGTCCGCTATCGTCCATCCCAGGGCTCCTTTATGCTCAATGAGAGTAGATATAAGCATACTCTCCTGTTCTTTCTCCAGGTGGGCAGAGATCACCACCGGGTATGTCTCATCTTGACCTAAATAGGCATATTTCAAATAAGAGGGCAAAGGTTTTAGGTCAAGCTTCGGCGGCTTGAGGTTAGACGGTAGAGACACTACATCAGTTTGTGGTAATTCTTCAAATTGTGGCCTCCATCGGTTAACTTCAAGTACCGGTGCGGTATCAAGCAAGGCACACGTCTCCCTAATCATGTCATCATCAAAATCATGGGAGTGGGCCAGGCATGTCTCTAGATAGTCGGAGGATAATGTCAGAGGTGTCGTATCTTCCACGAAAGAGTCAATCATGTTAATGTCGTGGAAATCGTCATCATCCTCTGCGTTGCTGCCGTTATTGAAAAAAATGTTTGACTCCAATGTCAAATTTCCAAAAGACATAGTCATGATACCATTCCTGCAATTGATAATTGCATTTGACGTGGCAAGGAATGGGCGACCAAGAATGACGGGAATCTGAGTGCTCATGTTATTGATGGGTTCGGTGTCCAGGATGATAAAATCTACAGGGTAGTAAAATCTATCGACCTGGACTAACACATCCTCAATTATCCCTCTTGGTACACGAACAGAGCGATCAGCAAGTTGTAGTGTGGTTAGGGTGGGTTTTAATTCACCCAAACCTAACTGTTTATATACCGAGTAGGGAATCAGATTGACGCTCGCTCCTAAGTCAAGAAGTGCGTGATCAATTCGATGGTTCCCGATTACACATGATATGGTTGGGCTACCGGGATCCTTGAATTTCTGTGGCACGTCTTGCTTCAGGATGGCACTCACTTTCTCAGTTAAGAAGATTTTCTTTTGAATAATTTTCCGTCTTTTGGTCGTGCATAAGTCTTTCAGGAATTTGGCATATGAAGGTATCTGTTTAACGACATCAAGTAGAGGAATGTTGACTTTCACCTGTTTCAATACCTCTAGGATATCCTGAGAGTTAGAGAGAGGTTTTGGTGAAACCAACCGTTGGGGGAATGGAGCAACTGGCTTCTCTAGAAGTTCCGGTTCTACTTTTTGTGGGGCATCACTAGATCCATCATTGTTGTCCTCTTCTGGTTCTTGAGGCTTTTCGGGCCTAGTCGGAAGAGTTTTATCGATGATCTTACCACTCCTAAGAGTGGTGATGGATTTAGCATGCCCCATCTGATTTGAAGAGCTAGGATCATTACTCTCGTACTGCGGTTTAGGATTGGGGAGAGGTTGTGCAGGAAGCATCCCCTTTTCTATAACCGTCATACGAGAATCTATCTTTTGCATAAAATCTGTAATTCCTCGCATTGCTTGAGCCAGCTCTTGTATGGGATTTTGAACCGGTTCCTCTTGAGGTTTCACTTGATTTGGATTTTGATTAAAGAAACCTGGAGGAGTCGCCGTTTGTCCATTCCTCCAACTAAAGTTTGGATGATTTTTTCAGCCAGGATTGTATGTGTTGGAGTTAGGTCCAGTAAAAGGTCTTTGATAGTTATTTACGGCATTGGCTTGTTCATTCAACACTCCTCGAAAGGCAGGTATTGTAGGACAGTTTTCAGTTGTGTGAATGTTGCAATCACAGATGCCGCAAACAATTTCATTGACCTTATCCTTCTTTCCTCAACTTTCCTTATGAGCGTAGTCACTTTACACTTGAGATCATCCTCTTCTTTCAAGAGATATAATCCACCTTTCTCCTTTAATTGAGTCGGCCTAGACGTGGTGTTCGACTTTGGGTAATAGTCCCAAGATTGTGTTTTTTCAGCCAAACTATCGAGGTAGTCCCATACCTCGTCGATATCTTTATTAATGAACTCTCCATTAGACATTGTCTCGACCATTTGGCGCATGGAAGATGTCAGTCCATCATAGAAAAAATTTGTAATGCGCTACGTTTCAAATCCGTGTTGTGGGCATGAACTGACCAAATCTTTAAACCTTTCCCAACATTGAAAGAATGTTTCATCTTCCTTTTGGGCAAAGTTCATGATCGCTTTTCTGAGGGTAATCGTTTTATGATGTGGGAAGAATTTTTTTATGAATTCCCTCTGCATATCGTTCCATGTGCCAATGGATCTAGGACGCAGTGAATGTAACCACGTCTTAGCTTTCTCTTTTAAGGAAAAAGGAAAGAGTTTCAGCCTAATTGTATCCTCAGATACATTAGGAAAACATAATGTAGCTATAATCTCATCGAACTCTTTCAAATGTAAATATGGACTCTCTGATTCAAGTCCATGGAATTTGGGAAGGAGTTGGATAACTCCTGGCTTGATGTCCATTTGTCCTGTGTTTTCAGGAAAAATCATGCATGAGGGCGTACTCACTCCCGCCGGTTGTAGATAATCTCGTAAAGTACGAGGCGGGGGTGCCTGTTGCACCTCATTCTCATCTTGGGTATCCTCCACCCTGGGTGGAAGTGGAGGAGGTTGGTCTTCAGCCATAACCTCAATTAACTCAGGGGATTTCGAGCGGTGTCTAGTCCTGCGATGGATAGTCAACCCCTCAACCAATCCTCCTTCAGTCAAGAGACGTCGAGTGTCGTCACAGGCCCACTTGGTCATGAAAACACTCGTAGCCCTCAATTAAAAACTTAACCCTAGGAAAATCTAGCAAGAAAGAGAGAGTTGGAAAGAAATTACCAAATTGGAGTCCTGAGTTAAAACCTGCAAAATAAAATAAGTTAGATTCTAAAAAGAGAAGAACAATTCTTTAAAAGAAAGATAGAAGTGAACTAGCTTCTAAAAGAAAGAATTCCTAAAAGAAAGTGAAAATTTCTAAAATAAATTAAGAGAATCCTAAACTAGAAAGTAGATTACTAAAAAGAGAATTGAAAAATAGAAAGTAGGGAAGGAGTGTACCGAATTAGAGATTTCTATCTTAAAGGCCTACAAAATAGGAAGGTTAGTTTCTAAAGAATTCTAAAAATAAATTAAGAAACAAAATTAGATTCTAAAAGTGTCAGAATTAGAAAGTTACTAAAATAATACAAAAATAGAAAGTTAATTTCTAAGAAGGGAAAGAAATAACCTAAATTCTAAAAATAAACTATTTCCTACAGAAGGGAGGATACTAGAATTAGAAAATTTCTAAAATTTAAACCCTAATTCTAAAAATATGAAAAAGTAGAGAGATTAGGAAGGAATTACCAATTTAGAAACTTATGTCCAGATCCTATAAAACAAGAAACAAGTTAAGTTCTAAAAATAGAATAAAATAAAATAAAAACTTCTATCCTAAAGTAAGTAAAATCCTAATCCTAACTTAATTCTAAAACTAATTAATTTCAGAAAAACGTAACCGTCAGTCCCCGGCAACGGCGCCAAAAACTTGTTCACTCCCCAAGTGCAGGGTTGTGATGTAGTAATAAACTCGGTAAGACCGAGGTCGAATCCACAGGGACTGATACCTGTACGTTTCCTGAAACTAGGTAGAAATAGAACTAGCCTAAGATGTAATCAAACTCAATTGTAAATTTAAGGAATAATTGCGGAATAATTATCTAAAACTTAAGGAATTCAGAGAAGGGAAACTAGGGATTCAGAGGATCCACTTGTAGAGATCAGGGAGATCTTTTGCCTGCATCAAGGATTATGGAATTCGAACTGAACTTACTTGATTTGGTTCTCAAGAGATGAAAGGTATATGAATTAGAATGGATTCCATCATCTAACCATGCCCAGGAGACAAAGCAAACAACAGGATTAAACTAATTACCAACCAATCAACAATGTCTGAAGATCAGGAAGGGTACTGTCATCCTACCATGCCCATGGAACAATGGTAAACAACATGGCTTCCTGACTTCATAAACATAAAAAAAGGGGGAAAGAAATATTCAAAGCCATTGCAAACCCATTGTAATTTCAGTCACAACAGACCATTAAAGACTAAGAAAATATTCCTTTAATAATCACTTAAAATTAAATTCAGTTCAGAAATTTATATTAAACGCATGAAATAGTATCTCCCATCTCGCTACAGGCTTCACCTCTTAGCCCCAGCTAAGAGGTTTAGCCACTCATGATTGGCCTAAACCCAAAACAAATAGAAAGAAAAAGAAAATGAAAAAGAGAAGAAAAATAAAGAAAAATTTCTTATCTTTTCTCTCTCATCTTCTCTTCTTGTCTTCTTTTCTTCCGTCCTTCCTCCAATCAGCCGTCCAACCTCTCTCACGTGCCAGCCCTTCTTTTCTTTTCCTTTCCCTGACGTGCAGCGGCAGCAAAAAGAACTCCCTGACGTGCAGAACTCTTCCCAACCGTGCACAGCAGCAGCAGCCGTAGCTGCTCCTCTCACGGCCTAAAACAAAACCGAGCCTCACCCTTTTTTTTTCTTTTTTTTCTTCCTTCCCGTTTTCCTCACGTTTCTTCCCTTCCTTGGGTGTCATCAGAGCGTCAAATCCATGG
This sequence comes from Magnolia sinica, assembly GCF_029962835.1. NCBI lineage: Eukaryota > Viridiplantae > Streptophyta > Magnoliopsida > Magnoliales > Magnoliaceae > Magnolia > Magnolia sinica. The sequence goes on along the minus strand of NC_080578.1, from coordinate 46,630,763 downwards.
TTTAAGCACCCTTTTTCAGTTCATGCTTGTAGATACACTCTGCGTCACAAATACAATTAAATCAGGTTATCAAACGGCATCATGCTTGTAAATCCATGCAATAAATGGGTCTGGTATGCAATATTTGACCCTCAACAAGTACTCGTTCACACTTGGTTGTTGACAAAAGCTCTGATACTTTGGCAAAATGTGATGGACAAAAATAGGCACTTGCAAATTATCCATGTGGCACATCAGTAACTTGTTCAAATTATGGATCCCAGTTTAGATGTATTGTACACTAAATTTTGTTTTAATTTGAGTATCTAACTTCAGATTGATAGATATATTGGACAGTTAAACTTGTAAATTATTCAATGGTCTTATTTCAACAAATAAGTGTCCATAAATGAGGGTAAGAATTGTTCCATAAATCTTATCCTTAGACCTAAGGAAATAGGAGTAGGTTCTAAATTTTAGTCAACTTAAATGAGTTAAATTTTTTTCTAAATGCTTGTGTATCATGTGATTAAACACTGTCAGAGTATCAAATATCACCTGAGGTTTCAGTTTTTATGAGAAGGGAAGATGCTACCCATTTTTGCAATACATGTGGTAGGGTGATGAATTATCAGGTCTACCAACATACTGGTAAATATACTAGTAGGAAGATCGATGGCCAATATTTTGAAATTAAAACATGAGACAAAGCTATCCATTATTTCTTCTTCTATAGTTAATCCAAATGCAAATTGACCATTAATTGTTTGATAAGTCACCTCATTAATGTGGTATTTATATCTCAATACTTATTTACATCAACGATGTACATAATCATATTAACGAGCTGGTATTTTTATAAAAATTCCAAAATGATAAAATCGAGAGAGGTGTTTTCACCCCTTTCAATTCCATGAAATTATGTGTGCTTTTTTTTTGTTTCTTTTTTTTTTTTTAATTTTTATTTTTTTTTAATAAACAAAAAAATGCCACCAGGGACCAAGATGTTAATATCACACTAATGAGCTGTCGTTTCATATAAAATTCAAAAAATGATAAAATGGTGAGGGGTTTTTTCACCCCTCTCAGTCACATGAAATTATGTGTGCTTTTTTCAGTAATGAAAAAAATACCCAATAGTAGTGTGCTTTTTTCATTAATGGAAAAAAAAATCCCCAATAGTACCGAGATGTAAATACCACATCAGTAAGCTGGCATCTCATAAAAGATTTCACAATTGATAAAATCCAATAGGGTTTGTTCACCCCTCTAGATTCTATTAAGTATGCCTTTTTTTTTTTTCTTAAATGACAAAAAATGTCCATCAAGTACCGAGATGTAAATACTACGTTAATGAACCTGCATTTCATAAAAATTTCAAAAATGATAAAATCGAGAGGGTTTTCTTTACCCCTCTTGTTTTCATGAAATTAAGCGTGCTTTTTTCAGAAATGATAAAAATGCCCACCAAAGGTACTAAGATGCAAATACCACCTTAATGATTTAGCATTTCATAAAAAACATAAAAAATGATAAAATCGAGCGGGGTATCTTCACCCTTCGCGTTTATATGAAATTAAGTTTTTTTTTTCATAAATGACAAAATTGCCCACCAGGTACCCCAACTTCATGTGTATGCTTGCTATAGAGTAAGCCCGGTACATGGGGTAGCACCTAATCATTTCTTTCTACCAAAACCATATAATAGTTTGGTATAGTATGGTAGAGATGATAGAAACATAGTATGGTAAGCCCTCTCTCCTAGCAATATAGTCAAAGGGAGCACATATCAATCAGGAGCTTTCTCCTAGTGGTCTATATCATTGATGACCCACCTTTTTTAACACTAAGCCTGTCAAATAATCCTATCCATCACTTTTCCATGATGAACGTTGATTGTAAACTGTTTCGACTCTTCCAAGTTCATGGTTTACGTGGCTCTAACAATTCAATATTTTAAACCTTTTGGCATCTACCATATTGGGACCATATGGATAGTCTTAGAGCATTCTTTCATTCCAAGTATATTATGGAAAGAGTGCTGTTCACGAACCCCAAATGCAGGGTTGTGATGTAGTTTTACTCGGTGAGAATGAGGTCGAATCCAAAGGGAATAGGGTGTTGGGGGCCGTTGCACAAAACCTTAGGATCTAGCTTTCCAAAAACACCAGAATTATGAGATAATAAAGCAATGAAATAAATCCAAGCATAAACCACACGACACAAGAGATTTTTATGTGGAAATCCCTTAAAGAAGTAAAAATCACGGGACCTCGTCCAGATCAACAATCCAATATGAAGTAGAATGTTACAACCAATCTCAAGCATACACCGCTTGGATCAAACCTTTTTCACTTACTCAGGAGCGGATAAACAATAAGAGAATAAAGAAAAAAATGGAGAGATCTCACTGATAACGAGGACGTAGAAGCGTTGAGATGTCAAGTGCACAGTAGATCACCTCTATGAGCAGAACCTCCCTTCCACAAGCTTCCTTTTTTTTTTTTCTCTCTCACACCTTTGATAGCCCTAAATTCTTTAGCAAACCCTTACAAAGCTTTAGGAAACTCTCTTGCATCTCCTAGAAAAGTCCTAGGGACCCTTATTTATAGTTTAGGCAACTCTCTTTCGCACCTCTGAGAAAACTGCCTCAAATTTATGCAGTCCGTACAAAATCCGGATATGAATATGCGTAACCACGACTAGTCGAGCAGGGTCCTCGACCGGTCGAGCGGCCTACTCGATCGGTCGAGCACTTCCCTCAACTGGTTGAGCAGATCGAAATTTTTAAACCAAAAGCTCGCTGGACTTTGAGTCAACCGCCACTCGACTGGTTGTAAGACCCATATCCTAGTCCGTACTGTTCCGTCGACTCCCGCGATCCTTCCCGGTGAATTCTGGCAATCCGTGACTAATAATCAATGTTTATGCACGACCCTAAGTCGTATCCTTTAGATTTAAGTCAGCTTCATCCAAGACTTGTACCATTGCGACCGCACCGTCGCCGCGGTTCCAACGGTGCGTCTTACACACCGATTCGATACCCTGGCCAGGAGATGTGGGCCGACGTTTATTTCGAAGAAACACCGTACGTTTGTAATATTAAGAGAATCTCTACAACATGTCCCATCAATCAATCACTCAAATCAATCAATCAATCATCTCATGTCAAGTACAAGAGCACCCATGCTTTCTTTCTCCATAAGTTAAGCAACCACCAAGGTCAACCCATCACTCACCTCACATCCATCACTCCATCACCCATCACTCTCTCTCCTTACATCCTCTCTCTCTCTCTCTCTCTCTCTCTCTCTCTCTCTTTCTCTTCACAAATTCTAAGCAAGAGAAGAGGCTCACGTCCAAGCTCTTCCATGAGAGAAAAGTGAGTTTGTGTGGCCCACTTCCTCTCCCTAGATCCATCATCCTAGTCATTCAAACCTCATCTTTCACCATCAAAGTGAAGCACAAGGAGATCTTCCAACGGACCAAGAAGATCGAACGGTGGGTGCTTTTATAGGCTTAGATTTTAATTTTTTGATAAGGGTCAAGTGAGGCCTATCGATTGATGGTATGGATCTCACTTTGGACCCTAGGTATGGCCAATGACCCACCTTGATCCTCATGATCATTCCATGATGGGGCCATTCTCCATAGACCCTATCATGATGTTTATTTTTCTTGTATGGATAGGGTCATCTAGACCTTACATTTGGTGGAGAAAGGATCTCCACCGTTGATTTTCGATTTAATGAGCCCACGTGTAATGGGACCCACTTGATGTATGATTGCTTGCAAGGGAGGGCTCATAGTGGCGGAGCCCTCCATCACACGTGTCTCACTCCCTTTCTCTCTCTCTCTCTCTCTCTCTCTCTCCCTCTCTTTTTCATTTCTTCTTGTGTGATAACGTGGCCGTGTGGTCCACCTGGATGGACCCCACCATGAAGCATGTATTTGGTCCAAGCCATCTGTGGGTGGGGCCCACTTTACATATGTGTTGTGTTCACACCATCCATCATTTGGTGGCCCACCTGAGCAGGGCCCACTTTGTAAAGCCGTTTGCCCAAAACCGTCCAACGTCCAGGGACGCTGGACGTTAGCTGAACAAAACATAAAAAGAAGAAGAGATTTTTGGGTTTTAGGGTGGACCGCTCGTGCAGGCCCCACCTTGATGTATGTATTCAATCTATGCCGTCTATTCCATTCCTCAGCCTGTAGTAGGCGTTGAGCTGAAAAATGAAACTGATCCGACTAACTGGTGGATCGTACCTTAGCAAACAGTGATTTTCACCGTTTAAATTCACTCAAAATTTTCTATACGCCGAAAGATGCCCAACATTGGGCTTGATGGATTTGTTATGGGCTGTAAAACCAATGGGCGGGGTAGACTCTTCCGAAGTGGGCCCCATGTACGAAAAACCTCGAAAAAATGAGATTTCAAAAAAATAAAAAAATAAAAAAAATATAGGTGCAGCGCCTGCTGCTGCTGGTGTCACCGTGAAACGGGTAGGGACCCACGGTCCCAACCGTGGGCCCCACCATGATGTTTATTCGTTATCCAACCCGTTCATTAGGTGGGCAACTCCCAGAAGTGGGCCCCCTCCAAAGATCAGCCACATCTAAAGCTTAGGTGGCCCACGTCATCGGAAACAGTGAGGTGAACCGTTTGCCCTTGAAACCCATTTTAGGTTCACAGAAGTTTTGGATCATTACGAAATTTATTTTTCCTTAGCATCCAGGTCTGCGTGACCTTATGGACTATTTGGATGGTAGATAAATATTACGGTGGGCCCCACATGGGACCCCAAGATGTATGTGTTCTACCCTCACCGTCCACAGCAGTGGACGGTGGAGCTCACTATGATGTATGTGTTCTACCCTCACCGTCCACAGCAGTGGACGGTGGCAAGCCACCATGATTTATATGTTTTATCCGTACCGTCCACACTTGGACGGTGGGACCCACCATGATGCATGTGCTGCATCCAAACTGTCTAGCCATTTGAAAGCTCATTTTATGGCATGAGCTAAAGAATGAGTTAGATCTATAGTTCATGTGGACCCCACCATGATGCCTGTGTTGCATCCAAACCATCCACCATTTGGCAAGCTTGTCTTAACAGGCTTGAGACTAAAAATAAGTCAGATCTAAAGTTCAAGTGGACCCCACCATTTTAAGTAATGGACAATGACGTCCACCGTTCAAAATTTCTAAGGGTCATAGTAGTTCCCTATTAAGCTGATATTGTTTCCACTTCATCTATCATTATGTTAATTTATGAATAGTTTAGATGGGAAATATATATTATGGTGGACCTTAGGAATTTTAATGGTGTAAACCATTATCACCACTCTTATTTGGTTGTGGCCCATTAATGTACATATGGGGCCCAATTGGTGTGACCCATCTGATATACATAAGGCCCATGTGATTAGGCCATCTTGATGTATTTGTGGCCCATATTTATGGCCCGTTGTTGAGGCCCACCTTGATGTGTATGAGGCCGTTGTTGAGGCCCACCTTGATATGAATGTAAGGTCCATGTTATGAGGCCCATTCGATGTATTTGTGGCCCGTTGTTGAGGCCCACTTTGATATATACGAGGCCCATTGTGATGTATTTGGGGCCCATGGGTTGAGGCCCATGTGTTTAGGCCCATCTTGATGCATTTGTGGCCCATTGTTGAGGCCCACCTTAATATATACATGAGGCCCATGTGTTTATGCCCATCTTGATGCATTTGTGGCCTGTTGTTGAGGCCCACCTTGATATACATGAGGCCCATGTTGTGAGGCCCATTTGACGTATTGGAGGCCCATGGGTCGAGGCCCAATGGGATGTACCTAAGGCCGGTTGAATGTGATTCCACTGTGGCGTATGTGTTGACCTTTATGGTGGGTCGTGCCTTGGGAGCAATGTTGGTTTGACGTCCACATTGTAAGGATAATGTTGGTTAAATTTCCGCATTGTATCTCTCCCTAGGGCCTAGTGATAGGCCCATACTTGTTATGTGTAGGCAGTCTAGGCTCATCTGCATTGTAAGGTTAGTCCATTACTTTATAACATGCTTAGTGTAGCTCTATGATTCATGCCTATATGCATCATATGTATGCTTGATATGAGGAATGTTTGATCATAGCATAAGCCGTTGGGCTGAGACATTTACGGGACTCCTTATGAGACGGAGTGCCCCACATGAGCGCGTGGTACGTGCAAGATTGCTGCATGACTGACGGTGTGACTCATGCATTTCGCATTGTGTGTCGTGATCACTGCATGCCCTAGTGACATCGGGGTCGTGGCCTCCACAGGCACATCGTGGATGGTCGTATGGGACACCGAAAATATTGGCTCCAGCATTATGGGCACTTAGGATGTCCTTGGGTGAAAATCTCAGAACCTTTTTGGTACTAGGAGTTGCTCCAACGTCTAGCCCGAGTGGATACACGAACGCCCGAGTGTTGAATACCAGTAAGCCACATCTCCCACTGTGTCGTGGTCGATTGGAAGGGGGTGTGGCCTTATCCACTCGAGAGAGGGGGCTATAAGCTAGGCTGAGTTTGACCAGCTCGCAAATGAGTCCGCTATCGACGAGCCGAGTAGGTATTGGCAGACTACTGGTCAGGCGGATAGTGTGGTCTCTTCCACTTGCTCGGCTGTGCAGCTAGAGAGGAGGCGGTCAGTGTGAAGTGTATTAGACCTCGGTGATATCCAGAGAGGAACTGTACTGATGTGTACTTGATGAGTATTGGCACGCTTACTTTGCATCTCGCATATGACATTTGGCTACATAGGCCTCGCATCGCATGGCCTTGGTATGGCCGATAGCATTCATGCCTTGCATTACATAGTTTTGGTATAGTTGATAGCATTCATGGACTTACCCGCATACTTCCGCATTACTCTGATATTATATACTTAGTACTTACCTTACACACACTTCCACCACCCTCTAAGCTTTCTATAAGCTTATGCATGATAGATGCGTGCAGGTGGCATTAGGTTGCAGCAGCGTTGAGCTTGGAGCGTGCAGCGGTCTTCTGGAGTTGTGATTTTAACATATGTATTTCCCTTTCAGTATTGTACTCAAATATTTATATTAGTGGATATGTGATGATGATGTTGTTTTGTGACTTAGTTATGCTTGTGGTTATGCTCCATTATAAAAAAAATTCATACTGAAAATCCTTATTGTAGGATCCCAGGATCGGAATCTGGCGTATAGGTGTTGGGAGCCGAGAATGGGGTACTATGGAGGTTGTTGACTCCAGATTCGGTGATCAAAAATTTTGTGAGCCCATTTTTTGAGTTTGGCGCGTGACATTGGTTGACCATCACCCTCGACCGGTCGAGCAGCCTACTCGACCGGTCAAGCAGCACGATAAAACCCATCTGATTTACACCATGCTGCCTAATCTCTCCTCTGAACTGAGGAGAAAAACTCCATCAAATCTCTCCCTTTCTGACTTAGGAGGAATTCGCCTTCTTCAAGCCAGCCCGATTTATACAAACCTCAAACTTGCCCTTGAGTAAGGACTTGGTCATCATGTTTGACCCATTATCGTCCGTGTGGACCTTCTTAAGTTGTAACACCTTCTGTTCTAAAGTATCTCTGATCCAGTGATACCGAATCTCTATGTTCTTCGACTTGGAGTGCTAACTTGGATTCTTGCTCTAGTGTATAGCACTTTGACTATCGCAATAGACCACATGCTGCTCTTGCTTCACGCTAAGTTCCTGTAGGAACATCTTCATCCAAAGCATCTCTTTACATGCCTCTGTGACCACAGTGTACTCGGCCTTTGTCGTCGACAATGCTATGACATTTTATAGCTTGCTCTGCCAAGAGACCGCTCCCCTTGTAAACGTGAACATGAACCCCGATGTAGACTTCCTGCTGTTTATGTCATCTTCCATACCTGCATCTGTGTAACCCTCTAACATAGGTTTTCCATCACCATATAGCATAGGCTCAACCTAGATGAGCCTTTTAGATACTGCAGTATCTATTTCACTGCTGCGCAATGCTCTTTACCAAGATTGGCAAGATACCGGTTGACAACACCAACCGCATATACTATGTCTGGGCGCGTACACACCATAACATATATTAAACTTCCTACTATTGATGCGTAGGGTATCTTCTGCATCTCATCCATCTCTGTCTTTGTCTTGGGACACTTCTTGTTGCTCAATATGAAGTGACCATCCAATGGAGTACTGACCGACTTCGCTGCATTCATATTGAACCGCTCTAGGACTTTCTCAATATACCACTCTTGTGATAGTCAAAGCTTCCTTCTGCTTCTGTCACGGGTTATCTCCATTCCTAGGATCTGCTTAGTTAGGCCGAAGTCTTTCATCGCGAATGACTTGCCCAACTCCTGTTTTAGCTTGTCAATCTTCTTGATATCTTTTCCCATGATGAGCATGTCATCAACGTATAACAGCAGAGCTAAGAAATCACCATCTGAGAACTTGCGCATGAACACATAGTGGTCTGACTCCGTTTTGTCATACCTATCCTTTAACATGAATGAATCGAACTTCTTGTACCATTACCTTCGAGCTTGTTTCAGCCCATACAAGCTCTTCCTCAGCCCACACACCATATGCTCTTTTGCCTTTGACTTCGAACCCCTCTTGTTGATGCATGTAGATCTCTTCTTCTAGGTCATTATGGAGAAAGATAGTTTTAACATCTAATTATTATATCTCCAGATCCATGCTAGCCGCCAACCCAAGCAACACCCGTATGGATGTTATCTTTACCATTGGTGAGAATATCTCCTCGAAGTCTATACCTTTCCTCTGACAACCCTTTCACCACAAGTCTGGCCTTGAACCTCATTTGTGAATTCTTCTGGTCAATCTTCTTTCTGAACACCCACTTGTTGCTCAAAACTTTCTTACCCTTAGGCAATTTCACCATATCATAGGTGTAGTTCTTATGCAAGGATTTAATCTCCTCTTGCATAGTTTTCAACTACTCCTCCTTATGCTCGTCGGCTAGGGCCTCAGAATATATAGTCTTCCGCCTCTCCCCCATCAGTGAGCATACTGTACTCATACGACGAGTACCTCTTGGCGGCTGTCTATCCCTGGATGACCTCCTCACTTATGGCTCAACAGGTGGATCAAGTGGGGGTTGCTCCCCCAGTCCATCTTCTGTAGGAATTTCCTTGTCCTCTGCACCTTGCTGTACTCCCCCGTCATCAGGCACCACAGGAGGAATAACCAGATCCATTTCCTTTAGCTCACCTGAACTAGGCTGGTTCTTCTCTAGCTTACAAATGTCATTTATACATTAATCTTTAAAGAATACCACATCTCTGCTCCTGACGAGCTTCTTCTCGGTCGGATCCCATAATCTGTAACCGAACTTTTCATCACCGTACCCCAAGAACACACATTGCCTGACCTTTAAATTGAGATTGGACCTCTTGTCCTTTGGTACGTGAACGGATGTCCTGCATCCAAACACCCTGAGATGACCGTATGATGTATCCTGTCCAGTCCACATAATCTTAGGTACTTCTCCATTCACCGGGACTGATGGAGACCTGTTTATCAAATACACCACTGTGTGCATTGCTTCTCCCCATAACATCTTGGGCAACTTCGCATGGGATAACATGCATCTGATTCTCTTTACAATGGTGCGATTCATTCGTTCAGCCATGCCATTATGCTGGGGGGTCTTAGGAACCATCTGTTCATGCCATATACCCAGGGACTTACAATACTCATGAAAGTCATCAATGTATTCACCACCATTATTAGTGCCAATGCACTTCAATGATCTACCTATCTCTCTCTCGACCATAGCATGAAACAATTTAAACACACCAAAGACCTCGTCCTTGATTTTAAAGCAAAAACCCAAACCCTCCTAGATGCATCATCTATAAAAGTGAGAAAATATAATGCCCCACCCAAGGTTTTTGTCCTTATAGGACCACAAACATTAGAATAAACCAAATCTAATGCATGCACTTTATTAACATAAGAAGTAGATTTAACGAATAAAACTCTATGTTGTTTTCCTGATAAACAATCAATACAGGTTTTGAGAGGTATACCTGTCATGCCCCAAACTCGAAAATCGGGCTCACAAAATTTCCAATCACTAAATCTGGTACCGACAGCCTCCGCAGTACCCCATTCTCGGCTCCCATCGTCCATATGCCAGATTCCGATCTTGGGATCCTACAAGGAAGATTTTTTTTTCAATGTACATTTAACTCATAATAATCATAACCACAAGTTTACCAAAATCACAAAGGCAACATCATCATCACATATCCACTAATATAAACATTTGAATAAAATGCTGAAAGGAAAATACATATATTGAAATCAAAGCTCCAGAAGTCTATTGCATGCTCCAAGCTCAACGCTGTTGCGATTTAATGCCATGTGCACACATCTATCGTGCATAAGCTTATAGAAAGCTTAGAGGGTGGTGAAAGTGTGTGCGTAAGACAAGTGCTAAGCATACAAATATAATGCCATAAATCATACAACACCAAAAATACTGGCAAGGTCATGAATCATACGATATTAGAGTAAACGGAAATACACTGGTAAGTCCATGAATGCTATTAGCTGTACCAAGGCTATGCGATGTAAGACATGAATGCTAACGGCCATATCAGGGGTATGCGATGTAAAAACATAATAAGCCAATATCATATACTGAGGAAGCAAGGTAGATCAGCTATGCAATGTGGAGACATAGTGAGCCAAATATCAGATGCTGAAGGTGCAATGCAATATGTGGTGCGAATGAAATGACAAAGCTGGAGTGAAGTCAGGATGATAGTATATAGTATCACAAGCTATGTGGTCTATCACAAGAGACTTCTTTCCAAACTAGTCCCATACCTAAATTTGGATAGCCAGACTCAATGTAGTAGACTCCTGATCTCAGGTTAGTCGGGTGCCCATCCAAAATCCTGCTCATGCGAAGGTACACAACAATTAATTGCGCACCACCAGCTTGAGTGGATAATGAGTGAATGAATGAGTATGCAACTCCTGCTCAATAAGTCCACGTATCAATACTATACATCTCTGAGATCATCACTGGGGTTTAGTACACTCCAGACCAGAATGCCGCCCCATCGCGTGGAACAAGGTGAGTGGAAGAGACCTTACTATCCGCCTGGCCAGTAGTCAGCCAATATCTACTTAGCACGATGATTGCGGACCTATTTATGAGCTAGTCAAACTCAGACTAGTTTTGCCCACTACAAATCGGGCGGATAAGGCCACACCCCCTTCCAACTGATCACGACACAGTGGGAGACGCGGCCCACAGGTTTTCGGTACTCGGACGCTCATGTATATCCACTCGGTCTAGACGTTAGAGCATCTCCTAGCCACGAGAGTTTAGGGACTTTCACCCACGGACATCCAAAGTACCCATGTGCTCAAACCAAACATTTTTGATGTTCTATTTGGCCATCCATGACATGCCTGTGGAGGCTATGACCCTGATGTCGCTAGGGCTTACATCACACAATGCAAGATGCATGAGTCACACAATCTATCCATGCATCAATCTTGCACATACTGAGCGCTCGTGTAGGGCAACTCCACCTATCAGGGAGTCCCATAATAACCTGCCCAATGACATATGTAATAGTCAACCATATCTCATAACAAACATGCAGATGATACGTATGGGCATGTATCATGATGCTATGCTGTCACATACTCATAATCGGTATCGACAACTGGCACTAATAATCGACATCGATAATCAGCCTTGACAATCGAAATCGGCCTCGACAATCGGCTTCGATAATTAGAATTGGCCTCGACAATCAAAATCGGAATCGGCCTCGACAATTAGAATCAGGCTCGATAATCGGAATCAGCCTCGATAATCAAAATCGACCTCGACAATCGAAATTGGCCTCGATAATCGCAATCGGTTTCGGTAATCGAAATCGACCTCGATAATCGGAATCAACCTCAACAATCGGAATTGACCTCGATAATCGAAATCGTCCTCGATAATCGAAATCGGCCTCGACAATCGAAATCGGTCTCGACAATCAGAATTGGCCTATCAAAGGGCCTAAAGGAAGGTCACAATGTGGACATTTAACTATCATTGCCCATCAATGTGGACATTTAACCAACATTGCTCTCAAGGAGTGGTCCACATGAGCCAAACATATAGTGGGCCCATGGCCTTACATAAGGGCCTAATACACATCACAATGGGCCTCATCCATGGGCCGAAAATACATCACAATGGGCCTCATCATATGGGCCAAAAATACATTACAATGGGCCGCATCTATGGGCCAGAAATATATCATAATGGGCCTTGGCACATGGGTCATAAATACATCACATCAGGCCTTGCCCATGGGCCTCGAATACATCACAACGGGCCTTGCCCATGGGCCTCGAATACATCACAATGGGCCATAACCCATGGGCTTCAAATACATAATAGGTGGGCCCTACACATGGGCCTAATTCTCATCAAGATGGGCTGCTCAAATGGGCCTAATATGCATTATGATGGGTCGAATCACATGGGCCTCGAATACAACTCAATGGGCCTTATAAAAAAGGGTCATAAATACACAACAGGTGGGCTGTGCACGTGGGCCTAATTCAAAGGCCATGAATACACCACAATGGGCCCTACTAAATGATCAAAACTACATCACATGGACCTAATACACATCACCATGGGCCACTCACATGGGCCTAATATGCATTACAATGGGCTACCTCACATGGGCCAGAAATACGTTATAATGGGCCACGACATATGGGCTGAAAATACGTCTCAATGGGCCTTACCAAATGGGCCACAAATACATTACAACGGGCCGTATCACATGAGCCTTACACATTGCAATGGGCCGCATCTCATGGGCCTGATACACATCACATGGGCCGCATCACATGGGCAAGAAATACATCACAATGGGCCTCATACACGGGCTACCATTACATCATAATGAGCCACTTATATACATCACCATACACATCGCAATGGGCTGCATACATGGGCTGAAAATATATCACAATGGGCCTTACCGAATGGGCCGAAAATATATCACAATGGGCCTTACCAAATGGGCTGAAAATACATCACAATGGGCCACAACCCATGGGTCCCTCATACATCACATTGGGCCTCGCCATCTGAGTCTCATTTATAGGCCACAAATGCATTAAGACGGGCCTCATATACATCATATCGGGCCACATCATGTGGGCCTCAAATACATCATATTGGGCCGCATCATGTGGGCTTCAAATACATCATATCGGGCCGCATCATGTGGGCCTCAAATACATTATAAAGGGCCTCTCATATAGGCCCAACATAGATCACATCAAGGCAAGGCCCACATTTCAATTAAAGGTTATTTTAGAGTATTACCAAAAATAAATCCCATTAGAAGATCATCTGGGTCATACCACGATAACAGTGGAGATAATGATTTTCACCGTTTAAATTCATGGGCCCACCATTTTATTTTCTGTCCAACCTGATCATAAGGTCACAAAGACCAGGATTAAGAGGAAAAACAAATATCATTTTGATCCAAAACTTCTATGCACCCAAAAAGGGTTTCAATGGTGGACGTTCAATCTCCACTGTTCTTGGCAGTGTGGTCCACTTGATAACTAGATCTGTCTTATTTTTAGTCTCAGGCTGTAAGACGAGCTTGCCAATTGGATGGACGGTTTGGATGCAACACAAGCATCAGCGGGCCCCATAGAGATGGACGGCATAGATAGACGACATACCTCATGGTGGGGTCCACACGTGTGGCCCACAAGACGAAATGGACGGACGATTTGGATTTCACACGTCCAAGATAGAGGTCCCACCATCTAGAGCACATGGACGGTGAGGATACATGTTACATATAGCAAGGTGGGTTCCCACGTGGGGCCCACCATCCCATATATGTATATATACAATAGATTATTATTATTATTATATTTTTCTCTCTCTCTCTCTCTTTTTTTAATCAAACGTCCAGTCTCTGGACGTCCATTGATGGATGGTCTGGATACGACATACATTGATGGACGGTCTGGATATAAATCCATGTGGGACCCACAGGACTTCCTGATGTCACTACAACAATTGTATGCTGCTGGTGGGACCCGTAAATGGACGGTTTGGATATGAAACATATACATGAAAGGTGGGTCCCACAGAAAATTTAGATCTGCCTCGATCCAATGCCATAAAATGATCTTTCAAATGGTTGGATGGTATGGATGGAATAGATGAAACCCGTACATCACAGTGGGGTCCACATCAGCGTGGATGGATGGTGTATAAATACAACACATACATCTAGATGGGTTTCCACCGTCCAGATCTCTGGACGGTGCAGATGCAAGGCATAAACATCACGATTGGCCCCACAGCATGGATGAAACGCATGCATCATTGGTGGGCCACACATTAAGAGAGAGAGAGATAAATGTGAGAAGGGGAGGGACCCCGCCACTATGGGCCCCTCTCTATCCAATGCATACATTAAGATGGGTCCCACCATAAGTGGGCCCTAAATCAAGAATCGAGATCAAATGCTATGAACACCTACCTTTGATCTCCTCTTCCTTCTTCCGCCAATGCATGCTAGAGCTCCATGGGAACAATTTCAAAAGTTGAGATGTGTGGCGTTTTCCTTAAACTGAACGCGGGCCCACATCTCCTGACTCAGGTATCGCCTCGCTGCGCAAGATGGGGCATCGGAACCGCGGTGACGGCGCGGTCGTTAGGGTATAAGTCTTAGGTTGAGCCAACTCTGGAATACGGGATACGACTCAGGGTCACGCGCAAATGCTATCTATGCGTCGTGGGTCACTGGAATTCTATGGTGAGGACTGTGGGAGCCTACAGAATAGTACAGGCTAGGATACAGGTCTTACAATACCTGTCATGTCTGGAAGGAGCCGCTTCTTTGCTAGTAGCTGAAGCCCCTTTTAACTTATGTGGCCTAGATGCCTGTCTCACATGTCAATAGCTGAATCTTCCGTTGCGTTCAACCCACCCTTGCACACACTGACACTTGCCTTGTACAGGGTATAATACTTCTTCCTTTTAGCTGCGATCAATGAACCCTTGATGAGCTTCCAGCGCCCACAAACAAATTGGCTTTCATAGCCATCATTATCAAACATTCTCGTCGACATCAAGTTGAGGCGAAGGTCTAGGATATGCCTTACATCTCTGAGAACCAATGTACAGCCTACATCGGTCTTCACATAAATATCACTGACCCCTACGATCTTCGATATGCCAGAATTTTCCATCTTCACGGTCCTGAAGTCACCTGACTTGTAGCTTATGAAGAAATCCGTGCGTGGAGTCGCATGAAAAGAGGCTCCCGAATCTATCACCCAGTCGGTGTCCTGACTCGTAGCCATGAGACAAACATCATGATCTGCTGAAAGAATAACTACAACGTCGCCATTTGAAGCGACCACAATGAAATCTGATTCATCTCCATTCTCCTTTCCTTTTCCTTTCTTGTTGTTTTTCTTCTTAAGACATTCATGCTTATAGTGGCCCTTCTTGCCACAATTCTAACATTTAACATCCTTCCTGATACTCGACTTGTCTCTTGATTTATCTCGGGCCTTCTTGCTCTTTCTGTTCTTTCCTCTCCCCTGTTCTTGTGTCACAAGGGCCTCTTACTGAGTAGACCCCTGAGACTTCCTCCTTGTCTCCTCATTAAAGAGACAACTAGTTACCTGTTCTATGGACACCTTTCCGTCTGGCACGGAGTTACTTAAAGACACCACTAATGTCTCCTGACTATCAGGCAATGAGCTAAGCAATAGTAAAGCCTATAATTCATCGTCCAGGACCATCTTCATAGTGGAGAGCTAGTTTAATATATTGTTGACTTCATTCATGTGCTCAGCCACAGAACCACCATCTTTGAACTTGAGATTCATAAGTCGTCTTATCAAAAAAATTTTATTGGCGGCTGTCTTCCTCTCATACAGCCCTTGCAGTTATAGCCATAGGCTAGCGGCTGAGGTCTCCGTAGACACATGGTGAAATACAGAATCGTCCAACCATTGTCTAATAAACCCCATGCCTTCCAGTCTAATTTCTTCCAATCATCATCTGTCATATCCTTTGACTTTGCTGATATGCCTAAGATTGGAACATATAAGTCCTTGGAATAAAATAAGTCCTCCATCTTAGCCTTCCATATGGTCCAGTTAGAACCATTGAGACAGATCATCCTTGATGAGCCACCTTCCATAATTCAAAACCAATCCCACTCCGTTTAATAAAACTGGACGCTCTTATACCACTTTGTTGGGGGCTGTTACACAAAATCTTAGGATCTAACCTCCTAAAAACCCTAGAATTATGGGATAATAAAGTAATGAACTAAATCGAAGCATAAACCACACGACACAAGAGATTTTTATGTGGAAAATCCTCAAAGAGGTAAAAACTACGGGACCTCGTCCAGATCAACAATCCACTATGAAGTAGAACGTTACAACCAATCTCAAACCAATCTCAAGTACACACCGCTTGGATCAAACCTTCTTTACTCGTACAGGAGTGGATAAATAATAAGAGAATAAAGAAAAAATGGAGAGATCTCACTAATAACGAGGACGTAGAAGCACTGAGATGTCGAGTGCACAGTAGATCACCTCTACGAGCAGAACCTCCCTTCCATAAGTTTCCTCTCTCTCTCTCTCTCACCTTTGATAGTCCTAAACCCTTTAGTAAACCCTTGCAAAGTTTTAGGAAACTCTCTTGCATCCCCTAGAAAAGCCTTAGGGACCCTTATTTATAGTTTAGGCAACTCCCTTTCACACCTTTGAGAAAATCGCCTCAAATTTACGCAGTCCGCACAAAATCCAGACATGAATTTACGTAACCTTAACTAGTCGAGCAGGGTCCTCAATTGGTCAAGCAGCCCACTCGACCGGTCAAGCACCTCTCTCGACTGGTTGAGCACCTCGGAATTTCCAAACCAAAAGCTCGTTGGACTTTGAGTTGAGCACCACTCGACTGGTCGAGTACCAACCTCGACCGGTCGAGCAGCTCACTCGACCGGTCGAGCAGCACGGTAAAACACATTCGATTTACACCATGCTGCCCAATTTCTCCTTTGAATTGAGGAGGAAAACCCCATCGTAGGGAACACAGACTAGAACTAATCTAAGTCTACCATTTGTCTAAGTTTTTAATCCAGCGAGATAAAAAAAGTTTTAAATAAGAAAAAAAGGACCAAGGATCCAGGAATCCACTTATAGCAATCATAATATCTATTTTACTGATTCATTTATTATAACTCAATTGAAATCGAAGTCCTATCCTATCCAATCGGAAGATAGAGTGATTAAACTAATCATAAACAATATTAGAATATGAATTCAATTGAACAATTCTCTCATGAAGCATTCAGACATCAATCGTAGGGAATTCAAGCATTCATTGTGCCTGGAGTCTACAATAGATCAATGAATTTTACATATTGATTCCTTTGCTAATCAAGCATTGTAATTGCACTTTCAAGCATCCAATGTGCTTGGAGTCGACAATGATTCAAAGATGAAACAACATAAAGACTTTAAAGTAAAATTCAAATCTATTCAATCTAATATCATAATTCCCATCACTATTTGTTGAATAAAATAAACTAAATAATATAATGAACTACAAGCTTAATCCCTTAACCTTAGCTTAGAGATTAGCCTAATATAGCTAATATCATAGAAGTAAAACATAAGAAAGATAAAACTTGAATTGAGAAGTCAAAGAAGAAGAACGACTTCATATAGACTCCGCCACCCATTGGTCTCTCTTCCAGGTTCTAATTTGTCTCTAAAACAACTAAGAAAACTCCTTTAAGTAGTAAAAGTTCACACCGACTTGAAACTGACTTCAAACTTTCATGATTCAGTATGCTTCGGTCGCACCGTAGTTACCTTCAGTCATTCCAAATCTCATCCGAAAAATATCTATAGAATCTGTCTTAGGTCCCACTTAAGCTTTCTTAGGTGGGACCGAAGTTGCTTTCTGTCGGCCTAAAGTGTCGAGAAAAATTAATTCTGAAAATCATAATTTTTTTGCTGGAATGTTTTGTGAAATCTGTCTTAGGTCTCACCTAAGTTTTCTTAGGTAGGACCAAAGTTGGCTTCGGTAGGGCTAAAGTGTTGATTCAAATTAATTTTGAAAATCACAATTTCTTACTAGAATGTTTTGTGCACTTTCAGTTGGACTGAACCGACCTTAGGTGGGACCATACAATTTGTTTATTCTATTGTTGGACTTGTGATTTTGTCAGTCTTTTCTCCATCCTTTGTACTTAATTTTCTTAGATCTTTGACATGTTAATTCTTCAATTTTTCATTAATGACCTCTAAACCTTCAATTCTTGATTATCTTCTTTTGAGCTCTAAATCCATCATTTTAAGCACAAATTCATCTTTATGTCCAAAACCACCTCTTATGATGAAAACATTATAATTGAAGGGATAAATATGCAATATTTAAGTCTCAACACACCTCCCAATTAGCATTTTTCTAGTACCAAGCAAAACATATGATAGATATTTTGAAA
Source organism: Magnolia sinica (assembly GCF_029962835.1). Taxonomy (NCBI): domain Eukaryota; kingdom Viridiplantae; phylum Streptophyta; class Magnoliopsida; order Magnoliales; family Magnoliaceae; genus Magnolia; species Magnolia sinica. The sequence continues at coordinate 46,612,177 of NC_080578.1, read as the reverse complement.
GTAAATGATCAAATTTCCATAAACTCAAACAGTTCTAAAAATAATCCAGATTATATAAATTAAAATACATTAATGTTAAGTATTATTTTCTCCTAAACTCTAGCACATTGTAAATGTCCTAATTAAATTCAAAGCATTAATCCTATAATTAGAAAAATTTTAAACATTGATTTTCATGGGTGCATTATAACGCCCTAGATTTTCAGGGGCCGAGTAGGAATTCGGCTCTCGAATTCTCAGGTGCCATGTGTGCCCTAATGGGATTCAGATTCCAATGTATTTAGGTTTATTCATAAACAATGAGTTAAGTAAACCATAGGCATGAGAATATCATAAAAATATAAATGCGGGCTGCTAAACATGTAAGATATCCAAAATACAGTACCAAGAAAATTCAATCGGGAACTAGACCCACCCAGATAAATATCCCAAAACGACTAGGGCCCTGGCTCATGTCCCACGACCATCCAAACATAAACTAGAAGAAATCACCGAAAGTTTGATAGTATGTCTGCTCCTCTTCGTCGTCCACACCAGCATCTTCTAACGCGTTCCGCTCCAGTGTTCCTGCATCTATGCCAGATTCTAGTTGGTATTTTAGAACATTGTCCCAGAGTAGGAGTGAGTGATAAACTCAATGGTACCAATAGCAATAGACACTACAAATAATCATGCATAGAATAGATTTAGCAATTAACATACATCATAGATTCGTAAATACTCTTGTTAATGAAATACATGGTTTATGATATCATGCATGCCTCTTTCCACCAACACTCCCTCGAGCAACAACATCTAATGATCGTGAATGACCAACACTCCCTCAGTGCGACCTCGACTCCCTAATTGCCAAAGTAAGCAATGCAATGTTATGGATTATGTTAGTTAAGTTGATTAATTAGGTTCATTCATCCAGCAGGTTAGGAAAACCGTAATACCCTTAGTAAAACGTTGTCCTAACCTGATCACACGGCTCAGGGCCATGGCCAATTGGCTCTCGCGATCCTTAGCCCTCATGGGTTTCAATAATCCCATAGCTCTTAAGCTTATAGAAGTCAATTAGGACTTTCAAGTCCAGCTCGCGGTCACTATGGGGAGGTCGTCACCCCAGCATAGGCCAATAACATGGGCACAATGTCCCATATTATCATCCCCAGCTCACGAGTCTTGGTGCTTATTGGTCACTACGGAGAGGCTCGTCACCCTAGCGTATGCTGATAGCACGGGCATAGTGTCCCATACCACCATCCCCTGCTCATGAGTCTTATGGGCTAAATATTATAGTTAACAGTGAGCGTAAAGGTTTCAGGGTATCTCGGGTTCTTACATAGGCGTGCAAGCATGGTTAACACATGAGGATGGCTGATTGTGAGTCAAAATGCCCCCATAAGTCACACTATAATTTGAACGGCTTGAGAACAATATCTCGTGTAGTCCAACTACAACCACCGATCCATACATTAACTGATCAGGCTAGATTTACTTGAAGGTAGGTCCAACGGAAGGTTGTCCAAATGATTCAATTAACCGGCCAATCCATAAAGGTCTATGCACTAGTAAACAACACGTATCATCGATTTCAGGAATAAGTCATACAATGCAAACATAAATCAGTAATTCAAATACATGGACAATAATACACTAAATTCAGCTAAACCATATGAATCCCATTCAATATGTTCTAACACAAACAGCCATAAGGATAGCCATGCACCAATATACAACAGTTCGATCTTTCATGAGTCAACACAAATCGTGCAATCTAGTTACATGTAGAGGATCAAGTATAAGAAATTCAATAAATCAGCAAGTTGTCAACAATTCATGCCTTCTCTTCTAGCACATTTGACATGCAACAGTGATTCATCCCAAATCAGTAATATTTGGAGAAAATCAATTGCTTATACCCTATAAGAACATGCAATCAATAATTCATATGTTGGGGTATTAGGGGCTCAAACCCCCTTCTCTACAAATTTGAGAAATCCTTAGTCTATTGTCCCATTCATGCACTCCCAAGGAAATTTCAACAACATGCAATAGCAATACACCATATACATTTACTAGACCTACACTAGGAATGATAATCGGCCACCTAAAGGTAATGATCCGCACCTATTGTTGACCGAAAGTCGCTGAGATCGTCCTAGCGTCGCCGGGTCTGCAAACTCGACGTGCCGAGGCCCTGCATTGCATAAACATGACGGTTAGGCACATACATGTGGCTGATTTGCTAAGGGAGATGGTTTGAAGTCTAAATCTTACCTTAGGTTGGGCGTGGCTTGGTTCTATGGCGTTAGGAATGGAATTTTCGGAATTACAAGGACGTGGGTGCGGGGAATTCCAATCCCCAAGCACCAAACGCCTTCCTTCCTCCACCCTCCCTCTCTCTCTCTCTCTCTCTCTCTCTCTCTCCCCCAAATTTTAGCTGCTGGAAATGGTGGAAATGAGAGGGGTTTGGGCATTAAATATCCAGAAATTAAATCCTTTTGCCCTAAGTTTCATAAAGTGCCTTTAATGGCCATGTAGGGCCCATTTCTAGCTATTGAGGCCACTCTGATGACCCCCTAGCCCATTTAATTTATGGAACAGGTATCCCTTGGCCCGATGAAAGGCTGGGTAAAGTTTGACAGTAAACAGATGCGGGGTTTTGCCGCAATGATCCGATTTGCGATCAACAGTCACTGTTTCTCGATCGGGGGTCAAATTTAGCGGATGAGTGTAGGGAAATATCTTCAACCTATGGTGCAAATTTGGGTGAAATCCGACGGCTAAAATGTCCTAATTTATTATCCTAAGTGGCGGGGCCATTTGTTTTAAAATTCAGATTTTTGGCCAATACTTGGGAGAGTTGCATTTTATAAGTGCCGACAGGATGGCGCAGATCGTCTGTTTCCAGGCATTGTTTAATTCCATCACCCGTGATGGACCAAAAGCCCAGTGGGATGGACATTACTCTATAATTTTGGGACTAGTGGCCCACTAACGAGCAGTAGAGATCTTATTCGGGTAATCAGGGTATTTCTGGAATAAATTGGGTAGGGAGATTTTTTAAGCGCAGTTGTTGAGGTATGGATTAACTAAGTTCACAGTATGACGTATTCGAAATTAGCAAAAGTGGTGATTCGGTCATGATCACTCTAAATTATCGGTTTCAGGCTAAAATAGTAACTGGGTTGATTTGGTCCATTAGTCAAGATCTGGGTTTAATCTGACTTGGCTTTGAGTATATCTTTAATTTAGTTACGATTATCTTGATTAATCAGTGGTAGGTTGGTTAGATTTGGGCCCTATGTGAATAAATTATAGGGCTAAACTCAATGCTTAAGCGATCGGTTGGATTCATTGGTTTTCTACGGTTGATCAATTTCATTTGTATGGTTCTTTATCGGTACCAGCCGCATATAAGCTCACCTCGAGCGTCAATGGTCTGTAAGTGATGATGTGGCTAGTTATTAAAAAAATATTTAAAAGATTTTTGGTAAATCCCAAAATAGCGAAAATCCGGGGTGTTACATGCATAGTGAAGTCTAGACTTATTACAACCAAAAGTTCAATCTTCTACTTTTATGATATCATTAATAATCAAAAGAACATTTAGGATAACCAAAACTTGCCCTACAGTTCAACATTCTACTCATCCAAATTTTAATTTTTCCATCGATGGCTTTCACACTATTTTCACTTTTTTTTTTCTTTTTTTTTCTTCTTTATAGTCCTTTTGTGTAACTTTAATAGTTAGCCCTTTTCGATGACAATTATTTTTTTAGTTGGGTATTACTTCTCTATTTTTTTTTCTTTCTTTTTTCACGCCCTAGACTCGGTAACCGGACTCACAAGGAACCCGATGGCCGGTTCTGGCCGCAACAGCCTCCGTAGTACCCCATTTTCGGCTCCTGAGGCAGGTTCCGATCCTGGGATCTTACAAGGAGGGTTTCCATAACAATGTAATCATTTTCAATACGAGCATACCCAAGATCACAACAAGTATATCTGAGAATAATAAGGCACATACCACAAAATCTACTAAGAATTTGAACTTTTACAAGCTTCATAAGGTCCAAAAGGACATACATAAGATAATAGAAAAAGGAGAGAAAAGTCAGCAACACTGGAGTCCTCAAGCTCAACTCTACTCCAAGTCTCCGCTGCTACGACGCCTGCCTAGGGTCACCTGCACGCATCAATCGTTCATAAGCTTATGGAAGCTTAGAGGGTGGTGAAAGTGCATGACAATGGTGCACAGAAGAATAGAAGGAGGTACAAGAAGGGAAACATGCTCAATCACAATATCACTGGCCTTACCAAGGCTTATCATGAATACGATGCAATGAGTACTGGGCGCCATACCAAGGCAATGCATGAAAGGGCTTATGCAGCCGGTGTGAATGCGATGCAAAGTAATGCCAGTGCTCATAACCAATCCACATATCAAGTATATTTCCAATCATAAGGAAACCATCGGGGTCCATTACACTACGGAATGACTGCCGCTCTATAGACCCACACAGTTAAACGAGCGTAAGAGACCTCACTACCCGCCTGTGGATAGCCAATCACCAACAAGGCTTAATGACAGCGGACCCATTTCACGACCTGGTCAGACTCAGCCTAATAATGCTCTCCCTCACACGCGGATAAGGCCACATCCTTACCCAACCGACTACACGACAGTGAGAGTCGCGGCCTAACGGTATAAGACCCTTGTGCGCTCATAGTTTTCACTCGATCATGGCGTTGGGGCAATCCCTTGGTACCATGAAAGTTTTGAGAATTTCACCCATGGGCATCCTATGCACCCGGTATGCTTAAGTATCATTTCCGGTGTCCACACATCCATTCATCCATCCATGAATATCCTTGTGGAGGTGAAGCCTTGATAAAGCAAGGGCGTTATCATCATGAAATGTGATGCCAATGCATGAGTCACACATACAGATCATGTACAAGCTTCAGGCACTCAATGTGCACGAGGGGAGAAACTTCATCCCTCTAAGACCACCATACAATGCAATCAATTCATACAGATGATGCATATGGGTCATAATGATGGAAGTGCGCTACCTGTAGAATACATTCCTCCTTCCCAAGGCAGGACAGGGTCCAGATACATAGACAGATACTCTAAGGAGAAGTGAAGTCCTCTAGTGGGGGCCCAACACTTTGGGGTGACCCACAGGCTAAGAGAGTCATAAAGTCTTAATGGAGGAACGGTCCTAACCAGGTCCAAGGTGGGCCTTCAACCACCTATAAGAGCCTTATGGGCCTACCTTAGGGCCACCAAGGAGGACATCTAACCTCAATTGGGTCCCAAAAGGTAGCCCGCTACAAATAAAAAGTAAGGTCTAAGGCCTAAGTAATATATGACCTAATGGGCTATACACAAGGCCCAACTCATAAGCAATATGGTGGGCCCTCAAGCAAGGTTTGGGCCCAACCATGAAGGTCATAAATCCACATATTGTGGTGGGCCTTATGGGCAGCTCAGTAGTTCAACCACATGGGCAATTTTACACTTAGTACAAGTGAGTTGGGCCTCACATCATAGCCCAAGTATAGGGTTAATTTGGTGGGCAGCCATGGGCCCAACTACTTACATATTATATCCCATAAACCCATTACAATAGGTAGAAGACTATAGGCTCAAAATTCAATGTGCCTACTTAGAAGGTTCTAGTCCAAAAGCCGAAGGAACTAGTCAATTAACCACATACCATGATCTAATAAAAGACCATCTTGGGTGGGCCTCAGATGAGCACTAATTACACCCAAAAATATTGAAGGAAAGAGGGAAGATAAATGATTAAATCACCCTTAAATCTGGTGGCCATGCTGCCCCACAAACAACATTTATGGGTAGCAACATTGGGCCCATTACTGAATTTCCAGCTCACCCGCCTTCTGGGTTTGTTGGATTTCAGTAAATAATTTAATTTATAGTATATTTAATTTTTGATGACCCACACACATCACTGTGGGTCCCACTAGATGAGAAGGGGAAATGTACAACTCATATATCCAGCGGGCCATGCCGTCGGAAAGCAGGCCCATCAACCCAAGCAAGGACGTCCCAAGGGTGGGACGTCCAAGGCTATGGACGACCTTGACCATACACTAAAGTGGGCTCCTCACATCCCAAGTGGGCCCCACACATGGGACGTCCACCTAGGGTGGACCACACACATATGGGCCCCACAAAATGGGAGGACGGCATGAAGGAACAACATACATCATGGTGGGCTTGACCATGGGCGGTCAGCCCATGATGGGCATCTACCAGCTGGACGTCCATCATGGCCCGCTGGTCCACATACATGGGCCCACAATCTAGGCCCCATGGCCCTCTAGAACATTATGATATGGGTCCTACAAACATGCATAAAGTCTCCAATGGGCTAGGCCCAATAAATTCCACATTTGCAAAGAAGGCAGCAAGGTTAGAAAAATTTCTGCAACATACATGTTGCTATCCTGAATTTGGGCCATCCAAATAGGTGGGTTCTGGACCTCCAAAATTCCTAAAATTTGGACCCAAGGTCCCTCATCAAGCCTGCAATAAGGTGTAACCCATAAAGATGGCCCATGATCATTAAAAGTATTTTAAAATTTTAGTTTTTAAAGGACTATGCTGCTGGACTGCACAACAGAAATTTCTGGCAGTCCATTATGTTGGCCCACCCTTTTGGATGCCCAAATGGGGCCCATTCTGGCTGAAATTTGGTATGGTTGTAGGTGGGTCATGCAGATATAAGAATCACATATTAATTTGTATCAATCTTCCACCAAATTACAAGAAATCAGGCCCCAAGGTGGCCCAAAAATCTGTCCAGACAGTTTCTGGACAACAACAATACATTGGAATAAAATATTTTTAAATAGTAATTAAATGGGATTTAATCCCAGGAAATTAGAGGATGGACCACACTAGTGGGCCCCATAAATATCCAACCCATCCCACCATCTAAAATACCTTTGCATGTTCCCCAATTAGTTGGATTTTGGGGCCACATGTCATAGGGTGGGATGCCATGGGCATCCTCCCTTGTTTGGGTGGCTGGATTTTTGTTAGCCCACAAGGTGGGCCACACACCATGATTAGGGATGAAAATAAGGGAGAAAAAGAGAAAGAAGGGCAATCCGTCCGTAGGGAAGAGCTCTGCCACTATTGAGCCCTCCCAAGAGTAATCCAACCACACATCATACATCAATATACATCTACAATATGAACCTCACACATGCATGGCAAAAAAAAAAATTGATGGTGGGGATGCCATTCCCACAATGATCCTAAGGTCTATATGACCTCATCATGTAAGGAAATCAAAGGATCCACCATGATGGGGTCCATAAAGGAAAGCTCCATGCATGGGACATGCATGCATAGGGTGGGCCATTTGGCCACACCTATGGGGACGTGTGGGATCTCCACCATTGATTGGTGGGTCCTACACTCCCTTCATGAAGAAAAAAAAGGGATCTACACTATAAAAATTAGATTTACACGATAAAGAAGCATCCACCTCTTGGATCTTCAAGCTCCTTCCATCATTAAGAACCTCAAGCTCTAAGGGTTATGATCCTATGGTCAAGATGGAGTTATGATAGTGAGATGGAGTGGAAATGGGGAAGAAAATGGGTTAGAAAAGAGGGGAGAAGGGGCTGGATGTTTTCCACCATGAGAGGAGAGGAATGAGAAAAATGAGGGAGGAGAGAGAGAGAGGGAGAGTTTCTAGCAAAGAAATGATTGCTTCTTGGGAGAAGGTTGCTTAGGAAGAGGGAGATAACATAGATAAGAGGAAAGAAATGATGGGTTTTCTTTTTAAGAAATCCATCATTGCTAGCTAGGGAAGTAGGCATAATGGAAAAGTAGCGTAGATTGCTAAGGATAGAGTGCTACATTGGGCCCACTCTTGAAAAATGTGTAAGGGCCTAGGTGGGTCTCACATGCATGATGTGTGGCTAATAATAGTGTGGTTGATATCTCAAGATGCACATGTCGGAATCATACATGAGACGCGGCGTTAGAATCACGACGACGATGCGGACGCAATGGCATAGATCTCAGGTCGATTCGAGTTGGGTCTGTGTGACCGAACTTAAGGATGATCACAAACACTACCCGAAGGTCGCGGGTCGCCGAAATTTGACCGGTAGGACCGCGAGACCAAAATGAACGAGATGCATACTCACACACATACATACACACATGCGACCTCGGGTCCGATCTCACATCTTTTCATTGAACAAGATAAATAAATTCCCCAGGTTTGGTTCCTATCATTCTTAATAATCATCAAGTTAACAATTCAATATCAAACTTAAATTTTAGTGTATAAGCTAGATGTGATATGTGAAATTATGACTCAATCAATGTTTAAAAACTTCTAATTCAAAAATTAAAAACTTCAAACTTAAATTTCTTTAAAATCTATCAAATAACTAAAAATCAAAGAGTAAATAATTGGATTAATTTCAAAATCACTTACATTCATAAAAAAAATTTGAAAAAAAAAAATTATAGCTCAAAATTTTTAAAAATTCAGCACAAATTTAAAGAACTTCCGTAGGAAACCTACCTCCAACCTAAATTCTACATTGTCCTCAATGCATAAACATATACAATAAGGGCAATATTTAGAGCAATAAAAATAAAGAGGAGTAGATGAAAAGTACCTGAAAGGTGATAGATAGATAAGCAAGTGCGAAGTTCCTATTAAAAAAATGTATCAGCAACTAAACTATACTAATATAAATCAAGCTAATCATAAGAAAGTAATAAATTCTTAATCATAAACTAGGAAAGTAAGAAAAAACTACTCATTCTTGATAGATGTTTTCCTCCTTTGGCCGGTATCTCAATAGATTTCTCAATATGCTTCTAAAAAAGATCATTCAAAAGGCTACTTTGCAGTAGGCTTGGATGTCCTAAAGCATGGTTGTCCAGAAAAATTTATGAACCTCAGTATAAAATCTTTGTTTAATCACCTGAGGTATCCAAAGTGGATAATATTCACCTATGGTAGAAAAATTTTCAATGTTAGTATATCACTGTGAATTAGAGACTACAATTAGGTGAAATTATGAAAACTTATTATTAGGCAATCTAGTCTCTACAAATTTTGAACTTTTAAACTTTGGTTTAAATTTCAGCTCCTTTAGCTATAATGGTAAACATTCTGGATCTGTGGAAAGAGGCATTTTAAAATAATAATTCCCCCAATCAGTATCAACTACTAAGGTATTGTCTTGCAAGGCATTCACTATGTCTTTTATCATATTATCATTAGAATCCTAAAGTGTGCTATGCAAACTTCTAAAGAGTTGGGACATTTAGTTGAAAGGGACTCATTCTCCACATTGAGGTCAAGCGTGTCATGTGGGTGGAGTAGATTGACATCACTATATTTGAAAAGTACCCGTGCTTTTTGATCATTAACTTGAATTATAATTAAGATCAACTCTAGGAAAAACTGGACCATAAACTCATGATCATAATCCAACTCCTCATTCTCAAATTCAATATACTGCAGAAGCAAGTTGGGATTACTCTCTTCGCATTGTGTTTCTAGATTGGGTTAAGGCTGTGCTAAACTAGCATCTTCCTCATCAATAGGGTGTGATTGAATTTCTTGAATGGAGGATTCAAGCAACTGTAATGATGTTCTAATGTCTTCGAATGATTGCATGATGTGTTGGTTGAATTGTTTTTGACCATCCATGATTGTCTGAAGTGAATCCTCTTGAATTCTTTCTGGTTCAATCTCATAAATAGTGGATCTAAGGGGATATTCATTAGAATGCATGTTTAGTTCACTTCTCCAATTTAAGCTCTGATGTTTCCACTAATTGAATTCATACGGGTCATATGTGGGAGTATTTGATGGCTATTGGTAAGCGTTACCATCCATATAATAATGACGCATTGCCTTCTTAAACGGTGGATGATAATTGTTCTCCTTCCTATATTCACATGGTGATTTCTTAACCTATGGATCATTATATCATGGTCGGTTCTCGATCATAGATTCATTTAATTTATAAGACGTATGGCGTTTCCGATTATAATCATCTAACAACCCTTCAATGAATCTCTCATCTTTTAGAAGTTGATTAGAGTATTCACGTGTCCACTCTTGCATGAACATGATGAAACCCTAATAACAAATTCTACAGAAAAATTCTCCAGAAATAAGAAAAGCAAATAGATAGAGTAAGGAAGGATGTTACCAGAAGAGAGGAATTAGAGTGGAGATTTTATAAAACAAAAATAATAAATAATGTTAGTAATGTTAGAAAATCTAAAACAAAATAATAAACGCTAAAAAAATTCTGCAATTTAGAAAATTCTAAGAAAAACCTAATGTTAGAAATTTTCAGAAAAATAGAAAAATCTAACCTAAAACAAAAATTAAACCTAGAAAACCTAAAACTAATTGTGTTTAATGCCACTCCTTGACAACAACGTCAAAAACTTATTCACGAACCCCAAGTATAGAGCTGTGATGTAGCTTTACTTGGTAAGACCGAGGTCAAATCCACAGGGAATGGGGAACATGGCATAAAACTAATATAAGTCTAATGGTTTGTCTGGGTTTTTAATCCAGCGAAATAAAAATGGTTTTAAATAAGAAGAAAAAGGACCAAGGATCCATCAATCCACTTATAGCAATCACAATATATATTTTATTGATTCAACAATTATAACTCAATTGGAATCGAAGTCTTATTTTATCCAATCAGAAGATAGAGCGGTTAAACCAATTATAAACAATATTAGAATATGAATTCAATTGAACAATTCTCTCATGAAGCATTCAGACATCAATCGTAGGAAATTCATGCATCCATTGTGCCTAGAGTCTACAATAGATTAAGGAATTTTACATATTGATTTCTTTCCTAATCAAGCATCGTAATTGCACTTTTAAGCATCTAATGTGCCCAAAGTCAACAAATGGAATAAAGATGAAACAACACAAGACTTTAAGGTAAAATCCAAATCTATTTAATTTAATATCAAATTCCAACCACTATTTGCTAAATCAAATAAACTAAATAATGTAATGAATTATAAGCTTTATCCTTTAACATTAGTTAAGATATTAACCTAACATGGCTAATATCGTATATGAAAAATAAAAGAAAAACAAACTAGAATTGAGAAGTTGAAGAAGAAGAACAACTTCGTAGAGACTCTGCCACCCATTGGTCTCTCTCCCAAGATCTAATTCGTCTATAAAATAACTAAGAAAACTCCTTTAAATAGTAAAAGTTCATACCAACTTGAAACTGACTTCAAACTTTCACAATTCAGTACGCTTCGGTCACACCAAATTTCATCTGAAAAATATTTGCAGAATCTGTGCTAGGTCTTACCTAAGCTTTCTTGGGTGGGACCGAAGTTGGCTTTGGTCGCACCGAAGTATTGAGACGAATTAATTCTGAAAATCACAATTTCTTACTAGACTGTTTTGCGCACTACCAGTCGGATCGAATCGGCCTTAGGTAGGACCGAATAGTCTGTTTATTTTATTATTAGACTTGTGATTTTGCCAGTTTTTTTTCCATTCTTTGAACTTGATTTTCTTGGATCTTTGGAATGTGAATTCTTCATTAATGACCTCCAAATATCTAATTCTTCATTATCTTCTTTTGAGCTTTTAATCTATCCTTTTAAGTGCATATTCATCTTTAGGTCCAGAACCACCTCACATGATGAAAACATACATAATTATGTCGGATTAACACTTGAATTTAAGGAAAGCTAATGTAATTGAATGGATAAATATACAATATTTAGGTCTCAACAAGTGCTAAACCACATACCATATTCATAAGCCTTAGTGCATGCTTTTGCTATATTTTAATGTGAGCTAACATCCATGCTAATCCACACATATGAAAATCAAATGGTGTTACCAATTATTTTGTTCAATCCGTACAAATGGTGGCCATTTCTGTCACTTATGAAAAGATCACACTTAATCCACTGAAATTTAGAGAACTAACAGAAGAGATAGTTATAACAATTAACTTGAATAATGACGTAGCTTAATGAAAAGTTAATGTAAGTAGGTACGTGAAAAACAAAAATATTTGAAATTTATTAAATTCATAAATGTTTTTATTTTTCATTGTTGCATTAATTGCCATGGATCAGATGAACATAATTGTGTAAAATAAGTTATTTAAGTATCCCATACCAATATGGAATGTATTGTATCAAACCTCAAAGAAAGGTGGTGAAAATGATACGGTAATGTGAGTGGAACTAGAATATGGGAGAGCCATGTGGTTGAGTGATGTATTAATTGGGAGCATCCATCTAATAGGGTCTATTATTCATGGGCCATTTTCCGCACATCAAATTCACTAGACAGTCCTATCAGTCGAGATTGGGCCAATTTATATTGACAGATCAATGATTTTGGGCCTGTTGCAAGTTAAACTAAAGGCCCAATTTTTGTGCATGTTTTCTAAGATTGATAGGTTTTAGCTTTTAGTAGATCTCATGCCCAATCTTAGTGAATGTTTGTTGTTCATTCTGGGCTTGGTGATGGGCCCATTTGAAATATTTGAATGGGTCGAGTTTTGGACCTATTTTCAGTGCGATCTAGGCCTATTTCTAGCCCATCCACGACCCATTTAAAGGACCAATTTGTAAGTGGCTCGATTTGTCAATGACATGTGATAGGGTGTCTTGAGTCATTTGAGCCTCCATTGGAAGCCATTGAAGAGCAAAGACTCAAAGACTTGAAGCATCAAGGCCTGAAGATAATAGATAAATTGAGATGCCTTGGCAACCTTAGCCCTAGACCCTTTTTTAAAACAAACTACCTCTAGATGATCATTCTCCCATTGGTAAATCCTTGTTTGATCATCCCAAGCCTTAGCCTTTAAATGAACATTATAAGTTAGGCTCATAAGGGTTTAGAATTGTTGGAAATCAGAAAATCGAAAAACCAAAAAATAACTTTTTAAGAATTGTCAATTGAATTGACAGTCCATTGATCGGATTCAATCGATCAAAAGACCCTAATAAATCAATCGAAGGACCATGGTTGATTGATTGAAGGTCCCATCAAAAATGGTCGAAACAGTTCAGCAAGCAATCTAAACAAATTCAATGAACCTTTGATCGATCGATGAATCGTTCGATCAATCAAAGCTAGCCATTTTATATCTGTTACAATCCTTTTTCTTATAAAATGGGCACTCAGGCCTTAGCTAAATTTGATTAAATTTGGTATTTTAGAGATCCTAGTGTATCCCACTCATTCCCATCACTCCTAGGCTCTATTCCAAAGAGATCCAAGTCATCTTCCTTGTGATTCATCACTCCAATGAGCATTTCAAGCTCCATTTGAAGATGAACTTGATATCTTGCATTCTCTAGAGATTAGACAACAACCCCATAGGTAAATCCTCATATATATCATCCTCTAGAATGCCCATTTAGGTGAATCCCCAAATTAGAACCAATTAAGTTATTAGTTATAGGAGATTTAACCAACTATCTTCCGTTCTTTGGCACTCTCAATAGGAAGATCAAAGTAAGGAGCCAATCGTTTAAAGTCGAAAAAATTGACATAAAAGTTCGGGGAAGCATAAGAGAGGCCGATTCAAGTGTGAAGAAGCATTTCTAGAAAGGTGAATCAACAGGGTTCAATCTAAACGTGTAAGATTTTAATTTAGAGTTCATTATATACTCATTCCCTGTATAGAATTGAGTATTAGGATTGGGTATAGAGTATAGAGGTTGTGACTCAAACTTGATTAGGTCCTTATGTAGGACCGTCACCAACATGGGTGTGCACATGTTCCACCGACACAGTGAGTGCGTGTAGTTCTTGTGTAGGATGGCATAGGTTATTGGTGTGCCTATAAAAAACCAATTAAGTCTTTAAGGGAGCCCCCGACATGGGTGTATGTGTTCCACAACATGGGTATGTATATGTAGGTCCTTGTGTAGGACAACTACTGTCACTTGTGTGTATGTGTAAGTTTGTGGTGAACTTGTTGAAAATTATTGTAAAGGTTTTTGTTGAACCTATGAAAAACCATTGAGATAGTGAAATTTGATATACTCAAGTTTGAGTGCGTCCGCTAGGAGTGGAGTAGGTACTTAAGTGAACCACTATACATCATTGTGTTTACAATTGTTTATGTGGATGCATTTCTATTATTGCTTAGCTTTATATTTGTTAAATTTATATGATGCATGATTAGAGTGTATGTTAGGTACTTAATTTGTAGTAAACATAATTGATATTTCATATCTCACCCCTTAAAATTCTTGGCTCAATTAGTTGTATCTCTAGTCTATGCACTTGGATTCACTTAGTCGAATTAATTGGTAAATAATTTTAAGTGGTCTTATTCACCCCCCTAGGACTTAGCCATAATTTTAGACTCCGCAAGCTTTGACATGTCGTGGTATCATGTTAGATCATCTACACAATTTCACAGTTTTCAGGTCAAATTTGGGCCTTGACTTAGACCTGTTTGATGCTAATTTTAGGATCCTGCATTGTGCCTAAATGTTGAGTTACTAAGAGCCAAATCTTGGGCCCATACCATGTTGAATTGAAGCCCAATCTTATAGCTTGTTTGTTGTTCATTTGGGCCAAGTGATGAATTGGGCTATGGGCTTCTTTAATTAATTTTGGGCCTAGATTTGTTGCATATGTTGGTGGGCTATTTTCCTACCTATTGTAGCCTAATTTTGGGCCTACCAGGGCCCACTTCAAATAGGATTTGGCTTGTTTTTATGTTGGAATTAGGCCCAATTCGGGTTGCTTGAAGAATTTTTCGTGAGTCGAGTTATTTGTCCACACCCTATTGATCAAAGCCCAATTTCAAATGGCTACTTGATGTTCTTTTTAGGCCTAGCCTTAGATTTGTTGTTGTTTTTTTCTTGGATCTTTTAGGACCTGCTTTAGTTATTTGGGCTTATTATTCATATAGGATGCTCTTAACTATTAATTATATTATGGCCATCTTTTGGATATGAGTAAAACTTAAATAAATTAATAGTTGGTGATTTTTACTTATTAGACAGACCAAGTAATTTAGTAATGATGGTTATATATTATTGAGTTCTGGTTTAGCTCGAAATAGGGCCATTATGTTAAGCCCTAAACTCGGAAACCAGGCTTACAAAATTTCTTATCGTTGAATTCGGCGCCGATAGCCTCCGTAGTACCCCATTCTCGGCTCCAGGCACCCATATACCAGGTTCTGATCCTGGGATCCTATAAGGAGGATTTTCAATATAAATTTATTTCATAATAAGCATAACCATAAGCATAACACATGAACAATAATAAAAACACCATCATAAAATCCATTATAATCAAAATCTTTAAAGTACAATATATAAGGGAAATACAATGATAAGATTGAAACTCCAAAATGCTTGGTTGTACGCTCCTGCTCCTGCTTAGCTATGACTGCGTCCTAGCATCACCTACACGCATCTATCATGCATAAGCTTATAGAAAGCTTAGAGGGTGGTGAAAGTGTGTGCGCAAGGTAGAAACGCAAGTATGCAATATTAGAGTAATGCAGAAATACTGGTAAGTCCGTGAATGTTATCAGCCGTACTAAGGCTATGGGATGCAAGGCATGAATGCTATCGGCCATACCAAGGCTATGATGCGATACAAGGCATGAATGCTATCGGTCATACCAAGGCTATGATGTGATACAAGGCATGAATGCTATCGGCCATACCAAGGCCATGTGATGTGAGATGCAACTCAAGTATATCAATCCTCATCTGAATCACATATCAATCCATCTCATCTCTGAAGCATCATATATCAGCACAGTTCTTACTATGGATAATCATTGGGGTCTAGTACACTCTACGCTAACTTGTCGCCCTATCCGAATGCATTACTGGGTAAGTGGAAGAGACCTCACTATCTGCCTGCCAATATCGGGCCCGACTCTTCGATAGTGGACCCATTCCTCAAGTTGGTCAAACTCGACCTAGATATTGCCCCCTCACTCTGGCGAGTAAGGTCACACCCCCTTCTGACCAACAACGACGCAATGGGAGACGCGGCCTACTAGTATACGACCCTCGTGCGCTTGTGCATCCACCCAGTCTCGATGTTGGAGCATCCTCTTGGTACTATAAGGGTTCAGGAACTTTTAGCCAAGGACATCATTGCACCCCAGTGTTTAGAACTAAGTATTTTTGGTATCAAATCCTTCCATCCGTAGTATGCCTGTGGAGGTCATAACCCTGATGCCACTAAGGTACATAGTAACCATATCACACAATGCAAGATGCATGAGTCATACAATCCAGTCATGCATCAATCCTGTGTGTACCGTGCGCTTATGTGAGACAACTCCATCTATCAGAGAGTCTCATAAACAACTTGCCCAATGACATAATTCTATGATCAGTCACTCCTTATAACAAGCATACAGATGATGTGTATGGGCATGTATCATGGTCCTATGCTATCACATACTCATAATCGGTATCGATAATCGGTCTATACACAAGGCGGGGTCCATAAAAGGACAACAAATCTAATCATAACACGAAGATCGATCCTCAATAGTGGATATACCAAATCTGATAGCACAGATCCCTCCGTCTATGGTGATGTTGTACTCTCCTCATATCAAGGTTGGGCCTAGGTGGCCTACCTATATTCCTAAGGATCCGAAATGGGCTTCCTTCTTCATACTATCATATAGCCCGCTAGATTGCCTAGGGGCCCCAAATAAGTCCTAGATGGATTCCAAGATTAAAATAATCCTACTAGCAACCAATAGGGACCAAATATTTTGGGTTAACCCAATATTACGAATAGAAGGATCATGCAAATATCAATGGGGCCCAATGATTTGGGTCAACCCAATTAGATAAGGATGAGAATAGGCCTAACAATGGGCCTAAGGGAAGGTAATAATGTGGACATTCATTGCCCATTCATTATGGACATTCAACCAACATTGCTACCAAGGAGTGGTCCACATAGAGGTAAACATGTAGTGGGGCCCATGACCTCGTACAAGGGCCTCATATGCATCACAATGGGCCTCACACAAGGTCCTAATATACTTCACAATGGGCCTCATACAAGGGCCTAATGAAGCAACCCATAACCCTCATAATGACTGAAAAATAAATGGGCTTCACTATATTGGGCCTCTTGGGTCAGCCCATAGCCCACATTCATCAAGGTAGGCCACATGGGGCAGCCTAGAGCCTAGAAAAATGTTGAGGTAGGCTATGTCTAGCATATCCAACATGGTGGGCCTCTTTGAGTAGCCCATAGGCTCTAAAAATATAGCTCAGCCAAGTGTACAATATACTCAACATAGTGGTTTACAAATTAGCCCATATAGTCCACCATAATGGATGGATATCACCTCACTATGAGAATTCTAAGGTTGGATGTTCAACCCATCTAGCCCATTAAACATCCAGAAAATCTGGGTAATTTGGCCCTTGTACAATCAGATGAAAGGTGGGCCTAACAAGGCATTAAAGGGGCCCAAATTCTGTTCAACATGGTGGTGTATATCATACAAGGAGGTGGGCCTGCTGCTAGACTTTTTGGGCCAGCAGTAGTCCAGTCAATCTAGACATTCAAGGGCTAGATGGCTGAGGCCAAAACATGCATCAATTGGATCACAAATTTATCATGGTGGGCCTGCACAATTCAGATCGGCTCCACCAAATGGACAACTTGGATAAAACACGTACAATATGGTGGGCCCACGCACCATCGTCCAAGGATGGACAGTGTGAATATACAATACATACATCAAAGTGAGCCGGACCCGTACACGTGCAGGGTGGGCCCTATAGAAGGATGGCATGAATATACAACACATACATAGAGGTGGGTCCCACCGTCCAGAGTGCTGGAAGGTGTGGATAAGACCCATACATCATGGTTGGCCCCACATGGCACCATTCAGAGATGGACGGTGTAAATATACAATACATACATTAAGGTGGGCCCCACCCCTACACGTGTAGCATGCGTGGGGTGGGTCCCATGTCCATCCAAATGGACGGATGGCTGGGTATAACACATACCTCGTGATCAGACCACAGAACTTACTGATGTCAACACGTGGGACCCACTGTCATACATCAAGCGGGCCACATGGATGGGGTCCACGTGGGTGGCCCTCCAAGGTCTTAGATCAGTTGATCTTTGCATTTTCTCTACCCAAAATTGACCGTCTAGGCGGGATAGCCCTACTGGACGGTCAGCATGGTTGGGCCCATAGATGGACGATCAGGATATAAAATACACAGATCAGGGGAGCCTGGTGCTAATGATCATCAAGGTGGGGTCCACATACATCATCCCAGCACATAAATCCTAGGTAAAATCATAGTCAAACCCCTCTACAAACATCAAATGGGCCTGGAGAAAAATATGGACAACAACATGTTGCTGTCCAATTCTAAGCCATAAGCTTGCTGGAAAAGAATAAATATCACCATGTACATTAGGATTGGGCCACCTAGATGGGCGCCACACACTTAGACCGAGGTCCACATGCATTAGACCATTGCATGCAAGACAGGGCAGTAAGGTGGGTCAGCCCGCGTCCAGAAAATTGGACAGTAAGGACGTCCCACCCTGTTGGGCGGTCTGGATGTGCTGAGCACATCAGATGGGCCATGATCATATATATATATATATATATATATATATATATAGGAGATGTAAGGAGAGAGTAAGATTTAACCCTAGAGAGCACCCACCTTCAAATCTCAAGCTCCTTCTTCCACCAATGGGATCTTAGTGGGCCAAGGAAGATGTTTCAATGGTTGGGATTGTCTTTGAATGGTTGGATGAGGGGGTATAGGACCATGTAAGGGGCTAGATTTTGGGATAGCTTGGGACGTCCAAGCATTCTCTAGCAATAGAGAATGAGAGAATGAAAGAGGGAAAGCGAGAGATGAAGGAGAGAGAGAGGAAATGATTGTTGTAAGGCAATCATGACTTGTGTAAGTCATGGGGAAGAGAAAGGAATCATTGCTTGTAAGTAATCATGGGCTAGGGTGACATCATATCCTACCCTAGGTAGGCTAGGATGATGTCACCATCATAATTACTTGCTAGGGAAGCGTGACATCTGGGATAGGTGGGTCCCGCAACATGCAGTCCATGACCATTATAATGCGCGGTCCACATGTTATGATCTAAGCGTCGGATTGGCGCATGAGACGCGGCGTCAGAACAGCGGCGACGGTGCGGTCGCAATGGCATAAGTCTTGGGTTGAGTTGACTCAGGTTTACAGGATGTGACTTAGGGTCGCGTGCAAATTCTTTCTACTGGTCACAAGTTGGCCAAATTTGACGGGGTGGATCGCGGGATCCTAAGAAATAAAATGCTCACTAGGACGTAGGCCTGACACATTACCTATTATTCTAAGTTGATATTCATGATTGATCATTAAGTGAAAATCCAACAAACATTTAGTTAATAATGTTTTAGTTTATTAGTGATCAACATCACCCGCATTTTTGGCCGAATCAAAACTTTTATAGAATGGTTTGTTGAGGGCAGGACCATGTAACAATCCTTGAGTTTGGGAGCAGGGATTGGAGTTGGTTGTGTTAGCCACCAAAGTGACCTCAATCAGCAAATATCTTTGTTTCTAGATTTCTATACATGGAGTTTAGTGACTCTCCATTATGTGATTGCATTCAGTTGCGTTCATGTCCATTACGGGTGGTGGTCAGAACAAAAAAGTATCATCATTTGGCAAGATGCGAGCAGGGTGAAGTGATTGGTGATTGTGATATAAATTTGAGATATTCATTTCACCCAAAGATGATGGGTGTAAGACCTGTGTCCCAGTCCGTACCATTTCGTTAGCTTCCACGGTCCTTCCGGTCGAATTCTAGTAACCTTCGTACTGTATCCGACGTTTGCATGAGATCCTAAGCTAGGTCCCGCACACCGATGTCGGCTTGAACCAAAACCTATATCTTGGCGACCGCATCGTCGTCGCGGTTTCAATGTCGTGACTTGCGCACCGAATCGATACCCAGGCTAGAAGATGTCGATTTGCGTTTATTTCGAAGAAACACCGCTCGTTGCGGATTTCGAGGGAATCTCTACAATTAGTCCCATCAATCAACCATAAATGCATCCCTTACCCAAGTACAACAACCCATCCCTCTTTCTCCACAAAGTCAACTCTCTCTCTCTTCACCCATCCCTCTTTCTCCACAAAGTCAACTCTCTCTCTCTTCACCCATCCCTCTTTTACCCATTTTTCAAACCAACCCATGCTTCATTAATTACACCCACCACTCCATCACCTCATATCACCCATCACTTCTCTCTCTCCCTCATTTCTTCCAAGCAAAAAAAAATTCACACGTCCAAGCTTCCCTCTCCCTCCCAAGTGTGGTCCACCCTCTCATCTCTCATCCACACCATTAATCTCCCATCATCCACCGTCCAAGGCAATGGCAAGGAGCATTGGAGTCTAAGAGATCAAGAAGGAGGCCAACGAGGTGGGTGATTTACCATTATTTTAAATTTTAGGGCCCACTTGTTGGTAGGACCCATTTGGATGTATGTGATTTAAATCAAGAGGGCCCATAGTGGCGGGGTTCCTCTATCTCACCGTATATCTCTCTCTTTATCTCTCTCTCTCTTTCTTTGTGATGGTGTGGATCCCACCAATATGTGTTATATCTACCCATCCATCTACATCAGACGGTGTGGCCCACCCTATTGTAGGTGATGACCCACACCATCCACTGTTTGGATGGGTCCAATACATCCTTCCTTCTATATGTTATATTTTATATAATATATATATATATATATAGTATATATAATATAATATGTATTATATATATATATATAATATAAGATATATATTATATGTATATGTATATATGTTGGTGGGCCACGTCCATATGGGACCCACCACAATGATGTGTTTATGAAAGTCGTCCAGCGTCCCTGGATGCTAGAAGTTGGCAAACAGTAGAGTGTGTACACTGACGTGGGTGTGTAAAAGAAAGAAAAAAAGGGAAAGGAAGGTTGCTTTTGGGTGGACCACCCATGCAGGCCCCACCTTAATGTTTTTATATAATCCAGGCCATCCATCCTCTTCCTCAGATCATTTTAGGCATTGAGCCAAAAAATGATATCAATTTGAACTTATGGTGGGCCATAGGATAGCGAACAAGTTTCTTACCATTGAAATACACCTCGATGTTGCTGTACATCAGAAAACTATTCAATATTGGTCTCGATAGATTTGTATCGAGCTACAGGGGCCAATGGCTGGTGTGGATCTTGCTGATGCGGGCCCCACCTGTGAAAAACTACAGAAAAACCATATTTCAAAAAAAAAAAAAAACAGCAGCAGCAACAAATGCTGCCACTGACAGAAGGCGCAGGTAGCGCCTGCGCTGGACTGCCTGACGGACGGACCGAGCAGGGCCCTCACGGCTCAACTGTGGGCCCCACCTTAATGTGTTTCGCCCATCAGCACCGTGCATTTGATGGGTCCCCACGGACCAGCCGTCCATCCCAAAAATCAGCAGTATACGGAACTCAGGTGGGCCATACCATTTAAAATCATATGAAGACATGCCAAAACATATTAAATCACTTGGTGGGGCCTACCTAAGCTTTGGATGTTGCTGAAATTCGGTCTGGACCGTTAGTCCAGTGGGACACACATAATGGGTGGGCTGGATCTGTGGACCACATCACGGTGGGCCCCAGATTGGGTGGCCTCATCAACCGTTTAAATGGCAAATAAACATTGCCATGGGCCCTGGTCCACGTTACCTTATAAACAGATTGGATGACAGATGAATATCACGGTGGGCCCATGGTCCACGTGACCCTTGTCCGTTTGGGTGGCAACAAACATCACTGTGGGCCCTACCCTCCCATGGTCCACACGACCCTATCAACAGGTTGTATGGAAAATAAACATCACAGTGGGCTCAAGTTGAGTGGAAAATAAACATTTCAATGGGCCCAGGTTGGGCCCCAGGTCTGAGTTACCTTGTTAATGGGACGAATGGAAAATAAACATTATGGTAGGCCCACTTGGGACCCACTTAAGTATGTATTCCACACCCTCCATTAGTGTGGGCCCCACCATGATGCATGTGTTTCATCCAGACCGTCCAATCATTTGGAAAATATTTTAATGCCATGTGATAAGGCCCATCTTGGTATGTTTGTGGGCCGCCCATTGAGGCCCACCTTGATACATACAAGGCCCACCTTGATTTGTATAAGGCCCATATTATGAGGCCCATTGTGATGTATGCAAGGCCCATACGACTAGGTCCATGTTGATGCATTTGTGGCCCGTCATTGAAGCCCACCTTGATATGTATATGTGAGACCCATGTATGAGGCCATTTGATGTATTAGAGGCCCATGGGTCAAGGCTCAATAGGACGTACATAATGTCCCTTGTAGTGTGACTCCATTATAGCATATGTATTGACATTCATAACGGGCCACGCCTTGGGAGCAATGCTGGTTTGACGTCCACATTGAATGGATAATGTTGGTTAAATGTCTGCATTATAACTCTCCCTAAGGGCCACTGATAGGCCCATACTTGTGGTAAGTAGGCCGTTTAGGCCCATCTCCGTTATACACAGAGCCCATCTCTTTATACATGTTTAGTATAGATCCATGATTCATGATCATTCGCATCATATGTATGCCTGATGTGAGGAGTGACCGATCATAGCATATGCCTTTGGGTGGACCGTTTATGGGCTCCCTGATAGGCAGGGTCACCCCACATGAGCGCTCGATACGCGTAAGATTGTTGCATGTTTGGCAGGGTGATTCATGCACTTGCATTTGTGTGATTGTAGTTACTGTATGCCCTAGCGACATCAGGGCCATAGCCTCCACAGACACATCGTGGATGGCAGGATTGGATATCAGAAATATTTGGTTCTAGCATACGGGCGCCATAGATGTCCCTGGGTGAAAATTCCTAAACCCAATGGTACCAGAGAATGGCTCCAACGTCGAGACCGAGTGGATATATGTGCGTATGAGGGCCAAATATCAGGAGGCCGCGTCTCTCACTGTGTCGTGGTTGGTTGGAAAGGAGTGTGGCCTTACTCGCCCGAGGGTAGGGGGCAATACTAGGCTGAGTTTGACTAGCTCGCGAATGGGTCCGCTATCGACGTGCCGGATAGGTATTGGCAGACTATTGGCCAGGCGGATAGTGAGGTTTCTTACGCTCACTTGGACTGTGCGGCTAGGAGAGCGACAGTGCCATTTGGAGTGTATTGAACCCCGGTGATTATCCAGAATGAGAACTGTACTGATACATGTTGAGGATTGGCATGCTTGAGTTGCATCTCGCATCGCATGGCCGTGTTATGGTCGATGTCATTCATATCTTGCACCGCATAGCCTTGGTACAGCTGATTGCATTCATATACTCATCACCATGATTCTGCATTTCTCTGACCTTGTGTTCTAGCACACTTATATTGCGCATACACTTACACCACCCTCTAAGCTTCCTATAAGCTTATGCATGATTAATGCGTGCAGGTGATGCTAGGACATAGCCATAGCATAGTAGTAGCAGGAGCGTGCAGACGAGCTTTGGAGTTTCTGTCTTTTGTATTATCTTGTATTTTTCCCCTTTCAGACGCCTTGTACTCAAAAGTTTTTTATCATAGTGGATTTTGTGGTGGTGTTCTTGTGGTTATTATTTGTGGGTTATGCTTTTGGTTATGCTCATTATGAATCAGACTGATAATTATAAATCCTCCTTGTAGGATCCCAGGATTGGAACCTGGTGAATGGTGCCGGGATCCGAGTATGGGGTACTACGGAGGCTGTCGGCGCCGGATTCGGCAATCGGGAATTTTGTGAGCCCGGTTTCTGAGTTCAGGGCGTGACAACGGGTTTCTTAAATTTATTTCACTAGCATTAATCAACTTCATGTTCATGAGAACTTCCTATGTGTCGCGATTTTGTCCAAAAAAAGAATTACGATGATATGCCGGCTCTTACTAGAATTTGATGATTATGACCCATCATCATTCTGGGCCATTTGATTAAAGGCTTCAATTAATCAAATGTGACTACATACATGATGTTTGAGGTTTATGTTTATGTAATGTTAAATGGGACATGTTTATTCATCAATGTGAGTTTTATGCTTAGTATGTCCAGTTATGAATCTTTTCAACATTCCGATCCAATTTAGTGTTATACCTTTACTTACTAGGTGAAATTATTGTTGGGATAACCGCGGAAGCACACAAAGATGAATCAAGGATAACAATCCAAAAGCACTAAGCAAAAGGGAGAAGAACACAACAATTTAACATGAAAAAACCCTTTCGGGAAAAAACTACGTCACAGAGCGACAGATGATCACTATGAAAGCATAATTACAAAGTATAGAGCTTACCCGATTCGAATAACCTCGAATCTCACCCTTGCTACACCCTTGGAAACCCTAGAACACTTGCATGCCCTCCCAATTTCGATTGCACCCCAATAGATAGCCTTTGGAGGAAACCCAATCAGAAACGGAAACAAATCCAACAAATTCTTAACCCTGCGAAAATTTACGTCGATCAGTTCGATGACATCGAACGCCCTTCGATGTCATCGAAACTTATCCTTTGATAGCATCGAAGCCAGGTCGATGGCATCGAACTAACACCCAAACAGTCCAGAGACAAATCAATTTTTTAAAATATCTCGATTGCATTGAGCCATGTTCGATGTCATCGAAGGTGCAATCAAATACCCTTCGATGACATTGAAAAAGTGACTGGATAGGTCAATGACCAACTGGAGAAAATTCAAAAAATCTTGATTGGAGTGAGCACTATTTGATGTCATCGAACAATTTGTTGATTACATCGACAGGCCCAAAAACAGACTCGATTTAAGACATCTATTACAACAATCTCCACCATGTCTTCAATCATCAAACTTGTAGCATCTTGTCCTTTTCACTTATCTCTGCCTCGCATTATAACTCCATCATTATTTCTCATGCGCACTCCATCTTCCTTTTATGCCATCGCCAAGCTTAGACAAGTTGCACAGAACTTGAACTTATCTGTAGGAACCACCTTGGTGAGCATGTCCACTGGATTCATGCTGGTGTGAATCTTCTCTAAAGTCACACCTCCTTCCTCAAGCACCTGTTGGATAAAATGGTGACGAACATCAATGTGTTTAGTACAGGAGTGATAAATAAATTTTTTAGCCAAATTGATAGCGCTCTCAATGTCACAATTAATCGACATGGCTTCCTGTTGAAGCACCAACACATTTATCATGCCTCTCAATCAAACACCTTCCTTGAACAGTTCTGTCACTGCCTTATACTTAGATTCGGTCGTGGAAAGAGCCACCATAGACTGAAGCTTCAACATCCAATTGATCACTCCACCCATTAGCACAAACGAAGTCAACTTTCTGGAATCCATACTGCCTATAAAGTCTAAATCCACATACCCTACCAACTTTGCTCCTATCTTCTCAATAGCATACTTAGCGTTTCCCATTGATGTTAATCCTTTACATTCAAGCCTGTGCCATAATGTTAGCTCTGATACCACTTGTTGGGGGAACCGCGGATGCACACAGAGATGAATTAAGGATAACAATCCAAAAACACCAAGCAAAAAGGGAGAAGAACACATCGTTTTAACATGGAAAAACCCTTTCGAAAAAATTTTACAGCACAAAGCGAAAGTATAAAGCTTACCCGATTCAAACGACCTCGAATCTCACTCTTGCTACGCCCTTTGAAACCCTTGGATGATTTGGAAACCCTAGAATACTTGCTTGCCCTTCTAATTTCAATTGCACTCCAATATATAGCCTTTGGAGGAAACCCAATCAGAAAAGAAAACAAATCCCGCAAATTCGCAACTTTGCGAAAACCTATGCTGATCAGTTCGATGGCATCGAACTAACACCCAAATAGTCCAAAGACAAAACCCAATTTTCTAAAATATCTCGATTGTATCGGGCCATGTTTGATGTCATTGAAGGTGTAATCGAACACTCTTTGATGGCATTTAAAAAGTGCCCAGATAGGTAAGTGACCAACTAGAGAAAATTCAAAAAATCTCAGTGGGATTGAGCACTGTTCGATTTCATTGAAGGTGACATTGAATAGTCTGTCGATTGCATCGACAGGCCTAAAAACATACTCAATTTAAGACATCTATTACAACAACTATGCTAAATGAAAGTCGTCTTTTAAAATAGTCCTTAGTTACAAAGACTTAAATCTTGTCATGGAGGAAGCAGAGCCTCTAAAACCCTCTGACTCTGGTAAATAATCAGATAAAGCACATTACAATTGGGCTTTAATCAAGTTAGATAAGATGTGTCTCAAGATCATAAAGAACTTGATCTATAAGACCATGCAGGGTGTCATGCCCAACACCGAGAAATCCAAAGAGTTCTTGACCAAAATAGGGAACTGATCTAGAAGTTGGATAAAGCTCAACTGAGTTCGCTTTTTCATAAGCCAAAGAGTTCTTTCAAATATTAGTGTAGCCTAAATGGGACAATGTAAGACTCTTATTAGGTGGGCCACATGTGATCATCAATTTTGATATGATCGTTGGATTATTCAGATTGAGCAATTCGGTGGGCCTCACTATAGTTGTGATCATTATAGATAAGTTTGAGGTGGGACACTTGAACTGTGGTCCCTATATGCAGTTATTAAGATGGATATGGAAATTTAC
Source organism: Magnolia sinica (assembly GCF_029962835.1). Classification (NCBI taxonomy): domain Eukaryota; kingdom Viridiplantae; phylum Streptophyta; class Magnoliopsida; order Magnoliales; family Magnoliaceae; genus Magnolia; species Magnolia sinica. The sequence goes on along the minus strand of NC_080578.1, from coordinate 46,585,415 downwards.
AGTGTGGAGACTTCAGATGGGAGAAGCATGATGGGTAAGTTTCTATGGACCCATTTCCTATAAATATATGTCTTGGTCCCCTCACCCACATAGATAGAAAACCCTAGTCCCATTGAGAGGTTTTCCTAAGGGCCCATTTGATTTTTAGGTGTAGGTGTAAATACCTTGGAAATGGATAATTACCATCGTTTCACCTGTTTGAATATTCATGGGAATTTATGTCTTAGAAACCGGTTCAAAAGAAGTAGTTTAAATTTTGGACCCACCTTTATGTATATGACATATCTGTTCTGTCCAACCATTTTACCACATCATTTTGAGACATGAGATAAAAAATGAGGTAGATCTAACACTCAACTGGCCCATACCAAAAGAAACAGTGGCCCTAGGAAGTTTTTAACGGTAAGTATTTGATTCACATTTTTCTGTGGCATGGTCCACTTGAGCTTTGGATATGCCTCATTTTTTGGCTTATATCATAAATTCATCTGACATAATGGATGAACGATGTGGATATATGATATGCATCATGGTGGGACCCACAAATATTTTACAGTATTCTCCGTATTTACACCGAAAAAGTAGGTCGTCAAATCAAATATGGGGAAGGGTGCGGCAATTACAGAGGGAAATAATTATTACCATTTACGGGGGCATTTCCCAGGGAATTGGAAAATCAAACACGCCCTAAGGGTGTAAGGTGTGGAAGACCAAGCATCACCTCTCGGCGACATCACGGCATCGTGAGTGTCTTCCCTACAAGGTATGCATTTAAGATTATAGTATGAAATCTCTATTATTAATGCATAGACAATCTGTTTATTTCGCTATTCAGATTACACTCTATTGAGTTAGGGCAGCTAATTACTATCTCTTTTTATTGTTGCTTTGAAGGCATTAATTTAATGGATAAGACCAACTATGGATTTCAATTATTCTGGAGCAAACTGAATTAGAACAAATAAATTTTGCTGCTCTCTTCTCATCTACGTAGCTCTTCATATTGGTGCAGGGGTGCCGGTTATCACATGTATACTCAGCACGTGATACCAAAGAGTCGTCATCGGCGTCGTCAGTTTTTGCTACTACACTCGCCAACTGGTATTAATCCTCTCCCTTTCCGATGCTTCTATCTTTATGGATAGCCTCCTTGCACCCTATTCCCAAGGGCTAGTGCGCCTTAGCCAGGCTTTCGACAGTGATTAAGGGTCCTTGTTGGTCTTTGTTGGGCGCTGGAATACTCGACATTTCACTAGAACCCCTCCAATCAATCCAAACAAAGGATTGGATTGCTTCCATTCAATCCGTGCGTTCTCCGGGTTCAATGAGTAAGACATAGTTGTGTGTGATAGTGATCTCTAGAAGTTGGGAAGTCATACTTTTTCGTGTCAGTAGCTGAAGACACCACTTGGATTAGACATGGACGTCCCAACAGGAGGTTGTTATAGCTCGGTGGAGCATCGACTACCCGCTGTAGTCAGCTAGTTATTTCACCTGCAGTTTTCCTGCCCTGCTGTAGCTACAGTGTCTTCGAACTTATGGAACCTAAATTCCTTGTTTGATCACCAACAGTTTGAGAGATCTCTCTTCTCCGAGGGCTTTGGATTCAACCCGGATAGCGACTCCGGTGATGGGAAGACCTTCCATCACCCATCCCCACTCTTCCCCCGCGCACCAGGAAGCGTGAAGATGAGGAGCTTCTTCCTTCGTGCAAGCGCTTGGTTTGCCCCAATGGATAGCATATCAAGCCCTGTTTGATGAGGAGGCGAATCTACCTCCATTCATCTTTGGGTTGGTTCAGCTACATTTGCATGTGCTTCCCTAGGCTTATTTAGTCGGCTTTGGCCTCGCTCCCGAGAAGAGGTAGATAGGCCGAACCCCTTTGATCATAGTCTTTTAACCACTAGTGTGGAGGTATTTTTAAGATCCATAATTTATACATTTTCATGTTTATTCTTTTAGTCTTAGATAGTGTTTGGATTCAAAATTTCCACCATAAATGCTTTGAAGTAATTATTGCACTGTGTCGTTGTTTGGAAGGCGAGAAACACACCTTCCTTTCGGGTGTTTTTACTACTTGATAATCAATTGAAATGAGAGATGGGAATGTAATTTCATTTTGAATCCTATTTTAATAATGGAGAAATTATGCTTGGCAGCCAATGTGATGGTTCTCCATCATCGTGCTCATGAGAACCATAGAGGTGTCTATACCCTCATGTTCCCTCAAATATATATGTCTCGAACTCATCAGGAAAAAAAACCGTGCCATTGTTTTGAATAAGTTTGTAATGGGTATGAACGCCACTGATACGTTTCATATCTTTCGTCTCCTCCTTCTTCGTTGAGCAGAGACACTGTGCATGTATATTTTTAATCACTTTTGTCTTTTATTGACATTCTTATGTTGCATGTTGTTGAACTATATGTTTTCTCTATCACCAACAAATAGGTAAAACTTAGTAGATGAGCAGCCTCATAATGAATGTATGAACACCAAACTCTTTTGTGATAATCTCCTTTTGAACAAACTTGTTGGTTTGTAGACCCTTTTTGCTTAGTCTTGATATTCCCTCCTTTATGTTTCATATTATAAAGAGGCCATGACTGGTGATTCCAGCCCTTGTTAAAGGAGCAGAGAAATTCAAAAGAAAGTTTCAAATATCACCAAGGTACGAAGTGTCCATACAAGCATTGGACGTTAGTCGAGCCAACAAATATGGACCTAAACTGAGGGTTTGCTAACCCAAGCCATAACTCTACAAACTGGCCCAAACCAAGACCATCCAAAACAAAGAGGCCCCAAAATAGTGGCAGGAAATACGCCCAAGGCCCAACCCAAAAAACAATAGCCGCATCTCTAGAGCAACAATGTTGAAAGCCCTAGCCATCGCGCCATCCTCACTCTCAGCACCGACACCACCCACCTCGTTGTTGAGCAACCCTAGCTGCCACTTTGCAACATTGTCTTTGTAAGACCCGTATTCCTGTAAGACCATTTGTGCACTTGGTTTTTGGTGCTAACATACCCTAGACAGACCAAATTGGCGAGCACCAATCGTGACCTTGTTTTAATACCACAACGACCCAAGACCTACACCTCTACACGGGCGCTGTGATTCCAACGTCGCGCGGCACACCCAATTGCGATACCCGGTTTAGGAGTTATGTGCCCTTGTATAAGTTCAGATGGGCACACATAATGATGTGTGTACATGTGGCGTGGACCCCACTTGGAAAAATCCCTAGAGATCTTGGCAAATCTCCGTGCCATCATTCCTTTCACATCACGTGGTGTCCAACACGCCCCCAACAACCCTTGAAAATCTGAAGGACCAAGTGCCTCCACTATAGACCATTCTAGTTTTTGGCTACAGATATAACCCATAGCTAATTTGCTACAGCTTAAATTCGTAGCTAGAAGCAAATGTCCCCACACATTCCTACAACATCGGAGAGCCCGATAAGGGACTCTACGAGGCTCATTACAATATGTGTGCTCCATCTAATACGTATATCTATTTTGAAAATTTATTTTAGGACAAGATCCCAAAAAAGGAGGTAGATTGAAGGCTCAAGTGGACCACACTATAAGAAATAGTGGAGATTAAATACATACCGTCGATCGATGGTGTGGTTCAATTGGACCTCTAATTTGCCTCATTTTTTGGGTAGTTCTCAAAAAAATAAATTCAAAATGAATGGACAGAGTGGATATACCAAATACATCATAATGGGCCCCACAAAGCCCTTGACACGACCATCTGCCTCCAACTCGTTAGAGCTCGTGTGAGTGCTGAGGCTCGTTGAGCTGTGAAAATTGGCAGAAAGGCTACGGACCAATTCAGATTTTAGCTACGGACTAAAGTCGTAGCAGTAAAATTGCAGAAAATTGGCTCGTGAGTCCCTTTCTCTCCTTCCCCCTCTCGTGAAAAAAACAAAAACTCAACGACTCTTCTCCCTCCCACTCTCGTGAGAAAAAACCCTAACCCTCCTTTCCCTAACCATCCCCTCTCTCTCAATCTCTCGAACCCTCTCTCACGAATACTCCCCTCTCATGAACCCCTCTTCTCCCCCGAACCCCCCCCCCCCCCCCCCCTCTCTCTCTCTCTCTCTCTCTCTCTCTCTCAATCTCATGAAGCCTCCCCTCTCTCACACCATATTAATCTACATCCCTGCTGCTCGATCGTATACGCCTGGTCATACTCATAACCGTATCAAGTCTCTAAGGTGAACAACATCTGGTTGATAGAACAATGTAGGCAAGAGATGTAGGCGAAATGGATCTGTAACCTCGGGAAAAGGATTGGCTTTGAGGGCTGGGCACTGGCCGAGAGACAGACTGGGAATGGTCCCCCTCGAGGGCCTTCCCCGGGCGTCGAATAGTCGACTCATAACTGGTCTGGACAAGGGGAATCTGATTGTTTAAACCCAAGAAATCTCCCCATCACCTTTTTCTATTTTCCTATGCAAACAAGCCCCCAAAGTCCAATCCCTTCATTCTTTTCTCTTCCCCCTCCCTCCCTATAAATAAATAAATAAATAAATAATAAGAGAGAGAGAGAGAGGGAGAGAGAGAGAGAGAGAGAGAGAGAGCTTAAGAGCGAGATTAGAGAGAGAGAGAACTAGAGAGAAGGTAAAACGATCCGGACCATCCAATTGCCGATCCAACCAAATCCCACCATTCATCTTCAAGTCGAGTGCAAGTGAGGTTGCAACCTCCCTTTTTTCCTTTCTTTCTTTCATTTTGGTGGGCTACAAGGGTGGGACCCACCTTGTGTATGGATGGTGTATATAGAGGGCCCTATAGTGGCAGGGTCCATCTGATGGCCAGGATTCCCTTTCTTTTCCTTTCCTACCCTTTTCTTTTCCCTTCCATTTCTTTGCCTTGTTGGACTGTTGTGGGGCCCACAAATGGGCCACGCTAGCTGTGGGACAGCGTGAACTATACATTGTCACAGCGTGGACCACCTTGTGTGGCCCACCATGATATTTATTTTCAATTCAAGCTATTGATCTCGATAAAGGAAAAATGCAAAGGTTAGATCGATCCAAAGTTCTTATGGCCCACCATAGGCTGGCTAAACTGATGGACGGATTGAATCGTCCAAGGCGGACCGCTAGCTGAAAAAGAATAAAATAAAAAAAAGAGACGGACGCTAGAACGGACAGCGTCCAGCGTTAACCAGTAGACGCAGCCCTTGTTGGGCGTTAAAGAGGGGTCCCACTCTTGGGACCCATATTAATGTATTTGTTTAATCCACACCGTTCATATATTACGCCAAATCATATTAAGGTCTAGGTCCAAAAAATGAGAGAGATCCAGATCGCAGGTGGGCCACACCACAGTAAACAGTGGGGAAAATGATGTCCACCGTTGAAGCCTTCCTAAGGCCCACCATATCGTTCATTTACCATCCAGCCTGTGTCACAGGTCAAGACAACCTGGCTGAGAGGAAGACACAAATATGAGTTATTCAAAACTTCTGGGATCCACAAGGGGTCCACGCTGCAGGCAGCATGCTTGGGCACTTTGCCCCAGGTGGCCCACCTTGATGTATCTGTTTTATCTATACCGTTCATCTTCCTTTCCAGATCAATTTAGGCTCCTAGGTGGGCCGCACTAGAGGAAATAGTGGGAATTGATGCCTACTATCGAAACCTTCCTTAGGATCACTGTAATGTTTATTTTTCAAGCCAACCAGGGGTCTTAGTACCCACTGGTGAGTCTCATCGCGATGCACGTGCTTACCTTAGGTGGCCCACCCGTTTTGGCCACCGGAAACGTCAACGGGCCTTGGTGGGCCGACTGAAATGAGGCATATCCAGATTCCAAGGAATGATGGTGGGGGCGTAGTTTTCGTTTTCCATCACATCCGGGGGCCGTGGGGCCCATCATGAGCTCCCACCATCGAGTAGGTAAGGTGCCTATGTGGCCTACTGGGATCGATCACAACAGTGGGCCGACCATTTGTGCAGCCTATCCAAATCACTGGTGAATTGTGCTGCTGGACAATAATCTGTCCAGCGTGCCGTACCACTCCGTGGGGCCAGCTTTGGGACCTCACCTTGATTTATTTGATCCACACCGCCCTTAGATGGGACCGCCTTGATGGATGTGTTTAAATCTACACCGTCCAGCACTTGTTGGACTGTCTAGCAGACGTCCCTAGACTGGTTGGGTCCCTTGAGGATGTTGCCCCACCATGATTTCTCTTTAATCCACGATGTCCATCCATCTTTCCCAAATCATTGTAGTGTAACGCCCATAAAAAAAAAAAATAATAATAATATAAGAATTTGTTTACCTCATCTCTACCTTTATCTTATATTTATCTTATCTCTATTTTTTGCCCTATCTTATCTTAATTTCTAAACGTTCTCTCTTATGTATACCTCTAACCCTTCTTGTATATCTCTCAATATCTCGAATGAGACTTTCTTTTAAAGAGTGTGTCATAAGAGAAGTCCTCTAACTTAGATAATAGCAAAAAAACACCATGTGTAAGACCTATATCATATACCGTACCGTTCCTTAGACTCCCGCGGTCTTCCTTGTCAAATTCCGGCGACCTGAATATGTAATCGGCATTTAGGCGTGACCCTAAGTTGTATCCTATCTATCTGAGTCAGCCCGACCCGAGACTTGTACTCTTGTGACCGCGCCGACGCCGCGGTTCCAACGCCGTGTCTCGCGCGTCGATACGATACCTGGGCCAAGAGATGTGGGCCCGCATTTATTTCGAGGAAAATGCCGTGGAAGAAATCTCTAACAAATGTCAAATCAATCCCATCAATCTGTCAAGTACAACACCTATCCCTCTCTCACCCAAAGTCAAGACAACGCATACTTAGTCAAGTACAGCCATCACTCACACCCATCACACCCATCCCTCTCACTCTTACGTCATCTCTCTCTCTCTCTCTCTCTCTCTCTCTCTCTCTCTCTCGCTCAAACCATTTCTCAAGCAACCCAAGAGAGAGTGAAACGTCCAAGCTTCCTATGGAGAAGCTATAGTGTGGCCCACTTCTTACCAACCTATCTCCCATCTCCACCCTCCAATCTTCATCATCCACCATCAAAGAACAAGCCGAGGAGCCTAGGAGTCCAAGGAACTAAAGAAGAAGTGGAATCAGTGGGTGTTTGTAGCTCTAGATCGTGATTTAGATTTAGGGCCCACTTATGATGGGACCCACTTTGATGTATGTGTTGTGATCTAAGAGGGGCCCAGAATGGCGTGGTCCCTCAACTACGCCATCTCTCTCTCTCTCTCTCTCTCTCTCTCTCTCTCTCTCTCTCTTTTTCTCTCTCTCTTTTTCCCTTTGCGGCCCACCTTGGATGTAAATATTCTATATCTACGCTGTCCGTCCAGTCCAGCATCTAGACATGGGACCGCTGTGATGCTAGTATTTTGATCCACGCCGTCCGTTGTTGGTGGGGCCAGGTGGCTTGCCCCATCCATGACCGTCCGTCCAGCGGACGTCCAACCCCTGGATGAAGGAGAAAGCAAATATCAGCTTGATACAAGCTGGTGGGCCACACGTGTGGACCCACCAGATGTATGGATTCCATCCATCCATCCATCGTCTAGCTATGGACGGTGGAGCCCACCTTGTTATGTGATGATCCACACCATCCAATGCAGGACATGGGATGGAAGCGGATTAGTTGGTGCACTTCATGCAGCTATGTGTTGCTGTTACAGACGTCAGCAAGCTCGGTGGTCCCCCATCGTCCGTCCGTTTTGGCAGCAGTGGGACCCACCCCACACATGTTGCATGTGTAGGGGTGGGGCCCACGTTGATGTATGTAGTTGGTATCCACACCATCCATTCAAGGACGATGCCATGTGGGGCCACACGTGATGTATGGGTATATCCCACTATCCATTGAACGGTGGGGATTACTTCGCTACACAGCTGCTGTGTCTAGACACCAGTAAGTTCTGCTGGTCCGATCGTGAGATATGTGTTATATCCCAGCCGTCCATCATCTGGACGGTGGGCCAGCAACCCTCCCAGTTGCTGTATTGATGACAACAAGTTCTGTGGGTCTGATATAAGGTATGTGTTATACTCAAACCGTCCATCCGTGTGGGGCCCACATTGATGTATCCGTTGTGCACGTGGACCCACGTGGACCCCACGCTGATGTATGTAATTTATGCTCGCACCATCCAGAGTGTTGGACGGTGCTGCTGTGTAGGGCTGACCGTGACGTATGGGTCCCCTCCACGCCGTCCGTTTGCTGGACGGGTGAGGCCCACCTTGATGTATTGTTTTATCTAGCCGTCCATCTGTTGTTGGACGTGAACCCTGCCTTGATGTATATCTACACCATCCATGGGACGTGGGCCCCACGAGAGGTATATGTTTGACCCAAACTGTCCATCTGATGGGGCCCATTTGGAATGTGCAGGCCCTACCTTAATGAGTTGTATGTGTGGCCCATTTGGCAAGGCCTGATGTGATGTAATGAGGCCCATTGTGATGTATTTGGCGCCCAGATATGAGGCCCATTGTGATATTTTGGAGGCCCATTGTTGTGGCCCATGTGTTGCGCCCCAGTTGATGTATATAAGGCCCATATGATGAGGCTCGATGTGTTGTATATGAAGCCCATGTGATGCGGCCCATTGTGATATGTGAGGCCCATATGGTAGGGCCCATTATGATATGTGAGGCCCATATGGTAGGGCCCATTATGTTGTGTATGAGGCCCTTGTTTGAGGCCATAAGCCTACTGTTTGACCCTATAAATGCCACTATTTGGGAGCAATATTGGTTAAATGTCCACATTGTTGGGCAATGATGGTTAAATGTCCACATTATGACCTTCCCTTAGGCCCTTTATTAGGTCGATTATTGAGGCTGATTGCTGATGCCAATTATCAATGCTGGTTATCGATACCGATTATGAGTATGTGACAGCATATCATCATGATACATGCCCATATGCATTATCTGCATGTTTGTTATAAGATTGGATGACTATTGTATATGCCGCAGGGCAGGTTGTTTATGGGACTCCCTGATAGGTGGAGTTGTCTCACATGAGCACACGGTAAGCGTAGGTTTGATGCATGATTGGACTATGTGACTCATGCATCTCGCATTTTGGGATATGACTATTGTACGCCCTAGCGATATCAGGGCCGTGGTCTCCACAGGCATATTGTGGATGCCCAGATGGGACACCAGAAATCTTTTTCTACATGGGATGCCATAGATGTCCCTGGGTGAAAGTCCCTAAACCTCCATGGCCATGAGACGCTCCAACATCTAGACCGAGTGGATACATGAGCGTCCGAGTGTCGAATACCAGTAGGCCGCGTCTCTCACTGTGTCGTGATCAGTCGGAAGGGGGTATGGCTTTACTCGCCCGAGGGTAGGGGGCATAGCTAAGCTGAGTTTGACCAGCTCATAATGAGTCCACTATCGACGTGCCGGGTAGATATTGGCTGATTACTGGTCAGGCGGATAGTGAGATCTCTTTCACTTGAATGGTTGGGTGTCCAGTGGGCGACAATCGCGTGTAGAGTGTACTAGACCTCGGTGATGATCTCAGAGATGTACAGTACTGATATGTGTACTTATTGGGCAGGAGTCGCATACCCAGCATTTTACTCATTCATTCATTCACTATCCACTCGGGCTGGTGGTGCGCAACTAATTGTTGTATACCTTCACAACGATCAGGATTTCGGTTGGAGCGCGCGACTAACCTGAGATAAGGAGTTTATCATATTGAGTCTGGCTATCCAAATTTAGGTATGAGACTGGTTTGGATAGAAGTCCCTTGTGATGGACCCCATAGCCTGCGATACTATGTACTATCATCCCGACTTCGCATTCTAGCTTGGTCATTATATTCGCACCGCATACCGCATCCGCGACATATGACATTTTAGGTTGCTATGGTTCTGCATTTATATGGCTTAGATGATCCTGACGGTATTTGTGGACTCATTAAGATTTCTATATTGTATTATATTCTCAGCATATAATATTTGGTTTACTATGTCTCTGCATTGCATAACTGATCTACATTGCTTCTTCAGTATATAATATTAACTTATTATGTTTTTGCATCGCATAACCTGAATAAGGCTGATGGTATTTATAAACTTACCAGCATGTCTCCGCATTACTCTGATATTGTACGATTTATGGATTGCTTGTATTTTTGCTTACTTTGATATTTATATGATTGACACGTGCATTGCACACACTTACACCACCCTCTAAGCTTTCTATAAGCTTATGCACGATAGATGTGTGCATGTGTCGTTAGGTCGCATCAGCGTTAAGCTTGGAGCGTGCAGCTATCTTCTGGAGCTTTGATTTTTGATATATGTATTTCCCTTTCAGCACTATATTCAACTGTTTATATTAGTAGATATGTGATGATGATGTTGCCTTTGTGATTTAGGTAAACTTGTGGTTATGCTTTGTACGAGATAAATGTACGTACTGAAAATCCTCCTTGTAGGGTCTCAGGATTAAAACCTGGTGTATGGGTGCCGGGAGCCGAGAATGGGCCACTACAGAGGCTGTCGGCATCGGATTCGGCGATCGGGAATTTTGTGAGCCCGGTTTCTGAATTTGGGGTGTGGTACCATGCAACAACTAAGAGAGATGATTTTGGAAAGCTTAGATCCAATAAGTTTATTGTCCATTATTTCATTAATTTTTGTGCATTTAATGTAATTTGACTCAATCTATGCAATGAACAGTGTGGATTGTCCACACATTCATTGCATTGACCATGGGTATATACAATATAAAGATGATGAAAGTCTAAAATTTAATGCAAAGTTTCTTCTCACGAAAATTGATTGGTATGCATCTAGCCAATCAAATTACATATGTACGGATCATATGATCCTTAAGGCCAAAATATACGAGGGTTCTAACTTCTATATCAATCTAACCATCGAATAAGCCACACTAGTGAAATATGAAAGTTTTAATAAGGAAAGCTCAAAATTCTATGAAAATGTTAGTATCATTTGACGAAGAAGGTCGCGATGGGCTATCAGTGTATGTGCGGTTAGATCCACACCATTCATCCAATCTATAGAAGTAAATTATGACAATTTGAATGATCCAATCATCCGATGGGCCACCCCGATTAGTCATTTGTCATTTAATTTTAGAATTTTGAAAGTGTATATATATATATATATATATATATATTGATAATTAAATTTAATAAATATATTATATATGGAAAATTCAATTATTTAGTCATTTAGAATTTGATCACTTAAGATACTAATCAAATGTGGGCTCCACCGTGTAATATAACCGGATGAATAACAATGCTGTGGATATAATTAATATGATTTCTAAATTTAAACTAGCTTGATTACCTTGTGGATTCTACACTACTATACTCGGGTGAATAATCCAACATGTCTTATGATTCATTGGAATTAAAATAAATTGTTCGTGATGGTTTCATTGATTGATGTGATGATTGGGGTGTTTTGTTATGATGCTATTGATTTAACTACTATGAATGTATGATACGGTAAATCGTATGCTAATCATTGCCAAATTGCATGAATTATGAATATTGTACGATAAATTCACATATGAATGTTCTGATCAAGATAGGTAATTATGGTAGCTATGAAAATGATGCATTCATACATCATCCATTATTCATTATATTTACATAATGAATGGTCGATTCTAGAGGCTCTCCTTGGAAGAAATGTCAATCCTAGTAGAGCATTACCAAATGAGGGCTATGCCCAAGTCTACCAAAAGGTGGAAGCCTACTTAATGGGTGAATGCGGGTTGATGATATCCAACCTAAGCAGATGGATGGTCATCCCATTTAGTGCATTTATATACCATTTGTATCCATATCATTGTGCATACATTTTTTGCATTCAGTGCTCTGTATTATTTTTATTGCTATGATTATGAACCATGCTGGGTTATTTCACAAAGCCTGACCAGCTTACCTTTTTATTGATGGAAAAACCATACAAATGAGCCGTTAGCAGACGATGTGGCACAGGAATCAGAAGGAGCCACTGCACCTGAACATAACCCATGTGAAACGTAGTCATACTTATCTAAAGATGAAATGGCAGCATTACACCATTAACGAATTTCTAATTCATTTGTTAAGATAGTTTGATTGATGCATAATGCATATTAATATGATCCTAGGATGTTAAGAAATTGTTTAGATTTATTTGATTAAGACAATGTGAGTTTGGAATAAGCATATTTATAGTGGGATGCCATGATAAATGAATAATGTTTGAGGTTTATATTATTCTAATGGTCATGAAGATTTATATATACTTGGTTTATTAGTCCTAAATGTTATTTGTGCGTGATTAGAATTCAATGAAATTGGGTGGAACTTAGAATGAATGTAATTCTTACCTCTGATTAAATTAATCAATAAATGAAGTTAGTACACTTTGTGTACGAGTTATGACCTGAAAGTAGGGTATGAGGGTGCACACTTTGTACCCAGATTTTGGGGCATGATAGTTTGCTATTAGAGATTTAATACCATAAGTGACATGTAGGTTACGAACTCCATATGTGCATAATGTGTCCCTGGAATTAGAAACCTACACGTAGGACTTCCCTATATGGTGTTTATATATGTTAAGATACTTAGAAATATAATTTATAATTCTTTTTTTATTAGCTGGAGTGGAAACTAACCTTATTAATATGATTAGATTCCTTAGAGACATGAATCTAGACATTTGAACAAATTTTAAAGTAATTTATGTTGTGAAGTTATGCCAGACAATAATAGATAACAAAAATCACCTAACTTAAAAAATCATAACTATAAAAATATAGCTCTGATCAATGTGTTTCAAAAGCTTCATTGTATCTAGAGAAGTCTAGATTGAATAAAAAAATAATTAGAAAATTTAAATATGACAGATACATTACTGATTTTGGGAATTAGTACAGACTGGTTAGAAATCGCCTAGATCTGAACATATTTGATTGCAGGAATTTGTGAAAATTTTGTGGTTACCTGATTGAGCTGAAATTTTATGACAATGTTGTATACTTATGTAGAACCCTCAAAAAAAAATTTTGAGCTACATTTAAAAATTTTAAGCACGTAAACCAATAATTAGAACAGTAGTCATTGATAGTGAGTTGATCTATCCATAATGAAGCATTACTAACTTAATTTATCAATTGCTTGTTGAATTTTCATTATTATTAACGCTAAGGTACTTCAATAATATTGAATACAAGTTAAATAACCTATGAAGTCTACTAGATTATTAATAATCTCTCTTATAGGAGTCATGACCCCTAAGAAGACGCGTAACATTCGTGACTTAATACCCTCCGCAAGTACACCTCTGCTAGATACTCCTTTATACCAAATCCTCATATTCCTGAAGAATTTGAAACAAATCTTGATGAGCAAGACAAGAGTGAAGTCAATAAAGTAGGGTAAACTCCTTCACCTCCTCCTTTAGTTAATATGGAAAATGCTGGACCAAGCACATAACTTCCATTATCCCCAACTACCATTTGAGCTAACCTCGCAGGACCAAATGTTCATTCGTGGGACACTACTTGTTAGCCGTTCAGTTCACCATTTAGTGGGACATGTTAGCCAACTTAAACTAGACATCCCAACATCACCGTAACACATCACCACTAAGGTTTGATCAGCCTCGTGAGGTTTACTTGAAATGTTTACGAAGTTGTGACCACTGGTATTTAAGGGTGCATCTAACCCATTGTAACGTCCTGGATTTTCATTATTTTAGATTTTTTAAAAAAAAACTCTCAAATTGTTTTAATATAATTAACTTATGCTGTCGTTTACTAACCATTAACACCCGATGTTAGCCTATACGTGGGTGGTACCAGTAAAGAACTGCACAAATTCGATTAATCAACAGTAGAAAGCCAATGAATCCACTCGATCAGTTAAGCATCGAGTTTAGCCCCATGATTTGTTCACATAGGGCCCAAATCTAGCTGACCTATTACTGATTAATCAAGACGACCACAATTAAATTAAAGATTTACTCAAAGACGAGACAACTAGGGGTCAGATCTTAATTAACAAACCAAATTGATTTAATTATCCATTTAGCTTACAAACCAATGGTTTAGAGTGATTATAACCGAATCGCCATTTTCATTAATTGCGAATAGGTCACATTATGAACATAGTTAATCCAAACCATTTCATTGTGCACAAAAAATCTTGATACCTAATTCATTCCAAAAATACCTTGATTATTCAAACAAGCTCTATACAGCTCATTAGTGGGCCACCTGTTCCGAAACTTTAGAATAATGTCCATCTCATTGGGCTTGATGCCCATCGCGGGTGACGAACCAAGAAAGTTCTTAGAACGGCTTAACTTGGGCTAGAAGCCAAGTGTTTGCAATGCGCGAATCCCCTAGGCGGAAATCTAACACTTAAGTGAGATAGACCTTCCGCTCTTTCACAAAGTTGTGAATTTCTGACCAATAGATTACAACTAAACTCGAGGCATCATTTAAGGATATTTCTTTGCTCATATCCATATAGCCGCGGCCCCGATCGATCACCGACGACCGTCTATAGCAAGTGGGGTCCCCACGGTTTATCGAAGCATACGATTACCGCCAAATTATGATGTAACATAGATCCCATTGTGGGACACCTATCCTCTGGTGTGGATGAGCCTGTGGGTCTCCGTTGAGGCCTTGTAAGTCAGAAACACCCTTTCTTAGGACAAGTATAATGGAAAAAAGGGGCACCGGGGCTATTTATGCACATTCTAGCACTATAAATAGCCCCCATTTCTCACTCTCTCACTATTATATAAATTTTCACTTGCAAAAAGAGGGGGAGAGAGTGGAGAAGAGAGGGAAAAGTGAGGGAGAGGAGCTAGTGTGGAAGGTTTACCCCGTCGCCATTAGCCGGCAATACATCAGCATTACGTCACATTACTAGAATCTCCTCGGCAATGATTTAAGGTAAATAACAACCCCTTTTCATAAGATTTTCCTTTGAGAATCAAATGCATGAGCTCTTACAAGCCAACCATCTTGGAACAGGGTGCTGGTGAGCCACCCTGCGGGACCCTAGCACTAGGAGCAAGCCCGAGCCTAATATACCGACCTAAGGTGCGGACCATTACCTTTAGGTTGCTAATTATCGAACCTATGTCACAAATAATGATTGTGTAGTGAAATTATAATTGCATGAAAATCAGCAAAACCCCTTAGATTGATTGTCTTTCAGAAATTATAAATGATGCTAGTGTAGCTGAATATTTGAACGAATGTTAAAATAGACTGGATTTACTGAAATTTTCTGCCATATGCTCTACATTTTCCCTTGATACATGCACGTATTTATCTTAATGTTGTAAATTTTGTGATGATTGAAAAACGCACCTACATGTCATTTGATTACCCATATTAACTGGAACATCCTGAATTACTAACATGTAAGTTTGCCTATTCCTAAAATAGAAATGTTTGTGGCATACTATTAAATTTTAGCCTATTGGTCAATTGGATTGGCCAGAAAATTAGAAAAACTCACAAGGGAAGCCCCATTGGATCAGCTGGCCTGGGCCAATCCGACAGATTCAGGACGAAAATGGACAAGCAACAAAAGTTGAAATACGTGGGATGCTTGCGCCCAACGCCCGTTGTGCCGTAGTTCACCTGAGTTAGTCGAATCAGTCCACTAGTCGGCCAACCATGTGTGTTCACTATATATGTTCATATCCGCTTGAATTTGGAGCACCTCCATACCGTGGAGAGGCCTACTGATAACCGTTAGTGAGACGATCCCCAAGTTTCACGAGCTAGGCATGGTGGATTGGGACATTGTTCCTTACTGTCGGCCTACGCTGGGGTGACAAGCATTCCCATAGTGACTAATGAGCAACTAATAAGGCTATGAGTCTAGTACATCAAACCATAATGATGCCGCAATCATTCTACAATTGCGTTTTCGTGATGACCCTTACATCATTTATGGGTGCTCTCCACCCATCAATGGGTGGCCTAACCCTGTGCGTTCAAGCTGTGTCATCCGGATCTTGAGTGATCGGTTGGGTCAGTATCAAGCTCACATTGATTGTGGAGTTGTCGTCTAGCTGGTAAATCCTAATGTGAATCAAGGATCACAGGCATAGAGCCGCTTACGCCACCTTGGGCCTAACAATCTGGATAAGGCTATTGATTATATGGAGATGTTTCAACTTCCTCAATCTTACTGGACGAATGGACTTAATTAATTCACTTGGCTAACATGAGCATTCATCACATTGCATTAGTTAGTTGTGGCAACTTGGCAGTCGAGGTCGCATGATGAGGGAATGTTAGTCATTTACAAATGTGAAGTTGGAGTCACTATGAGGGATTGTTGGATGGTAAGGGCATGCATCATATCATTATAGCATGCACGTGCATTAACAAAAGTATCTAGGGACTGTATGTTTAAGTTGTTTTTCATTAATTGTGCATGTGGATTTGATAACTTATGTAACTTAATGTTAATAGAATCACTGAGTTGATCACTCACTCTCATTCTAAGATGGTATTTTAAAACACCAACCAAACCCTAGATGCAGGCACCTTGGAGTCTGATGAGTTGGATGAGACATCCATGGACTCAGAGGAGGAGTCCTCGTATATCTAATTGCTCAGTGGGCCAATGTAGGACGCTTGTGGGTCATCGATGAGATCTTAGAGTTGACAAATTTATAAATTTTGGACTGTATATTTTGCTCAGCGGTAGTCCCGTACTCTAGATGGACACATTTTACTGATAGATGATTTACTTGCATTAAAATTTACGTTTATTCTAGGGTACATTGTATAGTCTATTTTAATTCTATGAACTGCTAAAATGCCAGGTGAAACAAACTATAAAATCATGCTTCCGCAAAGCATAGGTGGCACCCGGGATATCGGGAGTCGAGTATTTATTTAGCCCCCCGAAATTCGGGGCATTACACCTATAATAGTAGAAGATTAATTAAAGTAGATTGAGAAAGTACTAGAAGCAATGGACGGCCCTGATGATCAGAAGGTTAGATTGGCGTATTTTATTCTTCAGGGTGAAGTCTATGTATGGTGGAGAGCGGCAAAGAGAATGGTTCCAATTGACTGCGTGTGAACCTGGAATGAATTTTAGGAAAAGTTTCATTAGAAACATTTTCCTAAAGCATATCGCATCCAAAAAATGGTGAAATTTTCAAAGCTAGAATAAGGTTCCATGAAAGTAGCCCACTATGAAGCAAAATTCGCTAGATTATGAAGTTATGTGCCAAAGATAATGAAAGATGAGGATTATGAGATCACAAAGTTTGAAGAAGGGTTAAGATAATATCATAACCAAATTTCGTTGCGTGGATGTGAAGAAATACTCAGAAGTAATCCGTAAAGCCTTATGAGCAGAACAAGATACAAAGTAGTTTCACAAATCTCGTGTACAATTAAAAGAAATTGGACGTAGAAATGGGCCGACACCTACCCAACACCAACCACTAGAGAAGAAACCCAGAATGAAAATTTAGTCATCAACACCGAGAACCTAAGAACGATATTTTTTAGGAAATTATGTATACTCTGGTAAGTATGGTCACATGGCTCAGGTGTGTAGAATTAGGATGAGAGATATGGGTATAATGCATCTTCAACAGATACCACTGTGACTACAACTTCCAGCATCATCTGAACAAATGGGTTAAACATCACAAGCGTCAGGTACCCTACCATCCCAACCACAACAGAATTAATAGAATTAACCCTCTCCATTAGTTCCTTAAGGCCAAGGGAATCATCCCAGTAGGCAATAGCCATCGCGTGCATAGGTTTATTCCATCGGATTTAAGGAGAATATAGAAGAAAATAATAACGTTGTTGAAGGTATGATCGAAACGCATGGAACTCCGATTTTTGTGTTATTTGATTCTGGGGCTACTTTATCTCTTTTTGCATCATCACTAGTATCTCAATTAAGATTGAAGTCAGAAGTCCTCGATAAGCAAATTTCGATAAAATCCCCCATAGGCAAGTCAGTAATTCTGGATAAAATATGTAAATCTATTCCCCTTATGATAGACGATATTATTATATTAACTAATTTAGTAGAAATGAGTATGGCGGGTTACGATGTTATTCTCGGAATGGATTGGTTTACTCGAAATCATGTGATGTTGGATTGTTATGCGAAAACAATTACCTTTGAGGTGCCAGAAAGAGAACCACTTATGATTCAAGGGAAGAAGAAGTATGAGAATATCGAGCATGTAAAGACGTTGATTAGTGATGAGAAATTGGAAACGATAATGGATTTGATTCTAGTTATGCAAGAATATCATGAAGTGTTCTAAGATATACCAGGATTACCACCTTGACGGGAAGTAGATTTTGGTACCGATCTCATGCCAGGGTCTACACCAATATCTATGTTCCCATATCGAATGACGTCTGATGAACTAAGGAGCTGAAGGAGCAACTAGAAGAATTGAGGTCCTGAGGATTTATTCGACCAAGTACCTCTCCTTGGGGTGTGTCAGTACTTTTTATAAAGAAGAAGGATGGCACTCGACATTTGTGTATTGATTATCACCAATTAAATTAGATGATGATTTTAAAAAGTACCCATTACCTCATATAAATGATTTGTTTAATCAGTTGAAAGGAGCTTGATATTTTTCTAAGATTGATTTGAGATCAGGTTACCATCAAATATCTACAAAACTGCTTTTAGAACGCATTATGGTCGTTATGAATTCTTGGTCATGCCGTTTGGGTTGACCAATGCACTGTAGTGTTTATGGACCTGATGAATAGGGTGCTCCATCCTTATTTGAATAACTTTATCATCGTGTTTATTGATGATATTTTGATTTACTCAAAGACCTGTGAAGAGCATGAACTGCATTTAAGGATATCATTGTAGAATCTAAAAGATAACCAGTTGTATGCTAAGTTTTCTAAGTGTAAGTTTTGGAAGGAGAGCATTAAATTTCTTGGGCATATTGTTTCAGAAAAAGGCATTGCAGTTGATCCTATGAAAATCGAAACTGTTGTGAAGTGGGAGCAGCCCACAAGTGTGTTAGAAGTTAAAAGCTTTCTCGGGCTTGTTGATATTATAGAAGGTTTAATAAGGATTTTTCGAAGATTGTCGGACCACGAATGAGTTTAACTTAGAAAGGAGTGCCCTTCAAGTGGACTAAAAAGTGTGAAGAAGCTTTTACTGAACTGAAGCAACTCCTGACCTCAACTCTCGTCCTAACCCTTTTGAAGTATGGTTCGTATTTGAAGTTTACATTGATGCATCGACTAAAGGTCTAGGTTGTGTATTAATAGAATGTGGGAAGGTGATCGTATATGCATCAAGACAATTTAAGCTCCATAAGCATAACTATCCGACCCATGATTTAGAGTTGGGTGCTATTATATTTGTGTTGAAGATTTGGCAACATTGCTTGTATGGCAAGCAGTTCGAGTTTTATAAAGATTACAAGAGTTTGAGGTACCTATTCTCTCAGAATACTTAAACATGAGGCTGAGAAGATGGATGAAATTTCTTAAGAATTATGATTTATTGTTGTCCTATCAGGTAAAGCAAATATGGTTGTTGATACTTTGAGTAGAAATGAATATAAACAAATGATTGTAGTTAACTTAATGGTAAACGAATGGGAAATGTTGAATTTCGTTAGAAAGTTTGACATTCGATTGAATTTTCAAGAGAAAAATATTTGTATAGGTAATATTATGATAAAGTGGATCCTTAGGGAGCAAATAATTGAAGCTCAAACGAATGCTGAGTGGTTATTAAAAATGATAGCCTGTAATACCCTAGTTTTCGAAACTCGAGTATATGACTCGTTTTCCAAAAACTCGAGTGTTAGCTTTTAAAATTCAATCTAAATTTCAACATTCTTATCAATAATCAGAGTTACTAGCAAATGTTGGCGAAGTAAACCATGCATTGTATAAAAGCATTCCAATCGCCATAAAATCCAAATGTAGAGCACATACAGGACTTATACAACCCAAATAACAAAAGTTCATTAAACAAAAACAGAAATCTATCATCTAATGATGAAGCTCAAAATGGGTCATAGGGACCCTGTCTAGCTCCCTAGCTACCTGATTTGATATGGTTTGATAGCGTCAATGACTATCGCAGTGAGGAGTACCCTCTAAGATTACACACTTATCATTCATAACCCAAGATAGATCACAAGTCATGAGAATGAATATATTAAACAGCGCAATTCATAATCATGATAATATACTAAAAAATTAAGTCAATCAACATAATCTCATCATAAAAAATATAATAGTAATCACAATACAAGTGTATGTGTCCTGATAGTTCAATAATCAATCATACAACTTTCTATTGCACCCGAAAATCACATTGTACATGAACTCCACAAGATGACTAGAAAATGGATAAGCGAACTCCTGCTTCACTTGAAAATCATAGTACAAGTGAGCTCTGCAAGGTGAATAGAAAATTAACCTTTAAACCTCTACTTCACCTGAAAATCATATCGTATGTGAACTCCACAAGATGACTAGAAAATTGATAAGCAAACTCCTGCTCTACCTGAAAATCATGGTACGACTGAACACCGCAAGATGAAGAGAGAATCAACATACAAACATTAACTTCACCTGAAAATCATATCGTGCGTAAACTCTGCAAGATGGCTAGAAAATCGATAAGTGAACTTCAGCTTCACCCGGAATTCATGGTACGACTGAACTCCACAAGATAAAGAGAGAATCAACAAGGGAACTCCAATATTATCTGAAAATCATATGAACTCTGCAAGATGGCTGGAAAATCGACAAGCGAACTTCAGTTAATAGGTCAGCTAAGCTTAGTGCGGTAGCAGTAACAATTCCCTACCTCTCTCTTTCTCCCTCGTTTCTCCTTCTTCCCTTCCATTCTCTCTCTCTCTCTCTCTCTCTCTCTCTCTCTCTCTCTTCTTTTCTTTATTCCTGCATCGACCAACAAACCTACAACCCAGCGAGTCAGTAAGTCATGACTCGGGCAACAGCCTAGTGCGGCACCACTCCTTCCTCTCTCTATCTTCTCCTCGTTTCTCTTTTCTCCCTTCTCTCTTTCGTTCTTTCTCCTGTCATCTTCCCTTCTCCTTCTTCCTTCTCATTTGAAGTTTCAAGAGGGCCCAACCGCACCCAAGCTTGGATAGAGGCCAGGTGCAACAGCCACCTACTCGGGTTCAAGCAGGAGTGCGGCACTACTCCTCTCTCTCTCTCACGTTTCTCTCCCTTTCTCCTGCTCTCTTTCCCTCCATTTTCCTCTTCTTCTCTTCTCTTTTTTTCTCTTTAGATAGGGGAGGAACGCTGACTCGAACCGTGGCTCGACTTGGTGCGGCAGCAGCAGCTGCACGATCTCTCTCTCGCAATTTTTTCCTTCTCTTTCTTTTTTGGATGGTTGCCCTAAAAGGGTGGCTTTTATAAGCCACTCTAATCCCTTGGGAGCTTTTGAATGCTAATCAATGGTTTAGTTAAAGATCGTATTTTCATTCTAGTTAAATGCCTTAAGAATTGTTGATCGTGTGGATTCCTTTGTGCATGGTTATAATCTAACGTCACAAGTAGATTTTCGACACCATGGTCCATCAGATGGACGATCCTAATCAGGAAATGGGACCCACTAAAAGGTGTTGGGTTTCCTAGACAACTGGAGAAGAGGATGGCCATGATCATGACAAATTTTGATCAGGTGGCCCATCCTTTGATCTGAGGCACATGGATGGTGTGGATAGGTTTCACGATCGTAGTGGGACTCACTGAATGGAAGGTGATTAACATCTTAGCTTAATGAGCTCAGTTTCATCTTGCACTGGCGGCTGGAGAGAGCCTCAAGCATAGCCAAGGGAAGCCCTACTTTAAAGGGCTAAGATAGATTGCAATGGATGGCTGAGATGCTGCAGGAGCCATCGCATGCAGATTACAGCTCGGCGCTGTCACAATTTCCATTTTCAGTAAAATAGTCTTACATAGCTCTGTTTATGCTAGATATTGTGCGCATGTACACATGAGACAATGTGCGAAACTAGATGGGATTTGGTCGAGCCCTCGCCCTAAACATGATGAATGGTTTGGATCGTCCAATTAGGTGATCATGGTAGGCCACAACACATCCCGAACGGATGTTGTCAGCTTGTTTGTCACGGGCGAGAGAATAATTCAAAAGGAAGGATGAAACCTTCCTTCTTTAGCTTAGGTCGAACTAGTTTGACTGAGGTGTGCAGTCCAGTGCACTTCAAGGGCGCACGTCCTATGCACACGCACCATGTGCATGGGTCCACAATGATGTATATGAGAAATTTACTCCGACCATCAGGTTCTCGGATCCAAATGGAGCCTCTAACAAAGGATGAGGCAGATTCAAGGCTTAGGTGGGCCATACTCAATCAATTCAAGTTGTTTCATTGATTCTAGTCAATCTGATGGTTAGATTGGCCCTAGATTTGATTTCAAGTGGTTCCTAGGGGTCTCTACTAAAATCTAGAGAAAATTTAACAATTGTTACCATAATCATAGTTGGATAGTTTTGATTAAGGGATGGATTCTTAAATTAAGCATTGTGGTCTATTGAACGGTAGATTTGACTAATTGGGTCCCGATTTTAAGACCAAGGCTTGCCATGGTCCATATTGGATGATTTTGATGGTTGACTTAAGGGTCAAATGTTCTATATTTCTATTTAAGAATCTAAATTTTATTCGTTCAATAATCATCCTCGCAATCCAGTAGGTAGGTTGTCTTTAAAGCGTACTTCAGATGTCTCACGGGATTTTCTCAGAAAATGAGAGTGTAAATGTATGGATGATCCATAAAAATTTGAGGATTATGATTCAAGGATCAGATTAATTGATGATCAGTCCTAAAGGCCTAGATCGCATCTGAAGTTGATTCCTTGGGAATGTTGTGGGTGATCTTGGAAGTTAATGGTTGGATGGCTTGATTTGAGAATGAAGGTTACCCTTAATGATCATATTCAAGTTAGATTGAGGGTGAATGTTTTAATGTGCCCTGGTTTGTCAAATTATGTGAGTGTTGAGTCAGTCTTCAAGTGAGACTCAAGATGAAGATTACAAGATCCGACCTCAACCAAGAAGAAGTTCGAGTGCTCCAAACAGGTAAGTAAAGCCTCACTTCCCTAACCAAACCCTTAAGGTAAATGACCTCCATTTAACTTAGTCTTACCTTCAATTCCTTGAAAATCATCTTTGGTAAACTTAAGTGTTGAACACTTAGAATGTTAGAGGAGTAAAACATAAACTACATAGGTAAAATTAATTGCATCGATTTGCAATCGAAGTCATCTTCGATTCTATCGAACATGGTTCAATGGCATCGAAGATAAGACTCATTCTGTCCAGCAACAAAATGACCAAATGCTGAGAATTGTCAATTATATCAAATAGTGTTCGATGATATCGAAATTCAAACTTCGATAGAATTGAACCCTATTCGATGACATCGACTTAGGGCACTCCCTCTACATAGAAAATATTCTAAAATTGTTCATCGATATAATCGATTCATCTTCGATTACATCAAGAGTAAGTTCTCAATAGTATCGAAGCCTGTTCGATTACATTGAAGATAAGGAACATTTTGTCCAGCAAACTACCCAGGAAAATACATCTCTTCGATCGCATTGAATACCATTCGATGACATCAAAATTAAAAATTCGATAGCATCGAATATCAGAACAAAATCTTTAAGCAACCAAAAGTAATTTTATGAAGGAAACCCTATAAGTCCTATTATGTTTAAAGCACATTTTACACCTTGTTTGTCAAATTTCGTCTATTTAAAACATCTTAGCAAATGATTTTCAAGTCAAGCTCATGTTGAAGTTCAAGTCAAGCTCAATTTGAAGTTCAAGTCAAGCTCAAGCTCTACTCGAAGACTAAGTGTTTACACCCCAAGTATAAGGTTGTGATGTAGTAAAAATCTCGGTAAGACCGAGGTCGAATCCACAAGGATTGAACCTTGTACGTAATCTGAAAGTAACTTGAACTAGAACTAGGCGAAGATGTAATCTAAGTCAGGGAGAATTAAGAGAATAATGGTGAAACACTTTGACTAAAATTTGTAAAATTCAAATGTGAGAAACTAGGGATTCCAAGGATCCACTTGTAGAGATGAGGGAGATCTATGCTTGATTCAAGAACACAACTGGATTTAGAGTCACATCTTCATCTAGTTGGAAGATATATCATTAAAAACCAAATATGAACTTCCTTTGATCTAGTTTTCAATGAATGATAGGTATGAGAACTATAAGTGATTCCATCACAAAACCATGCACATGAGACAAAGCAAACAACAGAATTTAGCTAGTCCACATCTAATCTAAGGGAGTTATGAACGTTAGGAAGGGTTTCATCACTCAACCATGCTTAGAAGGCGATGGTGAACAATGGAGCTTTCTAACTTCATAATCACAATAATGAAAAGAACATGCTCAAAGCTATCGCAGATCCATTGTAATTTAAGTCATAACAGACCAATAAAAACTGAAAGCATTCCTTATAATCAAACTAGAGTTAAAGATAGTTCAACTAACATGAATGAAAGGCATAAAAAGCATCCCATCACGCTACAAGCTTCACCTCTTATCCCTAGCTAAGAGGTTTAGCCTGACATGATCACGTTAAAGACTCTTTTAAAGGAAAGAAATAAACAAAGAAAAAGAGGAAAGGAAAAAAGGAACTCCTCCCAGCCAGCGTCCACTTCCGCTCTCTCCCTCGTCTCTTTCTTCCCACATCCACGCTCCCACGGTGCCTCCACGGCTACCCTCCATGGCCTCCACGGCTGCCCAGATGGTGGATCCCATGTCCAAGATTTCAAGATGCCTCCTCCACGCCCTCTCTCTCTCTCTCTCTCTCTCTCTCTCTCTCTCTCTCTCTCTCTTTATAGAGGCTGGAAGTCGGTTAGCTAGGACTTGCAGAAGTCGGTGATGTTGCATGCGTTTACGCAGCAACCGGACTACGCAAGAAAGAAAACGCAAACAGTCTTGCGTTTGATGTGGATCTGGGATGGTTGTATAGCCTGTCCTTGGTATCTGCTACCTTGGTGATGGACAAAACCACCTTGGTCTTCATTTGGATAGTCCAGATTGATCGTCCGATCACGGACGGTGGGCCACAACTCCCCAAAAGTTTCAATTTTCCCAAACGTAAGCCTTGCGTATGTGGATTTGCTGCGATGCTCAATGTGTACGTGTGCATGGGACTAAGATGAAGTATGGATGGGGTCGTGACCACCCCTTGGAGTGATTGGACAGCCAATGGGATGATCATAGAGGCCCACTAAGAATCACTGGTCGAGCAGTGTGCGGACGCTGACGTGAAGATGGGTGTGGGTTGGGTCAGCCGTATGTTGACCGGACTCGCGGTCCTGTGTGGTGCGGGAGTGCACCGCATTGTATATGCGCAGGTCCCCCTGTGGGGTCCACTGTGATGTATATGAGGAATCCGCTCCATCCATTCATTTTTTCATCCAATTTAAGTGGTTGAGACCAAAATTGAAGCATATCTAGAGATCAGGTGGGCCCTGAATTCCTGATATGTTGGCTGATCTGTCTGTTGAGCCACTTTCAGAGGGATCCAAGGGCTTAATTTTGACGTGCACAGTTACTTTAGGGTCCTCAGGCCAGATATAAAGTTTCGAGTCGAACGGATGGCGGGAACCTAGCAGTCTTACATTCAGGACGACTCTCAGGCCACTTGAACTTCAATCACTTGATTTTCTTGGATCTCTGGCATATAAATTCTTCTATCTCGATCCCCTGGGGTCCATCCCTTACCTTGGTAATTTTTAAGCGTTAAATCTAGTCTTTTAACACTCTTTTAAGTCCAAGCTTCTAAATTCACATTGCAACCAAAAACATGATTAAAATAGGACGTTAAGCATTATCATGAACATAAAACCAAGTAATAACTAGGGTCTAATATGCAATATTTGACCCTCAACATAATCCCTAACCAGCATTTTGCTAGTCCTGAGTAAAGTATGTGAAAAACAAGTTAAGAACCATGGGATAAATTTTATAAACTCGAGTGATTTTTGAAAAACAATCCAGATATTAGAATTCTAAGATTTATGAATTTTGGGCGTTACTTTCTCAAGGACTCAAGTGCACGGTAAACTTCATAGTCAAGTTTAAAGTATTAATCCATTGATTAGAGCAATTCTAAACATCGAGTTCCATGGGTGTATAGTGTAATCTCGGCTTATCATCATTAAGAGTCCAATCGTCAATTTTCATGATAACATTGATAATCAAAAGAGCATGCAGGATAACCTTAACATAAACCAAAACTTGCCTTACAATTCAACTTTTTATTCTTCTAGCTTTTGATTTTTCCATCGATGGCTTTCACGTTATGTCAATCTTTTTAAAGATCTTTAATAGGTAGCCCTTTTCGACAACTACTGTTTTTTTTTTTTTTTGCTTTTTTCTTCAATTCTTTTTATTGAACATGATGGAAAAATTCCCCAGGTTGGTTCCTTCCATACTTAATGATCACCAGGTTAACAATTCAATATCAAATTAAAACCTTAATGTGTAAGCGAGATGTGACATGTGAAATCATGACTCAATCAATGTTTAAAACTTCAAATCATGAATTAATAATTTGAACTTAATTGTGAAATCCAACAGGTAGCTAAATCCAAGAGTCATAAATTACCAACATTACGTATCTTATAATTCTAAATCAAAGATGGCCGTGAATGGCCGTCAAAATCACTTCAAATTCACAAGAATTTTCAAAAAATTTTAAAAAAAATTCACAATTTTTGATCAAGATGAAGGAAATACTAATTAGGTAACTTAATCTCCCATCCCCAACCTAAAATCAACATTGTCCTCAATGTAAAAGATATGAGCATACAATGCACATGAGACAACGAAAGTAAAGGAGAACTGATGGAAAGATAGTACCTCATGAAGGAAATTGAACAGCTTTTTCCAAAGAGATCTCAGTGTGAAAGTGGGTCAACATAAGAGTAAGCTATCCTAGCACGCTGGAAAGTAAACTATCCTAACGGCATAAAGCCGACTACCCTAGTCCTATGAAAACAAGGGAAAAGTTACTCAGTCATGCCGCAAGGTTCCTCCTCCGGCCAATATCGTGATAAATTTCTCAGTAGGTTTCTCAAGAAGATCATCCAAAAGCCCTTTTTACAATAGGCTTGGATGCCCTAGAGCATGAAATTCCAGAGAAATCTATAGACCTCATCAAAAAATTATCATTGCATCACCTAAGGTATCCAAAGTATATATGATTCACCTGTGACAGAAAATTTCAGAGTTAGTATTCCATGGTGAATTAGAGACTACAAGTAGATAAAATTTTAAAAAAAATTCAGGATGTGATGTAGTCTTAACACATTTCGAAGTTTCAGACTCTGGTTCAATTTTCAGCTCCTCTTCCTTTAATAGTAAGCATTCAAGATCTATGGAGGGAAGGATTTCAGAGTACGGGTTCCCTCGATCTGTGACAACTATTGAGGTATTGTCTTGCAAGGCATCCACTATTTCTTTTATCATAAGATCGTTTGAATCTGCAAAGTGTGTCAAGCAATCATCCAAAGAGTTGGAAAATTTCATGTTAAAATCTGTAATGAGATGCTCAAGGACTCCATCGTCTTTAAAAGTAGATGGAGGTATGCTCTCTTGGTCCAGCCCTGCATAGACAGATTGAGGGTCAGTAGACGAAGTATTGATGTGAGGACACTGTTCATTGATACTACTTAGAAGAGGCATTAAATCGTTAAAACTTGACAGCTCAGATGGTGGCCTTAACTAGGTGGTTTCAAATTTCAGAGTCATATCGAGCAACTTGTCCCTCTCCCGAATCATATCATCATTCAATTCAGGGGAGTAGTCCAAACATGTCTCACAAGAGTTAGAAGGATCCGTTGTAAGGAGCTCATCTTTCACTTTTAAATCAGACATATCAGGTGAGTGGAGTAGCTCATTATGACTGATCACTTTGTATACTTCTTGATCATTGACCTGGACCAAACTTGAGATTGATTCCAGGGGAATTTGGGCTGTACATTCATGATCATCTTCCCAATACACATCATCTTCCAATTTAATGCAATATAATCTTGGGATGAGATCGCTTTCCTCACATTCTCTTTCTAAATTGGGTTGAGGTTCGAATAAACTAACCTCTCTCTCATCATTGAAACCCAGTGTGTCATGTGAATGAAGTGTGTCATCATCATTATATTTGAAAGACACCCATGTCTCTTGATTATTCTTTTAAACCGTCATCGAGATCGACTCTTCGGGGAATTGAACCATATGCTCATTAACACAATCTAACTCTTCATTCTAAATTCCAGAGTTCTTCAAAAGTGAGTTAGGATCACTTTCCTTGCATTGTGCTTCTGGATTGAGTTGTGGCTGGGACGAACGAGCCTCCAATGTCTTATCGATGCGCAATACAAGCGCTTCTATCATTTTTCTAAGGCTTGAAAAATCATATATGTTACCCTAAAATGACTCCTCTTGGATTGTTTCTGATTGGGTTTTAAAGGTAAAAGACCCAAGAGAATGTTCACTAGGGTGTATTGATGGTTCATCTTCTCAAATTTGATTTCACTGATCATAGTCATACGGATCACAAGTGGGAGAATATGATGGTTGATAATAGTCCTCATTTTCATAATTATGATCGCGTAAGGACTTCTTAACCAATGGAGCATAATATTTCAGTTGGTTCTTGATGATAGTTTCAGAAAAATCTCGAGATATAGGTTGAATTCCATCAAAATCATTATACATCCCTCCCCAATATCTCTTATCCATCTCAGCATATTGACATATCCACTCTTCCATGGTGAAACCCTAACTCTGAATCTAATCCTAAGAAAAATAAAAGAAAAGATCCTATAGCAGTATGAAAAGTAAGGGGAGGAGAAGTTAGAAGGAAGTTACCAAATTAGAAGTTCCTATGTTAAGATCCTGCAAAAGAAAATAAAAGAAATTAGTTTCTAAAAATAGAAATTGTAAAGTTAGAAAGCTCTAACAACCTAAAAATAGAAAGTAAGTTAGTTCTAAAAATAGAAAAAATCCTAAAATTAGAAAATTTTTAAAAAGAGAAAATAAAACCTAAAATTAGAGAGTTTCTAAAAATAAACTAGTTCCTAAAAAGGAAAGTTTCTAAACTAAAATTAGAAAGTAATGTTAAGTTCTAAAATTAAAAGAAATCCTAGAATTAAAATTAGAAAAATAAAACATAATCCTAAAGTTAGAAAAACTTAATCTTAACCTAATTTTAAAACTAGCTAATCTTAGAAAAATGTAACCGTTAGTCCCCGGCAACGGCGCCAAAAACTTGTTCACACCCCAAGTATAGTGTTGTGATGTAGTAATAATTACAGTAAGACCAAGGTCGAATCCACAGGGACTAAACCTTGTACGTAATCTAAAAGTAACTTGAATTAAAACTAGGCAAAGATGTAATCTAAGTCAAGGAGAATTTAGAGAATAATGGTGAAATACTTTTACTAAAATTTGTAAAATTCAAAGGTGAGAAACTAGGGATTCCAAGGATCCACTTGTAGAGATGAGGGAGATCTATGATTGAATCAACAACACAACTAGATTTAGATCCCATCTTCATCCAGTTGGAAGATATATCATTAAAAACCAATTATGAACTTCCTTTGATCTAGTTTTCAATGAATGATAGGTATGAGAACTAGAAGTGATTCCATCACAAAACCATGCACATGAGACAAAGCAAACAACAGAATTTAGCCAATCCGCATCAATCCAAGGGAGTTATGAACGTTAGGAAGGGTTCCATCACTCAACCATGCCCAGGAGGCGATGGTGAACAACAGAGCTTTCTAACTTCATAATCACAATAATGAAAAGAACATGCTCAAAGCTATCACAGATCTATTGTAATTTAAGTCACAATAGACCATAAAAAATTGAAAGCATTCCTTATAATCAAACTAGAGTTAAAGATAGTTCAACTAACATGAATCAAAGGTATAAAAAGCATCCCATCACGCTATAAGCTTCACCTCTTAGCCCTAGCTAAGAGGTTTAGCCTGCAATGATCACACTAAAGACTCTTTTAAAGGAAAGAAATAAATAAAGAAAAAGAGGAAAGGAAAAAGGAACTCCTCCTAGCCAGCGTCCACTTCCGCTTTCACCCTCGACTCTTTCTTCCCACATCCACACTCCCAAGGTGCCTCCACGGCTGCCCTCCTTGGCCTCCACGGCTGCCCAGATGGTGGATCCCACATCCAAAATTTCAAGATGCCTCCTCCACGCCCTCTCTGTCTCTATATATATAGGATGGAAGTCGGTCAGCTGGGGCTTGCAGAAGTCAGTGATGTTGCGTGCGTTTACGCAGCAACCGGACTGTGTAAGAAAGAAAACGCAAACAGTCTTGCATTTGATGTGGATTTGGGATGGCTGTATACCCTGTCCTTAGTATCTGCCACCTTGGTGATGGATATCCTGTAAATGTTATTGTATAAATCTAGCACCCGTTGTATTGTCAAATTTCATTGTGCCAAACCATTTAGTATTTGTATCATGCTTTGAGTTGAAGTGATCAGGTTCATACATTTCAAAGTTCTCTAGATCTTCATCGAACTTGCCTATATCTTCAAGTTGTTGAAGTTCATGGTTTCATGATCATATTCAAGAACTCAAGTTCAAGTTTGAAGTTCAACTACTGTAAGCTAAAGACTCAATAACTCAAGCGTACCTCAAGATCAAGTTCAAGAGATCGAACTCAAGCTTCAAGTATCATAAGTATTCAAGAATTTGAAGCGAATGATGTTTCAAGTGTTCCTACTCACAAACAGATTTGGATGACCCTAGATTGACCCTAGATTGTGTCATATTCATTACATATTTTGTGTGGGTCATTTCATATATTTATAGGTCATTTTCTTGACTAGTCTTAGGCCTTGTTTGACTAGTCCAAGTACTGGCTCGACCAGTCTAAGAGTTTTCTCAACTAGTCTAAGGTTTGTTGTGAATTTTTAAAATTTTTTGTTGGACTCTTGACCAGTCGAGTGAATAGTGCTCGACTAGTCGAACAAGCCACTCGACTAGTCGAGTAACGGCCTTATCTTATCGTGCCAAAAAATTTAAAATTTTGTTGGTCCTTCGACCAGTCGAACCGATCCTTAGACCAGTAGAGTGAACAGTATTTTTACCTATAAATAGAGCACGAATTTCAGAGTTTATTCATTCATTAAAGTAAATCAAGACACCACTCTGAGAGATAAGTTTATGAAATTTTTAAGCTATATTGTGCTCATTTAATATTCTCTTTAATTAACTTTTGTTATTTGATTTTGAGATCTTTATTACAATCTTACTTTAAGAAGGGATTTGAGTTTTCCCCTCTCTTGAGATCAAAATCAAATCAAGCTACCCTAGGTTGATTCAATTAAAAATCATTTAGAACTAGAACCTTTTCATTTGTGAGACTGGACATTGAACATCTTTGTCTATATCGGATTGGTTCTACAGGGCTTCTTCAAAGGAGAATTTTTAGATAAGTACATTTACATTATGTATATCTTTTTTGGTTTTTGAGGTCGTGCCAGAAAAATCTCTTTTTGGTTTGTCTGAGGTGATCCAGGAAATATCAGAGTGTGGGGTTTTTGGAATTGTGCAAGCCCAATCAAAAACACAATTGTGAAGGTTTTAAGATGAACCTTGGAAAACCTTTTTCATAGTGAACGTTAATATCCCAAGGGAGTAGATATTAGGAGTGGAGTGTTGTGTTGCTATTTTCTAACAGTTGGTGTACACACAAGCGAACTACTATAATTTCTGGAGTTGTGGTGGATGATTGAATGTGTCTATGTGTGTGAATATTGTAATTTATTTTAAGCATTTGTGGTGAATGGTGTAATTTATTTTATGCACTTATGGGAATGTTGTAATAACTTAGTTTATTTTATTTGCTATTTCCTTTGCCTCTTTATTGGTTTGGGTTTTTTATACTTACAAACGTTTTAGTAAGGTTGTCCTGCTATAGCCTTTGGTTTTTGGTGTTAGGTTGTCCTTAAAACTAAGTTTGTATTAACCTCTTAATACTAGTACATTTGATATTACTATTTACTTGTGCTTCTTTATTACTTGATTGTGCTATCTTTCTTTAAATTCCGCATTTATTTTTTAATTTGGCATAGTCATATTCCCCCCCCCCCCCCCCAGGACATATTGCTCGGCCTTTTCAAGTAATATCAAAGCCTAATAGCTTCTTTTTATTTGGATTCAATTCCTAAGCTAATTGATCTGAGATTATAAGATGTTAAATTTTGATATCTGCTCAATCACTTAGCCTCCACCTTTTGATGGCTCCAATTATGCCTATTGGAAAGCCAGAATGATGATCTTTTTAAGGTTTATAGATGAGAGTGTGTGGCAAGCAACAGTAATAGATGGACCCCTCCTACCACTGAAGTTTTAGGCACTGATGGAACAAAATATATGAAAGTTGCTCCTTATTTTTCTTGGACCACACTTCAGAAAAGTGAGAGTAGTGTCAATGCAAATGCTTTAAATGCAATCACTTGCGCACTATCACCGGATGAATTCAAAAGAATTATATCTTATGATTCTGCAAAGCAAGCCTGAGACATTATAGAAATGACACACGAGGGTACGACTATTGTCAAGAAATCTAAACTTCAAATCCTCACCAATCGGTTTGAGGAGATACGTATGGAAGAAAGTGAAAATTTCATGAACTTCTATACTAAATTAAATGGCATAGTCAACTCTATGTGAGGTCTTGGTGATAGTATCCCAAAAAGCAAAGTCTGTGCAAAGATACTACGCTCATTGCCTGAAAGGTTCAATTCAAAGGTCACTACCATTCAGGAACTTCGTGATACGGAGCTGGTTGGTTCTTTACAAACCTACGAGTTAAACTTTAAAGCTCCTAAAGGTAAATCCATCGCTCTTAAGTCGTCTAAAAATATTTTCAAAATAATGTTGAAAATTTTGATTGTGAAAATTTTGATGATGATATGGCACTATTAGCCAAGAAGTTTTATAAGATTTTTAAAAGTAAAAAGAGGGTAGATTTTCAAAAACCTTCTGAAAAGAAAAGAACTAGATCTAAAAATTGGAAATCTATTAAAGATAATCAATGTTCAACTGCCATGAATATGGGCATCTAGCAAACAAATGTCCAAAGAGGGACAAATCTAAAAAGAAAGGAATGTTAGCCACATGCGATGAATCGTCTTGCTCTGAAGCCTCTTCTGAGTCAGATGATTCTGAACCTGAGTCTACTAATGAGGTCAAAGCTTAATGACTCTAGCTAAATTCACTTTCTTAGATAGCTATGATTCAACTAGTGAAGAAAATCTAAGAATTGTCCTAAAAATGATGAAGATTTACAAGATGCCTATGATGCCCTATATAGGGAAAGTTGTAAGATTGATGTAAAATTAAAACTTAAAAAAGAAAAGTTTTTAAAATTAAAAGAAAATTTTGATAACCTAGTCTTAGAAAAATCATATTTTTCAGATTGTTTTGAAAAAACTAAATGTGATTTAGATTTCAAAACATCCCAAATTGAAAACCTAAAATCTAAAAATGAAAAACTAAAACTAGAAGTCTCTTCTCTCTTGAGTATGAAGGATACTTGGAGGTATGCCCAGCATGATCCTAAACTAAAAAGACTACTAACTGGATTGAGAAAATGTGGCGATCGATTTGGTCTGGGCTACGATAAAAATACTCCTCCCAAAAGTAAGTCCACTCCTCCTAAGTTTGTTAAAGGGGAGTCCTCTAACTCAAAAGGAAAAAGTCTGAATCAAAATAATTGTAAAAATTTTAAAACTTTTCAGGCTATGAAACCTAAAAACAACCATATCAACTATAGAAATCAGAATCATAACCCCTTAGCTAAGAAAATTGTGGATCTACTTAAGGAGCTTCTAAAATCTAACTCAAATGGTAGAATATACAACAACTACAAGCATAGAAAGACCAACTATACTCCAAAACCCAAAACAGTAATGAAATAGGTTCCTAAGGTTGCTTGTTTGGTTGCGCACATTGCTTTCAAGGCTTTGAGTCAATCAAAGTGGTATCTAGATAGTGGTTGTTGTAGACACATGACAGGTGATAAAGACTTGTTCACCAATCTTAAAGATATGACTGATGGCTCAGTCACATTTGGTGATGGTAGCAACTGTAGGATTATTGGCCAAGGTACGATTCAACTCTATAATCTTCCTCCATTTGAGAATGTTTTGTTTATAGAAGGCCTTAAGCATAATCTCTTAAGCATTTCTCAAATTTGCGATAATAAACATAGTGTAAAATTCACCAACCAAGTGTGTGAGATTTCTAATGAGAATGGTTTTGTGATATTAACTGGTCATAGAACATCTGAGAACTGCTATATAGTCAGTGATTCTAGCTCGTCTAAATTATCGTGTTACATGGTCCAAACCGATGAGACCGAACTATGGCATAAATGCCTAGGACATGTATACTACCGTAATCTTTATAGATTGAGCAAAAGTGAATTAATAAGAGGTCTACCCAAGTTAAAGAAATTGGATAAAATTTATGGCGAATGTCAGATTAGAAAACAATCTAGGAGTGCTCACAAGAAAGTGAACTCTAGTGCCACATCCAAACCCCTTTAACTCCTCCATATGGATCTCGTTGGACCAACTAAAACAGAGAGTTGAAGTGGTAAGAAGTATATTCTAATAATGGTAGATGATTTTACCAGATATACATGGGTAGTTTTCATAAGAGAGAAATCTGAGACTCTCGATGAAGTGAAAAGGGTACTTAAGCGTCTCCAAACTAAGAAGGAATCATATGTCACCAAAATCGTAGTGATCATGGTTCCGAGTTCGATAATAGCAGTTTTGAGAAGTTCTGTAGTGATCATGGAATATCATATGATATTCTGCACCCAAGACACCTCAACAGAATGGAGTAGTAGAAAGGAAAAATAGAGTACTTTAAGAAATGACCAATGTAATGTTAAATAGTATGAAACTTCCTAAAAATCTTTGGGCTGAAGCTGTGAACACGGCTTGTTATATCACTAACAGTGTTTATAT
Source organism: Magnolia sinica (assembly GCF_029962835.1). Lineage (NCBI taxonomy): Eukaryota > Viridiplantae > Streptophyta > Magnoliopsida > Magnoliales > Magnoliaceae > Magnolia > Magnolia sinica. The sequence continues at coordinate 46,550,254 of NC_080578.1, read as the reverse complement.
GAGAAATTTTAATAATAAGACTGCATATGAACTATAGTTCAATAAGAAGCCTACAGTTAAATACTTTCGAGTTTTTGGCCGCAAGTGCTACACTCAACGTGACCGGAAAAATATGGAAATATTCGACACTAAAAGTGACGAGCGTATTTTCCTAGAAAATGCACTAAATAGTCGAGCGTATCGTGTTCTCAACAAGAGGACCGATGTTATTCAAGAATCCATTAATGTGGTTATAGATGATCACTTGAATACACCTGTCTCAAGTTCAGAAGATGATGAAGTTCCTTTATTTGATAAACTGGACTCTTCATCTAGTCAAAATGCCATTGAACTATGGTCAGTTAAAGATCATCCAACTGATTAAATTCTTAGGAATCCTCTCACTAGTGTGTGCACTCGTAGAAAATTATAAAACATTTGTAATTATGTGTGCTTCACATCCCAGATTGAGCTGGCCAATGTAAAAGAAGCTCTTGTTGATAAAAACTAGATTGTTGCTATACAAGATGAACTTAATCAATTCGTAAGGAATGATGTATGGTACTTAATTCCTAGACCTAATGATAAACACATTATTGGAACTAAATGGATCTTTAAAAATAAGTTTGATGAACTTGGTAGCATTATAAGAAACAAGGCTAGACTAGTTGTATAAGGATACACACAGATAGAAGGCATCGATTATGATGAAACCTTTGCCCTAGTAGCTTGTCTTGAATCTATTAGACTGTTTATATTCATTGCTTGCTAAAAAAAGTTCAAAATTTATCAAATGGATGTTAAGAGTGCTTTCTTGAACGGTGATCTACATGAGGAAGTATATGTTGAACAACTTAAGGGTTTTGAGGACCCTGAACATATTGATCATGTTTATCGCCTGAAAAAGGCACTCTATGGATTGAAACAAGCTCCCAGGGCATGGTACGAGAAATTGACTAAGTTTTTACTAAGTCTTAACTTTATAATGGGGAGTGTTAATAAGATACTTTTTATTAAGAAATACAATGATCACACACTGATAGTACAGATATATGTTGATGACATTATCTATGGATCTACCTGTTCTGACATGACTGTTGAGTTTGCAGATTTAATGAAGTCCAAATTTGAAATGAGCATGGTTGGAGAACTGAACTATTTCTTAGGTTTACAAGTAAAATAACTTCCTGATGGGTTCTTTATCTCTCAAACTAAACACGCTCTAAATTTGGTTAAAAAATTTGGCTTTGAGAGTGGTAAAAATTTCGATACTCCTATGAGTACGACACTTAAACTCTCTAAGGATTCGACAGGTAAGAGTGTAGATCATAAGTTGTATCGCAGTATGATAGGTAATTTATTATATTTAACTGTGAGTTGACCTGATATTGTATTCAGTGTAGGAATCTATGCTAGATATTAATCGGACCCTAAAGAGTCCCACCTGATTGCTGTAAAGCGCATTTTGATATATGTTGTAAGTTCGGCTAAACTTGGTCTTTAGTATCCTCACGATACTAATGTTCAATTAGCCGATTATTCGGATGCTAATTGGGCTGGTAATATTGATGACCACAAGTCTACTAGCGGTAGATATTTTTATGTCAGGAACTATCTAGTTTCATGGCATAGTAAGAAACAGAGTTTCGTATCACTTTCCACAACTGAGGCTGAGTATATTGCAGTTGGTAGTGCATGCACCCAGCTTGTGTGGATGAAGAGAATGTTAAGTGATTACGGATTTGTGCAAGATTCTATAGTACTGTATTGTGACAATTCTAGCACAATTAATGTCACGCACCAAACCCGAAAATCGAATTCACAGGAATTTCGATCACCTAATCCGGTGCCGACAGCCTCCGTAGTACCCCATTGTCGGCTCCTAGTGCCCATATGTCAGGTCTCGATCCTGAGATCCTATAAGGAGAATTTTCCAACATACATTTATCTCGTAAGAAGCATAACCACAAGTTTACCTAAATCACAAAAGTAACATCATCATCACATATCCACTAATATAAACTTTGAATACAATGCTGAAAGGAAAATACATATGTCAAATAAAATCAAAGCTCTAAAAGACAGCTGCACGATCCAAGCTCAACGCCGCTACAACCAACGTCACCTGCACGCATCTATCGTGCAAAAGCTTATAGAAAGCTTAGACAAGTAGTGAAAGTGTGTGCGCAAGATAAGTGCCAAGCACACAAATACAACGTCATAGTCATATAATATCAGAAATACTGGAAAGATTATGAATCATACGATATCAGAGTAAATGAAAATACTGACAAGTTTATGAGTCAAATAATATTAGAGTATGCAATACAGATCAACTATGCAAATGAGGAGTCATAATGAGCCAAATATCAGATGCCGAGGATGCAATATAATATACAATTCCTGATGAGTTCACGAATACCGTCAGCCATATTTAGACCATATAAATGCAAAAATACAATAACCCAAAATGTCATATGCCGCGGATGTAATGCAATATGCGATACGAATGGAATGACCATGTTTGAGTGCGAAGTCAGGATGATAGTATATATATCGTAGGCTATGGTGTCCATCACAAGGGACTTCTATTCAAACCAGTCCCATACCTAATTTAGATAGTCAAACTCAATGTGGTAAACTCCTGATCTCAGGTTAGTGGCACGCCCCAACCTAAATCCTAGTCATTACGAAGGTTCACATAACAAACAGTTGCACACCACCAGCCGAGTGGATAGTAAATGAATGAATGAATGAGTATGCATTTCCTGCTCAATAAGTACACATATCAGTACTGTTTATCTCTGAGATCATCACTGGGGTCTAGTACTTTACACCAGCTTGCCACCCCATCAAGCGCATAATTGGGTAAGTGGAAGAGACCTCATTGATGATCCCAGAGATGATCAGTACTGATATGTGGACTTATTGAGCAAGAGTTACATACTCATTTATTCATTCATTCACTATCCACTCAGGCTAGTGGTGTGCAACTATTTGCTACGTTTACCTTCGCAATGGCCAAAATTTCAGTTTTAGCACGCAACTAACCTGAGATCAGGAGTTTACCACATTGAGTCTGACTATCCAAATTAGGTATGAGACTGGTTTGGATAGTAGTCCCTTGTGATAGACCCCATAGCCTGCGATGCTACGTATTATCATCCCGACTTCACACTCGAGCATGGTCATTCCATTCGCACCGCATATTGCATTACATCCGCGACATATAACATTTTTGGTTACTGTATTTTTGCATTTATATGGTCTAGATACGGCTGACGGTATTTGTGAAGTCATTAGGAATTGTATATTATATTGCATCCTCGACATCTTATATTTGGCTCTTTATGACTCCTCATTTGCATAGCTAATCTGTAATGCATTCTCTGACATTGTTTGACTCATGGACTTGTCAGTATTTCTGCTTACTCTGATATCGTATGATTCATGATCTTACCAGTATTTCTGATATTATATGATTATGACATTGTATTTGTGTGCTTAGCACTTATCTTGCGCACACACTTTCACCACCCTCTAAGCTTTTTATAAGCTTATGCATGATAGATGCCAGGTGACATTGGTCACAGCGACGTTGAGCTTGGAGCATGCAGCTGTCTTATGGAGCTTTGATTTTATTTGACATATGTATTTCCCTTTCAGCATTGTATTAAAAGTTTATATTAGTGGATATGTGATGATGATGTTGCTTTTATGATTTGGGTAAACTTGTGATTATGCTTCTTACGAGATAAATGTATGTTGAAAAATTCTCCTTGTAGGATCTCAGGATTGGGACCTGGCATATGGGCGCTGGGAGCCGAGAATAGGGTACTACGGAGGCTGTCAGCACCGGATTCGGTGATCAGGATTTCTGTGAATCTAATTTCCGAGTTTGGAGCGTGACAGAAGATGGTATCAGAGTATAACTTAGGAATAATCAAGAACAACATCACATGTTTGCTATGAGTTTAGGACGATTAGGTTCCGAGTGCATAACCTTCCGATTTAGTTCCTTAATATGCGTGTATTCGAGAGAATCTCTACAACATGTCCCATCAATCAAGTCAAGTACATCCTCCATACCTTAATGTCACCTCAACCTATCCCAAGTATAAACACCCACTCCCTCTTTTCCACAAGTCAACTCTCTCTCTCCCTACCCATCCCTCTTTTACCAAAATTTCAAACAAACCCATAACTCTCCATCTCCTTCCTTACAACTCCCATTCCACCCATCCCATATCAATCCATCACCTCTCTTTCTCTCTCATTTTCTAAGCAACCTCCCAACTCCCATGAGAGCTTCCAACGTCCAAGCTCTCTCTCCCATGTGTGGCCTACTTTCCTACCCTCTCATCTCTCATCTCAACCTTCCAATATCCATCAACCTCCATCAAAATTGAAGGCACAGAGCATACGAGTCCAAGGAACTAAGGAAGAAGGCCAATAGGTGGGTGATCCACCATTAAATTTTAATTTTTAAGGGCCCACTTGTTATGGGACCCACTTGATGTATGCATTGTGTAAGGGAGGGCCCAATAGTGGTAGGGTCCCTCCCCATTTCACGCTTCTCTCTCTTTCTCTCTCTTCGTCTTACTTTAATGATGGTGATGATGTGTGTGGCCCATTTGATGTGTCCAATGATCTGGACCGTCCAGATTTTTTGGACGTCCAGCAAATGTGGCCCACTTACTACTCATTTTCGGGCCAGCCCAAATGTAAGAAAACATGAATATTAGCTTAGTCAGTGGGGTAGTCCACTAGTGCGGACCCCACCATATATGTGTTGCACATTGGCAAAACACAACATCAGCCAAAAAAATAATAATAAAACAATTTTTGGTGGGCCACACCACATGGACCCACCTTGCTAACCGTGGAATCCAACGATCTAGCGTCACTCTCTGGACGCTGGATGTTGTATTTTATAATATAATATTATATATATTGTATTATATTTTATATAATATATATATATATATTACACTGGCTATATATATTATATAATATTATATAATATAATATATTATATTAAATGTATTTAGGTGGGCCACACCCACGTGATGACTCCACCGTAAAGCATTCAGCGTCCAGCAATGGACGGCTAGATGCTAGGTGGTCATATTATTATAATATATAATATTAAGATATAAATAATAATTATAATTATAATATTTTACATAGTTTGTGGTGGGCCCCATGTGGGACCCACCTGTGCCGTTCGAGGGTCATACAGCAGCTATATAGCTGTTGTATTGACGTCTGCAAGGTCTGTGGGACCTCCTGCTGAGTGGTTTGCACCCACTCCAGCCGTCCATGTGGATGGGGCCCACCATACACATCCTAACCATCCATTCATTTAGCGAGCTCATCGAAGGCTTGAGACTAAAAATGAAGTAGATTCACATCTCTGGTGGTCCACGTACGTGGACTTCACCCCTGATATATGTGATCTAGCCAAACCGTCCATTCATCTGGTGAGCTTGTCTCAAGGCTTAAGACTGAGAATAAGACAGATCTGGTAACACGTGGATCACATTACAGAAAACAGTGGATTGAACACCCACCATTGAAACGCCTTTTTAGGTTACAGAAGTTTTGAACCAATATGATAGTTATTTTCCCTCACTATTCAGGTCTTTGTGACCTTACGAAAAGTCTGGATGGGAAATAAATGTTATGGCGGGCCCTCTAAATTTTTAACAGTGTGAATCATTATCACCACTGTCATTTGTGGTATGGTCCAAATTATCCTTTGGATATAATTCCTTTTTTTATGCTCTAAAATGATCTCTAACAATGGATGAATGGTGCATTTAAATCAGCCCATTTGAATAAGCCCATTTGACTTGGCCCATTGATTCAGCCCATTCGATTCAGCCCATTTGAATCAGCCCATTTGAATCAGCCCATTTGAATCATCTCATTTGACACGGCCCATTGATTCGGTCCATTTGATTCGGCCCGTTTGATTCGGCCCATTTGTACCGGCTCATTTGATGGGCCCGTTTGATGTAATTGAGGCCCATGATGATGTATATTAGGCCCTTGTGTTAGGCTATGGGCCCCTATCCGATTGGCCCTATGAGAGACATTCCTTGGGAGTAATGTTAGTTAAATGACCACATTAATGGGCAATGATGGTTGAATGCCCACATTGTGACCTTCACTTAGGCTTTGTTATGCCCTTCCTCATCATTCTCCCATGGGTTAACCCAAAAGCTTTAGTCCCATTGATTTTAATTGGTCCATTATCGGTCGTCCATCTATGGACACCGCCTTGCGTTAAGGTTGATTATCGATGTCGATTATCGGTGCCGATTGTTGATACCGACGACCATTGCCGATTATGAGTTTGTGACAACATAGCATCATGATACATGCCCATACGCATCATTTGTATGTTTGTTGTGAGATGTGATTGGTCATTGCATATGCCATAGTGCAGGTGGTTTTTAGGACTCCTTGATAGGCAAAGTTACCCCACATGAGTGCACGGTATGCACAGGATTGATGCATGATTAAACTGCATGACTCATGCATATTTGCATTTGTGTGATTGTGATTATTGTGTGCCTTAGCGACATCAAGGCTGTAGCCTCCACAGACACATCGTGGGTGGCCAGATTGGATATCGGAAATACTGTTTCTAGTATCGAGGCGCCATAGATGTCCCTGGGTGAAAATTTCTAAACCCAATGGTACCAGAGGATGACTCCAATGTCGAGACCAAGTGGATACATGAGCACACGAGGGCCAAATACCAGGAGGCCGCATCTCCCACTGTGTCGTGGTCCGTTAGAAAGGGGTGTGGCCTTACTCGCCCGAGTGTAGGGGGCATTGCTAGGCTGAGTTTGACCAGCTCGTGAATAGGTCCACTATTGACGTACCAGATAGGTATTGACGCCTATTGGCCAGGTGGATAGTGAGGTTTCTTACACTCACTTGGGCTACGCGCCTAGGAAAGGGGCAGTGCCATTTGGAGTGTACTAAACCCTGATGATTATCCAGAATGAGAACCGTACTAACATTTGATGCTCTAGTTATGAGCTGCATTGATAAGTGGATTTGGATGAGGATTGGCATGCTTGAGTTGCATCTCGCATCGCATGGTCTTGATATGGTCGATAGTATTCATATCTTGCACCGCATAGCCTTGGTATGACTGATTGCATTCATATTCTCATCAACATGATTTTGCATTACTCTGATATTGCATCCTGAGCAGACTCATATTGCGCACACACTTACACCGCCCTCTAAGCTTTCTATAAGCTTATGCATGATTAATGCATGCAGGTGACACCAGGATACATCCGTAGCCTCGCCGCAATAGGACCGTACAATCAAGTTTCAAGAGTTTCCATTATCATTATCTTGTATTTCTTTTCATACGCATTGTACTCAAAGTTTTTTTTTATCATAGTGGATTTTGGGATGGTGTTCTTGTGGTTATTGTTCATGGGTTATGCTGATGGTTATGCTCATTACAAATCAAAATCATATTAAAAATCCTCCTTATAGATTTCCAGGATCAGAACTTGGTGTATGGGTGCCGGGAGCTGAGAATGAGGTACTATGGAGGCTATCAGTGCAGGATTCGGCGATCGGGAATTTTGTGAGCCTGATTTTTGAGTTTGGGGCGTGACAATTAACATTTCTAAAAATCTAATTTAGCATTCACGAACTAAGAATATTGACATTAGGTATCATTACATTCGTGAATTAGTAGAAGATAAGATTCTTTCTGTGGATTATATTCAGACTGAAAATCAACTTGCAGACATATTTACAAAATCGCTTGACAGAAACAGGTTTGCTAAGTTGAAAATGGATATGGGTATGTGCAATATGAATTAAATTGTATGTGTTTATTTGTAATATAGTGCATGTTTTTTATTATTTATTTTTATAAATTTTTAAATTTCAAAATATGAAAATATGCTGAATTTTCGAGGTGCACGACCAGTCGAGTACACACTCGACCAGTCGTGGCACAACCGGTCGAGTATGTACTCGACCAATCGACCCACTTGGGTTTAGGGGTTTTTATTGTGCAAAAAAGCACTTTTTCCTTATTTATTTCATCTTCCCCAACCAGCCCTACCACGACCGGTCGAACCCACCTTCGATTCCTCCATGGTTAGTACATCTTTTTCGATTTTCTTATGGATTTAAGTTCTTTGCTCTTCCATTTCTTTGTTTTTGTAGTTTATTTCAAGGTTTATGGTGGTTTATTGGGTTTTCTAGCTAAAAATTTGATTTTCTTGAAACTCATCTTTCGTTTTTTACATTACTTGTATTCCTTGTCTTTCTTGTGCAATGGATAGTAGAAATAAGAAGAAAGGTTCTCGTGGTCTTTCTTCTTCTCGTTCTGCTCCAATCACGGTGCGCCATCTTCGGTCACTCGAAAAAGATCTCGAGTATGTGCGGGATATTCGATTACGCAACGTGATTGTTGAACGGATGGTCAACTCTGATCATTTGGCACTTTTCGGTATTGTTCCCATCCTTCAATCTGCAGGTTGGGTTAACATTTTAAATTGGGGCAGTCCGGCATTCCGTTCCATTATGCAGGCTATGTTTGCTTGCATAAGTGACTTCTCTACTGAGAATCTGGCTTTTACTATTACAACCAGAGAAGGTCCTATTGATGTGGACCGTCACTTAACATCTGGATTGATGGATCTTCCGATTAATGATGACACTATCCTTATCTCTACTTTAGTAGCAAGACCATTTGAATCCGAGAAAAGAATGCTCACTAGAGTGTTATGCAACATGAATGCAAATGGAGTTTCGGGAATGCTCTCAGTTCCAAATTTATGTTACCTAGTTACAGGATTCTCCATTGTATTTTTATCTCCAATGTCTATCCTAGGTCTGGTAACAAGACTGAGTTCACTTCTTTCATGGCTTGCATCCTTAACTCTATTGTTACTAGTGTTCCTGTATGTCTTCCATCTCTTATCTGTTACATCATTATTCAGTTTTGTCTCCATCCGGGTCATAGTGATATTCCATTTGCCTATCTTATGACTGCTTTAGCCACTCATAGTCTTGTGGCTATGTATGTTGGAGAAGCTCCCATTAAACCATCTTCCCTTCAACAACTCGAACATAAATAAGATGAATCTGAGGTTGGCTCTTAGCCAAGTTGATGTGGGTGTTGGTGGAGCTGCTGAAGCAACTGAAGAGGAGGATGCTTTGCCTCCAAATGATGTTAATATGGATGACTTATTTGATGAAATTGAATGAGACTCTGCTGCTGATCCAGACTTTCAGCCTTCTGACTTTGATGAGCGTTTGCGATCCCTTGAAGAGAAAGTAGAGGGTCTTCATGTGTCCCAAATAATCATGTGTCCCAAGATAATCAATTTAAATACAAGTACAAGTATCTTAGGCACATTAATAAGGGACTTCATCAGATAGCTCCTTTTAGATCGGATTTTTTTGACATGTATTAATACTTTCTACTCTTGGATTTGTGTTAGGATCATGTGTGTTTGGATATTTCTTAGACATCTTTTTACTTTTTAGTATATGGACATGATATTGTGCCTTTCATTGATATTTTGATTATCATGTTGATATTTCTTATCTTATTTCATTTACTTCTCTTCTTTTTGTACATCTTTCCTTTGTCTTTTTGTGACAAAAAGGGGAAGAAATACTAAAGATGTGTGATTGTGGAATATGGAGTGAATCTGTATGGAAATTTTTTTTATAGGTTCTACAAATCACCTCTCTTGGATTGAGGGGAAGTAATGGAATGAGAGAGAGATGTGGGGAGATGTCTGTTGATCATTTGTTACTCATATGGTGCATGATTCTTTATTGTGCATGTATGGTGCATGATTCTTTACTATGCGTATAACTTATGCATGATTCTCTTTATTTAGTTTTGTCACAAATTTTACTAAGGAGGAGATTGTAAATGCTATTGTGTAAATCTTGCACCTGTTGTATTGTCAAATTTTATTGTGCCAAACCATTTCGTATTTGTATTATGCTTTGAGTTGAAGTGATTAGGTTCATACATTTCAAAGTTCTCTGGATCTTCATCGAACTTGCCTATATCTTCAAGTTGAAGTGAAGCGTGTTGAAGTTTATGGTTTCAAGATCATATTCAAGAACTCAAGTTCAAGTTTGAAGTTCAAATACTGTAAGCTAAAGACTCAAGAACTCAAGCATACCTCAAGATCAAGTTCAAGAGATCAAACTCAAGCTTCAAGTATCACAAGTATTCAAGAATTTGAAGCGAATGATGTTTCAAGTGTTCTTACTCACAAACAGGTATGAATGACCCTAGATTGACCCTATATTGTGCCATATTCATTACATATTTTATGTGGGTCATTTCATATATTTATAGGTCATGTTCTCGATTAGTCTTAGACCTTGTTCGACTAGTCCAAGTACTAGCTCAACCAGTCTAAGAGTTTTCTCGACCAGTCCAAGGTTTATTGTGAATTTTTAAAATTTTTTGTTGAACTCTCGACCAATCGTGGAGACTGCTCGACCAGTCGAGTGAACAGTGCTCAACCAGTCGTGCAGGCTCGACCTAAAGTCCAGCAAGCTTTTCTGGTCTCACTTGACTAGTCGAGTAATGACCTTATCTTATCGCGCAAGAAAATTTGAAATTTTATTAGTCCTTCGACCAGTCGAACCAACCCTTAGACCAGTCAAGTAAACAGTATTTTCACCTATAAATAGAGCACGAATTTCAAAGTTTATTCATTCATTAAAGCGAAATCAAGATACTACTCTGAGAGATAAGTTTGTGATATTTTTAAGCTATATTGTGCTCATTTAATATTCTCTTTAATTAGCTTTTGCTATTTGATTTTGAGATCTTTATTCCAATCTTACTTTTAGAAGGGATTTGAGTTTTTCCCTCTCTTGAGATCAAAATCAAATCAAGCTAGCCCAGGTTGATTTAATTAAAAATCATTTAGAACTAGAACATTTTCATTTGTGAGACTGGACATTGAACATCTTCGTCTAGATCGGATTGGTTCTACCGGGCTTCTTCAAAGGAGAATTTTCAGATAAGTACATTTACATTTTGTATATCTTTTTTAGTTTTGGAGGTTGTGTTAGAAATGTCTCTTTTTAGTTTGTCTGAGGTGATCCAGGAAATCTCAGAGTGTGGGGTTTTTGGAATTGTGTAAGCCCAATCAAAGACACAATTGTGAAGGTTTTAAGGTTAACCTTGGAAAACCTTTTTCACAGTGAACGCTACTATCCCTAGGGAGTGGATATTAAGAGTGGAGTAATTTCTAGAGTTGTGGAGGATGATTGAATCTGCCTATGTGTGTGAATGTTATAATTTATTTTAAGCATTTGTGGTGAATGGTGTAATTTATTTTATGCACTTGTGGGAATGTTGTAATAACTTAGTTTATTTTATTTGCTATTTCCTTTGCCTCTTTATTGGTTTGGGTTTTTGATAATTATAAACGTTCTAGTAAGGTTGTCCTGCCATAAGCCTTTGGTTTTTGGTGTTAGGTTGTCCTTAGAACTAAGTTTGTATCAACCTCTCAATACTAGTACATTTGAGGTTGCTATTTACATGTGCTTCTTTATTACTTGATTATGCTATCTTTCTTTAAATTCTGCATTTATTTTTTAATTTGGCATAGTCCTATTCACCCCCCTCTAGGACATATTGCTCAACCTTTTCAAAGCCCCACCTTGGTCTTCATTTGGATGGTCTAGATCGACCGTTTGATCACGGACGGTAGGCCACAACTCCCCGGAAGTTTCAATTTTCCCGAACGTAAGCCTTGCATACGTGGATTCACTGTGATGCTCGGTGGGCCCTACAGAGATGTTTTCGGGAAATCCACCCCATCCATTAGATTCCTGGCGAAAAATCAGTTGGAAAGGAATGGTTTTAGTCAAGTTTTGGTGTGATCCACTGTATCAAATAAACTCATCATTCATCCTGCATTTTTCAGTAAGCTAAGTGTGTGTGTGTGTGTAGGACCAAGATGAGAGTATGGATGGGGTCGTGGCCACCCCCCGGAGGAATTGGACGGTTAAGATCGTCTAATGGGACGATCACAGAGGCCCATTAAGAATCACCGGTTAAACAGCATGTGGACGTTGAAGTGCAGACGGGGGCAGGTCGGGTCAGCCGTGTGTTGACCGGACTCACAGTCCGGTGCAGTGCGGGAGTGCACCACACTGTGTATGCGCAGGCCCCCCTGTGGGGTCCACTGTGATATATATGAGGAATCCGCTCCGTCCATCCATTTTATCATCCCATTTAAGTGGTTGAGACCAAAATTGAAGCATATCCAGAGATCAGGTGGGCCCCAAGTTACTGATATGTGGGCTGATCTATCCGTTGGGCCACTTCCAGAGGGATCCAAGGGTTGAATTTCGACATGTACGGTTAATTTCGGGTCCTCAAGCTAGATATAAAGTTTCGAGCCGGACAGATGGCGGGAATGTAAGTGCTATGGTTTCTAGCTCCTATTATTGTCAAATTTTGTAGTGCCAAAACCTCTTGGAATTTGTGTCTTGTGTAGCACATCTCATGTACAAGTACAAGGGTCTTTACTTTAAGAACTTCAAATGCAAGATTACATGTTCAAGTTCAAGTATAACACCAAGTGTGATTTCAATATTTCAAGCTTTAAAGTTCAAGTTTTCAAAGCTTCGTCCAAGTTAAGACAAAGTTTCTTTTCTTTGATCTATTAGCTCAAGCTTTAATGTTAGTCAAATTCAAGCTTTAAAGTTCAAGTTTTTAAAGCTTCGTCCAAGTTAAGACAAAATTTCTTTACTTTGATCTACAAGCTCAAGTTTTAATGTTAGTCAAATTCAAGCTTCAGAAGTCTCAAGTTCAAGCTTCATCATATGACAAGATATCAAGCTTCGTGAACTTCAAAGAACGACTATCAACTGAAGAAAAAGAAGATTCAATGTTCATACATTACTTACAAGGTATGAATGACCCTAGATTGACCATAGGGTAGGTCATTTTGAATACATAATTTAAATTGGGTCACTTTATAATTGCATTGACTGTTTCTCGACTAGTCTTGGACTAAGTTCGACTAGTCCTAGCACTGGCTCGACTAGTCTAAGAATTCCTCCACCAATCTTAAGTTTGTTATTGATTTTCAAAATTTTTTGTTAAAGCCTCGACCAGTCCTGGAAACTGCTCAACCAGTCGTGTGAACAGTGCTCGACTCAAAGTTCGGTAACTAAATTGGGTTCCAAACGACCAGTCGTGGATAGGACTCGACCGGTCGAGCAGACCCTATGACCAGTCGTGGAACGGCCTTATTTTATCACGCCCAAACTTTCAAAAGTTTGTTGGTCCTACGACCAGTCGTGTCGACCTCATGACCAGTCGAGAGTGCAATTTCTGCAACTATAAATAGAGCACGAATTTCAGAGTTTGATATTCAATTCAAGCTAAATCAATACACCACTCTGAGAGATAAGTTAGTGATATTCTTATGTTATTTAGTACTCATTTTATATTCTCTTTAATTAGCTTTCTTTGCATTTAATTTTGTATTCTACATTCCAATTTTATTTGAAAGAGGGATTAAAGTATTCCCATTTCTTAGAATTAAAATCAAATCAAGCTAGCCTAATGTGTTTTATTTTAAAATCTATTTAGAACTTAAAACATTTTCACAAGTGAGTGTGAACATTGAACTTCTACTCCGATTTGGTTCTACCGGGCTGCATTAAAAGGAGAATATCTAGATAAGTATTTTACAGTTTTGTAAATTCATTATTTTAGTTTCATTGAGATTGTGCCAGAAAAATCTCTTTGTTTTGGTTTGTTTGAGGTGATCTAGAAAACTCAGAGTGTGGGGTTTTTGAAATGTGTAAGCCCACTTGAAAGACACAATTGTGAGGGTTTTAGGTGAACCTTTTTAAACTATTTTCACAGTGAACACTAATATCCACTATGTGAGGATATTAAGAGTGGAGTAGTTGTGTGGCTATTTTTCTAAACAGTTGGTGTACACACAAGCGAACCACTATAACTTCTGGTCTTGTGGTTGATTGATTATTTCTTTTTATGGATGTTTGTAATTTCCCTTTTTGCATTTGTGGAGAATGTTGTAATTTCTTTTATAGAAGTGTGGGAATGTTGTAATAGCTTAGTTATTTTTCTTTGCTATTTACTTCTCTATTCCTCTGTATCAATTTGAGTTTTTGATACACAGACCGTTCTAGGAATCAGGTTGTCCTACCATAAACCTTTGGTTTTTGGTGTAAGGTTGTCCTTAGAACAACATCTGTATCAACCTCTCAATACTTTTACTCTTGAGGTTGTATTTAATTTCAGCACTGTAAGATTGGTTATTACTATCAGTATTTTTATTTGTTTAAATTCCGCTGTTAATTTTTTAATTTAGCACAGCCCTATTCACCCCCCCCCCCCCCCCCCCCCCTCTAGGACTTAATAGCTCGGCCTTTTCAAGGAACCCTATGACCTTGCATTCAAGACGACTTTCAGGCCACTTGAACTTCAATCACTTGATTTTCTCAGATCTCTGGCATATAAATTCTTCAATCTCAATCCCCTGGGGTCCGTCCCTTGCCTTGGTGATTTCTGAGCATTAAATCTAGGCTTTTAGCACTCTTTTAAGTCCAAGCTCCAAATTCACCTTGCAACCAAAAAACATGATTAAAATAGGACGTTAAGCATTATCATGCACGTAAAACCAAGCAATAACTGGGGTCTAATATGCAATATTTGACCCTCAACACTAAGCTCGATCTACTAAAGTTCAAGTAGAAGATCAAGCTCCTAAGAGATGTTCTAGTCTCTAATATACTTCAAGGCAATGAAGTTTAGTCCATACAGGTATTATAAACCCTAAAAAGACCTTAGGTTTAGGTGCTTTCAAAACACATTTAAAATTGGATTTTTATACTCATAATTGGTTGATTTTCGACCAACCTAAGTTGTGGCTTGACCAGTCTAAGAATTTCTCAACTAGTCCTAGTTCTAGCCAAAGTGAAAGAGAATTTCTGTTACTCCTTCAACTAGTTAAGTGGGTTCCTCGACCAGTCGAAGGACCCTATTCGACCAATCGAGTGTTCCTCGGCTCGAAGTCCACCAATTAAAACTGTTTAGATTTTAGCATCCTCAACCAGTTGAAGACCACCTTCGACAAGTTAAACAGGGCCTTCGACCAGTCGAGCATGGCCTTCGACGAGTCGAAGATCTATTAGATCTTATCCTGCTTAAAATTGAAAATTTGTTGGAACTGAATCCGATGTTTAGACGAGTCGAAGCAACAATTTCTTTGCTTATAAATTGAGATTCTTTCTTAATTTGAAAATACAATTCAAGCTTATCAAAGTCCTTATTCAAGAGAGAAAGAAGCCTCACTTATTGTCAAGCTATCAAGCGGTATTTATAAATCATTTTATAGCTTTTTTGTTTAATTCCTTAATCTCTAATTCTATCATTCTGATTCTAAAAAGAGAGAATACTCTTCTTTTTGAGATTTAAAAGAATTAATACAAGTAGCCATTGTTTTAAATCTAATTAAAATCAATAGAACCCTAGACCTTTTCTATTAGATTGAACATTGCACATTCGTCATTTAAGAAAAACGGTTCTATAGCTACAGTTTCTTCTACAGTGAAGACAAGTATATATTTATATTTTGTACTTGGTTCTTCTAAGATAGCCAGAAAATCTCAGTGTTGGTTTTTCTGAGATAGGCCAGAAAATCTTAGTGAGGGGTTTCTTCGTTTATGATAGCCCGATAAAATCAAAACTGTATCAGGTTTTAATGTGACCTTGTGAAAATCCTATTTATAGTGAAAGCCGAGATTACGTGGTTAGTAATCTTGGGAGTGAAGTAGGTGTGGCTATTTGAGAACAGTTGTTGACACACCAAACCACTATAATTCTTGGTATTATGGTGAATGCTTTTATTACTTTTGTGGTGAATGGTTATAATTTCTTTTACGTTAAAGTGGTGAATGTTTATAATAGATAGTTTTATTTACTCTTGCTTAGTTTGAAATTTTGATTCTTATCATATTCATGAAATAAGGTTGTCCTACGAATCAGTTTGATTCAACGTTTCAATACTAGTGCCATTAAGATCTCTCATTTATTTATTATTTAGCACTTAGTCAATTATTTGGCATACCCCCCCCCCCCCTGGCCCCCCTCTAGGACTTCTTAAGCTCGCCTTTTCAAGTGGTTTCAGAGCTAATTTGCTCATTTTTTGTGGGATTAATTTTCTTGAGTTAAAGATCTAGAGCTTTATTATGTCAAATTTTGATAGTTTATCTATTACTAGGTCACCACCTTTTGATGACTCTAATTATTCATACCGGAAGGCCAGAATGAGGATTTTTCTAAAATCCTTAAATGAAAATGTGTGGCAAGCTACTATAACTAAATGAAAACCTCCTATGACATAAGTATTAGGCAGTGATGGAACTAAATCTATGAGAGAAACTGTATTCTATTTATGGACTGCATCTCGAAAAAGTGAAAGCAGTGCTAATGCTAAAGCCTTAAATGTTATAACTTGCGCTCTATCGCCTAATGAACTCAAAAGAATTATTTCATGCGATACAACTAAGCAAACATGGGGTATTCTCGAAATGACACATGAAGGAACTTCTATACTCAAGAAATCAAAAGTTCAAATCCTCACTACCGGATTTGAGAAAATTTGTATGGAAGAAAATGAAACTTTCATGAACTTTTATACGAAACTAAATGATATAGTAAATTCCATATGGGGTCTAGGAGATGGAATCTCAGAAAACAAGGTTTGCGCAAAGATATTGCGATCTCTTCCTGAGAGATTCAATTCTAAAGTTACTGCTATTCAGGAATTAAGAGATAGTGATCTTATGAGGTTAAAGAGTTGTTGGCTCTCTACAAACATATGAGTTAAATTTTAAAGCTCCTAAAGCTAAGTCTATTGCTCTTAAATCTTCTAAATCTATTTCAAAAGAAAATAGTTCTAATTCTGATATTGAAAATGAAGATGATATGACAATGTTAGCTAAGAAATTTTATAGAATTTTCAAAAATAAAAATAAAAAAATCAGATTTTCAAAAATCAACTGATAAAAGGAAAGGAAAATCTAATTCTTGGAAATCTAAAACCAATGACGGTCAATGCTTCAACTGTCATGAATATGGGCATTTGGCTAATAAATGTCTTTAAAAGGATAGGTCAAAAAGAAAGGGCATGATAGCTACTTAGGATGAATCATCTGACTCTGAAAGTTCTTCTGAGTCTGATGAATCAAAACAAGAGAATACAAGCACAAATGATGTGAAAGCTCTTAACTATAGCCAGGGTCACTTCCTCAGATAGTTGAAAACTTAAATCTAATTTTATTTTTTTAAGACAATATAAAAAATAAGATTTTTCTAAAACTGTGTTTTCAAGTTCTTCTCTTAGTCTAGCATATTTCTCTTTTTAAATTTTCAATTTGACAGCAAATTTACAACTTTCTCTATATAGGGCATTATAGGCATCTCCAAGGTCATCTTCATTTTCATTTTTAGGGTCAGTCCTAAGATTTTCATAGTCAGATAATGGCCCAAGTGATTAACACAATCAATCCATTCGATGGATTAACCACACTAATGCCACAACCCAATTCGTGGTCCAATATGCACATCACATGGAGTCTTACATTCTTAATAAGAGGAAATACATCTATGTGCTCGATAGGTCTACCGCTAATGGGCCTACAAGGCATCCACTCAAGGTGGTCTTTAAGGCTAATGGGCCCAACACCGTAATGCCATTGTGAACATATTAGTGGAATCTACAAATCAAGCCCAATACTATTGACGAGATGAGACCAATCGTCAAACCGACACATTTCTCAAGTTCCCATATCCAAGAATCTACTAATTAGCATACTCCACAACTTTTAGATGGCCCTACAATTAACTTAATTCTATATGATGCCGAGCTCACTCCATTATCATAAGTTCATATGGCTAAATGGCCATACAACGTCACTTTACTTACCATAATTGAGGATATAAGATCACATGGTTACTTGTTCTTAATACACCATACCTCACAAAATAGAAAATGAGAAACTAAAACTTAAAGTTTCTTCCCTTTTAAGTTTTAAGGACACTTGGAAATATACCCATGGTGACCAAAAGCTTGAAAAATTGTTAACCGTATCTAAAAAATGTGGTGACAAGATTGGTCTAGGCCATATTAAAGGTAATTCCTCAAAATCCAAGGATTCTATTCATATTTTTGTAAGAGGAGAATCCTCGAACTCTAAAGATAAGACTTTAAGAGATTTTAATCGTATTGATTTCAAAAACTCAAAACCCTTTCAAGTTCCTAAAAATAATAATGCCATTAGCTATAAAAATCAATGGAATAATAAATCTCCCTTAGCTGAAAAATTAGTAAACTTGCTTAAAGAGCTTCTAAAGTCCAAATCAAATGAATATGGAGTTTATAGAAAAAGGAGAAATCCTAACTCCAAAATGTAGTAAAATTCAAGAGTCACTTCTAAACCTAGAACCATTATGAAATGGGTTCCAAAGGTTAAGTGACTTTCAAATTAGCCACTCAAAATGGTACCTAGATAGTGGATGCTCAAGACATATGATAGGTGATATTCATGAATATCAAAGAAGTTAATGGTGACTCAGTTACCTTTAGTGATGGAAGCAACTACAAAATCACAGGCCAAGGTACTGTACAAGTTCCTAACCTACCTCCCTTTGAAAATGTGATTTATGTTGAAGGTTTAAAACATAACCTCTTAAGCATTTCACAAATCTATGATAATAAACATAGTTTGAAATTTTCTGATCATGGATGTGAAATAATAAATGAGAAGGGTAATGTAATATTAAATGGTCGCAGGACCTCTGAAAATTGTTATATTATCGATAACTCTTGCTCATCAAACCATTCATGTTACATGGTCCAAACAGACGAGACTGAACTATGGCATAAACATCTTGGACATGTTAACTTTAGAGAACTATATAAATTGAGTAAAAGAGATCACTTACATAGCTTACCTAAGCTCAAAAAGATAGAAAAAATATGTGGCGCATTTCAAATTGGCAAACAGATTAGGAGTAGCCATAAGAAAGTGAACTCCTTAGCCACTGCTAAACCTCTAGAACTACAAATGGATCTAGTAGGACTAACTAGAATGGAGAGTAGAGGTGGAAAAGTATTTACCGATCATTGTTGATGATTTCACCAGATATACATGGGTAGCCTATAAGTGCTATGGTTATTTGCTCCTTTGATTGTCAAATTTTGTTGTACCAAAACTACAATCTGTGTCTTGTGTAGCACGTTGTTATATATGTTCAAGGCAATGCATTTCATGCTCAAGGACAATGCTTTAAGTCAAGTATAATGATCTACTTCAAGAAATGTAAGATCAAGTACATTATTCTCTTCTCTAAAGCTTCCAAAGATTTCTGAAGTACAACTCAAGAACTACAAGTTCAAGCTTTCAAGCTTTATCAAGCGTCGAGATCTAAAGCTTCATGATCTTCAAAGATCATCTATCATCTGAAGAAAAGATGTTCATACTTTATGTCTCAAGTTTGAATGACCTTAGATTGACCTTAGGGTAGGTCATTTCGGATACATAAGTCAATTACTTATTTTATATATGTTTTGGTCAGTTCTTAGACTAGTCCTGGATTCTGTTCAACTAGTCCTAGACTGGCTCGACCAGTCCAAGAAATTCTAAGACCAGTCCTAAGTTGTTACAAATTTTTAGAATTTTTTGGTTGAGCTATGACCAGTCCTGGAGTCTGCTCGACCGATCGTGTGAACTGTGCCGACTCGTTCATGACCAGTCCTGCAGCTACGACTCAAACTCCAGTAATGAATTTTGGTTTCTAACGACCAGTCGTGGGTAGGTCACGACCAGTCATGGAAGACTCACGACCATTCGTGAAGTTCCTACGACCATTCGTGAAATGGTTTTATCCGATCGCACTCAAAATTTCAAAATGTTGTTGGTCCTGCGACCAGTCGTAGTGCCCATAGGACCAGTCGAAGATGTGATTTCTGCAACTATAAATAGAGCATGAATTTCAGAGTTTTATATCCAATTAAAGTAAAATCAAGGCATCACTCTGAGAGATAAGTTTGTGTTCTTTTTAAGCTACATTGTATATATTTAATATTCTCTTTTGTTAGCTTTTTATATTTGATTTTGTTTCTGCATTCCAATCCGATTTGAAAGAGGAATTGTGATATTCCACTTCTTGGAATCAAAATCAAATAAAGCTAGCCCAACTTGATTTAATTTAAAATCAATTAGAACCTAGAACTATTTCAAAGTGAGTATTGGACATTGAACTTCTATATTAGAACTTCTACTCCGACTTGGTTCTTTCGTGCTACTACAAAAGGAGAAATCCAGGTATTTTATATTTGTGTAAATCTTCTATGTTTTTGGTTTCTTTGAGATTAAGCCAGAAAAATCTCTAAGTGTTGGTTATCTGAGGAGAGCTAGAAAACTCAGAGTGTGGGGTTTTTAAATTGTGTAAGCCCATTAAAAAGACACAATTGTGAGAGTTTTAGGTGAACCTGAGAAAAACCTATTTTCATAGTGAACGCTAATATTCCCTGTATGTGGATATTAGGAGTGGAGTAGCAAGCTGTGTGGCTGTTGTTTAACAGTTGGTGAACACACAGGCGAACCACTATAATTCTTGGCATCTTGTTTATTTGCTATATCTTTTATCATTCAAAGTTGTGGGATGTATGTGTGGATGTGAATGTTGTAATATTTACATTTCAAGCATTGTGAGAAATGTTGTAATAGTTTAGACTTCTATTCATGCTATTTACTTTTTATTCCTCTTCAGTTTGAGATATTGATACTTAAACTGTTCTAGTAAGGTTGTCCTATCATAAACCCTTGGTTTTTATGGTGCAAGGTTGTCCTTAAAACAACATTTATATCAACCTCTCAATACTTGAATTTTGAGGTTGCTTTAAATTTCCGTACCGTGATTTGTTTAAAGTGCTATCTTTCCTTTATTCATTTAAATTTTGCTGTTAAAAATTTAATTTGGCATAGTCCTATTCACCTCCCCCCCCCCCCCTAGGACATATAGCTTGGCCTTTTCATAGCCTTTTTGAGAGAAAAATCAAATACTCTCAATGAAGTCGGAAAAATTTTAAAGCGTATTCAGACAAAAAAAGAGATATCTTTGATTAAAATTAGAAGTGATCATGGCGTTGAATTCGAGAATAGCAATTTTGAGAAGTATTCTAATGATCATGGTATATCGCATGAGTTCTCTGTTCCCAAAACACCTCAACAAAATGGTATTGTTGAAAGGAAAAACAAAATTTTACAGGAAATGGCTAGTGTAATACTAAATAACATGAAACTACCAAAAAATTTCTAGGCCAAGGTTATCAATTCTGCTTGTTACATTATAAATCGTGTATATATTAAAAAAGCAAAAAATAAAACAGCTTATGAACTTTGGTTTAATAAAAAGCACACTGTTAAATATTTTCAGACTTTCAGAAGTAAATGTTTTATTTTACATGACTAAGAAAATCTGGGAAAGTTTGAAGCAAAGAGTGATGAAGGAATATTCCTAGGCTATGCACTAAATAGCCATGCTTACAGGGTTCTGAATAAAAGAACTGACGTGATTCAGGAATCAATAAATGTAGTTATTGATGATCAACAAATTACACCCACTCCAAGTTAAGATGATGATGAAGTCAATATAATTAATATACCTAACTTTTCATCCAAATCAGTTGATACTGAATTAAGATTAGTTAAAGACCATCCGATTGATCAAATACTTGGTAACCCTATTACTGGTGTTCAGACAAGAAGACAATTAGAAAATATCTATAATTATGTCTGCTTCACTTTCTTAATTGAACCAGCCAATGTAAATAAAGCACTTGCCGATGAAAGTTGGATAATTGCCATGCAAGAAAAACTAAATCAATTTGTCAGAAATGATGTGTGGTACTTGGTTTCTAGATCTGCTGATAAACATGTAATTGGAACCAAATGGATTTTTAAAACCAAAACAGATGAATTAGGTAATATTATCATAAATAAGGCTCGACTGATTGTACAAGGGTACACTCAAATAGAAGGTATTGATTACGATGAAACCTTTGCACCAATTGCGCACCTTAAATCCAAAAGATTATTTATTTCAATTGCATGTCATAAGAAATTCAAAATATATCAAATAGATGTTAAACGTGCATTTCTAAATGGCAACCTACATAAGAAAGTTTACGTTAAATAACCTAAGGGTTTTGAGGACCCCAACTCTCCAAATCATGTATACCGTCTTGAAAAGGTGCTTTATGGGTTGAAACAAGCTCCCAGGGCATGGTATGAAAAATTGACCAAATTTTTACTTAGTCATAACTTTATTATGAGCAGTGTTGGTAAAAATTTATTTGTCAAGAAATATAATGATCATATATTGATAGTTTAGATCTATGTTGACAATATCATTTATGGATCTTCATGCACTAACTTATCTACTGAGTTTACAAATCTGATGAAATCCAAGTTTGAAATGAATATAGTTGGTGAACTAAACTACTTTCTTGGATTACAAGTTAAATAACATGATGATGGTATATTCATCTCTCAAACCAAATACACCTTGAACCTTGTAAAAAGGTTTGGGTTTAAGAATGGTAAGAATTTTGAAACTATAATGAGTACAACTCTTAAACTCTCAAAGGATGAATCAGGTAAAAATGTAGACTCCCGCCTATATCGAAGCATGATTGGTAGTCTCTTACACTTAACTGCTGTAGACCTGATATTGTTTTTAGTGTTAGAATATGTGCTAGGTATCAATCTAATCCTAAAGAATCATATCTAATTGTTGTTAAATGGATAATCAAATATGTCGCAAGTTCTACTAACTTAGGACTTTGGTATCCGCATGATACATTCGTACAAATTACCAGACATACTAATGCAGACTGGGTAGGTAATATTGACGATAGAAAATCTACCAATGGTGGATGTTTCTACGTATGGAATTGTTTAGTATCCTCGCTCAGTAAGAAGAAGAAGTTTGTATTTCTCTCAACGGGTGAAGCTGAATATATCGCAACTAGTAATGCCTATACTCAGCTTATTTGGATGAATAGAATGTTAACTGATTATGGTATTACATGAGATACAATGACATTATATTGCGATAACTCGAGAGCAATTAATATTTTAAAAAATCCAATCCAACATTCTCATACTAAACATATCGATATTGATACCATTATATTTGAGAATTAGTTGAAGACAAGAGTATTGTATTGGAATAAATTCAAACTGAGAAGCAGGTTGCAGACATACTGACAAAACCGCTCGACAGGAATAGATTTTCCAAATTAAAGCATGATATTGGTTTGTGTATTTTTAATTAATCATAATGTTTATGCATTTATTTATTTTATGTGTATATTTAATGTATATTATAATAAAATATAAAAATATACTATAATAAAATGTCAAAAAAAATTTGGATTTTTTTGTGTTGCTCAACGGGTCGAGTACATGCTTAACCAGTCAAACCCTGAACGAATTGAGCACGTACTCGACTGGTCGAGGACCGCGATTTCACCTAAAAGGGGGAAAAATCACTTTTTTCTTTTCATTTCCACCTTCTTCTTCGACTAGTCGATGCTCCTCTGATGAACCCAACTACCAATCTTACTTGTAAGTGGTTATTTTTTTATTTTCTTCAAGTTCTGGGTACTTCCTTGCTAGTTAATATCTTATTCGAGGTTTATTCTTGATTTCAAAGCCTTTTTGTTGTGAGATTTCTGGAAAATCTGATCTATCCATAACACATTACTCTCTTTAGTTATTTCTTGTGCAATCATTAAATGCAACATCGTACTAAAAGAACAGCATCATGCAAAGCTCGTGATAGCTCGTCATCTAGGCTGACTCCATCTAATGTGAGAACCCTAAGGGGCCCCGAAGAAGATTCGGAGTACGTTAGGGATTTTCGCTCAAGAGACATAATTATTGAGCGTAGTGTTAATCTTGCTCACTTGCTCCTTTCGAACTTATTCCTCTACTTTCAAATATCGGATGAGAAGGCATTTTTGGTCGGGGTGGAACGGCTTACCATTCCATAGCGCAAATGATGTACGCATCGATCTATAATGTGTCTCTCGAAGACCTTTCTTTTACGATTAAATTTGTAAAAGACACATTCACTATAAATTGTTATACTGTCTCAGCATTGATTGAGATTGTCATTGCAGATGATGTGAATCCAATTGATAATCTAACTAATAAAATGACGCATACTGAACAACAAACAATTACTTATAAGCTATGTCATTTCAATGCTGAATGAAAATCCAATAATGCACTATGTGCCAACCAGATGCTCCCCGAATATCGAGTCCTGCCTCGAATCTTTATATCTAATGTCTATCATAGGTCTGGGAATAAGTTGGAACTTACTCGCTTCATGACTCGTGTCCTCCATTCAGTTGTGTCTGGTATACAAGTTTGTCTTCCTTCTTTTATATGTTATCTCATTATCCAATTTCATCTTCATCCTGGTCATGGTTCTATTCCATTTGCCTACCTCATGATGTGTATTGCTTTACACTGTAATGTCACAATTCCTACATCTGAGGCACCGGAATCTCTTTTACCATTTAACAACACCAATCTGAATAAGATGAATCTGGAATTTCTTCTTGGTCAATGTGACGAAGAAGAAGAGGAAGCACCTACACCTGAAGACATGTCGATGGATGACATATTTGTTGAGCTTGATGAGTTGAATGATCCAGATGTTCGAGACTATCAACCTTCTCAGGTTGATGATTGGCTTAAATCATTGGAGGAGAAGGTTGAGGCTCTACGGGTCTCACAGGACAGTGTGGTTCAAACTCAGAAATCATCAATGAAGTAGGTGAAAAAGAACTTTCATCGTATCGTTAAGAGTTTGCACTAGCTTGACCCTTTTATGCCTGCTCCATCATCTGGATCCGACTGAGTTTATTTCATTTTCATTTTTAAGGGGCTGTATAACTTTAATTTTACTTGGTTTGCTTAATAACTACTTTACACTCTCCTTGGATGATTATTTCCCTATTTTGATAATCTAATATGCTCCTCTCCTTGATATATTCATATGTTTTATTTCTTCTAATTGTTTTTGTGGTTATTCATATGTTTTTACTTGATGGTTAACATATTTCTTCCCCTGTCAACTTGTGACAAAAAGGGGGAGAGAACTGAACAAATGGGGCATGCGTGTTTTAATGTTTTGAATATATGATGCATGTAAATGATAGGCGAATGAATATGCTTAAATGCTTGGAGAATGCTTTGAAATGGAAGGTTGTATGTTATAATACAGGGAAAGTGCAAATTGAGGGGGAGTAGTAAATTTTTACAATCTTCAACAACTCGTTCACAACATGAGTACAAGGATATAGGGCTTCATTCGGACTCTTGTAATACTAAGTGTTTTGTCACGAAATTGACGAATGGGGAGATTGTAAGTGCTATTATGTTTAAAGCACATTTTACACCTTATTTATCAAATTTTGTCTTGTTAAAACATCTTAGCAAATGATCTTCAAGTCGAGCTCATGTTGAAGTTCAAGTCAAGCTCAAGTTGAAAATCAAGCTCAACCTCTACTCGAAAACTAAGCTTGATCTAATAAAGCTCTAGTAGAAGATCAAGCTCCTAAGAGATGTTCCAATCTCAAATATACTTCAAGGCAATGAAGTTCAGTCCATATAGGTATTATAAACCCTAGAATGACCTTAGGTTTAGGTGCTTTCAAAACATATTTAAAATTAGGTTTTTATACTTATAATTGGTTGACTTTCGACTAGCCTAAGTTGTGGCTAGACCAGTCTAGGAATTTCTTGACTAATCCTAGTTCTAGCCGAAGTGAAACAGAATTTCTGTTACTCCTTCGGCTAGTCGAGTGGGTTCCTTGACCAGTCGATTGTTCCTCGGCTCGAAGTCCAGCAATTAAAACCATTCAAATTTTAACATCCTCAACCAGTCGAAGACCACCTTCGACTATTCAAGCAGGGCCTTTCACCAGTCGAGCATGGCCTTCAACAAGTCGACGATCTGTTAGATCTTATCCTGCTCAAAATTGAAATTTTGTTGGAACTGAATCTAGTGGTTAGATAAGTCGAAGCAACTTCTTTGCCTATAAATTAAGGTTCTTTCTCAATCTGAAAATACAATTCAAGTCTATTAAAGTCCTTATTCAAGAGAAAAAAAAGCCTCACTTATTGTTAACCTATCAAGAGGTATTTATAAATCATTTTATAACTTTTTTGTTTAATTTCTTAATTTATAATTCTATCATTCTGATTCTAAAAAGAGAGAGAATACTCTTCTTTTTGAGATTTAAAGGAATTAATACAAGTAGCCATTATTTTAAATCTAATTAAAATTAATAGAACCCTGGACCTTTTCTATCAGATTGAACATTGAACATTCGTCATTCAAGAAAAGCGGTTCTACGGCTATAGTTTCTTCTACGATGAAGATAAGTATACATTTACATTTTGTATTTCTTCTAAAATAACTAAAAAATCTCGATGTTGGTTGTTCTAAGATAAGCCAGAAAATCTCAGTGAGGGGTTTCTTTGTTTGTGATAGCTGGATAAAATCACAACTGTATCAGGTTTTAAGGTGACCATGTGAAAACCTTATTCATAGTGAAAGCCGAGATTACGTGGTTAGTAATCTTGGGAGTGGGGTAGGTGTTGTTGTTTGAAAACAGTTGTTAACACATCAAACCACTATAATTCTTAGTATTGTAGTGAATGCTTTTATCATTTTTGTGGTAAATGGTTATAATTTCTTTTATGCTAAAGTAGTGAATGTTTGTAATAGGTAGTTTTATTTACTCTTGGTTAGTTTGAAATTTTGATTCTTATCATATTCATGAAATAATGTTGTCTTGCCTAAACTTGTTTGGGTGAAGGTTGTCCTACGAATCAGTTTGAATCAACGTTTTAATATTAGTGCAATTGAGATCTCTAATTTATTTATTATTTAGCACTTTATTCGATTATTTGGCATAGTCCTATTCACATCCCTCCCTCTGGGACTTCTAAAGCTCGCCTTTTCAAACCCAATTGGATCGAATTACCTCTCGATGATATCGAAGTGCACGTCGATAGAATCGA
Organism: Magnolia sinica; assembly: GCF_029962835.1. Taxonomy (NCBI): domain Eukaryota; kingdom Viridiplantae; phylum Streptophyta; class Magnoliopsida; order Magnoliales; family Magnoliaceae; genus Magnolia; species Magnolia sinica. Next base: position 46,523,071 of record NC_080578.1, on the reverse strand, counting down.
AGGGTACTCGATAAAATCGAGCAAAATCTGTTCGACACAAAAATGAATATATGTGTGTAGGAAATCGATGCAATCGATGTAGGCTTGATAACATCGAAATTCAAATTTTGATGGAATCGAAGTCTGCTCGATAACATCGACAATGATGGATTTCTGCCCTTTTTTACTGTTAGGATTCCTTCTTTATAAATACCATAGGTTGCCTCTTAGCAAATTAAGCTAAAAATCAAGAGAGTTTGAGATAGTTGCTTCATAGAGATTATACCCTCTCCCTCATTCTCTTTTTCCCATTATAGTTCATCATTCAATCTTAGCATAAGTATTAACTCATCATCTTATGTGCTTAGAATGAATTATGAACTCTAACATTCATTGAGTTTCCAACTAACCTCTTTGTAGGAAAATCTTAGTATTGGAACTCTTGAATGCGTAACTCATGGGAACCTTCTCTTTGTGTGTTTAAGATTATATCTTATAAATAGAAAAGAACAAAACCCTAAACCTCACAACCTCGGAGCATTTATCAAAACATCAGAAGCAGTTGCGGTTCAAGGGAGCTGAAGTTTCTTTGTCATCATCGAAGATCTTCACATCATGCGAGAAAGGGGCTCACTCACTTATTTGTCAGTATATAGAGTTCGTCGAGTCTGAAGCCCTTTCCTTGTATAGGATTGAAATTTAGAGTTTGAGTGACAAACTCGCCAAGACCTCTTTGTAGGCCTCTGACAGGAGAATACATGGTCCTTGTGTAGAACGAGTTGCCTTATGTAGGCTTGAGTTACCTTGTGTAGGCTTGGGTTGCGTTGGGTATGCTTCCAGTTGTGTCCTTGGGTAGGACTCGTTGCCTTGTGTAGGCATTTAACGGAACCTTGTGCAGGTCCCTTAATTAACCTTATATAGGTTGTGAAGGTTCGTGGTTAACCTGATTTAAAACCATTGGATAGTGAAATTCGGTACACTCTAGGAGAGTGCATCTGCCGAGAGTGAAGTAAGCAAGTATTCGAACCACTATATATGATTGTGTTTGGGATTGCTTATTGTGCATTATTCTAATTATGCTTATGATTATAAAATGTCTTTTATGTTGCATGATTTGGTTAATGTATAAGTACTGATAGAGATCACATCCCACACACTATCATATACACTATCCCTTATAAGCTTGTTCTTCATATAAAAATCTTATATAAGCCTATGTGATTTAGACCCTCTATTGACTTGGAAGCCATAGAGTTACTTTGCAGTACTCTTTTGATTAAAGTTAGGCATAGTTTGTTCTTAGTTAAAAATAACATTGAAAAAGTCCTATTCACCCCCCTCTAAGACATTTGGACATACTTCATACTTCAGTAATAGCGGTTCAACCGCAATTTCAATGTTCAGATACATCAGGTTGTGTTTACACTGAATTTGGTCTTCCTGGTAACACCTAAGTACTGAAAAGTACAAGGTGTTACGTAGCCAAGTATCAAAATGATGATGCTTCAGATTAGAGTATAGGGGACAATAAAGGGATCTGGTATCGAGGTCAACTTTGTGTACCTAATATTCTAGATCTAAAAGTGAGATTCTAAATAATACATACTGAACTAAGTTTACAATCCACCCGAGAAGCACAAAGATGTACCACAGCGTTAAACGATCATTTTGGTGGTTGAATATGAAAAGAGAAATTCTCGATTATGTCTTAATATGTTTTGTCTGTCAGCAAGTGAAGGCGAATCATCAGAACCCATCAAGATTATTGCAGTATTTGAAAGTACCATAGTGGAAGTGGGATTGTATCTGTATGAACTTTATAGTTAGTCTTCATAAGACACAGAAGCAGCACGATTTGATTTGGGTAATCATCGATCGATTGACCAAGTCAGCACACTTTATTCCTATCTGTATCAATTTCTCAATGGAGAAATTCACTAAGCTATACATCAAGGAAATAGTGAGACTTCATGGCATCCCTAATTCTATTATATCGGATCGAGACTCACGTTTTACTTTGTGTTTCTGAATAAGTCTATAGAAATATACGGGGACTACATCACAACATATCATACATAGTCTAATGGGTGGACGGAACATGTGAATCAAATATTGGAAAACCTGTTACGTGCATGCGCTCTAGATTTCAAGATAAGCTGGGACAACAATGTACATTATGCTGAATCCACCTACAACAATAGTTACCAAGCAAGCATTGGTATGGCCCTGTATGAAGCATTATATGGACGTCATTGTTGAGCACCTAATAATTGGGCCGAAGTAGGTGAAAAATGTTTAATCGAGCAAGATGTTGTCTAAAAAGCTACTGAGAAAGTTAAAATTATCCGAAAGCGACTGCAAGCTGCACAGAGCCATCAAAAGAGCTACGCCGACAGTCGAAGACGAGATCTGGAGTTTACAGTAGGAGATTACATGTTTTTAAAGGTTTCTCCCATGAAGAGATTGATGCAATTAGATACCAAGCAAAAATTTGCTCCACATTTTATCGGATCATTTGATATATTAGAGCGAATTAAAGCATTGGCATATCGGCTCACACTACGTCCCCAGTTAGCCTGTGTTCATAACATTTTTCTGTATCAATGCTACGGAAGTATGAGAGGGATGCTTCTCATGTGATTGATTGACAAGATCTCGAGTTACTGGAAGATACATCTTACGTGGAGAAATCGCTTCAAATATTAGATCCTAAGGAGCACATATTGCGCACTAAGCCGGTACATTTAGTCAAGTTTTATGGAGTTATCATGGAGTAGATGAAGCATCTTGGGAATAGGAAAGAGAAATTCATGAGAAATATCATCCTCTCTTTGAGGAGTAGTTTTGGGTAAATTTTGAATACGAAAATTTTCTTTTAGGGGGTAGAATGTAACGCCCATGAAAAATAAAATAATAATGAAATAACGATAATAACAACAACAACAATAACAATAATAATTATATTAATAAAGAATTTTTTATCTCATCTTTATCTCTATCTTATTTTTATCTTATCCCATATCTTCTCTCTATCCCTAATCCTTCTCCCTTATATATACCTATAACCCTCCCCGTACCTCTCAATTCCTCAAATGAGTCTTTCTTTTAAGGAGTGTGTCGTAAGAGATGTTCTACTCCAACTTAGATATTAACAAAAAGGCACCCTACAATAACTAAGAAAGAGTGAGGGATTTTGGAGAGCTTAGATCTAATAAGTTTATTGTCCATTCTTTTATTAATTTTTATTCATTTAATGTAATTTGGCTTGATTTATGCAATGAACGGTGTGGATTGGCCACATGTTCATTGCATTGATTTATGGGTATATGCGATGTAAAGATGATGAACATCTAAAATTTAATACGATTTTTCTTGTTAGAGAGATTCATTGGCTCCGAGCCTGATCCGAGCCAACTCCTTGGACAGAGTTGAAGGCACCGTCCCCCTCGGACCCTCCTCACCGTCAAGCTCTCCCGGCTCACCCTCATCGGGTAGGTCGCGAGCCTTAGCAACTTGTTCCATTGTCAGAGACACATTCAGTGCCTAGGGTCCGGGCATCGTCCCACGTTCAAGAGACAGATTCAACGCCCTAGCAGCGGGCGTCGGCCTCTATGCTGGAGACCGTTCCAATGCTCTCCTAGACGACGACAACCAGAAAGTGGCATCCGCCATCACCACCAATGGCGAAGGTGGGTTCGACATTACCCTAAAGCGATACTCGGCCCACTTTCGCTATCAGAAACCCCCTCGCGTGAGCTTAATGAGCCAAACATGATGATTTCTAATGGAAAAATGAAATGAGGAGGAGAGGAGGCTTACCGGAGCGAGAATTGGTAGGATTCTAGTCCGATTGTAGTGGGAACACTCACTGAAAATCGCACAGAGAAATCAGATTACAGGAAGACAAATGAAAAGGTAAAGACCTAAAAGTTAGGGCTTCCCTTATATAGTCGTGCCACACGGCAGCCATTTAAAGCACCCATCAAAGCGACGTCATACGACGCCCCTTCGGCTGCCCCAACTCGACACGTGGCACGACCACATGCACCACTCGACCTCGATATTGAGTACGACTCCACGCATCGCTTCTTCATTGGTCTGCCACCGAAAAGATGGCTTAGCGCCCCACCTAGCCTCAAGCTACGACCCAATACGTCATGATCATGAGATGACACGCCTAGACTCTCATGCTGGCTGCCATGCCTGGCATTTATGACAGTTTAGCTCAATCTTATCCACATAACCTGACCTAATCCTGACTAACTTGCTTTCCAAACCTCCGCAGGTCGCTTTAAAAAGCAAAGTGGGCTCACTGTTGGAGAAAAATCTACAAGTCCATAAATCAGCTTATGGAATGGACCAACTCTACTGAATCAGCACGAGCCCACTGAACCCTAAGTTTGATAAGGCCTCTACGTCCAGAAACAAAGCAACCTCTAAGGAGGATGATGCAACTTTAAGGACACTCAAAGAGCTTACCTACGAGCCCTCTCAAGTGGCTATATGCCGACCTAACTCATAGGTTGGCCATAAGTCAATTACGGATTAACCATAGATCGATCATAGGTCGATTACGGATCAACCACAGATCAGCCATAGCTCGACCACGGATCGGCCATAGCTCGATCATAGATTGAGTATAAATCAGCTACTAGACGGTCGTCGCAAGGCCGAATTGCGATCATAGGTCGACGATGCTCCTAACCGGCCTATGGAGATAGTAAATGTTGATTTGTCGATCAGGACGGTATCACTCATTCCTGACTCAAGACCTGCCTTGGGATCCAACTTAAAGATTCAAAGAATCCCCTCTTATAAATGTTATCTTATCTAGGTCCTAGATTTGTCAAATATTGTTATGCCAAAACCTCTTGGAATCGGTATCTTGTTTAGTGGTTATTATAAGATCAACTTCATGTCATCTTTGCCAATCTTGTCTACATTAAAGTACAACATCAAGTACAACATCAAGAAGTTCACTTTTAAGAACAAGAAGTTCAAGATCAAGAGGTTCAAGAACAAGAAGTTTAAGTACTAGATTAGGTCTTCAAGCTTCAACTACTTCGAGAGGAAGATATGTGATGAATCAATCTCACAAGATTTGTTTGACCCTAGATTGACGTTAGGATAGGTCATACAAGTTGCATTTATATCATAAGTCATTTGATAATTTTATAGGTCATTTTTCGACCTGTCCTAGTCATGGTTCGACTAGTCCAGACACTAGCTCAACCAGTCCAAGAATTCCCTCAACCAGTCCAAGGTTTGTTGTGAATTTTTGGGATTTTCTGTTGGACCCTCGACCAGTCTGGGAGACTGCTCAACCAGTCAAGTAAATAGTGCTCGACCAGTTGAGCAAGTTTGACTCAAAGTCCAGAAAAATTTCTGGGTCCCACTCGACCACTCGAATGCAGGGCTCGACTAGTCGAGCAACGATCTTATCTTATTGCACCAAAAATTTTGAAATGTTGTTGGTCCTTCGACCAGTCGAGCTGACCACTAGGTCAGTCGAGTGAACAGTATTTTTGCCTATAAATTGAGAATGATTTTCAGAGTTTTTCAATTCATTCAAAGTTATTCAAGTCACAACTCTGAGAAACTTGTCCCCACATTCTAGAAGCTAATTGGTTAGTATTTAAGATTCTTTTAATAGTTTTTTTGCATTTGATTTTATGATCTCTATTCAATTCTATTTCTTTCGAAAAAGGAATATTAATTTTATCCTTTTTGAGATCAAAATCAAATCAAGCTAGCCCAGGTTGATTTAATCTAAAAATCATTTAGACCTAAGAACCCTTTCATATGTGAGATTGGACATTGAACATTTACATCGAATTGGTTCTACCGGGCTTCATGAAAAGAATCTTCAGATAAGTACATTTTAATTTTCTGTATTTGGTTTATAAGATTGCCAAAAAATCTTTCATTTTTGGTTTTAACTGAGATAGCCAGAAAATCTCAGTGACTAGGGTTTTTAATTTTGGTAGCCCTTTGAAAACACAATTGTGAAGGTTTTGGGTGAACCTTGAAAAACTTATTTCATAGTGAAAGCCAATATCCCATGGGTGAGGATATTGGGAGTGAAGTAGTTGTGTAACTGTTATCTAACAGTTGGTGTACACACAAGCGAACCACTATAATTGCTGGAGTTGTGGTGAATGATTGTAATTTACTTTCTGCACATGTTGTGAATGTTATAATAGCAGTAGATATTTATTTCTATTTTATTCTTTATTCCTCTGTATTAGTTTGGGACATTCTAGAAATCAGGTTGTCCTATCATAAGCCGTTGGTTTTTGGTGTAAGGTTGTCCTTAGAAAAACATATTATCAACCTCTAATACTTGTGCATTTGAGGTTGCTATTTATTTATACTATTTGGGATTGATAAGTGCTATCTTGTTTTAATTCTTTCTTAATTCCGCATTTAAACCCCCCCCCCCCCCCCCAAGGACTCTTAGCTCGGCCTTTTAACTTAACATCCTAAAAGATCTCTCCTGAGATCTTTAAAGGATAATATCAAATCCCGACGATCTCGAAAATCAAACATCTCATAGAAATCCCGAATTATAGCCAAGATATCAGGAAAGAATCCTCCTGCGATGGTATTCTATCTCTCCTATAAATATAGAGGTATCCCCCACCGTCCAAGGTACGTTCTCGAAAAAACCCTAATACTCGACTGATGTCTCTTTTCTGGAGACCTACCTTACTTACAAGACCTCAATCCTGACTTAGGCATCGGAGAGTCCCCTGCACTAGCCAGGGCCTCCTTTGTATCTCTTTAACACTTGTGCATGTCTAGAGAGGTCAACTGCAAAGGGTCTACTAGAAAACTGCATCAACAATTAGGCGCTATCTATGGGAACTGACGCCTTTAAGTCATTCAGGTTCTACCGGTAAACATCTTAAATTCAACAATGGCGAAAGGAAAAAAGAAGGCTCAATCCCCTCTGGTGGTTATTCCAATCACGACCTTACCTGCGCCCGACCATGCCCTGCAACCTACGGAATGGTTTGAGCAACAGGAGAGCTGACACGGCTCCCTGCAGCGTTAGGCCACATTAGGTTCCAGTACTCGCGGTCATCAAACTCATGGAAGGAATGGTCGACGAAACACCTTTGAAAGGGAGGTCGGTGATATAAGGGTCGACCTAGGTTATGTGAGTAGATGCTGGAGCAAATACAGGCACAACACGTTCAAGGAACCAATCGGAGGAACGACAGTCGAGTTTTCTCCAACCATATACCAACCCTCCTCTGCCCTCCTGCACACAGGCATCTCAACCGGGCCAACAGTGCAACCCTGTTGAACCAGTCCCATCTCGCATTTCTAAGACTGTAACGTTACTTACCACTGATCTGCGTTATAAGATAGATCGGAGGAGGCGAAGCTAAGCTTCGGCCGAAGCCACTGTTAACAGCGAAAAACCGTGGAGAACCGAGTTTCAAAGTCTGAAAAAGCAAATCGTGAATATGAAACAGATCTATCAAGCTAATGTGATCACGGTAGAGAAACTGAATCCCCGTTTAAAGTCGATATAATATGAGCACAGCTACCGATAGGTTTCAACTGCCCCAGATCACGCCCTACACAGGGAACATCGACCCGACGGAGCATACGGAGTCCTTCTGGACTTACATGGAACTCCATGACGCCTCTGACGCGGTCATGTGTCGAGCCTTCTCACTAACTTTAACTGATGCTGCTCGGCTCTAGTTCAAACAATTAAAGTCGAGGTCTATTAGCTCATTCTCTGAACTCAGTGAGGCCTTCGTCACAAACTTCATCAGAGAGAAGAAGAGACTCAGAGCACCTGCCCATCTTATGAATGTAGTTCAGAAAGATGGCGAACTCCTAAAAAATTACATAAAACACTTCAACTTGAAAGCATTACAGGTTTGAAAACATTCGGACGAGACTGCACTGAATGCTATCATGAGTGGGTTGAAAGACAATCCATTCCTCTTTTCTCTAAACAAGAATCCTCCTACTACATTGGCCGTGTTTTTGAACCGATCACAAAAATACACTAACATCGAGGAGTCCCAGATCTTGTGGGATGCTGCCCAAAGCAAAAACCCCCAAGCCAAAGAATAGATGAAGACAAAGCCCAACTCGACCAACGCAAGCAAAAAAGTGAAAAGATGATTGATCTCAGGACGACTGTTGATCAAACAAACGACCTGATAGTAAGTTCACTACTTACACCCCTCTCAACAAATCCCATGAGCAAGTCCTAATGGAGATAAAAGATAAATATCTCGTCCATTGGCCGAACAAGTTACGAAGTAATCCCGATCGAAGAAGCAAGAACAAATATTGTTTTTTTCACCGGGATCACGAGCATAAAATGAGCGACTACTATAACCTCAAGCAAGAAATTGAAAGACTTATCCGAGAGGGCCATCTCAGAGAACATGTGGACCAAGGAAGAAATCTAATTATGGCTGCCGAGGAACAACCGATCGACAACCAGCTGACTGGGGAAATCTGCACGATTGTTGGGGGTCACAAAGGTGGAGGTGATTTGAACAATTCTCGAAAGATGCATGTAAGAAGCATTAGTCACCCTAAGGGAGAAATTATGGTCCTCGGTCGACCCTTGAAAGAAAGAAAACTAAAAAAGTACAGTGTGACCTTCACCGAGGAAGACGCTCGAGGTGTCCACCATACTCACGACGACGCCTTGGTTATTTCTATGACCATAGCCAATCGGAAGGTATTTTGGGTCCTTGTCGACACAAGGTCATTAGCAGATGTGCTTTTTGTTTAAGCCCTCGATAAGATGGGTATTGGTCGATCCTCGCTTCGGCCCGTGAAAATTCCCTTGATCGGATTCTAAGGCGGACAAGTCATGCCCGAAGGATCCATCCAGCTCCCTCTTTTGGCTGCAGATGGGTAAAATCAAACCACCATGATGGTCAACTTCCTTGTGGTCGACCAATCGTCCATCTACAACATCATTCTTAGACGACCGTCGTTATATCTCCTCCAAGCAGTAGTATCAGCCTATCACCTCTCCATGAAATTCCCAACTGAGCAAGGTGTGGGAATTGTCAATGATGACTAACACAACACCCGACGATGCTACGCGACGACACTGAGAGTTCCACTCGAGGCAATGACGATCGAATTCCTGGATCCACGTGAGGAATCTCATGAACGAGGTCAACCCATGGAAGACCTTATTTCGATCCCATTGGACGAGTCCGACCCATCTAGGACCATACAGATTGGGTTGTCATTGACTTTGCCATTGAGAGATAAGTTGGTAGCCCTACTTCGATGCTATGCCGATGTTTTTACGTGGTCCCATGAGGATATGCCAGGCATTCACCCCGCCATTATTACGTATCGACTAAACAACGACCCATCCTACCGGCCAGTCCGGCAGAAGCGACATGCTCTTAGCCCAGAAAGATATGTTGTGATTGAAGAAGAGGTCAGCAAGCTCCTTAGAGCCAAGTTCATCAAAAAAGTCTACTACCCGACTGGGTGGCCATATTGTATTGGTCAAAAAAGCTAATGGGAAGTGGCAAGTCTGTGTAGACTACATAGACCTGAACAAAGCCTTCCCTAAAGACAACTTCCCTCTTCGTAGGATCGATCAGTTAGTCGATAGTACCACAGGACTCGAACTACTTAGTTTTATGAATGCATATTCGGGGTATAATCAGATTGTAATGCACCTAAGAGATAAATCTAAAACTACCTTTGTCACCAACAAAGGTCTTTATTGTTATCGTGTGATGCATTTTGGTTTGAAGAATGCAGGAGTAACCTATCAGAGGTTGGTAAATAAGATGTTCGCCTGCCAAATATGGCGAATAATGAAGGTCTATATCGATGACATACTCATCAAGAGCATCAAAGTTGTAGACCATGTGGTCGACCTCGAGGAAATGTTCCTCGTCCTTCGTAAATACTGAATGAAATTGAATCCGAGCAAGTGCGCTTTCGACGTTAACTCAAGAAAGTTCCTCAATTTTCTAGTTAGCTAGCGAGAGATTGAGGTAAACCCTGAGAAAATTAAGGCTCTCATCGACATGCAATCTCCAAAGACAATCAAAGATATATAGCGGCTAACTGGAAGAATAGCCGCACTCAACCGCTGTCTCCGGAGCTACAAACAAATGTCTCCCCTTCTTTAAATAATAGGCTAGACCGAAGAATGTGAAGCAGCTTTTCAACAGCTTAAGAAATACCTGGGATCCCCACACTTGCTCTCCAAACCCGAGCTGGGAGAATCACTGTTGTTGTACTTAGCTGTGTCCGACGCAATAATCAGCTCGACGCTAATTAGGGAGCATGAGGGGAAACAGTTCTTGTCTATTATGTCAGTAAAGCCCTCGTCCCTGAAGAAATAAGATATTCGACCTTAGAAAAAGTGGCCCTAGCCTTGGTTATTTCTTCCCGATTCCTTCAGCCATATTTCTAAGCCCATTCAGTCATTATTTTAATCGATCGGCCACTATGACAAATCTTACAAAAACTCGGGGCTTCGAGTCGGCTAACTAAGTGAGCGATCGAACTAAGTGAGTTCGACATTAATATCAGCCACGAGATGCAATCAAAGGTTAGGTGATGGCTAACTTCATCGTCGAGGTCACGCAGTCATCTGAGCAAGATCCGATCTACATCCGACCTAAGCCCGACCTACCCAGATTAGATCTCGCTCCAGAAAGTTTGGTGGGCCAGCAAATCATTGAATCGTTCGACTCCCAAGCTACTACCTACTCACACAAGTGGACACTCTACGTTGATGACTCATCCATGTGAGGCCCGTATCCTAGCCCGTACTATTCCGTAGGCTTCCGCGGTCCTCTCGGTGGAATTTCGGTGACCCGCGATCTATTATCGGCAGTTATACGTAACCTTGAGTCATGTCCCGTAATTCAAAGTCGGCTCAACCTGAGACTTGTACCCTAGCGACCGCGCCATCACCGCAGTTCCAACGTCATGACTCGCGCACCGATCCGATACCCAGATCAGGAGATATGGGTCCGCATTCAATTCGAGGAAAAACGTCGCGCGTTGCAATCCCTAGAGAATCCATCACATCAATCACTTCACTTGTCAAAGTACACCCATTACTCTATCCCATCCTCAAGTACAAAAGCAACCCTTAAAAGTTAACTCTCTCCCTTACATAAGTACACCCATCCATCCCTCTCTCCCATCATTCCTCTCCCATCACCCCTCTCTCTCTCTCTCATTCTCTCTCTCCATTTTCAAACAACACCCATGAGTGTCCAACGTCCATAGCTTCCATAGGGGAGAAGTTAGTGTGACCCACCTTCCTACCACCCAATCCCACCATCTAAAGTCCATCTCAACCATTGAAGTTAATCCATTGAAGCTCTAGGATACTTTGGCGAAAGAAGGAGGAGAAGATTATAGGTGGGTGATTTTTTTGTTAAGATTTGATGATTAGAGGGCCCACATATGATGGGACCCATCTTGATGTATGTTTTATATTCAAGAGGGACCCATAGTGGCGGGGTCCCTCTATCATCCGATTCCTCCCTCTCTCTCTCTCTCTCTCTCTCTCTCTCTCTCTCTCTCTCTCTCCTTCTCTTGATGTGTGGCCCACCATGATGTGTTGTATCCATGCCATCTCCCTATGGAACCCACCTTGCTGGACTGTCCAACGGACGAGATTGCTGCTTGTTCGTCTAGACAGGCCTAGATGAAGGGAAAAACAACAAATATTAACTGGTCCGTGTGGACCCCATCACCATGATGCATTTGTTTTACATCCAGCCATCCATCTGACGGTGTGACCCACCTTGCACGTATGACACGTGTGGGCAGGTGGGACCCACCTTCTGTATATGTTATAACCACACCGTCCCTACACTTAGCTGGGACGGGAAGGAGCTTTGAATAGCCACTTTGATGCTTGGTTTAATCCAAGCCGTCCATCTAGTGACGCGTGCACCTCCAGTAGCGTTAGTAGGTCTGCGAGTACACCTTGATGAATGTTTACATCCCCACCATCCATGTGGACAATGGGGCCAGCCGTGATGTGTTTTATACACTCCGTCCCTCTGTGGAGCCCCACACGTGATGTAAGTGCTTTAGCCATACCGTCCACACATGGACGTGGGGCCCACACATGATTCATGTACTTTATATCCATGTCATCCACTGTTTGGATGGTGGAAATCCACTGCTGGCGTGTCTGATCTAGACCATCTAGATAATGTGAGGCCTACCATGATGTGTGTGTTGTATCTACACCATCCATCCAGGCCTCCCAGGCCTGGAGAATGATGCAGATTTAAATCTCAGGTGGAGCATGCCACGTGGGATGTGGACCCCACCACCATGATGCATGTGGTTTATATCCATGTCGTCCGTCTATTTTGGTAGCATATGGGGCCCACCATATTGTACGTATTTCATCTATGCCATCCACTTATGCGGCCCACCTTGATGTGTGTATAATAGGCACACTGTCCATCTATTGGGGCCCATTTGATATGTGCAGGGCCCACCTCGATGCGATGTATGTGAGGCCCATATGTGAGGCCCGATGTGATGTAGGTGCGGCCCATGTCATGTGGCCCATTGATGCATGCCACTTGAGGTATATTTAAGGCCCATGTGTAGGTCCCACCTGTGATGTATATAGACCCATGTGTAGGGCCCACCTATTATGTATTTGAAGTCCATGGGTTGTGACCCATTATGATGTATTCAAGGCCCATTGTGATGTATTCAAGGCCCATGGGTGAGGCCCATTATGATGTATTCAAGGCCCGTGGGCGAGGTCCATTATGATGTATTCGAGGCCCATGGGCGAGGCCTAATGTGATGCATGTGTGGCCCATGAGTGCAACCTATAGTGATGTGTATTAGTCCCCATGTGAGGCCATGGGCCCACTATATGTTCGGCCCTATGTGGACCACTTCTTGGAAGCAATGTTGGTTAAATGTCCACATTGATGGGCAATGATGGTTTAATGTCCACATTATGACCTTCCCTTAGGCCATTTATTGATTACCGATTCCGATTATCGAGGCTAAGTCAGATTGTCGAGGCCGATTGTTAAGGCTGATTCCGATTGTCGATTCTGATCATTGATTCTGATTGTCGAGGTTGAGTCCGATTGATGAGGTCAATTCTGATTGTCGATGCCGATTCCGATTGTCAAGGTCAATTGTTGAGGCTGATTCTGATTCCGATTGTCAAGGCCGATTCTGATTGTCGATATCGATTCCGATTGTTAAGGCCGATTGTTGAGGTCAATTTTGATTCTGATTGTCGAGGCTGATTCCGATTATCAAGGCCGATTGTTGAGGCTGATTCTGATTCTGATTGTCGAACCGATTATCGAGGCCGATTCTGATTGTCGATACCGATTCCAATTATCGAGGCCGATTCCGATTATCAAAACTAATTCCGATTGTCGAGGCCAATTCTGATTGTCGAGGCTGATTGTCAAGGCCGATTTCGACTGTCGAGGCTGTAACGCCCTAAAAATTGAGGGGTCGAGCAGGAGCCTAACTCCCGAGTTCCAACGCATCACTTATGCAACATGGAAAGGAATGATTTAATATTGTTCATGTTAGTGCATTAGACATGAGTAGGATTATACCAAAACAACATATCATACTTCAGAGACAGTTAAATTTCGCAAGCGGAAGACTGTGATAGATATATATAAAGCATATAAGTGGTAGTGTGTCTCCGGAGTATAATCATGTTCCAAGTTAAACAATTACATGTATCATTTCAAATTACAAAATATCAAAAGGTGTAGGTCCGTCTACATCATGAAATCCCTGTAGCCCCGATGATTAGAATGCGGCCTACATGAACCCGCTTGAATATTGCAAATACGAGAACTCCTCATCGACATCAAAATCAGGCACCGCTTCATAAGCCGCACCATCATATGTAACTAAGATAGAGTCTAGTTGGTGTTTTAAAACACCATCCCAGAATGTGGGAGTGAGTGATCAACTCAGTGGAACTATAAGGCAAAGGTTAACATGTTATCAATTCAGTCAAGCAATAATGATAACGCAGTACAGTAATCATGTTCTATATTACTCTTGTTAATGCAAGCATGGTATATGATAATGATGCATGCCCTCACCTACACTCCCTTAGTAACCTCATCTCACGTTCGCGCGTGGCATCCTCCCGAAACATGCACTTCCTCACCAAAGCACATGCAATGTGGTGCATGATCGTGTTAGCCAATACTTAATTAAGCATATTCATATAGCATGATTGGGAATTTAAGGCACCTCCCTTTATATCATTTACCCAAACAATGATCCATTTAGGGTCGTCAATCCTAGTTAAATCACATACGACAGCAGTTCTAGGTCGCTATGGAGAGGCTCGTCACCATCAGCGCAGGCCCAGTTTATACTCAAGGTTGCTACGGAAAGGCTCGTCATCTTAACATAGTCCTAGTGTATACTCGAAGTCACTACGGGCTCGTCACCTAATCGTAGGCTAACAGCTTGAATACAGTGTCCCATACCACCGTATTCGGCTCATGAGTTTGGGTTGCTCACTGGTCACTATAAGGAGGCTCGTCGCCCCAGCGTAGGCCAACAGCTCGACCACGGTGTCTTATACCACCATGCCCGGCTCATGAGTATTAGCGGATCAAGGTACCAAGGTTAAATGGGCTTTTCCACTAGTAAGTTGGTACCTTAGATTCAAGCAGTAGTGTCCATACATGGTGAACATACATTGGACAAGTCAGGTTACTTGACAAGCTTGACTAGTATGAGCGTACATTGAACTAGTCGACATGGAGCGCATACGCACCCCTCTTGGCCTAACCACTGTTGGTAATCACCGTACGACTCGGATTCATTGGACGTATCTGTCGTGGCTAAAACAGCTTGGCCACCGACAGTGAACCATTACCGATTGCCTGGACTACATTGTAGCTCCAATCACACTTCAAGAAATGGCATTCACATGTGATCGTCAAAGACAACACGTGACAACCAACTCAGATATAAATCTCATATAAGCATTTTAACGAACACATAGAGTATATGTTATCATACATAGGCATTCCATACATAAATCATGTAGTAGCAAGATAGATTACATAAAGGAAACTGTAACTATAGATGAGGGAGTTGAGAATCCTATCTCCATACCCTCATTAAATACATCACATAAAGCATTTTCTCATTCAGGCATTTTATCAAACACTTAAACTACACATATTACATACATGTAATAAGTTAGTTAAAACACATATTATAGCAAATTCTTCCACATAGGAGTTGCCACACGTACAGCCATCATGTGTTCCCAAACGTCCATCACAACAAGCACAAATTATAATTCCATATCCATTCAGACAGTTCACCAAACACATAGAATGCATTTAAAATAAACATAATTTACATATATGTGAAATATACAGAAAACATTGTATCTAGGCATATGTGATAGCAATCAAGTCAGACATAAATCATTGCTGACATTGAAAGCCTTGAAAACCATAACCTAAACGTTTATAGTCCACGCCTTATGCTGGTAGACTCGTAACAAACTCAGTTCGAACACTAACTCCTCGTCTACGGCACAACGACAACCTATGGTATGAAATAAGTTAGTTGTTTCACCTTTTTTTCTACTTGAATCCCTAAAATAGATTAGGGTTAGGATTTATTACATAAGAATGTAATCAGAATCGCTGAAATAGTGATACGGTAACGGTGGTTAAGCATGTGGAGTGGCAGGGAAGAATCCTAGGAACGATCTCCCACTTTCTCACACACTTTCTCTCTCTTTCCTTCTCTCTTTGCTCTCTTCTCTCTCCTAAGGTTTACAAATTCGTATGGAGTGAAAGAGGGGTGGGTTTAGGTGCTTATATAGGCCCAGAACTTATGAGATTGGCTCCAAGGCCATGGTATACTTAGGTTATAGCCAAAAATCAGCTGTTTCAGTCCAACGGAGAACATCTGGAGGCCCTTTTTCTATGTACGGTCTGGAAAAAGTTCCCTGACGATGGATCTATGCCAGGTTAAGTTTTCGATCCGATCGGATTTACAGATCGACCGCGGAGGATTAGTTTCAATTCAACGATCATCGACACTCGATCAGGGTCATAAGTACATCGACCTGTGTTGAAAATTTTTCCTGATCTGAGGGTATAGTTGGGTCAGAATATGACGGTCTAAAACCTTAGATTTGGCCTGCAAGCGAACGACTCAATTCACTTAAGTTTCAATTCGCTTTTTAAAGGTATTCGCGTTTCTCACACACTTCGCTCCAGGCTCAAGTTGTGCGTTTCAAGATACTATTAGGACTTAATTTTTGAGATGGTCGTCAAACCAAATAAGGTGGTCATAATCGTATAGTTTCACAGTCATCAGACTTTTGACGCGTGATCTAGGTCTGATACGAAGTTTCAATGTGCTCCCGATAGCAACCGAGTTTAGAGGTTGATCCAAGATTTCAGGGTAATATAGCGTAAATAACTCTACAAGTTTTGGGTCTTGCAGATCGTATTTAAAGTGATCTAAGCTAATTTTACAGATAATCTCGTTTAACACTTAGTTAATTCTCGTCTAATTTCTAAAGGATTTGATCCTATGTGATTTCTGCCTGAGGTGGTACTCGGGTCTTGGTACGAATTTTTTCGAGACGTTATAGCGGCCGACTACCGAGGCCGATTCTGATTCCCAAGACCAATTGACGAGATCCAATGTGATGTATATGCGGCCCGTATTTGAGGTCAGTTGTGATGTGTATTGAACTCTTGAGTAAGGCCCATGGTGTTATATATTAGGCCCTTGTGCGAAGCCATGGGTCCACTATATGTTAGGCTCTATGTGGGTCATTCATTGGGGCAATGTTGGTTAAATATCCATATTGTTGAGGTCGATTGTTGATGACGATTATTGATACCGATTATGAGTATGTGACAGCATAGCATCATGATACATACCCATACGCATCATCTGCATGCTTGTTATGAGATGTGGTTGACCATTGCATATGTCACTGGGCAGGTTGTTATGAGACTCCCTGATAGGTGAAGGTTATCTCACATGAGCGCACGGTATGCGTAGGATTGATGCATGACTGGATTGTATGACTCATGCATCTTGCATTGTGTGTTGTGATTATTGTACACCCTAGCGACATCAAGGTCGTAGCTCCACAGGCATATCATGGATGGCCAGATGGGACACCAGAAAGTTTGGTTCGAGCATCGGGCTACCATAGATGGCCCTGGGTGAAAATTCATAAACCCTCTTGGTACCAGAGGACACCCCAACGTCGAGATCGAGTGGATATATATATGAGCGCATGAGAGCCTTATACCAATAAGCCGCGTCTCCCACTGTGTCGTGGTCGGTTGGGAGGGGGTGTGGCCTTACCCGCCCGAGGGAGTAGGCATAGCTAGGCTGAGTTTGACCAGCTCGTGAATGGGCCCGCTATCGATGTGCCAGGTAGATATTGGCTGACTACTGGCCAGGCGGATAGTGAGGTCTCTTCCACTTACCCAGTTGTGCGCTTGATGGGGTGGCTGAAAAGGCCAAGCTATATATCCTAGAGGGGGGGTGAATAGGACTATGCTAAATTAAATCTTTAACAACGGAATTTAAATGAATAAAGGAAATATAGCACTTTAAACAAATCACAGTACGAAAATGTAAAGTAACCTCAAAATTCAAGTCTTGAGAGGTTGATACAAATGTTGTTCTAAAGACAACCTTGCACCATAAAAACCAAGGGTTTATGGTAGGACAACCTTACTAGAACGGTTTAAGTATCAATATCTCAAACTGAAGAGGAACAAAAAGTAAATAGAATGAATGGAAGTCTAAACTATTGCAACATTTCCCACAATGCTTGAAATGTAAATATTACAATATTCACATCCACACATACATCCCACAACTTTGAATGATAAAAGATATAGTAAATAAACAAACATTCAAATTACAAGACACCAAGAATTATAGTGGTTCGCCTGTGTGTTCACCAACTATTAAACAACAGCCACACAGCTTGCTACTCCACTCCTAATATCCTCACACATGGGATATTAGCGTTTACTATGAAAATAGGTTTTTCTCATGTTCACCTAAAATCCTCACAATTGTCTTTCTAATGGGCTTACACAATTTAAAAACCCCACACTCTGAGTTTTCTGGCTCTCCTCAGATAACCAACACTTAGAGATTTTTCTAGCTTAATCTCAAAGAAATCAAAAGGCATAGAAGATTTACACAAATGTAAAATACCTGGATTTCTCCTTTTGTAGCAGCCCAGAAGAACCAAGTCGGAGTAGAAGTTCGAATGTAGAAGTTCAACGTCCAATACTCACTTTGAAATGGTTTTAGGTTCTAATTGATTTAAAATTAAATCAAGTTGGGCTAGCTCTATTTGATTTTGATTCCAATAAGTGGAATATCACAATTCCTCTTTCAAATTGGATTGGAATGCAGAAACAAAATCAAATATAAAAAGCTAACAAAAGAGAATATTAAATATGCACAATGTAGCTTAAAAAGAACATAAACTTATCTCTTAGAGTGATGCCTTGATTTTACTTTAATTAGATATAAAACTCTAAAATTCGTGCTCCATTTATAGTTGTAGAAATCGCATCTTCGACTGCTCCTGTGGACACTACGACTGGTCGTAGGACCAACAGCATTTTGAAATTTTGAGCGCGATTGGATAAAACCGTTCCATGACTGGTCATAGGAACTTCACGACTGGTCAAGACTTGCCCATGACTGGTCGTGAGAAACCAGAATTCATTGCTGGAGTTGGAGTCGTAGCTGCAGGACTGGTCGTGAACGAGTCGACACAATTTACATAATCAGTCGAGCAGACTCCAAGACTGGTCGTAGCTCAACCAAAAATTTTTAAAAATTTGCAACAACTTAGGACTGGTCTTGAAATTTCTTAGACTGGTCGAGCTAGTTCTAGGACTAGTCGAACAGAGTCTAGGACTAGTCTAAGAACAGACCAAAACACATATAAAATATGCAATTGACTTATGTATCCGAAATGACCTACCTTAAG
Organism: Magnolia sinica; assembly: GCF_029962835.1. NCBI lineage: Eukaryota > Viridiplantae > Streptophyta > Magnoliopsida > Magnoliales > Magnoliaceae > Magnolia > Magnolia sinica. Next base: position 46,504,050 of record NC_080578.1, on the reverse strand, counting down.
GTCAATCTAAGGTCATTCAAACCTGAGACACGAAGTATGAACATTGAATATTCTTTTCTTCAAATGATGGATGATCTTTGAAGATCATGAAGCTTTAGATCTCGACGCTTGATGAAGCTTGAAAGCTTGAACTTATAGTTATTGAGTTGTACTTTAGAGATCTTTGGAAGCTTTAGAGAAGAGAATAATGTACTTGATCATGTATTTCTTGAAGTAGATCATTGTACTTGACTTGAAGCATTGTCCGTGAGCATGAGATGCATTGCCTTGAACATATATAACAATGTGCTACACAAGACACAGATTGTGGTTTTGGCACAACAAAATTTGACAATCAAAGGAGCAAATAACCATAGCACTTACAACGACAAGCTGGTGTAGAGTGTACTAGACCCTGGTGATGATCCCAGAGATGAACAGTACTGATATGTGGACTTATTGGGCAGGAGTTGTATACTCATTCATTCATTCATTTACTATCCACTCGGGCTGGTGGTGCACAACTATTTGTTACATGTGCCTTCGCAATGGCCAGGATTTCGGTTGGGGCGCGCGACTGACTTGAGATCAGGAGTTTACCACATTGAGTCTGACTATCCAAATTTAGATATGGGACTGGTTTGGATAGAAGTCCCTTGTGATGGACCCCATAGCCTGCGATACAACATACTATCATCCCAACTTCACACTCCAGCATGGTCATTCCATTCGCACCGCATATTGCATTACATCCGCGGCATATGGCATTTTGGGTTGCTATGTTTCTGCTCTTATATGGCCTAGACAGACTTAACAGGATTTACATATTGCATTGTATCCTCGGCATCTGATATTTGACTCTCTATGACTCCTCATTTGCATAGCTGATCTGTATTGCATACTCTGATATTGTATGATTTATAGACTTGCAGTATTTCCGCCTACTTTGATATCGTATGATTCATTATCTTACCAGTAATTTCGATATTGTATGATTAAGGCATTGTAATACTTAACACTTATCTTATGCACACACTTACACCACCCTTTAAGCTTTCTATAAGCTTATGCATGATAGATGCGTGCAGGTGGCGTTAGGTTGCAGCAGCGTTGAGCTTGGAGCGTATAGCAGACCTCTGGAGCTTTGATTTTTGATATATGTATTTCCCTTTCAAAATTGTATTCAAATTGTTATATTAGTGGATATGTGATAATGATGTTGCCTTTGTGATTTGGGTAAACTTGTGGTTATGCTTCTTATGAGAAAATGTACATTGGAAAATCCTCCTTATAGGATCCCATGATCGGAATCTGGTGTATGCGCGCTCGGAGCCAAGAATGGGGTACTATGGAGGCTGTCGGCACCGGATTCGGCGATCGGGAATTTTATGAGCCCGGTTTCTGAGTTTGGGGCGTGACAATCCAACTTTAAGGCAAGTGGAGCACGGGTAGTTCTAGAAACTCCTGACCAAATGTGCATGCGATATGCCTTGAGGTTTGGATTTCAAGCCTTCAACAATACAGCAAAATATGAGGCTTTACTCGTCAGATTTAAACTGTAGCAAACATGGGGGCTTGACATCTCGATGTCTTCAGCGACTCACAATTGGTCGTCAATCAAGTAACCGACGTTAAAGCACGACGAATGAAAATTAAAGCCGCTCGGTATACCATACTCAATGGCATACTCTACAAGAAATGATTCTGCCTTCCTTACCTGAGGTGTGTCCGACTAGAAGAAGCTGAATACGTCCTAAGAGAGATCCATGAAGGAATCTGTGAAAATCACTCTGAAGGCGATCGTTAGCACATAGGATCATCCTGCAGGGTTATTATTGGCCGACCATCTAGCATGATGCACGAAAAATTGTTAAGAGATGTGACTATCAAAGATTTATGAATGTCCCTAGGCAGCCACCAGAAGAGCTCACTCCTATGATCGGGCTTAAGCCATTCGCTCAGTGGGGGATTGACATCATCGGTTCGTTCCCCATGAGTAAAGGTTAGACCAAATTTGTCGTAGTAGCTGTAGATTACTTCACTAAGTAGGTAGAAGCAAAATAGTTGATAAAGATAACCAAGCAAAAGATTACAGATTTTGTTTGGAAGAATATCATATGCAGGTTCAGGATACCTCAGACTATCGTCTCTGACAATGGGGAGCAGTTTGATAACAGACAATACCAGGAGATGTGTAAGAACCTCAAAATTCGCAACGTTTACTCATCGCCATGACATCCACAAGCAAATGGACTGGTCGAGGCAGTCAACAAGATTATTAAACATCACCTCCGAACCAAGCTCGAGAAATTTAAAGGGGCCTAGGCCAAGGAACTCCCCAAAGTCATATGAGCTTACCGAACTACTGCCTGAATAGCTACTGGAGAAACCCCTTTCTCCCTGGCATATGGAGCAAAGGCAATCACCCTCGTAGAAATTGAACTACCTACGGCTCGGATAAACTTGTTTGATGAACAGGTCAATAACGAGCTTATGTCCCTCGGTCTCAACCTTCTCGAAGAGCAAAGGGAGCAAGCTCGGCTTCGAACCATTATCCGTCAGTGACAGGTGTCACGGTTTTATAATGCTCGGGTGAAGGTTAGAAGGTTTTGAGTTGGAGATCTAGTTCTTCGAAAGATATTCTAGAACACCAAAGAAGTAGGAATGGGGACCTTAGGCCCGAACTGGGAAGGGCCTAACATGATTTTGAGCACCATCTGACCTGGTACGTACCGACTAAAAGATCTGACCGGCCAACTACTCCCATATCCATGGAACGCCAAGCATCTAAAGATCTACTACCCTTGAATTGGTCAGTATGACCTTTATTATGTCACAATCTGTTTTGGAATAAAAGAAATCATTTACATGACCAATGTCTGACCAAGCTATATCCGTCCTATGTCTGAGCTATACCGCATGTGCGGACTTTAAAGAAAATTTTAATCAATGACCGACTGACACCGTGGTCTGTCCTATAGTGGGAAAGAAAATGAAAACGGATCTTCAAAAGGAGATATTTTCATTGATAAGATCCAAAATGGCATGACTACATCAGTGTTACATCGACCATAATTCTAAAAATAAGCTTGTACATCGGACTATAAACGGAATTAAAAAGATAAAAGGAGATGGCGCTTGGTGTGCTTGAAGTACTTGAAGCTGAAAAAGGGAGCAAGATGAAGAAAATACCGCTCTGTAAAATTAACTTCAAGACTCGGGCGCTGCCTCGGAAGCTGTCTCGGGAGCCACCTCAGGAGCCGCTTCATCGCCCGACCCATCAGAACCCGACTGTGGCTCGTCAAAAGCGGAGAGATCGAGCTCCGGGAAGGTCTCTCTAATCGCCCTCACACACTCGGCATAGCCTTGCCGATAGAGATGATCCCTCTCATCCTGAAATGTCTGGGATGATTGAAACTCCTTAACGGTGTCCCTTTGTGCAATGGCGAGTGCGGCCTTGGTCTCCGTCTTCAGCTTCTCCAGTTTCGCCCCCGTATCGACAAGCTGAGCATGGCAATCATCACAATCATCATGCAACACCTTGGCCTCCTGCAGTCGCGCAGTCACCTTGGCCTTCTTGGAAGAAGACACTTCGAGAGTCGTCTTCGCAGCTTCTAGCTCTATTTCAACAGTTGAAATCCGAGCCTCAGCTTCCTCCACCCGATTATGCGCCTGAGCAAGCTCGGCATGCACCTTCAACACGTATGGGGTGAACTACAACTGGAAAAGTGAGGCAACCTGATATCCGACGAAGTTCTTACCCCGAGAATGGTTGCCATCACGTGCGTAAGGGTTGTATCCATGGGAGAGTCAAACAAGTCGACGAACTCCTCCTCGACGCTATGGCGATCTGCCCAGGGGAGGATTTCCTCCACAGTTCAACGAAGTCTCCCTCACCTCTCCTCGGTTTCCTCCCTTCCCGAGGATTAGACCCCAGCAGGATGATCCAAAGCCCCCTGGACCTCGGCAGGGGTGTCGCCTTCTACAATAACTGTTCCCGCCGCCCGAAAGGAGGGAGTTACCTCCATACCCTCATCCCCGACCTCTATGATAGTCAGGCAAGAGGGGTCGACCTTCCCCTTGACCTTGGAAGAGGTCTTCTATCTCTTCCTCTTTGGCACCGACAGTTCATCTTGAGGAGGCGCACGGACCTTAGAGGGGGGTCGGATGTAGGGCCGAGCTTCAGGCATCTCTGTATCGATATACGAGAACATTACGTTAGTACATCAGAAGAATTTCCCAGCAAAATTCAAAGTTTGAAAGTTCAGTTGAAGATCTTACCCAAGGTCCTACCTGTCAGAGTTGTGTCTAAGCCTGACTGGAGGAGTCGCTCGAGTTGGAGAAGTACTCTCCAAGATCTTCTCTCCCCGTTAAGGGCCCGCAAGTCCTTAATCCGAGCTATCGATCCACTATCGAGCAACGGCGGATGCTTGGGAATAGCTGTAAAAGAAGACATGTAAACAAGATTAGACAACAATGGAAGCCGACCAACTAAAGATAAACGACCTCTACAACACTGACCTGGCTCGAAGAAAACTCGGGGAACAAGGGGCTTAGTCGATCCTATCTCGGACATCTCCCAGCACCTGGAGGCCCAGAACCACTTATCCCTCCAGTTCTTATTGGAGGAAGGGGGGTCGGTTATTAAAGCCCCGCCGGTATTCCGCCATGCAAAAAAGTAATACTAACCGGGCTGAAGGGTGTTCGCTTTTACCTAATATAAGTGACGGAACTCGTCCAATGATAGTTCGGCCCATAAGACCGCACAACCGAACAAATCCCTCCACCCATTTAGAGTCATCTGCCCCGGAGCTAAGCCAAGGAGAAGTAGCAGATGCCTGGCTATCCCCTGTAGGGGGAGTCGCAAGCCGCACCGAAGCGCGACTTGGAAGATCGCCATGGCCCCTCCTGGAGGATGGTCCGAAAGTTCATCCGACGAAGAAAGTCGGAGAACCACAAACTCGGGAACATGATATTCGAGCCTGATCTGAGCCAACTCCTCAGACAGAGTCAAAGGCACGGGTCCCCTCGGACCCTCCTCACCTTCAGGCTCTCCTGGCTCGCCCTCATCGAGTAGGTCGCCCGCCTCAGCAACCAGTTCCATTGCCGGAGACACATTCAGTGCCCGGGGTCCGGGCGCCGTCCCACGTTTAGGAGACAGATTCAACGCCCTAGCAATCGGGCGTCGGCCTTTGTGCTGGAGACCGTTCCAATGCTTTCATCGACGATGACAATCGGAAAACCGCATCCGCCATCACCACCAACGGTGAAGGTGGGTTCGACATTACCCTAAGATGACTACTCGCCCCACTTTCGCCGCTGGAAACCCCCTCCCATGAGCTCAATGAGCCAGACATGATGATTTCTAACAGAAAAATGAAAGGAGGGGGAGAGGAGGCTCACTAGAGCGAGAACTGGTAGGATTTTGGCTAGATTGTAGTAGGAACAGTTGTCAGAAATCACACAGGGAAATCAGATTGTAGGAAGACAAAATGAAAAGGGAAAGACCTAACGGTTAGGACTTCCCTTATATAGTTGTGCCACATGGCAACCATTTAAGGCACCCATCAAAGAGACGTCGTACGACGCCCCTTCGGCTGCCCCAACTCGACACGTGGCGCAACCCCATGCTCCACTCGACCTCGATATCGAGTACGACACCACGCGTCGCTTCTTCATTGGTCTGCCACCGAAAAGATGGCTTAGCGCCCCACCTGGCCTCGAGCTACGAGCCAGCACATCATGATCACGAGGTGACACACCTCGACTCTTGTGGTGGCCGCCATGCCTGGCATTTTTGACAGTTTGGCTCGACCTAGCCCACATAACCCGACCTAATCCTGACCAACTTGCTTTCCGAACCTCCGTAGGTCGCTTCAAAAAGCAAGGGGGCTCACTGTTGGAGAAAAATCTACAAGTCCATAAATCGGCTTATGGAATGGACCAACTCTACTGAACCAGCGCGGACCCACTAAACCTTAAGCTTAATAAGGCCTCTACATCCAGAAACAAAGCATCCTCTAAGGAGGATGATGCAACTTTAAGGACACTCAAAAATCTTACCTACAAGCCCTCTCGAGTGGCTATATGCCAACCTAATTCATTGGTCAGCCATAGGTCGATTATGGATCAACCATAGGTCGATTACGGATCGACCACAGATCGCCCACAGCTCGACCACAGATCGGCCATAGCTCAATCATAGATCGAGTATAGATTAGCTACTGGATAGTCGTTGTAAGGCCGAAGTGCGATCATAGGTCAACGATGTTCCTAACACCGGCCTATGGAGATAGTGAATGCTGATTTGTCGATCAGGCCGGTATCACTCATTCCCGACTCAAGACCCGCCTTGGGATCTGACCTAAAGATTCAGAGAATCCCCAAACATCCTAAAAGATCTCTCCTGAGATCTTCAAAGGATAATATCGAATCTTGACGATCTCAGAAACCGATCATCTCGTAGAAATTCCGAATTACAGTTAAGATATCAGGAAAGAATCCTCCTGCGATGGTATTCTATCTCTTCTATAAATATAGAGGCATCTCTCGCCATCCAAGGTAAGTTCACGAAAAAACCCTAATACTCGACTAGTTTATTTTCTGGAGATCCTATTTTACTCACAAGACATCGATCTTGACTTAGGCATCGGAGAATCTCCTGCACTAGCCAAGGCCTCCTTTGTATATCTTTAACAGCTGTGTAGGTCTAGAAAGGTCTACTACAAAGGGTCTACTGGAAAACTACATCAACAAATATAATTCTCACCTCTAATTAAACTAATCAACAAACAAAGTTACTACACTTTGCGTATAAGTTACAAACTGAAACTCAGGTTTGAGATTGCACACTCTGTGCCCAAATTTTGGGGCATGACATACCCCAATCCTTACCTGACCACGCAGCAACAACAATGGGGGTTGAACTCCTACCATTAGGAACTTCCTGGGACCCACCGTGGTGGCAGATCTGCCATCCAACCTGTTGATGGGTCATGCAGACCCTGGATGAAGGGGCCACACCATTATCACCTTGATCCAAATTCTGTGGGCCTCACCGTCGAAAACTGTGGAGAGTACTGAATGCTTACCGTTGAAACATCCCCGGTGCCCACCGTGATTTCTTTTAGCCATCCAATTTGCTGGGTATGGCTGCAGGGCTACACGTGGTGCGAGCCACACGAAATCGGATTGCGTACTGAGTTACTCAGTACGCTTTTATCGTACTGAGTAACTCTGTTGGGCCAACCGTGAATGTATGTGGTTTATCCACGCCGTACATCTGTTTTCGTGTAAAATGGTTGGAAGGAGTGGATAAAATATATAAACCTCCGTGGACCCCACAGAGTTTACTCACTACGCAATCGGCTTCCGAGCCACACGTGAGACAGTACACAGCTCAAGTGGACCCTACCACAGCAAAAAGTGGTGATTAATCATCTACCTTTGAAAACTTTCCAGGGCCCACTGATCGTGCATCTGCCACCTAACCCATTTATAAGGTCAGGTGTGACCTGGACTGTAGAGAAAACACCAATATCAGTTGCAACCACAGCTTTTGTGGGCCTCACTCGTGTGAGACCAGTGGGGCCCGGAGTGCTCCAGGGCTAGAAACTCCCCAGTGGTCCACAGAGATGTCCGTGGAAATCCACCCTGTCCATTGATTTTTCATCGCATTTGGGAGTAGGCCACTGTGCTGTCAGGCCCACGTGATGACCATGAGAAATCCACACCGTCCACTCATTTTGCCAGTCCATTTTCCATGGGTAGATCCAAGTTCAGTTGGGCCACGCTGCATGATGCAGTGAAGACTGAACGCCTGCTATTGAATCACCATGATGTCCTTGTTCTATCCGTGCTGTGCAGAGGGAATCTGCTGGACGCTGTCCAGCAAGTGGTGCATCCGCTGACCAGTGGATGGGGCACGCTGTTGAGGCCTACCGTGATGTTGTTGAACATCAACACCGTGCATTTGATGGGTCCCCTTTATTTTATGGAATATCCCAAAAATCAGACGTATACGAAACTCATCTGAGCCATACCATTTAAAACCATGTGAAGACATGCCTAAAACATATAAAAGCACTTGGTGGGGCCACATGAGTTTTGGATGCAGCTGAAACTTTCTCTGACTCCTCATCCAAGTGGGACACACACAATGGATGGTCTGGATTTTTAAACGACATCTCTGCGGGCCCAATAAGTGATTGTGATTGTTTTAATGGGAAGCTAACCCCTCTCAACTGTTGTATGTGGTGTAGACCATCCAAGTTATGCATTCAATTTAGTTTTAAGCCCGTTGCCCAACATGGAATGATGCATCTAACTGATGGAGTAGATGTTCAACACACATCATGGTGGGTCCCACACAGCTCAACCTCACCGGAAGTTTCGTCGTGAGGTGGAGACCACATAATAGAATTCCACATGTGTATGTGTATATATATATATATATATATATATATATATATATATATAGAGGAAAAAGGTACTATGCGCTCCAACTCACAATAAGCTCCCATGAGGTCGAGCTGTGTGGGCCCCACTGTGATGCATGTCGACCATCAACACCGCGTGCATTTGAAGGGTCCCCTTTAAATTATGGGATATCTCAAAAATCAGCCGTATACGGAACTCAGGTGGGCCATACCATCTAAAATCATGTGAAGACATGCCAAAAACATGTAAAAGCACTTGGTGGGGCCCACCTGAAATTTGCATGCAATTGGAACTTGGTCTGAACCCTCATCCAAGTGGGACACACATAATGGATGGGCTGGATTTGCAAACCACATCTCGGTGGGCCCAAAAAATAATTATGAATGTTTTAATGGGGCACGGCCCCTCTCAACTTCTGTATGTGGTGTGGCCTACACAAGTCACGGATTGACTTGATTTTTGAGACCTAGGACCACGATGGAAAGGTGCATCTGACTGATGGGGTAGATGTTCGAAACGCATCACGGTGGGGCCCACATAGCTCGACCTCATGGGACATTTCCATCAGCTCGAGTGCATAGTACCTTTTCCCATATATATATATATATATATATATATATATATATATATATATATGCTCAGTTGCGCACCAGTTTGCACTGAACTCATGCAAACTTTTTTTATAAGTCATCATACATGATGTGACTCCAAAATTTGAACAGTCCATGTGAATAAGAACCTCATGAAACTCCTCGGGCTCAATTTTTGTTTTGATTCAAAACTTTAGTAGGTCATAAAAAATGAAAACAACTTTCTCCTTTGATTTGTATTTTTCTTTACTATGGCTCACAAGAATTTTGTATCAAGGTGACAATTTTTTCCTTAAGGTTTGTTGGGAGTCCTCGTCACATAGACTGTTTGAATTAGACGCATATAACACGTGTGCAAAGGTGCCCATGTGCATAGTTGTGCAGGTGAGCATGACTCATATGTGTGTGTGTGCTTTTTTTTTTTTTTTTTTGTATACCTATGTTGCCTATCTGCTTTATCCACTCATTTTAAAGCATGACCCAAAACTATCCACTCATTTTAGAGCATGGACCCAAAAATGTGGCAGGTCCTTGGCCCAGGTAGACCACACGCTAGACAGTGGAGCCTATCTACCCTATCTAACTTGTGGGCCGCACTTTAGGGCACTTGTTGGGCTCGCCACATTGATATATATATATATATATATATAAATGTTCTATCTGCGCGGTACATTCATTTGCTAGATTATTTTAGTGTATGGGCTGTATGAGGGGCTAATTCAAGTCTCTAAGTGGACCTCACCACCTGAACCATGATGATTAATGGAAGTCCACCATTAGACCTCTTTTCCAGGGCCTGCCTTGACGTATGAGTTGTAGTTACGCCTTGGGTCTACTTTGATATATGATGTCCACGGCTGCCTTGTTGCTCACGTTGCAGCCTAATACTAGGCTTGCCTTAACTTAGACGTAGTGGCCACAGCATGGGCTAACCTTATTGTTGCTAGGCTGTCAATGAGCTGGGTAAGCCTCAACTTGTTATAAAGGCACCACTCAGCTGGTTTCAGATTGAACGTTACAACCTATGCTTATGCTTAACCTTATTTTTATGGGCCAATAAAAAATAATAGGCCAATAAAAAATAATAATTTATACGTCAGGCCCGGGGTTTCTGCATAAAGCCCGAAATTATGAGCTCCACTGAGGCCTAACCTTGAGCCATGCGCAAGGCTTGGCCTTGATTTTATAAGACTTTGATGAGTTTTAAGCTAAGTCAACGAGCATAGATTTGACTTGCTCCTTATTTTAATAGATATCAAACATTTAAGTAATTATTACCAACTCATTTTATTTTAAAATAATTATTAGTATTTTAATATGCACCACATATTTGACTAGCTGCTTATTTTACTATTTTTATTACTTTCATGGATGTAAAATGTTTTAATAATTGCTACCAGCTCATTAAAATATCATGTAGGTAAAAAGTTTAATAGATATCAAACGTTTAAGTAATTATTACCAACTCATTTAATTTTAAAATAATTATTAGTATTTTAATATGCACCACATATTTGACTAGCTGCTTATTTTACTATTTTTATTACTTTCATGGATGTAAAATGTTTTAATAATTGCTACCAGCTCATTAAAATATCATGTAGGTAAAAAGTTTAAATAGTTATTATCAACTCATTAAATTTTAATTTATAATTATTAATATCAAGTTGATTGGGTCGGGCATTCTAGTTAACCTGGCCCAACTAAACATTGAGATTTCAAGTTTTTAACTATGGGACCGTGATGCAATCCTCCCATGCAGAGTTTATTCTAACAATTCCAAGCACGTTCAAATACAACCTAAGCTAAGATGGCTTGTCTCAGTTTCTTTCAAGCAATTTAGGGAAAAGGCCATGTAATTAGGGGTGTACATCGAGTCGAACTAAGTCGAGCTGGCCTCAGCTTAACTCGGCTCAGCCACTAGTTGACCTCAGTTTGAACTCGGCTCGACTCGGTCCTTGAGCTTGACTGGCCAGCTCAACTCGGTTCGGTCAGCAGCTCAGGCTAGTTCAAGCCGAGTTTGAGCTAAGATCAAACCGAATTCGCTATTGCAGCATTTTCACAAACACCTGGACTGCACCTTCAAAATCTCACTGTATTTGAGACAACAGCAATGGTTTTACAGGTATTTTATCAAACACCTTCTAAGCAACATAAAAATGAAGAAAAAAAATAGTGTTGGTTTCATATACATACCTTCCTTGCCACTAGCCACACTTCTTTGAGGCATTTCATTAAACACTTGGTGAGCAACATCAATATCAAAGTAACTGAGTCATCAAACTGGTTCGATCTGGGTTTGATACGAGTCGAGTCGAGTCGAGCTGGGGCCAGCTCGAACTCATTTTCGAGCTCAAAAAATCAACTCGACTTGACTCGAACTCAGCTTCGAACCGACTCGAATCGAGCTTTTTCGAGTCAAGTCGAGAGAGTTAACCGAGTTAGCTCGGTTCGTATACACCTCTACATGTAACACCCTGAACTTTTCAATACTCGAGTATTGAAAATTCTTGAGTGTTACCATGAAATTTAACTTATTATGTACATGTGTATGATACCAATCTAGCTATCCTAACCCTAAATCCATTCTCCAACACGAATCTGACCGTTGATTTTGAGATATGATCATCATATACTCAAGTATTCTCATTTGTCCATCATAACCAACCGTTCATTCAACTATTCACCATTAGGTAAAGATATTTGACCGTCCACTCTGAGTTTGGACCACTTGATTATAGTAAACTAGCTACTTGATTTCACCATCCACTCGTACACATATCAAATTGAGATTCCGATCCGTCCATCTTATTCACCACTTATGAATATACTTAACTCACCATCAAAGCTACAATCTAAAAAACTTATACAAGTGAACAAGTCACTTGAATCTAACGGTATACATGTTATACCTCTTAATCAGTCTAAAAACTCACTTGTGATCATCTGTTTATAAAACTGACCATACCCCCACTTGCATACATGATCAAAATACTAACCATCAAGTTTTTCTATTTTTAACATGTCATCTGACCATTTATTATGTTGGTTGATATATGTACATTCCCTTAATTAGTTTGGTGAATAATTTCTTATTCATAATGATTTTGATATAAGTTCTTTTATAAGAATTACTTAAAAACATGCCTATAACAATGTAGAATCATTAGATTTTTTAAAACTCTCATATCAGCAATAATTACGAAAATGTCATTAACCTAGACCCCTGTATTCTAGATTACATGGTTTCCACGATCCATTTGATGAGAAATTTTATACTATGCTTATGTATCATAAATTAACTATACATGTTAAATTTCGGCCCTTAAATCATTGTAAAAGTGACCTAATTGACAAATTATCCTCTTAACCGTTGATTTTGGTGTCTATCGAGTGAGAAAACTTCGTGGGTAGTCGTAGTAGGATAATTCCCTTCATATGAATAACTTGGATTGCCCATCATATAGACCAAGTGTGAAATATGAAGACCCTACTTTGGTAGGATTTTCCTTAGGCGCGAAGTTATCCAGACTATAGATTTTTTTCAAAATTAGGCCATGATCCTACACCGTTGAAGGTTGAAGTCAGTTCCTTCCTTTTGGTACAAAAGGTGAAATTTTAGATTTAGACTTTTTCCACCATCGATCAACCACCAAATTTTGTTCAACCGTTTGCCTATCTTGACTACACATTTTTTCTAAAATTGGGCCCTGATCATAAAGTGTGGACTATTAATTGAGATCAAATTCATTTTGGCACACGTTAAGAGAATTTTCAAGATGGGTCAATATAAATTTTAGATCATCAAGAAAACCATAAACTCTGACTCTACTCGATGACCCTAACACAATGGACGAATTAGATTTAAAAAAAGATCATCAAAAAAGAGAAAATTAGAGAAACCTAATTCACTCACACGCCTAGAGAGAGAGAGAGAGAGAGAGAGAAGCCTAGACGCCCTCTTCATTCTCCATATATATGGTGTCTCCCTCCCGATTAAGTGATGTCGTGATTCATGTGGAAGCTTTCTTAAATGGATATCTACCTAGGGTTTAGATCTAAGGCTAAGGTGAGGGATTCCTTTAAGCTTATAGTAATTTAAGTTGATATGATTTATCTTGCCTTTTACATACTATGCTTTCATGATTCTCTCTCTGCAATTATTTAATTTACCACCAACAATTATTTATCCTTTGAAAATTTTGGTTAAGGTATGATTTTAATTATACGTGATCTTTATTAGTTTATATGGGGTGATGGATACAAGTCGTGCCCCTGCATTTACCAATTTTATTGAATTAGCCCTTGCTACTCTTCTCTTTTGTTGAGTTAGCCCTTACTACTCTCCTCTTTTGTTGAGTTAGCCATTGTTACTCTTCTCTTTTGTTAAGTAAGCTTATTACTACTATTTTCATTTATTATGTTAGCCTTGTGCTATTTCCCTTTAATGCTTAGACATGTGTCTTGGAATTTCAAAACTCCCATGACTCAATTTATCCCTCTATTGGTGTAAGTGATGTGTTAGAGGTATCACAACTAGCGATTCAAATATTTATCATGGACGTAATGCGTTATAAGTAGCGGCCCTTTTGGTTAGCACGTAATTCCATGGGTTAGTTGGCGTGGTGCACAATCGATGTAAGTAAATTGTCATGCGTATTATATCACTTTTCGAAATTGGATGTCACAAATAGTCACTCCATGAATACATCATTCATGTAAATTCCCCAATCGCGTTGTTGTGTCGCCTTGAGATGTTCGTATAAATCTACGTTAACGTTGGACACACCGGTGAATCTCCGCAGTTATGGGATGCGGGGCGAGTCGGGTTTTCTATAAATAATATCCATATTGTGATGATCACTGCGTATGATAAGCCCCACACACTTTACTAGGTATACATTCATATATATATTGGTTGCGCATACTGATACCTCTCGTAGTAGTTGAGTACGTGACGTATCAGGACCCTTACATACTTTTATGAATATCTTGAATTATTGTTGATCTTAAAGGATAATCATTACTATGAGTAGGGCATTAACCCTCTCCAACCATATAGATGATGCAGGTGATGTACAGATTGAAGACCTACAGGACCATCTCCTTATGAAAGATTATACTGAATGAATAAGAAGATAGTTTTATGATTTAGTTCTATATTTTGCTGCAAACTTGATAATGTAACAAGCTCCCATTGAGAGGGCATTTAATAATTTGTTAAATTATTTTACTCAAATGAAATAATAAATACAATCAATGTTATTCTCGTGAATGATTACCTTCATGAATATAACCGAATGTGATCTAAATAAATTAATATAAAAAAATGGTGCGATTTTTAAAGTATCTATTTTATATATTATTAACACTCGAAATTCTTTGGCACGAGTATATACTCGGACCATGAAAATTCGGGATGTTACAGGCCATATGGGAGATGTGTTAGAATATATAGAGTGGTCCATTGACCACACTCAATCATACTTTAATGTGACTTCTCAAATTTCATACTTTGCGTATTCCGAAACTCATTCCTTATATTCCAATGACGTCTTTTTGTATTCCGATGGTTGTCTTTTCAAATTTCGAAAATGTCTTTTCATATTATAAAAGGGTGGCTTTTCCTATTTCGAAATATTCATTTTTTAAGTATAAAAACTATTCGAAATCCATAATAACATTGAATATTCTAATTAATTGAAGGAAACGAAGAGTCATATAATTAATTAATTCTTTTAATGGGTTAGAACCAAATCATCGATAAATTCAAAGCTCTTAGTCCATCCCATCTCCGTTCATGCATAATAGTAAGTTGATGAGAGAGAAGATCAAATCTAATTGATCTTAGTTGTTGTATAAGACTAGAGGTGGTGGAGAAAAGATCTATACTATTGAAAGTATGCAAGCAATGATTCATCAACATCAAACTTCTTCGCTGTTTAATTCAATGGTGTAAGGTATACCTTTTTAATTTGTGCAAAAATTTGGTTTTCATTAATTGAATGCATCAAGTTAAGATCCTATTGGTTCAGTTTTATATTGTTGTAAAACTGCATAATAAAAGCTAACAAGATGTTGTAAGATTTCGTTTTTTACCGCTTCTTAGAGAAGCCTTTGAAAGAGAAATAAAGAAGTTCGTTGATGTCAATGAATAAGGTTGGAATCATGGATACCCGATCATCT
This sequence comes from Magnolia sinica, assembly GCF_029962835.1. NCBI lineage: Eukaryota > Viridiplantae > Streptophyta > Magnoliopsida > Magnoliales > Magnoliaceae > Magnolia > Magnolia sinica. Next base: position 46,488,856 of record NC_080578.1, on the reverse strand, counting down.
TTTTTTATTAAACAAGTATCCAATCTTTCATTTTCCTTCTCAAATGTTGTTTGAGCTTGTGTTCATATTCCACACACTCCTTTACTTGCTTTTATTACTACATTCTTTTTTCCTTTTTCCTTTTCTTATGCTAGTTGGTTAGATTGGTGTTGAGTGCTTAGTCTCCGCAATCTGACCTCAAGTGTAGACTTTTTAGAACTTAGTTGAATCTTCAAAAATTTTCAAAATCCCATAAAGTAGATATCACATATTGTGCAATCAAAAAATGCTGCCTAACCTAATCCTTTTCCTTCACCGAGACCATTGGAATTTTTTATCACAAATCAACCATTGAAGCAACTAAAGTTGGAGAGTCTTGTGATTCATCAACTCACAAGTGATTTTATGGTATCTAATTGACATTAGATTATGAGTTTCATTGGCTAGCGGCAACTCCAAGTCATCGTATCATTCTTGAGTCAATACTATTTCCTTTTCATACCAACAAGAAAAGCGTTGGAGTGAGAGGTGAGGTTGCTTACATGCCTTCACATTAGTACACCCCAAATTGCGTCTAAGGATCAACCAACAATATGTTTACAAAATGTGTTACAATGTATCATTTGAATGATATTATATTCAAGTTAGGCATGCATCGTATCCATGCTCCAGTTTAAGGGGGAGTGTTGGGATAGTGTAGCATCTTTTGATCATCCTCTAGACTACCATATTGTACGTATTTTATAAATAAGTAAAAGGGGGAGATAAATAATTAACCCTGACTAAAACATAGTTACATTCTATAACTTATATATGGACCAATGAAAAAAGTGTTATGTACACATGTTAAAGGTGAAACCCTAATAGAAAGGGTAAATTTTTCATTTAACTTTAAAAATATCTTTACTTTTCACTATAGGTGCCACATTTGATCTATACACATGCCATTCTTTTTGTGTTTCAGGGTTGGACGTTTACAAGGTAAGGCCCATTGGTAAAAAGCTTTAAGACATTGGAAGATGTGCCTAGATACAACCACTGAAAAAGGTTGTATCACTAATAATAGCGATATAGGCACCTTTATAGTTCTCTATTAACAAACCTCTCTTCTTATAATAAGACTATAGCTTATAGGGTTTGTAGTGGCTAGGGGACACATGGATAGCATGATTGATCCATTGGACGATTGATCATATATTTCATGGCTTCTATAGAAAGAATCACATAAAATATTCTAACAATTAAATCAATAACTTATAAATATGTATGTGTGCATATAGACTGATGCTACTAAAACCACCTCAAATCAATTCACCACCAAAATCAAACACTACTTGAATCCAATGACACATGAAATATGCAAGAATTAAGTATAATAAATAAAAAGAAGATACTGAAAAAAATTTAACCACCCAATAATATTTTGTTAAGAGTGATAGAGATATTACTTTTTGGTTAAGGGCCGATTTGGATTCATAGAAAGTATGGAAAATGGAATATTATTTCCCATGAAACTCACTTTCCATTGTTGAATAAGCATTTCTTTATAGAAAATTATGAGAAATATCATTTCCCACTTTTTATCGTTCTAGAAAAATAAATAAACTTAATTTTCCACTCCACCCTTAAGAAATGCATTTTCCCACAGTGGAATAAAAATGAGTTTCTCAAGTGTTAAAGCCTAAATGTGCTACTATCCATAATCAATTACCTCATTGTACAACATGTGCTAAACAAGACATTGTCCATCTTCAATCATGCCCCACATGTGCCATTATGCTACATGCCCCCATTCATCTTATCTTATGCCCTGCATGTGTAAAGAGCCTCTAATGTGCTATAATGTGTCACACATGTCACCATCCATATCCTTTTGTGCCTCCACATGTGTTATTGTGCCACATATACCGCCATTCATCTTACTTGTGCCCCACATGTGCAAAGCACCCCACATGCCCCAATGTGCCACATGTATTATTGTTCATCTTCAATTCTCTAAATATGTCAAATGTCAATGGTGCCAATGTGCACAAGTGTCATCATTTAGCCTTAGTGCCCATGTGTCAAATGTGCTAATGCATGTCTTGTGTCACATGTGCCACCATACAACTTCAAACACCCCATATGTGTCACATGTGCAATAATTCAGCTTTAAGTGACAACATATGCCATGCATGCACTATTCATCTCTAAGCATCTCACGTGTGCCACATGTGCTAATCTAGCATACGCAAGTTAATTGCTTGCCTCCAAGTGTAAAGTTCATAAGTAATATCTTGTGAATATAGGGTCGATCTCATAGGGAGATGAATTGCGAGAAGGAGAAAATTAAATGCAAAACCAACTAAGTAATAAAAACTAAACTGATGATTTGATTTTGAGATTTTTGATTGGATGTAATTCAACTGAATTAAAATAACACGCAAGCTTCAAAGTTTCACACATAGGTTAATGTTCCAAAATCATAATGACTTAGATAATACAACTAGGGTCTGAGCACTATGGTCAGCTTAATCAGAAAATAAAACAGTTTAAATAGTTTAATAAATAATATAAAAGATTAGAAAATCATGGATTTGCACCATTGATATATATTCTCAAGCGCCAGTGATTTTAAGAATTCAATATCAATGAGATAATGTGTATCAAAGAAATATAGCAAGTTGAGAACCCCTCCTATCTAGGAAATCTGATTGATCTAGGATAAGCCTGTCCATCAATGTGGATCTCATATGATGGAAACATATGTATCTCACAAGAGGATAAAAAACAAAACCTAAACAATAGATAACATGCATACACCATTCTTCTCATCATTAAAACAATTAATCATCATAACTTAAAGAATTATTAAACTCATATGCTTCCCTTCTAGCCCAAGGTAGAAGGAACTTAGAAAAATATAATTAAAATAGAGAAAGAAAGCAACAAGAAAGAAACAAGTGCAAATAGAAAAGATCTAAAAGAAAAAATAATAATTTATAAAACTTAAATAAAATTGAAAACCCTCTAAAAACCTTAAATCTTGCTCTTGAATGCTTTGAATGATGCTTAGGAATGCCCTGGGAAACTGTATTTATAAGTGGGGAACTCCAATTTTTGTACAAAGTTGGAAAACTTTAGAAACCGCCTCAAATTTACGTAATTTTCAAAATAGACTCCACACTGCACAGTTTGTTAAAACAAACTTCACTCTGCACAGTTTCCCTAAATAGACTTCAGAGCTTTAGAATGCACTTTTTCAGGACGATTTCAGGATTCTTTACTTCAAATCTTCGATTCTTTTCATTACTCACTTGATTTTTTTGGATTTTTAGCATGTGAATTCTTCAATCTTGGTTTCCTAAGATTCATTCCTTGCCTTAGTGATTCTTTAGCATCAAATCCATGCTTTTAGCACCTTTTTTTTCAATCCAAGTTCTTAAATTCACCTTGCAACACATAAATGAGTAAAATAGAACATTAAGTTGATTTATGTTCATAAAACCTAGATATAAATGGGGGAAATTATGCAATATTTGAGTCTCAACACACCCCTTAACCAGCATTTTGCTAGTCCTGAGCAAAATAAGTGAAGAAAAAAATAATAAAAAAAACTAATTCTAGAAACAAAATTAAAACAAAAACAAAAATTCTAACTACACTACTTTCGCAGGTAATCTCAATTGCATTTAGCATATGCAATAAGCCTTTAAACCCCTAGGTTTCCTCTAGTGGACGAGTTATAGTCTCGTGAGGGTTTTCAAAAATGTTACCTAGAAACATTGAAAACATGAAAATAGTTCAATACTTAGAAATTTATACAATCATGCCTCCATTCATCATATGAATTTCAAAACAAAACAATACTTACCCTAAGTCTAAAGTTACTTAGAATCTCAATTTCCTAATCCATTACATCCTTGAGTTCAGAGACCTAATCAAAATTTAGAATAGTTATGATCCAATATACTTAGGTGCTCCGTGACACTAGTCTAACTTTGAGAAATATGCATGTTCCCTATCCTAACTCATTTCAATCATCACAAGAATATGAAATCTCTAGTTATCTCATTTTCTTCATATCATTTCTTCTTTTGTCATTATATCCTCATTATTATAGACCACCCTTATATGAAGATTCCCACCGGGTTTGCTTCATAACCTAAGGTATCGTACTTATAATGGTAACAATAATGGATACTTAGGTATCCTTACTCCGAATTACTGACATGATTATTATGGTCATTGCATTCATGCTTTATAATTAAAAAAAATTTCATCACTTTTTTTTCTTCAATATTCTCTCTTTTAAGTATATATCAATGATACTAGTTCATTCAACCTTATTTAAATCAAAAGTTGTTATTTTAGTTCACATATCATATTCTCCACTTAGTTAACTAGGGTGTATTGTGAATTCAGTACATCAAATTACAACTCACTTTAAACTAGTGATTAGATAATTGAACTCAAGTCTATAGTTTTCAGTTATCAAAATTCTGACTACTATCGACCTAGAATAAATATTAATTTTGCCTTTGGAATTCGTATAATATCATGTTCACATTTTTGTATATAAACATATTATTTTGAAAATGTTGAAAAAAATTTCCCATAAACCTAAAAAATAAACTGAAACCTAAAAAATAAAATTTAAAAAATAAAAAAAATAAATTAAAAAAAAAACCTCACATGGATGACTATCCACACCCCCAACCTAAAATATACATTGTCCCCAATGTAATGATAATGTAATGCAGAAAACAATAAAAATAAAAGAATTGGTGGATAATTCCTATCATGAAGAAATCACCTAACAGGTGACACTAAAAAAAAATTGAATATCATTCAAATCTTACATAAATACTCCGTCAGACTAGGAGCATCAATCTTAATATTTTGGCTCATGAAGAGGGACGGACTCCTCTCCCAAATGAAAGTTTTCCACATAAGGCTTCAATATCTGACCATTAATCTTATACATATTGTTATTACGTAGATTCTCAATTTCAACAGCCCCATGAGTATAAACATTCTTCACAATAAAGGAGTCTGTCCATCTTGATCTTAATTTTTTCAGAAAGAACTGGAGACAGGAATTGTACAATAGGACCTTTTGCTGAGGTTCAAAATTCTTCCTCAGGATGTTTTTATCATGAAAAGCTTTGGTCCTCTCTTTGTAGATTTTAGAATTTTCATAGGAGTCTTTCCTCAACTCCTCTAATTTCCTTTGTCCACTTGCTTAGTCCATGTCAAAGTTTAATTTCTTTATTGCCCAGTGGGCTCTATGTTCCAATTCCACGGGCAAGTAGCAAGCCTTCCCATACACCAATCTGTATGGGGACATTCCAATCAGGGTCTTATAAGCAGTCCTATAAGCCCATAAAGCGTCGGATAGTCTGAGGGACTAATCCTTCCTATTTGGCGTTATAGTTTTCTCTAAAATATTTTTGATTTCTTAATTAGAAATCTTAGCTTGCCCACTCGTTTGTGGGTGGTATAGAGTACTCACTTTATACTTGATGCCATATTTCTTCATTAAAGCCTCAAATGTCCTATTGCAAAAGTGAGACATGTCATCACTAATGATGGCCTTTGGAGTTCCAAATCTAGAAAAAATATTTTCCTTGAGGAATCGTATGATCACTTTGTTGTCATTGGTCCTACTTGAAACTGCCTCAATCCACTTTGAAATATAGTCCACACCAACCAATATATAAAGAAATCCAAAAGAAGATGGAAATGGGCCCATAAATCAATACTCCAACAATCAAATATCTCCAATGGTAAAATTGGGGATAAAGACATCATGTTATGCCGTGACAGTCTTTCCAACCTTTGACATCTATTACAACCAACACATAAAGCATGGGTGTCTTTAAACATGGTAGGCTAGTAAAAACCTTACTGCATGATTTTTGCAGTGGTTTTCTTAACAGAAAAATGGCTACCACATGCTTCCTTATGGCAAAAAGACTCTAAACTTCATCCTCTGGGGCACAACGTGTAAAAATCTGATCAATCTCATATTTATACAAATACGAGTCATCCCAGAAGAAGTTTCTAACCTTGGTTTCAAAACGCTTACTATCTTATGACTTCTAATAATAGGACATTTTTCTCGTTACAAGATAGTTCACTATATCCGCATACCAAGGTAATTTGAAGATCACAAATAATTATTCATCAGGGAAAGTATCCTAAATATGCATCTCCTCAGTGGAATCAACTAACACCAATCTGGAAAGGTGATCAGCCATTACATTTTCTACTTATTTCTTATCTTTTATCTCTAAGTCAAATTCTTGGAGTAGGAGGATTCATCTCCAAAGTCTCGCCTTTATATCCTTCTTAGATAGCAAATATTTCAGAGCCGAGTGGTCTGTGAAAATGACCACTTTGGATCTCAACAAGTAGGACCTAATCTTATCCAAAGCAAAAATTACTGCAAGTAACACTTTTTCAGTTGTTAAGTAGTTCACTTGGGTCGAGCCTAGAGTTCTACTCGCATAGTGAATAATGTAGGGCCATTTATCTTTCCTTTGATCCAAAACAACCCATATGGCATAATCACTTGCATCGCACATTAGTTCAAAAGGAAGTGTCCAATCTGATGGATGCATGATAGGTGCAATGGTAATGGATGATTTAATTTTATTAAAGGAACTTGTACACTCATCTGTCCACTTAAATAAAACATCCTTTTGAAAAAGATTAGTCAAGGGCTTAGTAATGACACTAAAGTCCTTGATGAATCTTCTATAGAAACCAGCGTGTCCTAGAAGTGATCTAATATCTCTAATAGTTTAGGGGATAGGTAAATTAGCAATAATGTCAATTTTTAAGCGATCTACCTCGATTCCATTTTTAGAGATAACATGGCCCAAAACAATTCCTTTTTGAACCATGAAATGACATTTCTCTCAATTTAAGACAAGGTGCTTCTCTTCACACCTAGACAAGACAAGAAATAAATTGTTGAGGCATTCCTCAAAATTACTCTCAAATACAGAGAAGTCATCCATGAAAACCTCAAGAAACTTCTCAACTATTTTTGAAAAAATACTTAACATATACCGTTGGAAAGTTGTTGGGGCGTTATACAATCCAAATAGCATCCGTTTGAAAGCAAACGTACCAAATAGACAAGTGAATGTGATTTTCTCTTGGTCTTCCAGGGCTATCTCTATTTAGTTATATCCGGAATATCCATCAAGAAAACTATAAGAGTGACCTGATACCCTTTCTAAAACTTGATCAATGAATGGTAGAGGGAAATGGTCCTTCTTTGTGACCTGGTTCAATTTTCTATAGTCAATGCAAACACGCCAACTAGTGGTGACACGTGTTGGTATGAGTTCATTATTAGAATTTTGCACGATAGTTATTTCAGATTTCTTTGGGATTACTTGAGTTGGACTCACCCAAACACTATCGGATATTGGGTAAATGATTCCCATATCCAATAATTTGATCACTTCATTTTTTACAACTTCCATCATGTTTGGATTGAGACGCCTTTGAGGTTGTCTAATTAGTTTGGCATCCTCATCGAGGTGAATCCGATGGGTGCATATGGAAAGGCTTATACCCTTGATGTCAGAAATGGTCCAGCCCAAGGCTCCTTTATAGTCCCTTAGAACATTCAATAATTTAATCTCTTGATCCTTATCTAAAATTGAAAAGATCACCACAGGATAAGTTTTATTTTCACCTAAGTATACATACTTAAGCTCATTTGATAGTGGTTTTAAATCAAGCTTTGGAACATTGGTTGGTGATGGCAGAGATCGCGAATCTTCTATAGATAGGATTTAAGTATGCGGTCTCCATTGGTACACACTAATGTCTTGGGTGGTAGTGCTCTCATTATCATCACAAATTTCAGTAAGCACTTTTTCTAAATCAGAATTTTTCAAGTCTTCAATGACTTGAATCAATTCCTCAGTCAGACTAGGTTCCAATTCCTCTTCTTCTATCAAATAGTCCATGAAATTCAGCTCATGGATCTCATTATTATCAATGGGTTACTTACATAGATTGAAAATATTTAGCTATAAAGTCATGTTACTAAAAAACAAGTTCATCATTCCATTCTTGCAATTTATGATTGTATTTGAATTTTCTAGGAATGGGCGGCCTAAAATGATAGGAATTTGAGCGTTAGCATTTACACATGGTTCAGTGTCTAATATAATAAAATCCACGGGAAAGTAGAATTTCTCCACTTAGACTAGCATGTCCTCTAAAATTTCCCTTGGTACCTTAATGGAGCGATCAGCGAGTTGGATTGTAATCGTGGTTGGTTTAAGCTCGCCTAACCCCATTTGTTTGTAAACTAAATAAGGTACTAAGTTGACACTTGCACCTAAGTCTAGCAAAGCATACTCAATTTGAAAATTCCCAATAATACAAGGAATAGTTGAACTTCCCGGGTCTTTGTATTTGGGTACGGTTCTTTGTTGAATGATAACGCTCACTTTCTCAGTAAGGAATGCCTTTTTGTGCACATTTAATTTCCTCTTTACAGTGCACAAGTCCTTGAGATATTTAGCATATGATGGAATTTGTCTAATGGCATCAGGCAGAGGAATATTGACAATAACCTTTTGGAGCACATCCAACATCTCTTGATATTTCATGGGGATAGTTGGATTCCGAAGTTTAGATGGGAATGAAACTGAAGGCTCATATGACTTAGTCTCTTTATCTTTTTGTTGTTGCGGCTCTTGAACCATAGTCGGTTCATCATTCTCTTGAGATGGTGGCTCATCCTTCGTTACTTCTACCGGTTGCATTATCTTGTTATCGACCTCTTTTTCACTTCTCAAGGTAATGATGGCCTTAACTTGTTCATGATGTAACTCACTTGGATTTGAGTCTCCAATGAAATGTGTGTTTCTAGGGTTTGGCACAGGTTGAGAAGGAATGGTGCCTTTTTCCCTAGCATTTAGTTGAGTCTCAATCCTAGCCACGGCCGTTATTAATTCCTGATTTAATTGGATTAGAGACTGATTCATTTGAGCTTGAGAGTTCATGAACGCGGTCAATGCATCCTCCACAGATGATCGCTTTGGAGGGGGCACATATGGTGCATTGTTAGGTGCCCCAAAAAAGTTATTTTGTGGAAGCATTTGAGGTGCATTAGGTGCATTAATTTGTGGTCTATTCCTCAAACTAAGATTAAGATAGTTACGCTAATTTGGATTATACGTGTTTCCCATTGGTTGCATAACTGACCTTTGATAGTTATTTATAGCATTTGCTTGCTCATGTTCATGCGTGATATTTTGTACAACTAGGATTATTGGACAACCCTTTGTGTTTTGGTCTGTACCACCACAAATTCTACAAAAATTACCTAAGAAAGTGTTTACTTTACCCATATCAACCTTCCTAATTTCCAAAGCTTCGACATTTCTAGCTAATGCAGCGAATTTTACATTAAGGTCATCTTCCTCTCTTAGGACATACATCCTCGCTTTCTCTCTAGGAATGAGTCTAGTTTGGTCTGGTTTAACAGAGACATCCCATGTCTACGTATTCTCTGCTTACATATTTAGAAAATCCCAAGCCTCATTATATCTTTGTTAAGAAAGGTTCCACCACACATCATCTTTATAAACTGATGGGTATACATGGTGAGACCCTTTCAAAATGCATCAATCACAAGTCATGATTCATAACCATGATGTGGACAAGTAATTAGGTCTTTAAAGAACTCCCAAGCTTGAAAAAACAGTTCATTCCCCTTTTGGGAGATGACATGATTTCTTGTTTTAGTGTATTTGTTTTGTGCTCGGGAAAGAACTTTTTCAAAAACTCTCTACTTAAGGCTTGCCATATAGTAATGGTATTAGGTCTTAGAGAGTTGAACCATGCTTTGGCCTAATCCTTTAGAGAAAATAAGAATAACCTAAGCTTAAGTACATCCCTATTGTCATTGTTTACTTGTAATGTTGCAATTACTTCCTCAAAGTCCTTGAGGTGCAAGTAGAGGCTTTCAAAATCTAAGCCATGAAATTTAAGAATCAATTGAATCACACCTGGTTTAAAATCAATGTTCTCTATGTGAGCAGGGAATGTTATACAAGATGGTAAAGTTGATCTCTCAGGGTGAAGATGTTCACGTAAAGTCTGTGGTTAGTTTGACACATTCCTATGAACTTCATTTTCTTCCTCAAGAGGAGGATTAAGTTGATTTTCTCTGTTTTGATTTATAATTGGATCTGGCAGATTTGGATTTGGATTATCAACTGGGTCTGCCATGGAATCCAAGTGATGTTGAGTGTCTCTTCTAAGTGAATGATCAAGGCCTGGAACTAGTCCGCCTTCGGAAAAGAGTCGATTTTTTTAATCCCTACTCCAACAGGACATAAACCATCCACACCACACAATAAATACCACTAATTCAAATAGCAAGTATGATACTTAAAATAAAAACAAAAACTTAATCAGCAACCCAGGCAGCAGGGTCGACCATGAGAGTTCAGTCCATAAAACAAAAATAAGTCAACAACCCAGGTGGCAGGGCCAACCATGAGAGTTCAATCCACAAAGCAAAATAAATCAATAACCCATGTGGCAGAGCTGACCATGAGGGTTCAATCCACAAAGTAAAAATTTAACCAACAAACTAGGGCCAACCATGAGAGTTCAATCCACAAAGCAAAAATAAATTAACAACCTAGGCGGTAGGGCCGACCATAAGGGTTCAATCCACAAAGAAAAAATTTAACAAACAACCCAAGCGGTAGGGCCGACCATGAGAGTTTAATCCACAAAGCAAAAATAAATCAACAACCCAGGCAGCAGGGCCGACCATAAGGGTTCAATCCACAGAGCAAAAATAAAAAATAAATCAACAAAAGTAAAACTAATGCAGAAATTAAACTATATTAATCTGGAAAATAGATTTAGCGGATCATCTTTGTGATCAAACAGCAACTGTAAGACAATCATAACACTTGGGTGATAAAATCTCAAGCAGGGCAACCTTATGTCATAGTTAGTGCTTGAAAGACTCAACTGAATTTACTTTCAAAGAAAAAAAGAAAATCTATAGAAAATTTGGAGGGTTTAGAAGAGAACTTACCTTAACTATCTTGCATAGATCTAATTTATCTCAGTCTCTCCCCAGCAACTGTGCCAAAAACCTAATTGCTTGCCTCCAAGTGCAGAGGTTCATAAGTAATATCCCGTGAATACAAGGTTGATCCCACAAGGAGATGAATTACGAGAAAGAGAAAATCAAATGCAAAACCAACTAAGTAATAAAAACTAAACTGATGATTTGATTTTGAGATTTTTAAATGGATGTAATTTAACTGAATTAAAATAACACCCAAGCTTCAAAGTTTTACACATAGGTTAATGTTCCAAAATCATGATGACTTGGATAACACAACTAGGATCTGAGCAGTATGGTCAGCCTAATCGGAAAATAAAACAGTTTAAATATTTTAACAAATGTTATAAAAGATTAGAAAATCATGGATTTGCATCATTGATATATATTCTCAAGCGTTGATGATTTTAAGAATTCAATATCAATGAGATAATGAGTATCAAAGAAATATAGCAGGTTGAGAACATCTCTTATCTAGAAAATCTAATTGATTTAAGGTAAGCCTGTCCATCAATATGGATCTCATATAATGGAAACATATGGATCTCACAAGAGAATCAAAAACAAAACCTAAACAATAAATAACATGCATACACCATTCTTCTTATCATTAAAACAATCAATCATCATAACTTAAAGAATTATTAAACCCATGTGCTTCTCTTCTAGCTTGGGCTAGAAGGAACTTAGAAAAACATAATTAAAATAGAGAAAGAAAGCAACAAGAAAGAAACAAATGCAAATAGAAAAGATCTAAAAGGGAAAAAATTAATTTATAGAACTTAAATAAAATTGAAAACCCTCTAAAAACCTTAAACCTTTCTCTTGGATACTTTGAATGATGCTTAGGAATGCCCCGGGAACCCCTATTTATAAGTGGGGAACTCCAATTTTCATACAAAGTTGGAAAACTTTAGAAACTACCTCAAATTTACGCAGATTCCCAAAATAGAATCCGCCCTACACAGTTTATTAAAATAGACTTCACTCTACGCAGTTTTCCTAAATAGACTTCAGAGCTTAAGAATACACTTTTTCAGGACGATTTTAGAATTCTTCACTTTAAATCTTCGATTCTTTTCATTCCTCACTTGGTTTTCTTGGATCTTTGGATTTGAATTCTTCAATCTTGGTCTCCTAAGATCCATTCCTTGCCTTGGTGATTCTTGAGCATCAAATCCATGCTTTTAGCACCCTTTTTTCAATCTAAGCTCTTAAATTCACCTTGCAACACATACATGAGTAAAATAGAACATTAAGCTGATTCATGTTCATCAAACCAAGATATAAATGGGGCAAATTATGCAATATTTGAGTCTCAACACAAGTGACTACCTAAAATCTTTCCAAGAAAATCTTTGTTCTGCTAAACAACAAACGTGAAAATAAATTTTAAATTTCTACTAAAAAAAAAAATCTCGTTAAAAAACAAACATGAAAACAATGTCCTTTCCAACAATTTCTTGGAAATAAAGTTTTCCAAGAAACACTAATTCCTTTCTTATGCTTTTCGTGAATCCAAACAGGCGAGCTTATTTGGCTTTACACAAGTAAACATATTTGGTTAATTTTCAGACAAGTTTGTCGTTAAGTTTTTTAAGTAATTCCCATCTTGCCCTCTTCTCTTTTATTTACGATCTAAGGTGGGCCCACATAATGAATTACCCATATTGAAGTTGGGGCCCCATAATAAGAGTGGTCCGCATCAAGGTGGACCTAAATAATGCACAATCATACAAAGATGGGCCCCACATGATGAATGGTTCACATCAAAGTGTAGCCACACATGATGGATGACCCACATTAAAGGTGGGATCCACATGATGGTGGTAGGGTTGTCAAGGGGCCGTGTTATGGTCCGAGCTAGATTTGAGTTGGGTTGTACATGGTCCAAGCCCGGCCTGTTTATAAAATGGGCTTGAATTTTAATCCCAAGCCCAGCTTCGGGCCTGAAATTGCAGGCCAGGCCTGACCTGAGGCGGTCCAGGCCCGAAAGCTTGACCCGCCAGCTTGGCCCATTGATAGCCCTAAATGGTGGACATTGAAGGTTAACATCAAAGGTGGGCCAACATGATGAATAACCCATATTGAAGGTTAGGCCCTACATGATGGAGAGTCCACAACAAAGGTGGGACCCACATGATGGATAGTGAACCTCAAAGGTGTGTCCCATATGATGGATGGGCCACATCAAAATGTGGCCCCGCATGATGGACTATCCACATCAAGTGGGCCCCACATGATAGACAATCCACAACAAAGGTGGGACCCACGTGATGGATGGTGGACATCAAAGGTGGGTTGGCATGATGAACGATCCATATTAAAGGTGGGGCCCACATGATGAATGGTCCACATCAAGGTGGGCCCACATAATACATAGTTCACATCAAAGGTGGGTCCCACATGATGGATGACCCACATTAAAGTGTGGCCCATCATGATGGACCATTTGCATCAAGTGGCCTCACCTAATGGACGGTTCAATCAAAGGTGGGGCCCATATGATGGATGATAGACATTGAAGGTGGCCTACATGATGGATGACTGACATCAAAGATGAGACACAAGATGAACGACTCATATTGAAGGTGGGGCCTCACATAATGAATGGTCCACATCAAGGTGAGCGCATATAATGGACAGAGTGGGCCTTACATGATGGATGATCCACATCAAAGTGTAACCACTGTGATGGATAGTCCACATCAAGTGGGCCCTACTTAATGGATGATCCACATCCAAGGTCTTGCATAATAGACTACTAATATCCAAAGTGGCCCAACATGATAGATGATCCACATAGAATGTGTGTCCCACACGGTGGATGGTGAACATCAAAAGTGAGTCCCACATGATGGACAACCGACTTCGAAGGTGTGGTCCACATGATAGACACATCAAATGTGGACTCCATGTGATGGGTAGTGGACATGGAAGGGCCCCACATGATGGGTGACCTACATCAAGGTGGGCATCACATGATGGACTATGCATGTTAAAGGTTCGCCCCTAATGATGAATGGTCCACATCAAAGGTGGGCTCCATATGATGCATGATCGACATCCAACACAATGGACAGCTCAAATGTTTTAAAACATATCACCCGTTCTTTTTCTATTTGGGACATGATCTAACAACCGTGAGATCCACCTCTAGATTGCTCTTGAAATAAATTGTTGTAATCTTTAAAGATGACATTAAATATTCTTAAAAATCTCTTAGGTGAAGTTTTACCAAACCTGCTTATTTTATATGAGGTTTTTTTTTTTTTTTTTTTTTAAATTATTTTTTTTATTAATGATATTGAAAAAAGTGATTTGATAATCAAGTTTATTTAAAATAAGAATTAGAGTAATAAAAGCTTAATTGAATAGGTATTATTCCAAAAACTTTTATTAAATTAGAGTAGGTTTTTTTTTTTTTTTTGATGGACCATTCACATCAAGTGGCCTCACCTAATGGACGGTTCAATCAAAGGTGGGGCCCACATGATGGATGATGGACATTGAAGGTGGCATACATGATGGATGATTGACATCAAAGGTGAGACACAAGATGAACGACTCATATTGAAGGTGGGGCCTCACATAATGAATGGTCCACATCAAGGTGAGCCCATATAATGGACAAAGTGGGCCTCACATGATGGATGGTCCACATCAAAGTATGACCACTATGATGGATAGTCCACATCAAGTGGGCCCTACTTAATGGATGATCCACATCCAAGGTCTTGCATAATAGACTACTAATATCCAAAGTGGCCCAACATAATAGATGATCCACATAGAATGTGTGTCCCACACTGTGGATGGTGAACATCAAAAGTGAGTCCCACATGATGAACAACCGACTTCGAAGGTGTGGCCCACACAATAGACACATCAAATGTGGACTCCATGTGATGAGTAGTAGACATGGAAGGGCCCCACATGAGGGACAATTAGCATTGATGGAGGGCCCCACATAATGGGTGACCTACATCAAGGTGGGCATCACATGATGGACTGTGCATGTTAAAGGTTCGCCCCTAATGATGAATGGTCCACATCAAAGGTGGGCTCCATATGATGCATGATCGACATCCAACACAATGGACAACTCAAATGTTTTAAAACATATCACCCGTTCTTTTTCTATTTGGGACATGGTCTAACAACCATGCGATCCACCTCTATATTGCTCTTGAAATAAATTGCTGTAATCTTTAAAAATGACATTAAATATTCTTAAAAGTCTCTTAGGTGAAGTTTTACCACACCTGCTTATTTTATATTTATTTATTTATTTATGATATTGAAAAAAGTGATTTGATGATCAAGTTTATTTAAAATAAGAATTAGAGTAATAAAAGCTTAATTGAATAGGTATTATTCCAAAAACTTTTATTAAATTAGAATTAGCTTTTTAGTACACACCCATGTCAGTACACACACTCCATGTTAGCCACCCCCGTTGGGGATCGATACCAAGACCTCAAGTGTTGAAAACTGTTTGATATGACAATTGTATTAAAAAATGGATGTAAAATCATATTTATTACACAGAGATTTGGATCTACGTCATTTTGGGCTCATAGTCGAAGATGAGCTGTTAAAATGGTTGAGCAGCGAAGATGAAGTACATACATCATGGTGGTGCTCACAGAGCACCGGTTGTACCAAGAGGTTGGTCTTGGACAGAAACGGATTGCGTGGTGTGCCGCCACAGACCTTGTGTGGGTGTTGACGTCACCAAGTTTCCTCTGCCCCATTATGAAGTATGTGTTATATCCACACTGTCTATCCATTTTACGATATAATTTTAGATCATGGGCCCAAAAAATAAGCAGATCCAAAGTTCAATTGGAACATCTCACAAAAGCAGTGAGGATTGATCGTCTCTACCATTTAAAACTTCTTGGGGGCCATAGAAGTTTTGGATCAATCTAATATTTGTTTTATCTCTTCATCCAGGTTTGTGTGACCTCATAAAAAGGTTGGATGACAAATAAAAATCATGGCAGGCCTTAGGAAGGTTTCAATGGCGGGAATCATTTCTCCCACTTCTTTCCTTGGTGTGGTCCACTTGAGATTTGGATCAGTCTCATTTTTGGATACATGATATAAAATGATCTCTAAAAATGAATGGACGGCGTGGATATAACACATACATCATGGTTAGAGCTGGGCATTGGACCGAGTCGGATCGGATTGGGTCCAACTCGATTCAGTCTGAAATCTACACGAGCTGAACTGAACTCAATCCGATCCGGGACCAAGTTCGAGACATCTGACTCAATCTGATCCAATGCACAGTTGGCCTGACCCGAACCGAGTCCGACTCGATTAGGGAAACCGAGTTGAATCGGGTTGGGTCTGTGGGTCAAACCATGAGGTATGTGTTATATCTAAACTGTCCATCCATTTGGAGAGTTCGTCTTAAGGCTTGAGCTAAAAAATAAGACAGATCTAAAGATTAGTTGGACCACGCCGCAAAAAATAGTGAGGGATTGGACGCTTACCATTGAAACCCTTTGAAGATCAAGGAAGTTTCGGATTAATATGACATTTGTTTTTCCTCTTCATTCATGTATTTTTAATCTTATTAACAAATTAGATGGAAAATAAATGTTATGGTGAGCCCTATGAATTTTTTAACGGTGAAAATCGTTATCCTTGTTGCTATTTTCGGTGCAGTCCATTTGAGCTTTAGATATGATTTTTTTTTTTTTAATCAAATGCTATAAAATGATCATGAAAAATGGATCAACGGTATGGATATAATAAATACATCATTGTGGGGCCCATGTAATTTTGATCTCATTTGAGCTGTTCGTACAACTTGGAGCTCGACGCGCATCTCAGCTCATCTTTGCACAACACGTATCTATACACCAGCTGTAACTTACAGGCTATAACCTGTAAGCTGCTGGAAATCGGATTGTGTACTGAGTTACTCAGTAGTCAGTACGCTCTCATCGTACTGAGTAAACTCAATTGGCCCCACCTTGAATGTATGTAGTCTATCCATGACGTCCATCCGTTTTTCCATCTAATTTAAGGGGTTGATCCCAAAATTGAAGCATATCCAATGATCAAGTGGATCATACCACTGGAAATAGTGGAGATAATGAATTCCACCGTTGAAACCTTTCTAGGCCCACAGTGATGTTTATTTGTTATCCAACTTGTTCATAATATCATAAATACGTGGATGGAGGGAAAACACAAATATAAGCTTGATCCAAAACTTCCTTGGCCCCCAAGAATTTTTCAACGGTGTTCAATTCAACTATTTACTGTGGTGTGGTCCATTTGAATATTGGATATCTCTAATTTTTGGGCTCTAAACCCTGAAATTATTTAGTAAAATGAATGGACGGGGCAAATAAAATACATAAATCATGGTAGACCCCATAAACTTCACTCAGTACACTAAGCATAGTGAGTTACCACGCAATCCGCTTCCAAGCTGCAGACTGCCGTGCACATTACGAAATTTCTCAGTGGGCTCTTATTAGAGCTAGGCACGAACCGACCCGATCCAGGCCCTGGAAGTAAGATCACACCGATCATCAGATCGAGTTCAGATCATGGTCAATCCGGACTGATCCGATCGGATCGAAGTGATTCTTATGAATATTTATTTTATGAACAGATTAGATGACAAATAAACATCACTGGGGCCTTATAAAATTTTCAACCGTGGAAATCAATACTTCTGCCTTTTCCTGTGGTATAGTCCACTTAGCTCTGGATATGCATCAATTTTGGGTTCAACCACTAAAATGATATGGAAAAATGAATGGACGGCTTGGATGAAACACATGCATTCACGATGGGTGGGGCCGAAGTTGGTGACGTCAACACATCACGGACAATCCGCTTCCGTCATGGAGTGGTTGCTATCGATTTTCTTTCAATTAATTTTGGTTAACGGGGCGATGGATTTCCAACCATCCACTTCCGGTCATCACTGTGAGTTAACCACCATTTTCCAAACAAGCCATTGGAAGCATCCAAACGACCCCTCAGGAAATCCCCCATTAGAGCGATACTCGTCACATTAACGGTCTCGATTACCAAACCACGGGTCCAGACTGTCAAGACGTAACGGTCGACGTAACGGTCGAGGACACTACACGTATCCTCGGTTCGAGGTTGATATAGTTTCAAGGAGGAGCGACGCGACTGCCCTTCTAAAAGTGAGAAAAAGGGCGCGGCAGAGGCAAGAGAAGAAAAACGAGATTGAGCTTGCAAAAGCAAGAAAGAAGCATCCGAAGGTATGCATGCATGCAATGTATTCATGCATCTATACCATGCATGCATGCATGCATGTATATGTCTGTATTTTGTTCTTTCATCTATGTACTACATTATTCATCATGTTCTTTGAAGGTGAGGCAAACTCTTGACTGTCGCGCAGTGAACCAGACATGGTTCGTTGCCGCTCCACCGTACACGTGGTTGTACGTTTGGTGATACTGGACCATCCATGAAGTCGTCCCTCTGAGGGGATGACTCAGTGGTAGAGAAAGCCTCGAAAGTCAATGGTCTTGATTCAAAAAAGGGAATATTCTGTTCATCAGATGCTGGTATTTTTCAATCAGATTGATTTGCTTGCCACGAGTCATCCATGGCAAGGCCCACTAGATTCACCGATCATCTGTAGAAGGGCCTGCCAATCGGATGGTCCAGATTCACCTATCATAGGGATTCCATAGAGTTTCAACGGACCAGCTGCAACTGGTTGGCTGAAAGATGAAGTGAGTCCGCATTTAATCGTGCTTCTGGATTCCCAAAATGTGATGGATTTTTCAAATGCATTGATTTTCTGAGAGTTATTTAATACTCCGGCTGCATTATACACTTGATATGCAGCCACTTAGAAATTGTACACGTGGCATGCATGATCTCAAGTTAAAAACCGACTAAATTGTGCAATTCACTATCTCTAAGTTATAAATCCAAAATTAAATTGGTTAAACAATCCTAACCTTTGATTCACTGACACCTTTTTGTTGAAACAGGACCATCAGATATTTTTCATTTTTCAACCGTCCAACAAATGTCCGCCAATCCAGCAGTCAGATAATCAAATAACATAATTTTGTTTCATGATACATCTAAACTCGGACACATAATTTTGATAATTTAATTCGCATTACTTTTATGCCATACAATTTATAAGTAATCTCTTAAGTGTTTGTGTATCATCTATGACACTCTGCTAGAGTATCAAAGTTCTCTTCTTGCTTCAACTAAGATCTTGAAGTCATACTCAAGAAAGAACTAATGTTGTCTACAAATCTCTATTAATTTGTAATTGTGTGGAGTTTTGAGTTGCAAATTGGTATTTTGACTTCTAACTGCATTGAGTAAGATGTTGTGTATGAGGAAACACTTCTTTGGATGTGTTAGAACACGCCCAATAGAATTTCTTAGGCATTGTTTGGTAGATCCCTAAAAATGAGTTCATCTCATTTTAGTTAATAGCAATTGTGTATTAGAGATCTCTAATATATAATTGCTGTTAACATGAACTCATTATGTAGTTGGGATCAAGATCTCTAATACATAATTACTATTAACTAAAATGAGATGAACTCATTTTTACATGTCTACCAAACAGGACCTTAGGAATGAAAGCTGACTTATTATCTATTTCTATTCTTCACCTATTTTTAGTATTTAATGTAATATTTTCTAGGATTTAATATATTAGTGTTATTAGGGTTATTTACGTAGTTGTTAAGTTAGTATTACTTGTGTTAGATTGCTTGGTTATTAAGCTAAGACTGTTATTAACAAGTTGGGTTTGTGGTTAAGTGGGGTTAGAGTTATATGATTTTTTATTAAAACCGGTAGATTTTGTATGGTGTATTGGGGCTGCATTGAAAATTAATTAGCATTGTGGAGGTTGATCCCCTAGAAGAGACAAGACACTCGAAACGGACAGGGTTCATATCAGTTGAAGGGCTCTTGGGTGTTCTATGGGGCCTTGTGATAATGTAAATATTTGTTTAAATGGTAGTCAATACCCAAATATAGGGCAATGAAGTAATGGTTTGCATAAACCATAGTAGAATTTACCCCGTTGGATAATATGCAATCAAATTAGTTTATTATAGAGGGGAACTTTGATTAGGGTTAAACGGCTTGAAAGGAGGATGAGGGGAAGACTTAAAGAAGCCTTGGATCGATGTGGTAAGCAGGGATAGGAAGGCTAGTAGACTTATTGGGGATATGTTCTTAGTTCACCAAAACAAGATATGTAAAGCAGACTCCAAGTAGTTTTGGATAAGGCTATGATGATGAAGAATTTTAGGCACTTTGGGGGAAAGGAACCGAAGATGTTTTTTGAAATATTAGCAGCTTGGAAATGGAGGTTTTTAGTAGGGTGAAGCTTTATGTAATGGAATGGGCCTTTTGTATTAAATCCCTTGTGGGATTCAGTTTTTCCCTCATCTAGGTTGAATCTTTGTTCATCATCTTGGCGCCTGCCTTTAATAGAACATTGTTACTTTTTTTTTTTTTTTTAAAATGGTGATGATGATAACAGTGGAGATTGAAATAAATATGAGAAAATGAACATTGGGTGAATATTCAAAATACGGTACCTTTGAGCACTTGAAAAATTGACTCAAAATAAGATGCCAACTAGGTAATGCTTTCTATTTTAAATCTCTACTATTTGGTTCTTCACTTTAAGCTTGTGGCAATTAAAAAGTTACTATGGTACCCATGGGTCATTATCCCCCAAAAGTTACTATGGTACCCATGGGTCATTATCCCCCCCCCCACAAAGGGAAAAAAAAAAAAAAAACACTGCTCCAAGCACTTCTTTTAACAACTTATTGAAGCTTGGAGATCTCTTGCTCTTAGAGAGAAGCAACTAGGTCAGCTGATTTCCTTACTTCCCAAGAATGTGTGAGTTACTTATCCCCTTTTATAATGAGCTTATAAGCCCTCATATAATCCCATCATCTCCCCTCCCTATTTGAAGAAGAAGAAAGGGGTTGCTTGTATTATAGATTGTGATTTTCCTTTTACTTGAGAGTGGAGGTCCTGCCAGATCCCAATTTTATCCATAGAAATAAACTTGCAGGTTATGTATAACTGCCATATATCACTTCCAATTCATGAAGGGCTATAAGAATCGGAGACCAAACAAGCATCCAACCCGTGGTTTTAACATTTAGACAATTCTGTCGCGACTTGTTTGAGTAGACTCTGACTTGGTTTGACCTGAACCAGTTCAATACCATTAGTCACCCCTAACTTGGGCGAGTCGGTTCGAATCAGCCCCAACTCGAGCGATTTAACTCCGACTTGGTTTGACCTGACCTGGTTCAATACCATCAGTCACCCCTGACTCGGGTGAGTTGGGTCGATTCAGCCCCGACTTGGGCGATTTGCGACTCGACTCAATGAGTCAAGTCACTAAGTCTTTAAACCATGATCCAACCATTGAATTTTTGCTCAAGGAACCGTATTAGTTTGTTTTTTACACATTGTTCTTGTCATTTAAACATTGTTTTGTATGGATCTAATTTAAGGAGGACCAACTGATTGTCGTCAATATTTTTGATCAATCACTAATGCTGCATAAGAAAGAATTTTGAGAATTTGGAAAGATGCAAGTTACTCTGGACATGTTATGTAATCTATGCATGGTGGAATTTGGATACATTCATACTTTAGTATCTGCTCAAGTCAACAACACACAATGCAATTAAGTAATTGTGATACTGTATAAAATATGCCTCTATTGTGTTCATGGCTAAGCTATAC
Organism: Magnolia sinica; assembly: GCF_029962835.1. Taxonomy (NCBI): domain Eukaryota; kingdom Viridiplantae; phylum Streptophyta; class Magnoliopsida; order Magnoliales; family Magnoliaceae; genus Magnolia; species Magnolia sinica. Next base: position 46,466,988 of record NC_080578.1, on the reverse strand, counting down.
AATTTCATATGGTATGATGCAAAATTTTTTTTATAAAATTCAAAACATTGTCATATGCACATTTGGTAATGTCCACAATCTACATTAACCTTTCATGGACTATTTTACAGTCGTAAAATAAGCTTGCAATGAGTACACAAGGTACAGACAACAACTGCCTCGGATGGGCGGCAAGAGATGCATCTGGAATCCTCTCACCATACAAATTCAGCCGCAGGTATGTGTGAACTAATACATTTAGAAATATTGTTTAGATTTCATTTTTTCATTTATTGCCCACTCTCTATGTCTGAGCCTATGGTTTGTGAATTGGAAGCTATAGTGAATAGTGAGAGTAACATCAAGGCCATTGTCTAAGATCGTTTATGAGTGAATCTAGGCTTTGATGCATTTCTTTATGAGAGGCTGATTTTTGCAAGCAGAAACATGGGTGTAATGTAGTGGTATTAGCTCCTATGTGGGTAATTCATAATTTAGATGTGTTTTTATTATGTAAAGGTGAGTCTAGGGAAATGGAACTTCCATGCACATATTTCGGCTTTCCTCTTGGATGAAAACCAAATACTGCCTGTTTTTGGGACCCTATGATTGAAAGAATAAAAAAAGTTGGCTGGATGAAAGGGTTGGTATCGTTCTTTAAGTGGGAGAACAACTCTTATAAAGGTTGCTATGTCTAATTTTCTGGTCTATTTGTTTATTCAAGAAGCCCATGGTAGTGGATTGAGCATCTTCAAACAAACTTCTTGTGGGAGGGGAGACGGGAAGGTAAAAAAATTCATTTTATTAATTGGAAGGAGGTTCAAAAGCCTCCTCATGGAGGGGACCTTGAAATTTGAAATATTAGCGAGAGGAATTGGGCACTTTTAAGCAAATGATGCAGTGAACCAGATGTTGTGGTAAAGTGTGGTCATGAGAAATATTTGTTTAAAGGGTAATATAGAATTTTTATTACAGAAAAAAAGAGGAAAATACAATAGGAGGCTGAACAAGGGCCGAATGAACAACGCTAGATAGACAACCAGTGAAAGGAGTTACTTGGACATCATGTCAACAATATTCAAATTAGCTTCCCAGATCCCAATTTTGTCTAGATCATTTGCCACAGCATTGGCCTTTTTGAAGGTGTGTTAGAAGGAGACTTGCTTTCCCCTACAAAACTCCCTAGCTTCTTTGATCATATCTACAAGCTTCCAATGCCAGTTTCTAGTATTATCCTCAATGGATGGCATTCCCTTTTCACCTTCAACAATTGTAGGAAATGGATTATCCTTGGAAATGATTTTAATGACTTTAACAAGGGCAATGGCTTCTATGAATTCGATTTCAATAGGGCTGGAATATCGGAACAGACTGTACCATTTGAATCTCTAATGACTCCTCCGATGGCTGCCTATCCCGTATTTCCAAGCGACGAGTCCTTCGTTACCTTCAATAATTGTAGGAAATAGATTATCCTTGTAAATGATTTTAACAGCCTTAAGAAGGGCAATGACCTCTATGAAATTGATTTCGATGTGGCTGGAATATCGAAGCAAACTGTCCCATTTGAATCCCAAATGACTCTTCTGATGGATGCCTATCTTGTATTTCCAAGCAATGAGCCATCAAAATTTGCCTTCATTTTTTTTCTACGAAGAATCTACAAATCGACTTTCTTCTTCTCCCAGTTGTCTGATTCCATTGACTTTCTTCCATGATGAAATTATTTGCCTCAAGATTGCAGAATCTGCAAAATTAGTGCCAATGTTTAAGAGGATGATTGTCAACAATGACAATAACAACGACTGTCAACAATAGCAAGCTTATGACGATGGTGCGATGATGACACTGAAAATGATGAGCTTATACAAACCAATGTCTCAATGCTAACAAATATATGAAATAAACAATTTATCATATAAAGAGAATAAAATGCAGTCGGGCTTGAGCCCCAAGATCGCACACTTCTCTTAGGGCAGATACGGCCATACATCCTTGAAATCTGCATCTTGCTCCTCATCAGTCTGAACATGAATATCATTCAAATCACATGCACCATCTGTACGGTTGTATATTCAAAGAATGAGTGGCCAGTTCAGTGTGAATTACCCTCAAGATTACATTCCATTGCATTAGTTAAGCATAGTTTAAACAAGAAAACATACAAAACAATTCACGATACAATCTTATTTAAATGCATGGATGCGTGAATGCATATCAGCTTGGGGATGCTCATCCAGTTGGCTTTTGGAGCAAATCCCACATGTGGGACGAAACCCACATGCAACCTCAAAGTGGCCAGTCACCAGCAAAAGTACAACAAGTACGTGCTCAAGTGACAAGCTCACATACCTTTGGATGTTTGAACAATACACCGGTCTTTCCAAACAATCGACCAGGCACCCGATAACACACACATGCCATGGAATGCATGATTAGCCCAACCATTATTATTCCAATTGCAACCAGCCAATTTAAGAAAGCTCAAGGGTTACTATGGGGGGCTCGTCACCCAATATAGTCCGACAGCTCGAGTATAGTGTCCCATACCACCATCCTTGGCTCATGAGACTCCAACACTAGAATGTTTAATGGTAACATCCTCAACTAGAAGTCAATCATAGCTCAACAAGTGGGACTTACCATCATGAAGTTATACAAAAATAATCCATCAAAGCCGCATAGGGCAAATATTCCATCAAAGCCATATAAGGCAAATATTCCATCAAAGCTACATAGGACAAATAGTCCATTCAAAGATGTGATAAAAATGATTATCCCTAAAAGGCTCATTGGCACAAACGATCCACAAGATGGTAAGTCCACGACAAAATTCAATTTAATCCAACATACAAAATGGCTACTAGTTCAAGGGTCCATTGTAATCACAATCAATCAAGTTACATCCCAAATCTGGATATACATATATAAATGAAGTTTTCCACTAATTGATGTAGCAATTTAAATTTTATATACAATCTGCAAGCATGAGAAGATTTTCAAGTGCAACATGTAAGTGTTTATACAAGATAAATGTTGAGCATATTTAAGGATCTATCCCAATAACAACACAAGTAATCATGAAATAAGGATATCAATCATTAGTCAAGAATTTAAAAGGGAAACTATCACTTAAACTAGCATGAAAGCAGAAAGCCCAATAGGAAAAGTCACCACTTTATGGCCAAGAGGATTCAATTATGAGAGGATGTTTGGATAGGTGAGAGGATGCTTTGTGAAAATTTCTCGAGGTTAGCCTGTTTAGCCCCGCAAGCAAACATCCTCATTGCTTGATGCTTTTCAATTTCTGGTAATGTGGTGGTGCAGTCTCCTCTATGTAGGAGGAATTTGTTGGAAGGGGAAGTAGTTGAGTTCATTAACCTGCTTGATCAATTTCCATATATCAGTCCTTCATCGGGTGTTAGCATCGTTGGTTTGGAATAAAGAAAAGTCCGGTTGGTTCTCAATTAGTTCCTTTTACAGATTGCTCCTTGGGATATCTTTAGGAGGGTACAAAGGGCACACTTCTTTGATTTGGCACTATGGGGTTGACCCTAAGGTCATTGCTTTAGTGTGGTTGGTGGGTAGAAATAAGTTGTTTACAATTGATTAGAGTTGTACACCAGTCGAGTTAGCTCGGTCAGCTCGATCAACTCGACTCGGAAAAGCTCAACTCGCATCGGCTCGAAATTGGATTAAGACCGAGTTGAGATGGATTTTGGAGCTCGAAAAAATTTCAATCCGAGTTCGAGCTTGCTCGAGCTCGACTCGACTCGGATCGAACCTCAACTCGAATTAACTTGGATCGAATCGGCTCTGTGACTTGGTTATTTTGATATTGATGCTACTCGCCAAGTGTTTGATGAAATGACGTGTTGTTTCGAGTGCATACATTCTCCACAGGATTGGCTGGTGGCGAGGAAGGAATGGATAAGAAACAAATCACTACAATAAAAGACTTTACACTATAAAACTACCCTCAATCTTGATTTTGATGTTGCCTGCTGAGTGTTTGATGAAATACTTGTAAATCGTTGTTCCTGTTTTGCATTCTGTGAGAAATTGAAGATGCACTCTATGTGTTTGAGAAAATATCGCACAGACTTGAAGTCGGCTCGAACTTGCCCGAGCTGCTAGCCGAACCGAGCCGATCTGGCCACTCAGGCTCGAGGACCAAGTTGAGCCGAGTTCAAGCTGGGGTTAGCTACTGGCCGAGGGAGCCGAATTGTGCCAAGCTCGACTCGGTTTGACTCGTGTACAACTCTACAATTGATAGTCTTCGGAAGAGGAAGATGGTAATCATTAATGTTTGTATAATGTGTATGCAAAGTGAGGAGTCAGTTGATCATCTCTTTATTCATTGCTTGTTTGCTAAAGGATGATTTGGAGATTGGCCTTATTGGTCGACATTTGGGCCTTATGGGGAAAGAGGAACAATAAGTGCTTTTGTAATTAGAGTGGGTTGGAGGTCTTTTGGAGGGAAAAATTGGATGTAATGGACCGGGCCTCAAATATGAAGGCTTTGGTTGAATGTCCCTGTTCACAACCTCAAGTGTAAGGCTGCACTGTAGTAATAACTCGGTGAGACCAAGGTCGAATCTACAGGGAATGGGTAACACGGACTAAAACTTTTCTAAATCTAACTTGGTTGTCTGAGTTTTTAATCCAGCGATGAAGAAAAAGAGTTTTAAATAATAAAGATAAAAGAATAAGGATCCAGGAATTCACTTATAGCAATCTCAATATTAATTTATTAATTCAATGATAATTCGATTGGAATCGAAGTCCTATCCTATCCAATCGAATAATGGAGCAATTAAAACATAATGAAATTCTGAACTCATTGGTTTAGTTCCCTCACATAGCACCAATGTAATGATCACAGGGAATCCATAACATCTACCATGCCCTGAAGACAATGGTAAATCATTGAACTTTACAAATCACATAATTGCAAAATAGATAAGAAGATATCAAAAGTTTCCCAACCATCTACTGTAATTTGAGTCGATAATAGATCACGGTAAACTAAAAATATTCTTTCATTCAAACCAAAAATCAATTGAAGTTCAACATAAACTTGAATCAATGAAAACTAAATATTAAGAAGAAGTACAAGCTTCATCCTTTAGCCTTAGCTAAGAGATTAGCTTAACAAGACTAACATCTTAGAAAACTAAAAAGATCAACTAGAACCCGTGAAGAAATCGAAGTGGAATAATGTTGTCGGAGCTCCACCTAGGCCTTCTCTCCCTTTCTAAACCCTAGAAGATGATTTGGAATGTCCTAGGGACTCCTATTTATAGTTGTGGAACTCCAACTTTCGCACCGTCTTAAAGAATTCGCAAACCGACCTTAGAGTTACGCACTTATGTTTGCCTTTGGTCGCACCGAAGTCGCATTTGAAAAATCTGCGCAAAATCTGTCAAATTTAGGTCCCACCTAAGTTGTCTTAGGTGGGACCAAAGTTGGCTTCGGTGGGACTGAATTAAGTTTGAAATTCATAATTCTTGCTGGACTGTGTTGTGCACTTTTGGTCGGACCAAACCGACCTTAGGTGGGACCGAACAGTTTGTTTTTTTTTCTTTTGTAGGACTTGTAATTTTGCCAGTCTTTTCTCCATCATTTACACTTGGTTTTCCTGGATCTTTGGCACGTGAATTCTTCATTATCTTCTTTTAAGCTCTAAATCCATCATTTTAAGTGCATATTCATCTTAGACTTTTGAATCACCTCGCATGACAAAACGTATATAATTAAATCAAATCAACACTTAAATGTCAGGAAAATTAATGTAATTGAAGGGTTAAATATACAATATTTGAGTCTCAACAGTTCCCCTTCCTCTTTATCTTGGGTTGTCTTTTAATTTGTGTGAGGCTTCTTTTAGCCTCTCTTTAATAAAATCACTATATTTCAACACACACACACACACACACACAAACACACACAAAGAACCAGTGCCTCTTCCCTTTTTTGCTGCATCATAGAAATGGAATTACGTTTGCATCTTCTATCAACTATTGGCCAATACGACACCAAATTGAAAGCATTCTGGACTATCATTCCTATGGTATTCACCTTCCCAATGAACACACTACAATTTCTTTTAAGCAAAACAATCCATAACAAATATTCCAGAGGATTATCCCAATTTCTCCCCAGTCAGATGTATTGGTTAGGAAAGATCCACAAGATATTGAATTTGGCAACAACTGCAATCTATATCTCTTTGGGCACGGCTCAATTCAGAAGGACATAATTGGCCTATTCCTCCTTGTGGCAGCACAATGGGCATTTATCTGGGATGAGTGCAATGTTTGAAGTATTGGTACATGTTTCGTTGGCCGGGGATACAGCAACAATATCGATATCACCGATAATATCACTAATAACCGAAAATGCAAGGAAACATGGGAAAAAATGGTGGAAGTTTAAGTGAAACTTCAAGAGATGCTAAAATACACATATTTGCATATTTAGGAATAAAAAATTTACAAAAAAAAAATGTATACACAATAAGTTCCATTTAATGGGGGCCTAATAGCATGTGCCTTCGTAAGAAACAATCTAACTATCTCATCTAACCATCCAACTTTCCATCCAAACATCCATCGATATTGCCAAATATCGACAACTCACGATATTTTGTCACGAAATCATCAACAACTTGAAAGGAAATGAAAGATTGTAGTCTCGATACTGCGCATGTTGATATTATCAATATTATCAGCAACAAATTGAACATTGAATACTACCATGCCCATAAAAATTTTGAAATAGAATATTTTTTTTAATAAACAAAATTTTTGTGATATCTTTATGTTGGCAAAATTATTGAAATATCGTTGATACACTTGTGATATGAGCGTCACCTAGAATTTACACAGTAAAAAATATTGGTGATATCGATATGTTGGTGATATAAGCAACGCTTGGAATTTACACAATTGAAAATATTGGCAATATCGACATGGCGATACTTAACGATACATTGCTTATACCAGAAATTTTTTATACTACCTGTGTTATCGGTCTCACTACCAGTGTTATCAGTATCGCCAAGATGGAGATAACGATAATATCGGAGATATTTCGATAATATCGGAAATAATTCCAACAATGGATGAATGTACCCCTTTTAGGGCCCGTTTGGCTGGGCGAATCCCATGGGATTAGGAGGGATGGGATGGATTTTAAGGTAATGATGGTGGTGTCAGTGGATTGGTTTAAGATCCATGGGATTGCTATATCCCGGGACAAGTTCATTGGGTTTGTTTGGCATGCCCAGCATATCCCGGGATTTTACCTTCCAATCCGTCCAACCAAGGGATGGGATCAATTTTAAGGTAATGATGGTGATGTCAGTGGATTGTTTTAAGATCCATGGGATTGCTTATATCGCGGGACAAGTTCACCGAGTCTGTTTGGCTCGTCATGCATATCCCGGGATATCGCGATCCCATCCCTCCTAATACCATGGGATCAGTCCGGCCAAACAGGCCGTTAAAGATTATAATACTATAGGATCTTTCAAGGCAAGAAAACCAAGTGAAAGCTCTAAATGGAGAGTTTTTGGCTCTTTCTATGCAATGGGTATGAGGTGTGAGAGAGTTTCTCTTCCATGCACTACAATATGGGAGGTTTCTATTTCCACAATGGTTAAAGCCTTTTCTTGGGTTGCTATGGGCCTATGGCTAACAACATGCAACCGTTAGACAACTTAAAGAAGCGCAATATGTCCTTCCCTAACATGTTCGTCTGAGAATTTTTATGAAAGCATTGCATTTGCTTCTCTAACATGGAAGTTTCATTTTCCCATCATGTATCCTATTTTTTTGCCTAATAACCACATGTTCTTTTATTACTTGTTTGCCAAAGGTATTAGTTTCCCTTCATTCTCAGTTTGGGGTGTCATGGACTTTTAACAACTCTAGCAGTGATATACTATTGGAGTGGGTTGGTGGTCCTTTCAGAGGCCACACGGAGGATTGTGGTAGATGCCTGTCTTCAGAGTCCTATGGGGATACGGAAAGAGAGGAATGGTAGAATCTAGAAGGCAAAACCTTCATCCTTTGAGAGAATTAAAAGGTGGGATCTTTGGTGGTTCCCTGTTATTTTTGGGCTGCTTTGCCTTTCTTACTGGGTGGCAGGGTCACTTGTGACAGGCTGGATGCTCTTGCTGTGTTTTCTTTCTTTCTATAATAAAAAAAGGTTTCTCAGAAAAGAAAAGAGAAGGATCCTGATTTCTTAAGTGCTTTTCCTTTTAGTGTTATTAGGCATGTTTAATTACTCGTTTTGAAGAGGGGTAAAAAAACTCTTTGCTGGAAATTTGTATTGATAACCTTCTTGAAAGAAAGGGTGAATCTTGATGGGTTTCACTCTTGGATTTTCATCTGGCATGTTGCCCGTCTTTGTTTGATATCTTTAAGAAATTAAAAAAGAAGAAGAAGAAGAATCCATTTCACCTTGATGCTTTTTTCTGTATGTTTTGGTGTGGGGTTTCAATCTGATTATTTTACTTCTTTTTAAATTTTTTATTAGCTACTATTCATCTAGTTTCAGGCTACATATTCTCTTTATACTGATCTCATTTAGCTTGTATTTGATTATTTAACAATATAGTTTGGTATGCAGACATGTAGTTGCTATCCTTTTGCATGAACCACCCAAACTACGGGAGCCTATACCTTTATCTTATCGACCCGATTTCATTCATAACTCTAGCCATTTATATATCTGAGTATCTATTAACAGAGGCCTTCATCTTTATCTTTCTAAGGGAACAACTTCATTGTGCATGGCATGCATGGAGAGCTGGTGCACATTTCCACCATTGGAAGAAGGTTGGCAAGAATCTAGAAAGTATCTCAAAACATGATTTTTCAAAAATCCATTCTGAAACCTATGTTAAAATTTCTGCCTGCCATTATTAGATGGTGGGAGATATGCATAAGCCGGTTCTTGTTGCACACTGCCTGCCATTATTAAATTTTCTTTTTTCCTTAAATAGCTCAAAAAAAAATAAAAATAAAAATAAAAAATGAATTGATAGCTCTGTACCTAGACTTTTTTTTTCCTTCAATAAAAATCACCTCCCATTAGCTCTCAAGGGAAGGAATATCTTTGCATTTGTATACATAAACTTTTTACTGAATGAAGAATATCCCGTATTTGTGATATGCTTTATGCCCAAATCTTGGAACATCATGATTTGAAAGGACTTTGTTGACGATCAGAATACACCATTTATTTGTCATGGACTTTTAACAACTCTAGCAGTGATATACTATTGGAGTGGGTTGGTGGTCCTTTCAGAGGCCACACGGAGGATTGTGGTAGATGCCTGTCTTCAGAGTCCTATGGGAATACGGAAAGAGAGGAATGGTAGAATCTAGAAGGCAAAACCTTCATCCTTTGAGAGAATTAAAAGGTGGGATCTTTGGTGGTTCCCTGTTATTTTTGGGCTGCTTTGCCTTTCTTACTGGGTGGCAGGGTCACTTGTGACAGGCTGGATGCTCTTGCTGTGTTTTCTTTCTTTCTATAATAAAAAAAGGTTTCTCAGAAAAGAAAAGAGAAGGATCCTGATTTCTTAAGTGCTTTTACTTTTAGTGTTATTAGGCATGTTTAATTACTCGTTTTGAAGAGGGGTAAAAAAACTCTTTGCTGGAAATTTGTATTGATAACCTTCTTGAAAGAAAGGGTGAATCTTGATGGGTTTCACTCTCGGATTTTGATCTGGCATGTTGCCCATCTTTGTTTGATATCTTTAAGAAATTAAAAAAGAAGAAGAAGAAGAATCCATCTCACCTTGATGCTTTTTTCTGTATGTTTTGGTGTGGGGTTTCAATCTGATTATTTTACTTCTTTTAAAATTTTTTATTAGCTACTATTCATCTAGTTTCAGGCTACATATTCTCTTTATACTGATCTCATTTAGCTTGAATTTGATTATTTAACAATATAGTTTGGTATGCAGACATGTAGTTGCTATCCTTTTGCATGAACCACCCAAACTACGGGAGCCTATACCTTTATCTTATCGACCCGATTTCATTCATAACTCTAGCCATTTATATATCTGAGTATCTATTAACAGAGGCCTTCATCTTTATCTTTCTAAGGGAACAACTTCATTGTGCATGGCATGCATGGAGAGCTGGTGCACATTTCCACCATTGGAAGAAGGTTGGCAAGAATCTAGAAAGTATCTCAAAACATGATTTTTCAAAAATCCATTCTGAAACCTATGTTAAAATTTCTGCCTGCCATTATTAGATGGTGGGAGATATGCATAAGCCGGTTCTTGTTGCACACTGCCTGCCATTATTAAATTTTCTTTTTTCCTTAAATAGCTCAAAAAAAAATAAAAATAAAAATAAAAAATGAATTGATAGCTCTGTACCTAGACTTTTTTTTTCCTTCAATAAAAATCACCTCCCATTAGCTCTCAAGGGAAGGAATATCTTTGCATTTGTATACATAAACTTTTTACTGAATGAAGAATATCCCGTATTTGTGATATGCTTTATGCCCAAATCTTGGAACATCATGATTTGAAAGGACTTTGTTGACGATCAGAATACACCATTTATTTGTCATGGACTTTTAACAACTCTAGCAGTGATATACTATTGGAGTGGGTTGGTGGTCCTTTCAGAGGCCACACGGAGGATTGTGGTAGATGCCTGTCTTCAGAGTCCTATGGGAATACGGAAAGAGAGGAATGGTAGAATCTAGAAGGCAAAACCTTCATCCTTTGAGAGAATTAAAAGGTGGGATCTTTGGTGGTTCCCTGTTATTTTTGGGCTGCTTTGCCTTTCTTACTGGGTGGCAGGGTCACTTGTGACAGGCTGGATGCTCTTGCTGTGTTTTCTTTCTTTCTATAATAAAAAAAGGTTTCTCAGAAAAGAAAAGAGAAGGATCCTGATTTCTTAAGTGCTTTTACTTTTAGTGTTATTAGGCATGTTTAATTACTCGTTTTGAAGAGGGGTAAAAAAACTCTTTGCTGGAAATTTGTATTGATAACCTTCTTGAAAGAAAGGGTGAATCTTGATGGGTTTCACTCTCGGATTTTGATCTGGCATGTTGCCCATCTTTGTTTGATATCTTTAAGAAATTAAAAAAGAAGAAGAAGAAGAATCCATCTCACCTTGATGCTTTTTTCTGTATGTTTTGGTGTGGGGTTTCAATCTGATTATTTTACTTCTTTTAAAATTTTTTATTAGCTACTATTCATCTAGTTTCAGGCTACATATTCTCTTTATACTGATCTCATTTAGCTTGAATTTGATTATTTAACAATATAGTTTGGTATGCAGACATGTAGTTGCTATCCTTTTGCATGAACCACCCAAACTACGGGAGCCTATACCTTTATCTTATCGACCCGATTTCATTCATAACTCTAGCCATTTATATATCTGAGTATCTATTAACAGAGGCCTTCATCTTTATCTTTCTAAGGGAACAACTTCATTGTGCATGGCATGCATGGAGAGCTGGTGCACATTTCCACCATTGGAAGAAGGTTGGCAAGAATCTAGAAAGTATCTCAAAACATGATTTTTCAAAAATCCATTCTGAAACCTATGTTAAAATTTCTGCCTGCCATTATTAGATGGTGGGAGATATGCATAAGCCGGTTCTTGTTGCACACTGCCTGCCATTATTAAATTTTCTTTTTTCCTTAAATAGCTCAAAAAAAATAAAAATAAAATAAAAAAAAATAAAAATGAATTGATAGCTCTGTACCTAGACTTTTTTTTTTTTTTTTCCTTCAATAAAAATCACCTCCCATTAGCTCTCAAGGGAAGGAATATCTTTGCATTTGTATACATAAACTTTTTACTGAATGAAGAATATCCCGTATTTGTGATATGCTTTATGCCCAAATCTTGGAACATCATGATTTGAAAGGACTTTGTTGACGATCAGAATACACCATTTATTTGTCATGGACTTTTAACAACTCTAGCAGTGATATACTATTGGAGTGGGTTGGTGGTCCTTTCAGAGGCCACACGGAGGATTGTGGTAGATGCCTGTCTTCAGAGTCCTATGGGAATACGGAAAGAGAGGAATGGTAGAATCTAGAAGGCAAAACCTTCATCCTTTGAGAGAATTAAAAGGTGGGATCTTTGGTGGTTCCCTGTTATTTTTGGGCTGCTTTGCCTTTCTTACTGGGTGGCAGGGTCACTTGTGACAGGCTGGATGCTCTTGCTGTGTTTTCTTTCTTTCTATAATAAAAAAAGGTTTCTCAGAAAAGAAAAGAGAAGGATCCTGATTTCTTAAGTGCTTTTACTTTTAGTGTTATTAGGCATGTTTAATTACTCGTTTTGAAGAGGGGTAAAAAAACTCTTTGCTGGAAATTTGTATTGATAACCTTCTTGAAAGAAAGGGTGAATCTTGATGGGTTTCACTCTCGGATTTTGATCTGGCATGTTGCCCATCTTTGTTTGATATCTTTAAGAAATTAAAAAAGAAGAAGAAGAAGAATCCATCTCACCTTGATGCTTTTTTCTGTATGTTTTGGTGTGGGGTTTCAATCTGATTATTTTACTTCTTTTAAAATTTTTTATTAGCTACTATTCATCTAGTTTCAGGCTACATATTCTCTTTATACTGATCTCATTTAGCTTGAATTTGATTATTTAACAATATAGTTTGGTATGCAGACATGTAGTTGCTATCCTTTTGCATGAACCACCCAAACTACGGGAGCCTATACCTTTATCTTATCGACCCGATTTCATTCATAACTCTAGCCATTTATATATCTGAGTATCTATTAACAGAGGCCTTCATCTTTATCTTTCTAAGGGAACAACTTCATTGTGCATGGCATGCATGGAGAGCTGGTGCACATTTCCACCATTGGAAGAAGGTTGGCAAGAATCTAGAAAGTATCTCAAAACATGATTTTTCAAAAATCCATTCTGAAACCTATGTTAAAATTTCTGCCTGCCATTATTAGATGGTGGGAGATATGCATAAGCCGGTTCTTGTTGCACACTGCCTGCCATTATTAAATTTTCTTTTTTCCTTAAATAGCTCAAAAAAAATAAAAATAAAATAAAAAAAAATAAAAATGAATTGATAGCTCTGTACCTAGACTTTTTTTTTTTTTTTTCCTTCAATAAAAATCACCTCCCATTAGCTCTCAAGGGAAGGAATATCTTTGCATTTGTATACATAAACTTTTTACTGAATGAAGAATATCCCGTATTTGTGATATGCTTTATGCCCAAATCTTGGAACATCATGATTTGAAAGGACTTTGTTGACGATCAGAATACACCATTTATTTATTGAAATGGTAATGGAGTCTTCACAGTTAGTTTAGTTGTAAATATATTTTAATGTGTCTTGCTATGATGATCATGTGCATTAACTCTAGGCTATGAAATCTTGTACTTATTTGGTACTATCTAGCAGTCTCCATAGAAATAACAGTGCCTTTTATGATTCTGCATTTACTGACTTTTAAAATCATATAGGGTTCTTGGATGTGATGATGTCTCACTGAAAATAACGCACTGCGGAGTTTGTTATGCTGATGTCATTTGGGCAAGGAATCAACATGGAGACTCAAAGTATCCTTTGGTGCCTGGGTATGTTCCCAAAAATGATTAGATGTAATTTTTTTCCCCCTTCTCGCAATGGACTCAGGTTGTCATGTCTGTATTTGGTGTTTCATTTATCAGGCATGAGATCGTGGGTATTGTCAAAGAGGTTGGTTCCAATGTTAACCGCTTCAAAATCGGTGACCATGTTGGTGTTGGAACATATGTCAACTCATGCAGAGAGTGTGAATACTGTAATGATAGACTGGAAATTTATTGCACAAAGTTTCTAACTTCTACTTTCAATGCGATTGATGTGGATGGCATGATCACGAAAGGGGGATATTCCAGTCATATTGTAGCTCATGAGAGGCAAGTCATTTCTATTGCTGAAATAAGTTTTGCACTCGTTATGTCTCTTTCTTTCACTTGAATTCCTTTATCAGAATAATATTATTGTATCTACAAGTAGCAATGTCCAAATATAGTTTTTTGTTTTTGCTGAATGTTAAGACGTTGTTTAGAAACCCGTGGGATAGTCGCAATCTGACAGCTAGCCATTGAATTGCCACGAAAGCCGTCGTTTTGTGGCACTACCCCATCTAAATTGACAGGAATGAGTATTTGTGCCCAATATTTATAACTATTAGTTCTGTGGGGGAGGTCCTGAGAAACTACAGTTCTACCAACGTGGCTGTAAGGAGGCCCGTTGTCAGAGCCTGTCTATCCTCAGGGCATACATACTTAAGCAGGGTTACCAAACAAAGCCTGAACTAAGAAGGCCCCAACTTTCAAAATTTTAATACTTGTATTTGTATAGATAAAGATCCATCACCAATTGAAATGCTTATTGAAGTATGTTCAGGATGAGGTGTGAATCTCTCACCAGAACTCTTATGTTTTAACTTTATTATTGGAATCTTGCATCTTTAAGGTTATCCATCTTTCCTGAGAAAAGCCATGTTATTTAGACCAGAATCTTTTAAACATGCACAAAAGAAATATGGATCATTTCCTAGGATGTTCTTTCTGAGCAAGTGGTTCTCTGCATTTGTCAGCACTCCCATAATTTTTATTTATTTATCTATCAGTACCTCCCACGTCGTATGAGAGATTGTGTTGGTGTTTATATAAAGATAGCAGATATGACAGAAGAATCCTGTTAAAGTCGTCATGACTCTGGAACCTTATATGTCGTTCTGCTATTATAATTGTCGAAATTTCAGAACTGATGCCATATCATTAGAAGCATGTATCTAACCTAATGTATTTTCCAAATCTTTAAAGATACCTTTGGCTACACTCTCAAGTTGATGGTGTGCTGATTTGTCATTCTCTTATTCGGCCCATGTAGGTTTGGCTGAACCGAATTACTCATCATTTAGTAAAAGCCACAGATGCTAAGATAGGAGCAGGACAATGGGTCCAGTTTGTGCAAATGTATTTGAAAAGCAGCATGTCTTGCAAAGGAAACATTTTTCCAAAAATAAGAAATGATCCTTTATGGAAGGAGAGACATGTTTGCTGATGGGAAGAGAACGGAATGTGTTTCCATTTCTTGACACAGGTTCCATGTTGTTCTTTGAAAATGAGATTACCCATGCTTGTGCTAGGCAATTTTACTATGACGATTTTACAAAAAGGACCATTTACAGACTCCCCACCTTGCATATGTAGTCAGGATCATTGGTTCCAGCTGATTGCCAGCAGGATGGTTTTATGCTCATTGTGAGTTACGCAGTATCAAGCTTTGCCCCCAGACCTGAACCCACTTCCTAATAAACCCCCTTAAATACAGAGAGAAAAAAAAGAAGCAATTTCCGCATGCCAGAGCAAGAATTTAAATAGTTGTTTTAGAGCATGGCCCACTTGGGGATTGAAATTGATAGGACTCAACCAACATATGTTTTGGTCCCATTTCAGGTTTGTGATTTGTTTTGTTGCGAAACCAATATGATTCGTATTGGACGATACATAAATACTTTCCAGATGGTAGGTTTTTTCTAAGAAAAATGGGTCTAGCATGTGGAAATTCAATTTCTTCATCCCAGAGAACACTCCTTTTGCCCAACTCCACTATCTGGTCCCAATTGCTCCTAGCCAATCAACCCAAATTCCAAAATTCCTTATTCCGTTATGCTACCCATTGAGTTAACTTTCCTATGAGCTCGAAATCAGCTCGATCCGTTATGTGCATCAAGATCCAATCAAATTAGCAAAAACTGCACAGATACCATACCGGTTGCAACTTCAAGAAAATTACCCAACTTCCAACTCCATTGAGTTTTAAGCCCAAACGAGAGTCATTTGATAACCTACTGAGTTAGGGTCAGCCTCATCCCAACTAATTGAGGCCGGCTACATGAATACTGTTCTACCGTTTCCCTCTATCAAGTGAGGAAAACATCATAGAAGTCGAATTCTTTTGATAGCTTTTGTTCTAGGAGACGACTGTAATTATTTCCCCATTTTATTCCATTTACTCATAAGTTTTATTTACTTAATATTATCTCAATTATTATGGTCCTGAGCTTAGCCTTTCACTGGTTGGAGCTAAATTTTGTACTTTTCACAACCATATATGTAGAGTAAATTTATATTATGCAATGCTAAGAGGTGTATACATTTACTAGATTTCTATTAAATATATATTTGTAAGGAAATCCATGTATATTGCACCGAATGTGCCACCTTGGAACATTTTTTCAAGATTAAGCCTTCTGTCAGGCGGGTCTCACCAACTTGATTTCTGGCTCCAAAAGTCATTCTGGTCTGCTCATCAGGTCTGCCACAATGTGTGGAACAAATGAATGGGTCAAAGAAATTGGTCATCTTAGTCTTTCATCTACAAATGAACACTGTGGTCCACCTAATGAGTGGGCCAGCCTGATTTTGACATAGAACATCTACAATGTGGCACTAGTATCTGGCTTGGACTAGCACACGTTGACCGGGCTGTCATATGTGGTGGCATATGGATGGTTGCACACACCCGAGGGATTAGCGAACCTCTACTGAAATATGGTACGGGCTGTGTAGTTTTCCATCTAATAGGTTCCAAATCCACAGGTACTGCTATATGATACCTGACAGCTACCCATTAGCTTCTGCAGCGCCATTACTATGTGCAGGAATTACAGTGTATTCCCCTATGATGCGCCATAAGATGAACCAACCTGGTAAATCTCTTGGAGTGATCGGCCTTGGTGGGCTCGGTCATATGGCTGTGAAGTTTGGAAAGGCTTTTGGTCTAAATGTAACAGTATTCAGTACAAGCGAATCCAAGAAAGAGGAGGCACTAAAACTCTTGGGAGCAGACAAGTTCATTATCTCATCTGATGAGCAGCAGATGAAGGTATTGCATTCAAAACTTTTGGGTCTGGAATGCTTTGAACTGGTTCATTTTTTACTTCCTTTTCGAAATCTTACAACTTCTAACTTGGAATGCCCCTTGGGACTGTTTGGATTTGGGCAAAGTTGTGTTGCAACAAGCAGTCAGAGCAATTGTAAGTGTCCATGGTTTGTCAACCAGCACATGGGAATTGATGCACTTTTGGACAACTAATCATGGATATATTAGTGTTAGACCATGGATTGGGTGTCTCTATTGGAGAGGTGGAACTACTTGTCAATTGACACTTTATAGTACTGGTGCACGTGAGGATCACGCTTATCCATGCACATGCATGACATGTTACACCATGCATGACCATCCAGCAGGTGCATACCCTACCATCTATCTTCAAGTACTAAAAATGTAGTGTGTGTCAAATGTGCACATGCTTATGCATAAATGTGCCACCAACCAATCTTTTAATTTACCTACATGTGCCAAAATCTCCTATCCATGATCTAGGGTGCTTGACAAGCAAGGGATGGAATAACTAGTCAGCAATAGCATGCCCATGACCACCTACCCCTGACAGCATATGATGGATTGCTAGTTGCGACACAACTTTAGCTGTATCCAAACAGGCCCCTAATTACGACATTGCATTGTTAAATATATTTGAAGTATACTCGAATTCTCGATTAGTGTAAATGACACGTCTCGCAGAATTCAACTGCTAGTTACTTGTCCTAAAAATGTAAATATTTCAGTTTGGAACCCTCCCCTTCTCTGTATTCCTTGAATAAGGTTGATGTTACCATTAAAATTAAAAAAAATAAAAATAATTAATTAATAAATCTTGAACCAGCAGTCTGATAATGGTTGATTCTTTGATCTGTCACTTAAAAGCTATTGAATGTTGGTAATCCTACATCAATTATGAAACTCAGCAGGAATTTTATCAATTGCTGCAGTGTATATGAGTTATTTGGATGCCAATGATCTTTCAATATTCTCATAGCAACATCAATATAACTTGTCCATCTTTTCAGGAATCATGGTTGTTCTAATCTTTTCATATAAACACTATTGTTTCCTACTTTCTCATTTAGACAGATTTCCTTAAACGGTTTTGCTCACTGCTGGCTCTTACTATGATGTCACATGCTTCTCTTGCAGGGCGCAGTTAAATCCCTTGACTTTATAGTCGACACTGCGTCTGGCGATCACCCATTGGATCAATACATGCCACTCCTGAAGACTGGTGGGATTCTATCCCTGGTGAGCTTTCCAAGTGAAATTCGACTCAGTCCTGCGAACCTCAATATGGGTACTCTTTTAACTTTATTTGCTTCTAGTTCTTGTTGTCAAACTCATCCTTCTCCTAAGAGGACAACTACTTGCAAGTGTACATCTGCATGCACCCAACACAAGCGCCTGCACATGTGAGCATGGCATATGTATGCAGGATCTAGGTTATTCATAAGCCTGTTATTGTACATAGCATAGCCCAAAGGTCGTGCTGGCCCACTCTTCAAGTAGGCCACACATGTACAGTAAAATGGATGGTTAGAAAAGGATAGCCAATCATCTACATTTAACATAGATGTACAGCCTAATTTCTGTTCTTGGAAAATTTCAGCATGTGGCCTACCTGCTGAATGGTCCACATACCTTACACATAGTCTAGCACCTGCAACCAACAATCTATCTGATTAGTGTTATAAGGTTCTTACTATGGTTATCCATGCAACTTTCTGCAGGTATGAAAAGCATTTCTGGAAGTCTTACTGGTGGTACTAAAGAGACACAGGAAATGATAGATTTCTGCGCTGCTCATAAAATTTACCCAGAAATAGAAGTCATTGGGATTCAGTACATAAACGAAGCTCTTGAAAGGCTGATAAACAAGGATGTGAAGTACCGCTTTGTGATAGATATTGATAACTCCTTGAAGTGAAGTTGTTATACTGTGCAGAAGAATGGGCTCTTGGAGCTTCCTTACATTTGAAATGAAAGTTTAATTACGTTGTGGTTATGCATTCTGTATTCATAATAAGTTGTACTAAACATAAACCATGGTATTTGGATTAAAGTTGAAAGTTAAAAACACGTTGTGGTTTATATATATATATATATATATATATATATATATATATATAATCTGATGACTTTAATTTTCCATGATCCCTCCCTCCCTCCCTTTTTGAAAGTCTGTGCGGAAGAGTGAGCCCTCAAGATCTGACGGTCTACATGATAAGGGACCTCCACAAAGCCGAAGATGAATGGTCCAGATCTAGCGGTCTGCCTAACTACTACTAGAGCACACTACACGAAAATTGCCAAACCGGTACGGTCGGCATTTTGGTTCAGAAATGGCTTTAAGCCTTTCCTGATTTAAAACGGTAGTGAACCGTACTCAAATAGTGGCTGTTGTATGTTGTTACTTTCACTTTTTTATTGGTGTGTTCCGATTGATTATTGTATATTCTTATTTCTTATTACTATAGTTTATTGTATTATTTTAAAATAAATGGATGGAATGGATTCTATTAGAACCCTCTAAGTGGACCCCACATGGCCCGAGAGTCACGTTTATGTAAATCTACTGCAGACTACTGGATTATTTTCATCCCTGAAATGCCCTGATCCCTTCAAAACGCCCAAAATGCCTCCCTCTCCCTCTCCCGATCTCCCTCTACCGATCTCAACCCTTAGCGATGTTCGTGTTTTACAGACATTCATACCCACCAGTTTTGAAAGTTTGTTTCCCTCGCATTTGCAATCTGCACATCCAAACGCCTTAAAAAAATGTAGGGTTCTTGATGCCGATCTCTCTCCGATCCTTCAATCGGCCTTACCCAATATTTGTTGTAGTAGATGTAGGATCTGTAATTAGGGATGCAATCTGCTATAAACTCTTGTAATTCACTTCATCTACACTCCAATCATCGGAGATGGGATTTTCGAGATCTCGTTTTCTTCTTTCTCGGACATGGATCGGTTTCAATAGAAGAAGAAATCATCGGTCGGAGAAGGTCGGTGGAAATCGCTCTTATGATGATTTTTTCACCTTTGGATTTTGGTGTTTTGATGAGGCTGTATGTTGAATTCCAGGGGTTGTAGGGTTTGATTTTGTTTTCTTGTTAACGATTGTTCGATTCTACTAGTAGTGTTTGGAAACTAACCTCTGATTGATTTGATTCCATTTGGGAAAAATTCTCTCTGTGTCAATGTCTTGTGTTTCTGCAAGTTCTAGGGTTTCTGGTGAGATTTATGTGCTGTGTTTTACTGTTTTGGAGTCCTTGGAGCTAATATGTGGGGGCCGACTGTGGATGGGTGGTGGGCTGGGAATGCCTTTCATGGAACAATCTCTGCCGCTTGATTGGTGGACTTGGTACGATTGGATGGATGTCAGTTGTCTTCTTTTTCAGCATCACCTGTCCAGAGTGGGGCTGACCACAGGAAGGACCTGGGTAGCTAGAAGTGGTCTACATGCTGTCTCAGACTCTGAATGGGACCACTTCCAGCAAATGGGACTGTTCATGTGGTGGCCCCAAATGGATGTCAGTTGTCTTCTTTTTCATCATCATCAGTAGATCTTATGCTTTTCAAGTGAGTTCGATATTTCCCTGTTTTCTGGGACTCTAGCCAAACATGAGTAAGTACATATTTCCTCGTAGCTCCGGCCTGACTTTTGGGCCTCTAGGCTTTGGCCAGACATAAGAGGTGCATTTTCTCCTGTGGTTTTGAGTCATGGATCGATTGGTCTGATTTTGGGCCTGTAGCCAAATACTAAGGAATTCATCATGCAATGGACGGACTAGATTTCACAGACATCAATGTGGGGCCTACACAACCTGGGAACGGAGACTACCATAATGAGAGACATGTTTCAAATTGAATTAGAGAGGCTTTAGAAGTCCCAAACATGAACGATCTTGCACATCCACCCTTGGTGAAGCAATTTCTGTTTTATTGTTTTTGTTGAATCCCTTGGAAATATAAGCAGTGATTCTATTTGCTATTGTTTCTTAATCTAGTGTGGATAAAATCTTTGGTGAAGCCAACGAAAGACATAATGAAAGTTCGTGGCATTAAATATGCTTGACATGAGTTTTTTCTTGAGGGTACTCATCTTCCTCTTGGTCCATGATATCCTGGCTTTTTGTCATTTCATTCCTATAATTTTTTTTTTTTTTTTTGTATTTTATATTTCTGAGAAGTGTGATATATATATATATATATATATATATATATATATATATATATATATATATATATATATAAATCATTGGATTCATAAGAAAAGGGCCTCCCTTTCGTGCAGAACCTGGTGGATAGGACAAATAGAGGTTCTCTCCTCCAATGTGGGGTAGGTTCCATAGCCCCAAGACTTCAACAGTGTTCAGGTCCATTATTGACGAATCCAATTTGCTAGGGAAGGTTTTCTGTGAAATAGCGATGCATGCTCATCTCCTTTGTTTATACTCTGCTGAACTGTGTGTACCTTGTATAGTGAGACACCCTTAGGGTAAGGAGGAACGGGAGGGCAGCTTTTATAGATTCCTTCTCACATTTGATAGGGAAGAGCGATTCTCCTCATTTATCAGGGAAGGCTGGAAGTGAAAACTAAGGCTTGCATGTCTCAGAGAGGGAATTGGGGTCTCTAAAAACCTCCTTGTTGCAGATTCCCGAGGACTCTAATTTAGTCGGAAGACTTCAGAAAGTGGAAAAGACATGGGATCATGCTTTATCTTCTCGTTTACTACGCTTGGCAATAGGTTTCATCAAGAATGAGAGAAGTAGGTGCAATGATCTTAGTTGACAAATGAGTTGTGGGATGCGCCCGTTGGTGGATCCAAAGATGAAAGGAGTGCCACTGTATCGGGAAGAAAAAAGCTTAGCTGAAGAGATTTGAACCTGCCATGGAAAGTGAATTTGACTTTTGATGCTCCTTGTATGAGTTTGATTGTTATAATATAATACATTGAGAGGAACCGCCCCCTCGGCACTCAGGCAGTAACTCGCCCATTCTCTCTCTTAATGTGAGAAGTAGACTTTCATTTACTCGACCAGTCACCCTCGAGCCCACTATGAATGAGGGGAGGACGGCAAACCACGATGGGTTTGGTTTAAAAAATTCCTTTCATAACTGGGGCGAGCACTTCGTAGAGCCTGGGCGGACCCTGTTCCCCTTCGTCTTGGGTGTCCAATGACAGATAGGCTGGTTGAGTGAGGCAAAAACCTGAGGTTAGGGCTGGTAAGAGTTTGTTAATGGGCAACTCAGCCCGACCCCTGGAACTCAGTAGGCTCGCTGCTAACAGAGACTAGGAACAACTATGCTGCCCCCACCTGCTAACAGCACCATACACACACGGCTGATGTACGTATGTGGCCCTCGCGTCGATCTTACCTCCGCTGCCTGCCCGTGCGTGGGTCGACTCACAAGAAATGCAGCTAGGCAAGTACGAAAGACAACCAAGGACAATAGATGCGGATTCATTAGCTGCTTTTTTTAGGATTCTATACCTGAAAAGGCAAGGTGACCTTGCCTTTTCAGGGCAGGGGGTAAGAAGGGGTAGAGGAAATGCCTCGAGCCTTGTTTTCACCTCTCTCTTTTTCGAGCTTATTCGAACACGGGCCTTTTGAGGGTATATAATCTCTGTTTGTTCAATAGATTCAATTACTTTCAATTTCGATTGTATATTTACATACTCGATTTTCTTATTAATACTCAAACTAATAATAGTACAAATTCGTGCTATCACGCACTATCATCAACCAATCCAGATCGTAAATGTCCAAAGAAACTGCAATGATCAGACAATCGTAACCATCCAATAACAGAGTCGTATCTGGTGGCTTACGCTTTTTTTTTTTTTTCAAAAAATGAGGAACGTTGCATGTGAACTTTCACATCCACCACTTTACCGAATCCACTAAGGTGACCTATGATGGTGATGTTGTTATTGAGGGGGTTGCATATTCTTCTCTCAATAACATGTGAAGGCTAAGGTCCTTTTGAATAAACGAAATCCTTTGCTAACAAACAGAGCTTCTTCTCCTCTTTCACTTAAGATTTTGGTACTGTTTTTTATTTGTTTGTTTTTGAGCACATATTCTTCATATGTATAGACTTCTGTAGCTGATTGTTTGATTTCATCAATGCAGAGACGATATCAAAGTTCGGCTCAGGACTGTTTCTTCTTGTACAAGTTATTCTGCTGTTGGATTTTGTACATGGATGGAATGAAAATTGGGTTAGCAAAGATGAACAGTTCTGGTTGGTTGAGCTATCTTTTTACTCTCTTTTTTTTTTTTTTTTTTTTTTTTTTTTTAAATTATAAATTTTCCTCTCTTGATGCTCTAGCTGCATGGCCTTTGGACTTTTTTTTTTTCACATCCTTGATATGGTTCTCTTGTTTCAATTTGTGGATCAGCATGTGTATACTTCTTTCTTTCTTTTATGTAAATTTCCTGATGAGTAAGACTTTCTTAAAAATTTCTAATGTTTTTTTATGCTGAATCTAGGTACATGGCGTTGTTTGTTGTCTCGCTTGTTTGTTATGTGGAAACATTTTGCTTCTCGGGGCTGCTCTTCCACTGGTTTACTCCCTCAGGACTTGATTGTGGTCTTAACACCTTTATCGTTATGACTTTGATTCTAGTTTTCATTTTTGCTATTGTGGCGCTGCATCCAGCTGTAAGTTGTTACCTGTTTTATCTAAATCATTTGGAACATTCTTTTTACCTATTAGAAAGGCATGCACTAGCATTTAGGGTCTCACGCAAACTAGTTTGGGAGTCGTATGGATGAAAATGCATGACAAAACAGTGTGTATACAGTTTGAATTTATCTTCAATCATTTGCTCAAGGCCCGAATATTCATAAGTAAAATGTGATGGATAGCCATACTTACATGATTTTGCTTTCGAGTGTAATTGATGTGTTCAAGCTTCTTAATGTGTAGACTATTTATACGCGCGTCATCTTCATCTGAAATTGTTTCATTTACGTTTATTGAGCTGTTGGTTGTTTATTTGTGTGATGGGATTGGATGAAATTGAGTAGCGTTGGTTTAAAAGAACAAATACTAATCTAGTTTTTTAGCGGTCCAAAGAGGAATGTGAGTATCTAATCGAACTTGCCAAGCCTCACATGGCGAGGTCGACAGTTGTTGATTGCACAACTGGTCGGAGTAAAGACAACTGCTTCTGGCGAAGTCATTCTTTAATGAATTTTTGGCTGGTTGGATGACTCGATCAAAGCATTAGAGAAGTTCAGATGTGTCATTTAGGGCAGTTCAGATTCTTTGGGATCAAAGTCTTTGCATATTGTATCTACACTGTATCATTTGAATGGTAGTCCTTCAATTATAAAAAAGAAAAGGCAATAGAAAGTTATCCTACATTCTTAAAGATGGCTGCTGATCTATGAATTACATTTTGGGTTTGATATTCGTAAGAACCTCAATTTGTTCCGAGTGTTATTCAATTGGAGTTCTGCCTACAAAATAGCTTACAACATAGCATCTTACTGAAGTGAACCAAGTATAACACCAATCCTGGTCATTTTTTAGTTGTATGTGTAGTGTTATTGTATTTCTCTTCTCAACTATTATGTTGAGGCCACAATTTGAATGGTTGGGTTGTTCTATTGAGGAGGTTCCTGGGTCACAGTTCATCCACGTTGGGGCCCAACATACCAATGGTCAGGATTACTGAACAATGGATGAGGATCAAGTAATTCCTGGTAATATAAATATGTTCACATGCAGTCCCAAAATGCAAACTGTTATAAAATAATGTTTCTGTTACCATTGTTATGTAGTAGGGAAAAATTGCTAATATTTGTTTTGTGGGTTCAGGTTGGTCTATTGAAGAGTAAGTTTGGGTTTGATGATGCTTTCAACTACAAGGAAGAACCTGACTTGACTGTAGCTTTAAAAAGGTTAAGTATTCGTGTTAGCATATGAGAATCTCAAACACCATTGATTTAATTATCTTCAAAACATCGTTGTTTATTTGTCCACGAGCCCTTAAACATAGCTAAACAAACACACTGTCCATGTGTTGACATATAAGCTGCACATCAGCTGGGTCACACAATGAAAATGATGTGGCCTCATAATCAAGTTGGCCCACCCAATAGGCAAGCCACACATGTTGAAGTTGCTTTAGAAAGAATTACCAAAATCTCACATTCTACATGTGTGGTGTCCACTTGTTGATTGGACAACTTGATTATTTAGACAGGTCATCTACCCAGACCTTTGCACGTGAATGTGGGCTTAGCAAAGCTCTGCACTGTGGTTGGCAATTTCAATTTTCAAAACAAAGAAAATGGTATATGGGTGTCTCGTTTCCTAGTTTATACAAATGTTTGGAATTTATTGTCAGGCATTTTCTTGAGGGCATCGACATTTACTTTGAGAGCGTGGGCGGCAAAATGCTTGATGCAGTACTAGCGAACATGAAGTACCATGGTCGCATTGCAGTGTGCAGTATGTTCTCTCAATACAACCTCGAGAAACCTGATGGTGTGCACAACTTGATGTATCTCATCAAGATGTGCATCCGAACTTGTGCTTGATTGGGGAGAATCCAGCTCAGCTGCATTGTCCAGGATAATTTCGATGACCATTGATCAGGGACAGGGGACCCACCATACACATGGTCAGCATGTTTCTGATGACCATTGATCTCATGGGCCACCATGTGGCTGGGTCAGAAGCCAAAAGGTGGGAATGGCCATTGGATAGATCACATAGTAGTGTTTGCATAGCCTAGGGTCGAGAATCCTATAATTCCTCATTGCTAGTGTATGTAATGTAATATTACTATTGCTGATATTTGAAAAAAAAAAAAAAAAAAACCACTGGACATTTAAGCTATTCTGCTCAGTTCAAATATAGCAACTTCTAAACTCAACCATAGAGAACATCAACCATAGAAACCACATCTTCTATCTTCTTTTTCTTTTTCTATTTGACTCAGCAATGACAAAGGAAGCACCCACATTTTAGTAATCTAAACTGTTCACCTGTTCAGCCCACCATGGGATGGGCCTTGATCCACCATCTCCCCTATCAGATGATTGTGACCATTCATGGTTTGCAAGTGTAACTTCATGGAATGGACTTTTCAAGCCCAGTTCACTTTGTTTCTTGTGATCAGATGGGGGAGATTTTCTGCATTTCTCCCACTCACTGTACAGTTGTGGGGCTGAGCAAATTGCTCTGTCAATTTCAGATTATTTACCATTTAAGAAACTAAACTTTCACTATCATCTAATTGAATTAAAAGATAATGGCTGTAAGAATGCTAACGATGGTAAGTATCCCGTGCACATAGGAAAGCTCTATGCATAGAACCAGATAAAAAGAGGCAATGCAATCTGGCCATTTGCTTGATAGAAAGGAAGAATTTCAGAAGCAAAATCTCTCCTTGAAAGGATCCAACCTTCATCTTCGGACTCAGACAAGCGTGGCCCAGATTTGCATATGAAATCCTTTGAACGTGCATGTGAAATGCTAGCAGGTCTCAAGTGTCAGTTGATGAATGGAGCGATAGGAACAAAAATCCAGAGATCTTCTGCTTCCTCTATTACGGGAATCTTGAATTCCCCAGGTTCTGGTGAGGCAAAGAAGAACTGACTGCAAGTCCGGCAAGGAGCTGACGGAAGCAGAAATGCATGATAGGGCTGTGGATATGTGCAAATGGGTGAGGTCCAGTCATTCAGTTGGGCCCCACAAGGGCTAAAAATCAATGGTAGGATCAAGTCATCTGAATGCAGAGTCAAATTTCAGTTGGGAATGAATGGTCTGTTTAAGCGTGTTCTGTTTTTTTTTTTTTTTTTTTGAAGGCTGTGTAAGAAATTCTTCTTTCTTTGCTCATGAAATTCTTTCTTTCCTCATAATAATTGGCTTGTTCCAATAATGGGTGTGGTCCATTCATCAGGTGTGCCCCCAGCATGTTCTGTTTGATGATGTTGCTCCCTGATGCATGGACAGGGCAGTCCTATTTCAAAGAATGTGGAAACAGCTTTAAAATTCAGATGAGATTCTGAAGTAGTTCTGTATTCTTTCTTTGTTCATAAAATTCAATCAGAAATTACTTGGTTGTATGCCTAGATTCAATAATGGGGCTGGTCCATTCATCAGGTGGACCACACTCGGATGTTTTTGCCACCTGATGAGTGGAGCGGGTCCTGTTTCTCAATGGTGGTGGAAAACAGCTTCAGTTTCTGTTTGTATTAGTAATGTGGCTGAGCCTGTGGAGCTGGTCCTGTTTCAATGAAGGTGGAAACAGCTTCAGTTTCTGTTAGTATCTAAATGGGTTTAAAACTATTGGCAACATTAATCAGGGTTTAAAACCGTTTTTAAAATTTCGTTCCTAAAATCTAACCGTTGGCACTAGAACGGTTTAAAACCATTCCTAAAATTCTGTTTCTAAAAACTGAAATGCTACCCAAAACGGTTCTGAACCGTTCCTGATTTTCTGCGACACAATGGTAGTAAACTGTTCCTGAAGCATTTAGGAACGGTTTAAAACCGTTCCTAAATGACGATTTTAGTATACTGGCAAATGGGTCCAATCACCCCTCTGATTCTATGGAATATATGGTCTCGAATTACAATCTATGGCTTAGATCGTCCCAAGGACAAGTTAAATGGACAAATATCAATCTCTCACTTTCTTCCTTCTACTCTCATTGTTGCTTAATGTGTAATTCACAAGAGAGCCTCTTCCCATTTATAGGGAAGGATGGGAGTTTGGATAAGACCAGAAATTATTGGTATTATCCTTATCTCCTCATCTAAATCTTCATTTAAAGTTGAATTTGAAATTCAACTTCGAACAGAAGAAAGATAAATGATTAATAGAAGGGAGGCCAAACCTCATGGGACCCACCCACTAGTGATTGCCCACCAATGGGCTCCACTGGCCTATGTCCAACACTTTCTACGTTAGCACTTTGCTATTATGGAAGCATTTGACTGTTGTCTTCTGTTGTATTTTATCCACCCGTTTGGTAGATATCTCAAAATGAGTTCCTAACTGTCATTATGTATTGGAGATCTTGATCACTCTTATATCTAATTATTGTCAGCTAAAATGAGATGAACTTATTATGTATTAAGGATGAGTATCTCTAATACATGATCGTTGTTGAGGAAAATGAGATAATCTCATTTTTAAGCATCTACCATACAGGGCCAAAGCATCTCACATGATTTGATTGTGTTTGGGGGCTTGGAGTTGAAGATAAAAAGATGGGGAAAAAAAAGGTTGGGCTCATGATTCTAGCGTGTTCAAAAAGGGGTGAAAGTTGGATGGGCTGGTCTGGATACATGGTTCGACTGAGAAATGAGGACCATGGGTGGGGCCAGGTAAGCTTGATATCTAAATTGTACTGCGCCTGTGTTTGGACATGCCTCAGCATCCGATATGAAAAGCTGGACCAGCTTATTTAGCACTATTGCTAGAATGGGCTGGGTAAGCCTCAACTTGCTATAAAGGCACCACCCAGCTGGATTTCAACTTGAACGTTACAACCTATGCCTATGCTTGACCTGACTTTATGGGCCAAAAAAAACATAAAATTTTTTTTACGTCAGGCCCGGGGTTTATGAGTAAAGCTCAAAATTATGGGTTAGTCTTGTGCCTGATTTTATAAGCCCTGGAAAATTATGGCCCAGGCATGGGTTTTGATCATTAGGCTAGGAAGCGCGGTATCAAAACAATCCACATCTGATTTGGGTGCATCTTAAAAGGAAATTACTTCTTTGTTAGACAACTGTAGCAAAACTGGGCCATGAGTGGACCTTATCGATATTAGATCAAATATGGACATTACTAACAAGGAGGGCCTACTTGATAGTATCCAACAAAGTTTCAATTCCCTATCTTATATAACATTCTTTTTATAACTATAATAGTACACATCTTATATGACCCGTATCCTAGACCGTACCATTCTGTAGACTTCCGCGATCCTCCCTATCGAATTTCGGTAGACCGCGACCTGTAACCGGCATTTGCGTGCGACCCTGAGTCGTATCCCGTATATCCGAGTTAACTCGACCCGAGACTTGTACTCTTGCGACCGTGCCATCGCCGCGGTTCCAACGTCGCGTCTTGCGCGCCAATGTGATACTCAGGCCAGGAGTTGTGGGCTGGCGTTTATATCGAGGAAAACGCCGTGCGTTGCGAATTTCAAGAAAATCTCTACAACCCATCACATCAATCAATCAAAGTACAACCCATCCCTCACATCAATTAATCAAAGTACAACCCATCCCTCCATCTCATTCTCGAGTACACAAGCCATTCTCCAAGTCAACTCTCTCTTACACAACCCATACCACCCCCATCATCCATCACTCTTACATCACCCCTCTCTCTCTCTCTCTCTCTCTCTCTCTCTCTCTCTTTCTCAAGTCCATCTCCCAAGCAACTCCCAAGGAGAGGACGTCCAAGCTTCCCATGGAGAAGCTATGGTGTGGCCCACTTCCTAGCCCCCCTAATCTTCGATCTCCACCCTTCAATCTCCATCGTCCTCCATCAAAATCGAAGCCTAGGAACTATGGAGTCCATGGAGCCTAGAAGAAGCAGTGGGTGTTCGTAACTCTATATCATGATTTTGACTTAGGGCCCACTTTGATGGGACCCACTTTGATGTATGTGTTGTGATCTAAGAGGGGGCCATAGTGGCAGGGTCCCTCAACTACACTTCTCTCTCTCTCTCTCTCTCTCTCTCTCTCTTTGTGATGAAGTATGGCCCACCTGATCCAGCGATCATGGGATTTGATGAAGGGGAAAAACTCAAACATCAGCTGGATCCCAGCTTTGTAGCCATCGATGTGGACCCCACAGTAATGTGTACATGATCCTCGCTGTCCATCCGGTGGCCCGCACACTGTCCAGCAGTGGGACGTCCACTGACCAGCGAGAGCGGCCCGCCTTGCTGTTGGCCATCTGGACGAAAGGCAAAACACAAATATCAGTGTGATTTAACGCAAGTGGGCCACACTGACGTGGATCCCACCTTATTGTATGCGCTACATCCACACCGTCCGTCCAGTTGGAGAGGCCAATTGGATGTAGGCCTGATGGTCAGGCACAACTGCACCTGTTGCTATCCAACAGCAGGCGTTGCTGAAGGAAAAACACAAATTTCAGATTGGTCCTTTGCTGGTGGACCACACTCACATGGGACCCACCTCTTTGTATGTGTTTCATACATGTCATCCATCCGTGGATTCCATCCACGTGACCCACCGTTGATGTACGTACCTAGCATCCAGGCCGTCTGGACGCTAGACTATATTATAATATATATATATATATATATATATGTGGTGGGCCCCACGTTGGACCCACCTATTCTGGCAAGTGGATTGGCTGGTTTTCCAACACACTAGCTATATGGCTACGTATTGACGTCAGCAGGTCTGTGGAACCCACTGACATGATGTATGTATTGTATCTTCACCGTCGCTGCACGGTGGACCCCACGGTGATGTATGTGTATTATCAATGCCGTCCATCCAGATCGTCCATCTGGACGGTGGCCTGGCCACTCACACCGGCTATATAGCTGCTGCTTTGGTGCTAGCAGTTTCTATGGGCCCCACATGAGGCTTGTGTTACATCCAAAGTGTCCATCCCATTTGGTGAGCTTGTCCTAAGGCTTGAGACAAAAAAGAGGCAGATCTATCAGGTGGATCACACTGCAGTAAATAGTGGGGGATTGAACGGCTACCCTTGAAACCCTTTTGGGTGTACAAAAGCTGTGGATTAATATGATATTTGTTTTTCCATTTAATTCAGGTCTTTGTGACCATATGCACCGATTGGATAGAAAATAAACGCTATGGTGGGCCCTATGGGGTTTTAACGGTGGAAATTATTATCACCACTGTTATTTGTGGTATGGTCCAGATGATCTTCTAATCATTGCCACCGCTATTTAGAGTGCGGTTCAGATGATTTATCGATATGATTCATTTTTTTTGGGAAATGCTCTAAATGCTCTCTAAAATAGATGAATGGTGTAGATGGTGAGGCCCACTGGTACGGCCTGTTGATGCAGCCCACTTGATGTATATGAGGCCCATTGATGCGGCCCACTTGATATATATGAGGCCCATTGGTGCGGCTCATTGATACGACCCACTTGATGTATATGAGGCCCATTGGTGCGGCCCGTTGATGCAGTCCAGTTGATGTATATGAGGCCCATTGATGCGGCCCATTGATACAGCCCACTTGATG
Source organism: Magnolia sinica (assembly GCF_029962835.1). Taxonomy (NCBI): domain Eukaryota; kingdom Viridiplantae; phylum Streptophyta; class Magnoliopsida; order Magnoliales; family Magnoliaceae; genus Magnolia; species Magnolia sinica. The sequence continues at coordinate 46,435,830 of NC_080578.1, read as the reverse complement.
TATATGAGGCCCATTGCTGCGGCCCATTGATGCGGCCCACTTGATGTATATGAGGCCCCTTGGTGCGGCCCATTGGTGCAGCCCACTTGATGTATATGAGGCCCATTGATGCGGCCCACTTGATGTATATGAGGTCCATTGGTGTGGCCTATTGATACGGCCCACTTGATGTATATGAGGCCCATTGGTGCGGCCCATGTGATGCGGCCCACTTGATGTATATGTAGCCTATTGTGATGTATTTGAGGCCCATGGGTTAAGGTCCAATGTGATGTATATAAGGACCATGGGTTAGGCCCAATGAGATATATGTGAGGCCTTTGTGTGAGGCCGAATGTGATATATATGAGGTCCATGAGCGAGGCCCAATGTGATTCATATGAGTGAGGCCCATCGTGATGTGTATTAGGCCCTTGAGAGAGGCCTATGGTGATGTATATTGGGCCATTGTGTGAGGCCATGGGCCCACTATATGTTTGGCCCTATGAAGGCCACTCCTTGGGAGCAATGTTGGTTAAATGTCCACATTGATGGGCAATGATGGTTAAATGTCCACATTGTGACCTTCTCTTAGGCCATTTGTTAAGCCGATTATCGATGCTAGTAATCAAGGCTGATTATCGGTGCCGATTATCGATATCGATTATGAGTATATGATAGTATATCATCATGATACATGCCCATATGCATCATCTGCATGTTTGTTATGAGATGTGGTTGACCATTGCATATGCCATAGGGCGGATTATTAGGGGACTCCCTGATAGGAGGAGTTGCCCATATGAGCGCGTGGTACGCACAGGTTTGATGCATGACTAGTTGGTATGACTCATGCATCTCGCATTTTGTGATATGACCATCGTACGCCCTATCGACATCAGGGTTGTGGCCTCCATAGGCATGTCGTGGATAGTTAGACGGGACACTGAAAATGTTTAATTCTAGCATACGGGCATCATAGATGTCCCTGGGTGAAAATTCCTAAACATCCGCGGCTAGGAGACGCCCCAACGTCTACACCGAGTGGATATATATGAGTGCACGAGGGCTGTATACCAGTAGGCTGCGTCTCCCACTATGTCGTGGTCGGTTGGGAAGGAGTGTAACCTTACCTGCCTGAGTGAAGGGGTAATATCTAGGTTGAGTTTGATCGGCTTGAGGAATGGGTCCACTATCGACGAGCCGGGCCCGATATTGGCAGGTGGATAGTGAGATCTCTTCCACTTTCCTAGTTGTGCACTCAGATAGGGGCTGCAAGCTGGCGTAGAGTGTAATAGACCCCAGTGATGATCCTAGAGATGTACGGTACTAATATGTGGACTTATTGAGTAGGAGTTGCATACTCATTTATTCATTCATTCACTATCCACTCGGGCTGGTGGTGCGTAACTAATGATTATATGTATATTCGCAATGACTAGGATTTCGGTTAGGGCGAGCGACCAACCTGAGATCAGGAGTTTACTACATTGAGTCTGACTATCCAAACTTAGGTATGCGACTGGTTTGGATAGAAGTCCCTTGTGATGGACCCTTAGCCTGCGATACTACGTACTATCATCCCGACTTGACACTCCAGCTTGGTCATTTCATTCGCACCGCATATTGCATTACATTCTTAATACATGATATTTGGCTCACTATGTCTCCGCATTGTATAGCTAATCTACATTGCTTCCTTAGTATATGACTTTGCCTTATTATGTTTTTGCATCGCATAACCTGGATAAGGCTGATGGTATTTATAGACTTACCAGCATGTTTCCGCATTGCTTTGATATTGCATACTTAACACTTACCTTGCGCACACACTTATACCACCCTCTAAGCTTTCTATAAGCTTATCCAAGATAGATGCATGCAGGTGGCGTTAGGTCGTAGCAGCGTTGAGCTTGGAGCGTGCAGCCGTCTTTTGGAGCTTTGATTTTCAATTTATGTATTTCCCTTTTAGCACTGTATTCAAATGTTTATATTAGTGGATATGTGATGATAATGTTGCCTTTGTGATTTTGGTATACTTGTAGTTATGCTTCTTATGGGATAAATGTACATTGAAAAATTCTCCTCGTAGAATCCCAAGATCGGAACCTGGTGTATGGACACTGGGAGTCGAGAATGGGGTACTACGGAGGCTATTGTCACCGGATTCGGCGATCGGGAATTCTGTGAGCCCCTTTTTCAAGCTTGGGGCATGACACATCTAGTGAGAGTTTTATCCCACTGGTGTGATTCTCTTCTTGGCTAGTGCCGCCCCAGTGGATCTTTTTCCTAGTTTATGGACATAATGACTTCATTTGATGTGCTAAGTCAGCGAGCATATATTTGACCTATGTTGGGGAACCGCGGAAGCACGAATCAATCAAAGTACATGCAATCATAGACGAATCAAGCAAAGTACACGCAATCGCACAACTAAGTCCAAATACAAACAATTCAAATTTTACGTGGAAAATCCTTTCAGGAAAAAACTACAGCATAAAGCAAGGAGTATGCACTATGAAAGTAGAAATTACAAGAGATAGAGAGTTACCGATTCAAACAAGCCTTGAATCTACCTTATAAGCCCAAGCTATGCTCTTGAAACCCTTAGGAATGAATTACAAAGCCCTAGAACTCCTCTCCCTCCCTAATCCCGATTACACCTGATATATATAGTATCATAGAGTATCATAATCGGAATAGAAAATAAATCCCGTTCTTACGCAACTCTGCTCGTGCGCTCGATAGAACTTAGATGGCATAAATAGACCCATTGAAGACCTCGATGGCATCAAACTTACTTCGATGACATCAAGTAGCAACACCAAAATGTTCCAGCAACCAACATGAATTTTCTGAATTTTTTTGATGGCATTGAGCACCTATCAATGGCATCGACATTTGCTCGATGGCATGGAGAGGTTTGTCTATTGCATCAATAGACCCCGTTGCTTACAAATTTAAGACATGAAAAACAATTTACACCATATTTTCAATCTTCATTCATCATAGCTCATTATCCTCATGTCTAATTCTGCCTTATATCATAGCTCCACCATCGCTTCTCGTGCACATTTTGTCTTTCATTTATGCCTTATCCAAGACCGGAGAAGTTGCGCAGAACTTGAACTTCTCTGTGGGAACTACCTTTGTAAGCATGCTAGCCAGATTCACGCTCGTGTGAAACTTCTCTAGAATCATGACTCCTTCCTTAAGCACCTGTCAGATAAAATAATGAAGCACATCAATATCTTTAGTACGTGTGTGATAAACATAATTCTTAGCCAAATTAATCAGGTTTTCGCTGTAACAATTGACTGGCATGGCCTCCTGCTGAAGCCCCAATTGATTTATCATCCCCCTCAACCAAATACCTTCGTTGAATGTTTATGTTACCACCATATACTCAGCTTCGGTCGTGAAAAGGGTCACCACAGACTTAAGCTTCGACATCTAACTAATCACTCCACTCGCTAACACTAGGGGTGCACATCGAATCGGTATAATCGTGGAACTGGACTAGAACCGACCAAACGGTCCGGTTTGGTCCGGTTCTAGAGTGCACCGGTTCCGGTTCCAAAAATCAAAGAACCGATTATAATGGTTCGATTCTCGGTTTGGGGGTATGTAGAACCGAATCAAACCGTGAACCGATCCGTAGAACCGAACGGTGGATCCAAACTGCGGAATCGAATCAAGAACTAAACTTGGAACCGAACCAGGAACCCTTTAAATGTTTCCATATTTGACTCATGATTTATGGTTTAAAATGCACTATTTGATTGTTTTTATAAATGTATTTTTGCATACCTTATACAATATCTAAACCATTCATTAAATGGATCACAACATGAATGGACATAGGTTAGATTATAAAATAAAACATGCAATTGGGCTGGATTATAAAAAGCCCAGAACTGTGGAACCGATCCGGTTTTAACGGTTTGGTTCTAGTTCGGTTCTAGGGTGCTAATGGTCCGGTTCCGGTGCCGAATATCCTAGAATCGTTAGGAACAGTTCGGTTCTGGTTTCACCCCATAATCGAACCGACCTGTGTGCACCCCTAGCTAACACAAATGAGTAACCTGAAGTCGACTTTCTGGCATCAATATTGCCTGTGTAATCCGAATCCACATACTCAACTAACTTCACCCCTATTTTTTCAAAAGTTAAGACGTAATCTTTTGTATCTCGAATGTATCGAAGTAGCCATTTCACCACTTTCCAATGTTGTTTGCTGGGGTTAGACACGTATCTGCTAACAACACCAACTGCACGTGAAATATCCGGTCTTATACAGACCATGGCATATATCAATCTGCCAACTGCGCTTGAATAAGGCACACAAGACATATTCAGCTTTTGTTTGTCTGTTTTAGGACACTATTCTAAAGATAGCTTGAAGTGAGCCGCATGGGGAACACTGACCGGCTTTGCTGTAACGCTCCATGTTTTCAGGACCCGATTATATGACCCGTTTCCCAAGATCCTGAGTGTTAACTTAAAAAGAGCCAAATTCCATATATAATCTTTTTCTTTTATCAGAGTTAGCAGATAAGCGTAGAATGGACAAGTCAGCATAAAGGAATATTTTTATTTACATTTAAAGTATACAAGAGTTTGCCCATAATGACTTATATAAACCAATGCCTCCACGTTAACATTACAAAATTTACATATATGAGGAATATATAAAAACATATAAACGAAAGCCGTAAGATTGCGCAGCTTCCTTGGTAGGTACAACTACGCATCCTTGACTATTATACAACTCCTCATCAATCTGAACCTGCATATCACTTAAGCCACTTATGCTACTTGTACGGTTATATATTTGATGGATGAGTGGCCAACTCAGTGTGAATTCCCCTCAAGATTACACACCGCCGCCTTAGCTAAGCATAGTTAAAAACAATAAGCATTCAATATAGTACATGATGCAGTCTTTTTATATGCATGGATGCGTGAATGCACATTGACCTGGGGATGTTCATCTAGTCAGACTTGGGCTCGTCACCCATGCAACCATCGACCTGGGGATGTATCCAATCGGATTTGGGCTCGTCACCCATGCAATCATCGACTTGGGGATGTATCCAGTCGGACAAATAGGTCGATAGTCGGTGGTCTGGGAGCTAGCAAAGTAATCCCTTAATGCTCCTAAGGGAACATGCTACAACATCCAGAATTAGCCACCCGTCATCGCCAATATGCTATGGATGCATGATCAGCCAACCCGTTATTATTCCAATTACAATCATCCATTTTAAGTTACTCAATGGTCACTACGGGGGGCTCGTCACCCAGCGTAGGCCGATAGCTCGGGCATAGTGTCCCATTACCACCATCCCTAGCTTATGAGATTTCTCCCACCTTAAGATGCTTAATGAAACCCATCGATCAATAGTCAATCAAATTAATTGAGTAGGGAATCTCATGTCCTACATAACCTCCAATCGAGGGTTCATTCGATTCCACACTCCATCATGTTACATCCTAAGTATGAGTTCACATACACTAAAGGGTTTACCCACTAATAAGTGTAGTGAATATAGGTTCATAATGACTTACAACAATTCATATGAAAATATACTGCTATAGCATGACAGGCATATGTTAAGCATAATAATCAAAACAGGTCATGATGTGAACTATAAATTAAAATGAGAGCTATCATGTAGCAACTATCGCATGCAATCATGTTTCACAATTATCAATCGTAAATCATATATAAATCATATAAGAGATCGCATGCTATGAATTAACAATTTGATAAAGACTATAACTTAAACCAATTTGAAAATGGAAAGCTTAAGGGGAAAAATCATCACCTTATACTTTGAATCGCCTACCAGTGTTGCTAGGGAGTGCGTGTTTCCTTAGAATCAAACCCTATTATGAGTTATAAATTTATACAGTTATGTTCAAGCTTACAAACTATTTAGGGTTAAGGTCCCAACCTAAGGTTTAGATTACCTACCCAGGTCGAACATTGATACAGGTAAGATCCAGGTAACGTTAACCACACTCCACATGGAATATATGTATAGTGATCATACCAGAGATCATGTGGGCCCCTCAGATTACTAGAGAAGTAGTACCCCATCCAAGTCGGCAGGTGGGATGGAAAACTTCGGCTAACTGGCATGCAAGATTAGGATTTATTTGGTAATAATACTAATAAGAGAGGGGTTTTATAGCAATGGATGAAAAGATAGATATTTATATATTAAAATCAGGAAGTGAGAGCCAGACCTTTTAATGTGGCCGAAATGCAACCAGTTTCAAGAGATCCGCACTGAAACTGGAATCGGAATTTTAAAACAGAAAACTGCATGAGATGAACTAAAATATCAATCAAAACAGGAAAATTTGAATCCAACTAAACGGGAGAACGGCTAAATTCTAATAATGGTGGGAATTGGAGTTCAGATCTGGGGTTTTACCTGAATCTTTCAGATTTCTATTTCTCCCACGTTTCTTCTTTTCCTTCTGTCGTGACTTATACTGGTGGGACGGGAGGTCTTTTGTAGACATGAGGACTCGTGCGTATCCTTCACGCAACTGGATGATTGGCTGAACTTACGCATAACAATTGCCACTACCGGTTTCAATGGGAAATGGCTGTCCTTGTGTGGCTGGTGCGCACGCCACGAGTTGTATAGAGTCTTTCAATTTTTTGAGGTTTTGGGTTTTGTCGTGTAACTAACTGAATAGATGGTTCAGATCATCCTTAGGGACAATCGTAGTGGGCCACGACTCGTCCCAGTGGACGGTCGTCCGTGAATGTGGATGGAAGATAGGATTTCCTTCGCGTGAAATCTGGGCTGGCCTTAATTTTGGTGATCCTCGGGAGTGTACACATGTGTACACGCACCACCAATGTGTGAGGCCTTCAGTGAGGATTAGTGAGATCCATACTATCTGTCATGTTTTATGGGTCATATTTAGGCCATCTGACTATGGGTGGTGCAAGATCAAAACTCAAATGGCCCATGCTAATGGGGTACACCCCAAATCTAAACTACATATTGTTACAATGACGATTTTCATGGGTATTGCTGTAGCATGCGAGAGAGTTTCTTTTCCAAATCGGTCCTTGAGTTAGCAGGGTCCACTGAGGGTAGGGATTATCCCATATGGAGTGGTGAGATCTATTGATGCTAATCCTAGTTGGAACGTGATTGTTTTAGGAGAAAGAAACGAAGGCAGTTCGTTTTGAATTTGAATACGTACTTATTTCGGAAGGATTCTAGCTTGGAGAGTTGTGACTTACTGTAACATTGAGTGGGGTCCACTTTAATGGCATTCCCATAAATCTAATCCGTTCATTAGTTTTGTAGGGTTGTTTTAGGCCAGGGGCCAAAATATGGTGGGAATCCATTGATCAAGTGACCCACACGCGAGGTAGGGAAGTGGGGTAAAACCCATCATTCCGCTCGGTTTAGTCGCTGTTGTTACAGCTAGCTTGTGCGGAAAATTGCCAATCTTGTTTGATTAGGTGGGGTCCACTTGTGATGATCTTTCAGAGAATCCATGCTATTCACTACTCTTTACATGTCGTTGTAGCCCACAACCCTAAGTTTGAGTCAGATTCACTTTTCAGGTGGGCCACACGATCTGTTAATGCATTAAATGGTATTTACCGTCAAACCCCATGCACGTAGAAATTTGAATGAACTGAGTTATTCTGTGAGAAGTTTACTTTACTACTTGTAGTTGTACGATCCGCTCTGTTCATTGTGTTTAACATATCCTGCTAGGATTAAGGTCAAAAAATGGGGCAGATCTGTTGATCAGGTGGGCCATACTATCCGATTCAAGCATCAATGGTGGCATGTAATGGCATTCACTATTTACGAACTCGCCATCCATTTCTCAACCGGCATCCGACGCCCGTTATGTCGAAATGTACCGTCCGAATGTCTTGAAATTTGATGAACATGCATCATTTTTCGTGCTCTTTCCTGTGATCCAGTTTGGGTCCCGATCTCCCGAGGATGAATAAAATGTTCTTTTAATGGCTAATATACTTCAAAATTCCAAAATAATATTTGTACACCTCTAATCAACAAGTTATCGGGCAGTTTGGACTTAGAACTTAAGATCTTCATGATGATCGGTTTACCGTGATGTTCTTGTGGCCCGTTTGGCAGATCCAAATATGACTGGGGGTCAGATGACTAGCTAAAAATAAGAGAACTTAATGGTTAGCACTCTTACTATGTATGTAGGTAGGTATACGGTCAGTTTCGTAAACGGATAATATGTAAAGCGAGTTTAAGGAGGATTAGGGGTAAAGCATGTGTATCATCAGATTAGGGTGTCTTATTCACACGTGTAGGTTTCTCAGATTGTAATTCTAATGGTGGGTTAAGCATATTCATATGGTGTGAACAAGGTGAACGGATCAGAATCTTGATCTGATAAGTGTACGGACGGATGTAGAGATCAAGTAGCTAATTTAATGTGATCTAAGGGTTGAAATTTGATGTGTATGGTTAATTTATAGTAATTAGACCTGATATAAAATTTCACACGAAACGGATCATGAGAACCTTGTGAGTTGGAATTCAGGATACATGTCGATGGCATTTTCGTAATTATTATTGATCTAAGAGTTTTGTGAAATCTAATGGTTCTAGATGATTATATGTCATTTTTTAAACAATTCTTACAAAAAGACTTATATTTAAATTATTATAAATAAAGACTTATTCATTGATTTAGTTAAAGGAAGGTACATATATCGAACTAAATGAGCAATGGTCGGACGACTTGATTTATGGATGAATATCATTCATAATCGGTCAGATTCATGTTGGAGGATGGATGTAGGGTTAGGTTGACCAGATTAGTACCATACACGTATATATAATAGGTTAAATTTATGGTAACACTCGAGGACTTTTAATACTCGGGTATTGAAAAGTTCGGGGTGTTACATTTGCCTCATCCATCTTATATTTTATCAATACCTTCTTAAGGTATTCCTCCTGAGATAATCATAGCCTACTCATCTTCCTATCTATGTGTATTTCAATATCGAGAACGATCTTTGTAACCCCAAATCTTTCATCTAGAATGTCCCTGATAACTGAGTCTTCAGTATGTCGATCTTAGATATGTTATGATTGGCGATAAGCATATCATCGACATACAATACTAATATAATGAACTTTTCATTACTCAGTGTCTTGTAATAAACACAATGATCACAGTCACTCCTAGTAAACCTCTGACTCACCATGAAAAAATCAAATTTCACGTACCACTGCCTAGGCGACTGTTTCAGGCCGTACAACTACCTCTTCAACCTGCAAACCTTGTTTTTGCCCCTTATATTTCGAAACCTTCCGATTTTTTCATGTAAATTTACTCTTCCAATTCCCCATGCAGGAAGGCAATCTTCACATTCATTTGTTCTATGTCGAGATTGTATTGGGCAACTAGCGCCAACACGAATATAATAGATATTTGCTTCACCACAGGCGTGAATATCTCAGTGAAGTCGACATCTTCTCTCTGAGCATATCCCTTCTCTACCAACCTATCCTGTTTGTTCTTGAAGATCCAGTTGCAACTGATCACTTTACAGTCGACGGGAAGCTTCACCAGCTCTCACGTCTCATTCTTGTACAAGGAGTTCATCTCATCATCTATCGTTGTTTTTCACTTTTCAGCATCTACACTGTCAAGATCCTCCTAAAAAGTAGACAGATCCCTCTCATTTGTAATGAGGGCAAATGTGACATTTGAGTCATCCCTGTATCTCGCCAGTAACCTGTGATCCCTCGGCGGATTCTTTCTCACAGGTGGCAGCTCCACCCATTCTTGTAGCTCTATTTACATTTTTGTATCAACATGTGTCTCATATTTGTCTAATTGAATGTCCACAACCAACTTTTCCGCTTCCTTGTGCTCATTCTTACGAAACAAGGATCCTTCATTGAATTTGACGTTGTAACTAAGGATAATTTTCTGTGCGACCCAGTCATACAGCTTATAACCCTTCACATCACATCATAGTCGACAAAGATATACTTTTTAGCCCTTTGGTCTAACTTATCTCTCTCAACTGAAGGTACATGAGAGTAAGTGTAACGCCTCGAACTTTTCGATACTCGAGCATCGAAAGTCCTCGAGCGTTACTATAAGATTCAACGTAATATATACGTGTTTACGATATAAATCCAACTATTCCAGCCTTACATTTTTATCCTGATGCAAATCTAACCATTGGAAATTACCTCCATTCAATAGATCTAACTATCTGACCGTTGATTACAAGACAAGACCATCCATTACGCGATTTGAGGTACATGCCTTTCCTTAAATGAATTGATGAATAACTCCTTATCCATAATAATTTAGATATACGTTCTTTTGTAAGAATTACTTAGAAACGTGCCTATAAGCATATGGAGCCATTAGTTTTCCCAAAACTCACAGATCAGTAATAGTTATGAAAATACCATTAACCTATACCACTGAATTTTAGATCACATAGTTCTCACCACCCGTTTCATGTAAAATTTTATATTATGCCTATCTATCACAAATTAACCGTATATGTCTAATTTCAGCTCTTAGATCATTGTAAAAGTGACCCAATTGACGGATCCGCCCCTTAACCATCGATTTTGATATCCATCAAAAGTTGTAGGCAGTCGTAGTAGGACACTTCTATTCATCTATGATGGTATGATCTTATGAACAAGTTTGGATGACAAATTAACATCACTACAGGGCCTGGGAAGGTTTCAACGGTGGAAATCATAATGACCACCATTCCATGTATCATGGCCCATTTGATCGTCGGATATGCTTCAAAATTGGGCTCAATCCCTTAAATTAAATGGAAAAACGTATGGACCGTATAGATTTGTCAAAAACCATCACTATGGGCCCCGCACCAAGCGGTACACGTGCACATCAGAAGTGCACCCGCGTTGCACCGATCAGAGAAGCTGGTCAAAGTCGGCTTTGACCTGAAAATCGCGAGCGAGACGCTCGCAGCGCGTAGCGTATGTGGATAGGAGTCCGCTGGGACGTGCTGGGGCCCACCACGATCATCACTTAGGATGATCCAAACCGTACATCTTGAATCCATCTAAAATCCGACCAAACCCTGGTCCCCTTACGTTCCATCTGACACGCCTCTTCGGACTTCCACCGCAAATATAGGAAAGGAAGCAGCGATGGGATTCCATTTTGTTGCGTATGATAACCTAAAAAAGATTTATTGGAGCAATCTAGACCTCCCAAAATGGAAAGGGACGACGTCCGATCACAGCCAAGGTTTATAAATAGAAAGAAAAGGAAAAACACACGCAAGGGAAGGAGAAATTTCGCCGTGTTTCACGCTGGGAAACGAATCGCGGAGGGAAATGTTTGCGTATTTAAGCAGTCCCGATCAGTCGGGATCTTCGGTGGGGCCAAGGACGTCCATCTAGAGACATCTGGGACGTCCACCTAGAGGCCATAGCTGAGGAAATCCCCAGCCGTCGAGATCCGGTGTAAGAAGAAGGGTGAGATTTCATGACCACGTTCTCCCGGTTGCGCAGAAGCTGCTGCGTAAGAGGCGACGCTAATCTCCCTGCTGCGTAAATAAAGATACGCAGAGGAGACTTCTACGTAGACAGCCTATAAAAGGGGCTCTCCACCCCACCGTTTTAAAAGCATAACAAGAGAGAGGAGAAGAAACGCTAGAGCGAGGTTGAGATCCAGCCGACCGGCAGCAGTAAGACAGAGATGAGAGAAGAAGTAACGTGAAGAGAGAGAGAGCTGTGGACTGAGTCACGACTCACTGAACTGGAGGTTAAGATCGTGTCCAAGTCGAATTTAACATCTCAGAGGTAAGAAGATCTCCAGACTTATTTCTCCATAGAGATCCTTAGACAAATCTAAACTTCCAAGGCAATGGTTATAGATTGGGTTCGATCTGAGTCAAATTAAGTTGACTCAGCAAGTGAAATTACTGAATTCTGAGTTTTATTAACTAAGAATGATTACCGATTAAGGTAGATCACTCATCTACTAATAACCCTATGTTAGATCCAAATCTAAAAACACTACCATTGTACTCCTACCTCTAAACTTAAATCTTAGGCAAAATCCTAGCCTTTAATCTTAGTCATTAGAGTCAGCTGATATAGCGATCTAATCCCATAAATTGTTTAAAATAATGTAGAATCCAATCATAACGGCGTATGCACAGAACCAAAACAACACTCGAGAGCGATCCGACATTAAAGGTGAGGGTTTTATCCTTTAAGCTTACATTAATTAAAGTTGTTATATTTATACTACCTTTTTATGCCTTCATGTTATTTATCTCGCTTTTACATGCCTTTTGTCTTAATTGAGTTGATGCATTTTATCTTGCCTTTTACATACTTGTTTACCTGTTCTCAGATTACCATGACTTCCTCTCTGTTTTCGTTTACATTGTCATCAACAAATATTAACCCTTTTGGGATTATACATGACGTCCATCGCAAGGAGCCTTGCTGAATTCATGGGGGGCTATGGATGCGAGCCTTGCTCTTGTCTCTAATCTTATTTGAGTTGGCCTTTACCACTCACCTCATAATCGAGCGACAACACTCGCCTCTTAATCGAGCTGGCCTAGACCACTCGCTTCCTATTTGAGTTGACCTTCATCACTCACCTCTTATATGAGTTGGTCTTTGGCACTCGCCTCGTATTTGAGTGACCTTCTTTACTCGCCTCTTATTTGAGCTGGTCATTGCCACTCGTCTCTTAGTAGGGCTGTACACGAGTCAAGCTAGCTCGAAAAGCTCGCTCGACTCGGCTCGACTCAGCTCGGATTGACTCGGCTTGAAAGGCCGACTCAAGGCGAGTCAAGCTTGTTTACTAAAGCTCGAGTTGAGTTCAAGCCAAGTTCGACCATGGTGTATTTCAACTCAACTCGACTCAACTCGAACTTGACTCGACTCGAAGCTCGAGCTCGAGCTCGACTCGGCTCGAGTAATATATTTTAATAATATATATTATATTAATATTAAATATAATATATATATATATATATTTAAGTTAAAAAAAGAAGAAGTTAAAACTTAAAAAGTTTTTACTAAAAAACCCTACCCGTCCCCATTCCCTCTTTTTCTTTCCCTTACCCTAGCGAGGTACACTTGACTCGACTCGAGATAAACTCGACTCGACTCGAACCACTAGCTCGACTCGAAAGCTTTGGCAAACAAGCCAAGCTTCAATGTTGAGCTCGAGGGTGAGCTCGAGCTCGAGCTCGAACTCGAGTATAGCATGGACAAGTCAAGCCAAGCTTGGCCCACCTCAACTCGACTCGACTCAATGTATAGCCCTATCTCTTAGTTACCTTAAAGGCTCGGGCAGGTGTCTTGATATTCCTAAACTCCCATAGTTCAAGGGTTTCTCTCTTAGTGCAAGTACTATGTCAGGTATCACTCTTCTAGTGATCGAATAAATATCGTAGACGTAATGCTTTTTCGGTAGCGACCCTGGGGCGACACGTAATTCTATGTTTCACGGGTGATGGTGCACCAGTTGGTGTATGTTAATCGTTATATATGTGTCACATCAATCCTTTTCTTCTTGGGGTTGGTTGTCACAATTAATCACTCCAATTTGGGTTGCGTAATTCATCTGGTCATGTGTTGTGTCCGTCTTTGGATAACCGCATAAATCCATGTTAAACATGGGACATGCCGGCGAATCTCCATAGTATAGGATGCAGGGCGAGTCGGATAACTATAATCGTATTCCACATTGTGGTGATCGCTAAGTGTGATAAACCGCATATACTTTGTTAGGCATGTATCTCATGTAGATTGCTTGTGCATTGATACCTCTTGTAGTCGTGGAGTACGAGACGTATCAGAACCTTTACATTGATTTTATAAATCTCTTGAATTACTGTTAATCTTAAAGGATAACTATCACTATGAGTAGAGCATTGACTCTCTCCCAACCGTACAGATTATGCAGGTGACGTACAGATTGAAAACCTAGTGAACATTCTCCCTAAGGAAGGTTATGTTGAAAGAGTAAGAAGACAATTTATGATTCAGTTTTATACTTTTACTGTGAACTCGATAAATATAATAATCTTCCATTGAGAAGGCATTTGATTATTCTTTTTACTCTGATGAAATATAATCAATATAGTTGATTTTATTCTTGTAAATTTTACCTTCATGAATATATCTGGATGTGATCCAAATAAAAAAATAAAAATAAGGTGAGATTGTCAAAAACATTTCAGGTTTATACATTATTAACACCCGATTTTTTTTGGCACAAGTATGAACTATGGTTGTGAAAATTCGGGGTGTTACAGTAAGCATCACAACTAAATATATGCAGTCTCAAGTAGTCTACCTTCTAACCACTTCATACTTCCTCTAGAATTTTACATCTAATGGCCGTAGAAGGGTACCGATTCACTAAGTAACAAGCCGTGTTGACGGCCTCGGTCTACAATTCTTTGCCCAACCCAGTGTTATTAATCATTCATCGGGCCCTCTCTAAGAGAGTCTTATTATCCGCTCATCCACACCGTTCTGCTCTAATGAGCGCACTGTGTTGTGCCTCATGATCTCTTCGTCTTTGCAATACCGATTGAATTCCGCATAAGTGAATTCCTAACCATTATTTGTTCTCCACACTTCACATTTTACTCTATCTGTTTTTCCACTACCGCCTTCCATTGCTTGAAGCTGGTGGAAAGATCGGATTTATTTTTCATAAAATAAATCGACACTTTTCTAGAATAGTTGTCAATGAATGTGACAAACCATGATGACCTTCCACCAAAAACTACGGGCGTTAACACCCATACATCAGAATGCACATAATCAAGAACACCCTTATAAATATGTTTCCCAGACTTAAAGGACAACCTTTACTGTTAACCCTATATACAATACTCGCATATACTAAAATCAATACTTTTAAAAACTATAATTAAACAATGGTTAGAAAGTATCTTCATACCCCACTCACTCATGTGGCCTAAGTGTGCATGTCATATACGTGCAAACATGGAATTCGCTACAGACACTGCATCTCCACTCGATGAAGTACTTCTGATTAAGCTATAAAGATTTTCATCCCTTTGCGTTTTCATGACTATGAGTGCCCCCTTTAAAACGTTAAGGATACAATCAAACCCGATGAATTTGTAACCTAGTGCCTCGAGTGCTCTTAGAGATATTGGACTCTTCCTTAAATCATGAACGTGCCTTACTTCGGTCAAGATATGCTCCATGCCATCAAACATCTTGATGCACATCAATCCAACACCAACTATTTTACATACATTATTATTACCTAAAAACACTTGGCTACCATCACACTCACTATAACTGGTGAACCAACTCCAATGACGGGTTATGTGGTATGAAGCTCTTATATCCAAAATCCATTCTTTGTCGAAGTACCCAGATTTTGATGTGGTCAGCATGTCACTACCGTTTGTCTCCTCACCGGATTCCGCGATGTTGGCTTCCCTGGAAGAACCTTCTGAAATCTCTTTTCTTGACTTAGGATTCTCGTAATCCTTCTTCATGTGCCCGGTCATCCCACAATTCCAGCGCTTCAACTTGCATTTACCTTTACCTTTAGATTTGGACCTTGATTGTGACGATCAACTGTCTCGCTAAGAATTTCTCCCCCTCATAATCAGCGCATCTGTAGAAGCACCCACGTTACCATTTTTCTTTCTTATCACCTTAAACTGAAGGGTTAAGATAACGAACTCGATGCTAATGATTGTTCTACCAGTACACAACGAGTCCTTAAACGACTCATACAAATCTGGGAGAGAATTCAACAAAATGCATAACTGGTCCTCATCTTTCATCATTTCCTCCACATCCTGCAATTTGCAAATCAATCTATTAAAGTTACTAATGTGGGCCTCAACGTCAGCCCCCTCCACCATCTTCAGATTGAACAACAGTAGTTTAGAGTACAAACGATTCTCAAGAAATTTCTTCTCATAGATATTCTCTAATTTTGCCCATGTACTTGTTGCAATTTTCTGTCTCATGATATTATAGAGGACCTCATCCGTTAAGCATAATTTGATAGAGGTAGTAACTTTCTTATCTATCTTGTTCCATTCATCTTCAATCATAGATTCCGGTCGCTTTTCAAGGAGCACATCGTCTAATCCTTACTGAACTAGGACACCAATCATCTTAACTTTCCATAGTTCAAAATTATTTTTAACGAAATATTTTTCTACATCAAACTTCGGGTTGTATGCCATTGATACCTTGTTTTCAAATTCGATATGCTTCTCAACATTAGCTCTGATACTACTTGTTGGGGAACTGTGGAAGCACACAGAGACGAATCAAGCAAAGCACACGCAATCACACAACCAAGTTCAAACACAAATAATTCAAATTTTACGTGGAAAATGCTTTTGGAAAAAAAAAACTACAAAACAATGCGACGAGTATGCACCATGAAAGCATAAATTACAAGAGATAGATAGTTACCGATTCGAACAAGCCTCGAATCTACCTCACAAGCCCAATCTATGCCCTTGAAACCTTTAGAATGAATTAAAAAGCCCTAAGACTCCTCCTCTCCCTCCCAAATCCCGACTACACCCAATATATATAATATCATATAGTATCACGATCGGAATAAGAAACAAATCCTGCACTTACGCAACTCTGCATCACACTCGATGGAACTTCGATGGGACTTAGATAGCATAGATAGGCCCATCGAAGACTTTGATGGCATCGAACTTACTTCGATGACATTGAGTAGCAACACCAAAATGTTCCAGCAACCAACATGGATTTTTTGAATTTTTTCGATGGCATTGAGCACCTGTCGATGGTATCGACAGACCATGTTGCTTATAGGTTTAAGACATCAACAACAACCTGCTGCTTATTTTAATGGATATATAAAGTTCAAATAATTATTACCAACTCATTTAATTTTAATATATAATTATTAGTATTTTAATGTTCACCACATATTTAACTTGCTGCTTATTGTAGTATTTTTATTACTTTGATGGATGTAAAAAATTTACATAATTATTACTGACTCATTTAATTTTAATATATAATTTTTAATATTAAGTCGATTGCATCAGGCCTTCTAGTCATTTTTTTACACAAATACTTACACCATATGGGCACTCAAACTCATGACTTTAGTGTTAAAATGTAGTTTAGTTTGCCACATAGCCATGGGTTGGAACCCAACTGAACATTAAATCAAGTTTTTGGAATTTTAACTATGGGACGGTCATGCAATCTTGCACCTAAGTAGCAATTATTCCAGCAATCTAAGGCACATCCAAATGCAACCTAAACCAAGATATTTTGTCTCACTTTCTTTCAAGCAACTCAAGGAAAGACCTTATAGAAAATGTTGCTGTAAGACTGTTTCTTAAAAAAGCCTTTGAAACAAAGGTAAAGAAGTTTATTGAAGTTGATGAGTAGAGTTAAAATCGTGGATATTCGATCGTTTGTTTGTAGAAAGAGTGTCCGGTTTCTCCTTTTCTTTCTCACATTTTATCTAAGCTTACGTTGATATTTCACACATTCCTTTACTCGCTTTCATTATACTTTTCCTTTTCTTTTCATTTTCTTACTTCGGTCTATTAGACTGATGTTGAGCACTTAGTCTTTGTAGTCCAATTCTGGGTGTAGACATTCTAGAACTTTGTTGAATCTTTTAAAAATTTCAAAATCTCGTAAATTAGAAATTACCTATTATGTGGGCCAAATGGTGCTTAACCGATTCATTTTCCATCCCCGAGACCCATATTTGGAATCTCTGACCACAAATCAACCATCAGAGTCACTAGAGTCTTACGATTCCTTATCATACAAGTGATTTATGTATCCAGTCGGCAATAGGTTATGCGTTACATTGGCTAGCGACAACTCCAAGTTATCGTATCATTCTTGAGTCAATACCACCCCTTCTTTGTACTAATAAGGAAAGTGAGGTAGCGAGAAGTAAGACAGTTTGTGGGCATTCACATTAATTTTAACACCCTGACCCCTCCGTTATGATATTGTCCGTTTTGGCTGGCACTCACTGTCCACCTCACGGTTTTATTCTCGCAGACGGAAGCGGTTAGCAAACCACCTGCAAAATGCGTCTTACCCTTAAGGTCGAAGCCCCACATATAGCCTAGATCTTCGGGCTCTCCCTTTCCGATGTGAGACAGGCACTAACACCCACCCCCCCGAGAGACAGAGTGCCCTCACTCTGATACCATTTGTAACACCCCGACCCCTCCGGTATGATATTGTCCGCTTTGGCTGGCACTCACTGTCCACCTCACGGTTTTATTCTCACAGACGGAAGCGGTTAGCAAACCACCTGCAAAACGCGTCTTACCCTTAAGGTCGAAGCCCCACATATAGCTCAGATCTTCGGGCTCTCCCTTTTCGATGTGGGACAGGCACTACCGCCGGTATGATATTATCCGCTTTGGCTAATCTATAAATCTGATTGGTATGAAAACCCAGCCTAACCTAGATCCATGGTCAGGGAGCTTAACTCCGACCACACGTGGAAAATGGGCCACCATATGTGCTCCGTTGGACCGGAACGGCTCATATTTGGATATAACCTAAGTATACCTTGGCCCTGGGGCCATTTCCATCAAACCCGGGCCTATATAAGGACCTTAAACCCTCTCTCATTCACTCCATACGAATTTGAGAAAAACCCTAGGAGAGAGAAGAGAGTAAAGAGAGAGAGAGTGAGAGAGAACTTGGAGAAGATTCCTGGTATTCTACCCTGCCATTTCCTGTGCTTATTCATCGCTACTGGATCACTATTCCGGTGAATTCCATTCCCTTCTTAGGTAAGAAAACCTAACCCTAATCTGTTTTAGGGTTTCAGATAGTGTAAGTTATGAAATAGCTAACCTAATTTATGCTATAGGTTGTCAATCTGCCATAGACAAAGACTTAGCTTTAAAACTGAGTTCGTTACGAGTCTACCGGCGAAAGGTGCGGACTTTAAATGTATAGGTTATGGTTTTCAAGGCTTTTTCAAGGCTTTCAATGTCGGTTAATGGTTTAGTACTGATGTGGGTGCAATTTCACATGAAAAATGCGATGTTTGTATTGCGTTTATGATATATATGAACTATATTGAGATTTGTGTATTCCATATATAGTAGAAAGTATCGTATACATATGAAATATGAACAAGTGTTTGCCATGATTTGTTGTCGTGTGTTTGTGCTAGTTGTATGTGTAACAACTCCTTGGCGAAAAGATTTGTCCTAATATGTGCTATCACCAACATACGTCATGTATGTTGGGATGTGGAGCCTAAGTGTTTGTAGAAATGTCTGAATGAATAAGTGTGTAATATATTGTACTTTTTATGGGCGTTGAGAAGAGATTCTCGACTACCTTAACGCTGTGTATGATTTCCTCCATGCAACTTACATTCTTTGTCTGCTTAACTTAGACATTACTTATGTGTGAATTCATGTTAAGTTGAAATCCATCAAATGCTCACATGCTTGTATGATTGGAATTGTGGATCCATTACTGTTCTGATTTGCTGGTATGAGTATCTCTTATAATTAAATGTGATTAGGACTATGAAATAGTCCAGGCAATCGGTAACAGGTTCTGATTGGTGGCTGAGGTTGTCTCGCCACATAGGACGTGTTCGATGAACACGAGTCGTACCTTAGTTGTTGGCAGTGGTTAGGCCACACGGAGTGCTTACGCACTTCATGTCGATTAACTCAACGTGCGCTCATACTAATCGAGCTCGTCAAGTAATCCGATTGACCCAATGTATGTTCATCATGTATAGACGCTACTGCTTGAATCTAAGTACCAAAATCACTAGTGAAACCCATTAACCTTGGTACCTCGATCCGCTAAGACTCATGAGCCGGGCATGGTGGTATGGGACACCGTGGTCGAGCTGTCGGCCTACGCTGGGGTGACGAGCCTCCCCATAGTGACTAGTGAGCAACCCAGACTCGTGAGCCGAATACGGTGGTATGAGACACTGTATTCGAGCTGTCGGCCTACACTGATAAGGTGACGAGCCCTTTGTAGTGACCTCGAGCGTACGTCTAAGACTGCGTAGAGGCGACGAGCCCTTACTTAGCAACAAGAGTACACTAGGCCTGCACTGATAAGGTGACGAGCCCTTTGCAGCGACCTAGAACCATATCATCGTATGAGATTTACTAGGATTAATGACCCTAGATTGGATCATTGTTTGGGAATTGATATAAGGGAGGTACCTTAGCTTCCCAATCCTGCTGTATGAAAAGGACTAATAATAACTTGGTAATCACGCTCATGCACCGCATTACGTGTGCGTTTGGCGTAGCAGGTCAAGCACTGTGGCAGCGTTGCATGCGCGAACGTAAGATGAAGTCGCTGAGGGAGCGTAGGCGAGGGCATGCATCATTATTTCATATCATTCTTGCATTAACAAGAGTACTTAGGACATGTTTGATTGTATTGTTTTATCATTACTGCTTGATTGAATTGAGAACATGTTAACCTTTGCTTTATTGTTCCACTGAGTTGATCACTCACTCCCACGTTCTGGGACGATGTTCTGAACACCCACCAGACTCTATCTTAGTTGCAGATGATGATGCGACTCAGGAGGCGGAGCCTGATTTCTATGATGATCAGGACGAGTTCTCGCATATGCAGTTCTCCGGGGGTTTCGCCTAGGCCATCCGGATCGACGAGGCTATAGGGTTTATTTTTGTTGTTGAACTATTTTAAACTATTACATGTATATGGTGACTCAGTGATGTATTCATACTCTGGAGACTGATCATGATCCTTTTGGTTCATATACGTTTATATACATTTTTTCAGTCTTCCGCTTGCGTTATATGAATTGATCTGGAGTATGAATTACTGTTTTGGTATAATCCCACTCATGATTAATGCACTAACATGGACAACATTTAATCATCATTATTTATGTTGCATAAGTGATGCATTGGAATTCGGGAGTTGGACTTATGCTCGACTCCCGATTTTCAGGGTATTACATTAATATACCTTATATTGTGTCTAAAGGTCAATTAGCAGATATTTATATAAGAAAATTTTTACAAGGTCTCATTTAAATGATATTATCTTTAAGTGAGGCATACATCGTATCAATACTTCAACTTAAAGAGAAACGTTAGTATAGTGTAGCATCTTTTAGTCCTCCTGTGAACTACCATATTGTATATAAGTTTATAAAAAGTGAAAAAGGGGGAGAGAATTCACCTAGTTACACTCTGAATCTTTTATAAAGAAGGACGAATGAAGAAGCATAATGCACGCATATTAGAGGTGGAGCCCCTTATTGAAAAGTCAAAAGTATCATTTCACTTAAAAGAATCTATGCTTTTCCTTAATCCATGCACATATCATTTTTTATGTGGTGCAAGTTTGGAGGTTTGCAAGGTGAGGCCCATCATTTAAAAAACTCTAGAACATTGGAAAATGAGGTAAGATACAACCGCTGAAAGAATCACACCATACAACTATTCTAACAATTGAATCAATAGCTTATGAATGGTATGTGCGCGTGCAGATGAGTGAATCTATGGTCGGCAATCAGTGAGCAAAAAACACAACAAACTATTAGGATTGGGGAAACTCTTTATTCTACGGGCCATCTATGTGAGGTTATTAGATCAATGGTCTTAATGCTTGCTACAAACCATGGTAGCATCGACACTGGGTCAATATATCCTTTATAATGCTAATAGGTGTTGCTCTTAATTCAGGCAATCAAGGCCACTTGTGTGACCAAGGGCTTGGAAAGGAAATGTGTGTGCGTGTATGATTGCACGGACACACCAGAGTCTGCTCGACTCAAGGATATTGATTGAATTGGTCAGTGCCCTTGTGTCGAGATGGACAAATTGGTGACCGAACCTAGACCTAGAGTCCTCTCGACCACTAACTTATGGATTTATTGTGCATCCTACTAAGGCGATTTGAGCATGAGAAGGGGTTAGCCTTCACGAATGAGTTCTTTTTGCCTTCGTACCATTGATTACGGAATTGGTCGGTTTAAGAACTTTTCATTTCAACAACGCTTTAACGTGGTATTTCTTAATAAGAGTAGAAGATTTGCATATAACAGAGTAAAGACTACTACAAACACAATCAATTTTTATTAATGTATTGGTCCTGTTACAACGGTAATACTTTACAGTCTTATTAAAATAGTAAGTAAGATAAATACTTGAAGCGCCAATTGGAACAGACAATTGAGGCAAATGGTCAGCATGATATGACCGAGGATATGAACAACTGAATTGAAACTCGGACATGGGGATCTGGCAACTTAAAGTTGTAAATAATTAATCTACTCCTAAGATAAACGTACTGCAGCAGGAGCTGTTGGGTAGTAGTGAACTAGGCTAGGAAAAGTAAAATAGGCATGCATGTAAATTAGATATGTAATAAATAGATGTGCTTAGCGTGGGGCCTCGAGCTCTTAGTCGGGTGTTCCTTTTATAGCTTTCTTGAGGTGGTGTAAGCCCCTCATTGGGCTTCTAGATCCTTCATGTGGGCTTTCAGGACACGTAATCTTTTCCTTAGAAAATTGGGGCATGCCTTAGAAAGAAAGGATTCTCGACTTGTTGGCTTTTTGGGTCTTCTTTCCATAGTTGATCATTTGCTGATATGTTCGTGGCACACTAAAGATTTGGCCTAGTGCTACCAAAGTTCCTTTGATGAAGGCAACCAGACCAAGTTCTAGGGACCTCAAGAGTTGATCTCTATCGAAGATGGCCACCCATCATCTTTTGATGGCCCCACCTTGTTAGCTTTAAGGTGTTGGACGGTCTAGATCAAACCACCTCCTCTGTTTGATCACCTTAAACAGTTATGGCTTGGAGTGTTGGAGGGATTTGACCCTCAATATTAATATGTCATTTGGATATACTAGATCTCCCATTCTCTTGATTCCAATCATCATGTAGAACAGGACATGATATAGGTTCAACTGTCTCTTTACAACTTGTGCTTGGGACTGTGTCTAGGTTGGCTTGGATTTTGATTCGTCCCCTTGGTCTTCGAAATCTTCTAGACTATTGTTGGTTCTTCGAAGAGACCGTCTCGCGGATGAGATCATATCTAGTTGTGAGATAAGATATGCTTATCCAACAGGTCTTTTATATCTATGCCAGACATGTTGCTCATTTAATGGGCACGTTAATCGTGGCCACATGGCATGTGGCGATTTGTCCCCTTAAAGGGCTTGATAAGAGTATGTACTGTTGCAATAATGATAGAATGCATAACGCCGAAGGACGATCAGATGCAGATCTTCTCTGAGTTTGAGTACCGTGCCAAACACATACTGTTTCCATGTAACATCTTTTTATTGGTCCACATTGAGGCACCAAAAATGAGTGTAAACAGTAGCCATTATGTTTTGTTCAATGCTCCTTCAGGTTTTAGTTTGTACAATTGGAGCCATGTTCGGATAGTCCAAACTCTTGATATGATGGATGGTTACCATGGATGGCCCAAGCACCACAAGTCCTACAGATTGGAGTAGTCAGATCTCTGACTTGGTCTAGTCGATTGTGGATGGTTGTTATTTTTATTTGTTTATTTTATGTCAATCAAATGAAGGGATAAGGCCAACGACAAGAATACATGTGGGTGGGGCATCTAGAGATCAACCATAAACATTACCCCACTCGTACACATTGAAACCCAAGCATATCGTAGAAGGGGCTATCATGCCCCAAATTTGGGAATGGATAGCTTTCGTGGTACCCTGAATTCGACTCTTGGCACCCATACACCAAGTATCGAGTTTGGCACACCACAAGGAAGATTTTTTTTTCTTTGGAGTGATTTATATATATAATAATAATAATAATAATAATAATAATAATACCTGATCATATAGATCCATAATCACAGTACCAAGCAAATAGTCTTCTCTTTAGATTTAGTCAAATTACAAGTACAATGCTTTCCCAGAATGTATAAAATGCAGATATCACCAAAATATAGCATAGACGAGGTGTATCCAAAAAAGCAAAGTCCTCCAAGCTACTGCTGCCTGAAAAATGGGGAAAAGGAAGGCTTAGGCTAAAAGCCTAGTGAGTACACTCGTGTGTGCGTAGTGTACAAGCATGCAGTAACAATCAAGATATTAGAGTACACGAACTAAAGCATGGTGACAATGTAATGTTACATGAATCCAAGAGGGCATGATGCAATGCAGGAGATGCAATGCGGGAGTATGTAAGGTGTATGCAAGCGTGCAAGTTATCCTCTAAAAGTTAACATCAAATACAATTACCATCATTGGAAATCACCAAGGCCTAGTATCCAGAGAAAATCTGAAACTTGTTGGATAGAGGCATTGCATACCCGTCTCATCGGTGGGGGCCTAAGGCCATGCCAAAACCCACCCGACATGCTGGCAACGGACCCATTTGGATGGTCAAACCCAACCATATTTGCTCCATATCTTCAGCTAGGGATGGCCGAACCTCTTCTCACCTGACCATACCGGCGGGAGTCAGCCTACAATGGTCTTCGGTGCTTGATGACCCATGGTATCTGTCCGGTCTTGGCGATGAGGCTCGAGGGTACCACTCGAGGTTTAGAGAGTTTCACCCAGGGGTCTGAGACCTAGTATAACGAACCCAAATTTTCAGTGTCCACAAGTACCAACTGTCTGTCCCCACTACGGTCGTACCCTGCAATGACTAATTAGAGGGCTTTACGTTTGATATATACGGATGCGCATGGTGCTCTTAGAGATCTGCAGATATGTACAGAGGAGATTTCTCAATAAGTAGAGGTAGGACGTATTAGGTGGTGTCATGCATCACTAGAGCGGTCAAGAGGGAAGGGATCGAGCTCAATCGGTTAGAGAACAAGTGGAGAAAGGAGAGGCAGAGCATGGGAAGCATCCAAAAGCTAAGAAGTGGAAAGCAGTTACAATAACCGTCAGAACATGGGAAGAATTCAAAACAGTTGGATCGAAAACCATAAATAGAAGAGAAATGCAATAATGAAAATCGTCTCACACCAACCCAAACAAACTAAATCAATTATCTTTTCAATTATCTTTCAAATTATCCTATCGATTTACATTCCTTAGTATAATCATTTACTTTCCATATTAAGAAAATTACATTCCCTAGCATAATCTTTACTTTTCAAGGTTGACAATTTACATTCCTTAGTGTAATCTGTAGTATTAACAAAATAGCCGGTAATTTTAGTTGTAATTTGAGTATATGCTTGCACGCTGGACTCAAATCATCCATTAAGGAGACGTTCTTTAGCTGATCTTTGCGACGGACTGCAATAATTTCTTTCTCTTTTCATTTAATTTGTATTGAAAAGTCCTTTCGTATAGAAGGCTAATGAGTAACCCGTTATCAGAAGACGAACCCCATCCTCTGAATATCGCCCGATTCAATTTACACATTGAGCAAGTGACTAAATAGGCGACCGATCGCTCCAGATCTTGGTTATAAACTATGTGTCTGCCTACCTTGGCGCTCGGGGTTATTATTGTTCAGTTCGAATTGGAGCCACAATTCTAATTTTGGCACGCCCGTATAACCAGTGGAGAAAATAACGATGAATAATTTTCTAGCACGCTTGATGGGACACTGTTTTTAAGTTACCGTTGTGATATTGCCAAGGATGCATAGGAGTGCTCGTATTGCCGGGGTTGAGCCCTCAACACTGAAGGCACCACCTCCAGGCGAGGATGTATCGATTCCTGCACCTCTTGAGGCATTAAATATGAATAACAACCCGATCGGAGAACTAGTGGGGCCATTCACATCCCGTACCGTGCTCCCAGACGAGGTGTCCGTGGTACTCCAGGATGTTCGGATGAGTATCCAGATGGTGTAAGAATACAAAGGAGATCAAGGGGAACAATTCTATATACAAGTCGAGAGCATTAATCGTTATATGGCCAACTGGACTAAAGCCATGCAACGATTGGTGGCTTTGATAATGGAACGAACGCCACCAATAGCACAACATAATGTTGATGGAAGTTTGATCGGCAACATGGTTCCGTTGTCGCCTATGCCGCTTTTACAATGTAACCCACCACTGGTTCGTGTGTTGGAGGTAAGAAATGCGTCACCTCCTATGAAAGTTATGCACAACATTTTATCCGGCCTGGATCAAGGGTCCCAACGTACTGGATTCTATATATACAACACATTAGCCCCCACCACTCTATTTAGTGGTGGACGATCCGTTCCAAAATGTGCTTTGTGCTATGGATGACCTAGGCTTTGGATCGAACTGATTTTGGGGTTGAATTTTTTTAATTGAAGCCTGTGATGGACGGGTTGGATTTCATTAACACATCACTGGGCCCCACATCTGGTAGCTACCACCTAGCACGCTCCACGTACGGAGATTTATTACTTGGACGGTATCAACGGCCAAGACTGGCAATGTACCAACATGGGTGTGTCGCACTGAATCCTAGTCAACCTTCTTTGTGCCGAGAGCGGATTAGGTGAGACCGCGGCCTACTCAACACGGTGCGGCTCTTACCGTGGGGTTACCGTGTGGCCCACTTTGAAGTATTTATTATGTATCCACACTGTGCACCCGTTTTTTCAGATCATTTTAGAGAACTATGCAGAACATGAAGCAAATCCAATTACCAGGTGAACCATACCATAGAAAAAAGTGGTGACTGACCGTTAATGGGCCACAAAAGTTTTGGATGAAGCTGATATTTGTTTTCTCCCTTCATCCAAGCTCATGTGACCTTATCAAAAGATGTGGTAAGGTGGTCAATTATCACTGTTTCATTGCCATTGTGAAAACATTAAGGTGTGCCCTAACAAGTTTTTAATGGTAAGGTGGTCAATCACCACTGTTTCTTATGGTATGGTCCACCTGATAATTGGATCTGATTCATTTTCTGGATTATGTCCTAAAATGATATGTAAAAACGGATGGATGGCGTGGATACATAATAGTTAGATCAAGGTGGGCCCTACAGTAATCCCATAGTAAGGGCTGCACCGTCTTAGGTGAGGCCGGGGTCTCACCTAATCCGCTCTCCTATGTGCCCAGCAAGAAATTTCAGGGCACCATCGGTCTAAAAATCATCATCACCACTGAAAACGGATTACATCTAGTTTGCCTCATCAGAGTTCATTTTTGTAAGGTCTAACCCGTTTTCTTCTATTTATTTTCTTCTCTTTAATGGCCGTTTGGTTGCACCAAATATCATAAAATTTCATGAGATTTTGTACCAATTGCACTGATTAATCATGAAATACCTTGCTATTTGCTGCAACAAACGCACACTGAGTTTGGAGTTTCAGCTAATATCTCTTTGCATTTCCGTTCTACAGAAACCGAGTTGCTTTTGAAAACCTTGAAAGAGAGACTTCGGCTGGGTACATCTCTCTCTCTCTCTCTCTCTCTCTCTTCTTCTTTTTTTTTTTTTTTTTTTTTTTTTTTAAAGAAAATATGATTTGTTTTCGGATAATGGTCAGATCTTCCGAATCTATCTATAATGTTTTGATGGAAAACAAATATGATGATTGGGCATCCCAAAAATCAGACAGATGGAACCATCAGCTGGGCCACACTACTAGGAACAATGAGAAATCACCTAAAACCCATTCAAATCTGGGTTTGTATGCCTATAACATTTTTAAAATGTAACAAAGTTACAGGAGAGATTATTACAGTTGGTGTTTGGGGGAGGAAAGTCATAGGTAACTTTCTCTCAACCTGTGACTTTCTTACAGGATAAAGAGGCAAAAATGATATAGGCAAATAGAAATTAAACAACATGGTGGGCCACACAAGGTGGTCCACGCTATGATAGTCTCCGTAGTACCCCATTCTCGGGAATCGGGCTCGAGTCATTTTTCAAGTTACTTGTATCTTTGATACAGATAACGGTTGGAATTTTTGAAATCAAAATTTATGAGAAGAATCGCAGCCTGTATCTATATAAACATCTTATCCCCCTCCAATGTGTCTTTGTTTACCTCTCTTTGTCTCTTTCTCCCTCTCCTAGTCTCCTTCTCTCCCGTCCTCCAGCAAGGTTGGAAAACCCTGTCCTCCTTTTATTTATTTTTATTTTTTTTTATGTTTTCCCCCCTTTTTTGGCGTCCAGTTTTACAGACGTGGTTTAGCTAGGAATTGTGGGTAATGGCTGGTGGTCTGTGGGGCCCACCATCTTGTATTTGTTTTATCCATGCCATTCATCCATTCTTTTGGATCCTTTTAGGGCTTGATTAAAAAAACCAGGCATATCTAATTCTCAGGTGGACCACACCACAGAAAATAGTAATGATTGAAAGTTCACCATTAAAAAACTCCTAGGGCCCACTGTAATTTTTATTTGAAATCCAGCTTGTTGATTAGGTCATAAGGACCTGGATGAAGGGAAAAATAAATATCAGTTTGATCCAAAACATTGGTGGCCCACCAAAAGTTTTTAATGGTGGACGTTCAATCAACACTGTTTTCAGTGATGTGGTCTTGAAATTTGGATGTACCTCATTTTTGGGCTGATGACTTAAAATGATTTGAAATAATGGATAGATGGTGTGGATGAAACAAATACATCATAGTGGGGCCGACATAACATGTCAGTAGCCAAACGATAGTAGTCAGCTAAAAGTGGCTACTACTGATGGCGCTATGTGGGCCCTACCATGATTTATGTGTTACCTCAAGTTTTTTTTTTCCCCACGTTACAAGCATTTCGAAAATGTGGGCCCACTTTTATGGCCCACCTGTTGATTAGTTTAGCCTAAGAATCGACCAAACTATTCATTTACATGGGCTTAATAAAATCTAATACTTTTATCCAAGTTTTTTTTAATGTGTCAATTTGATTTTTCAACGATTCCCTATTTCAAGCTCTAGTTAGGGTGAATATACAACTTATTACCTGTAACAAAGTTACAGGTTATCCAAATACAAAAACAAAGTTACTTGTAAGTAAGTTACAACTTACATCCAAACATGATTACCAGTAACTTTCTTTCACTTGTAAGTACGTTACGTGTAACTTACTTATAACTTAAAAAAGTTATAGGTATTCAAACAGGCCCTAAGTGGTCTTGCCCCACCTGATGCTTGGATTGACATGATTTTTAGGGTATCCCATCGTCATGGTGGGGTGTAGCTTTTGGATGGGTTCAATGTGGTACGCATAACATGTGGACCCCATCTTAGGGCATTTGAACGATTGTACCGTTGGGAATCGCGGAAGTAAACTTCGAATTTGAATCAATAAGAAGAAAATAAATGTAAACAAGCACCACAGAGAACCACAAATTTACGTGGAAAAACCCTAATGGGATAAAAACCATGCCATAAAGCGACAAGCAAATCCACTATGAAAACTGAATTATAAGAGATGGATGCGCTTACGCAGATGAGAAACCTTGAAAAGCCTCTCCAAAACCCTAGCTTTCTCTCTATAACAACACTTCCGCAAAATCATGCAATTCTGTCGATGATACCTTCAATAGGGATCAAGTGGCATCGACAGCCTATCGATGGGATTGAAGCCATCCTCGATAGAATCAAAGAGTGCTCCAAAAACTGTCCAGCGAGCAATCAGGAAAAATCAAGAGTTTCTGGATGGGATTGAGCAGTCTGTCAATCCTATCAACAAACCTCTGTTCTAGATAGATTGAAGATATCTATCAACCATTTCCACCATCGCTTCAATCATTATGATCCACAACTCCAAGCTCCATCTCTAATTGCCTTCATCATAGCTTCACCATCGTGGTCACTTTTCATGCACACTTCGTCTTCATCAAGCCTTTGTCAGACGTAGAGAAGTCGAATAGAATCGAAACTTTTCTGTGGGAACCACCTTTGCAAGCATGCATGCTAAAATCATGCTTGTGTGGATCTTCTTAAGAGACACCTCTTTCCTAAAGCACCTGTCGGATAAAATGATGACGAATATCAATATGTTTAGTTCTAAAATGATAAACAAAATTCTTTGCTAGGTTGATCGCGCTTTCGCTGTCACAATTAACTGGCACGGCCTTCTGCTAAAGCCTGAGTTCGTTTATCATTCCTCGCAACCAAACGCCTTTCTTGAATGCCTTTGTCACTGCTATATACTTATCTCAGGTTGTGGAAAGAGTAACCATAGACTGAAGCTTTCACATCCAACTGATCGCTCCACTTGCTAATACGAATGAGTAACTGGAAGTCAACTTTCTATTGTCCACGTTTCCCGTGTAATGGACATCCACATAGCTTATCAATTTCTCCTCTCCTTTTTCAAATTTAAAGACGTAGTCCACTGAACCTCATATGTAATGAAGTAGCCATTTCACTGCCTTTCTTGAATACCTTTGTCACCGCTATATACTTATCTCAGGTTGTGGAAAGAGTAACCATAGACTGAAGCTTCGACATCCAACTAATCGCTCCACCTGCTAATACGAATGAGTAACTGGAAGTCAACTTTCTGTTGTCCACGTTTCCCGTGTAATGGACATCCACATAGCTTATCAATTTCTCCTCTGCTTTTTCAAATTTAAAGACGTAGTCCACTGTACCTCATATGCAATGAAGTATCCATTTCACTGCCTCCTAGTGTTGCTTGTCGGGGTTAGACATATATTTGCTCACAACATTGACTGCATGTGAAATATCCGGTCTCGTAGAGACCATGACATACATCATACTGCCAACCACGTTCGAATAGGGCACACGAGACATAACCTGATTTTCTTCATATGTAGTGGAATATTTCTCTGAAGAAAACCTAAAGTGAGTAGCATGGGATGTGCTAATCCGTTTTGCCTTGTCCATCTGGAACTTAACCAATACATTCTCAAGATATTCTGTCTGTGATAACCGTAGGTTGCTCCTCTCCTTGTCTCTGTGCATGTCTATGCGGAAAATCTTCTTTGCAACCCCCATTTATTTCATCTCGAATATCCCTGATAACTAAGTCTTTAATGTATCGATCTCTAGTATGCTATGACTGACGATAAGCATGTTATCAACATATAATACCGGGACAATGAATTCTCCATTTCTCAGTGTCTTGAAATAGATATAATGATCATATTCACCTCTGGTAAATCGCTGACCCATCATGAAAGTATCAAATCTTTCGTACCACTATTTAGGCGATTGTTTCAGGTCGTACAACGACATCCTCGACTTGCAAACTTTATTCTCCACTCCCTGTATCTTGAACCCCTCTGATTGCTTCTGTAGATACGTTTTTCCAATTCCCCACGTAGGAAAGCAGTCTTCACATTCATTTGTTCCAATTACAAGTTGTATTGGGTAACCAATGCCAACATAAATCTGATAGATACCTGCTTGACAACTGATGCGAATATCTCACTGAAGTCTATGCATTCTTTCAGAGCATATCCCTTTGCAACCAATCTCGCTTGTACCCATCCTATTTCTTTTTACAAATTCACTTACACCCTATTGCTTTACACCTAACTGGAAGCTCCACTAACTCTCATGTCTCATTCTTGTACAAAGAATCCATCTTGTCATGCATGGCCACCATCCACTTCTCAGCATCAGTGTCATCTAATTCTTCCTATAAGGTAAACGGATCCTCCTCATCCGTAATGAGGGTAAAGGTAATATTTGAGTCGTCTTTGTATCTGGCTGGTAATCTGCGATCTCTTGGCGGATTTCTTCTGAGAGGTGGCTGCTCCATTTGCTCATGTACCTCTTCCTGCGGCTCGGCTTCTACCTGTCTCACCTTTTTCAGTTTCGACATCAATCACCACTGATTTTTTCGCTTCCTTGTGTTCATCCTTATGCAACACATAATCCTCATTAAACCCGACGTCACGGCTCATCGTGATTTTCCGTATGACCTGGTCATACAACCTATATCCCTTCACACCATCACCGTATCCCACAAAGGTAAGCTTCTTTGCCCTTTGGTCTAGCTTATCTCTCTCAATTGATGGTACACAAGAGTAAGTATCACAACCAAATACACGCAATCCTGAGTAGTCTACATCATGATCACTTCACACTACTTCTGAAAATTTACAATCTATGGTTGTAAACAAGGACCGATTCACTAAGTAACAAGCCGTACTAATGACCTCAGTCCATAATTCATTGCCCGATGCAGCATTACTTAACATGCTTCGGGCTCTCTCCAAGAGAGTTCGATTTATTCATTCCGCCACACCATTCTGCTCCGGTGTATGCCCTACTGTATTGTGCCTCACAATCCACTTATCATTACAAAACTGATTAAATTTTCTAGAGATGAATTCACCACGATTATCTGTTCTTAACACTTTCAATTCTTGCCTCATCTGCTTTTCAACCATCACCTTCCACATATTGAAGGTGGCGAAAACATTGGATTTATTTTTTCAAAAATAAATCCAAACTTTTCTAAAGTAATCATCAATGAATGTGACGAAGAGTAACGGTCCTCCACTAGAAACCACGGGCGACGACCCCCATATATCCGAATGCATATAATCAAGTACACCCTTACTCCTTTTTAGATTTAAAAGATAACTGTGATTGTTTACCATACATGCAATGCTCACATATATTAAAATCAATGCTTTTAAATGCATGAATTAGATAATGATCAGAAAGTACTTTCATACTGCGCTCACTCATGTGGCCTGGATGTGCATGCCACATACATGCTAATGTGGGCTCTGCTACAGATGCTGCAACTCCACCTAATACTGTATTCCTGATAAACTAGTAAAGGTTACTGCTTTGCTGCGCTTTCATGATTATTAAGTGTCCCCTTTGAAACTTTTAGGACACTATCAAAACTGGTGAATTTGCATCCAAGTGACTCGAGTGCATCCAGAGATATTAGATTCTTTCTTAGGTTAGGAATGTGTCTCACATCCGTTAGGATACGCCCCACCCCATCAGACATATTGATGCATACCGATCTGACACCAATAACCTTATAGGAAATGTCATTGCCCATAAACACCTGGCCACCATCGCACTCGCTGTAACTAGTGAACCAATCTCATTGAAAAGTCATGTGGTATGAGGGCCTCGTATTCAAAATCCACTTGTTACTACGATACTCAGATTTGGATGCGGTCAGAACATCACCGCCATCAACTTCCTCACTAGATTCCATTGTGTTGGCCTCTTTCGGTGTATTATTTGATCTCACTTCCTTCTGAGCTTTAGGATTCATGTGTCCAGTCATGCCACAATTCAAGCACTTTATCTTGCTCTTAGCCCTTTGACTTGGATCTCGATTGTGAGTTTCCATTCTCCCGATCAGAATTCCTTCCCCTAGCGACCAACGTATTCGTAGAAGAACCATCGTCGTTGTCATTCTTTCTCAACTGCTTCACATGAAGGGCTAAGATGATAGTTTCGACATCTATGGTCTCCCTACCATGGCACAGTGTCTATGAGATTCTCTTAAGATGCTAGAAGAAAGTTTAATAAGATTAAGGTTTGACCTTCTTCTTCGATCTTCACCTCCACATTCGTTAATTTGTAAAGCAATTTACTGAACATGCTAATGTGTTCATTAATATCAGACCATGCCATCATCTTAAAATTATAGAACTATTTCTTAAGATATAGACGATTGTCCAAGAATTTCTTCATGTACAAACTATTTAGTTTCATCCAAACCCTTGCGGTGGTCTTTTAATTAAGGACATTATAAAGAACATTGTCCGCCAAACATAATTGAATTCAGGTACTGGCTCTCTCATCAAGTTCTTCCCACTCTGTATCATTCATGGATTCGCTTTACGAAGGAGTGTTTATTGCAATCCTTGCTGAACTAGAACACATCTCATCTTCATCTTCCATAGTTTAAAATTGTTTCATCTGGTGAACTTTTCTGTTTCATACTTCACATTTGATACCTTTGACGATATGTTTTAGATTCAAACTCGAATCCTAAGTTTAGCTCTAATACCACTTGTTGGGGAATCACGAAAGCAAACCCTGAATTCGAATCAAACAAGAACTTAAATACAAATAAACATCATAGAAAACATACGAATTTATGTGGAAAAACCCTCATGAGAAAAAGAACTACAGCACAAAGGGACAAACAAATCCACTATGAAAATTGAATTACAAAAGATGGATGCACTTACACAAATGAGAAACCTTGAAAACCCTCTCCAAAACCCTAGCTTTCTCTCTAGAACACCTTAAGAACGTCTTAGAATACCCTAATCCCGATTACACTTTCTTATATAGTGTTACAAACAAAATAAGAAACAAAACCCGCACTTCCACAAAATCGTGCAATTCTTTCGATGGGACTTCGATAGGATTGAGTGGCATTGACGACCTATCGATGAGATCGAAGCCATCCTTGATAGGATAGAAGAATGCCCAAAAAACTGTCCAGCGAGCAATTGGGAAAAATCAGGAGTTTCTAAATGGGATCGAGCGGTCTGTTGATCCTATCAATAGACCCTTGTTTCAGATAGATTGAAGACATCTGACAACATGTACATGATCTCTATGGTGGGGTCCACCTAAATATTGGACTTGCCTTGTGTGTGTGTGTGTGTGTGTGTGTGAGAGAGAGAGAGAGAGAGAGAGAGAGAGAGAGAGAGAGAGCATGTTAGCATACATTTTGGATGGGTTAAATGTTATGCACGTACCATGCAATAAATCATTTATGTTTAAAGATATTTTATTATAACTATTTTTTTCAAAAGGATTTGAATAATACTAAGTATTTTATAAATGAGGATGAGACACGCTAGTTGGACAATAATATTTTTATCCTAATAGTCCTACTTCCCGACATGTTAATTGTGTATGACATTTACATCCAAAACGTTGGCTTCATGAAAATCACCCTTCCCAAAATCAAGCAAATTCTTTCTTCGAGTGGATAAAAAACATAACTCTATTGTGTTATATGGTGCGGCCCACAGGATGAATAGATTGGCCCATAGGTTGAAAATCCAAAAACTCAACTTAATGTTTAGTTGTGTTGGGTTGACCTGAAGACGTGACTCGAATCAACTTGAATTTTAATAATTATAAATTTAAAAATTAGAAATAAGAGTGTACATTTAGTTGAATTAAATATAAGTAATATAAAATACAAATAATCATTAAGTCACCTAATGGTGCACTAGTTCCGTTCAACTTTCCTTTTGCGAGTGGTCAAGTCAAGTAAACAAGTTGTCTCAAGCCATGATCGAGTCAAAACTAGTACTGAGTTTCCCATCAGCATGGCTCAAAATCTTGCCGAGTTGAGTTAACTTGGTTGACTTTCAAGTTGACCTAGCGAGTTTTAAAACTATAGATGTTTTTCATAGTTCACCCCACCTTTTGAACGGATTGAAAGTACTATACACTCAATGAGTCAACATTTAGATGCTAGCTAGGCGATAACACTTTTGTTCAACAAGGCTTTTTCTTTTTTCAATTTTGAAGAATGCCTACTAGAAAGAATGGTTCTTACCTCCTAGCTTAATAATGATCGTATTTTCAACCTTGATGGTGGCAAGGCGTGCTAACATTTTCTTTCCAATCTAATTTACTTAAAGTTGCATCCCATACTTGTTACGAGGAGTGTAGTTTAACCCATTTATATAAGGACGTTCTCAGGTAGGGGCTCGAGCGTTTTAGGGATTATGCTTTTAGGAGTATGGGAGAGTGCATTCCCATGC
Organism: Magnolia sinica; assembly: GCF_029962835.1. Lineage (NCBI taxonomy): Eukaryota > Viridiplantae > Streptophyta > Magnoliopsida > Magnoliales > Magnoliaceae > Magnolia > Magnolia sinica. Next base: position 46,400,171 of record NC_080578.1, on the reverse strand, counting down.
TCATGCCTCCATTTTTCACGCACATGCGTGCCAAGCCATGGTCATGGTCCTAGACATGGCATGGCAAGGTGCCCTATATGTGTGTTCGCTGTATATTGTCTTTTAAATTTTTTTTTTTTTTTAATGTTTTAATGAGTTTTTAAAGTTCTTTAAATCTGTAATAGTTTTCTATTAATTCCTTTGCCACTTCTAACTATTATAAAGACAAAGAGTCCTTGCTACCTAATAGAACCCAAGTATGGGTTAACCAAAGTAAAAGAAAAATAATCTCTACATCCCCCCTCCCCCGAAAACATCTCTTTTTCTAAATTCCTATAAACTAGTGTCCCCCATAGATTTCTAGGTCCGATCTGGTTGTGCAACTAGAGTCGGGGTAACCCAAATATGCAATCGAGTTTCTAACTAGAACCTCCAGTAAATTAAAATGGCATTGGTCACCGGGAGTTTGTTTATGACTTCATGCAATGGCTCTTTGCAAAGAAAGCCTATAGTGACTTTATAAAAACACTAGAGCAAGAAGATGTCACAAACAAGCTGAGTTCTGGACTTCACAGTTCGTGATGATGCAAAGGCTTTCGTCAACTGAATTACAATGCTTGAAGATTATTTTGCATGGTATAACATGGACAATTAGCGAGTGGCATTTGTTAAGGTCAAGTTAAAGGGCCTGGTAAGAATCTAGTGGCGTAGTATTGATGAAAAAAATCTCATCATGGATCACCCTATTATCATCAGGTGGACTAACATGAGCGAGAAGTTGGAAAGTAAATATTTGCCTTTAGGCTACATGAATAAGTTCTCCAGGAACTTCTCTCATTCAAACAAGGAAGTTTATCGTTGGATGACTATACCGAGAAATTCAATAAGCTTATTATCTATTGTAAGCTTGTAGAGACTGACCGCGTAACGACTAACTGCTATTGAAAAATGTTACGCCATTAGATCCAGCATGAGATGGTCATATATGATTTCAAGTCATTTGACACTGTTCATTGAAAGGCTCAACAAGTTGAGCGACAGTCGCAACAATAGATTGTCTAATGTTTTGGCTCTTTGGTCGAGAAGTCTTTTATGGGAAAAGGTCCTAATCCATATCTTAATCGGACTCGCCGCAAGGCTATGGACCATCTTCGTTCCCTTTTTAATCACGCCCATAGATGCAAACTCCCCCTGTAAGGCAACTACAACCTTTACAACACCATCCGCCACATAATTCATACCAAAAGTGGTCAATGCTATAGGGACATTGTGCTAGAGGGAGATGTCATAATCATAATCCTCCCCTTAGCCAAGATAAATGGGATGTTGACTATTACTGTTATGAATAGAGTATTCACTTTTCTAATGAGCATTTACGGGCAATGTACCTTCATTATTGTGATAATGAGGGCCCATACTATCAAGACATCCTGAGTATTACAACGAGTATATTGAGATGGAACAATCCTATGTAGAGCCTACACAACGGGCAGATGAATTACTCGCTAAAACTAAGGTTGAAGCCGAGGTTAAAGGTTTCACTCTTACCATATGCTTCCTCCTTCCTATCACCTATGAGGAAGCGAAAAACTGACAATAGACCACTATTTTTCATATATGGGTAAGGTGTCAGGGTAGGTTTTGTAATATGATCATACATGATGGCAATATGATGAACATCATATCACAATAGGTGATTGATGAGCTCAAATTGCCAACTGAAAAGCATTCAAACCATACAAGGTTGCGTGGGTCGATGGCATTGCCATCCATGTGACTTAAATGCGTTTGATGTTTTATTTTTAATTGGCATCTATGAGGACGATATTTGGTGTAACATAATTTAGGTAAATGTCATCACATCCTTCTTAGTCTACCTTGACTCTTTGACTTGAAAGTGTAAAGTAACGGTGAAGCTAACATGCATTCTTTCCTATAGAGAGGTCATTTGATCCACCTTAGCCCATTGCAACCTACATTGTTTTCTTCATTTATATTGTTGACATTAGCTATTCTTCCTAACTCTTGTTCTCATCATCCAAAAGTTTGAGGAATAGAGTATAGAGAAAGGCGTAATGTTCTCTTTAGTCACAAAACAGATGTGGGAGCCCGTTACTGATCAAGATGATTTTATTCTTAATAAAGTGAAATCCATGCTCCATGACTTTCAAGATAGTCCCTAATGATCTACCCAAGGAATTGTCTCCCTTGTGGAATATTTAAAGCACCATAAATTTGATTCCTTAAGCATCTTTACTTATTAGTATATTAGATGAGTCCAATCGAGCATGCTGAGTTGAAGCATTAATGATGACGATATCCGAACACCATACCAGAGGAGGGCTGAGCCAGTCTCCTTATGACTAGAAAACCATTACATGGGGCCCACTTAGCTTAATTCACATTCCTAGCCACGTTAAAGACCCCACGTACATGTTCATGCATCTATGAAGACCCACATTGGGAAGATGCACATGGGCTGTATATAGGAGCTTGATGGACACATCGGACCGTTCGATTGGTTAGACTCGATGATCAGACCTTTAGATCATCATCATCGAACATCTTGATCATGGACCCCCATGGGCCACAAAATAGTTTAGATGTTTAGATTATTTTCATGCTTGTTATTTTTGGTATACCTTATATTCGTGTTGAAATTAGGGAGTCAGGAGCAACTTTTCATTTATTAAGCGTCTTTATGTTGAGAATCTTATGTAAGAGTGTCTTTTTGTAAAAGGTCTTTTCTGCGACTATAAAAGAGAAATATTGATGTATGAAGCCCTAATGCCATTATTTTGAAAAAAAAAAAAAAGCTCTGTGTTTTCTTTTCTTCATGTGATTTGAAGAATACTTTATGTGATTTGGAATTTGGGTGTGGTGTGATTCCATTCCCCATTCAACAGAGGTGCGAAGCTTCCATCTATCATCTTTCTTCTTCCCTTCCTATCCAAGACCATCTAAATCATCTTTTTTTCTTTAACTTTTCATCATATAACTTCAACCCTAACCGAAATCAACCATTGAGAACCCAAAAACCCTAGCCAACGACCCACACGTGCGAGTCCCTAGGCTGACCGTATGGACAACTGCTCAATCCTTTGATTTCCCCTTGCTTCCCCCATCAAAACCCTTAATTTCCCCATCCATAACCCTACCCTAAACCCTAGATCCCTAATGTTCTATTTTCCTTAATTTCTAAAAACCCTAATTCCAAAATTCCTGATTCTCATGAACCATAATTTTCTAAATTTCATATTTTCCCCTTCCTAACCCTAATCATAAAACCTATAAATATGTCCCTTGAATGTGGAACATGCCTATGCTAAATTGGAAGTTTTATCCTTCCATCGGGCCTTGTTTTAATTGATTTATGTGACTTCTTAGCATGCGGGCATGTGATTTATGTTAAGTAAGATTTTATTTCCTATTATTTACTCTTAATTACATAGTGGGTTAGCGTTTTTTGTTCATTGAATTACTTTATAAACTCTTTCATAATCTCCATGTTGCATGCTAGGATTAAATCATGTGTCCCGCATCAGTTAAGTTGATGAGTTGTTAAGAAAAGGGCTACATCCGAGAAAGCCTAAACTCATGCATTGTTTCAGCTCTCCTTATTCCCACAAGGATGAGAGTTTGTATATGTACATGGATAGCCAAATTATTAATAGAATTTCAATGAAGTACCACTTTTCAATTCCTTGGCGTGATGATTTGATGGACTTGATGCTAGGTTCTAGCATCTTTTCTAAGATTGATCTTTGTAGCGGATGCCACCAAATTCGCATCCGATTTGGTGACGAATGAAAGATGACATTTAAAATGAAGGATGTTCAATCTCTACAAGTGGTTGGTTTGACATTTAGTCTCACAAATGCAGATATCACTTTCATGCACATCATGACTAAGTTATTTTACTCCTTTATTGTCAAGTTTGTTGTTGTTTACTTTGTTGATATTCTTGTCTACAGTAAATGGATGGAAGAGCAACTCATTCACTTGGGTCTTGTCTTCAAAGTCCTTCACCACAAGCACTTCTACATCAATCATAAAAAGTGCACTTTCATCAGTATATCCGTGTATCTTCTAAGGGTACGCTATCTCACCATGAGGTGTGAAAGTGGAGTCCACCAATGTGAAAGTCATTGTTGATTGGTCAACGCCTACCCATATCTCTGAAGTTCATAGTTTCTATGGTCTTGCTAAATTTCATAGTTTTTTTTGTGTGGAACTTCAACAACATTATGGCTCTGTCAATTGCATGAAACAAATAGAATTTCGATGGTCCAGTGCAATAGCAAGGCTGTTAAGAGGATTCAATGTAAAATGATGAAAGCTTTAGTTTTGCGCCTTCTAAAGTTTAAGAAGGTGTTTGAGGTGAGCTGCAATGCTTCCAACAATAGCATTGGTGGTGTTTCCAGTTAGGAGGGTTATTTGATGGCATTCTTCAGGAAGAAGCTCTCTGATGCAAAGCAACAATACTTTACATATAACTTAGAGTTTCATGTTTTTGTTCAGACTTTACAGCACTGACGTCACTATTTAGTTGGAAAAGAGTATCTTATACACTGATCATGAAGACTCAACTATCTAAACTCTTAGTAGAAAATAAGTGATTATCGTGTCAAGTGGAGTACTTATCTACAGGAGTTCTCATTTGTCATCTGTCATAAGGCTGGCTAGGACAATCATATTGTTAATGCCTTAAACCATCGTGCGAATTTATTGTCATCGATGTCTGTCATTATTCCAAGATTTGAAGAGATATGACATGAGTATGTGGAAGATACGAATTTTGGGCATATTTATATAGACATTCTTTGTAGAGAGCGTGCGAGAATCCTCATTTCAACATTCACAATAGCTACTTGTTTGAGGAAATGCAACTTTGCCTACCAATCATATCCATTTATGAGCATGTTATGAGAGAATTATATGTTGGTGGATGTAGTTGTCACTTAAGTAGTGATAAGACCCAAAATCTCATTAGAGTTAGATACTTTTGGCTTCGTCTAATAAAATAAGAGATATCACGAAAATCTGTTGGTTATGCAAGGTTTGCAAACTCGCTAAAGGGTTAAAAGAAAAAGAATGAATTGTATTAATCATTACTGATCCCACATGCTCTGTGGGAAGATTTTATCATAGACTTCATTCTAGACTTGTTAAAGACTGCCTGGAAAGTTTATGGTGGTTGACCAATTTACATGATGACTTATTCATACCATACTATAGCAGAAGCCCTCAATATTTGCTTAATTATTTTTTCGAGAGGTTGTTTGTCTTCATGGTTCTCACAGACGATTTTGTTAGATCATGATACCAAATTCATGGGCTATTTTTGGAAGATTCTTTAGATAGCAACGAAGACCAAGCTTCACTTCTCTAGTACTTACCACCTTTCAGACTGATGGTCAAATGAAAGTAGTCAAATGTAGCTTAGGAAAGTTATTATGGTGTCTTGTCCGCAAGCATATAGCTATGTGGGACCTCGTAATACCCAGGCTAAATTCTCTTATAATAACTCAATCAATAGGTCCACAAGAATGTCACCTTTTGAAGCAATGACTGGTATACATCCGCATCTTCTAGTTGATTTGGCTCTTCTACTATAGAGTTGAGACCAAGTGTAAAAATTGATGATTTCCTTCCATATGCAATACGTTCATGACGAAGTTTGACATAATATCGCCACAAGTGAGAGTTATAAGTAGCATGCATGGCAAGATGTCATTTTATCGAGTTTGCATAATGCAACATGGTTATAATTTGTATTTGTCTTGAGTGATTGCCCTTCGAGTACTTGACAAAGCTCCATCCTTGCAATATGGGACTGTTCAAAGTTATAAAACAGAATATTAGTGCAAATGCTTATGTTCTAAATCTTCCACCAGATTTACCTATCAGTTCTACTTTCAATGTGGAAGATCCTTTCATCTATCATGGGCACCATACTGATGATGGTACCAAGGAGCAAACTATCACACTTTTGACCATTTTTTCACTTACGAACATGATCATCGATGTTCTTAACAACCACATATCGTCTCCATGTGCCAAGGTGGGTACCAAAAGTTTCTCGTTTGTTAGCACCAACAACTTTTCTTTGATGCTATACGTGGATTACAACTATAGACTTCCAACGCCGGACTCCTAACCTTTATGAGCAATATCAGGGCGTTAACTCAAGTTGAGTCCTTTTTAAGTAAGGTAGAATTGATGCAGGCTGTGCCTTATCAATAGGCCCAAAACATGGCTAGGCCCATCTCCATTAAGCCCAATCCCAATCCCAATCCCACCAGTTAGCTCATCATGCACAACTGTATATAGCAGGAAGAGCAAGCCTCCCAATTAAGCAGGATAATTCAATCAGCCAACCATGCAAAACTAATGGGACCCAATATAATCCCATTAGATCTTTTTATTTATCTAGTATTTTATTTATTAGTCTTTCTATTTTCATAATAAATTCTTAGTTTTTAATAACATTAAGCAAGGAAGGAGATCTCATGCCAATAAAAAGAGACTTTCCTTCCTTGTACTATGCCCAAGATCTATTTAAAGGCCCCACATAAGTATTCAAGATACTTTTAATAAAATTTTAGATCTATTCTCTACTTAATTGTGATTCTTTGTGCTAAGCTTAGCTTGGAGGTGTGTATGTTGGGTGGATTCTTCCATTTAAATATCGTATTTAGAAGCTCATTTATTTTACAATCTATACAAAAATGGAATTGTAATGCACTCTCAGCCATTGTTGAGAGGGCAGCCCAAAACATGGTACTAATTGTATGTTGGTAGCACAAGAGGTGGATGGAAACATAGAAGTGCAAGCATGTTGAATTGTAATGATCGCTGCTGAATGTTTTGGATCTGAAACTTGTTCCACATAAATATTATAGGGTACATTTTTCTTTTGTTTCTCCTGGGCAGCTGGCAAAATCTCAACATTTAACTATTGCGTTATGTATGGTAAAGAGGAGATTACCTAACTTACCTAACTACCATTGGGGCTTATTTGAATAATTGACACTAATGAATTGTAAAAGTGCAATAATTATATATTACAATGTTGTCTCCTAGTTAATGAGTAATTTGACCATTAATTCTTCTATTTGGATAAGTGTGGTAAAAGTATAATGATAATACTTTTACATTATTAAAATGTCAAATATCTATAGAAAAAATATATTGAATCTTGTGTTTAGATAGAAGATTTCTACTACAATGTATTGTAGATCTATAATGACTACAAATTTATCTATCTGTTTCTTATTACATTTGCATTTGACCACTGAATTGTGCTAAATTACATGTTTAAACATGTACTGTAAAATCATAATGATGACACTTTTAAGTTACAATACTATCAAAATGTGCTATCCAAATAGGCCCAGTAACACATTAGAAGTTTATTTTTAAGGATTTTTCATTCTTTTCACGCAAAGAAAAAAAAAACCCTGATTCTAAAAGGAGCAGGAAAAATAGGGCAATGGGCTTTAAGTTTGTATAAATATAGATTTAACCATTCTTAACATTGGCTATAATTATAAATATAAAAATCTATAATTATTAAATCTCTAGTCAAGTTGGGTTGAGTCTCCAAGTTGATTTGGGCCGAATGGACATCGAGTTGAGTTTCTGGGTTTTTAAACTATGATCAGTTTAATTTAATGCAAATTTTCATGAAATTTGGTACAACCTAATTTATTTTTGGGGCTCAATAATTTTTAATTTTACACTTCCAAGTTGCTATTGCAGGAGTTGCTATGAAATTCCTCTAGGAGATTGCCAGGAATGCATGGGTTCAATATGACTACTCTAGAAGGCTTGAAGAGAGTCTTGATGTTCTGAAAACTGAAATGCGAGAGTTGAGCAACCAGGAGGCCGATGTAAAGAACGAACTGAACATAGCGAAGGTAATGCATGGAAAGAAGCTAAAGGCAGAGGTGAGTTTATGGCTGAAAAATGTGCAAAAGACTACAAGCGAAGTGACTAAGATAGAAGAGGATTCTAGAGAAGTAGGGAGAGATTTCTCACTCTCTCGTGTAGCATTGGGAAAGCTTGTAGTAAAGAAGATTGACGAGGTGGTGAAGCTCAAGGAGAAAGGTCGATTTTTAAAAGGGTTACTTGCTGATCTATTACCTGAAAGTGGAAGTGATGAGGACATCGTGCACACGCACACCCGCACACCACCACCCCTACGCACGTACGTAAACAGAAGGAGGACCCCACCATCGATCTGGCTCGATGACGACATCCAGGGAGGGCCTCCTAGCTAGAAGACAAGTTTTAGTTCAGAAAAGTGGCCCGATAGTTAAGAAAAAGCCCACCATGGGATCTCATGATTGTGGCCCACTCGTCGGATTGATTTTATATTTTAGATTTTGCTTATTGTTATTATTTAGAACATCGTGAACGCTTTAGATTTTCTTGTTTGGTTTTTATTTTAGTTTACTTCATCACCAAGTAATCGGTGTCGCACATGGTGCGAGTTTTTGGGTATAGGGTTCTCCCTATAAATAGGCACCCCTTGTAGTTCTTTTCATTCATTGAAGTTAATAAAAAATTTTTGCTTTATTTTTCTACTCTCTTTGTGAGTTGTTGAAAAATTCAAAAGTGGGTGCGAAGCCCTCCCTTTTCGAAGGGCTAACTACCGTGGTGCGAAGCCACATTGATCCCAATTCACCCCCATCTTCCATCATCTTTCTTTCCATCTTCCCCCACCATCCATACTTCGAATTTGTCCTTTTGTTGCATCAGATTTTTTTATTGCAGCAGATTTTCAGATTTCGGCCCGTAGGCGAGCTGAAACTTCAGCGGAGCACCATGCACAAACCGTACATCGGATCGAGCTGAGATTTGGGGGTTTTGGAGTCCATCCCTGGCCGACCAGGGCCAAGGTGGCCTTTTTCTGAATAGTGGGCCCCACACATGTGCGGCCGGGATCACACGCACGTCCGTCTGGGCCATTGTTGCTGTCCACACGCGGGATCATCTTTTGGCTCAGGTTTTTATCCTCTCATAGCCGTTTTTCATTAATCCTAATCGTATATTATATGATCCCTAATTGATTTGTCCCTTTTTATCACCTTAGGGTTCCTTGAATTGAAATTAGGGAATCCCTTGGATTAGGGATTGATTTTTATACAAGAGTAGTTGATTTTATTTCCCTTTGACATGTTTGGCTTATAATTTTATTGGTCCAGTCCTAGCCTGTGTCAGCTTGGACCCGCATAGATTCCCCTTTAATTGAATGTTTGGATTTTCATGTGGGATGTGAAATTTGTGTGATTGTTTCTGAATTGGTGTGATCTAAGCCTGAAATCTTGCATATCATATTTAATTTTCCATGTCCTGCATCAAATTTGGTATTAGAGCCTAGGGTTCTTGTAGGGGAATTCACCACATATTTAGGGTTTAGTTTGTTTAAGTCCTTCATGCATTCAGTCCATCATATATAGCTGAATTTTAGTAACAGTGTGTAGTCTCCTTCATATAGAGTCTCGTAGGGTCATTTAGTTTTTAGACGCATATAGTTGTCATAGCAGGTCCTTAGGTTGAGCAAGTCAGTGTATGCCCACACGTACGGGTCGCGGTTTTAGTTTGCACCCCACGCTAAACATAGAGCAACTACAAGAAATAGTGGCCAAGTTAGCCCACCAAGTTGAGTCCTTGAATAAGCATTTGGAATAACACATAGATAAACGCCTCGAAGAAATAGAGGCCTCCTTCAGGGCAAACCCCACCACTGGAGAGGATGCCCAATCTTAGGCAGTTGGTCAGGAGGTTAGACCAAGGAATGGAGGCGGCCAAGGAGCTGGTCATGGGTGCGTACCCGTGCACCCACCCCGTGAGGGATATCATGATCAAAATGACCCAAATGCACAACTCCTCAAGAGAGTTAGGGTAGATGCCCCTACTTTTGATGGCCACTTGGACCCTAAAGGCTTTTTAGATTGGTTGGCGGATATGGACCACTATTTTGAATGGTATGATATGTCGGATGCTCGACGAGTTCGATTCGCTAAGATGAAGCTTGTGGGTCAAGCAAAGAGGTTTTGGGCGACGATTGAGTGAAAAAAAGAAAGAGCGAGGGAACTTCCAATAGTCCATTGGGGAGAAATGAAAGAAACGCTGAAAGAGAAGTACCTCCCTTTCTCTTATCGTATGCGGTTGATTGAGGAGTGGCAGTCTCTTCAACAGGGTTCCATGAGTGTTGCTGACTATATTGAGAAATTTAAAGAGTACTCGACCCGCTGTGAAGTTGATGAGGACCCCGTACTCACCCTTGCTAGTTTTAAAATGGGCCTCCGTCCTGACATTAGGAGAGAATTGCTCGCCAAAGACATAGACACCATCGAACAGTTGTACCAAGTAGTGTTAGATGTCGAGTAATACCTTAAAGCATTTGTGAGAAGGCGGTTTGACTTTCGCGAATCCGGTACTAAGGCCAACCCCTCTGGGGCTAGACCTAACACGGGATTCCAAAACAAACCTTCCCCTAATGTTCAGCCCAGACCTAAGGATGATAAGGGTAAAGAGATTGTCGGGTCTAGTTCATGTGGAAGTGGGGCCACTAGGTGTTTTAGGTGTCAGGGGTTTAGTCACTTTGCTCACCAGTGCGGCACGAGAGAGGGCACCAAAGTACTCCTTATTGATGGGCAAGTAGAAGTAGTGCCCCCAGAGAGTGATAGTGAGGAGGAGGAATATGAGCTAGTCGGAACCCCTAGTGATGAGGAAGAGGGAGCACAAGAGTCTTTGACCCTCGCAATTGTGCGTTGTGCCCTGGCTCAAGCCAAGAACACTGATGACTGGTGCCGCAACACGATCTTTTACACTTATGCAAAATGTGGGGAAAAGAGCTGTAAGATGATCGTGGATAGTGGTAGTTGTGCCAACGTGGCATCGACTAGCACTGTGAGTCATTTGGGCTTGAAGCTGGAAGCCCATCCTCAGCCCTATAGAGTCTCCTGGGTTGATGAAACATCCATTCCAGTCTCGCACCACTGTCTTGTCCCTATTCAGTTCAGATCTTATAAAGACACAATTTGGTGTGATGTTGTTCCTATGGATGTGGGCCATGTCATTTTGGGTAGGCCGTGGCTCTATGACAGGGATGTTACCATATTTGGTCGTTCAAATGTGTGTACATTCTGGTTTGAGGGCAAGAAGGTCAAGCTAAATCCTCTACCACCCAAGAATACAACTGGAAAAGAGTTCACCACACAGTGGTGTGAGCGGCCCAAAAGAAGTGAAGGAGTCGAAGTCCAAGTCTAAACCGCTCCATATTTTGAATGCCAAAGACTTTGAGCGAGAGACGGATGTGGACTCGATGATATACGCCCTTGTGGCTAGGGAGAGTGTACCAGAGACTAGAGTAGAGTTACCCACTGAGGCCATTCAGGTAGTACACGAGTTTCGTGGTGTTTTTCCTGATGATTTACCGAATGAGCTTCCCCCTATGAGGGATATACAACATACCATTGATTTAATCCCTAGGGCAACTCTACCAAACCTCCCACATTATAAAATGAACCCGAAGGAGCACGCTAAGTTGAAGAGGCAGATTGATGAATTCCTAGAGAAGGGTTTCATTTGAGAGAGCATGAGTCCGTGTGCCGTGCCCGCCCTTCTTACACCTAAGAAGGATGACACATGGAGGATGTGTGTTGATAGTAGGGCCAGCAACAAAATCACAATCAAGTATCGATTTTCCATACCACGTCTTGATGACATGCTAGATATGATGGCTAATGCTACTATCTTCTCAAAAATCGACCTCAAAAGTGGGTATCACCAAATCCGTATACGCCCTGGTGATGAGTGGAAGACGGCCTTCAAGACGAAGGATGGGCTATATGAGTGGCTAGTTATGCCTTTTGGGTTAACTAATGCCCCAAACACTTTCATGCGTGTGATGACCCAAGTGTTGAGACCCTTCATGGGGAAGTTCCTGGTCGTATACTTTGATGATATCTTAATTTATAGCATGACTAAGGAGTAACACCTCAACCATTTGAGGCAGGTTTGTGGGATCCTTAGGGCCGAGAAGTTGTACGCCAACCTAAAGAAGTACACGTTCTTGTCTAGTAGTGTGATCTTCTTAGGTTTTATTGTGTCAGCTGAGGGCGTATCGGCGGATCCCGAGAAGGTCAAGGCCATAGTTAATTGGCCTGAACCCCGCAATATTTTTGAGGTGCGCAGCTTTCATGGCTTAACTACTTTTTATAGGCGGTTCATTCGAGGCTTCAGTTCCATTGTGGCTCCCATCACGGACTGCATAAAAAAAGGAGAGTTTCAATGGACAAAGGCTGCCTTGAAGGCCTTCAAGGAGATAAAGGTCAAGATGACCGAAGCTCTAGTTACGTGACTTCCAGATTTTTCAAAAGCTTTTGAAGTCGCATGTGACGCGTCAAGAGTCGACATAGGAGGAGTACTTAGCCAGGAAGGGCACCCTGTCGCCTTTTTTTTAGTGAGAAACTGAATGAGGCGAAGCAAAGATATTCCACCTATGACAAGAAATTCTACGCAGTAGTGCAATCACTACGCCATTGGCAACATTACCTGTTACCGTAAGAATTCGTCTTGTTCTCAGATCACGAGGCCTTAAGATATTTGAACTCTTAAAAGAAATTAAGCCCCAGGCACGCTAAGTGGGTTCAATTCCTTCAAGAGTACACTTTTGTGCTTAAGCACAAGGCCGGTGTAGAGAATAAGCCTGCCGACGCGTTTAGTCGTCGAGTCGCATTACTCAACTCCATGAACGTTGAAGTTACGGGCCTTGAGCGCATCAAAGAAGAGTATTCTGAGTGTCCAGATTTTGGAGTTGTGTATATGTCTTTATTAGAGAGTCCGTCAGGAGTTAACAGTGAGTATTTGATTTTGGACGGATATTTGTTTAGAAGTTACCGCTTGTGCATACCACGCACCTCCCTTGTCTGGGAGTTACATTCAGGGGGGTTGTAGGTCATTTCGGTCGTGACAAGACCATTGCCTTAGTGGAGGATAGATTTCATTGGCCAAGCTTCAAGCGGGACGTGGCCAAAATTATAGGGCAATGCCCTACTTGTCAACTGGCAAAGCAGAGGAAACAGAATACAAGATTATATACACCTTTACCATTCCCATTTATCCCTTGGTAGGACATCAGTATGGACTTCATGCTTGGACTTCCCAAGACTATTCGAAAGCATGACTCCATATTCGTTGTCGTGGACCGTTTCTCTAAAATGGCCCACTTCATTCCTTGTTCTAAGAGCTCCGACGCCTTTCATGTTGCCAAGCTATTCTTTAGTGAGGTTGTCAAACTGCATGGGTTACCAAAAACCATAGTGTCTGACCATGACGTGAGATTCATGAGTTACTTTTGGAAGACACTATGGCACATGATGAATACTAGGCTCCAGTTTTCTTCTGCTTACCACCCTCAGACCGATGGCCAGACTGAGGTGGTTAATAGGAGCCTAGAGAGTTTACTTCGATGTTTAGTGGGGGAGCATACCAGGACATGGGACGCCGTACTACCCATAGCCGATTTTGCATACAATAGTTTTGTCAATAGGTCCACAGGTCTAAGTCCTTTTGAAGTCGTTACTGGTTATAAGCTTAGAAAACTTATTGATCTTATCTCCATGTCATTGTCCCATAGGCCATCAGAGTCTGCAGAGTCTTTTGCGCATCACATACATCCATTGCATCAAGAAATCAGGCGAAAGATCACTACTAGTAATGAGCATTACAAATTTTCTGCAGACCTACATAGACGTTTCAAAGAGTTCAATATTGGGGACTTTGTGATGGTCCGTATCAGGCCCGAGCGGTACCCTCCAGGGGCCGTTTGTAAGTTACACGCGCGTAGCGCTGGGCCCTTCAAAATTATAAAGCGAAACGGTCTCAATGCGTATGAGGTAGATCTTCCACCTTCCATGAGAATTAGTTCCACATTCAATGTGGAGGATCTAATTGCTTTTCAGGGACCCACTAATACATTGTCCGGCCCTTCGTCCACCCATCCTGATGTCCCAACCTTACCCTTTGATTCATGGCCTCTTCCCGACCTTTCATCCCAGCCTCTGCCTCCCATACCTAGCCTTCACACACCCAGAGAGGAAATAGAGGATATCCTGGACCATGAGATAATTTTCACGTCGAATGGCGGGTTTCAGAAATACCTAGTTAAATGGAAGTCACGCCCAACTTCGGATAGTGTGTGGCTCACTGAGGAGGAGCTTCAGAGACTTGATCCTGACATCCTAGAGCGGTTCAGGAGTTTTATTTCGCCAGTAGCAAAATCTTCGCAGCTAGGGAGAGTTGATGAGGACATCGTGCACACGCACGCCCGCACACCACCACCTTTACGCTCGTACGTACGCAGAAGGAGGACCCCACCATCGATCTGGCTGGATGACGACGTCCAGGAAGGGCCTCCTAGCTAGAAGACAAGTTTTGGTTCAGAAAAGTGGCCCGATAGTTAAGAAAAAGCCCACCATGGGATCTCATGATCGTGGCCCACTCATCGGATTAGTTTTATATTTTAGATTTTGCTTATTGTTATTATTTAGAACATCATGAACGCTTTAGATTTTCTTGTTTGGTTTTTATTTTAGTTTACTTTATCGCCAAGTAATAGGTGTCGCACATGGTGTGAGTTTTTGGGTATAGGGTTCTCCCTATAAATAGGCACCCTTTGTAGTTCTTTTCATTCATTGAAGTTAATAAAAAAATTTCTACTTTATTTTTCTACTCTCTTCGTGAGTTCTTGAAAAATTCAAAAGTGGGTGCGAAGCCCTCCCTTTTCGAAGGGCTAACTACCGTGGTACGAAGCCACATCGATCCCAATTCACCCCCATCTTCCATCATCTTTCTTTCCATCTTCCCCCACCATCCGTACTTCGAATTTGTCCTTTTGTTGCATCAGATTTTTTTATTACAGCAGATTTTCAGATTTTGGCTTGTAGGCGAGCTGAAACTTCGGCGGAGCACCATGCACAAACCGTACATCGGATCGAGCTGAGATTTGGGGGTTTTGGAGTCCATCCCTGACCAACCAGGGCCAAGGTGGCCTTTTTCTGAATAGTGGGCCCCACACACATGCGGCCGGGATCACACGCACGTCCGTCTGGGCCATTGTTGCTGTCCATACGCGGGATCATCTTTTGGCTCAGGTTTTTATCCTCTTTTATCCTCTCATAGTCGTTTTTCATTAATCCTAATCCTATATTACATGATCCCTAATTGATTTGTCCCTTTTTATCACCTTAGGGTTCCTTGAATTGAAATTAGGGAATCCCTTGGATTAGGGACTGATTTTTATGCATGAGTAGTTGATTTTATTTTGAAGTTGGTAAATTTATACTAGTGTTTGCTTGGACCCGCATAGATTCCCCTTTAATTGAATGTTTGGATTTTCATGTGGGATGTGGAATTTGTGTGATTGTTTCAGAATTGGTGTGATCTAAGCCTGAAATCTTGCATATCATATTTAATTTTCCATGTCCTGCATCAGGAAGTACGCCCACGACAAAACTTGTGGGTAGCACGACAGCAAAAAGAAATTTGGAATAGATTTGAGAGTCCTTGATGGATCAAGCGAACTATTGGTGTGTATGGCATGGGAGGAGTGGGCAAGACGACCATCATGACCCACATCTATAATAAAAATACAGAGCTCTAGAATATTTGGCCTTGCCATTTGGGTGACGGGGTCTAATGATTCTAATATTGAGAGACTGCAAAATAGTATTGCACGAGAAATAGGATTGAATCTTTCCTATGAAGATAATGAAATGATAAGGTCAAAGAAATTGTTTGAGGCTCTAAAGCGTAGGGGGAAGTTTGCTATCATCTTAGATGATATGTGGAAACCATTTCCATTGGAAAAGGTAGGGATTAGGGAAATGCATACAAAGTAGTATTAACTACTTGATCAAAAAATATATGCCGAGGCATGAAGTGCCAAAAAAAGTTTGAAGTGGAGGTTCTTTTGAGAGAAGAAGCATGAGAATTGTTCGAGGAAAGGCTTGGGGCTGATGTGGTGCTTTCTTTGGAAGTAAAACGGATTGTGAAGCTTGTGACTGAAGAATGTGGTAGTTTGCCGCTTGGAATCATCACAATAGCAAGCACAATGAGAGTAAAGGATGACATTAGAGAATGGAGAAATGCATTAGAGGAGTTAAAATGCTCAACGATGGAGATGGAAGGCCTTGATGATCAAGTTTTTCCAATTTTGAAATTTAGCTACGATCGACTAAAATCTGAGAAGATTCGATCTTGTTTCTTGTATTGTGCTCTGTTTTCAGAGGACTACCTATTCACTGATGAAGAACTGATAAAGTATTGGATAGCTGATGGATTGATAAATGATATGGGAGGCTGGGAAAAGGAACTCGACAAAGGCCAGACAATATTGAATGGACTGATAGATGCATGTATGTTGGTAAGGAGGTTTGGTGATAGTGTAGTAATGCATGATTTAGTCAGAGATTTGGCCATCGGAATTACAAGGAAGAGCCCTCAGTTTGTGGTTAAAATTGGGAAGGGGATAAGGGGATCAATTGGTGTAGAAGCATTTACTGAAGAGGTTGAAAAAATCTCATTAACGAGAAATGAAATTGAAATGCTTTCAGACCAACCCAACTGCCCAAAACTTTCCACATTGTTGTTGCGAGATAACCCTCTCTTAGGCAACATTTCTGATGAGTTCTTCAATCGCATGAACAGCCTAAGAGTTCTCGACCTCTCTAAGACTGGTATTGAGTATCTACCAGAGTCAGTTTCCAACTTAGAGAACCTGTATATGCTCTTATTAAATAGTTGTAAGAGGTTAAGGGAGGTACCGTCCTTTATGAGACTGGCATCAAAGAAGTGCCAGATGGGATTGAATGTTTGGTTAACCTCAATAACCTTTATGTTTCATCTTCTGAAGAGACAAATAGGATTTATTCTGTTGGTTGCAATTCCTCAATGCTTCCTGATGATATTATCAAGCTGAATATGCAGAATTGCGAGCTGTCAAGCTTACACTGCCTATCTCGCTTGCAATACTTCAGACATGTAACATCTGGTGGTGCAGGATGAAGTGGTGCCGATAGGAGACAACAGCATCATAACGCCTTTACTGTCAATACGGACTCTGTTTCTAATGGATCTTCCGAAATTTATGGGGATGTGTGAGGGAGTTTTGGTGCCTCCCTCATTTGCATGCCTTAAACTCCTGACAGTCTGGAGATGCCAAGTATTGGAGAATGTCTTTTCACTTGAATTGTTTCAGTACCTCCAATGCCTCGAATCCATCAGCATTGAAGAATGCAGTGAGATGGAGGAGGTGATAAAAGGAGGAGAAGAAGGTTATAACAACAATAATAAGAATACCATCATCCTACTCCCAAACTTGAGGGAGTTGCATTTGATAAATTTAGGGAAATTGAAAAGCGTTTGTAAGCGGGTAATCATTTGCCCTTCCTTGAATGCGATTTCTATAGAGGGTTGTCATCAGTTGAAGAGGATCCCTCTTTACTCTGGCAACTCAAAATCTTTTGTGGAAGGAGATATCTATGGAAGCAAAGAGTGGTGGGATGCATTGGAGTGGGATGATCCCAACACCAAAACACTCCTCCTACCTCTTTTTATACAAGTAGAAGAACAAGGACATCGAATATTGAAAAGAAATGCAGAAGAGGTAGAAGAGCCTGCATCGACGACACAGCACCAATAATCGAGTTTGGCTTTCTATGCTTTTTTTTATTATTGGAAGTTATCTATTTCTTCTTTTTATATTTCAAATGTAATGTTATTGAGAATGTCTTGTCTTCCTCTCTCTCTCTCTCTCTAAATGATGTGAACGGAACTTTACCACACAAGCCTTGCTAACGGGAGAGTCACAGCACACGTTTATGAAACTCTAGCACACGGAGCATGGGTGCTATGTGGTCCACACGTTACGTATGTTTCTTATCCATGCGGTCCATCCGTTTTTTCAGATCATGTTAGCTCTTGAGCCCAAAATTGAAACATATCTAAAGCTCAGGTGGACCACACTACAGGAAACAGTGGGGATAGTGCTGTCTGCCATTGAATCCTTCCTAGGTTCCCACGGTGATGTTCATTTATCATCCTAACCTGTTTATAAGGTCACACAGACATGGATGAATGGAAAACACAAATATCTACTTGATCCAAAACTTCTGTGGTCCCTAACAAGTTTTCAAATAGAAGCATTCAATTCCAATGTTTCCTGTGGTGAGATCCACCTAAGCTTTAGATGCTCTAAAATGAGCTGGTAAAATAGATGGACGGTGTGGATAAGACACATACATTCCGGTGGGACACTCAGTTTTGGAGTAACTCAGCACGCAATACGAATCCTCCGCGTGAAACGACCAAGCTCGATTGGACCCACCACACTGCGAATGTAAAATCCACTCCATCCATCCATCTATTGCACTTTCCAATGTTAGGCCATGGGACCCAAAAATCACGGCCGCCATGGTTTTTGTATGGCGACACCATGGTCTCTATCTTTCATCAACCCTCTTCATCATATGCCAACCAAAAGGGTGAATAGAAGATACAAAAATCAGTGTAGTCCATACCAATTTTTACATATATAGCATGGTGGCCCAGAGAGCTTTTGAGTGTTCAAAGAGTGCTATTTAAGCGGAATTGCTCCACGAATTATGCTAGTGAGGCCATGGTTCAGTAATCCAAACCGTTGTTACGGTGGATCCTAAAATGGATGACATGTACTAAAAAATTCACATAGCTTGAGAGATCATGAGCATGGAATGTTAAGCCTCGTCCTGGCTAAATGTGACATGGCAAATGGAGGTGGCCTCCTTTTTCATCTACGTGTTGGGCCCACTGTTTAAATGGCTTGTGTTGTACTCAATTTTTGGCCAATATGAGAAAGCCCATGCGAGTGGGACATGTGGCATTGAATAAGGAATAAGAGGTGGATAAAAAAAATATCTTGAAAGATTTGGAGTGCTTTTTGTGGATTACAGTTGCATAAATCTAATTCTATATGTTAGTGATGGCCGACGAAGTATTGTGGTTGACTGATAAGAAACGTGGTTGAGTTGTTAAAGATATAAGTGAGGATCTAGAAAGAAGTTTTTAAATTGCTATAACTGTTCTAGCAATGGAAGAAAGATCTAGAAAAATAAGCCACAACATATATTTATAAATAGTAGATGAATGTGATAGAGAGAAGCATCTAAAAAAATCCAACCAATATCAAACAACAAACCACAATTCAGTCAAGTTTATCTTTTATCTCAGCTTATTATAGGAGTAGTAATAATTCTTAGTTGTAATCCAAGTTTATACTTATACGTTGGAATTTTTTTAATCCAATATCAAGCAGTTTTTTCCAGAGATGCATTCTTGTCGTTGCTCATAGTGATGATCGATTGTCACAAATTTTTTGTTTGTTTGATTTGCACTGGTATTCTGAAAGTACTTTCTTATGGAAGTCACAAAGTAATTCATTTTCGGAAGAAAAACCACACCCTCTAACTATCACATGATCATTATAAACTTCTGCAAGTGGTTGAGTAAGTGATCAATTTTCTCAAAATCTCATCACACACACACAGGTTATATCAGCCTATTTTAGTGCTTGAGGTGAAAATTGATCAGTTTGAATTGAGTGGTTGTATCGATTTTGGCATGCCGGAGTAAAAAAAACAGATTGAGCAACCACAGCTTGGATATCCATTACCATTGACATTCTGACGGCAAGATGGGACCAACCGGATGCTATTAAATAGCTCTTAGAAGGTTAGAAATTCTCAAACATAGCGTGTGATCTGCCATCTACAATGAAAACTATGACGTGTGTATAATAACGCAAGTTAAACCATCAGCATTGTGGGACCCAATGTAAATATGTCATCCGGAGGTCAGGTTGATTGAACAATCCTAACCTTCGGTTAATGAGCATTTTTTCTAAATTCGATTTTTAGAAAAACTAAAATGCGTGTACGCTACTCTGGTTCAACCATTTCTTCAGTATCTTGTCCCCTGTCGTGAGCACATGGACGGCTACTGTGCAGTGGGACACGTGTAGTTTCCTGATGGCTCTTTCCATAAAACGTATCAAGTTTTGGCTATCATACCGTTGATGATCTGATGGGATGGGGAGATCGTACTCTCTAATCAGTGGTCCATAATATACAATCAGTAAACAAAATGTAGTAACGGTCAGGAAGAAAAGGCCGGGATTTGGATGGTGAGGATTTTCCGATATGGATGATTTTTTGGAGCATCCTCAATCCACTCTGGAACCACTAGATCAACGATCTATGTCAACGAACTGTTGGACGCTTAGCTTGTTTTCTGTAACGTGTAGTGTGTGCAGGGGTGCTACAATCGATATAGCGTCTCCATCTAAATCGATCAACTCGACTGAGAGCTAAAATAAGTGGATACATTTGATATGAACATATATGACCATATTCTGAGAAAATTGGTCACTTACTCAACCAATTGCAGAATTTTGTAATGATTATACGACAATCAGAGGTTGAGGTTCTTCCTCGCAGATGGGTTGTTTTGTGCCTAACACAGAAAAATGATTTTCAAAATACCAATGCAAATCAAACGAAAGAAAAAACTCACAATCAGTCACTAGGAACAACTGCAAGAATGCATCTCTTGAAAGAATTGCGTAATATTGGATAGAGAACAATTCCAACATATCAGCGTAGATTTGAATTACAACTAAATATTATCACTAAGAATTACTACTAATTGATTATCGCTACTCTTAGATAAGTTGAGATAAAAGATAAATTGATAGATTTAATTGTTTTGTTGTTGTTTGGGTTTTAGTTCACCTCTTCTCTATCACATTCCTCTGCCATTTATAGAGCTTTATTGCAGCTTGTTCTTCCGGATCATTCTTTCATTACTGCAATGGTTATAGTAGTTGAAAAGCCTTTATATATCATTATCTTATCTAGATTCTTCTTTTATTAAGGTATTATTATTATTATTATTTACACAACGGTTCCTCTTCTGTTGGCCAAGACTTTGTTCTTTTCGGTCAATTTTTATATCTTAACAGCTTGACCACGTTTCTCTCTTCGCTCGTAACTTGACCACAACATTCCGTCGACCATCCACTGACAAGTAAAATTGGATTTATTCCCACTGTAATCTCCAAAAAAGCACTCCAAGATTTTGAAGATCTTTTCATCTACTTCCCATTCCTTATGCAATGCCGCATGTCACCCTCTTATTGGCTTTCCCAAAATGGCCAGAAATAGGGTACAACATTGCCCCTCACGTCGTTTTGCCTTGGGAAAAAAAGGTAAAAGCAACGTTGTTCTATTGCCCAATACAATAAATGTAATCGGTCGTTGATCCATGTGTCCCCATTAATTATACTCGACCGAGGCCGTATCGAGAAATATCATTTATCTCACTCTTCTAGGTTGTCTATATGACACATCGCATATAATCATATCATATGAGGAGTCATGATTATCTTTTCATTAATGCACACGTATCGTGCCCGATACATAGACAACTCTAAGTCGGTGCTTCTCTTCCTTCACTATTCACTTCTTCTCTCTTACATTAAACCCCTCTTTCCAATTTCTTCTTTCAATTGTCATGGTTGCATCTTCTTCTTCTTTTTCCAATTTTCATTTGGAATCCTTCATCAAAGACCTAGATGTCCTATCGTCAGGAGTGATTCATGATCTATTATTCAACACTTCGATCAAACCAAACATTGCATTGTGGACGCCTGGTCCAGCTTTTGATCATGCAGTCACCTATGAACAACTTCGTGAGATCTAACCCAATTTCCTGAAGTGCTCTGATGAAGTTCTACTTGTCCAATATGACAATCTCTCAAACTCTTCTAATGTGTTTAAGTTTCTGCGAGCATGGCCAAAACCGATGAATGGTTAATCCGAATGGTTCACTCGCATTGAAGCACAACGTGGTGACACATGGAAGCAACATGAATCTATGAATGCATCAAACTCTTCCTACATGAATATCCAACCAATCTCTTCCTCCTTGTAGCAACTTCCACTTTTTGGAGTTGTTGACCAATAATTCCATTTTGGATGCGGCCCCATGGGTCCATTGATCATGGATATAAGTGCATTCACTCATTTCATTCCCTTTGGGGAGCCTGTCTATTTAAGGCTTTACTATGAAAAATCCACATCCCTTCACCCTTTCGAATAAGACCAGCAAGGTATAGTCCACCTTCATGGCTCAACAACGCAAATCTTGGGATGAGGTTGATGAACAAGAACACGCGGCTTTCCTTTTGATGTGGATTTACTGATTCCTATTATGTGCGAGTGCCCTGTATATTGCCAAGGAATGTATTCATCTGGCTGAGGCACTTGTTCAAGGACATCGGCTTGCCCTTGCCCCTTTCGTGCTCATCCACTTTTACCGTAGCATGTATGAAGCAACTACAAAGGGATTTTACCACTCTGGTGGGCCTATTTGGCTTGTCCAAATGTGGTTCTACGAGTATTTTGGAGTAAAGTTTGTCAAATATGTTCCAACATATATAGATTTTACTTTCTTCGGCCACGTAACATCCTCTACCCTAAGAACAATTATTCTTTTTCCGAGTGTATGGACTTCTTTCTTTCACCCTCGATAAGTCAAATCATTCTTTTTGCCCCTTCAAAGATATAATATTCGGTCTGACGTGGTTCGTTAAAGATTATGATGTTGCACAGCACACCAACAACGCTAGTGAACCAAGATCCAATCTCAGGTCTCACCCACAAACGATAAACAAGAAGAAATATAAACTAGAAGAAGAATCAAAGCATTCCAAACAAACCACAAGACAAGATATATGTGGAAAAACCCCAACAAGGGTAAAAAACCACAGGTGCAAACTTCTATTATGAAGAAAAACGAAGATTACAAGCAATATACTAACCTTTTCCCTTTAGATGTATAGAGAAAACCCTTTGCCCACACTTTCGAATAACTCCCATAACCCTAGAAAAGCCCTAAGGACCCCTATTTATAGTTTAGGCAACTTCCCTTTCGCACATCTGTGAAAACCGACTCAAAAATCCGCAGTCCGTGCAAAATTCGAAAACGAATCTGCGTAACCTCGACTGGTCAAGCGGACTCTCGACTGGTCGAGCACGGGCTTCGATCAGTCGAGCACTTCGGAACCAAAAAACTGATGCTCGCTAGACTTTGAGTCGAGTCAGTCCTTGACTGGTCGAGTGGGCCACTCGACCGGTCGAGCGGGCCACTCGACCGGTCGAGCGGGGCACTCGACTAATCGAGCGGCCCTGTCCAGATGTGGCTCCACATCTCAACAATCTCCCACTTGGAGACATATCACTATAAACCTTCATCTTCTACATCTTGAGTCCACCACCTCCCCGTCTTCAAGCCTGAAGACCAATCAAAGCTGAACAGAGCTTCAACTTCTCCTGTATGACTGCCTTGATTAGCATATCCGTAGGATTCTCATTTGTATGAGTCTTCTCCAGAGCAATCAATTCATCTTCCAGTAACGAACATATGGAGTGATATCTGATGTCAATATGCTTAGTCCTTAAATGAAAGGCTAAATTCTTAGCCAAGTGTATTGCACTCTGACTGTTACTATACAGCTTGCAATCTACTTGCTTCTTACCCAACTCTTCTATGAAACCTTGCATCCACACCAACTCCTTACACGCTTCTGTAGCTGTAACATATTCTGCTTTTGTTGTATTGATAAATATATCTTCTGTAACTGAGAGACCCAACTGACTGTAGCACTATCCAGAGTAAAGACATAACCTGTAGTGCTTCTTCTGTTGTCAATCTCTCCTGCCAAATCTGAATCTACGTAGCCTTGTGGCTTGATTTTCGATCCACCATAGCATAGCCATATATCCACAGTACCTACCAGGTATCTGAGCATCCACTTCACAACTTCTCAATATTCCTTCCCGGGGTTGTTCATGAACCTGCTAACAACTCCCACTGCTTGAGCAATGTTTGGCCTCGTGTTTACCATAACATACATGAGACTTCCAATAGCTGACGCGTATGGAACTTTAGCCATGTAGTCCCGTTCCTCCTACATTTTTGCACCTTGCTCCTTAAAAAGCTTGAAGTGGTTGGCTAATGGAGTGCCAACCGGTTTAGCACCTCCCATATTGAATCGATCAAGTACCTTGGTTATGTACTCTGCCTGTGACAAAACTAGTTTCTTGTTTTCCCTGTCACGCTTTATCCTCATGCTTATGATTTATTTTATAGCTCCTAAATTCTTCATGGTAAATTCTCTAGACAGTTGTCTTTTGAGATTTGAGATGTCCTTCATGCTTGAATCTGCCACTAGCATATCATCAATGTATAGAAGAAGGATGATGTAGGACGTATCAAACTTCTTCAAATAGCAACAATGGTTTGCATGACATCTCCTAAAACCGTTTCCTGACATTAAACTGTCGAACTTCTTGTACCATTGCCTCGGGGCCTGCTTCAGGCCATATAGACTCTTCTTTAGTATACACACCTTGTTCTCCTTTCTTGGTGCCACGTATCCTGTCGGCTGATGTATGTATATTTCTTCTTCAAGGTCCCCATGAAGAAAGATTGTCTTAATGTCTAGCTGCTCTAGATGTAAGTCCTCTATAGCCACTATACTCAAGACCATGCGAATCGTAGACATTTTCACTACCGGTGAAAATATTTTAGTGAAAATGATACACGCCTTTTATTAAAACCCTTTCACAACCAATATGGCCTTGTCCCGTTTTGAACCATTATGCTCCTCCTTCAATCTATAAACCCACTTGTTATGAAGAGCTTTCTTACCTTTGGGTAGAGCGACTAGTTCCCATGTATGATTAGACTCAAGAGAGTCCATCTTATCGTCCATGGCTTGCTCCCACTTAACCCATGTATCTGATTGTAACGCCTCTTCAAAACACTTTGGTTCACCATTATCTGTCAACAGTAGATAATGTAAGGAGGGTGAGTATCGGACCGTGGGTTTCCTCTCCCGAGTAGACTTCCTCACAACCGATGTCTGTGACTCTGCCTCATAATGCTCTTATACATGATCATCATGTGGTACTGTAACACCCGTATCCGGTAACTCCTCCAACTCTATGAATTCTTTCTCATCAGCCTTATTTTGCTGTACATTATCCTTATGCATCACCTTTTCATTGAAAACTACATCTTTGCTTCTGATGATTTTCATGTTTTCTATATCCCAAAACTTGTAATCAAAATCATGCTGCCCGTAGCCTATAAATGTGCACCTCTTGGACTTCGCATCAAACTTGTTTTTGTGCTCTGCATCAATGTGAACATATGAAGTACAACCGAACACTTTGAGATGTGCAATGTTCACTTCTTTTCCAGTCCACGTTTCTTCTGGTAGCCCATCATCCAATGGTGCTGAGGGACTTCTATTGATGAGATATGCGGCAGTATTCATAGCATCTGCCCAAAAAGTCTTGGGTAACCCTGCATGTAACCTCATGCTCCTGACGCACTTAAGGATGATCCTATTAATGCACTTAGCTACATCGTTCTGTTGCGGTGTCCCTGGAATCATTTTCTGATGTTTGATTCCATTTGCTGTATAATACTCCTTAAATTTCTTATCACAGTACTCTCCCCCATTATCTGATCTGAGACATTTTATTGTTTTACATGTCTCATTTTTTACCATAACTTTTCACTTCTCAAATACATCAAATACATCAGATTTATGCTTTAAGAAATAGACCTACAGTTTTCTACTAGCATCATTAATAAAAGAAACAAAATAACGTGAGCCACCAAGAGATGATACCTGTGCCGGTCCCCACACATCAGTGTGTACAAGCTCCAACAGATGTGTCTTTGAAGCCCATCCTATTTTCTTGAAACTTACCCTCTTCTGCTTATTATACACGCAGTCCTCACAGAATTCCAAGTCAATAGACTACAGCCTTGGTAGCTTCCCTTTCGATAATATCACTTTCATCCCTTTCTCACTCATATGTCCCAACCTCTAATGTCATAACTGCCCATTCACTCCAGTTGATGCGACTGCGAGTGAACTATATGATCCTGAAGTTATGTACAAAGTATCTTCCTTTTTACCACGAGATATCACCAAGGCACCTTTTGTGATCTTTCAGGAATCACTAGTAAAGGTCGTCACATATCCGGTATCGGCCAACTGCCCCATTGAGATCAAGTTCCATTTCAAACTCGATACATGTCTAACATCCTTCAATTTTAAAATCGTTTCATCTTTCTGATTTATATGAACATCTCCCTTTTCAACAATACTGCATGGCTTATCATCACCCAAGCAGACTCTCCCGAAGTCACCTGACACATAATCACGCAGAACTTCCTTACATGAAGTGGCATGAAACAAAGCACCTGAGTCTATGACCCAAGACTCATTCCTCGTATCAAGAGACAAGATCAACGCCTCTATGTCACTCTTTTCAGATAGATTCACTGAATCCTTCCCGCCTTGAGAGCTTCCTTCTTATTTTTTAAGCGCCCTGCAATTACGTTTCATGTGCCCCTTCTTGCCGCAATGCCAACACCCATCTTTGTCTTTCGGTCCCTTAGATTTCTTCCTCGACTTATAACGTCCGTGTTTATTGCTTCCTTTGTTCAGCAATCTTCCTCTTCCTTCAACGTTTAGAGCATTTCCTGAATCACCTGAAACTCTCAATGTCTTTCTTCTAGATTCTTCGTTGAGAATTAGACCGGCCACATCACGAATTTCAGTTTTGTCGATCTTGAAGAATTTCTCACGACAATCACCAAACCATCCCAACTGTCTGATAGACTGGACAAGATCAATAATGCCTTGACCTCGTCCTCAAACACAATGCCAACGGATTCCAACTGGCTCGTGACTGTATTGAATTCGTTTAGATGTTCAGCCACGCTCCCACCATCTAACATCTTCGTGTTGAATAGCCTTTTCTGAGATTAACCTTGTTGGATATTGAGGGTTTTTCATAAATCGTATCTAGGGCATGCATTAATTCTTTTATGGTTTTCAACTTAGATATATTGAAGGCGATGCTCTTAGACAAAGAGAGTCGGATCGTTCTTAGGGCCTTTTGATCTAATAAAAACCATTCATCATTTGTCATCTTCTCTGATTTCTTCTCTTGTCCTTTTAAAGGAATATAGAGGTCCTTCTGATACAGATAATCCTCTATCTGCATCTTCCAGAAGACAAAAGTTTGAACCATCAAACTTCTCAATTCTAGTCTTCCCTTCTTCTGTCATCGCTCCCACTTAAACTAAACCAATAGCTCTGATATCAGTTGTTGTACAGCACGCCAACAATGCTAGTGAATCGAGATCCAATCTCAGGTCTCACCCACAAACGATAAACAAGAAGAAATATAAACTAGAAGAAGAATCAAAGCATTCCAAATAAACCACAAAACAAGATATACGTGAAAAAACCCCAACAAGGGTAAAAAACCACGGGTACAAACTTCCATTATGAAGAAAAATGAATATTACAAGCAATATACTAACCTTTTCCCTTTAGATGTATAGAGAAAAACCTTTGCCCATACTTTTGAATAACTCACATAACCCTAGAAAAGCCCTAGGGACCCCTATTTATAGTTTAGGCAACTTCCCTTTCGCACCTCTACGAAAACCGATTAAAAAATCCGCAGTCCGTGCAAAATTCAAAAACGAATCTGTATAACCTCGACCGGTCGAGCAGGCTACTCGACTGGTCAAGCGGACCCCCGAATGGTCGAGCATGGGCCTCGACCGGTCGAGCACCTCGGAATAAAAAAACTGATGCTCGCTGGACTTTGAGTAGAGCCAGTCCTCGACTGGTCGAGTGGGCCACTCAATCGGTTGAGCAGGGCACTCGACTGGTCGAGCGGCCCTATCCAGATGTGGCCACTCGACCGGTTGAGCAGGGCACTCGACTGGTCGAGCGGCCCTGTCCAGATGTGGCTCCACATCTCAACATATGAGTCGACCAATACTAAGATGGCAAGCCTCAGGGATGCGGCTTAGAAAAACTATCTAATCTGTAAAGACCTACCATATGGCGACACTATAGACAAATGCATTAATGCCAAACCCAACATTGAACAATATTGTCCCAATCTTCTTGCTCACTAATTTGGTTTGGCTCAAGGTATCCCTTTTCCACTTATTCATTGAACTTGCAACCAACCTCCGACTCATCAACTAGTCACAAAGTCATCACCTTTCAAACCCTCCACAAAGGATTTGATTCCATAAGTTCTTTCACGCTCCATCTCTTTACCAACCATTTGCAACATTTGGAATCATTCCACTCCTGGTGGAAAAACTACTATGAGACTCTTATTAGCAGGCCTCATGAATTGATTATCGGACGGCTTTCTTCCTCGTCAAAGGTGTAGAAATCTATGGCCAAGAAAAAAAAGACATAAATAAAGCACTAAAAAATCGATTCCTCCTCTGTCGGTCATGTCTCCTGTGTAGAGGAAGACACGATCGGGAAAGCGACATCGGCCACATCGACCATCCCATCCTCAACACCAGTAAAGACGGTCGAGCCTTCACATCCTGAATTGAAGCGCCAAAAGATCACAGTAGGAAGTCCAACTAAGGTGGTTCCAGTTACTACTTTAATTTTAATACCTACAACTCCTTCAACCATATCGAATATTTATGAACTTGGACCTCTCGTAGCTCCTTGCCCTGATTTGCCTGCAACGTGTGGTCGATCTATGCCAGGTATTTCTTCTTCGGCCAAAGCTATAATAGACTTCGAAAAATATTACAAAACCAAATTCTGGATGGGTATTCCACCTTCAAAATATTCTTAGGAGATAAAAGAGGTATATAAGAGACATAAAGATGCTCACTTCAATAGGGCCTTTAATAAATGATAGAGTGAAAAGAAATTATTAAACGATCCTAATCTTCTTTTTTATTGATATCTCAAGCCATATCGTTCTAATCCTACTCATTTTTCTCATTCCAACCGATCTCTGGCTTTGGTTTGATCCTACCAAAAATTCACCAGCGGTCGACTGATTTACCATTGTTGTTGTCCGGTCAGATTTAGGCGGATGTTATTCCTTCATTATGATCTTTTCCTTTGTAATTATTTTAGCCCCCCTTACTTTCTCCATTATTTTCTTTTATAATAACCAGGGAACTCTCGACATCTGAGAAGTTAATGTTTGTATTCGCTCCTCAAGCTGAGGCGTCTATTCTAGACATTCCAGTCGACACTGCTTAGTCCTCTGTAGAAAGACTTGAAGCATCTAACTTAGAAAGGACTACAAGCGATATTCATTGATCAAAACATCATATGGAAGCTCAAGCTCAAGATGAGGTAATAATATACTAGCTCGTGGAGTCCTTCAGTCTCCTTTTACAATTAATTACTGCATCACTCACACCCGATCAGGATCAGGAAGTTATGGAATCAATTGTGCTGACAACATCATCTTCCATTTAGCCTGCTTCATCTACAGAATCGACCGATTAAGTAGTCTTCGCTCTGGTCGATGAACATAGGATTGTTCTTTTGGACGAAGCAAAAGTACTTGAAGAGGAAGCATCTCGGCCAGATGAAACTTCTCTTGGTCGAGGTACAAAAATTCCTATGGTCGACATCTATGCCCCCTGGAACCATTGGTCAATATTTCTTATGCCTTATTTTCTTCCTCATAGGAACTGCTTCCTATAGAAGACATCTTATCATCCTTTGATCAAACATTCCCATACGACATCCTCATGGCCGAGTCTCCTGCACCTTTATTAGAAATTCAACAGCTGCAGGAAGAATTATGAGTCTTTATTCATTTTGGCGCAGCTAACATCATTGCATCGGGATCGATCTAGAGACTTAACTTCCTCATTTGTCAGTATTAAACTCTCACTTGATCGGATGAGTCTCCGTCAGTCAAACTTCCTGCACTCTATGAATTTTTTAGCTTAATTCATGAGCTTCAGGATACAATTGTTATGGTTGATAGACTTCAAGCTGAACATTCAGCTGTCTCCTTCATAATAACCGAGATCGCAACTGCCAGGGTGCAACTTGTTCTTGTATACAACAAGCTGAAAGACTCGAAAACATCCTTAACTAATCTGAAAGCTCAAATCTTGATCATAAAAGATAAACTGAGATTGCAAAAGGAAGAAGAAAAATCCTTGATGAACATAGACTGAGCCAAGAAGTTGAAATCAATCAATTGGGTGCCTTCACACAAGAACACACTCCACTGATCAGTGAGATAGCATGCTTAGAAGCTAAAACCAAATCTTCTCTCTATTGGTAGGAAGTCAAGCAGTTGAATATTGAAGAAGCAATTGCATATTTTTTGTCTTTTGAATTTTGATTGCTTTGTACTTGTTTGCTGTCGGTCTTGTAATTTATTTATCTCCAATACAATCGACTAGAAGGCTTTCTTTCGATCTGTATTGTCTTATCTCAAGTACTTAGATTTTTTTGTCTTCCCTCTGTGTGCATAACTGTATTAATGACTTGGCCAATTATGAGAAATCGTTCACCCGTTTGTTTCCTCTTCGTAAGAAACGTTCCATGCAATTAATTAGGCACTTCAACCATCACGACGCCTCGTCTTTGATCATGATTATTCACTCTAAATGCCTATATAAAGGAATCTGTGGTGCTTGTTCCCCTACGCATTCAAATTTTCTTTCTTTCCATCTTCAAGAACTCTTTTCTTTTTTTAATGGTTGTTGCACCCATGCCTGTTGTCAATCGGGCTCAAATGTGTTTGAGGGAAATCCTTGCCATGGATATTGAAGCCTTCGCTCACTTCACCCTTCAATATGAATATATCTATTTGTTCGCAACCTTCAATTCACGTCTAGGGATGATGTTCCCTTAATAAAACTTCTGGATGTTTGACAAAACTCTACAACATTGACAACATATACTTCATTGTCGAGAAAGACCTAGAATAACTCGATGCTCATGTGAATGAGTGCACTATCATTCACAAGTAAACAAACATACTTTTCGATCAATATAATTGGGCTTAGTACAATCACATGTACTAGACTCAGCAACATCACTTCAACAAAGTGATACTGAGAACTCTGCAGGTTCAGCGTAGAGAAATCAGTGATGATCTCCAAGAGACCAAATGAATCTACCCCGAAAGGTATTCGAACTACTCCTAAACCCTCTTGAACTTCATCAATTCTCAGGTCGGTCTCTATCAAGCTCGGTCATGCAAGAGCAGCGAATAGAAGAGAAAGGCTGAGCATAAAACTGATATCATCGATTACCGCATTGACCAAGTCTTGTGCTTTCTCGACCGAGTTCTGAAAAATGGAGAATCTTGGAAGGCTCAAAGGTAAACTCATCAGAGAATGTGTTGTTAAAGAATTTAACGAGATGAAGGATGCTTATGCCTAGTCCACACTCTGACTGAGTCTTCACGTTCCATTTTTTTTTCTCTTTCTTTTTTAAATAAAGATGTAACCAGCCCATCGACCATATTTTTCTAGCCTTAGCCTTATAATACAATATTTATATTTCTGGTTACTTTTATTGTTCGACCAATTTTGGCCTTTACTTTTCATTTGTGGTTATTCTAACCATATTTTGATATGATCATTCCATATCTCTGATAAGCTGAGATGATACACCTTAAGAAATCGACCATTTATCAAATTTTTTACTATCTTTCCATCAACGTCACAAAGGACGTAAGCTCCTTCATGAAGAAACTTTATCATTATATATGGTTCATCCCACATTGGCGACCATTTATGAAATTTGGCATCCTTAGTCCCGAAAGGTAATATCACTTTTTAAACCATATCACCATCATCAAAAGCTTTCTTTTTCACTTTTTTACTGTATGCTCGAGTAATTCTGTCCTTGTTTTTCATAATAGAATTTAAAGCCTTTAGTCGAATTTTATTTAAATCCTCAAGTTTAACTAGCATAGCTTCTGTGAACTTGACCAGGGTCAAGTTAGCCTGATATGTTATCTTTAATGAAGGTACAATCACTTCTAATGGTAATAAAACATCATGTCCATATACCAGTCTAAATGGACTCATCCCTGTACTTGTTCAAAACGAGTTGTGATAAGCCTAAAGAGCTTTTGACAACTTAACATACCACTGTTTAGGATTCCCATCAATCATTTTCTAAAAATATTCTTAATGACCTTGTTAGTAGCCTCAGCATGACCGTTCGCCTGAGCATAGTAAGGTGATGAATGCATCTATTTGATCTTATACTGATCGGCCATTACCTTGACTTGCTTGGATGAAAATGCCGCTCCACGATCCATAGTGATTGATTTAAGAATTCTAAACCAATGAATTATATGAGTCTCAATGAACTCAATAATTTCTTGATGGTCTGTTACTAACATTGGCTTTGCTTCTACCTATTCGGTGATATAATCAGTCACTACACTAATAAAATTGTACCACTTAGATGACGGAGGGTAAAGTTTTCCTATCAAATCAATGACCTATCCTCGAAATGGCTAAGGTTTGAAAATAGGATGCAATTCGATCGTGGGCACATGCTATATTGATATATATTTCTGACATGCTTCACACCCTTTAGCATATTGGTTACAATTGGCAGGCTTGCTCAATAAAAAATACCCATAGCATCGAAGTGTGAGCCTCATTTTCCTTTCGACCTGGTGTGCTCCACAAATTCCTTCATGCACTTCACCTATGGCTAACATAGACTCCTTTTTCGATATTGCTCTTTATCAATCAACACATAGTTTACAGTCGTCCTCCTAATGTTTCGACCGACCTTCATTTGTGAAGACCAAAGGTATTCTATGATTTAAGCCCTCCAATCATCATTGCTCACCTTGACTAAGCAAATTTCGTTGGTCGATTCCCTCTGAAAACTGAGGGTACTGACTTCCTTTAAATAATTATCATTCTCTCTTCAAATCCTTGGGCGATTTGAAGCCTTGATGTTAACTATGTCATTTCATTCGCAACATTATTATTTTCTTGAGTTATATGTTTTAACTCGACCTCATCAAATCTACTTAGCAACTGTTTCTCCAAAAGATTATACGACTGTAAGGTTGTACTTATACAATTAAACAAACCAATGAGCTGTTTTATCACTAACAAAGAATCGCCAATAACCAATACCTCTCCTAAATCGGTTAACAACTCTAGACTAATTATCAAAGCTTCGTATTTGGCCTCATTATTGGTGCAATCGAACTAAAGCTGGAATGCAAATTCTTATTTTCTACTAGCTATATCAATCAGAACAATCCCTGCTCATGATCCTTTGTCGGTCCTTAAACTGTCAAATATCAGTCTTCAGGGTGACCGATAAACCACATACAAGTCTAAGGCCTCCAAAAAAAGTCGACCTTCTATGTCTGAAGGATTATCGGCCAGAAAATCTATTATGGCATGTTCTTTTACAGCCCTTTGTGGCACATAGATTGTAGCACCCTAATTTCGTGTAGCCAATTATGCACACTTATACATACCTACACATATATCTACCTCATGGGGAATACAGTGAAAACTTAAACATAATGAATTTGTATCTACGATAGAAGTAATTAAATTTTGGGGACAAAATTTTATTTAAGGGGGGTAGATTGTAACACCCTGAACTTTTCAATACTCAGGTATCGAAAGTTCTCGAGTGTTACCATGAAATCTAATTTAGTATAGGTCACCAATTTAGCCTATCCTAATATTACATATATACTCTAACTTGAATCTAACCGTTGAAAATAATCTTTATCTGTAAAACATGTCATCCGACCATTGATTTTTAAGACAGGACCATCATATATCTAAGTATTCTCACTCATCCATCATAACCAATCGTTCAGTCAACTATTCACAACTAGATAAAGATATCTGACCGTCCACTTTGATTTTGGACCATACGATCATAGTAAACTACCTGATCTCTATATTCACTCATTCATATATCAAATTGAGATTATGATCCGTTCATCTTATTCATCACCAATGAAAATGCTTAACCCACTACCAAAATTACAATCTAAGGAACTTATATGTATGAACAAGTCACTTGAATCTAATTGTCTACATATTTTACATCTTGATCACTCCAAAAACCAATTTTATGTTCAGACGTTTAAGAAATTGACTGTACATCCACCTATAAACGTGGTCAAACTGTTAACCATCAAGTTTTATTATTTTTAACATGTCATCTAACCATCCATCTTGTTTGAATCCGCCAAAAGTGCCATCCGAATATTGGGATAAACCAATAATTATGAAGATCTTAGGGTATATGTCTAAATTACCGGCAAACTTTTCAATTAGATGTATATAAACGTTGTATTAAACCTTAGAGTGATATAGTTTATTAAAAAAGTATCTTAGTCATCTGTAAGCGATCAAGGCCCAAATTGGAGCGTTGGAAAGAGCATGGAAAATAACAAATACTTGTTAAATTTCATCATGTTTGGATGGTGAAGTTATAAGTTAAGGACGACGGAAGTCCGGATAAATGAAAAGTGTAGAATTGTAATTATAGATCCTATACTCATATATACAACACTAAGGATGTACACGAGCCAGACTAGCTTGAAAAGCTCGCTTGGCTTGGCTCAATCTAGCTCGGCTTGACTTGGCTTGAATGACGAATCGAGGCGAGCTAAGCTTCATATGACCCAGCTCGTTTTGAAAATGAGCCGAGTTCGATCATAATGGAACTTGACTCGACTTGACTCAAACTCAGCTCGGCTCGAATATTTTATAATTTTAAAAAAAGTTAAAACTTAAAATATATATATATATATATAATTTTTTAAAAAGTTAAAACTTAAACCTTACCCTACCCGTCCATCCATTTCTTACCCTTTTCCTTCCTTACCCAACTCGCCCTCGCCTGAGCTCCTCTCTCTCTCTCTCTCTCTATCTCTCTCTCTCTCCCCCCCCCCCCCCACTCGGCCACTCGCCTGAGCTTAACTCAATGTTTGCTCGACTCGTCTCAGCCGTATAACATGCACTCAGCTACTCACTCGAGCTCTCTCTCTCTCTCTCTCAACATCAACAACAAGGTACCTCTATGACTCTATCTAATATTCTATATATTATTAATTGAATATTTGATTTGGGAGTTGGGTAGGGTGGCTCGGTTAGATCAGGTGGTTGGGTTGAGTTGGGTGCAGGTTTGGGTCAGGTGTTGGGTTGGGTTGGGTTGGAAGCAAGCTTGATTCGACTCGAGGTAAGCTCATCTCGACTTGATCTACTAGCTCGCCGCAAGCTCGATTAGAAAGGTTTGGCAAAAAAGCCAAGCTCAATGGTAAGCTCGAGTTTGAGGAGAGCATAGACGAATCAAGCCAAGCTTAGCCCACCTCGACTCAATGTACAACCTATACCACACTCTGCAAAGTATTCTCTTATGAGAGGTTTTAGCGGTAAGTATCAACCACACATTGTTACAATGTGTGGCCCACCTAGGACTTAAATCTGCTCCATATTTGAGCCCATAGCTGAACATGATCTTGTAAAGATGATGAATGGAGTGGATTGCTCAACAAACATCATGATTGAATCCCACCTGGCTCGTGTCTGTGCTAAAACCGGAAGCCGGTTGTAACTAGAGCTAGGCATCGAGTTGAGTTAGACTGAGTTAGGGCTGTCTCGACTCGGTCAGGTTTTGAAATAGGCTTGAACCGAACTCGATCTGACTCGATACCGAGTCCAGCATGCCTGACTCTATCCGAGTTCAATCTGGCCTAGATTGATTCAGACCGAGTTCGATCCGATCAGAAGTACCGAGTCAGGTCGAGTTGGCACTGAGTCGGATTAAGATATGAGGGAGGGAGGGAGTGGAGAGGAGAGAGGAGGAGGGTGATGGTGGTGGGTGGTTGCCGGGCTTGGAAGAGGAGGAGGATGAGGGAGGGAGACAGAGAGGTTGGGATTAGGTCGGGGTAGGGATAAAGAGTCAGGTTTCGGATCTAGTCAAGTCTAACAGGATCGAGTTTCAAGTCGAGTCAGGTCGAGTTATTGGGTAACTCGAACTCGACTCAGTTTGAGTTCGGATTGGGCAAAGCTTACTCGATTCGGACCGACTCACCCATTCGTTCGGGTCGGGTTGGATCAGAATGAGTCGGACGAGTTGAGTTAGCCGGATCGAGTCGTCCTGTGCCCACCTTTAGTTGTAACGACAACATCATACGAAAAAAACGAAATCATTGATTCCTCTCCTTCCATTCCAGCCATGAATTTGTCGACGAATCCTGTGAGGAAACTCCGTCCTCAATCCTAGTGTAACACCCCGTACCTTTGGTACTCGGGTGTTACCCCTGATGAACCCGGTTATAGGGATTAAAGATGATTAAAACTTGAACTCTACACATGTAGGTTGGAGCTCCCATTCGACAGTAAAAGTCAGCCACCATGATCCAAATGAACCAAGTGGAACACAACACCAACCCGAAAGGTAAAACTCAGAAAATCCTTAGATTAAAGCAAGGTTATGAACAAAATTTTTAAGACACAATGACACCATACACCTTGACACGATAAATTATGGCCAACTAGGCACTCAGAACTCCTCAAATATCTATTTCACCGTTGAGGCGAGACCTCGTGCCCATCTGACTAGTGGAACGCGCCATAAGGACAAAGGAAGGCCCCGAATGTAATAATACATCCCGCCTGGGCCTCGGCTCCGCCCCAAACCTGGCTAGGACCTTTAAGCCTGGACCCCAAGACAATTGATCGGAGCAGATCAGGCACCGAATGCCGTGATGTGCCCCAAAGCCAGGTGCACGTACACCCCAAGCTCTAATGCACGATGTGCATTGAACAACTCACTGCGGTCAAACAATGTTGGACCGAACTCAAATACAATTTCTTAAAACACATCTCCCGCCAACGTATTGTTTTAAAAAAATAATTATCTTCAAACTTCAAAGTGGGCCACCATGGCCACTTTCCGAGTAATCCGAACCGTTCATTTTGTTGGTGGGATCCACCCCAACAAAACTATAATAGGATAAGGGCCCTTGCAGAGAAACGAAGGGAATAGCTTTGAGCCGTCCATTTTTAGCACACACAGCTGAGTCTTTAAAGGACGGACGGATTGTTGGTGTGAAGGGCAAGGCGGCGTCGTTTTACCCAAGGAATCACCGACCTACACCGCCAACCAAAGAGAATTCTCTCTCTCGAGCCATAAACTCCCTGACATGGATAGAAAATGGAAACAGAACTTTCCATTTCTAGAAAGCTACGTCTGGCACCGGCGGCTGTCGCTTGGGGATGGGCAGAATCAATCTCAGCCTTTGGATCTCCATCTCCTTGCCTATAAAAGGAGACGTTAGTGCCCTCAGAATCCACATCCAAGAAAGGATGAAAGAAAGAGTTGAGAGAAAACTGAAAGAGAAGGGAGGTGAGCGATAGGTGAGCTTGGCTTGCACTGTCCCCACTCAGTCCATATAAGCCGGACCGAGCTGAGTCAGTGTGAGGCCATAGCAGCACCACTTAAGCAGGAAAAAGAGAGGAAGAATAAACAAGAGAGGGTGAGAGTGTGAGTAGTGGTTGGGTGCGTGACTGATCTAGCTGGGTCAGGCCCGAAGAAGCCAGGTAAAAACCTTTCCTCTACCCTTTTGGAAACTCTAAAATGAGCCCAAAACGAAGCTCCACCCCACCTTGCCCACACCGTGTTCAGCCTCCTAAAATAGGCTCTGCTTGTGGTTGAAAACAGTTATTTCCCGTTATGAAGATAGGCTGAGAAAAAGCCTCTGATGGACCCTAAAGACGACCTGAAAATGGCCCTGGGACGGGGAACAACTGGACTAAAATCAAACTTCCATCAGGGCCGTTCATCAAGCTAAAGCAGGGCTAGAATCGGCCATACTTTGGGTCGTGGGATGAGCTGAGAACCAGCCCATAATCAGGCCATGCAACGGCTAAAAGACGGCCGAAAAACAGGCCTTAGGATGGCTCGTAAACCAGGCCTAATAGGAATTTGAAACCGCTGATCATGCAGCATGGAACCATCTGAAAACTCAGCCAAAGGGAGAGCTAAAAACAGCCTGAGCACGTTGGAAGAAGAAGTAAAAAAAAAAAAAAAAAAAGGTTCTGGGCCTCACCAAACTGCATGTGGGCCTTGCCAAATGCAGGTGGGCCTCACCAAAGACTAAGGGGCTACATTGATTCTAGGGCCTTGCTCACGTGCAGGTGGTCGCACCCTGCATCAGCAAGTAGGCCCCACATAACAAGAGTTGGTGGGCCACCCCACCTTGTGCGCGTGGCTCATCCAGGCCGTCCAGTAAGGGACGCCAGGCCACTGGACGTTTTGAAAAAAATATATATATATATATTACATATATGCATGTACGCATAACACGTACATGAAAACTTTAAGTAATATTATATTATAGTATATAAATGTCTCTGTGAATGCTTTTAACTGATGGGTCCTACACATGTGAACCCACCTCTGACATATGAATAGCATGATATATGTGGAATGCATCCAGGACCGTCCATCCATGTCAAACTTCACCTGGGTGGGCCGCACCATCAGATGATCACAATAGGCCACCTAGACATCTTACACCTAGTCCGTCCACCAATGGACGTTCCCAAATCGTCCAGTGCAGGACGAGTGGCTGCACGTTAACAAAAATTGTTATTGGCAAGAGATGGGTTGAGGCAGTGTGCATGTAAAGTGCCATACATATGAAGTAGGACCCATGTGGGACCCACGTTGAAATAATATTTGAATACATGTAGGATGCATGAGATGCACCCTATTTAAATATATATAAGATGCATGTGAACTGTAATATGTAAATATACATATAGGGCACATGTGAGGATGATATAATATTATATATACTTGATATACGAGGTGAGCCCATGTGGGACCCACGCTGATGGCATGCTTCTCTATATATAGATATATTATTTAAATATCAGATGCATGATATAATATTTTAATATATATATATATATATATATATATCTTAGATGCATGCATATTAGGTGCGTGTGGTGGCCCCATGTGGGACCCACCTGACACTTACATGGAATCCAGACCGTCTACATGGACGATGGGCCAGCCACTCCGCCAGCTAATGACCTCAGCTAGTTCCGTGGGCCTCGCCATGACGTCTATGTTGTGATCCACACCGCCCGAGTAGCCGAACAATTGACCACACGCTAGTATGTGTGCAGTAATCCAAACCGTCCATCCCATCTGGTGAAGGCTTG
This sequence comes from Magnolia sinica, assembly GCF_029962835.1. NCBI lineage: Eukaryota > Viridiplantae > Streptophyta > Magnoliopsida > Magnoliales > Magnoliaceae > Magnolia > Magnolia sinica. Next base: position 46,360,973 of record NC_080578.1, on the reverse strand, counting down.
AGACAAAATAAGACAGATCTATCAGGAGGGCCACAGTGCAGTAATTAGTGGAAATCAAAGACGCCCAGTATTGAAACCAACCATGTCACAAAAGTCTTGGGAGCAATATGGTAATTAAATTTTCCCTCATCCAGGTCTCTGAGACCTGATGAGCGGCTTGAATGGAAATTAAAATATCATGATGAGCCCACTGGCCTGTAGAATATGTACACCGCTCACCGACCATGATGTATAGGCCAGTCCCACTTGGGTCAAATTTGGACCCAGCACCTAGGGCCAAATCGGGCTCAGTTCAGCCTACAGTGGTGAGACCAGTTGGGCTACCCTACTTAGGTGAATAAGCTGGGGCTAATGCAAAGCCTATAAGGCCTTGATGATGAATTCCTTCGAACCTTGTACAAAGTCGTAGAAACACCTGACATACGTAAATTGTTATTTTTAGAAAATTCTTCGAGTAACCCTGAACCACAAGAAGGCTCGGGCCAAGTTTGAGAACACTACCATACAGGTGATGACTTTCCCCTTGAGCTTTCCATTTCTTAATTAGTTAAACTTAGTTTGCACTAGATTATCATTATTGTGATACTTGTTTCCACTATATGAAAGACTCACATGCTAGTTAACCCTTGATCACTATTCACATGACTTGGTAATTTATCTCCATGAGTTGTTAAACTCTTGATGCTTCTTTACATGCCATGTGTTGTCACATGATAATATGATTTGCCTCTGTACATAACCTCTTGTTGCGACACATGGAGGATTCCATGATTGTATGCAAGCCACACTTGGGATGCAATTAGACAAATGTGTGGAAATAGGGACCTTGAACCGGTGTCATTTGATCAAGGTACCCTATTAGAACATCCCAAGGTGGAGGACCTCATGAGCCGGGGATGGTGGTAATGGGACACTATGCTCGAGCTGTCGGCCTACGCTGGGTGTTGAGCCCCCCGTAGTGACTATTGAGTTGCTTAAGTTGGCTGATTGTAATTGGATTAATAACGGCTGGCTAATCATGCATTCATAGCATATTGGCGATGACGGATGGCTAATTCTGGATGCTGTAGCACTGCCCCAGAGCTGTTGGGATATCGTTTCGCTAGCTCCCAGACCATCGACTATCGACCCTTGTCCGACTGGATGATTTTCCCAGGTCGATGATTTGCATGGGTGACGAGCCCAAGTCCGGCTGGATGTGCATCCCCAGGCCGATGTGCATTCATGCATCCATGCATGTAATAAGACTGCATATTGCCTGTTTTGAATTACTGCTTGTTTTTCCTTTTAACTATGTTTACTAAGGCGGAGATGTGTAATCTTGAGGGGAATTCACACTGAGCTGGCCACTCATTCATCAACTATCCAACCGTACAGAACATGCAGGGACGAACGTAGAAGGTATTGATGCCAGCCTTGATGATGCCACCATGGAGCCAGAGGAGGAGTATTACGAGGACGAGCTGCATCAGGATGCAGCGGCATATTTTCGTGTTAATCAGTAGTTGATACTTTATATTTTAGTGGTTTGGTATTTTGGACTTATGGATTTTTGTAACTAAGACCCCAGCTGAGTGGGTCAAATTTTGAGCTCTCATAAATATGCATGCTTCTTTTGGCTATCGCACTCTGAGTTTACATTCCGCTGTTTATCTGATTCATTAACTCCTGGATTTTTGAAAACGAGTCTCATACTCGGGTTTTAGAAATTGGGGCGTTACACCCAGCCATGCAAATGATCTCAATTGTCCAATAACCGCACCCAACTCATGTAAAGGTCAAAGCATAACATGTAGTTTTCTCTCACCGACGGATTGTTCGAGCGGAAACTAGGAATTCTAGATTGGAAATCTGATCCAAACTGCTCATCTTACAAGGATCTTCCACCTAGGAGATTTAGGATCCAACTAGGAGCGAAAGAAGCAAAAGAATCCAAACAGTCGTTAGCTTCACGATCCTTTTGTGATCGCGCATGGAAATAGTTGTAATTGTTTCGGCACAAACCCATTTGTTAAACCGTCTTTAACCTCCGTTTTCTAGGTCCCACAAGCTCCATGGATCCCATCTGGACTGTCCAAAAAGCCCCACTCGAAGATATATGTCTTGACATGGATTCTGCCATTGAAGCGTCCATTGTCTTTGTAAGAACCGTGTCTTAGTCCATACTGTTCCGTTGGCTTCCGCGGTCCTTCCTGTCAAATTTCGGCAACCTTCGCATCGTATCCGGTGTTTACGCACGATCCTAAGCCAAGTCTCGCGCACCGACATTGGCTTGATCCGAAAGTTGTATCACAGCGACCGCGTCGTCGCCGCGGTTCCAACGCCGTGACTTGCGCACCGAACCGATACCCAGGTAAGAAGATGTCGATCTACGTTTATTCCGAAGAAACACCGCGCGTTGCGAATTTCGAGGGAATCTCTACAATTAGTCCCATCAATCAACTATTAATGCATCCCATACCTCAAGTACAACAACCCATTCCCTCTTTTTTTAAAAGTCCACCCCCTTTCTACCTCACCATTCCTCTTTTACCTCATTTTCAACTAAGGCCATACTTCTTTTACAAAATTTCAAAACTCACCCATACCCATCTATCTCCCATCCTTACAACACCACTCCATCCATCCTTACACCCATTATTTCTATCTCTCTCTCTCATTCTCTAGCAAATATCCAAATCCCATGAGAAATTCCACACATCCAACACACTCTCTCAACTTCAAGTGTGGCCCACCCTCTCATCTCCAATCTCAACCATTCATCTTTCATCAACCTCCATTAAAAGTGAAGGTAAGGAGCTAAGGAGTCCAAGGGAGCAAGGAGAAGGCCAATAAGGTGGGTGTTCTACCGTCGATTGCATTTGAGGATCCACTTGTAGGTGGGACCCATTATGATGTGTATGTTGTAATCATGAGGGACCCATAGTGGCGGGGTCCCTCCATCGCCGTCTTTCTCTCTCTCCCTCTCTCTTTCTATCTGTTTTGATGAAGTGGGCCCCACTAATTTGCCCCACTAATTTGTGTTTTATTCCCATTGTCCCTTATGAATGGTGGGACCCCATCGTGAAGTGCATCTACATCTTGGCTGTCCAGGATCTGGACACACACAGATCCATAACTCAACTGGCAGACCAAGTGGAGATACCTCGTTTCAACACTTGAGGTCTTAGTGGGGGTGGCTAATATGAAGTGTGTGTACTGATTTGGGTGTATACTAATAAGCTAACCTGGTGGGTTCCACACGTGTGGACCCACCTCATGTGTACGTTGAATCCAAACCGTCCATCAATCTGACGACCAGCACCTTGTAGCTGCTGGACCGTCAGCTAGATCTGTGGGCCCCACCACATGAAGTATGTGTTGCATCACAACCGTCCAAATATGTGGGACCCACCATCAGCCGTCCGTTTAGATGGCTGGACGCTGACAGTTCCACCCTCCCACACACTCACTAATACATTGTATATGATGTATTATATTATTATATAATATAATACTTTATATTTAAATAATATATTGTGGTGGGGCCACATCCACGTGGGAGCCCACCTTACTGTATTGTATATGAGATATATATTATTATATTATCTACTATTAAATAATGATATGGTGGGCCAGTCCCACGTGGGACCCACCTTTAATATATATACTTTAATATATAACCATCACCGTCCAGATGGGGGGTGTAGGCAATCCCTGCCATTGGTATATACGCACATATATATATATATATTGTAGTAGAGGTGGGCCACTACGTGGACCCCACCATGATGTACGTGTTGTATCCCTACCATCCATCATTTGCAATCCACACCGTCCGTTGATGGACGGTGGGTCTACAGCCACAACTGCTGCATCTTGGCAGTAAGCTTTGTGGGTCCCTCTGATGTTTATGTTACATCCTAACCGTCTATCCATTTGGCTAGCTCGCCTCAAGGCTTGAGAATAAAAGTAAGACAGGTCCAATTATTAGGTGGACCACACTACAAAGAACAGTGGGTTTGAATGTCCACCATGGAAACCCTCTTGGGTTCTAGAGTTTTACACCAATATGATATTTGTTTTCCTCCCATTTCAGGTCCTTGTGACCTTATGCATAGGCTGGATTGAAAAGTAAATACTATGGTGGGCCCACTGGAAATTTAACTGTGGAAATCATTGTCACCATTGTCATTTGTGGTATGGTCCATATGATCCCGTGGATTTGATTCATATTTTTTTTTATACACCATAATGATCCCTTGCAATGAATGTATGATATATTGGACTCGGCCTATTCGACTCGGCCCAATTGATTCGGCCCATTTGTACCGGCCCATTTAATGTATTTGACTCATTCGACTCGGTCGATTTGATATATTTGAGCCCCACTTAAGGCCTGAAATGATGTATTTTGGGCCCATGTGATTAAGCCCATATTAATGTATTTGCGGCCCGCTGTTGAGGCCCACCTTGATATAGATATGGGGCCCATGCTATGCGGCCCATTTGATGTACTGGAGGACTCATAGGTCAAGGCCCAATAGGACATACATAAGGCCCACTGATAGGCCCATGCTTGTAGTGTAATTCCACCATGGTATATGTGTTGATTTTGTAACGGGCCACGCCTAAGGAGCAATGCTGGTTTGACGTCCACATTGAATGGGTAATGTTGGTTAAATGTCCGCATTATAACTCTCCCTAAGGCCCACTGATAGGCCCATACTTGTGGTAAGTAGGCCGTCTAGGCCCATTTCCGTTATGCACAGAGCTCATCTCTTTATATATGTTTAGTATAGATCCATGATTCATGATCATTCGCATCATATGTATGCCTGATGTGAGGAGTGACCGATCATAGCATATGCCTTCGGGCGGACTGTTTATGCTCCCTGATAGGCGGAGTTGCCCCATATAAATGCACGGTACACGCGAGACTGTTGCATGACTGATAGTGTGATTCATGCACTTGCATTTATGTGATTGTAGTTACTGTATGCCCTAGCGACATCAGGGCTATAGCCTCCACAGACACATCGTGGATGGCAGGATTGGATACCGAAAATATTTGGTTCTAGCATACGGGCGCCATAGATGTCCCTGGGTGAAAATCCCTAAACCCGATGGTACCAGAGGATGACTCCAATGTCGAGACCGAGTGGATATACGAGCGCATGAGGGCCGAATACCAGGAGGCCGCGTCTCTCACTGTGTTGTGGTCGGTTGGAAAGGAGTGTGGCCTTACTCGCCCCAGGGTAGGGGGCAATACTAGGCTCAGTTTAACCAGCTCGCGAATGGGTCCGCTATCGACGTGCCGGATAGGTATTGGCAGACTATTGGCCAGGCGGATAGTGAGGTTTCTTACGCTCACTTGGACTGTGTAGCTAGGAGAGCGACGGTGCCATTTGGAGTGTATTGAACCCCGGTGATTATCCAGAATGAGAACTGTACTGATAAATGATGAGGTTTGGCATGCTTGAGTTGCATCTCGCATCGCATGGCCGTGTTATGGCTGATAGCATTCATATCTTGCACCGCATAGCCTTGGTACGGCTGATTGCATTCATGTACTCATCACCATGATTCCGCATTCCTCTGACCTTGCGTTCTGAGCATACTTACATTGCACACACACTTACACCACCCTCTAAGCTTTCTATAAGCTTATGCACGATTGATGCATGCAGGTGACGCTGGGACGCAGTCGCAGTCATAGTCTCGCCGTAGTTGGAGCGTGGAGCCGAGCTTCTAGAGTTTTGTTTCTTTTATTACATTGTATTTCCCCTTTCTGTTGCATTGTACTAAAAAGTTTTTTATCATAGTGGATTTTGTGGTGGTGTTCTTGTGGTTATTATTGTGGGTTATGCTTTTGTTATGCTCATTATGAATCAGACTGATGATTTGAAACCCTCCTTGTAGTCTCCCAGGATTGGAACCTGGTGAATGGGTGCCGGGATCCGAGAATGGGGTTCTACGGAGGCTGTCGGCGCCGGATTCGGCGATCGGGAATTCTGTGAGCTCGGTTTCCTAGTTCGGGGCATGACAGTCTTCTTTGATTAGACACCAATTGTGTGATCTTGACGACACACAATCTAGAAAAAAAATGACCAATAGTTGGATCTCACGAACATTATTAAACCTATAGAATTTCATCAGGAATCGTTGGGAGAAAATGGTATGAAATCACGTCCAAACAACGGTCGTGGGCAACCCTTTCCGCTCATGAGCAGAGATCCTCTTTACATATGGAAGTACTCTCTAAATCCTATACAAACCCCTACCACCAATAGACATCCTAGCAACAGAAATCAGAGAGAGAGAGAGAGAGAGAGAGAGAGATTGGTGGATCCGGAGAACCAACATTGCAAGCCGATCAAGTGACTCACTGAGTCACCAATTGGGTCCAGATTTGAGTCAGGCCTCTACTGCACTAGAGGTAAGTTACTTCGTCTGTTTCCCCTCTTGTAATCCGTAGGAGATAGTAGGCTCTATTTCAAGTTCTAATTCCAACCCAAACGGTTGTAGAATTTTCATTAGCGAGACAAAATGAGTCGACTCAGTAAAGAGTTTAGCCAAAATCTAGGTTTTATCGGGCTGAAAAGTAGTGGTTGACGAGGTTAGTCTCTTATTTACACGACATCTTATGATAAATTTTCCTTTATAAGTTGTGTAATCTATAGATGAAGTCGAATCTACAGTGTATATATAAGTGAAGGTAATTCAACAAAAGGTGAGGGATTTATTTAAGCTTACATCAATTTAAGTTGATTTATACTTAGTTCTCTCTTAATTTTTACATTGTTTGATTTTTCTGTGATTTTCATGCAATTAAGTGATATACTATTATGAATTGTTTATCCATGTGATAATTATGTTTAAGATATGATTTTTATCACATTGGATGTTTATGATTTCATGTGGAGTGATGGATACAAGCCTTTTCATTCGCCAAATTTTGAGAGCGACGCATGTTTCCACTCTATATGAGTTAGCTCTTACTCTTCTCTCCTTATTTTTGTTGATTTAGCCTAATGCTACTTTTCTATTTTATTGAGTTAGCTTATTGCTACTTTTCTACTTTATTAAGTTAGCATACCTCCCTTATTTTATGGTTAGGGCATGTGTCTTGGAATTCCAAAACTCTCATCATTCAACTTATTTCCCTATTGATGTAAGTGATGTGTTGAAGGTCTCATAATAAGTGGCTTTATGTATTTATGGTGGATATAATGCACTCTAGGTAGTGACCATCTTGGTCAATGCATAAATCCTTGGATTTGGTTAGTGGTGCATGTTCACAACCCCAGTGCAGGGTCACGATGTAGTAATAACTTGGTGAGAATGAGGTCGAATCCACAAGGAATGGGGAACACAATCTAGAACTAATCTAAATCTAACTTGATTATCTAGATTTTTAATCCAGCAAGATAAAAAGAGTTTTGAATAATAAAGATAAAAGACTAAGGATCCAGGAATCCACTTATAGTAATTTCAATATTAATTTACTTAATTCAACGATAACTCGATTGGAATCGAAGTCTTATCCTATCCAATCGGATGATAGAGTGGTTAAAACATAATCTCAACTTTCATTGGGTTAGTTCCCTCATGAAGCACCAATATGATGATTGCAGGGAATTCAACCATCTACCATGCCTAGGAGACAATGGTAAATCATGAATTTTACAGATCACACAATCGCAAAATAGATAAGAAGATATCAAAAGCTTTCCAAGTATCTACTTTAATTGGAGTCACAATAAACCACAAAAAATTAAAAATATTCCTTTATTCAAACTAGAAATCAACAGAAGTTTAACCATAAACTTGAATCAAAGCAAACTAAACATTAAAATAAAATACATATCTCTTAGCCTTAGCTAAGAGATTAGCCTGAGAAAACTAACATCCTAGAAGAAAAACAAAAAGATCAACTAGAACCGTGAAGAAATTGAAGTGGAAGAAGGTTGTCGGTGCTCTGCCCAGGCCTTTTCTCACTTTCCAAACCCTAGAAGATGATTTAGAGTATCCTAGGGAGTCCTTTAAAAATAGTTTTGCAACTCAAACTTTTGTACTACTTCAGAAACGTTCACAAACCGCCTCAAATTTACGCACTCTGCGCATCTTTGATGGTAAACTTCGTGTCATCGAACAGTCTTTGATTTCACCTTCAATGGCATCGAACTGTCTACGATTCCATCGAAATTTGCCCAAAACTATCTAGCGAGTTGAGCCCAAAATTCATATATTGTCGATGCCATCGAAGTCTATTTTTGAAATTATTTTAGGACTTTCTCTTTTAGACTTGGCGCTTCAGAATATCATTTTTCTGGTCAATTTTCAGGATTCCTTTTCTTTACTTCAAACCTTCGATTCTCTTCATTCCTCATTTGGTTTTCTTGGATCTTTGGCATATGAATTCTTCATTAATGACTTTTAAATCTCCAATTCCTCATTATCTTCTTTTGAGCTCTAAATCTATCTTTTTAAGCGCATATTCATCATAAGCTTCTGAATCACCTCGCATGACAAAAATATATATAATTAAATTAAATTATCAATTAAATGTTATGAAAAATAATGTAATTAAAGGGTTAAATATGTAATATTTGAGTCTCAACAGTGCACACATCGATGTAAGTAATCCACATACATGTGTTATATCATTTTCTTAGATTAGATGTCACAATTAGTCACTACATGAACAAATCGTGTTACGTAATTCTTTCAATCCATGAGTCATGTCGTCTTGAGGTGTTCATATAAACTCACGGTAGTGTCGGACACGTTGATGAATTTTCATAGTTATGGGATGCGGAGCGAGTCGGATTTATATGAATTATATTCCACAATGTGGTGGTCACTATGTATGATGAGCCACACATATTATGTTAGGCATTCATTCATGTAGATTGGTCATGCATATCAATACCACTCGTAATGGTGGAATACAAGATGTATCGGAACCCTTACATTTTTATTATGATGAATTACTTAGATTATTATTAATCTTAAAGGATAACCATTATTATGAGTAGGGCGTTGACCCTCACCAATCATATATATGATGCAAGTGATGCACAGGTTGAAGATATGAGGGATGATCTACCTATGGAAGACTACGAGTGATGTCGAATGATGTTATCGATGCTTTTACCTTAGTTTAGTTTCATTTATGTTTTATGCTACAAATTTAGATATTTGTAATAAGATCCCACTAGGGTGAGTATTAAACGATTAGTTGAATTTTTACATTTAAATGAAAAAGGATTTATAGTATGGTTGGTTTTGTTCTCGTGAATGGTTACCTTCGTGAATGGAAGTGGACATGATCTAAATTAATGAAAAAGAAAAAAAAAATAAAGTACGATTTTGTAGTATTCAATTATTAGTTTATTAACATCAAAATTCTCAAACACGAGTGTAAACTTGGGCTGTAAAAATTCGGAGTGTTACAGGTATCAGAGCATGAGAATGAGACTAACCAGGCTTAAGGGCATGGACCATCATAAGCTTTACATGACTTTGATGGGATCATGAATTAGATACATACACACATACATGTGTGTGTGTGTGTGTGTGTGTGTGTGTGTGTGTGTGTGTGTGGATTCCCAAAGCAATTAGGAAGTTAAGAAACTAGAAACCCATATTTAGGTCCCCCATTGAGATTGTCATGTTAGGAATGAAATTTAGAGACAACGAATCTAGGTACCTTGGGAGAAAATTTTTAAACCCCAAATAAACTTACCCTATATTAAAAACTTTCTTAGAATGGAGTTCTAAGTAAGAAAAACAAATTTCCCAAATCAGAATTGGAGCTTTCTCAAATTTCCCAAAATTTTGGTCGTTTTGGGGAAAACCTAACACATCAAGAAACCTTCGTTGGTTTCAGTAGGTGAACATACTGAAAAATTTTGAAACTTTTATGTAACTCACCTAGGTCTCCAGAAACCTCCTTCCAAAATTTCAGCTCGATTGGATTTACAAAAAATTCTAGAAAAATTCAACGAATATATATTTTTTTTTTTTGTGAAAATTGTTGTTAGACACAAGCCTTTTTGCACCTTAGAGGGATGAAACACTAACTAAATGATGGAAACATACGTGATGAATGAAAAGTACAAGGAGCTGAGCCTTGAATTCATTTTTTAACACCAAGGAACTCGAATCCTATGTAAAGTACACTGGTGTCAATTTTCAAGGCATTACATAAATTAAATCAAACTCAAATAATGTGATAATCCATTTGCCAATTTGGCCATTCAGAATTAACCCATTTAATATATATTTTATTAAATCAATTACTGCAATTACATTAACTGTTTTGACTAACAAATAATGTCGTAATTTTGTAGCCACGAAATACAATGATAAATATAACTTTTACATGGTAGAATATCATCTCTCGGTATCTAACAATGTTCGACTAAGGTAATAGACCACACGCTCTTTTCAGTCATCGTTGTCTTGTGCTAATAAAGCTCCAACTGTTTCTGCAAAAGTTGCAATATACAACTTGAGCGGTCGACTCTTTACTTGTGACATTAACACTAGTGGCTTGGAAAAATACTCTTTAATGTCGTAAAAATCAACTGATGATGTCACGCCCCGAACTCGGAAACCGGGCTCACAAAATTCCCGATCACCGAATCCGGTGCCGACAGCCTCCGTAGAACCCCATTCTCGGATCCCGACACCCATTTACCAGGTTCCGATCCTGGGATACTACAAGGAGGGTTTCAAATCATTAGTCTGATTCATAATGAGCATAACAAAAGCATAACCCACAATCAATAAGCACAAGAACACCACTACAAAATCCACTATGATCAAAAACTTTTTAAGTACAATACGACTGAAAGAAAATAAAATACAATGTAACAAAAGAAACAGAACTCCAGAAGCTCGGCTGCACGCTCCAACTACAACGAGACTATGGCTGCGACTGCGTCCTGACGTCACCTGCACGCATCAATCGTGCATAAGCTTATGGAAAGCTTAGAGGGTGGTGTAAGTGTGTGCGCAATATAAACGTGCTCAAAATGCAAGGTCAGAGTGATGCGGAATCATGGTGATGAGCACATGAATGCAGTCAGCCGTACCAAGGCTATGCGGTGCACGATATGAATGCTATCGGCCATACACAGCCATGCGATGCAAGATGCAACTCAAGCATGCCAATTCTCAACATGTATCAGTACAGTTTTCATTCTGGATAATCACCGGGGTTCAATACACTCCAAATGGCACTGTCGCTCTCCTAGCCGCACAGTCCAAATGAGCGTAAGAAACCTCACTATCCGCCTGACCAATAGTCTGCCAATACCTATCCGGCACGTCGATAGCGGACCCATTCGCGAGTGGTCAAACTCCGCCTAGTATTGCCCCCTACCCTCGGGCGAGTAAGGCCACACTCCTTTCCAACCGACCACGACACAGTGGGAGACGCGGCCTCCTGGTATTCGGCCCTCATGCGTTCGTATATCCACTCGGTCTCGACGTTGGAGTCATCCTCTGGTACCATCGGGTTTAGGGATTTTCACCCAGGGACATCTATGGTGCCCGTATGCTAGAATCAAATATTTTCGGTCTCCAATCCTGCCATCCACGATGTATCTGTGGAGGCTATGGCCCTGATGTCGCTAGGGCACATAGTAACTATAATCACACAAATGCAAGTGCATGAGTCACATTATCAGTCATGCAATAGTCTGTATGTACCATGCACTTATATGGGGCAACTCCGCCTATCAGGGAGCCCATAAACAGTCTGCCCAAAGGCATATGCTATGATCGGTCACTCCTCACGTCAGGCATACATATGATGCGAATGATCATGAACCATGGATCTATACTAAACATGCATATAGGGATGGGCTCTGCGTATCACAGAAATGGGCCTAGACGGCCTGCAGAGTATAAATATGAACCTATCAGTGGCCTTAAGGAGTGTGACAATGCGGACATTTAACCAACATTGTCCTTACAATGTGGACGTCAAACCAACATTGTTCCCAAGGCTTAGCCCGCCATAAAGCACCATTACACAAACCATAGGAAATCACATATTGCAATGGACTAATATACATCTCATTGGGCCTCGACCCATAGTTCTCAGATACATTAAATGGGCCATCTCCTATGGGCCTTATATAAATCAAGTGGGCCGCATTAGTGGGCCTTATGTACATTGCAATGGGTCATACTCCATGAGCCTTTGAAAACATCACAATGGGTCTCGTAACATGGCCCTTATATATATCAGAGTGGGCCTCGACATCGGGCCACCAATACGTCGAATGGGCCTAACCTCATGGGCCTTATATATATATATCAAGGTGGGCCTCCCCAATGGCCAGAAATACATCAATATGGCTCCACCACATGGGCCTAGGGCCCACCATAATATTTATTTGAAATCCAACCTATTCATAAGGTCACTTGGACCTTGGGTAAGGCCCACTGAAATTTTTATTTGGAATCCAACTTATTCATAAGGTCACACAGGCAAGGGAGGAGGGGAACAACAATTTTCAGCTTGATCTGAAACTTCTGTGGACCCAGAAAGGGTTTCAATGGTAGAGTTCAATTCACACTGTTTCTTGTGATGTGGGCCGCCCGAGCGCTGGATTGGCCTGATTTTTGAGGGGGGTCCATATCAAATAATGGCCCACCAAATGGACGATGTGGATACAAAATATACATCATGGTGGGGCCCACGGATGGAGCCGTGGGTCCCTGCCTCCTGGCCGCCCGTCACGGCAGCAGCAGCAGCGCTGCTGCTGCTTTAAAATTTGTTTTTTTTTTTTTTTTTTTTGTTTTGGGGCCCACCGAGATGTGATTCACAATCCAGCCCATTCATTATGTGGGTCCCATCTAAATGACCGTACAGACCAAGTTTAAGCAACATCCAAAACTCAGGTGGGCCCTGCCAAATGATTTTATATGTTTTAGTATGTCTTCACATGATTTTCAATGATGTGGCCCACCGGAGTTCCATATACAGTTGAATTCTGGGGTGGACGGTTGAAATATGGGGACCCATCAAATGCACGGTGTTGATGGCCGAGATGCACCAAGGTGGGACCACAGCTGGGGGGGCCGTGAGCCCAGGCCGTCCGTCCGTCAGACGGTCTGGCGCAGCCGCAGGCAGCGCGCCTGCGCCTTCTGACAGCGGCAGCAGTTGCTGCTGCTGTTCGTTTTTTTTTTTTTTTGAAAATTTGTTTTTCTGCGGATTTTTATAGACGGGGCCCACATCCGCAAGATCCACTCCAGCCATGGGTCCCTATGGCTTGATACAAGCCCATAGAGTCCAATATCGGGGTATTTTTGATATGCAGGAGCCTTAGGGAGTAAACCGAAAGTAGGAACACTGTTTCCTATGGTACGGCCCGCCAGAAAATGGGATCAACTTCATTTTTCGGCTCAACGCCTAAAATGAGTTGAGAAACAATATGGACGGCTCGGATCTTACATATACATCAAGGTGGGGCCTGCATGAGTGGCCCACCTCTCCCTACTCTCTTATTTTTTTTTGTAACACAAAGGGGGTTGCTCGTCCAGCGTCCAGTGACGCTGGACGGCGTGGATAAACACATGTCTTGTGGTGGGTCCCACCTGGACGTGGCCCACCAAAATATATATGTATATATATATATATATACATATAATATATATATCATATTATATATATAATACATATTAAGTTATATATATTATATAAAATATAACATATAAGTATATATATACAAAAAGTGCATTGGGCCCATCCAAACAGTGGATGGTGTGGATCATCACCTGTGATAGAGTGGGCCACGCCGTCTGGTGTAGATGGACGGGGTAGACGTAGCACATATTGGTGGGATCCACACCATTACAAAGAGAGAGAAAGAGAGAGATAAAGGGAGATATACGGTGAGATAGAGGAACCCCGCCACTATGGGCCCTCTTGATTAGATCACATACATCCAAATGGGTCCCACCAACAAGTGGGCCCTGAAATTCAAAATAATGACAAAGCACCCACCTTATCTTCCTTCTTCTTGGTCTCTTAGACTCCAATGCCCCTCAGCTTCAACTTTGATGGAGGATGATGGACTCTTGATGGTGAGGATGAGAGATAGGAGGGTGTAGATGGATGATGAAAGGTGGACCACACTTGAGAGGGAGAGGAGGCTTAGACGTTTGGGGCTTGGGGTTGCTTGGAGAGATATGAGAAAATGAGAGAGAAAATGAGAGGATGGGAGTGATATGAGGTGATGGAGTGATGGGTGTAATTAATGGGGCATGGGTTTGTTTGAAAAGTGAGTAAAGGGGGGATGGGTGAAGAGAGAGAGAGTTGACTTTGTGAAGAGAGAGGTATGGGTTGTTGTACTTGAGATAAGGTTGCATTTAATGATGATTGATGGGACTTATTGCGTAGAGATTCCCTCGAAATCCGCAATGCGCGGTGTTTCTTCGGAATAAACGCTGGTCGGCATCTTCTTACCTGGGTATCGGTTCGGTGCGCAAGTCACGGCGTTGGAACCGCGGCGACGACGCGATCGTCAAGACATAAGTTTCAGATCGAGCCGACGTCGGTGCGCGGGACCTGGCTTAGGATCGTGCACAAACACCGAATTCGGTGCGAAGGTTGCCGAAATTTGACCGGAAGGACCGCGGAAGCTAATGAAATGGTACGGATTAGGACACGGGTCTTACAGATGATCTGTCTCCCATCTAAATTTATCTTATTGTTTCAACCTCAATAAAGGAGAAAACATATTAGTTTTTCTAGCACAGTTGGAAATAAATCGTCACATAAAGTTAACCTTACTAGGAAACCTTTTGACTCCATTTTAGTTTTTAGTGGCTGAGCTTCTATTATTGCTTAAGCCTTATGTTGATCGATCTCAATTCCTCTCTGATGTACTATAAAACCCATAAAAATTTTGGTCGATACACCACAAGCGCATTTAAGATGGTTTATTTTTAATTTATGAATCTCCATTCTCTTGAATGACTTTTGTAAATGGTTAAGATATTCAGTCAAATTAACTGATTTGACCACTACGTTATTGATATAAATTTCCATAAATCAACAATCATATCATGGAAAATGGTGTTCATATATCTTTGATAAGTAGCTCCTGCATTTTAAAGCCCAAATGGCATTACCATTGAGCAAAACATACCTAAAGGACCAGGACATCTAAAGGCTGTATTTGGGACATCTTTCACTGCAATGCTTATTTGATTATATCCTAAATGGGCATTCATGAAGGATACCATTTGATGTCCAGCAGCCCAATCAATCAGTTGATCCACCATAGGTATATGATACTCATATCCTTTGGTCTGGCTCGATTTAAAGTTCGAAAATCAATGCATACTTTGAGCTTACTGTTCTTCTTGATAACATGTACGATGTTCGAAATCCGTTCAGCATATTTGATTGATTTAATGAAACCTTCTTTTAAAAGCTACTCAACTTCTTCCTTAATCTTCTACGTTACTTCAGTCGTCATCTGCCGAGTTGTCTATTTATGTGGCTGATATCCCTCCTTCATGGGTAACTTGTGTTCAACTAGATGTCGGTCTAATCCAAGTAACTTATGATAATCCGAAGTAAAGCAATCGGTGAACTCTTTAAGTAAATTAATGAGTTTGACCTGTGTTCGGGAATCCAATAATCCACTAATAAAAAAAGGCTTGGGATGTTGCTCGGTCCCCAAATTTGCCTCGACTAGAGGATCTTGAACCTGAGCTTGAGAATCCTCCAATTTCTTTAGAGCTGGTTTCAAATCCTTCATTTCAATACCATATTCAGTTTTCTTATCAACCGGTAGGGTTATGTCAACCATATTAATAAAATATTCATTATCATGATTTCACAAACTCTCTTCGAGCTGTCGCACTCTAGCTGTGAACTCGACCTTGACCAACAATCGATCAATCATGGTATTTTTTTAATCGTATACCTTGTAGTTACACAAAAGGAAATTATAGTCTTTGTCAACTCTTCACTTAATCGAATCATGGTAGAAATATCATGTGTGACATTATCAGGGTTGACTCTGCATTAATTTCAGTTGGTTTACCATTCTTATCTCGCCTTATAAATCATATTGGTTCGATCTCATCTCCATAGAAATAGGTCTCGAATGCATTAAACATGTCTAAGAATGGTTTATTATTAGCCAAAACCAATTCTACTGCCTTAATTTTTTTTAAAAAAATCATGAATTGGTGTAGTGATGATGGGATGTACGAGAATGAATGAATCCTATATCGTTCCAACATAACATTGTAATTTAATGATGTTCGACCACAAAGAAAGTGGCCAACACCTTCTTCATTCCCACCATTAATTTGACTAGTAAAACGTTCCACGTTTATGTTATTCTTCCAATGAAATTACTCATTGTGACCTTGGTCGGGATAAGGTCATCTCGAGTATTTCTTAATTTAGCCATCATTCTAACTAGGAGAATGTTAACAACAGCTCCGTTGTCGATCAAAACCCAAGTGGTCAGACACCCTTCCCGGTGAATGAAGATATACAATGGCTTCAAATGTTGGGTCATTGTGAGAATTAGCCTTTTAATAATTATTTTTTCATAAGGGGTCCCTGGTTTGACCATCACGATCAACACCTTTTTGGCTTCCTCCTCAGAATAAAAGGATTCATGTTGTATGATTATTGGAGGGCTTAATTCTTCTGCATCTCCTTCCATCGTACTCGGTTGAGACGGTTTAACATGAAAACTTAATGGCAATGTCAGTGCCATATTACAATCTAATGTAATTAGTGGAAATGAGCCAAACTGTATGACCGAATTCAAACATTGCCCACAAGGTGTTTCCAAATTCGATTGATTGTCCATTTCTTGTGCAACTTCGTTCATGATTCATATATTCAGTTTAGAACAAGATTATAATGGTCTTTCTTTAACAAGCAATTCTTCAATTAGAAGATCATCTGAGAACTCTTCACCACTTAAATATTCAGTCGATTCTTCCATGTTTATTCATTCCTTATTGTAATTGCGTTTTTCGAATGAGTCATGCCCCACATGTAATTTGTTCAATTCTTCCATATCCATCATTGCCTTATCATGATTTTGATTTTTGAATAAATCATAGCCCACATAAAGTTTAGTCATATTGGTCAATGTTTGTTCTTCTCCTTCTGACTTTGGCTTCACCAGCCTTCGTCGGGTTAGCAGCATTGATCCTAAACAAAGACTAACTGTTGTTAAAAGATGTCTTAAATATGGAAAAGTTCGAATAGCCCTGAGAAAGTTCGACTCGAAGTCCAACAACAAAGTATATTGGAATTTCTGAGATCCACGACTCGTCAAAGATCAGCTTTGACTTGTCGAAGGTTACATAGACAGCACACGAACTGTGTAAATTTGAGGTGATTTATGGACTATTCCAAGTCAGTGCGAAAGTGGGGTTTCTTAAATATAAATAGGAGTTCCTAGGGCATCTCTAAAACATACTAAGGCTTTCTAAAAGTATTCAAAGGGTTTATAGGGTTTCAAAGGGTGTAAGAAGGGTGAGATTTGAGGTTGTTCGAATCGGGTAAGTCCTCTCTCTTTGTAATTTATGCTTTCATAGTGGATTTCTGTCGCTTTGTGCCATGGTTTTTTTCCCGAAAGGGTTTTCCACGTTAAATCTTTGTGTTCTCTTATGTGTGCTTGATGCTCTTGGATTGCTCTCCAAGATCCATCTCTGTGTGATTCCGCGAAACAAATCCCAACAAGTGGTATCAGAGTTATCGTTGGGGCATAGATCTGGATCTGCAGGATTAGCATCAATAGAAAGCACTAGGTATAATATTGAGAAGTAGGCAAAATTAACTTTGAGTTATGGAAGATCAAGATGATTAGTTTCTTAACCAAGCAAGGTGAGGATGGTGCTCGAGCCGAAAAAGTCTACTTTGACTGATGATGAATGGAATACCCTTGATAAGAAGGTTTTATCCTCAATCCGTTTATATCTCACGTATGAGGTTCTCTATAATATTTTGAGGAAGAAAACTGCAGCTAGTTTATGGGCGAAGTTAGAGGATATTTATGCAAAAAAATTCCTTTGAAAATCGCCTACACTTGAAGCTACAGTGATATAACTTCAAAATGGTAGAGGGTGGAGATCTGGAGGCCCACACCAGCAACTTCAATAAATTGGTTTACAAATTGCTGGATATGGAGGAAGTGATCAATGATGAGGAACAAGCATGTATGTTGCTGAATTCCCCTCCAGCATCGTATGAGTCATTTAAGGACACAATGTGCATCACAAATAAAATCCTGAGTGTCGACACCGTTATCTCAACCCTTCAAGGGAAGGCTATGAGAAAGCTAAATAGTGACATGGGGACATCTTCCGATACACTGATTACGAGAGGAAGGAATACTGATCGAGGTACATGATCCTCAAGACTTAGATCCAAATTCAAGGGCAAAGGAAAACTAAAGTACTGGAACGGTGTCATGATTGGACACATGAAAAAGGATTATACCAATCCTAAAGCGAATAAAGAAAACTCAGAGGCTTCTTCTAAGGAGGCAAATGTTGTCACATCTGATGAAGAGACAAGTGGTGGTGATGTTCTGTCAATGTCTATGAATGGACACTTGCAAGACAATCTTAGAGATGAGTGGATCCTTGATACAGGAGCATCATATCACATGACTCTTCATCGGAGTTGGTTCGCCAGTTACAAGGAATGCGATGGTGGACAGGTTTTTATGGGCAATGACAATGCCTATAATGTTGTGGTTATTGGTACCGTGAGCATCAAGATGTTTGATGGGATGGAACATACCTTGACTGATGTCAGGCACGTTGCTGATATGAAGAAAAGTCTGATTTCTCTCGGTGCACTCGAGGCTACGGGGTGCAAGTTCATTGGTATTGATGGTGTCCTTAAAGTTTCAAAAGGGGCACTTCGCGGTTATGAGAGTGCAAAGGAACAGAAACCTTTATAGGTCGATCAGGAATACTTAAGCAAGTGGAACGACAGCAGCTATTATAGATTCCACGTCTGTACGTATGTGACATGCACGTCTGGGCCACATGAACGAGCGGGGCATAAAGGTACTAATCGTTGTTTGATTCTAGCTTTTAAGAAATCTTATTTAGATATATACGAGCATTATATATATGGTAAACAATCTAGATTATCTTTTAAATATGAAAAATATGTATGTAAAGGAGTGCTTGATTATGTGCACTCTGATGTATAGGGCTCATCGCCAGAGGTTTCCATTGGGGGGTCGTCATGGTTTGTTTCATTCGTCGACGACTACCCCAGGAAAGTTTGGGTTTACTTCATGAAACATAAATCCAAAGTTTTCACCATATTCAAACAATGGAAAGCAATGGTAGAAAAATAATTAGGGTGAAAAATAAAGGTTTTAAGGACTAACAATGGTGAAGAATTTACTTCTACTGAGTTTAACGAATATTGCAAGGCTGAAGGATTCATTAGGCATAACACAGTACGCCACACGCCCGAACAAAATGGTGTGGTTGAGCAGATGAATCAGACTGTCATGGAGAGGGCCCGATGCATGTTAAGTAATGCTACGTTGGACAAGGACTTATAGATTAAAGCCGTTAACACAACTTTCTATTTGGTGAACCGGTCTCCTTCTACGGCAATTGAATGTAAAATTCTAGATGAAGTATGGAGTGATCATAAGATTGACTACGCAGATCTGCGCATATTTGGTTGTGAGGCTTACTTTCATGTACCATCAGTTGAGAGAAATAAGCTAGACTATAGAGCCAAAAGGTACATCTTTATTGGCTATGGTATTGATGTGAAAGGTTACAGGTTATTCGACAAGGTCACACGTTAGGTCATCACTAGCCGTGACGTCAGATTCGATGAAAGCTCTCTATTCCACAAAAATAATCAAGAGGAGCAAGAGGAACCAGAAAGATTAATCATAAACGTCCAAATTAACATAGATGATACTCAAGCAGAGACAGATGTGCAGATAGAGGTACAGGAGCAGGTGGAGCAGCCACTTGTGAGAAGAAACCCACCGCGTGATCGCAGGTTACCGGCAAGATACAGGGACAACTCTAATATCGCATATGCCCTCATTACAAATGAGGGGGCTCGTCAACTATTCAAGGGGCTCTTAATGAGCCTAGTGTAAAAAAGTAAAAGGCAGCTATGGATGATGAGACGGATTCCTTGACAAAAACCACACATGTGAGCTGGTGGAGCTTCCAATGGGCTAAAAAACGATCGGATGGAAGTGGTTATTCAAAAGGAAACAGGATAGATATAAAGCAACGCTAGTAGCGAATGGGTATGCTCAAAGAGAAGGAATCGACTTCACAGAGATATACGCGCTGGTAGTTAAGCAAGTATCCATCAGACTCGTGTTAACACTAGTTGCCCAATTCGACCTCGAGTTGGAACAGATAGATGTAAAGACTGCATTCCTGCACGGGGAGTTGGAATACCAGATCTACATGAAGCAACCAGAGGGCTACGAAGTTAAAGGGGAAGAGAGAAAAGTTCATAGGTTAATGAGGTCGTTGTACAGCCTAAAACAGTCGCCTAGGCAGTGGTATAAAAAATTTGATTCTTTCATGTTTAGTCAGAAATTTACTCAGAGTGAATATGATCACTATGTCTATTACAAGACGCTAAGTGATAACAAATTCATCATCCTAGTATTGTATATTGATGATATGTTGATCGCCAGTCATGATATGTTGAAATCAACGTACTGAAGACTCAATTATCAGGGACATTAAAGATAAAAGATCTAGGGGCTGCAAAGAGGATTCTCGGCATAAATATTCATAGAGACAGCAAGAGGAGCAGTGGGCTTTAGTTATCATAGGCAGAATACATTGAAAACGTGCTGATCAAGTATGGGATGGACCTGACAAAGCTAGTGAGTGTTCCCTACGCGGCTCACTTCAAGCTTTCCTTAGAACAATGTCCTAAATTAAATGAGAAAAAACAGGTTATATCTCATGTGCCTTATTCGAATACGATTGATAGTTTAATGTATGTCATGGTCTGTATTAGACCGGTTATTTCACAGGCAATTGGTGTTGTGAGCAAATACCCCGATAAGCAATATTGGGTGGCGGTGAGATGGTTACTTCGATACATTCGAGGTACAAAAGACTACATCTTAACTTTTGAGAAGACAGGAGCAAAGTTAGGAGGGTATGTGAATTCAGACTACATAGAAAGTGTGGATTCCAGAAAGTCGACTTCTGATTACTCGTTTGTACTAGCGGGTGGAGCAAGTAATTGGATGTTGAAGCTTTAGTCTATGGTGGCTCCTTTCACAATAGAAGCTAAGTATATGGCAGTGACGAGAGCATTTAAGGAATATGTTTAGTTAAGAGGCATAATAAATCAGTTGGGGCTTCAGTAGGAGGTCATGTCGGTTAATTGTGACAGCGAGAGCGCTATTAATTTGGCTAGAAATTTTGTTTATTAATCACTTACTAAACACATCAATGTTCATCACCACTTTATCTGACAAGTACTTGAAGAAAGAGATATAACTCTGGAGAAGATTCACACTAGCGTGAATCCAGCAGACATGCTCACCAAGGTCGTTCCTACAGAGAAGGTTGAAAAGGCCGAGCTATATGTCCTAGAGGAGGGGTGAATAGGACTATACCAAATAAGAATTAATAAGCAGAATATAGACAACAGATAGCCAAAAAGAATGCAAATAACAAAAGAAAATAACAACCTTAAAAATCAAGTATTGAGAGGTTGTTACAAACTTGGTTCTAAGGACAACCTAACACCAAAAACTAATGGTTTATGGCAGGACAACCTTACTAGAATGTGGGTGAGTATCAAAAACTCAAACTCAAGAGGATTTGAAAGAAATAGAAACTAATCTATTACAACATTCACCACACAATGCTAAAATATAAAGTTACAACATTCACATCTACAAATACATCCCACAATCTTAAACCATAAAAGATAAAGAAATAAATCACACATCCACCAAACACAGAGAATTATAGTGGTTCGCTTGTGTATACACCAACTGTTAATAAATAGCCACACAACTACTCCACTCCTAATATCCACTCCCTTGGGATATTAGCGTTCACTAATCAAAATAGGTTTTTTAAAGTTCACCTAAAACCTTCACAATTGTGTCTTTAGATGAGCTTACACAATTCAAAAGCTCCTCGCTCTGAGATTTTCTGGATTACCTCAGACAGAACCAAAATAGGAATTTTCTGGACCAAGCTCACAAACCAGAAATGAATTGAATTATAGAAAAAGCAAAAACTTATCTGTATGACGATTCTGAAGCAGCTTGGTAGAACCAACTTGATGACGGCGTAGATATTTAACGTTCAGTCTCATAAGTGTATATGGTTCTAAGTCTAGATGATTTTTAATTAAATCAACAAGGGCTTTGTATTGATTTTGATCTCAAGGAAGGGTAAATCAAATATCCCTTTTCAAAATGAGAATGGAATAGAGAATCAAAATTAAAAAATAAGAGTCACTTAAAATAATCTTAAATATCCACAAAATAGCTTAGAATGTACTCAAAAGTATCTCAGAGTGATTGCTTAAGAATGATAAGAATTGAATAGAAAACTCTGAAATTTGAGCACTATTTATAGGTGAAAAATCGGTTCGCACGACTGGCCTTTGGTTAACTACGACTGGCCTTATCCAAACAGATTTTCAAATATTCTGGCACAATAAGATTTTTCAACTGCACGACTAGCCTTGTGGGTCCCACGACTGGTCGAGTGGCCTGCTCGACTGGTCGTGGACACGACATGACTGGTCGTGTGAGTCTAAATTTAGACTCACACGACATGACTGGTCATGTGAGTCTAAATTACTCGCTGGAAAACGAGTCGAGCACTACATGACTGGTTGAGTACTATTCACATGACTGGTCGAGCAGTTTTCAGGACTGCTTGTAGACTACCAGAAAAATTCTAAAAATTCATAACAAATTCTGGACTGGTCGAGGAAATACTAGGACTGGTCGAGCCAGTACTAGGGTAGTCGAAAGAACAGAATTTTACAATTATAAAATGACCAAAATGACCAACCGAAAGTATGAAATGATCTAATCATTATTTAAGGTCAATCTAGGTTAATTATACCATACTTGTGAGATAGAACATATGAACACTTAATCTATTGATTACTTCAGTAGCTTTAATTCTTGCGATCTTCAAAGCTTGAACTCGACATACCAAACATAATATTCAATTAAGTCTTGAGTTCTTGGACTTTTCTGGTTCCAGATCTTGAATCGCAATGTTTTTGAAAACTCTGTCTTTACTCAATATATGAAAGTCTTCACTTTCTTCCAGTTTGAAGATCTCGATAAGTTCGTCGTAGATATCGGCAAGAAAAATTCAGCATAAACAGAACGAACGTCAAAGATTCAATGTGAACAGATGCACAAGCTTGATACAAATCAAGATACAAACATGAATTGGTTTGTCACACCAAAATTTGACAATACTTAGGGTTTATCAACATAATACTTTCAATCTCCCGCTTTGTCAAATTTGTGACAAAACCAAAATTACAATACGCAATAGACATCCAAACAACACATTGCACAAACATGCATACACATGCATGATATGGTCCATAATAGATATCATACACGATAATCAAATCTCCCCCTTAATCCACTACTTTCTGCAAAAAACATATTAGCCACATTTCATCATATCATATCTTCATTCACATATCATTCAATATTACAATATCTCCCCCTTTTTGTCACAACATGACAAAGGAAGCAAATAAGGATAAATGAAGAGAATAAGAGAGCATGTAGAATTAATCACTACTCTTGCAAATCAAATAAGCAAAGTATATGAACTAAATAGATGAGAGTTTAAACAAAATTATCTAAGTAGTCATAGGGAAAAGAGTTAGAATAAAGTTATTATAGATACCATCAAATCAAGACAAAACAAATCAGATCCTGAAGAGGGCGCAGGAATAGATGTATCAATTTGGTGTAAACCCTTATTAATGCGCCTCATATGTTAGCGCATATAAGCAAATTGAGAATCTTGGGTTACACGAATCTGAGCCACCTGTTCCTCAAGATTACACAACCTCTCATCGAAACCAGAAGGGTGATAATCAGGGTTAGCCTCAGAATCTGATTCAAGTTCATCAAATAAATCATCCATATTAATGTCTTCTTGAGGTAAAGCATCAGCTTCTTCAGCTTCTTCATCTCCTCTAGCATTCCCATCAACTTAACCAGGTGCCAAGTCCAGGTTCATCTTGTTGATATTAAAATTGTTAAATGGATGGAGATTAATAGAACCTTCTCCAATAGGCATAGCTATCAAAGCATGATTAGCTAAGGCAGTCATAAGATAAGTGAATGGAATATCGCCATGACCAGGATAGAGACGAAACTGAATAATATGATGACAGATAAGAGAAGGAAGACAAATATGGATGCCAGAGACAACTGAATGCATAATGCGGGCCATAAAAGATGTCAGCTCAGTCTTATTATCTGAGCAAGGATAGACATTCGAAATAAAAATCCGATGCAAGACCCAGTATCTGGGCAACATATATTTGGAACTAAGCGCAGTACCGTCGTTCCATTCCGCATTCATGTTACAAAGAACTCTCGTAATCAATTGTTTAGCATTTTCAGAAGGTCTAGATTGCAAAGTGGATATGGGTATGCCATCATCAACAACAGGTATATTCATGATTGTTGAAATTAAATGACGGTCTACCTCAATTGGACCTTCTCTAGTTGACACAGTAAATGTCAAATCTTCTAGAGAGAACTCAGTAATAAAAGCGTACATGGCCTATGCAATGGATCGGTATGCAGGACCGCCCCAAGATAGTATGTTTTCCCAACCTACATCTTGAAGGAGAGGGACAATGTTGAAGCGCTCAAGATGATTAACAATGACAACACGCTCAACAATCACATTTCTGAGACAGAAATCCCGTACATACTCGGGATCCTCTTTGGGAGGCCGAAGGTGACGCACGGTAATAGGTACGGAACGGGATGAAGAGGGACCACGAGTGGTTCTCTTCCTATTTCTTCCTTCCATTACAACAAGAAAACAAATAAACGAAGCATTGTAAAAAGAAATGAAAGGATTCTAAGCAAATCAGATTTTAAGGGGAAAAAAACTCTTTCAAACCACCATAAATCTTGAAACAAGAAGCAAAATCAAGATTAAGGATGATCAAAGAACTTAAATCCACAAGGAAATAAAAAATAAAGCACTAACCGGAGAGTAATCGAGAGACAAGTTCGACTGGTCGTGGTTGGGCTTGATGGAGAAGAAGAAATAAATAAAAAAAGTGACATTTTTTCCAAATAAAAACCCATTTCACGAGTTTCACGACTGGTCGTGTACATCCTCGACCGGTCATGCCATGACTGGTCAAGTGTGTACTCGACTGATCGTGTAACACTGAAAATGTGCAATTTTGTATATATTTAATTTTTTTTAAAATACAAAATAATATATACATACATTATGATACAAATGAGCACAAATCATTAGTTCATATTGCACATACTAAGATCAAATTTCAATTTTGCAAATCGATTTTTGTCAAGCGGTTTTGTGAATATGTCAGTTAGTTGATTCTCAGTCTGAATATATTCTAATGAAATTATCTTTTCTTCCACCAATTCATGAATATAATGATACCTAATGTCAATGTGCTTGGTTCGTAAATGCTGAATAGGATTTTTGGAAATATTAATTGCACTTGTGTTATCACAATATAACATCATAGATTCTTGCGCAATTCCGTAATCATTCAGCATTCTCTCCATCCATACTAACTAAGTGCATGCATTACCTGCAACAATATATTCAGCCTCAGCAGTGGAGAGCGATACAGAACTTTGTTTCTTATTTAGCCAGGAAACTAGACGGTTCCCGATATAGAAACAACCACCGCTGGTCGATTTACGATCATCAATGTTATCAGCCCAATCAATATCCGTGTAACCAGCTAATTGCACACTAGTATCATGTGGATACTAGAGACCAAGATTAGCTGAACTAACGACATATCGTAAAAAATACTTAACAACAATCAAGTGGGACTCTTTAGGGTCTGATTGATATCTAGCACAAATTCCAACGTTAAAAGCAATATCAGGTCGACTCGCAGTTAAATAAAGTAAACTTCTTATCATACTGCGATACAACTTAAGATCCACACTCTTACCCATTAAATCCTTAGAGAGTTTCAAAGTGGTACTCATTGGAGTATCAAAATTTTTTCCACTCTCAAATCTGATCCTTTTAACTAAGTTCAAAGCATATTTGGTTTAAGAGATGAAGAATCCATCAGGAAGCTGTTTGACTTACAACCCTAGGAAATAATTTAGTTCTCCAACCATGCTCATTTCAAATTTAGACTTCATAAGATCTGCAAACTTAATAGTCATGTTAGCACAAGTAGATCCATAGATAATGTCATCAACATAGATTTGCACTATTAAAATATGATTATTATGTTTCTTAGCAAATAATGTTTTATCTACACTCCCCATGTCAAACTCATGACTTAACAAGAATTTAATTAATTTCTCGTACCATGCCCTGAGAGCCTGTTTCAATCCATAGAGTGCCTTTTTTAGGCGATAAACATGATTAGCATGCTTAGGGTCTTCAAAACCCTTTGGTTGTTTAATGTATACTTCTTCATGCAAATTTGTTCACTCCCCAAGTATAGGGTTGTGATGTAGTAATAAACTCGGTGAGACCGAGGTCGAATCCACAGGGACTGAAACCTATACGTAATCTGAAAATAACCAGAACTAGAACTAGAATAAGATGAAACCTAAATCGAGTGAATATGAGAGAATAATGATGAAATAGTGAACTAAAATATGTAGAATTCAGAGGTAGGAAACTAGGGTGCTAAGGATCTACTTATATTAATTGGGAAGCTACCTTGCATTGATTCAAGGACACAACTGGAATCAGAGTCCTATCTTATCCAATTGGTAAGAAGAGATTTGTCAAATCTCTTAACTTCTCATGGATCTAATCATCAACGGATACAATTAGTAGAGATTTGGAAGTGATTCTGTCACCTAACCATGCACAGGAGACTATGGTAAACAACAGCAATTTACCAATCTCACAACCAATCATGAGAGAATTGTGAAAGTTAGAAAGGGTTCCATCACCCGACCATGCCCATGAGACGATGATGAACAACAAGGTTCCCAAGTTCACAATCTCATAATGAAAAGAACATACTCAAAGCTATTACAGATCTACTATAATTTAAGTCACAATAAACCATTAAAAACTAAATGTATTCCTTAATAATCAAACTAGAATCCATAAGAATTCAATAACTATGAATCAAAGCAAAGTCACCTTCCTAATCACGCTACAAGCTTCACCTCTTAACCCTAGCTAAGAGGTTTAGCCTAGCAACATCATTAGGCTAAATCCCTTAATTAAAGATAAAATAAAGAAAAAAAACAACTATACTCTCCCTGTCTCTCTGCTCCACGTCCAACCCCCTGATCAGATGATTTTCTTTCTCTCTCCTTTCTTCTCTCTTTATAGCCTGCTAAGGGCGGTGGAGAGGTCGGTTTGGAGAACCGACGCTGCTGGAGTCGGTGGAAAAAATTATGCAGCCAACAAATACAAACCGCGTCCATAGAAACTGTTTACGCAGCCACAAAAACAGCACCGAAACTCCCACTTCCCTTGCTTTCTTTCCAAAGAAACAACATCCCTTGGGGCATTTTTGGACGAGCTACACGATGGACAGTTTGGATCATCCATATGATCAAATATAGTGGCCCATAGGATTCCGGAACTCGTGGACGTACGAAAACAGGGGCCTACGAACGTCTCTTATGATGTTCTGATGGTGGGGCCCACTTCACTTTTTTTTGAGAAATCCACTCCGTCCACCAGATTACTCATAGAATTTAGGTCAGAAATGGCTGCTTTTAGATTGCTTTTGATGCAGTCCACCTGATTTTATGCTTTGTCGTCCGTCTTGCATTTGGACGGTTGAAAACCGATCCTTATTGTTTCTTGGAAAATTTTCACCTAGGCCTTCGCCAGTAGGGTTGTAGGACTCTGATGGACGGTCCCGATCGGACCTTTGAATCGTGATGGAGGCCCACACGAAAGGACCGTAAGCCCCTGTTATGAAATCCCCGCAGGCGGGATTTGAATTCAAAACCAGGTCGGGTCAACGCACGCTGACCAACCTGGTTGATTTGGTGCAGCTCGGTCATGCATATGTGGTGCACATGCATCACATGGGTAGGTCCCACAGTGATGTTTTTGATAAATCCTCACATTCATTCATTTTTCCACCTAATATAAGGAGTTGAGCGCAAGTTTGAAGCAGATCCAGAAATAAGGTGGGCCCCATATCAGGGATATGGGGGCTGATCTGTCCGTTGAGCCACTTATAGAGGGATCCAATCACTGAAATTTGACGTGTACGGTTAATTTAGTATCCTCAGCCCATGTATGAAGTCTCAAGCCGAACGGATGGTTGAAACCCTATGATTTTGCATTCTGGATAATTTCCTTGCCTCTTCATCGTTGATCACATGATTTTCTTGGATCTATAGTATGTAAATCCTTCGATCTTGGTCCCCTGGGGTCCTTCACTTGCCTTAGTGACTTCAGAGCGTTAATTTCATGCTTTTAGTACCCTTTTGTAGTCCAAGCTCCTAAATACACCTTGCATCACAAACATGATTAAAGCAGGGCATTAAACAGTATCATGCTCGTAAATCCAGGCAGTAACTGGGGTCTGGTATGCAATGTTTGACCCTCAACAAAATCATCATCTAAAAATGTACTCTTAACATCCATTTGATATATTTTGAATTTTTTAAAACACGCAATAAATATAAACAGTCTAATTGATTCAAGACGAGCTACTGGGTAAAGGTTTCATCACAATCAATACCTTCAATTTGGGTGTGTCCTTATATAACCAGCCTAGTCTTGTTTCTAATTATGTTACCAAATTCATCAACTTATTTTTGAAAATCCATTTTGTTTCGATAATATGTTTATCAGTTGGTCTTGGAACTAAATACCAAACATCATTTCTCATAAACTGATTAAGCTCTTCTTGCATAGCTACAATCCAATTTTCATCAGTAAGGGCTTCTTTTACGTTAGCCGGTTCCATCTGAGATGTAAAGCACACGTAGTTACACATATCTTCTAATTGTTTACGAGTGCATACACCAGTGAGGAGATTTCTAAGGATTTGATCAATAGGATGATCTTTGTTTGTTCGTAGTTTAGTGTTATTTTGATTAGATGAAGAGGCTGGTTTATCAATTAAAAAAACTTCATCATCTTCTGAACTTGAGACAGGTGTATTCAAATGATCACCAATGACCACATTAATAGATTCTTGTATTACACCGGTCCTTTTGTTAAGTACCTAATATGCTCGACTATTCAGAGCATACCCTAAAAATATCCCTTCATCACTTTTGGTGTCAAATTTACCCAGATGTTCTCGGTCACGCAAGATATAACATTTACTGTCGAAAACTTGAAAGTATTTAACAGAAAGCTTCTTATCAAACCACATCTCATAAGCCGTTTTATTATTTGATTTTCTAATATAAACACAGTTAATTATATAACAAGCAGTATTTACAACTTCAACCCAGAGATTTTTAGGAAGCTTCATACTATTTAACATTACATTTGTCATTTCTTAAAGTACCCTATTTTTCCTTTCCACTACCCCATTTTGTTGTGGTGTTTTGGGAGTAGAATATTCACGTGATATTCCTTAGTCACTACAAAAAAATTTCAAAATTGCTATTTTCAAACTCAGAACCGTGATTACTACGGATCTTAGTGACTTGTAACTCTTTTTCTTTTTAGATACATTTAAGTACCCTTTTTACTTCATCAAGAGTTTCAGATTTCTCTCTTAAGAAGACAACCCAAGTATACCTAGTAAAGTCATTTACAATTACCAGAATATACTTCTTGCTACCTCGACTCTCCGTTCTAGTTGGTCCAATGAGATCCATGTAGAGAAGTTCGAGTGGTTTAAATGTGGCATTAAAGTTTATCTTTTTGTGAACACTCCTAGTTTGTTTACTAATCTGACACTCGCCACATATCTTATCCACTTTTTTAATTTTGGGTAGACCTCTTACCAAATCACTTTTGCTCAATCTATACAAGTTGCAATAGTGTACATGTCCTAGGCGCTTATTCCATAGTTCGGTCTCATCGGTATGGACCATGTAACACTATAGCTTAGATGAGCTTGAGTCATTAACTATATAGCAGTTCTTAGAAGTTCTGTGACCAATTAATATTATACAACCATTCTTATTTAAGATTTCACACTTTTGGTTTGAAAATTTTACACTGTGATTAATATCGCAAATTTGAGAAATGCTTAATAAATTATGTTTTAAACCTTCCACATATAAAACATTCTCAAATAAAGGGAGGTTAGGGAGTTGAATCGTACCTTGGTCAACAATTTTGCAGTTGTTACCATTACCGAATGTGACTGAACCATCAGTCATGTCTTTAAGACTGGTGAACAAACTTTTGTCACCTGCCATATGTCTGGAGCAACCACTATCTAGGTACCACTTTGAATGGCTCGTGGCTTTGAATGCGGTGTGGGCCCCATTTCATTACAGTTTTGGGTTTAGGAGCATAGTTGGTCTTCTTCTGATTATAATTGTTATACATCCTACCCACTGAGTTAGATTTTAAGAGCTCCTTAAGCAAGTCTACAATTTTCTCAGCTAAAGGATTACGGTTATGATTTTTATAGTTGATATGGTTCTTTTTAGAATTTAAGGACTGAAAAGTTTTAGTCATTTTAGAAATATTTTGATTCAAACTTTTTCCTTTTGAGTTACAAGACTCCCCTTTAATAAATTTAGGAGGAGTATTCTTATATTTGGGAGGTATATTTTTATTGTAGCCCAATCCAGATCGATCACCACATTTTCTGGATCCGGATAAAAGTTTTTCTAATTTAGGATCTCCTTGGGCATACCTACATGTGTCCTTCAAACTCAAAAGTGAAGAGATTTCTAGTTTTAGGTTTTCATTTTCAGATTTTAAGTTTTCAACTTGGGACATTTTGAAATCTAAGTCGCACTTAGTTTTTTCAAAGCAATCTGAAATGTGTGATTTTTTCAAAACTATATTATCAAAATACTCTTTCAATTTTAAAACTTTCCTTTCTTTAGTTTTAATTTAACAACTATTTTACAACTTTCCCTGTATAGGGCATCATAAGCATCCTAAAGATCTTCTTCATTCTCATGATCACTTCCCAGATTTTCTTCACTGGTTGTATCATTATCTGAGAAAGTGAACTTGGCTAGAGTCATTAGGGCTTTAACATCATTACCCGACTCGGTTTCAGAATCTTCTGATTCAGAAGAGGCTTCAGAGCAGGAAGATTCATCCCCTGTAGCCAACATACCTTTCTTTTTAAGTTTGTCCTTTTTAAGACATTTGTTTGCTAGATGCCCATATTCATGGCAGTTGTAGCATTGGCTATCTTTTAAAGATTTCCAATTTTTTGATCTTGATCTTTTTTAGTAGATTTTTTAACAGCAACCCTCTTTTTACTTTTGAAAATCTTGTAAAAATTTTTAGCTAAAAGGGTCATATCATCTTCAGAATTTTCTAAATCAGAATTGTTATTTTTATGAGACATGCTTTTAGAAGACTTAAGGGCGATAGATTTACCTTTCAGAGCTTTAAAGTTTAACTCGTAGGTTTGTAAAGAACCAACTAGTTCTTCAACCTGCATATAGTCTATATCACGAAGTTCCTGAATGGCCGTGACTTTTGAAATGAACCTTTCAGATAGTGAGCATAGTATCTTTGTACAGACTTTGCTTTCTGGGATGCTATCTTCAAAACCCCACATAGAGTTGACTATGTCATTCAACTTAGTATAGAAGTCCATGAATGTTTCACTTTCTTCCATACGTATTTCCTCAAACCTATTAGTGAGGATTTGTAGTTTAGATTTCTTAACAGTAGTCATACCCTCGTATGTCATTTCTAAAATATCTCAGGCTTGTTTCGCAGTATTATAAGATATAATTCTTTTGAATTCATCTGATGATAGTGCGCAAGTAATTGCATTTAAAGCCTTGGCATGAGCACTACTCTCAGTTCTCTAAAGAGTGGTCCAAGTGCTATAGGGAGCAACCCTTGGAGATTAAGTTCCATTAAGGCCTAGAACTTCAACGATAGGTAGAGTCCATTTAGTTACTGTGGCTTGCCACACATTTTCATCAAGAGACCTCAAGAATATTCTCATTCTGGCTTTCCAATAAGCATAATTAGAGCCATCAAAAGGTGGAGGCCTAGTTATAGAAAGGCTATCAAAATTTGACATCTTAAAAGCTCAGATCTGTTAACTCAGGAATTAAATCCAAATAAACAAGCTATTAGTCTCTGATACCACTTGAAAAGGCCGAGCTATATGTCCTAGAGGGGGGAGGGGGGTGAATAAGACTATGCCAAATAAAAATTAATAAGTGAAATATAGACAACAGATAGCAAAAAAGAATGCAAATAATAAAAGAAAATAACAACCTCAAAAATCAAGTATTGAGAGGTTGATACAAACTTGGTTCTAAGGACAACCTAACACAAAAAACCAATGGTTTATGGCAAGACAACCTTACTAGAACATGGGTGAGTATTAAAAACTCAAACTCAAGAGGATATGAAAGAAATAGAAACTAATCTATTACAACATTCATCACACAATGCTGAAATATAAAGATTACAACATTCACATCCACAAATACATCCCAAAATCTTAAACCATAAAAAATAAAGAAATAAATCACACATCTACTAAACATAGAGAATTATAGTGGTTCGGTTGTGTGTACACCAACTGTTAATAAACAGCCACACAACTACTCCACTCCTAATATCCACTCTCTCGGGATATTAGCTTTCACTAATCAAAATAGGTTTTTCAAGGTTCACCTAAAACCGTCACAATTGTGTCTTTAGATGGGCTTACACAATTCAAAAGCCCCTCGCTCTGAGATTTTTTGGATCACCTCAGATAAAACCAAAATAGAGATTTTTTGGAATAATCTCACAAACCAGAAATGAATTGAATTACAGAAAAAGCAAAAATTTATCTGTATGACAATTCTAAAGCAGTCCGGTAGAACCAACTTGATGACGACGTAAATGTTCAACGTTCAGTCTCACAAGTGTATAGGGTTCTAAGTTTAGATGATTTTTAATTCTCAAGAAAAGGTAAATCAAATATCCCTTTTCAAAATGAGAATGTAATAGAGAATCAAAATAAAAAAACAAGAGCTATTTAAAAGAATCTTAAATATGCACAAAATAACTTAGAATGTACTCAAAATTATCTCAGAGTGATTGCTTAAGAATGGTAAAAATTGAATAGAAAACTCTGAAATTCGAGCACTATTTCTAGGTGAAAAATTGGTTCGCACGACTGACCTTTGATTAGCTACGACTAGCCTTTTCCAAACAGATTTTCAAAAATTCTGGCGTGATAAGATTTTTCAGCTGCACGACTAGCCTTGTGGGTCCCACGACTGGTCAAGTGGCCTGCTCGACTGTTCGTGGACACCACACGACTAGTCGTGTGAGTCCAGATTACTCGCTGGAAAACGAGTCGAGCACTGCACAACTGGTCGAGCACTATTCACACGACTGGTCGAGCAGTTTCCAGGACTGGTCATATACCACTAGAAAATTTTTGAAATTTCATAATAAATCCTAGACTAGTCGAGGAAATACTAGGACTGGTTGAGCCAGTGCTAGGGCTAGTCAAAAGAACAGAATTTTACACTTATAAAATGACCAAAATGACCAACCGAAAGTAGGAAATGATCTAATCATGATCTAAGGTCAATCTAGGTTAATCATATCTTACTTGTGAGATAGAACATATGAACACTTAATCTATCGATCACTTCAGTAGCTTTAATTCTTGCGATCTTCAAAGTTTGAACTCGACATACCAAATATAATATTCAACTAGGTCTTGAGTTCTTGGACTTTTCTGGTTCCAAATCTTGAACCGCAATGTTCTTGAAAACTCTGTCTTTACTCAATATATGAAAGTCATCACTTTCTTCCAATTTGAAGATCTCGATAAGTTTGTCGTAGATATCGGCAAGATAGATTCAACACGAACAGAACGAACGTCGAAGATTCAATGTGAACAGATGCACAAGCTTGATACAAATCAAGATACAAACATGAATTGGTTTATTACACCAAAATTTGACAATATTTAGGGTTTATCAACATAGCACTTTCGAAGGTCAAGTTCTATGCAACTTCTCTAGGCTCGGCGATGGCGTAAAAGAAGGACGGAGTGTGCACGAGAAGCATTAGTTGAAGCTATAATGTGATGCAGGGATAAGAGAAGAGGTAACAAAGATACACGTTTGAAGATTGAAGACATGGTGGAGATTGTTGTGAAAAGATGTCTTAAATATGGAAAAGTTCGACTAGCTCTAAGAAAGTTTGGCTCGAAGTCCAGCAACAAAGTATATTAGAATTTTTGAGATCCTCAACTCGTCGAATGCCCTTCAACTCGTCAAAGATTTGCTTCAACTCGTCGAAGGTTACACAAACAGCACAGGGATTGCGTTAATTTGAGGCGGTTTCCAGACTATTCCAAGTCGGTGCGAAAGCGGGATTTCCTAAACTATAAAGAAGAGTTTCTAAGGCCTTTCTAAAACATGCTAAGGCTTTCTAAAGGTATTCAAAGGGGTTCTAGGGTTTCAAAGGGTTTAGCAAGGGTGAGATTCTAGGTTGTTCGAATCGGGTAAGTCCTCTCTCTTTGTAATTTATGCTTTCATAGTGGATTTCTGTCGCTTTGTTCCGTGGTTTTTTTCCCAAAAGGGTTTTTCACGTTAAATATTTGTGTTCTCTTGTGTGTACTTAATGCTCTTGGACTGCTATCCTAGATCCATCTCTGTGTGATTCTGCAGAACAAATCCCAACACTAACTACCTTCTTTTTACTGCATGTTGCATTTGCCAACATCACTTCTAATTGCGAGTCATCTCCTCTAGCATCACTGGGAATTTCAGATAACTCATCTTTTTCCAAACACCTTCTCAGTTAGGCCAAGGTTTAACCATCATTGCCCCTTGAATAGACCCAAGGTGATCGTTATCGTGTTTGCCCTTTTGTGGGTAAAAGGCATTTCCTTCATCATAATTCTGATTGATCGATTGTCTTGCTTAATATTTCGGTTGATAAGATCTCCCATTTGATCGAGTCGGCTTCACGCATTTCTCACAAAGGTGCTAATAATTTAATATTATTGTCCTTGGATGTGCTTCGATCTAATCAACTGCAGGCTTAGGCCTCACACTCCTCTTGCCATTTTGCTCCTTGTGTTGACCCATCTGAATTCTAAGATTAATTTTTTTGTAGAAGCCGAACCAACCTTTGAGGATTAATGGTAGACATATTGATTTTCATATTTGATGAAAATGGATCAGTATTGATCATCATTGCTTCTTTTTATTTTTCAAGTAACTTTAGTAACCCTTTATTGATGTTATCATGAATAACATTCTTCAAAATAACACACTTGTTAGTGGAATGCGACCGATTTCTATGTTATTTGTAGTAATTAATTTTCTTCAGCTCTTCAGCTGTTGGAATCTTATGATTAAGTAGAAATTTTGATAAATTTACTGATTAACATAATGTCAAAGATTTCATCAGCGTGAGAAATATTAAGGTGTGGGTCCTTTTAACTTTTTGATTAGAGGATGTCGTTGCTTCTGCTTTAACTAAGGCCGAACACATGAATGTTTGCTTAACCACTACTTTAGTAACTACAACATCATAATTAGGGTTATAATAATATGTTCCTGCTAACAAATTCCTTTGTCTCATTAACTCTTGAAATAGGGCCTTATATTGAGACACCTTCCTGGTTAAATTATAAAGATCTGTAAATTATGTTTTGATAAACTTCTTTCGAAGCTTGAATTTCAGTCCATCTCGAGCTAACTAGACATATTCTACTTTGGTTGTGACTACCTTGTATCGGCTTTTTTCTTTCTTAAATCAAGCAATATAAACTTCAATTGATTCTACTGACAATTGCCGAAAATGAGCAAGATTAGCCATGAAAATTTATATCCTTATAAAAGAACTAAGCATAAAAATTTCTTTCACTTCTTGCCAATTTATTATAAAATTTGGTAGCAAATTGGAATACCAAGTAAAAGCCACCTTAATGAGTGAATGATCAAATAATTGTAATTTATAATACTCATTATTGGCCAATTCTCCACACCGTATGGTAAATTAACATATGTTCTACGATTGATTGACTCGTATCACTTATAAACAATGTAAAGTTAGGTCGATAGTTCCTCGGCAATGGATATTGTCGGTTGATCCAGTCAGGATACGACTTATGATAAACTAGAGTAGCAGTTCGGCCAAGAACTTGGCTTATTACTTCATGAACCAGTTGAACAATTTGGTTACACTCCTAATATTGTTATGCGACAATTAGAGGTACTTCAGACCATCCTTATATTGTTCTTCATTATATGATTGATTTCTAAGCAAATGTTGCCCCCCAAGCATCTCTTGATTCATAGCTTCATGAATTACATTCTTATTCTTACGTTCAGGATGCTTGAAATCTATAGGTGGTGGTGAACTTTGCATGTCCTGGATAAGAATACGTTCAAGACATCTAAAATCTATTAGTATTGGTGAGTTTCGCACATCCTGGATTAGACCCGAGATATGAATAGGTAGTGTATTTCGCTACAAAGAAAGAGTATGGCATTGACTGAATTAGTGGTACAGGTGCCCGATTCCCAATAAAACTTGCATCAGCCTATTGTTGAAGTGCAACAAGTGCTCCTTCAGCGAACAAAGCCACTAACCGATTTATGCTCTCAGTGTGACCAATCATCCACCTACTAAAGGCCTCGATCTGAACTCGTAAGTATTCAGCATGAACTCATGACAATTTTGCAATATGTTGAATCCCCCTTTGTATATACATCATTCCGGCTGACATAATCTCAAGAAGTTCAACCCGAAATGTCGATAGTATATCTGGATTTGTAGGAACGGGCATCGAACTAGCTGGTGGATTTTCTTGCTTAGGCATTTGTTGAACTTATAACTCCTCATGAGTAGGAGGTTCGTTGGTCATAACAACAGTTATTGAAGTATTATAACCAACTCTTTAGCTCATGATTCTGAGAAATTACTGCATTGATAAGTATACTTGTATCAACAGTGTTCTTTTTGTATACTCAATGCAAAAGCAATATTGATGATGGCCAAGTAATTTATTGAGTCCCACCGGGTGTGCCAAAAATGTTGGTGCTTGCCAAAATTGTTGGTCGACCGGTGTACAATAATTTTTTTGGCAACCAAGTAGTTTATAGTGCCACCGGGCGTGTCAAAAATGTTGGATGCTTGGTTTTTTTTTTTTTTTGGTCACATGTACTGTGTGTGGGCATGCCAGAATCGATATAATAACTCGATCCAAACCAATCAACTTCAACCCCAAGCGCTAAAATAAGCAGATACGTCCAATATGAACATATATGACTATATTTTGAGAGGATCAGTTGCTTACTTAAC
Source organism: Magnolia sinica (assembly GCF_029962835.1). Taxonomy (NCBI): domain Eukaryota; kingdom Viridiplantae; phylum Streptophyta; class Magnoliopsida; order Magnoliales; family Magnoliaceae; genus Magnolia; species Magnolia sinica. Next base: position 46,323,308 of record NC_080578.1, on the reverse strand, counting down.
CACTTGCAAAATTTTATAACTATCAGGCGACAATCGGAGGGTGGAGTTCTTCCTCTAAAGATGGGTTGCATTGTGCCTTCCACAAGAAAAGACTTTCAGAATAGCAGTGCAAATTAAAGAAAAGGAAAACTCACAATCGGTCACTATGAGCAATTGCAAGAATGTCCCTCTTAAAAGAACTGCGTGATATTGGATAGAGAACAAATCCAACGTATGAGCATATAATTGAATTACAACTAAATATTATTGCTAAGAATTACCGCTACTTGATTACTGCTACTCCTAAGATAAGTTGAGATAAAGGATAAATTGGTAGACTTAATTGTTTTGTTGTTGTTTGGGTTTGAGTTCGCCTATTCTTTGTCACATTTCTCTGTCATTTATAGAGCTCTGTTGCAGCTTGTTCTTCCATATCATTCTTTCATTATTGCAATGGTCACGGTAGTCGAAAAGCCTTTCTAGATCATTCTCTTATATAAATTCTTCTTTTGTTATTTTTATTATTATTATTATTTTTGGACTATTTCTCTTCTGTCAGTCAAGGTTTTGTTCCTCTCGGTCACCTTTTATATCTTGAATAGCTCGACTCCTTTTGTTGCGTTTCTTTTTACGACAGTTTCTCTTCTGTCAGTTAAGGCTTTGTTCTTCTCAGTTGTCTTTTATATCTTAAATCGTGGGACTACATTTATATTTCTCTCTTGGCTCATAATTCAACCACAACACTTCGATTACCATCCACTGACATGTACAACTGAATTTATATCAATTATAATAAGCAAAACAGATATTTTGAAGATTTTTTCATCCATGGTAAATTCCTCATGCAATGCAACATGTTGTCCTTTTATTGGCTTTCCAAGATGACCAAATTTTGGGTACGATGGGAACAATAGCCGGATTGCATGGACAAAGGGCACCAGTGGACAGTTCACACGCATGGTGCATCAGGACCCAGTAAGTCCTCCACATGTAAATGGGTCTCTACCTTATTGACCTGGACGCAGATTACCTGGCGACCCGACTGTGTGGGCCCCACCATGATGTATGTATTTTATCTTCGCCGTCCATCAATTTTCCCAGCTCCAAAGCTCAAGTGGACCACACCATACGAAACACTGATGGATTTTCAAGTTCCATTAGGTGGGAACCACTTTGAGTTTGGTAGTGGACGCGGCTCCTCCCTGGATCCCCCGACCGTGAGGCATTCCGTAATGTATATTTCTTATATCCACGCCGTCCATCCGTTTTGCCGGACTATGACCCCAAAATTGCAGCAAATCCAAATCTCAGGTGGACCACACCACAGGAAAAGGAAACAGCGGTGATTGACCAATTAAAAGTTCATGGGAGTCACGAAAGTTTTGGATCAAGCTGATACTTGTGTAGCCCTTTCATTTCATTCAGGTCTTTGTGACTTTATCACCAGGTTGGATGACAAATAAACATTCTGATGGCCCCCAGAAGTTTTTAATGGTGGGCGTTCAATCACCACTATTTCCTGTGGTGTGATCCTTGAGATTTCGATATACTGTATGTTTTGGATCATGCCCTAAAATAATCTAGCCAAATGGATAGACGGCATGGATATAAGATACATATATCATGGTGGGCCCCACATTCAGGGATCCACTGATCTCGGTGGAACCGAGAATCAACCGAAGCCATTCAACCAAAGCCGTATCTCGTAGCCTACTGCGTTACCAAATTGCACTTTGGTCCTATGCCTGTTTGGCAAGCCAATACAACATGCAATTTGTTTATCATTTGTTTTAGGGCTTAAGAAGACTTGGGCAAGTGTTATATAGGACTGCAAGAATCACCCTTACCATCCAATCACATTGAACAAAATGTGGAGGGTCCATATTGATTATACTCAAAACGCAGCTGGAGTAGCCATTGTGTGGGGCCAACTTTGATTGCCTAAGCCTCTCATTAATCATTTTGATAGACGATTCTAGCCATTTGATTAATTGCTAAGAAACATTGATTATACCAAGAACATTCTTTCATTGATCTAGTCCGTCCATCATGTGAGCCCACATTCTATTGACCATGAACTGGAAATTGCCAGATGTACTTAATTTCTTTAGCATTTATATTCACGGACAAAGTTCTCTATCTGACTCGAAAGTGACTCAATTACTATTTCCTGCGTTTGGTTGGTCCCAATATAACAAAATTTCATGACATTTCATGATTAATCAGTCTAATGTGGGGGAAATTTGATGACATTTTATGAAATTTGGTTTCACCAAACACGCCCTAAATAAAGTAGTCACAATTCAATTCAATTGTGCATTCGAACGGGCTTTTTAGGAACAACAACTGAAATCAAGTATGAATTTTTATTTTTTATTTTTAGGGGTGGGGGGGTTTATTTTTATTTTTTATTTTATTTTGTTAAGGGTCTGGGCTCATGGCTCAGTGGTAGACTCACATGAGTGTTTTCAACCCTGACAACTCTTAGGATCGAGTGCCCATGTGGGTGGGTTAGTGTGTGGGGGTGCAGGTGCAGGTGCGTGTGTAAATTTATTTATTTATTTATTTTTTAAGTATGATTTTTTTTACACTTGTCCCAGACATATAGGAGATCCAAACGGATCATTAGGTAGGTCAGGGTTGGATGGGCTGTGATCCCAAAACAACTGTTCTGAAATGCCTAATTCTCCAATCTGAGGATGATTAATTTTGTTTAATGAAAAAAGTGGATGGCAAATAGAACATTTGTTGATTCTTTTATAACCATCCATCTTCTTTATATATATATATATATATATATATATCCTTCATCAGATATGGCCCATCTGAGGAGGGTCTATCTGATGACCGGTTCAGATCATGCACACACATGCCATGTGAACCACAATCTAAGTGACTAATAACTTAAAAAGTGCCAGACCGTCTCACTTCTGTCCATCTCGACAATCACTAAATCAATGAGGGTTGGGTCAGACCCGAATGGCCATGATTCGGGTCCCTAAACTAAGACCAAGGGCTGGGGCTGGGCTTGAATTTTAAGACATGTTAGGGCCAAATGGGCCCAGGCTAACCCCGAATGGCCTGACCTTGCCAGTTAACCTCACTCAATAATGGAGTAGACCGCCATTATATAAAAAGAATGAACGGTGAATGGACACCATTGCCATTTACCATATATGTGCAGTTTGAAGACACCCATTGGATCTGGGTCATCTTCCCACTATCCAAACTATCTACATGAGCCTCGTAAGGCCAAGGACAGGTCAGTTGGATTAGGGCCATGCCTTAGAGACCATGGCGTGATTGGCCCCATTATCACCGATTTCTATTCCAGCTCTTAGGCCAAGACTGACATGGACTGGGCTTGGGTTTAATCTTCAGGCTTGTTGTCTGGTCTTGGGCTTCCTTTTTCAAGCCGAAAATGGTCTGGGCACACTTAAAGACTAGATCATTTTCATTTCAGGCTCAGTTGAATCCTGAACCGGGGCCCATTTACGTCTAACACGGCAGGGCTTGAACCCAACTTCCAGGCAGGTGGATATGGGCCATGCCTAAATCTCAAGCCCAAAATTATTGAGCCTGCTTTGGTCTATCCTCTGCCGGGGCTGAGCCTGAGCCCAGCACCTTCACAACCCTATTTTCAAATCTTCTTTTCTTTCTTCTAACTAAAGAGCCTGTGCAACAAAAAGCTCCGTGGGACCCACTTTAATGTTTGTATGGCATCCACTTTACATGCTATTGCACCTAGAGTTGTACACGGCCCGAATTGAGTCGAGCTTGGCACAGCTTGGCTTGGTTTGGCCAGCAGCCTATCCCAGCTAGAGTTTGGCTTGAATCAAATGGGGCCGAGCTCCAACTAAGTTCGAGTTCAGGCTTTTGAGTCAAGCATTTTCTTTCTAGTTTTTATACAGGCGGGCCTTTACTTTTATATTATATATAATATAGAATATAATGTATTGATTAAGTTTCATATATATATATATATATATATATATATATATATATATATATATATATATATATATATATAAATTAAGGATTTTTGGCAATCCAAAATAGTGAAAATTCAAGATGTTAGTTCGAGCTAGGCTCGAAATCCTTTCGATCTCAAAAAATCACCTCAGCTTGGCCCCGAACCTAACTTTGAGCCGAGTCGAGCTTATTTGAGCTGACCAAGCCAGTTAACACGGTTTGTATTCAGCTCTAATTGCTTCACCTTATGTTAGAACATGAACCCAAAAATTAGGCCAATCTAGAAGTGTGCCTACCATTGGAATCTTCATACCCAGCATGATGTTTATATGCCATCCAACCCATTCCCAAGGGTACTGAGATAATTCTGTATGACCAAGAAGGTTCCAATGGTGGCATCTTCATCCCCACTTTTTCCTTGTGTTGTGACTTGAGTTTTGGATCAACTTTAAACAAACATCTCAATGCAAGCTGTTGCATGATGGATCCATAGGATGTCAAACACATCATAGTGGGATCCTCTTGCACGTTCCCTGTGGAAATTATTGTAGGAGATTCACATCCACATCTGGCATCTTGCATATGCATGTACATCTCTCTATAATGCATGCAGTTGCATCCTAAGAAGAAATGAACACGAACTGAGCCAGCTCGGTTAACTTGCTCTGTTCAGATCAGAAAAACTTGACTCAGCTCGACTCGAAGCTAGGTTCGGGCAGAGTTGAGTTGATTTTTTAAGCTCCAAATGATTTTGAGCCGAGCTCGAATTGGCCTAAGTTCGATTCGATTCGACTCGGCTCAAATCTCGGCCTAAACTTGACTCAGTTTGGCTCGGCTCAATTCAACTCGATTTATAACTTAATTATATAATATTATATTTATATATATAACTTAATTAATATATTATATATAATATAAAAAAGGACCCATCCATATAAAAAATTAGAAAGAAAATATCAACTCGAAAGCTTGAACTCGAACTCAGCTCGAAAGCTTGAGCTTGAATTTGGTTAGAGCTGACCCGAGCTGTTGCCGAATCGAGCCAAGCCGAACTCAAGCTGGGATAGGGTGCTGGCCGAATTGAGCTGAGCTGTGCCAAGCTCAACTCCTTCAGCTAGTGTACAGCTCTAGTTCTATGTGCGGGTGGCAATGGGCCAGGCCCAAGACCTCCACCCAGCTCTACTTCTCCAAGCCTACGATGTAGCCTAGCTCTCTAACCATAATCAGGATAAAAGGCCTCGGCCTTGGCCTTGGCCTAAAGGACTAAGCCGAGCTATGGCCAACCCTACAAGGAAAAGAGTTAGATGATTAAAGGTTTAAGAAATAGCTGAGCCATGGCCAAGAAGTTAGGTGGGGCTCAATATGATATTTGTGAGAAATCCATTGTATCCATCCATTTTTTTCACATCATGTTAGGACATAGAGCAAAAAAATGAAGTAGATCCACAACTTAAGTGGGCCACATGGCAAGAAAAAGTGGGTATGAAAATGCCTACCATTGAAACCTCATTAGGGTCCACTGTGATGTTTATATGCCATCCATACAGTTTATAAGGTCATTTCTATTGGGATAAATTGAAAACACAAAAATAATAGCCCACCGTTGAAACCTCCTTGGGGTCCACTGTAATGTTTCCTGTCATGCAGCCCACTTGAGTGATCTGCCTTATTTTTGGGCCCATCTCTTAACATGATCTAGCAAAACAGATGGACGGGGTGGATTTCTTACAACAACAGGTTGAGCCATTGTGGCGTGAGTGTGTGGTGTGTGTGGGGGTGTGCATGCCTGAAAGAAAAAAAAAAAAAAAAAAGTTGGCCCCACCTAGCTTCCCATCCGACGACATTCATGAGAAAGGCTTTCAGAGGCAATCCGCGGCCGCCACCCCATTGCCAGCATGCAGACAGGTGAAGTATCCAACTCATACATCAGGTGGACCTCACTTTGTATATGGTCCATTCACTAGATAGCCATGATGATATAAATGAGATGACGGTTAGAAAACTTCTACTGATTTACTCAATGGAGCCCACCTGTTGGCATGTGATGGCATGTGATGGGGACGCAGATTGGGCTCTATGGGGCCTACCATGATGTATGTGTTTTATCCACGCCATAGCATCCATTTTTCCAAATCATTCTAAGGCATCAGCCCGAAGAGCATGCATGCATGTTTTGTTTAGCGATGCATGTGTGGTCTGAATGTGACGTGTGTTTTTTTATCAAATCTTCATGAATGGGCCCCACTCGTATGTGGTTCAGGATTCATATTAGAAGCATGTGTGCACGTCGATGCATCATCGGACATTACGGCTGAAAGTCAAGGCAGGTTCAACCCAACTGACCCGACATTGGGTTGGGTTTGGGCAAGATGTATCGGGTTCAGTCTTAGGCTTGGGCTATATAAACACCAACCCGATAAAACTTGGGTGGGGCTCAAGTTGAGGTCTCAAGTTGCCTAACCCAACCTGAACTCAATCCTGATCGATATATAAGTTACTTATAAATTATAATTGAGTGTAGATTGTCTGTGTTGAAGGCACAAGAAATTCCAATGCCGTCGGGTCTTATCGGTCCACATCATTTCTGATAACTCAAGCTAACAAGATAGATATCTTTTTACCGAATAAATTGCATGCTACACAGCACAACTTTTAAAGGATTAATAGTCCTATATTTTAGCTTATTTGTTTAGATAAATAAATAAAGTAGTTTATGATAAATAATTACATATATAATTAATAAAATTATATATACAAAAATAAGGCATGTATTGAAATATAATACATTAACGTAATAATGAAAATGTTAGTAAGTATTCACCCGACCAACCTGACCGAGCCGGCTTGGGTTCGGAACCCGTGGTTGGGTTGGGTTGAGGTACAGGAACCTTGCGTTGGGTAAAGGTTGAGCCCCAACCCGCCCGACTTTCAGTCCTATCGGACATGGCAGCATATGTATATCTGGAGGGGGATGTACTGTACATTTCCTCATTGCTCTTGCATGTCATCTACCATACACGTGGCATATATCTACGGCAATCCAGACCGTACAAATTGTGGGGTCCCATTACGGATGGATTATAGCTCAAAAGTCGCACTGATCAGACTTCCACACGGAGTATAGACACCTGAACATTTTATTTCTAACCGTCCGTTTATAGTTAGGCCCACTTGATCGGTACAATTATCAGGCAGTTCTCCACACATAATGGTTCCTGAAATTTGAATGGTCTGGATTGAAATGAGTGCCTGCCAGTGTCTGAAGTGAGATTAGAATCTGACCGTTGATTTAACTTGTTATAGATTAAAGGAGCTTTTGCCCGAGGGCTGGGGTTTTTCATGATGGAGGAGTATGTCACAAACCCAGATGAGTTGGTTGTCTCAGATGGGACATGGACATATAAGATCCCCGCAGTTGACACAATCCTCGAGAATTCAACCATTGAGTTTCCTTGCAGTGGCCATCACAAAGGCCGCACGCTCTGCTCCGAAAGGTATCGTATTCCTTTCCCCTTCTTAATTTAGAGCTGGGCATGAGTCGAGTCGGACCGAGTTAGGACTGATGTGATCTAATCCGGTTTTGAAATAGACCCGCCTCGAACTCAACCCAATTTGGTACTAAGTCCAACATGCCTAATCCGATCTGAGTATCAGTTTGGCCTGGACTAACCCGGACCGAGTACAACCAGGTCACACGAACCGAGTTGGGTTGAGTCAGCACTAAGTCAAGTCGAATGCGGTGGGTAGATTAGATTAGATTTAGTTATACACACACACTACACAAACCTGAGTCTATTTGGATTTCAGATCGAGTTGAGTTAGTACCAAGTCAGATTTCGGGTCAAGTCAAGTCAAGTTACTATATGACCCGAACTTGACTCAGTTTGAATTCGGATTGGGTGAAGTCAATTCGGATCGACTCAGGCACTCCCGGATCGGATCGAGTTGGGTCTGAACGAGTTGAACGAGTCAAGTCGTCCCGTGCGCAGCTCTATACTTATCTTAATGTGCTACATCAGCCAGCACGAGATCTGAGCCGTTCATTTGGTGGGCCTTGGTGGTTACCAGACAGACCCATTGGATTTTGGATCCCAGCCCGGTATGGGTCAAGCCAGGGTCTGTAATATAGGCTTGTGGATCTATTTTGAAGCCTGATTAATAAACGGGTCAGCCTAAGCCCAAGTTCTAATCGAAAATCCAATCACCAGCCATTTATGATGTTAATGTGCTAGCTTGCTAGAAATGAAAGACTTGATCATCTAATGGGCCAGGCCTAGGCAGGATATTTAGGAGCTCTTTGTATTCAAGTAAATTTATATAATCATAATGTTATTTAGGTCATGCTAGCCATTGAGAGTATACTGTCGTGGACTAATCATTTATTTACTCATATGTCAAAAACCTAAAATATAGAGTAGAGATGGAACTAACGACATGTTGGTGCTTCACGTAAATTGTGGTATATGTCACATTTACATCACATATACAGGTTGGCATGTGTGGCACGTGTTGGGCGCTAGAAAATTGGTGGTGGCATATGTGCATATGTCGAGCCCCTGAACTTGGATAATCATACGTGTGACATACTGGGTACATGTGACACATTTGCAAAGAACCAAGGTTGCTTTGAATGCTGGTTACTCCCGTAGATGGCATGTGAATAGGTATATTCTTGTAGACGAATCCAGTTGGGCATGGACTGCAGTCCCTGGCACCCCGATGCATTCTACTAAGAAGTGGCAGGACTGTATCCATGGGATTCTGGCCTTTTTCAGTGGCTAGAGCCATTTATTTGACTGGGCTCCTGTTTTACGGTGCCAGAACAACTAAGCTATATGGAGCTAACCACTCTATCCATTCAATCTATTAATATGAACTTTCTAACCGAGAAGAAAACACTCTCCAAACTGTAAGAACTCTATGCGGTAGGCCTTATTGATCAACGGTCTGGATTGTCTTGTAGTTGGACTATGTGATTAAAGTACACCAGTGGGCCCCACTTCAGGTGACCCGCTGCGCAACAGTGTGTATTGGGGTGGAATGCTATAAGCCTTACGCAGGGCTACTTGAGTAAAACTAGGACATAGAGATATGGAGCGTGGGAAAGAGGTTTCAAACTCTCTCTCCACATTCTCTATATATGAGACTGTTGGGTCTCTGATCCTACACTACAACAGAAGACGAATTCCCATCTGATATTCTATATAAGGGTGTGAAGGAAAGGAAGACTATAGCATTGGTATTCTGATATTTTTATCTGATATACATGGCGTCTCAGTTAGGTAAGTCATCTGAACCCTTGATCCCCATGTCCTATGCACAGATAGATCCATGGGCCTATTCCGCATATAAGTTAAGTCCCACAGTTGGTATCAGAGCCACTGTGCAAAGGCATGGATGATCAGATTCAGATTCATCCATTAGAAATTCAAAATCAATTTTTCGAATTCCCAAATCAGGGAAATTGGGATTTCAAATTTTGAATAAAATTAGGGATTTTAATTCCCAAATCATTATTAGGGATTTCAGATTTGAATCCCCAAATTGTGATATTAGGGATTTCAGATTTGAATCCCCAAATTGTGATATTAGGGATTTCAGATTTGAATCCCCAAATCTGGAAAATAGGGTTTACAAAATCGAGACCCATATCGGTAATCTAGATTCCAGATCCCCAAATCCAAATCAATTAGGGATTTCGGAATCCAGATCCCCAAATCCAAATCAATTAGGGATTTTGGAATCCAGATCCCCAAATCCTAGATCAATTTAGGGATTTCCAAATCAGATCCCATATCAGTGATTAGGGATTTTGATATTCGAATCCCATATTAGATTGGGGCTTCCAAATCTTTCATCCCCACATTTGGTCTTGGATTAGGAATTTTGTAATACCGAAATCCATTGTTCTAGACTTCTGCACCTGTGTCGCTGCCTCTGTTGAATGAGGAGTAACGTAGCAGCCTAACTTTCAGATACACCTTCCTTCCTTCGATCCTCCCTCTCTACAATCATAAGGGCCTTTTTTCATGGATTCCGGTGAATTGGTGACCCACCATCCATCCCATCTGCTATTTGCATATCACCGGAAACCTCAGATATGTGCTGAGGGAGTGTATCCCATCCTCTTATCATCTTCATCGCCCGATTCTTGTCTTGAGAGAGATTGAGAGAAAGATGGGACGACGCCGTTGAGGGGTTAGGGATTTCCTACCCTTTTTCCCTTCGATTTTTCCTTCCTTTCTTCGGTCGATTGTGTTCGCTGCAATCCTTATGCAAACGGGTTTTCCTTCGAACCCAAATGATGTTAATTTTGCATTCGAGTCCACTCTTCGGGCCCGCCCAACATTTGGACATTGAGGGCCCATCTAACTTAGATTCGGGTCTGTCGTCAAAAATCGCTTACTAGGACCTGATTTCATCCATCCTGGGCCTAGTGGGCCTGTCACTGGTAGTGGGCCCAATACGCTGTTTTGATGGTGGGCCCTAAGTTCAATCTGGTCCATTAAATGCCTAAATTTGGACTATCAAATATCATTTCATGTTCATCATTTATTTAGATTTGGGTTGTCTTATGGGCATATTATATGTCTCATTCACTAGGTAGATAATATATGTGAATTTTCATCTGACAAATATTAAGCGTTTAACTAATCTGTCCATCTTATGGACACATATGCATGGACCTACCCATCCAATTGTAAAGTTCCGTACTATTTGTCTATCATGTGGATATCAGGAACTGGATTAGTCATTGTCACGCACCGAACTCGGAAACTGGGCTCACAAAATTCCCGATCGCCGAATCCGGCGCCGACGGCCTCCGTAGTACCTCATTCTCGGCTCCCGGCACCCATACACCAAGTTCCGATCCTAGGATGCTACAAGGAGGATTTATAATCATTAGTCTGATTCGTAATGAGCATAACCAAAAGCATAACCCACGAACAATAACCACAAGAACACCATCACAAAATTCACTATGATTAAAAACTTTTAAGTACAATGTGTCTGAAAGGAAATACAAGATGATGATAATAACAGCAACTCAAAAGCTTGACTGCATGCTCCAAGTCTAACGAAGCTACGACTGCGTCCTGGCGTCACATACACGCATCAATCGTGCATAGCTTATAGAAAGCTTAGAGGGTGGTGTAAGTGTGTGCGCAATATAAGCGTGCTCAGAATGCAAGGTCAGAGTATTGCGGAATCATGCTGATGAGTACAGAATGCAATCAACCGTACCAAGGCTATGCGGTGCAAGATATGAATGCTATCGGCCATAACACGGCCATGCGATGTGAGATGCAGCTCAAGTATGCCAATCCTCATCATATATCAGTACAGTTCTCATTCTGGATAATCACCGAGGTTCAGTACACTCCAAATGGCACTGCCGCTCTCCTAGCCTCATAATCCAAGTGAGCGTAAGAAACCTCACTATCCGCTTGGCCAATAGTCTGTCAATACCTATCCGGCATGTTGATAGCGAACCCATTCATGAGCTGGTCAAACTCAGCCTAGTATTGCCCCCTATCCTTGGGCGAGTAAGGCCACACCCCTTTCCAACCGACCACGACACAATGGGAGACGCGGCCTCCTGGTAATCAGCCCTCGTGCGCTCATATATCCACTCGGTTTCGACGTTGGAGTCATCCTCTGTTACCATCGGGTTTATGGATTTTCACCCAGGGACATCTATGGCGCCCCGATGCTTAGTAATAATATTTTTGGTATCCAATCGAGCCACCCATGATGTATCTGTGAAGGCTATGGCCCTGATGTCACTAGGGAATACAGTAATCACAATCACACTAATGCAAGTGCATGAATCATACTATTAGACATGGAACAATCCTGCGCGTACCGAGTGCTCATGTGGGGCAACTCTGTCAGGGAGCCCATAAACGATCTGTCCGAAGGCATATGCTATGATCAGTCACTTCTTATATCAGGATACATATAAAGCGTATGATCATAAATCATGGATCTATACTATACATGTTATGTGGTGATGGGCTCTGATCAAAACAAAGATGGGCCTAGACGGCCTATATGCTACAGGTATGGGCCTATTAATGGGCCCTAGGGAGAGAGTGACAACGCGGACATTTAACCAACATCATCCTTACAATATGAACATCAAACCATCATTGCTCCCAAGGCACGGCCTGTCATGAATCACACATTGCAATGGGCCTTATATAGATCTTGTTGGGCCTCGACCCAAGGGCCCAAATACATCAAATGGGCCTCAAACCATGGACTCATATATCTCAAGTGGGCCTTAGCAGGCGGGCCACAAATACATCAAGCTGGGCCTAATCATATGAGCCTTGCATACGTCACAATGGGCCTCATAATATGGGCCTTATACAATTCAAGGTGGGCCTCAACGGACGGCCCACAAACACACTAAGATGGGCCTTATCACATGGCCTTGAAATAACCTCCAAAATGGTTGGACGGTTTGGATGAAACATATGCATCATGGTAGGTCCCATAGGGATGGAAGGCATAGATAAATCACATACTTCATGGTGGAGGTCCACACTGATGAAAGGTGTGGACACAATTCAGACACAAGTGGGTCCCAAGTAGGACCCACCATAATGTTTATTTCCCACCCAACCTGGGGCCCACCGAAATGTTGATTTTCCACCCAATCTATTAATAGGGTCATGCAGGCCTGGGGGCCCACCATAATATTTATTTGCACCCAACCTATTTATAAGGTCACATGGACCTGGGGGCCCACTATACTGTTTATTTGCATCCAATCTGTTCATAAGGTCACGTAGACCTAGGCCCACCGTGATATGTATTTGCCATCCAACGTATACATGGGGCCCACCTTGATATTTATCTGACATCCAACCTATTTAAAAGGTCACGTGGACCTGGGAAAACTGGGGCCCACTGGAATGTTTATTTGCCACCTAAACTGTTCATAGGGTCACGGTCAGGGGCCCACCGTAATGTGGTTCGCAAATCGAGCCCACCCATTATGTGTGTCCCACTTGGCTGAGGGTTCAGACCAAGTTTCAGCTGCATCCAAATTTCAGGTAGTCCCCACCAAGTGATTTTATATGTTTTAGGCATGTCTTCACATGATTTTAGATGGTGTGACCCACTTGAGTTCCGTATATGGCTGATTTTTGGGATATCCCATAATTTAAAGGGGACTCCTTAACTGCACGGTGTTGATGTTCGAAACGCATCACGGTGGGGCCCACATCTAGGGCTGTGAGGGCTAGCCCGTCTGTCCGCCAGGCGCAGGCAGCGCCTGCGTGCTCTCTGACAACAGCAGCGCTACTGCTGCTTGTTTTTAAAAAAAATCAGTTTTCCTGTGGTTTTTCACAGGTGGGGCCCACATCGCGGAAATCTGCTCTGCCCATTGTATTCCCCAGCTCGATACAGTTAAACAGAGTCCAATATCCATTAGGATTGGGCGAGTAAAACAACAATGCGGGTTTTGGACGGTAATAATACTGTTTCCTAAGGTATGGCCTACCCGAGAATCGGATTGCCCTCAAATTTCGGCTCAACGCCTAAAATGAGCTAGGGAGAAGGATGGACAGCTTGGATTGAGTACATACATCAAGGTGGGGCCTGCATGAGTGGCCCACCCCAAAAGCACCTTTTTTCTCTTTTTTTTTTGTTAGCTTGTAAGTACACACCCTATCTGTACATGCACTCCATGTTAGCCGCTCCCTGTCCAGCGTCTCCTGGACGCTGGACAGCGTGAATATAACATAATCATCATGGTGGATCCCACGTGTGGGTGGCCCACATGTCATCAAGGTGGGTTCCACATGAACGTGGCCCCCTAATGGGTCTAATATTTGTGTTTTCCATCATCCAAGTCAGACCTACTAGATGGGATGGATGAAGCAGATGGACGGCGTTGATAGAATACATCCATCATGGTGGGTCCACGATTGGTGTGGATCTAGTGGACCACAACCATGACAAAAGAGAGAGAAAGAGAGACATAGAGAGAGAGAGATATGGTGAGATAGAGAGGAGAGACCCCGCCATTATGGGCCCTCCATTTCTTACATTCATACATCAAACGGGTCCCACCACATGTGGCCCAAAAAAAAAGAGAAATAACGGTGGATCACCCACCTCTAAGCCTCCTTAGCTTTTATGCTTAACCTTTGACGGTGGATGAGGGCTCTCTTCCTGCTACACATGAGCGCCACCATGATCGGGCTGCTTTAGAAGCCCACTTGGCCCAAATTGAGGAGTCCAAGTCGCCCTGCGACAGGAGGTCAAGGAGACCCGGGCTGAACTTGAAGAGAATAGGGCCTTCATGAAACAGAAATTTAAGAAGATGTCTCGCACCTTGAAGGCTCTCCTGTGCTGTCTACATGACAAGGGTGCTCCTCCTTCATCACCAGATTCAGACGACTAGTCACATGTTGTAGTTGTCTTTGAGTTTTCTTTATTTTCTTGCTTTTTATGTTATAGCCTTGATAGGCTTAGTAGTATGGTTGAGTGGTTGGTATGTTGTCGTGTTTAAAAACTTTGTTTAGATTTAACTCACATGGATCTTCTGTCATGATCCATGTAAAACTACATCCCATGTATTATGACAATTTTGGTTTAATGAAATGCATGAAGCTCCTTTTGTTATGACATATATAGAATGCTTGAGAAATTGAGTGTTATTATGCTGAATCTCACACACTTTTGCACCCTATGTTGTATATATGGAATACCACCTAAGGCCACTCGAAGTACGACACGCTTACACTTGGCGAATCGAGTGACGGGGTACCTCCCCTAAGCGATAACCACACGGACCCCAGTTTGGGCCCAAATCATGAGACTATGCCGGATTCTCAGTCGGCCACTAGCCCCACTAATGGGCCAGCACCTTTTGCACCACCGATTTCAGAGCAGAACCGTGCGTCTACCTCGATGCCTCACATGCCTCAGGCGGCTTCTCCTTCTGATAGGTTGGAGCAGATGATGCTCCTTATGCAGTAGCAGCAGCAGATTTGGACCACTATAGCAGGGGCCCTTGCCCAGAACATGAGTGTAGCCCTGTCTACATCACCTGTGCACCCTGTTGGAAACACGAGTGTCAGCGGCTTATTTGAGCGATTCCAGCGCTTCCGACCTCCTACTTTTGCGGGTACTCACAGAACCGAGGAGGCCAAGTACTAGCTTGACCACATCTCTAAGATGCTGAAGCCGCTGCACTGCACTGAGGCGGAGCAGGTTAAGCTGGTCACCTACATGTTCAAGAAGGAGGCCAGTTTGTGGTGGGATAACATCCTGCAGACAGTTCCCGTATGACATGTATGGACATGGGAAGCTTTTGAGGCACGCTTCCACGGGAAGTATTTCCCTCTCACCTATCATAATGAGAAGGAGGGAGAGTTCTTTCACCTCCGACAGGGAGGGATGACTGTGGTGGAATACGAGAATAGGTTCATGGAGCTGGCCAGATAGGCTCCTTTGATCCTAGTAAACGAGCCGATGAAGATGCGGTAATTTTCTGAGGGTTTGCGGCCCGAGATCCGCTCAAAGATGTATTGCGCTAACATTAACAACTATACTGAGCTAGTGAGCATGTCCCTGCAAGCTGAGCAGGATGGAGATATGCTATCCTGTACACGTATACCCATGGGTCCTGGGCCTCGACCAGATTTACGGAGCAGGTCGTTCCTCAGCAAGAGGTCATGTGCAGATTAGCCTCCTCGGCTTATGGCTTCACAGACCCAGCTGAGGCGAACAGACCTGTGGTGCACCTACTGCAAGAGGTCGGGCCATACAGATACCTACCGTTTCGCCAAGATGAGGGATAACAGCTTCTTATCGCCTCAGAAGATCAATCGCCAGCTTCCTCAAGCTATCTTGGCTCCACCTCTACGTTCAGTACCACTAGCACAGCCTTGTTATAAGTTGAATGTACCTTGTAGTAGGCCGCCTCAACAGCCTATGGCACCCACAACCGAATCGTCCTCAATAGGCTCAAGTGCACTCACTTGCAGCTGAGGTATCCGAGACAGCAACTGCATCACCACTGGCTTTCGAAGTCACGGTATGTAACACCCCGTGTTTCCAGAACACAATTACGAGACTTGTTCTGGAAACCCGAGAGTTAACAAATCAGAGATCTAGCGGAAGATTAAAATCAGAGTATGATAGCGTAAGCAAGCATGGATTAATATCATATAAGCTCAATTATTTAGCTCACTCAGCTGGGGGCCTTATTACACTTTTTTTTTATTTTAAAACAAAAATTATCAATGTATCAAATTAAACATAAGAGCACTACTGCTATTAATTTAAATCGAAACAACCGGCCACTTCTTGTTGTGGCTCGTCTTCGTAATATCCATTTTCAGGCTCCACCATCGTACCATCAGGGTCAGTACTATCGGTGGATCACCCACCTCTAAGCCTCCTTCTTGCTCCCTTAAGCTTGTATGCTCCTATGATCAACCTCCAATGGCGGATGATAGGCTTTCGATGGTGAGGATGAGAGATGAGAGGGTGGGCCACACTTGTTGTTTGGGGAGGCTTAGAGAGGCTTGGACGTATGGAGTTTTTGGTAGCTTGGGAGAGTGTTTTTTGAGAAATAAGGGAGAGAGAGAAATGATGGGATTAAAGGGATGGATAGAGTGGTGGTTGTAATGAAGAGGTATGGGTGAGTTTGAATATTTTGTAAAAAGGGGATGGGTGTGTTTGAAAAATTGTAAAAGAGGGATGGTGAGGGGAGAGAGAGTTGACTTATGGGAAAGGTGGGATGGGTTGATGTACTTGAGGTATGGTTGTACTTGACATTGATTGATTGATGGGACATATCGTAGAGATTCCCTCGATATTCGCAACGCGCGACATTTCTTCAGAATAAACGCAAGCCCACATCTCTTGGTCTGGGTATCGGTTCGGTGTGCGAGTCACGGCGTTGGAACCGCGGTGACGGCACGGTCGCTAAGGTACAAGTTTTGGTTCGAACCGACTTTGGTATGCAGGACCTGGTTTAGGATCACGCACAAAAGTCGGAAAAAGGTCGAGGATTGCTGGAATTCGACCGGAGGGACCGCGGAAGCCTACGGAACGGTACGGACTATGATATGGATCTTACAGTCATGCTCATTGAACACTTCCAGATCATATAGAGTCCTAATTCAACCCTATTATTGTCCATCACTCATCCTTAGGAGTTGATATGGATCGTTGGAATATATGGTGTGAAACCTATCCGTATGTTTCACTTTTAGGTTGCCTTATTTTCCAAAGGGGTCAGTACTAACTAACTTATGGGCCATATCAGAGTAACTAAGTTATAATCCATCGAGAGGCGGGATTATAATTGCAAACCTAAGTCTATATTTACAACATTAAATTCTGTTGTGTTGGCCACCATAGTGACCTCAATCGATGAAAATTTTACAAGTACAGACTTGTAACATTGGGATTAGGAGGATTGTATACAGTTGTGTTTACATTTTCATGTGTATGGTAACAAAAACACAGACGATTACCATTTGACAGTCACGTGAACGGGTGAAGTAATTGGTGCTGGTAATGTAAAGCTGAAAGACTCATCTCACCCATAGGTGTTGAGTGTCTCAGATTTACATGATCAACATCACTTAGCTTCATGTTCAGGAGGATCACTGACTTATTATCATTACCTCCCAAAGGAGGAATGATGATGATGCAATAGATTCTCACCAAGATGTGATGGTTGGGCCCATCTTCATCTTGGATAATTCAGTTGATGCCTCCCTTAGCAACTGAATTGATTAACTTTGCCTGATATTTTTGTTTACATTCACAAAATTGCTTTGTGAAATAATGAACTAATGTGAGTATATATGTATCTCTTCTATTTCAGTCTCAATTCCAACTAATACACATCAAGTCCCTGTCTTAAATGGGTTTAATTATGCTCAATGGAAGAACGCCATTGAAATTGTACTGGGCTGCCTTCAATTAGACCTTGCCCTGATTACACTAGAACTGTCAAAGCCATCTGATAATGCCACTGAAGCAGAATATAATCGATAAGAGACGTGGTTTAGATCAAATGATACATTCCTAAAAGTCATTAAGTATTCGATTTCTGAATCAATGAAGGGTGCCATGCCTGATACAAATAAGGCCAAAGTTTTCCTGACCAAAGTCATGCCTGATACAGATAAGGCTAAAATTTTCTTGACCAAAATGGAAAAACGATTCAAGAAATCTGATAAGTCTGAAGTGGGCATTCTATTGAATAAATTGACTCGCTCATCCTACGAAGGAAAAGGCAATATCTATGAATACATTGTAGAACAGATCGAGGTTGTTTCCAAGATCCGTTCTCTAGAACTTATACTCACTGATGATCAGCTAGTTCATTTGATCATGAACAACGTTCCTCCCTAATTTGGCACGTTTCTGGTTAACTATAACACTCTGAAGGACATGTGGACATTGGATGAACTCATCACTCAGTGCGTCCAAGAGGAAGACAGGATCAGGTAGACGGGTAGAGTTCAAAATTTTAATATGGTGACCTCAGGTCATGGGCATGGGCAAGGGAATAAAAGCAAAAGGAAGAGGAAACATGGTTCTAATAATGGATTCTCTGGTCCCCCATCTGGAAACCATGAGAATCAAGTTGGGAATAGATCAAAACGCAAACGGGTTAAAGGCAAACCATGCTTCTTTTGTAAAATGAAGGGTCATCTAAAGAAAGACTGTGAAGGGTTTAAGAATTCTATTCTTGTCTGTTTTGAAACTAATCTTACCGATGTATCGGGGGATTCCTAGTGGATAGATTCAGGAACTACTATTCACATATGCAATTCTATGTAGGAATTAGTATAGGCCAGGCCACCAACTGATACAGAGCGCACAGTATACATAGGCAATGGTGTCAAGGTAGACGTGGAGGCAATAGGAGTATATAGGCTTAAGTTGAAGTCTGGTTATTTTTTGGATTTAGTAGATACATTTTGTGTGCCGTCTATAAGACGCAATTTAGTTTCAATTTCCTGTTTAGATAAATTGGAATATTCGTTTCAATTTGGAAATAATAACTTTAATATTTACTTTAATTCGATTAAAGTTGGGATTGGCTCTATGGTAAACAACTTATATGTAACGTCTCGAAAAATTCTGTACAAAGACTCGAGTACCATCTCAGGAAGAAATCTCTAAGGATCAAATTATGTAGAAATTAGATGAAAATTAATTAAGTACTAAACTAAATTAACTAGTAGATTAGCTTGAACTACTTTCTATACGAATTGCAAGACCCTATATGAACTGTAAGACCCAAAACTAGTAGAATCGCTAACTCTATATTACCTAAAAACATATGAGAAATCTCAAAACCCAGTTGTTCTCAGGAGCACACTAAAACTCCGTATCAGACCTGGACCGCGCGTTGAAAGCCCGATTACCTCGAAACTATGTAGTTATGACCGCTTTACAATGCTTGACAAGCATCGCAGGAATCAAGTCCAAATAGTATCCAGAAATGCACAACTTGAGCATGGAGCGAAGTGAGTGAGAAAAGTGAATATCTTTAGAAAATGAACTCGAACTTAAGTGAATTGGGCCGTTCACTTACAGGCAAAATTTAAAGTTTCAGACCTTCAGATTCTGACCCAACTACACCCTTGGATCAGGAAAATTTCCCTACACATGTCAATGTACTTGTGGCCCTGATCGAATGACAATCGCCGTTGAACTGAAACTGGTCCTCCACAGTCGATCCACAAATCTGATCGGGCCAAAACTTTAACCTGGCATAGATCTATTGTCAGGGAACTCTCTCTAGACTATATGTGAGGTATGGACCTCTATATGGGCTCCGTTGGCCCGAAACGGATGACTTTTGGCTATAACCTAAGTATACCGTGGCCCTCGGGCCATTGACATCAGTTCTTGGGCCTATATATGACCCTAAACCCACCCCTCTCTCATTCCATACGAATTTCCTAACCCTAAGAGAGAGAAGAGAGAAAAGAGAAGGAGAAGGTGAGGAGAAGTGAGAGAGTGTTGTGGGTTATTGCTAGGATTCATTCCTGTCACTCCACGTGCTGAATCCCCTCTTCCGTGTCGCTATACCAGCAATTTTGACTCCATTTTTGGATAAGGAATCTTAACCCTAATCTGTTTTAGGTATTCAAATAGGTAGATTGGTAAAATAGCTAACCTATTTCATGCTATAGGTAGCCATTGTGCCGTAACCAAAGGTGTAGTGTACGAACCAAGTTCATAATTGGCATACCGACGAAAGGTGTAGACTATAAACGTTTAGGTTATGGTTTTCAAGGCTTTCAATGTCAATTAATAGTTTATGACTGACTTGATTGCTATCACATGTTCTTAGATCCGATGTTTTTCATGTATTACACATATATATGAACTATGTTGAAAATAATGCATTCTATGTGTTTGTTGAAATGTTTGAATGAATATGGAATTATGATATGTGTTTGCCATGATTATTGATTGAGAATACATGATTGTTGTATGTGTGACAACTACTTTGTGAAAGGATTTGCAATAATATATGTTATAATAAATTTATTACATGTATGTTGATATGTGTAGTCTAAGTGTTTGACAAAATGCTTGAATGAGAAAATGCTTGTTAAAATTTATTTAATGAGTGTGTTGAGATGGGATTCTCAATAACCTATCTTGCTACTACGTGATTTATGGATGAAATGCCTATGTATGATAACATGTGTACTATGTGTTTATTAAAATGCTCAAATGAGATTTATATTAGAATTGGTTGATGCGTGCTGTTTGACTATCACATATGAATGCCTATTGTGTTTGAGTATGATTAGGAATAATACGTAGTCCAGACAATCGGTAACGGTTTACAATCAGTAGCTAAACTAGTTCCCCATAACGGATACGTTCGATGAATCAGAGTCGTACGGTGATTATCGACAGTGGTTAGGCCACGAGGAGTGCGTATGTGCTCCATGTCGATAAATTCAACGTGCGCTTGTACCAGTCAAGCTTGTCAAGTAACCCGATTGGCCTAATGTATGTTCACCATGTATGGACGCTACTGCTTTAATCTAAGGTACGACTTACTACTGAAAAGCCCGCTTAACCTTGGTACCATGATCTGCTAAGACTCATGAGTCAGGCATGGTGGTATGGGACACTGTGGTCGAGCTGTTGGCCTATGCTAAGCTGACGAGCCTCCTCGTACTGACCAGTGAGCAACCCAAACTCGTGAGCCGAATATAGTGGTATGGGACACTGTATTCGAGATGTCGGCCTACACTAAGGTGATGAGCTTTTCCCATAATGACCTCGAGTATAAACTAGGCCTATGCCGAGGTGATAAGCCTCCCGTAGTGACCTGAACTTGCCTGTCCACTGCTTCTAAATCAGGGGTGACGTTGCCTTATAACTTGCCTATCTTATGTGATTTACTAGAATTGACGACCCTAGATGGATCATCATTTGGGTAAATGATATAAAGAGAGGTACCTTAGCTTCCTGAATCTTTTGTATGAATAAGCCTAAATAAATTACTTGGCTAACACGACCATGCACCGCATTGCATGTGCTTTGGCGAGGAAACGCACATTTAGGGAGTTTGCCATACGCGATCGTGACATGATGTCGCTGAGGGAGTGCAGGCGAGGGCATGCATCATTACCGCATATCATTCCTGCATTAACAAGGGTACTTAAGAAATGATTGTTATACTGCTTTATCATTATTTCTTGACTAAATTGATAATATGTTAACCTTTGTCTTATAGCTCCATTGAGTTGGTCACTCACTCCCACTCTGGGACGGTGTTTTGAAATACCAACCAGACTCTATTTTAGCTACAGATGACGGTGATGCTTACGAAGCGGAGCCTGACTTTTATGATGACGAGGAGGAGTTCTCCTACATGCAACTCTCTGGCAGGTCTATGTAGACCTGGAGTTGCGTCGACATGACTATAGGGATACAAACTAGTCAAACATTACATTGTATCATTTTGTGAATTTTAGAACTATAATGTTCATACTCTGGGGACTTACAACCACTTCTATGCTTTATATATCTATCATAGTCTTCCACTTGCGAAATCTAATTGTCTCTGGAGTATGATATGATGATTTAGTGAAATCTCATTCATGTTTAATGCACTAATACGGATAACATTTAATCATCATTATCTATGTTGCATAAGTGATATGTTGGAACTCAGGAGCTGAGCTTTTGCTTGACCCCCGATTTTCAGGGCGTTACAAGTTAGTATCAGAGCATAATTTGGATTAAACTAAACCTGGGTTATGGTAACACGATGCACATTGACGTACTTTGACTTAGGAGGGGGGGCGATGAAACATAAAAACAGTTGTAGGATTCCAAGTTTCGTCGACAGGCGAAACTGATTGTTGGAATCGGACCCTTAAGCATATGTGATCATGCGAGTGATCCCAATTCTTTTCCAGACCATCCATCGACAGGTTTAGATGATGATTCGGTGTATTCCACACTCAAATAACCCGAAAAGCATGAATATACACGAGATAGAACCCGAAACTGCACCAAACGGACTCGAGGGCCTAAATGGCATAAAATAAAGGGACCCGAGGTGGGCCCCGTGCATTTTCGGCACCTCGGGAGGGGGATGCCATCACCCCTGGGGCGAGCCATTGCCCACATGTCTAGCGGACCGCGATGGCATCGCCCCAACTACGAGGCCTTGCGGTCCACGGACAGCAGGCCGGTCGGGCAGTAGCGGGCCGACCACTGTACACGCATGTGGGGCTTACGAAATCATGTGGGGACCCCTTATACCTCCCCATTTGCTTCATTTCTTCCATATCCACCCCTCCAAGCTTTTCAAATCTCCCAAAATCTTATTTTTCTCTCTCAAACCTCCCCTCTATTCTCATATCATCTTCTTCTTCATCACTATATACACACCTCCCACCATTCCTTTCAAACTCATCTCCTATCTCCCTTATTCCCTCCCATTTAGGTACACAAACCCTCCATGGTGTCTCCAAAAATTTCAAGGTCCAACAACTCATCCTATCCCTCCATTTTGTTTCACTCTCATGGCTCTTTTTGAGCTAGTGGCGGCCATATTTTCACTTTCCACACTTCTTTCTCTCATGGGAAAGAAGATGGCTTCCACGAATGAAGCCGGGCCTAGCCGCCCTACCCGTTCAAGGAGGCAGAAAGGCACCGAGGCTAGCACAAGCATCGATCGGGAGCTAAGGACAAAGCAGGATCTCGATCCCTGGATTCCTCTCGAAAGAGCTCTACTGGCGGATATGGCACATGGAAGGTTTCAAAGCCATAGAGTTCTCTTTGAAGCACACATGGATAAGAAATTATTTGGGCTTTATCCGGCGATGGATCTCCTATTGGACGCCGGGTGGTGTCCCATATTTGAGGGCAAGTCTCTTGTAAATGAGAGCACTGTCCGAGCCTTCTACACCCATATACGAGAGCCACTGCTGGAGCCTCTACAGTTCTCCATCCTCGTGGGAAGGCGGGAAGCCATTGGCAATGTGGACTTGATAGCCCGAATCATGGGGATGCCGCGTAGAAAGGTACATGTTAGCGAGAGAAATCTCAGGAGCGTGCGTGAAAGATATCGCCGCACACAATTTCTTTGTGGCCGACTGGTCCACTGGAATCGAGGCAATTGCCTCCTGGCGTCCAAGATGACGCCTGACTTCCGCCTGCTCCACAACATCTTCACATACAATGTGGATCCCAGGTGGAGCAATCGCAGTGAATGCACGCGTTTGATGGTAGACTTCCTATACCGAGCTGGGCAAGGAGACAAGTTGTGCCTGCCTACGTATGTACTACTACAGATAATTTAGACCACACGCTCTCCTAGGATAGACATTTCACTCCCATTCGGCTGACTTATATACAAGATTTCTCATGAGTTCGGCTACAGACTTGGCGCAAAAATTCTTGTGCCGATCTATTTCATCAATGACACTACTCTCAACAATATGGGTATTGGGCCATGACAACATTAAGCCCAACTCGATGAGAGTGAGGATGAGACGGGAAGTGAAGAGGAAGAAAGTGATGAAGAAGAGGACGAAAATGAAATAGAGGAAGGAAGTGAGGAAGAGGGAGAGTAGGAAGAGGAAGAAGAGGAGGCCCAAGACTCTGAAGGGGGCTCTCCTCCTGCTACACATGAGCGCCACCATGATCGGGCTGCTTTAGAAGCTCGCTTGGCCCAGATTGAGGAGGGTCAAGTTGCCCTGCGACAGGAGGTCAGGAAGACCAGGGCTGAACTTGAAGAGAATAGGGCCTTCATGAAACAGAAATTTAAGAAAGTGTCTCCCATCTTGAAGGCTCTTCTATGCTATCTGCAGGACAAGGGTGCTCCTCCGCCATCACCAGATTCAGACGACTAGTCACATATTGTAGTTGTCTTTAGATTTTCTTTATTTTCTTACTTTCTATATTATAGCCTTGATAGGCTTAGTAGTATGGTAGAGTGGTTGGTATGTTGTCGTGTTTAAAAACTTTGTTTAGATTTAGCTCACATGCATCTTCTGTCATGATCCATGTAAAACTACATCTCATGTATTATAATAATTTTGGTTTAATGAAATGCATGAAGCTCCTTTTGTTATCAAATGTGTAGAATGCTTGAGAAATTGAATGTTATTATGCTGAATCTCACATACCTTTGTACCCTATGTTGTATATAGGGAATGCCACCTAAGGCCACTCGGAGTACGACACATCTTACACTTGGCGAATCGAGTGACGGGGCACCTCCCCTAAGCGATAGCTACACGAACCCCAGTTTGGGCCTGAATCACGAGACTATGCCGAATTCTCAGCCGGCCACTAGCCCCACTAATGGGCCAGCACCTTTTGCACCACCAGTTCCAGAGCAGAACTGTGCATCTACCTCGACGCCTCACATGCCTTAGGCGGCTTCTCCTCCTGATATGTTGGAGCAGATGATGCTCCTTATACAGCAGCAGCAGCATATTTGGACTAGCATAGCAGGGGCCCTTTCTCAGAACAGGAGTGTGGCCCTGTCTGCACCACCTATGCACCCTGCTAGAAACACTAGTGCCAGCGACTTATTTGAGCGATTCCAGCGCTTCTAACCTCCTACTTTTGCAGGTACTCACAGACCTGAGGAGGCCGAGTACTGGCTTGACCACATCTCTAAGATGCTGAAGTCGCTGCACTGCACTGAGGCGGAGCAAGTTGAGCTGGTTACCTACATGTTCGAGAAGGAGGCTAGTTTGAGGTGGGATAGCATCCTACAAACAGTTCCCTTAGGACATGTATGGACATGGGAAGCTTTTGAGGTACTCTTCCACGAGAAGTATTTCCCTCTCACCTACTATAATGAGAAGGAGGGAGAGTTCCTTCGCCTCCAACAGGGAGGGATGACTGTGGCGGAATATGAGAATAGGTTCACGGAGCTGGCTAGATACGCTCCTTTGATCCTAGCGAACGAGCCGATGAAGATGCGATGATTTTTTGAGGGTTTGCGGCTTGAGATCCGCTCGAAGATGTGTTGCGCTAACATTAACAACTATATTGATCTAGTGAGCATGTCCCTGCGAGCTGAGCAGGATGGGGATAGGCTATCCCGTACATGTGTACCCATGGGTCCGAGGCCTCGACCAGATTTGCCGAGTAGGTCATTCCTCGGTAAGAGGCCACGTGCAGATTCGCCTCCTCGGCTTATGGCTTCACAGACCCAGCTGAGGCGAACAGACCTATGGTGTACCTACTGCAAGAGGTCAGACCATACAGATACTTACTGTTTCACCAAGATGAGGGATAATGGCTTCTCGCCGCCTCAAAAAATCAATTGCCAGCTTTCTCAAGCTATCTCGGCTCCACCTCTACTATCAGTACCACTAGCATAGCCTTTCTATAGGTCGAATGTACCTTGTAGTAGGCCGCCTCAATGGCCTATGGCACCGCAACCGAATCATCCTCAACAAGCTCGAGTGCACTCACTTGCAGCTGAGGCATCCGAGATAGCAACTGCATCACCGCTAGCTTTCGAAGTCACGGCACATATCCAAGGTACACCAATTTTCTTATTGGT
The DNA here is from genome assembly GCF_029962835.1 of Magnolia sinica. Lineage (NCBI taxonomy): Eukaryota > Viridiplantae > Streptophyta > Magnoliopsida > Magnoliales > Magnoliaceae > Magnolia > Magnolia sinica. The sequence continues at coordinate 46,297,291 of NC_080578.1, read as the reverse complement.
GGACACCAGGTCCACTATTTCGATCATATCATGCGCGGTAGTCAAGCGATTGGGGTTGAAAACTAGTCCTATGGTTGGGTTGAGACTCTTTACCACCACATGGACTTTCTCAGACTCTACCAAGATGTGTAAGGGTTGCTCGATAAACCTAGGGAGCAGAACAGTGCTCATTGACCTAATGGTCGCCCCATTATGTCATTATGATGTCATTCTCGGTATGGATTGGCTCACTGAGAGGGAGGCAGAGATCGATTGCAATACTAAAGTGGTGACAGCCCATGAACCTGAGGGCATGATCTTTACTTTCCCAGTTCAGATTAGTTGGTACTATCGTATTAGTTGTTATGCTACCTTGCTAAAGAATGTTGGTGGTCCGACACTTGGGAACACACGAGTAGTTCAGGATTTTGCGGACGTATTTAGGAAGATACCTGGATTACTTCAGCCCATGCCCATAGCTGAATGGAAATGGGATTTCATCTCTATGGATTTCATTTCAGGGTTACCGAAGATGAGGAAGGGACATGGCTCCATTTGGGTGATTGTGGACTAATTGACGAAACCGGCACATTTCCTCTTTATTAGAGTCTCAAACTCAGCAGACAATTTGGCCAGGTTATACATCAAGGAGATAGTACGTCTGCATGGAGTTCCTATGGAGATCGTGTCGGATCGAGACACGCGATTCATATCTATCTTCTGGACTCGTATCCAGGAAGCAATGGGTGTGAAACTGTATTTCAGTACCGCGTTCCACCCGCAGACAGATGGGCAAACGGAACGGGTGAACCAGGTGTTAAAGGATATGTTGCGAGCTTTTGTGCTTGATTTTAAGGATAGTTGGGATGACTGTCTTCCTTATGCAGAGTTTGCTTATAACAACAGCTTTCAGGCGAATATCGGCATAGCTCCCTATAAAGCATTGTATAAGCGTCCACGTAGAGCACCACATTGCTAGGCAGAGGTTGGCGAGAAGAGTTTGATTGGCCCAGATCTGGTGCAGGCGACCTTAGAAAAGATCGACATTATCAGGTGTCGACTTCTTGCGGCACAGAATAGACAGAAGAGTTATGCCGATATGAGACGGCGACAGCTAAAGTTTGAGGTCTGGGACCATGTGTTTCTTAAGGTTTCCCCTATAAAGGGAGTCTTTCGATTTGGCAAGAAGGAGAAGCTCACACTACGATTTATTGGACCATTCCAGATTTTAGACCGAGTGGGTGTGGTAGCGTACCACCTTGCTTTGCCCACACCACTCACAGGCATACACAACGTATTTCATGTATCGATGCTGAAGAAATACGTTTCTAATCCTTCCCACATCATCAAATGGGAGAAGGTACAATTGAGTGAAGATGCTACTTATGAACTGCGACCGACATGTATTCTATACAGGAAGGAGTAGGTGTTGCGCAGTAAAGTTATCCCGCTTGTGAAGGTACTGTGGACACATCACACTGAGGAAGAGACTACTTGGGAAACAAAAGTCGAGGTCCACAAGAACTACCCTCAGATTCTCGAGGAGTACGAAAATATACTAATTTCGAGGATGAAATTTTTCTTTAAGGGGGGAAGATTGTAACGTCTCAGAAAAATCTGTACAAAGACCCGAGTACCACCTCAGGCAGAAATCGCTAAGGATCAAATTATGTAGAAATTAGATGGGAATTAATTAAGTACTAAACTGAATTAATTAGTAGATTAGCTTGAACTGCTTTCTATACGAATTGCAAGACCCAAAACTAGTAGAATCGCTGACTCTACATTACCTAAAAACTTGGGAGAAATCTCAAAACCCAGTTGCTCTCGGGAGCACACTGAAACTCCGTATCGGACCTGGACTACGCATCGAAAGTTTGATTATTGCGAAACTATACAGTTATGACCGCCTTACTGGGCTTGACAAGCATCGTAGGAATCAAGTCCAAATAGTATCTAGAAATGCACAACTTGAGCCTGGAGCGAAGTGAGTGAGAAACGTGAATATCTTTATAAAATGAACTTGAACTTAAGTGAATTGGGTCGTTTGCTTGTAGGCTAAATTTAAGGTTTCAAACTGAGTGACGATGGCCGTTGAACTAAAATTGGTCCTCCACGGTTGATCTACAAATCCGATCGGACCGAAACTTTAACCTAGCATAGATCCATTGTCAGGGAACTCTCTATAGACCATATGTGAGGTATGGACCTCCAGATGGGCTCCGTTGGCCCGAAACGGATGACTTTTGGCTATAACCTAAGTATACCATGACCCTCGAGCCATTGACATCAGTTCTAGGCCTATATAAGACCCTATAACGACCCCTCTCTTATTCCATACGAATTTCCTAACCCTAAGAGAGAGAAGAGAGAAAAGAGAAGGAGAAGGTAAGGAGAAGTGAGAGAGTGTTGTGGGTTGTTGCTGGGATTCATTCCCATCACTCCACGTAATGAATCCCCTCTTCCATGTCGCTATACCGGCGATTTTGACTCCATTTTTGAGTAAGGAATCCTAACCCTAATCTATTTTAGGTATCCAAATAGGTAGATCGGTGAAATAGCTAACCTATTTCATGATATAGGTAGTCGTTGTGTCGTAAACAAAGGTGTAGTGTACGAACCAAGTTCGTAATCGGCGTACCGATGAAGGGTGCGGACTATAAACGTTTAGGTTATGGTTTTCAAGGCTTTCAATGTCAGTTAATGGTTTATGACTAACTTGATTGCTGTCACATGTGCTTAGATGCGATGTTTTTCATGTATTACACATATACATTAACTATGTTGAAAATAATACATTCCATGTGTTTGTTGAAATGTTTGAATGAATATGGATTTATGATGTGTGTTTGCCATGATTATTGATTGAGAATACATGATTGTTGTATGTGTGACAACTCCTTTGTGAAAGGATTTGCAATAATATATGTTATAATAAATTTATTACATGTATGTTGATATGTGTAGTCTAAGTGTTTGACAAAATGCCTGAATGAGAAAATGCTTGTTGAAATGTATTTAATGAGGATGTTAAGATGGGATTCTCAATAACCTATCTTGCTACTACGTGATTTATGGATGAAATGCCTATGTATGATAACATGTGTACTATGTGTTTGTTAAAATGCTCAAATGAGATTTATATTGGAATTGGTTGCCACATGCTGTTTGACTATCATATATGAATGCGTATTGTGTTTGAGTATGATTGTGACTAATACGTAGTCCAAGCAATTGGTAACGGTTTATGATCAGTGGCTGAACTAGTTCGCCACAACAGATATGTTCGATGAATCCGAGTTATACGGTGATTATCGATAGTGGTTAAGCTACAAGGAGTGCGTATGCGCTTCATGTCAATAAATTCAACGTGTGCTCGTACCAGTCGAGCTTGTCAAGTAAGCCGATTATCCTAATGTATGTTCACCATGTATGGACGCCACTGCTTGAATCTAAGGTACCAATTACCACTGAAAAGCCCGTTTAACCTTGGTACCATGATCCGCTAAGACTCATGAGCCGGGCATAGTGGTATGGGACATCGTGGTCAAGCTGTCAACCTACGCTGGGGTGAGAAGCCTTCCCGTAGTGACTAGTGAGCAACACAAACTCGTGATCCAAATACGGTGGTATGGGACACTGTATTCGAACTGTCGGCCTACGCTAAGGTGACGAGCCTTTTTCGTAGTGACCTCGAGTATAAACTAGGCCTACGCTAAGATGACGAGCCTCTCGTAGCAACCTGAACTTACCCGTCCACTGCTTCTAAATCAGGGGTGATGTTGCCCTATAACTTGCCTATCGTATGTGATTTGCTAAGATTGACGACCCTAGATGGATCATCGTTGGGTAAATGATATAAAGGAAGGTACCTTAGCTTTCCAAATCTGTTGTATGAATAAGCCTAAATAAATTACTTGGCTAACATGACCATGCACCGCATTACATATGCTTTGGCGAGGAAGTACACGTTTAAGGAGTTTGTCATGTGCGATCGTGAGATGATGTCGCTGAGGGAGTGCAGGTGAGGGCATGCATCATTACCGCGTACCATTTCTCCATTAACAAGAGTACTTAGGAAATGATTGTTGTACTACTTTATCATTACTGCTTGACTGATATGATAACATGTTAACCTTTGCCTTATAGCTCCACTGAGTTAATCACTCACTCCCACTCTGGGACGATGTTTTAAATAACCAACCAGACTCTGTTTTAGCTGTAAATGACGGTGATGCTTATGAAGCGGAGCTTGACTTTTTTGATGACGATGAGGAGTTCTCCTACATGCAACTCTCTGGCGGGTCTACGTAGACCTGGAGTTGCGTCGATGGGACTATAGGGATACAAACTAGTCGAACATTATATTGTATCATTTTGTAAATTTTGGAACTATACATGTAAATATTTAACTTGGCAACATGTTCATACTAGAAAGAAAGGTGCAACCAGGAGTGTAGGTCTATTAGAGGTGATACATATAGACATTTATGGACCATTCCCTACAGCATCATGGAGTAGACACAAATATTTTATTACCTTTATAGATGACTACTCTTGTTTCGGGTACCTCTACCTTATTACCGAGAAGTCAGATGCCCTGGATGCTTTAGATCTATAAAGCTAAAGTTGAAAATCAACTCGATAAAAGGATTAAAGTTGTCAGATCTGACCGTGGTGGTGAATACTATGGCAAATATGATGAATCAGGACGCAATCCAGGGCCATTCGCTAGATACCTGAAGGATTGTGGCATTGTCACACAGTACACTATGCCTAGTACTCCAAAACATAATGGTGTGGCTGAGAGGCGTAATCGCATCCTTATGGATATAGTACAAAGCATGGTCAACAATTTGACATTGCCAGAATCTTTGTAGGGTGATACGATTAAAGCACAGTTCATATACTAAACAGGGTTCCCAACAAAGCAGTAAGCAAAACTCCCTTTGAGTTGTGGAATGGGAGAAAACCAAGTCTCCGATATCTACATTTTTGGGGTTCTCCTGCGGAGGCCAAAATTTATAACCCGCATGAAAAGAAGCTTGATCCTAAAACTGTAAGTTGTTTCTTCATTGGATACCCAGAAAGATCAAAAGGCTATTGATTCTATTGTCTTTCCAACTCTATCAAGATTGTTAAGACTAGGAATGCTAGATTCATTGAGGACACTGAAAACAGTGAGAGCACGAACATAAGAAATTTTGTATTTGAGGAACAAAGGACTATGACTCCAGTCATAGTCAATCCAGATCACGTGGATATTAATGTTGTAATCAATTCTGCAATCACTGCAGAACACCACGTAGAACCTTATATACAAACTACTGATGAGAAAAATAAAGATCAGACCCAACAAGCTGAACTATTAAGAAAATCTGAAAGAGAGAGAAGGCCTGTAAATCGAGACGATTACATCGTATACTTACAGGAACATGACTTTGACATAGGGGTGGAAAAGGATCCTGAATACTTTACATAAGTCGAACAAAGTGTTGATCCTTCTCATTGGTTTGATGTCATGAAAGATGAGCTGAAATCCATGAGGGATAATAAAGTATGGGATCTTGTAGAGTTACCTACTGGAATAAGGCCGATTGGTTGTAAATGGATATTTAAAACCAAAAAGGACTTCAAGGGTAATGTCGAAAGATATAAAGTCAGACTTATTGCCAAGGGTTTTAACCAATGTGGGGGCATTAATTTTAAGGACACTTTCTCACCAGTATCTAAGAAGGAATCATTCAGGATTATAATAGCTCTTGTAGCTCATATGGATTTAGAGTTACACCAGATGGATGTAAAGACTGTATTTCTCAATGGGGATCTGAATGAGAATGTATACATGTTGCAGCCCAAATGTTTTGTAGCTAATGGCTTAGAATATTTGGTTTACAAACTAAAGAAATCCATCTATGGGTTGAAACAGGCATCGCAACAATGGTACCTAAAGTTTCATGAAGTAATTTCATCATACTGCTTTATAGAAAATATTGCACATGAATGTATCTACATTAAAATCAGTGGGAGTGAGTTCGTTATGATAATTTTATATGTTGATGACATTCTGTTGGCTAGCAGTGATACTAGGATGTTGAGCGATACTAAGAAATTCTTATCTCAAAGATTTGAAATGAAAGATCCTGGTGAAGCTTCTTACGTCATTGGCATTGAGATTCGCCATGACATATCACTTGGACTGCTCAGCCTGTCACAGAGGGTCTATATTACTAGGATACTCGAAAGGTATGGCATGCAAAATTGTGCTTTCAGACAGTCACCCATTGTGAAGGGCGACAAATTTGGCCTATTTCAGTGTCCAAAGAATGATTTGGAAAAGAATAGAATGAAAGAATTTTCATACGCATCAGTAGTAGGGAGCATCATGTATGCTCAAGTTTGTACGCGACCGGGCATTGCCTTTTGTCACTGAAATGTTGGGAAGATACCTATCTAATCCAGGAATGCAACATTGATAGCAGCAAAGAAAGTATTACGTATCAATAGAGAGCGAAAGACTTCAGGCTCGCATACAGAAGATTTGATCAGTTGGAGTTGATCGGATATTCAGACGCAGACTTCGCAGGCTGCGTTGACACTAAGAAGTCTACCTCTGGATACATCTACATGATGGTTGGAGGAGCTGTGTCATGGAAAAGAGTGAAATAATTCACCACAGCCTCATCCACTATGGAAGCTGAATTTATTGCCTACCACGAGGCATCTAATCAGGCACTATGGTTACAGAGTTTCTTCTCAGGTTTGCGGTACTTGAGCATATCCCGAAGCTCTTGAGAATATTTTATGATAATTCAGCTGTTATTTTCTTCTCTAGTAATAACAAACATTCGTCAAGGTTGAGGCATATCGACATCAAATACCTTGTTGTAAAGGAAAAGGTTTAGAATCATCAAGTGTCCGTGGAATTCATCGGCACTAAGCGGATGATTGCAGATCCGCTCACTAAAGGGTTCCCTATCATGCCATTTCAGAAGCATGTGATATCCATGGGAGTCATTGGTCCCACAGATGTTTTCACTTAGTGGGAGTTGAGCGTACTTTAATTTTTGCAGACATTTAGAGATCTCGTTTTATACAATTTATTTTTTGGATGATTTTAATATAAAGATTTATTTCTACTTCTCTATATATATGCGTAAATTTTGAGTAAGTAGAACTATAGTCGTGTCTAGTTGGAGACATGTAAAAGCTTCAGGACCTCTTAAGGATAGGCACATATCATCACACTAAAGTGTGTAATCCTTATACCACATTTCCTAGTTCCTGATCTATGTCATTAAGATTGAAAGTACTTGTGATCGCGCTTAGCCTCACTTCGCCTAAATTAAATATTGTGACGACTACCGCGATTCGATACTGACAGTCTTGATGGACCAGATTGACTAGCATTACTCATATTGTCCAACTATTTCATTGATTAACCATTTGGATGTTTTCTTAAAATCAAAACTTGTTTTCAACATTATTTTATAAGACAGTCATTAACATTGCTCAATGAGGCCCAAGTGGGATAATGTAAGAACTCTATGTGGTGGGCCTTACTGATCAACGGTCTGGATTGTCCTGTAGCTGGACTATGTGATTAAAGTACACCAGTGGGCCCCACTTCAGGTGATCCGCTACGCAGCAGTGCGTATTGGGGTGGAATGCTATAAGCCTTACAAAGGGCTACTTGAGTAAAACTAGGACACAGAGATGTGGAGTGTGGGAGAGAGAGTTGTGATGTGTTTCAAACTCTCTCTCCACAGACTCTATATATGAGACTGATGGGTCCCCGATCCTACACTACAACAGAAGACGAATTCTCATCTGATATTCTGTATAAGGGTGTGAAGGAAAGGAAGACTACAGCATTGGTATTCTGATATTCTTATCTGGTATACTTGGCTTCTCAATTAGGTAAGCCATCTAAACCCTTGATCCCTATGTCCTATGCACAGATAGATCCGTGGGCCTATTCTGCATATAGGTTAAGTCTCACACAAAAATCATGGTATTGTGAAACTCAGGTGGACCATACCACATGAATGTAGATTTTTTAACCACATTTTACACTATGATTAGGCCCACCTAAGTTTTGGATCAGCATGATATTTAGGATCAAGGCCTAACCTCATGTGGTGCACTTGATGGACAAGCCACATGAAGCCATCCAGTCATGTTAGCACGCAGTAATGCCGGTTACCGCAAAATAAAATCCTAGTTTAATAAAAAGGTATTTTGTTCTTTTAGGCCCTTTTAGATGACACTAGACAAGTAACCATTTAACTAAGATTTTTTTTTTTCTTTTCGTGTGTTTTTTTACTTAAGTTAATTTGGTAAGCACAATTATTAAAGTAACTCACATTATGGAAGTTATCCATGTAAGATTATTATTATTATTTTCATTTTACTTTTAACTTTCTTACTTTCCCCTCTTCCTCTCTCTTATCTTTGCATGTGATGGATGGTCTATGTCAAAGGAGACCTAATATGTTGGACAGTACATATTAAAGGTGGGGTCCACACAATGGGTGGTCTACATCAAAGGTGGGCCCCACATGATGGATGACTCATATTAATTTGGGCCAATGTAATGAATGGTCCACATCAAAGGTTGGCCTCTAATAATAAATGGCCCACATCCGAAGTGGGCACCTTATGATGGATGATCCATTTCAAAGGTGAGCTCCATATGATGGGTAGCGGATATTGAAGATAGGCCCCACATAATGAACAATTAAAATTAATAGGCGGTCCACATCGATTGTTAGGCCTAATGATGAATGGCCCACATCCAATGGGAGGCTTGCATGATGGACGTGGAATTCGACCTTCTGCAAGAGGTCATGGAGTTTGGCCTTCACATCTTGCAGATTGCTAGAAGGAGAGGGAGACTTGGCCATAATTGCTTCTCTGGCAAAGGCTCTCTTAAACGAAGAGATGATATCGTCTATGAAAGGGAGATCACCTTCATTATTGAAAACAGGAGCACCATCTGTGAATGCAAGTTCTGGAATTGGCGGCAGATGGGAGCTTGGCTTGGTAGTCTTGACCACAGTAGTCTCAACTGTTTCGGTTGGGGTCATCTCTACAACTTCAACCATGGCGGTGTCTTCGGCCTCGATCATGGTTTCTTCGGCCTCGACCGCTGCTTTAGCCATTACTGTGTTAACTATAGCAACCTCAGGCTCAGTTGAAGTAGGGATCTCCTCGATCATTATGGAAGTTTGTCCTATAGGGATAAGCATTAGTAGGAACGGGGGATTCCCGATCAATAGCTGAGGGCGAGGTGTAGCACTCATGCCTTGATTGACCAGTGTGGAAGGACTGCAAGGGATTTGAATCATATACTTCGAATCAATAGGAAGTTTACTGACTTTGGTTTGACTGCTAGTAGGGAGGCGTTTAGCACTGACCGTTGTCTTTGAATCAATGGTCATGATCTCAGTGATTATGAGATTAGGGACCCCTGATGTTTGTTGTTGTTGTTGTGGATGGACCACAACTATTTATTTGTCAATGGCCGTCAATTCTCAAGTAACTACAAAAGGAGTAGAAAGGAAAGAGTTAATTGATGTAAAAGTAGGAAGTTTAATATAGGCAAATATATGAACGATCGATCTCAACCTAAGTCAGATTGGACAGCGTATATGATGGGCCAATTTCTAACGACTTTAGAATTTTTTATTACTATCGCCATCAATCGAGTAGAGGTGGGGAATGGTGGCATATTAGGACAATAAGGGCTGAGATACCTCTCATCGAATGGGAGATCAGGATTATTTAATATCTCAATATCCCACCACCATTTATTCCAACACTTATTAAAATGAGCCTCTTGGTGATGTTTTAAGCCTTCCTCGATTTTTGTGGAGTAGTCAGCAAAAGAGAGACTGGGCCAATACTTGGTTTTGAAGTATGTTTCAAAGGATGATAAGGCCTTGGCCAAAGAAGTACATGACAATCGTCGAGGCTCAATGGATGCTTGTAGCAGTCGATCCTCTATTATTGGAGAAGGTTTAAGAGGATTGGTGCACCGGAAGGAAAGGACTGGCACCTTAGGAGGTGGATTGGGCAAAGCTCCTAAATCTGATATCTTCTTTGGGGGTGGCGAAGGTTGAGGAGCGAATGCAGGAACTTCAGGATTTTCTATTACGACCTCTTAGCTTGCTAGGGTAGCGGCCTCGATCGTTGGAGTTTGAGAAGGAGAAGAAGTGGCAATCGTGTCTTTAGCTTGCTTGTCTTCTTTGGGGTAGGTGCGGCGGTTGGGGGAGCAGCCTCTCTCTTCTTACTCTTCGCCTCTAACTGTGAGGTGAATTGTTTGGCGAGCTCAGTAGTATCTCAGCTACCCAACAACCTGTTGTAATGACACTCCCACCATTCGACAAAGCTATCCATCACCTAAGAAAGGTTAGGATAGCTCGAGGGCTTTCGCCCATTTGTGGAATGAAGAGTGGAGGTATGAGTAGAGGCTCGTGTTGGTCACCATGTGGCGACCGTATGTTGGTTAATTATAAGTTTTGTAAGTGAGAGAGCAAGGGATACACTGGATGAGGCTAAATTGCCAAGCAAACAGTGAATGATAATATTGCTCGAAGCCGGCCTTGGCATTTTTACCTTGTTCGACCGTTCCCCCATACGAAATGTCATGGCCAATAAGGTAACTACCCCATGCTTGGTGCGTCCAACTGGACAATTCTTCATCATCTGGCACAAACCGGCCGATGAGCTAGCCTGGCCCATATTTCTCTACCTCTGAGAAGTGTATGAAAGTCTTGCTTTTCTTGGTTTTATCTATGGAAAGGAGGGTAGTGATGTAGAGCTCGCACAGAAGACTCTCATGGAGGGAATGGAGAATCTGATCACCGAAGGAAGAATAGGGCTTCCCTTAATACATAACATGGCGGAGTAGAGTGGGGCTGAAGTAGGCATAGAACCACATCTGCAGGAGCCACAGTGGTCCTCCTACAAAGTATAGGCCCTTGTCGATTGTCTCATAGATACCCTGGTACAAGTGGCCGAGCACGTGAGGTGCTAGAGCGATCCGGTAGCCCTAGGAAAGTTTCTCGGCCAAGGCAATGTACTCCGTGGTGTCCTGCTAGGCATTCATGCACAGGAGGGAGGCAGATCCAAAGAAGCATGAATGTCACGTGCTCATCTTCGTCAATTGGACTGGTAAGCTTACGATGGGCCTTCGTGAAGTTGATGTAGGCATTGGTGGTCTTGCCGGGGAAGTCTTTACGTTGCTGGGAAACAAAGCTCGGATAAACCGCGATGTCGAAGGGTGGTAACTTAGTCAGAAGCAAGATGTCCATGATGGTTGGGCTCATCAGACCGCAATCGAAGAAAAACAAGTTCGTTAACATGCTCCAAAACACCGACAGGGCAAGAAGAAGAGCCGGATTTGCTTAATACTGTCAGATGGAGAGTTTGATGCATTCATAGATGCCAGACCTTCTTCAGGTTTCCCTATACTGTGATGACACATGAAAGAATCAAGATTCTCAATCTTGAAGAGGTTTCAATCATGTCTTGGGGGTCTTCAATGTATTTGTGGGATCAAGGATGGTTCCAGATCGAATCAGCATAGTTTTCCTAGGGCAAATAGGGAAGAACGGATCCAGTGGCCTAACCTCTTCAGTTGTTATCTCAGTGGAGAATGTTGGGCCCATGCATAGATACTCGTTGCCTAGAGGGCATCCAAATACCGTGTTCTCGACGCACTTGTCACCGAGAATGTCCATCACAACCATGATATCCATCCGATCGAAGGAGGAAGCAGATGAGGAGGAAGCAATCATTATAAATCGGAGGAAGAAGAAGCTTTTCAGAGATGAAAATTGAGATTATGAAAGGAAATGAGGGCGTAAGAATGAGAAGTTTCAAAGCGACGCTTATATCGGTCGATGAGTGACAGCATTTATTAAGCCATCATTACAGTTTTGATAGGACCGTTGGAAAATGCACGTGTCGACATCAGGTTCTTCTGACACCTCGATTAAATGCGACCGACGCTGACACATTGTGAGGAGTCGGTCGAAGGCAGTTATCGCTCAAGCGACACATGTACGCGTTTAATGCGACATTAATGAGGGGTCTTACATCGTTGTCTCCTCCTTGTCAGAGGTATAGTGACGTGGGGGGCATTGTTCGTCTCCACTATGGTCGTACCCTGCAACGACCAATCAGAGGGCTTTATGTGTAATATGTACAGATGCACGTGGTGTGCTCAGAGATCTGCAGAGTACGGAGCAGATTTCTTGATAAGTGGAGCTAGGATGTATCAGGCGGTATTGTGCATCACTAGAACGGTCGAGATGGAAGCAATCGAGCTCAATCGGTTACAGGACAGGTGGCAAAAGGAGAAGTGAAAGAAGCGGAACATGGGAAGCATCCAAAAGCTAAGAAGTAGAGAGCGATTATAGTAACCGTCGAAACATCGAAAGGATCCAAAATAATTGGATCAAAGTTATAAATAGAAGAAAAATGCAACAATGAAAATCGTCTCACACCAACCCAAACTAACCAAATCAATTATCTTTCAAATATTTTGTTGATTTGCATTCCTTAGTGTAATCGTTTACTTTCCACGTTAAGCAAATTACATTCCTTAGCATAATCTTTACTTTCCAAGCTTATTAATTTACATTCCTTAATGTAATCCATAGCATTAACCAAGTAGTTGGTAATTTTAGTTGTGATTTGAGTCTACGCTTGCATGTTAGACTCAAATCATCCATCGAGGAGACATTCTTCAGCCGCTCTTTGTGACCGACTGTAAAAATTTATTTTTCTTTTCATTTAATCTATATTGAAAAGTCCTTTTGTACTGAAGGCAAAGGAGTAACCTATCATCATAGGACAGACTCCACCCTCTAAATATCGCCTGATCCAATTTGTGTCTACCTACCTCAACGGTCGGTGTCATTGTGGTTCATTCAAATTGGAGCTGCAATTACAATTTTGTCACACCTGCATACCCAATGCAGAAAACAACGCTGAACACCAACCACATTGCCACTACGGTGGTCTCATCAATATAACCACGTTGTTGCTGTGGTGTTCAATTCATCACATGGAGATGTTACACAAAATGCCATGATAATCTACAAGCACACCATGCAACATAATCGCATTCAATTAATGCTATGTATGTTAGCCGTGTATGCATTAGGCATCCCTGATGCCAACTTGGCTCCTCTCATAATCACATCCAACCTCAATATACGATTATCATGAGCTGAATATACGTGCAACATCCGCACAACATTGAGCACCAATACCAACAGTCCCTTGGACCAAATATCATCCAAATAGATATACCGTGTACATGCACCGACATACTCCTCTTATGCATATGATTCCACATGATCTTGCAATGCACACCACTCACTTATCATATATGATATATGTATATGAATGTGTGCGTGTAAATACAACATCTATATACATCCTAGGCTGACCAGAAACTACTGTGGCGCCAAATAAGTAAGACAGTGATCCAGTGTGCACTCTCTAAAGGTGGTCAAGGAGGTTATACAAAGTGTTCACACGTTCCATATCACAAGCGTGTGCAATCCACACGTAGTATCAAGCTAACGCTTAGCATAATCACATAGCTATAATTACATATGGAATAATCATAACGGTCGTGCCACCAACACATTAATTAGACTATGAGGATTCAGTGGTCTGCCTCATTGGTCCCATAGTGAGTTAGTGCCATGCCACCAAATAGTGCTAATTATGCTTTCGATAATTTGAGGCACATGAGGGGGCCCTGCGTTGTCCTTAAGTCCACATACATATAGGCATTCACATGTATCCTCATAGTATCCTACCACATTCATGCAACATTATCTCCGTCTATCATCATCACATACATGTACTGTACTACTATAGCAATCGTCGCAAATCCACAAGTGAACCATATCCATATATTGTCGAACGCGACTATGATCACCTGTCCAATACTCCACTTGAATGGGCTGATTAATGGGTCACTACAACCTATACTTTGGCTTATAAGGTGGCCCACTGATCGCTATAATCAGTCCATTCAAGGGCCCATTCATTATCATTTGACAAGTCCTAAGCATTGGCCTCAACAGGACTACCACTAATGGGCTCACAAGGCATGCACTCAAGGTAGACCTAAGGCTAGTGAGCCCACCACTCAATTTCCCTTGTGAACACTTTAGTGGGGTCCACAAGTAGGCCCAATATGGCCCACAAGGTGGGTCCACAATGGCCTCGTGAATGGACAGATTTGGATGGAAATCAAATATTACAGCAGCCGACAGGGTTTTCAACCGTGGCCATTCAAATAAGGCTATTTTATGCGGCATGGGCGAGTCGAGGTTTGAATCTGTCTCATTGATGTGAGACCTATTAGAGATTGTGACCCACCTGATCCGTCTAAATGAATGAACGGGGAAGATACAGAGTGCGTACATCAAGTTGGGCCACAGCAGCGTGGGCATCAACTGTCTCCGGACTGCGTGCTTCAGCACACTGCTTGGGACGGCTAATCCCACCTACAGGCGTCCTTGCCCCTTTTCTGTAATGATTTTTTTATATTTATTTATTATTTCTATAAGTATTTTTTTAGTGCACACGTAGGAATAGATGTGTGCATGAGGTTGTGGGTCCATACATACCACTAAGGTCCATGATTTGTTTGTTTGTTTTTGTTTTTGTTTTTTTTAATAAACATCAAGGTGGGTCCCCACGGCTCCAATGGTGATGCCACTGTCGCCACCGTTTCTAAAAGTGCCACTGTTTCTGAAAGTGTGGTCCACCTGAGCCTTGGACCAGCCTGGTTTGCATTGTTCTCCATCTAAAATGATCTAGGAAAATGGATAGACGGCTTAGATCTAACACATACATCATGGTTTGGCCATGATGGCCCCAAAATTCCTTGGCTAAAAAGAGTGTCTGGGTTGTCCTTCTCTGGACGCACGGTGTCCATGGAGGACACCTTTCCATTATTTATTTATTTTTGTAGTGTGTGAGAGTGTGCGTGAGTTTGACCAACCCAGTTGACCATACTTGGACGGTTTAGATCTGTTCCTAGACATTACAGTGGACCTTGGTCCTGAATAAAGCTGGTATTTATGTTTTCTCTCCATCCAGGTCCTTGTGGCCGTATACTCATGTGTGATGTTTAGTAAACATCATGTTAGGGCCACGGTTAGTGGGTCCACACAAGCTTTAGATCAAACCAACATTTGTGTTTTTCTTCACCCACATGTGTGAACCCATGTGAATGGATTAGATGGCATATATCATCACAATGGGGCCCACTATTATTGGGCCCATCATCATCTATCAATCTAGAGAAAACATACAAGTGAGGGCATGGGGTACTCACCTAGATCTCCTAGATGGATGGTTGGGATGGCAGAAATTGGTGGCAGCCCACCAAGATCACTACTATCTCTCTATCTCTCTTAGTGTAGAAATTATGAAAAAATGCCAGGAGACGGGGAATTTGTAGGGAATTAACTAGGGTAGAGGGTTCGGTTGAGTTAAAGCTAGAACTTTAACCATAGTTAGGTTTTAGGATAGTATTAAGGAACTTAATTGGTAGCTAGGACTTAATCGTGATTAAGAAAGGCATGGGATGTCATGACTTGATAAGGTCATAGATAAGGGGAGGTATGGAGAAGTGAAAGAAGAGTCAACTTTGTTCATACATGAGAGAGAGGTGGTATGGGGTGGTGATGTCACATGGCATGGTAGAGATTTCCTCACACATGTAAGGTAGTGTACATGTGTGAGAAGTAGGTGTGGATTACATGTGTGGACATGAAACATGCGGTGCCATGCGCACATTAAACACAAAGGATTCTTCGCGGTGTATCTCGCCAACTGAGTGCTGCACGAACGTGAAGGTGGTACCTTTGCGGCAGCGGCAACGGGGCGGTTGATATGGATGGGGTGTCGGGGTCTCGAGGTTCGGGTCAATTAAGCACGTACTATGCGGTCGGCCAAGGGCATCAAACATCATTCACACATGTGCAGAAGGGTACAGAAGGGACGAGGTCTTACATGGGCCAAGTATTGTGCTAACAATACTATAGTGAGCAACGGTCCACATTCTTAAAATTTCCTCATGAGATGTGGCTAGGGTCTTCAATCTTGGAAATTTTAGGGGCATGGTCCATCCTTCGTGGGAGGCAATCAATGAATGGTCTAGATCATCGAATCATGGCCCGACTGGCTAGAATTGAATAGCCGCGCATACCCTGCTAAGATGCAAGCCACGGACCATAAAAGATGTGGTAGTATCTGATCTGATTTCTTCCAAAGCAGATTGTGGCACCCGCCACTGGGAGATCCTTACAGCACGACGTGGCTCAAGCTTTGTGGGGCCACCATGATGTATGTGTTTTATCTTGTTGGCGCTCTTTTCTCCAACTTGCTTTCTATCACGGGTGTGAATGCGTAGGCATGTAGAATTGATAAAGCGGCTCGATCTAAACCGTATCAACTTTCAACCCAAGTGTCGAAATAAGCAAATATGCCCAATATAAATGTATATTACCAGATCGGTCATTTACTCAGCTATGCGTAAAAATTTGTAATGATCATGTGATAGTTAGAGGTTGGGATTCTTCCTCCAAAGATAGGTTTCTTTGTGCATTTGGTTTTTTTTTTTTTTTTTTAAAAAAAAAAAACTTTTTTAGAAAACTAGTGTAATCAAATAAAAGGCAAAACTCACAATCGATGACTAGGAACAATTATAAGTAGAAAGGCCATTGGCAAGGGGTACCTCTATATGGACCTTCTAGACTTATTTTGAGGGGATCTGGTTTGACTAGGTGAGTCCACTGGGTTGAGTCAACTGGGCTTGACTAGGCAAGTCGACTAGGTTTGATTATGTGAGTTGATTGGGTTTTGAGTTTTTAAGGTTTAAGGGTGTGGAGTATAGGGTTTTAGGGCTAGGGTTAAGGTGAGCAAGGCAAGTTGGCTAGATTTGATAGGGTTAAGTGGGTTTGACTAAGTCCATCCTGATCAACTTGTCGACCTGGGGTGGGGTGTCTACAAATGCCCCTCTTTGGCAGAGGTTTTGCGCAACCGAATGCTAAAGTGAGTGGACATCCCATGTAACGCCCTGAAATTCGGGGGTCGAGCATAACTCAGCTCCCGAGTTCCAAAACATCACTTATGCAACATATTTAATGATGGATGTATGTTGACTGTATTAGTGCATAAGACATGGAATAGATTAAGCCAAAACACAGATATGATTCAGGGATAAGTGAATAAAGCAAGCGGAAGACTTATCGTAAAATATGTGTACAAGTGTAAACCCCTGAATTACATATACCAGCCAGATCGTATGAAAGTGTTATTTAACAAAGTTATAAGTATCAATTACATTGTTTCAGTTCCCAAAAATAATCCCAGAAATCCCGCACATCAGACCGAGGCTCTCTAGAACCCGTCTGAAAACTGCATATAGGAGAAGGCAGCCTCGTCATCATCCAGCTCCCGCTCTGCCTCAGAAGTCGCATCCACATCTGCAACATCAGACCCTAAGACAGAGTCTGGTGGGTGTTTAACACCGCCCCAGAAACGTGGGAGTGAGTGATCAACTCAGTGGAACAATAAGGCACTGGTTAACATGTTATCAGTTCAATCAAACAGTAATGATAAAGCAAGATAATTAAATAAATCCTAAGTACTCTTGTTAATGCAAGGATGCATGCAATATGATGCGTGCCCTCACGCGTACACCCTCAGCGTCTTCATCTTACGTTACGCATGACATCGCCTCAAAGTGCGCCACATCTACAAAGCACATGCAAATGCGGTGCATGGATATGATTACCAAGTTGTTATTAGTCCATTTCACACAGCAGGATTGGGATGCTAAGATACCTTCCTCATATCACCATCCAAACAGTGATCCATACTAGGGTCGTCAATCCTAGACGTCTCATACGATCATATGTTTGAGGTCGTAGCAAAGGGCTCGTCACCAATCAATGCACGCCTTTCATGCCCTTACTACCACAATTCGGCTCGTCACCTCCCTGCGGTATCCAGGTATGCTCGAGGTCACTACAAAGGGCTCGTCACCAATCAATGTAGGCCGACAGCACGAATATAGTGTCCCATACCACCATAATCGGCTCACGAGTTTAGTTGCTCATTGGTCACTACGGGGAGGCTCATCACCCCAGCGTAGGCCGACAGCTCGACCACGATGTTCCATACCACCATGTCCGGCTCATGAGTCTTAGCGGATCAAGTACCATAGTTAATAGGATGTCACTGGTAAGTTCGGTACCCTAGATTCAAGCAGTAGCGTCCATACATGGTGAACAAACATCGGACAATCGGGTTACTTGACGAACTCAACTAGCACGAGCGCACGTTGAATTGAACGACATAGAGTGCACAAACACTCCGCGTGGCCAAACCACTGCCGCCAACTCTAATACGGCTCGAGTTCGTCTAATACGTCCTACGTGGCGAAAGCACTCTCAACCACGAATATAGGGTCAATTACCGATTTCCTGGACTAAGGCATAGTCCCAAACATCTTACACTACTACAGGTACTCATGTGGAATGTAAAACAGTAATGGAACAACAACTCAAATCATGGTACATACTCATCTGAAGAATATCAACTTAACATAAATGTAAGCATAGGAGATGCTTGAATTTAAATAACTTGGAAAGTAGCTTGCATAAAGGAAATCATGCGCATCAGTAGGAGTATTGAGAATCACTTCTCAACGCCCACAATAAGTGTAAGAAGTTACACTTTAGATCATTCATGCATTTCTACAAACACTTGGCATACATGGAAACAACATACATGACGTATGTTGGAATACATGCATTTAGACAATTCCTTTTACTAAGGAGTCGTCATACATGCATCTAGCATACATACATGACAAATAATCATGGCAAACACAAGTGCGTATTTTATACGTATACGGTACTTTATAAATACACATAGAATACACAAATCTCAATATAGCACATGCATATCAGGAAAGCAACGTAAACACAACATTTGACATGTGAAATCTCATCAATAACAAGAATAAATCACTAACTGGGATTGAAAGCCTTGAAAACCATAACCTATACACTTAAAGTCCGCACCTTAAGCCAAAAAAGAAACACCGACTGATTTAGATGAGTTGTCTTCGTCAACGGCGATAGAATACCCTAAAATAAGGATAGAAATGAGATATAACAACATCAAAAGTAATCTAAGCTCTAACACAGGTTAGGGTTAGGTTAAATTACCCCAAAAGAACTCAGAATCGTCAGAAGAACGATTCAAAGTGAAGGTTCAAAGATGAAGAAGAACAAAGAAGAATCCAAGATGATTCACCAACTTATCTCTCTCACTTTCTCTCTCTCTTCCACTCTCTTTCCAAGCTAGGGTTAGAGAAAATCGTATGGAAAAGAGAGTTAGGGTTTAAGGACTATATATAGGCCTTAGAATGATGGAAATAACCCCAGGGTCAAGGTATACTTAGGTTACAACCAAAGTAAGCCTTTCTCGATCCAACGAAGCACTTCTGGTGGGCCTATAACCACGAAAGGTCGGACTTAAGCTCCTTGACCATGGATCTAGGTCAAGCTGAGTTTTCATACCGACCGGCTCTTCAGATCAGCTGTGGCGGACCACACTCAATTCAACGGTCACGGAATCTCGATCAGGTCCACAAGCACTAGGATATGCCTGGGCCAACCATCCTGATCAGAGGGTGGAATTGGGTCAGAATCCAACGGTCAGATAGCTTAAAATCGTCGCGCAAGCAACACGACTCAAATTTCATAAAAAGCTTAATAAATTCCAACCGTTCTCACACTCTTCACTCCGAGCTCAAGAAAATCGACCCAGAACATCAAATGGACTTGATTTTCGAGGAGATGGTCAAGCCCAACTCGGTGACCGCAACAGCCTAAGATCATCGCCATCGGACTTTCGACGCGCGGTCCAGGTTCGATCCAGATCTTCCAAAAATTCCCCAGAACAACTGGATTTAGCGATGGATCCCAGATTTCAGAGTAACGTAGCGCTCACTAATCTACACGTTTAGAGCCATGCAGATACAATTTAAAGTGATTGATGCGGATTTCACAAGCAATCGAGTAAAGCGCTAATTACCCCAAAAACAACTACTTAAGGAAAGATTAGCACAGAAAAATCCAAGGTCGTTACATCCCACCTTCCCTAATTAGAATTAAGGTGGTCTTAGATTCATTGCTTGCCTTAGTGTATGTGTCAATTGATTGTTCGGAAATGGATAACTTATATATATCACGAGGATTTGGGAAAACATTATAATTGTCCCTGCACTTTTGCGGCATTATGAGCAACCAATCACAACCCTGTTGCACCTGATCGGTACTGGCATCTAAAAGTATACCTGATTGGTACTGGCATCGAAAAGTATCCGGAAAGTAATGCCCTTACACTTTTTGCGGCCTTACAGGGATCTGCCTACTAACTAGATTGAGAATGTCAATTGATTTCCTGATCACCCTAGGAGTACTTACTTTGCTTGATCATCAAAGTGGTTAGCTGCCCTACACTTTTTGTGGCCTTACGGAAACTCACTACACTGACTTAGACTCAATCAGGTTCCCCAAGTATTCCACGACTAGGTATGTGTGGGTGATGCTCTTCCGTGCAATCTAGTTTCAACACTTGGGTTAAAATTTGTCTTTTCCATTTTTTAAAATGGTTTCTTCTAACTAGTACTTAGCATATTATCTGTTCCTGCATTGAGCATTTCGTATGACCGTTTGACACTATAGTTCAGACCGATCATACTTCGTAGGCATACGGATTCGATGGTTCTGGAGAAATCGCGAATCATTGGATCTTTTTTTGACATTGTGTTGGTGCCCACCCAGAGGTATGGAAAACCCCCTACCATCTTGGATGCTTGACGCCTTATTTTGAGACTATTTTTTGATTTTTTGTAGAAGTCACCCAAACCAACTCTTAACACGATTCACATCCTAGATGTGAACACATAACATGTCTAGTATCTTGTATAGGTTGATTCACACACTCACACTCCTTGACATGATCAAATTTGCTTGAATTTGTCACTTGCCTTGTATGATCTACATGGACATGTATTTGTAACATGCTTTAGTATGACTCACATGTGTGCATGCTCCAAAGGTTATATTCATGAAATGTGAAAAATTAGAATCCTTCTTGAAGTTTGTGGAACCGTGAGAAGTTGTGAATGGAATCCGAATGTTCGGATTGCCTGATTTATGGATGCGTGGTTTGTATGAATGACACACCTATATGGGTTGTACCTTGAACTATTGGCCACCTTGAAATGGATTAAATGGAATTGGTTTATAGGATTACTATCTTTGTAAATTATTAGGCCCTTGTTGGCTGCCTTATTGGCTTTTTTTTGGGTGGAACGCCACTTATACTTTGTTGGCTTGCCTTGCTGGCTTTTTTTGGGAGGAACCCGTTTGTAGGATTTATATATTTGTGCTAGTAAGGCCTACTTGTTGCATTAAATTTGGCTACTAGTTATAAAGGTTTATTAAATGAGTTGTTTGTGAATTGGATTAATTAAAGGTTGGAACTAATCATACATTTATGGCACATGGGTTTTATTGGGTGCTTGGTCATTATTGATGCATGTACCTAAAGGTATTTTCGCTAGCGACTAGTGCATTGTATGAACGACCCTTTATTTACTATGAGATTGGTCAACTGTTTGGAATGACCCTATTTCGAACAAGAAACAAATGCATTCAATTTGGGAGATTATCTGATTCAAGCATAACATAGAAAGAGTTCATTAAGAACAATCATCATATTATTAATACTGAGTTCATTTACATCCTCGAGTATCCCTTGATTCCAAGATAGATTATTTAGAAAACACAGAAATTAACAAAGTTCAAATGTCCAAGCCAGATGTCGAATCCGGCAACACTTCGACTCTTGACTTGATCATCTCTTTCAAGAGGAAAGAGGAACATAATACAAATCTGATCAACTGATTTCTCTTCTTGGAGCTTGGATAGAAGAAAACCCGAAGACTTGGTCATTTCAGCAACATGTTAGCTCATTAGCATCATAGACTGCAGGGCAGTTTGGTTGCATGGACCCGCGCAACCGATATGGGTTGTGCGGACCCGCACTAACCACCGACGCTTCTTCACTCCTACCTTCAGTCTTCTTTCTTGCTCTGCTTCTTCTCCAAAATCTTCGATCCGTCCAAATGAAGGGGGAGGGGGTATTTATAGGCCTCCACATGTGCAAAGCCTCGTTTTTGGTGCCATGGGGCCCACCCTTCATTGCTTCAGACCTTTTACAGAGAATAAACCCTGGAAGTCAGTTGAGCGAACCCACGCAACTGATATTTTGGTTGCGCAGTCCTACGCAATCAATATCTCTTGCGCGGACCCGCGCAAATCACCTTAAAAGATACCTTGTTCTTCTTCTTCTTCTAATTTCTTCATACTTTTCAATCTTCTTTTGCTTCAATCCTTTCTTCTCATTTTTATACCTCAACAGATGCCCCCTTGATCCTTTCTTTATTTCCCCAAAAATTAAAGAAAATGATCAATTTTGCCCTTTTAGCAGGGTTTGCGCGGGTCCACGCAACCGGCACCTGTGTACGATTCTCAGCCATGTATAGTATAAATACCCCAAACTCTTCTCATTCTGCACTTTACTTCAACCTGTGGCGAACCTCTGTTCCGCTGTCAGATTTTCCCATGCAACCTATTTTTGTTTGCGCGAACCTTCGCAACAGTCCTCCTGTTCACGCAAGTCTTTTGGCCTTTGCGTTTCTCCGCGCAAATGACTTTGGTTGAGTGAGTCCATGCAACCAGGACTTAGGAAAAGTTTTCTCATCTTTTGAACTTCTTCTTCAAGTACCTTCAAGTCCTTAACCCTTTTTTCATCATGGCCCATTCTCAAGCTTCCTCTTTTAGAAGAAAGAACCGTCCATCCTCTTCTAGACTGAAACAACCTCTTCGTTATTCTTGGAAATATGTGGAGATAAGTGAAGAAACTTTGGATCTCCATAACCCTTTCACTAGTAATCAAACCATTATCCCTATCAATTTACCACATCACTAGTTGATTTTACACAGCGAACCCTTTGACCGACAAAATATCTTTGTCTCAGTGAACGACTGGGTCATGAGAGAGCCAAGAATTCTGACAGGATATTTGGGAGAAAACGAGCTTTGTCAAAGAGCGGGTAGAATTCACAAGATGAGATTTTTATGTCCGCACTATGATACTCAGCAACCTTCCCATTTCCACTACTTCGAAACAGCTCAGCAACTTTTCTTTCTTGAGAAATTGCCCTAGATTACAAGGAGATTCACAGTCACAGGCCTACTATCTATCTGTGATTTTTACAATGCCTGGGCTCGCACTATCATTCGGAGACATAACTGCCATACTGGAGCAGATTACGCTTTCTGACTCAATTATAGCCACATCAGAACACTTTCACGCGGATGCTACTATCCGTAGATGCTTTCTTAATCATTGGTCTCCAACCACCAATTCGTTTCATCTTCCTCTAGGTGAAATGAGCGTCACTTTATGGGATCTATTTTGTATAGCAGGTCTTCCCATCATGGGTGATATCTTTGACGCATATATACACTCCAATGAAGATCTTGCCCTTGTATATGTGGGAGGAGGTATATCCAAAATCTATAGAACTACCCTTGAACTTTTCAGTGCACTGGCCGCCTTCCCTCATCCTAATTACGTCACTTCTCTTGAATGGTTGGCTTACTTTTCTCAAAAATTACGGTATACTCCTTTCCTCTTAACTTCTATTTTCGTAATCCCATTCTTAAACAATTTTGCTGAAGTATTACATCTACATCTTGACAGCTTTGCAGGTCACAACCATTCAGAACTCGAAGACATCCGCAAGAAGATGGAACATTCTACGAAATACAGTCCTTCTTGCGAACTAGCCGCCTTTCTTGCTTACTGGTTAAGCCTAGTGATATTTTCGGATTCTGATCATGCAGACACTATTAGGCCCTCATTTTTTGTGGTCTCAGGAGCAATGGTGGAAGGCCAGAAATATTCGCTAGCTCCTTTAGTTCTGTGTTCTCTCTATCGCGCCTTTGGAGATGTTATTTTTGGTTTGAAAGATCCTGTCCTTGAAGCCTTTCCTGTATGTGCTCCTTGGCATTTCTTTGTAGGCTGGTTAGGAGTATACTTTCCTTAGACATTTGCTAACTCTGGAAGGGCATACTCGAACCCTGATCAACTTCCACTTCAGCATTTTCAATTGAGAGATATGATTAAGGAATTAAGTGGATGGATTTCTAGAAGAATAAAAAGCAATGGTCCCATTGATTTTCACCAATTTCCATTGTTTAGCTATCCCGAAGATGTAGACGCTATTGATGATGATTCTATCTCATTCAGTGAGCGTTCCTTCCTTGTTTCTATCAGATCCAGTACTCTTCTATGGAGAGAAGGTAGCATATTCTGGCACGAACCGTACTACCCTAGTAGGTTTGCTCGCCAGTTTGGCTTTGATCAAGTCGTACTTGAGACTCGTGATATTGTCACAAGAGTGATGAGAAGTTATGGCATTGGGCCGTATAATTGGGCCCTGATATGGAAGCAGCTCTTGATCGTTCAGACTGGATCACATTTCATCATTCCTGGCCATAATTATCCAGTTAGTGCTTCTTACTGCTGGATGCGATGGTGGGTTCACCAATATTACTTGGTAGACAATTATCTTCCAGCAGATCATGCCATATGGATTCCTCCTCCTTGCCTTAGGGATTATCAAAAAGACCAGGGCATCGGCTACTTTGAAGAAACGAACCCTCCCCCCTTTCCAGATCAACTTTGTATGAAGATCTCTTTAGAAAATGCTAATATGAAGTAAAGCTTGCTGATGCCCTTGAAGGATGGATAGCTTTCAGCACTCCTCTGACGAATACTCATGAATTTTCTGCAAAGAATGACGATTCCTTACAGTTTTATCCTCCTCCGCCTTTACAGATATTACAAGATAATCCTCCTTCATCGTCAGAAAGGCAAGACATGGCAGGACATCGTCATCCACCTCAGAAGGACAAACATATTATCATTGAAGACTTGTCCTCTTTAGAAGAATAGATATATTTTAAAACATTTAACTTTAGAGTAAAAGATATCAAACATTGGATATTTTGATCCGACTTGATATAATTGTGATTTTATTTACTTTAGAAGAAACGCATTCGGCATATGGAACTTTGTGATTCATGTCATTATATCAAACAATTGACATATTTTGGCATATTTTAGATGAATATATGACCATACATTCTTACATCATTTCAGTATTTCGTGTTCTTACATATATGTTTATTTACATGTAGCTTCTTTTGATTCCCAATTTATATCATTGCAAATATTGAGGTATTCTATTTTGAGTTAGTTTGCCTCTTCAAAAATTTCCAAATCATGATTCATTTCAAGCATATTCATCTGTGCAATTATTTTGACATGATATTGAATGAAGAATTAAAAAAGCATTAACCTACTACAAATGTCAGTATGGGATTCCCTATATGATTCTCATTTTGATAGGCGGTGCTAAGTTTCAGTTTAGTGAGATGATCACACACAAGTTAAGCTCTTGAGTAGTGGAGCCCATGCAGTTTTTTAGACTCTTGAGTAGTGGAGTCGGGTCTCACGTGATGGTCTCTGTAACTCTTAGGAGTTCACTAGACTTCTCACAGCCTGGTGAGTTCACAGACCACAATCCATCAGAGGGGCCTAGTGAAGCTACCAGGGCCGTGAACTCGGTTGGAATTACGCATAAGGGTGGCCACAGTAACTCTTTAGAGTTCACGGGGCTCGCAAGGTGACCTTTGGGGTACCAAATCTAGGTCCGCCAGTCCATCAATGAGTAGGTTTAAGCCCTTCCTCATGAATTAATACTGAAATTAAGCAAGAGATCTGGGGGGTCTTACACATGGTTGGCCTATCTATGGACATGGCTAAAGAGCTCACACTACAGCCTGTGTTTTCTTCGTCTGTAAGGTCAAACCCATTCACGGGAGGGCATTTTCCTCCGTTCCCCGTAACACTGTCTGAAAGCTATACAGACAGCATTGGTCTCATGCATGGCTGGCCGTTGAGGACTTTTTGGCCTTTTAGGGTTTTAGTCGCTGGCTCCATCAGCTGCCCACATGGGTATGCATATGATGGCCTTTACAGGCTTTTTGGGGCCACTGACATCTCACTGCTGCTCGAATGGCGAAAATGATAGGCCTTATGCACAGCTGGCCCCTTTTTAGGGCTTAGCTAAGTTGCCTTAAAAGATGATAATAGGTGGCCATCGTTGTTAAGATGATAGTAGGTGGCCATCATTGTTAAGATGATGATAGACATCTCTGACTGAGATTGATACATCACCACTTCCACTAATATCTTCGATAGTATTCATATGTGTGGTTTATAATATATCATCTTGGTGACGATACCAATTTCAATAGAATTTTGAAAAGCTCGCTTGATGATGACGATGGTCACTTTCTTTTCGCAACACTTGTTGGTACACAGTCCTGATGTGCTCACAAATTTATTCTTTATTCATTCATCTGACAGTACATAGTCGTGGTCTTGTTTATTTTGGCCCCCTTTTGATACAGAATCGTTATTCTGATAATATTCTGGATCAAAATCAGTAATATCTTTAGGGACGATATCTTTTGATGAAGCGAGCATTGACCGGTATACTGATACCTTGTCCTTCTTGATCCACGACTCTATATGCTCCATTGGAATACACTTCTTTTATTATATACGGCCCATCTCATTTAGGCTCGAATTTGTCCCCTATTCGATGGGTGACCACTATAGGTCTTTTCAGCATTAGTACCATATCCCCTTTCTTGAAAGAGTGATATTTAACTCATTTATCGAAGGAGGCTTATATCCTTGCTTAATATGATTGCAATCGTTATTGGGCTGCTGGACGTTTCTCATCAAGTAAAACCAGTTCTTTCAGCCTTATTGTTACATTTTCATCATCCGTAATGGACTGATGTACTACCACTCTGAGTGACGCTACTTGTATTTCAATCGGGATTACTGCTTCTACACCATAGACCACTGAGTACGGTGTTGCTTTTGTTGCTGTCTGGTGGGTAGTTCTGTATGCCCATAATGCTTCTTGTAACTTTTCATCCCAATCACGCTTATTCCTTGTCATTGTTTTCTTTAGTATCTTGACCTTCATTTTATTAAACGCCTCTTCTAATCCATCGGTCGGTGGATAGTAAGGTATTGAAAACGAATGACGAATGTCGAATTTCTGACATAGCTTTTCCATGCCTCTGTTTTTCAAGGGAGTGTCATTATCGTAACAATTTTTTTAGGAATACCATGGCGGTATATTATTGCGTGTCGGATGAAATTAACCACATCTTTCTCCTTAACACTGCATAATGCAACTGCTTCTGTCCACTTGGAGAAGTAATCTATCGCTACCAAGATATACTACTTTCCTTTAGACAAAGGTGGATTTATAAGACCAATGACATCAAGTCCCCAGGCCGAGAAGGGCCAAGAGGCGACTGACTAATGCAGGTCTTCTGGAGGAATGTGTATAACATCTTCGTGAATTTGACATTTGTGACACCGTTTCGCATAATCTATCGTGTCTTTAAACATGGTAGGCCAATAATACCCCATTCGATGTATTCTATGGAATAAATTTTTGCTAGCTTGATGTGCTCCACATTCTCTGGAGTGTGCTTCTTACAACATCTGGCTTGCTTCTTGTTCGTCTACGCAACGTAGTAGCATTCCATTGTAAGATTTTCTATATAACACCTCGCTGCATATGACGAATTTGTTTGACCATTGCTTAATTTGCTATCTCTGCACTGGATTTTCTGGCAGGATATCATATTTGAGATAATCTATGAAAGGTTGATGCCAATCTTCTGTCGTTACCTCTAAACATGAAATAGGAAGTGTCTCAACAACTTCATCGATAACCTCTGAAGATGGCAAAAATCTTCTTTCTTCTATAGTTACTTGAAGAGGGCTTCGATTTGGGCAGGACAGAGCTACTGGTAAGCTGGCCAAAGCGTCTGCTCTTATATTGTCAGACCGTGGTATGTGTTTGATTTTGACATGACAGAACTGTCTAGCAACTGCTGTGCTTTTCGACAGTATGGCAAAAGCTCGTGCTTTCTTATCTCGAATTCAGTCGTCAATTGATTTATGACCAATTTAGAATCCCCGAAGATATACAGCGTTTGTATCTTCATTTCCTAAGCAATTTTCATTTTGATGATGAGAACTTTATATTCGGCTTCATTATTTGTACATGCAATTGCTAATGTGAAGGAATAAGGTAACAAGTCACCCTGAGGTGTGATGAAAATAACTCCTGCCCCAGCTCCTGATGCTCTAGAAGCGTCGTCAAAATACATCTGCCATGGGTTTTGCGACTTGGCCAACATAACCTGTTCATCTGGAAAATCATCACTGATGGTTTCACACTCTACTACGGGGTGTGCTGCAAGGAAGTCCGCCACTGCTTGCCCTTTTACCGCTTTTGTCGGCTTATACGTAATAGTATATTCTGAAAGTAACAACATCTATTTGGCCAATCTCCCGGACAACATCAGTCTTGTCATCAAAAACTTTATCGGATCTAGTCTTGAAATCAAAGTTATGTCATGGGAGAGACAATAGTGTCTCAATTTCTATACTGCAAATATCAGCGTTAGACATTCTTTCTCGATTGGAGAGTAGTTGCATTCTGCACCCATCAGAGTTCTGCTTAAATAATAAAGAGCAGTCTCTTTCTCAGATTCATTCATTTATGCTAACAAAGCTCTTAAAGAATTCTTGACTGTAGATATATACAAAATTAGTGGCTTCCCTTTTATCGAAGCTGTCAGTACCGGTGGCTGTTTCAGCAATTCCTTTATTGAGTCAAACGCATTCTAACAGGCTTGGTCCCATACAAACTCTGTACCTTTTTTCATCAAATGGGAAAATGGCTGACATCTCCCTGCCAGATTTGAAATGAAATGACGAATGTACGCCAACTTTTCTTGCAAACTTTTCAATTCTTTTAATGTCTTCGATGGCGGTATATTTTGAATGGCTCTGACTTTCCCTGGATCTATCTTAATGCTCCTATGTCGGATGACAAAATTGAGAAATTTACCTGAGGATACCTCGAATGCACATTTAGCTGGATTCATCTTTAGCTGTTTCTTTCTGAGTCGATGGAAAATCGATGTAAGTGTTCGCGATGTTCCTGATAATTGCCTGACCTGACTACTAAGTCATCAACATAACACTCAACATGCTTGTGCATCATGTCTTAGAAGATATTTTGCATTGCCCTTTGATATGTTGCTTCGGCATTTTTGAGACCGAACGACATAACTTTATAACAATAAATTTCCAGCGACGTTCTGAATGTTGTTGCTTCTTCATCTTTAGGTGTCATTCTAATCTAGTTATATCCTGCATAGCCATCCATGAAGGACATGATAGCATACTGAGTCGTACTGTCAATGAGTAATTCAGTTATCGGGAGAGGAAAATCATCTTTTGGATAGGCTTCGTTCAGATCTCTGAAGTCAACGCACACCCTGACTTGTCCGTTTTTCTTCTTCACGGGGACAATATTCGATATCCACTTGGGATATTTGACCTCTCTGATAAACCTAACTTTTATCAACTTATTGACTTCTTCTTTTATCATGGGAACCAAGTCTGGATGAAATCGCCTTTGCGTTTGTTTAACTGGTCTTTTCTCTTTAGAGATATTTAATAGGTGCATTGCTACGGAAGGCTCTAAACCCGACACTCTGCATATGTCCAAGCAAAGGCGTCTTTATTTTCTTTAAAAAGTTGAACGTATTCCTCAGACTCTTATTTACAAAGACTGGCACTGACAAATGTGTTTCTTGGCTCTTCCTCTGTACCCAGGTTTATCTCTCGCAAACTGTCTATTGTCGGCTGCCCCCCGTCTTCCATTTGCTTTGGGGCCATTTTAGGATGTTCAATTATTTTAGGATCCTCTTCTGATAACTGCTTAGTTGTAACCATGTTTACTGATGACTCTGCCCCTAGTCCTTGAAATTTTCTTCACTTTTTCTTATCGATCCCAATAGGAATTTGAATTCCTCTTCCGTGATTCAAGCCGGTGGGTTCTTCGTAATCAAAGCCCATGTTTCTCATGATTTTCTTGCTTGCCGGACTATATTTTTTGAGATCCGTGTCAACCTACTGCAGTACACATTATTCTTGGTCCCTTCTCCTGCTTTTGCTTCTATTGAGGTGTGAAATTCTATTTATTCTGGGTATTTTGTGTTAGCTTTGACCTGAAATCTTTCTGGAGCGGCCTAGAAGGGCTTATTTCTTTCAACATACAGTAGTGGCACTGTATAATTGGATTGTAAAATTTTCAACTGCTCAGATGATAACAGAGTTAGTGGTGGTTACCCCGGCTGTCTCAGATGTTTTGGCACAAAATAGAATTTCTTTTATTCTTCTGCAGTCCCAGATGATTATGTCGTTTCTGTTTCTTCTTTCATCACTTTTACTTGAATGTCCTTTAGGACTTTGCTTTCATCATCCTTTCTTTCTTCTTTAGCAAACCCTTTATAATAACCGGCATCTGTAAAGAAGGATTCGGCCTCTGTATAGGGCTTTGCATCGTCCATTACTTTATATTGTATCCCACCTTTACAGTATTTGAAGCACTGATGCAGAGTGGAGGATACAATGTTGTACTAATGTATCCATGGCCTTCCTAGGAGAAGATTGTATGTCGTCACTGTGTTTATAATGTGGCATACAACATCAGTAGTCAGCTCTCTTATCTCCAGCGTCACTGTAATTTTACCAAGTGCATGTTGCCCATCTTGATTGAAGCCCTGTATCATCATCCCACTAGAGCGTAGATCAGAACGACGATAGCCTAGCTTACTCAACATCGAGAGTGGTAAGAGTTCACTGTAGACCCGTTATCTATCATAATCTACTTAACCTTCTTCCCACGGATATGGCCTTCTATCATTAGTGGTCTGTAATGCTCTGCCTCGTAGATCAAATCATCGTCGGAGAAGGAAATGACTAGTAGGCATTTTTCTTGCTCATTGTGTTCTTCGTGTTCCATCTCTGCCAGTAGGGTTTCCCTGACATCATGATTGGACAATGCTTGGGCCAAGCTCTGTCGAAATTCCTCTGACAACTTAAGGGCATCATAGACGTTCAATCGAGCCGGTATGCCCTTCAAATGACTTACTACATCATAAGTCACTTTCATTGTCTCACTCTTCTTTTCTTTCTCATCATCATCACTCTGCCTTTCAACGACTTCTTTTCTTATAATCCCTGCTTTCTGCTTCACAGGGCTTGTTATCTTCTTTCCCGATCGCAACATAATCACTGCTACTTTCTTTGTCATCTTACAGATCTCTTTCTCTCATTTCTCGGGCCTTTTCTCAGATCGTGAGCATATTCACCGTCACCATTGTACCCCTTTCTTTTTCTTTTCCAATTACTATTTCACCTCTGTCTATCATTCGTTGTATTATACATTTCAATGTATAATAATTTTAGGTCGGATGTACCACTAGGCGATGATAGTGGCAAAAATCTCTCTCTAGTTCTCGTCGCATCTTCAGGACATTTGGGTTCTGGTAATTCTATCGTACTGGCTTTTAGTAGTTGGTTCATCATAGGAATAACATCTTCTTTATCGAACGCGAACCCCTCGTGAGAATTGAGCATCCTAGGCCTTTTTCCACTGTATCTGTTTCTTGGTTGATTTGATTCTTCTTTCCGTTCTGGCCTCTTATCCCTTCAGTCTCTTGTGTATCTTTGCTTCTCTTTTCACGATCAACAGTATTTACGGCCATCCTACTGGGCGCCCTTCTAGTTGTATCATAGTGAAATGCTGGCATCTTTCAAGTCATCAATTCTAAAGCATGGGCCTTAGTGGGCAGGTCGCGAAAAGTTCTGATATCGGCGCTGGTGAGTCCAAACACGATTCCCGTTTCCATAGAATTCAGACACATCTTGACCTGTTTGTTTTCTTCCGGTTGCTGCCTATACGAGGCTCCCAATGTCTTCCATCTGTCTATAAACTTTTCTAGTAGTTCGCTTTCTCTTTGCCGTACGAAAACCAATTCTATAATACTAACATCTCGTTCTGAAGAGAAGAAATTTGACATAAAGGTGTCCTGCATCTGTTCCCAAGTACGTATCAACCCCGGGGCTAAGCTAGAATACCATCGGAATGCTTTGTTCGTTAGGGATGACCTAAACAATCGCAAACAATATTACGGTATCGTAAAAAAATTCCCCATGCTAGTAATGAAGTGCATTAAGTATTCCTCTAGTGATCCTTCTCCATTAAACTTTTGGAAATCTGGATGTTTGAAGTTGGCTGGAAACGGGATATCTTCTACCTCTCTCGGATATGGCGTTCGGTATCTAAAACGGACAATATTTTCACGCTCTCTCGCTACTCTGACAGCTTCTTCGACGACTTGTCTCACCTCGTCTTATGTCATAGTTCTTGCTACTGGGACAAACCCCAGTGATCCCGCCCCTGTGGTTGAAAGCCTAGGGGTTGGTTTTCTTGTCCATTCATTGTGCCCATCATCGGGGGAACCGCTATCTGGGCTACATTGTGCGCGAGAGTCGCTAAGGCCTCTCTGAGGTTTCTGCACTCTTCCATTAGTGCTCTTTGTGCTTCTGTCATCTCATTCATGAGATCCTCTGTAGTGGGCATATTATCCTAATTTGTCCCAGCCATATGTACTGCAACTTCTCCACTCTTTGACGAAGCTATAGTTGGAGTGGGGCAGGAATATGTCAACGTAATAAGACTTACGAAGAGAGGAGAGGATGGAGTTTCATTCGATTGGGGCAACATAGACCTTGGTAAACTTGCTAATAATGCCTTACCTTTCTGTTCTTTCGTCCATCTAACCCTTGGGGTGATTAGAGCTGGGAAGTCGCGTGACGTTAACTGCGGAACTATCTGCCCGGGATATATCGTAGGAGGAGCGAGTTCAGGATTCCTCCTAGCTGCATTACGCGTTATTGGCCCTCTAACTCTCGGCGAAGGCGGATTCATTCTGGTATTCCGTGTTCTCATCCTACGAGACATCACAACAATCTAGTCATTATCTCCTTCCAATGATTGAGGCGAAGCAGATACAACCATAGCTATTAGTCGAGTCAGGTTGTTTTCGCTCATAGGTAGTCGAGTTATGTATTCTGGGGGTTAGTTTGGTGCATATTCTATCGTGAATCCGGTCGGAGTGAAACAGAAGCTCACTTTTCTTGTAGAAATTGCCATTAATTGTAATTTGTAGTTGGATTCAGAAACCTTCAATCATAAAATATAACTATCGTTAGTGTTTGAATAATCAAATAATTTATCTTAGAGATGAAGGGGAGGATGTTTCCATTAAGAGTCATCATTTTGGCGTCAGAAAGATGCCTAACTATGATGAAAGTTCTATAACTATCTCAATGTTAACATTAAATAAGATAAAGGTCTCTAGCAGAATTGCCATTTTGTTTCGAACAAGAAACAAATACATTTTATTTGGGAGATTATCTTATTCAAGCATAACGGAGAAAGAGTTCATTAAGAACAATCATCATATTATTAATACTGAGTTCATTTACATCCTCGAGTATCTCTTGATTCCAAGATAGATTATTTATAAAACATAGAAATTAACAAAGTTCAAATGTCCAAGCCAGATGTCGAATCCGGCAGCACTTCGACTCTTGACTTGATCATCTCTTTCAAGAGGAAAGAGGAACATAATGCAAATCTAATCAACTGATTTCTCTTCTTGGAACTTGGACAGAAGAAAATCCAAAGACTTGGTCATTTCAGCAGTATGTTAGCTCATTAGCATCATAGACTGCAGGGCAGTCTGGTTGCACGGACCCACGCAAACCATCGGCGCTTCTTCACTCCTACCTTTGGTCTTCTTTCTTGCTCTGTTTCTTCTCCAAAATCTTCGATCCATCCAAATGAAGGGGGAGGGGGTATTTATAGCCCTCCACATGTGCGAAGCCTCGTTTTTGGTGCCATGGGGCCCACCCTTCATTGCTTCGGACCTTTTACAGAGAATAAACCCTGAAAGTTAGTTGAGCGAACCTGCGCAACTAATATTTTGGTTGCGCGGTCCCGCACAATCAATATCTCTTACGCCAACCCGCGCAAACCACCTTAAAGATACCTTGTTCTTCATCTTTTTCTAATTTCTTCCTACTTTTCAATCTTCTTTTGCTTCAATCCTTTCTTCTCATTTTTATGCCTCAACAGACCCAATCTCTTACATTTGATCCAACTGGCGAAAAGACCCTAATGTGATGAATTTGCTCCGGCTGGATGTGCATCCCTAATTCAATGAACATTTTCATGCATTTATGCATTTAAATAAGATGCATTGTAAACTGTGATTGTTTTTTCTTAAAACTATAGTTGATTGATATGTCGTGTGTGCAATCTTTGGGGGATTTCTCATTGAGCTTACCACTCATGCGTTAATATTTCACCCATACAGATGATGTAAGGGTAAATGGGGGTAGTGACTTCTATGAAGAGGTGTTGTTAGAGGGAGGAGAGCAGCCTGCTAGCATGGCTAAGATATATGAGCTTAACTAATAGGGTGCTAGCTATTCTTTTTGGACAGTTTGTATCTTATAATTTAGTTCATTTTGGATTGTAAAACCCTTACTGAGGGTATTCTTTTTTATGGTATATATTTTGGATGGTAGCCCTTTATTTTCCTGCATGGTACTTTACTCATCTTTGATACCCACCATACATATGTGCACTACTCTGATTTATGCGACACTAACATGATTGTGTGAACCCGTGGGAAGAGTACCCACATATGGTGTTTCATAGTGTGACACTCAGGTTTCCATAGTGAGAGAAATATACTTGAGCGGTAAAAACTAGGGCATTACAGTTATCCTTCAAGTGAGTGTCAGTTTCTTGAATAGGTACTTAAGCAAGTCCATGCAAGCAAGAAGAAGGGATAAGGAACATGATCATGTATTGTTGGAGTCATTGAGTTGCCTAGACCAAGACAAGACATGTCTTCTCAAACAATGAATAACAAGTCATGTAGACGGCGAACTTGCAACTCAGATAGTATATTGCTTGCTCATTCCTTCTTGTTTTGTCACGTTGATCGAGGTTGCAACCAATTGTGTTTGCCATTACAGAGATGTATGATAATAGGGGTCATCCGGGAGTCGGCAGCACTAGAAGTAGTGGATTCATTAGATATCTCTTGATTTTGTCGAAGGTAACTTAGCAATCATCATTCCATTCTTTTGAAAATTTCTTCTAAAGAAGCTTGAATATTGGCTCACATATAGGAGTGAGCTACACAATGAGGCATCAGATGCACTAAATTCTGCCGAGAAAACACTGATTTCTTTTTTCAGTCCTTGGAAGAAGCATCTTGATGGTGGCCTTGTCTTTATTTCGTCAACTTTAATGCCTTCCTCGCTTACTATGAAGTGGAGAAGCTTGTCTCCAATTGCATTGAAAACACATTTTTGTGGGTTAAGGCAAAGCTCAAACTTTATTAACCAGTCAAAAAGCTTCTTCAAGTCTTCAAAGTATCCTTCAATTGTGTGAGATTTGATGATCATATTGTCCATGTAGACCTCTATTTCCTTGTTCTTCATGTCATGGAACAAGGTCATCATTTCTTACTGATATTTAACTCCTACGTTCTTTGGACCAAACAACATAACCCTGTAGCAAAATGTTCCCATGGCGTGATAAACGACATCTTCTTGTAGTCTTTTATGAACATCTTGATATGAATTATATCTAAACAAATCATCCATGAATGAGAAGATCTTGTTCCCTGAGGTGTTGTCGACCAAAGTATAGATGTGTGGCAAGGGGAAGTCATCTTTAGGGCTGGCTTTGTTGAGGTTTTGAAAGTCAGTACACATCCAGACCTTACCATCCTTTAGTACTTGCACGATGTTGGTGTTCCATTCAAGATAATTGGCGACTACCAAGAATCTCGTGTTGTATTGTTTATTAACATCTTCTCTAACTTTCAGGGCCCATTCTGGCTTCATTCTTCTCAGCTTCTGCTTGATCAACTTCATTTCTGGTTTCGTCGGCAGACGATGTACGATGAGTTCTTCATTGAGCCCTAACATATATTTGTATTTGACATGAATTTGGACAACCTTGGAGTCAGGAAGTCTATCATTTTCTGCCTGTATTCTAGAGAGAAGGATTTCCCAATGTGAACTTCCCTAGGTTTACAATCTCGAAGTCATGTATGATCATATTAGCCTTAGTTTCAAACTTTTTATGGAGATCATCTAGCTTGGAAGCTAGGACATCATCTTCCATATCCTAGACTTCATCCAGACCCATGAGTTTGAAATCTAACTTGATATCGAAAGCGTACGAGTCATCTTCTATCTTAGGTGTTATGATTGATGAACTCGACACATTATTGCATGTTGGTTTTGAAAGGTTTTTCGCTATTTTAATTTTTTGAGAAGTCAAAATATTTGATGTTTTTGGATTTTGAAAGTTTTTTATTTTTGTAAATTTTAGTTTTCAAGGGACCCTGAGCAGGCTAGCATCGCAAATCATGATTGATTCTAACCTGCCTCAAGGTGTCAAATGCTACTTACGTTGGTACTTTTTTTAAGCTGACGCCCTTGGATGGCTCGTCAGCCACTTCGATAGTTATGGGGATAATAGACTAGTTGGATCCCCATGCTCCTTCCCCTAGAGAGACGGAGGCTGGTGGAATAGGCAGAGCGTCATGGTCTAGCCCAATTACCATGATCTTTGTTAGACTAGGTTCCAAATCTGAGTCAGACTAAGTTCCCCCAAGATCACTACCATACATTAGAGCTCCTCTGGCTCCTGGACCCTTATTGAGGGGGCAGGCTATGCCCCTAGTTGAATTATGCTGAGTCGAGCATGTTGTGCCCTTGGCTAATGATTACTAGAGGGGGCAGGTCGTGCCCTTGGTTGAATGATACTGAGTCGGGCAAGTTGTGCCCTTAGTTGATGTGTGTGAGGATAGGAATGAGGGCTTCTTGGCTAGCTCCTAGATCAAGTGGGTTTTGCCCAAGGCCTTGCTCTTGTTGGGGCATCTTCTCCACCTTGGGTTCATCCCCTTGCGCCCCCAAGATTTTCTCCCATCGGATGGGAGGCCATGTTGTTGACCAACCCAGGAATAGGATGGTGCACCCTCCCACGATCACTGGTCCCCTTGATAGGTTGTTTTAGATGGACCTCACGTCCTCGCATATAACTTTACGCTTTATGAATTGAATTAGAATGCACCTGAACCTTTTCCAGCAAGGCCTCCACTCCTTGTATGAAGGCCAATATCCCAGTTCACATTTTCACACATTGGAGAGCGGCTCGATTACTATTGCTTTGTGATGGTTCTTTGTTTAGTTCTAAAGGGCCAATCGCTCAATTGATGGGAAGACATGCTTTATAATCATGGGAGAAGGATTGGTAATCATGTTCACCATCTCAAATTCAAAGTTATGATAAGGAATGTCTTCCTCTGAGTGTTAAATATCAATGACTGTGATATCCGGCTCAAGCGCAGTATAGTTGGTTGAGATGATGAATTTCGGCTCAACTAGAATAGAGATCGCCTTGTTGTCCAAAATGTACTTGACTCTTTGATGGAGGGTGGAAGGAATAGCCCAGACCTTATAGAACTAGGGCCTTCCTAGCAACAGATTAAAGGAAGCAGATATGTCCAAGTTTTGAAATGTTACGGTAGAAAGGTCGGGACCAATTTGTACTTCAACATTTACCTCTCCCTCGACCATCCTCTTTGAATTGTCGAAGGCTCTCACATTCATGTGGTTGGGTTGGAACAAAGATGGGTCGATCCCTATACTAGTTGCAGTTCTTAATGGGCACACATTCAAGCTTGAACCATTATCGATGAGGACTAAAGGAATTTGCAAGTCCTTACGTCGCATGGCTATGTTTGATGAACATTTATGCTTGCGTCCTTTTGGCGATAGCTCCTCATCAACGAACGTGATGGTTCGGGGAGCAAGTAGTTGCCCAATCATGAGGGCACCCATTTCAGGTGGAGTGTCTAAAGAGATGTGAGCATCACTCAAAGCCTTGGGTGAACATTTCCTGGTGTACACATGATTTACAAATTAGCTCCCATAGAGATATATGTGCAGGAATTGACTTGAGCTGCATTGACCCAAGGCTTGATAGAGAGCCTTTAAGATATCCTTAGTTTGCACTATCTTTTCAGACACACTATCCATTGGGGTTCATGTTTTATACTTTGGTACATTCAAGGTAGTGTCAAGGGACCGCATTATAGGAGGGAGCAATCTTCCCTTTCAAAACCATTGGCGCTTTGGGAGCTGGTGGCAGGGTTATTGAAGAGGTGGAGGCTTGTGGGTTCTCACATGGACCTGCTGCTTGTTAAGACCACCCTATCACTGATGTTGACAAGTCATGGCTTTGTGGTATCGAATTAGCCATTATAGGAGTGGGAGGCCTAATTGGGATGAATATTGGTTCAATGAAGCATCTCCTTGCTACTGTTAGTTGTTGCTTGGAGGGTTTCCTAGCATGGGCTAGCTCATGTGGCAGGAGGAGTGTTCCCCATGGGCCCTTCGGCTTAGGGTTTGAGCGACTCCTTGTAAGATGACTGGCTCAACTATAAAGAAGGCACCTTTAAGAACTATATGCTCCCAATCTGGGTTGTTGTAATATACCCCTTGCCTGGCCGGTGGGAGTGACGAGGGGTGTTGAAAAAAGCTCCCTCCATGACTATTAGTTCATCTTCGGGAGGGGGTACAGATGCCCCTTGCAAGATTATTAGTTCGTCTGTCAGGCCATATGTGATGGTGTGAATGGACTGTATAGGAAAGAAGAACTATTTGAGGTGTTCTTGTATTCCTCTTCGATGTTATCGATGGCAAGGCCATTTGATGAGCTAGAGCCTGTTTAATGCTGTGATAGGGATTTTTTAGGATATTTGCTGGAGCAGTACTTTCAGGTGCCGAAATGATGATTTTTTAGTCGTCGATCAAATTTTAGACTGCATGCCTCAAGGAAAAGCAACGATCTATCGTATGACCACGTCCTTGATAGTAAGCACAGTAATCATTCATGTTATAGTTTGGTGGCAAAAGATTTAGGGGGAGGCCTAGGTTGTAGAGGGGCAAGAAGTTGTTTCGGCACTAACATGGCTAGGATTTGGCTGTACATTTGTGTCAGCGGGGTAACCTTCATGGGTTCCCTTGCCATTGTCAGCCTATTTTGGTATGGGTAATGAACATTGCTCCTAGGTTGTTGTTGTTGCTATTGTGGTTGCGGGATTTTTTGTGGTGGTGGAGGATTTGGTTAATATCTCTATTGAACTTGTTAAGCATGGTAACGTTGAAATTGTTGGTGTCCCTTTTAGAGAGTGTAATAATTGCCTTGAGCAGTGGCAACAATATTGTTGATTTTTGTTAAGCGTTGGGCGAAAAAATTTTCATTACGGTTCCCATACCTTATGGGTCTTCCTTCAACCTTGTTCCATTTCTCTAGGGTGGCCTGATGAGACTAAGGGGAGATCGTCCAAGCCCTTATTCCGACTTTAACTTGTTCCCCAGTATGGATGAGTTAGGTGAAGTTTATGTAAGGGTACGAGATTAGGTACCCAAAGATACTCAGGCTTTCCGAGTAGACTATCATGGAGATCTGCTCCTTGTCGTCGATGGGGGTTCTCATTCTAGCGTTCATGGCTTGGTAATGTCTAATATAAGCAGACAATGTTTCATCGCTTCACTGCCTTAGGGTTGTCCAGTCTACTCTCTAGGGCGCCATGTTGAGATTGTATGTAAACCGATCAACAAAGGCCTGGGAAAGTTATTCATAGGTCCCTGGTGTGGTGACAATCTAAGGATGTGTACTAGTCTAAAGCATCACCCTTCAGAGATTTTTAGAATAGACGAATGGGGGCACTATTGTTCCTTGTTATGGCATTGAGTTCTCTGCAGAAAGCTTTGAGGTGGCTATTGAGCAGTCACTGCCATCACATCTCTTGAACTTGGGCACCTCAAAATTATGAGGTACCCATGCATTTGGGAAGGGACATAAGTCCCTGAATTTTGTCGAGGGTAGATATACCCCTTGTGTTTTTTAAGCTCATTTTTTCATGGCTTGGAGCTGCTCCTGCAATTCGTCCATTTCTATTCTACTCATTTAAAGGATCGACGTCCTTCGCGACAGGGTGTGCTCTGCTTCTTCAGCATAGTGGTCGATGTATTCATCCATATGGCTCCCATGAGGGGGAGCTGGATAGAAATTGACTGTATTCCCAGTTGCAAAAATTATTAACATTGAAAAGTGCTCCCAGTTGGGGAAGGCAGAGAAGCTAGAACGTGGTTCCCATTCTGGGTATTCGTCATGGCCTGCTGATTGAAATAGGCTCAGAATTGACCCCCATTGAGGGTATTTACAAACACCCGCCTTTGGCTTCCGTTAAGGGAAGTTGCTACTGTTTGAAATTGATTAAGAATCCCAGTTGTGGGATTGGTCATTTGCGGGAGGGTATTGAAAGAAGGGCCCTGAGGTTGAGAGTTTTGCTTCTCAGTGCCATAGATTTTGTATGGACTTCGACAGCTATGGTTGAATTGAACTTGATGCTGGATGGAAGGTAAGTGCTGGAGGTTGTTGCTACTACGAGGGGCCATCTTGGTTGTGAAAACGCTTAAATATTACATATTTATCCTCTCAATTACATTAGCTTTCCTGGTATTTAAGTACTAAATTCATTCAATATCATATGTTTTCTACGTGAGAGGTAATTCGGAGGCCTAAATGAACACATGCTTAAAATGATAAATTAAAGCTCAAAAGAATTATCAACAAAGAATTGGAGATTTGGAGGTCATTATTGAAGCTTTCAAGTGTCAAAAATCCAATAAAATCAAGTATAAAGGATGGAGGAAAGGCTAAAAAAATCACGAAATGCAATAACAGAAATAATAGACTATTCGGTCCCACCTGAGGTTGGTTTAGTCTAAACGAAAGTGCACAGAACAGTCTAGTAAGAAATTATGATTTTGAGATATAATTTGGATCGACACTTAGATCTGACCGAAGGTGCATTCGGTGCCACCGAAAGAGAGTTTGGTCTGACATGAGAAAGACAAAGACTTCAGATGAAATCTGAATTAATTTAGTTGTAACTGAGAAACCTAGTTGGTGTGACTGAAGTGATGTTCGGTGCGACCGAAGGCTACTATCAGTGCGATCGAAGTGTAACAAAAGTGTATAAATTTAAAGTCAATTCCAAGTCAATACGGATTTTTCTTATTTGAAGGGATGTTTTAAGCTTTTTAAGGTATGAATTAGAGCTTGGGAGAAAGACATAGGGGTGGTTGAGCTTCTATAGAGTCATCCTTCTTCTTCGATCCTTCGGTTCTAATCCGTCATTTAGTTTTTCTTGTATTTTTCTTCTAAGATATTAGCCATGCTAGGCTAATCTCTTATCTAAGGCTAAGTGATGAAGAATGTAGTTCAATTATAATATTTAGTTTATTTGATTTAGTAACATTGGTTTGAATGATGGTAGATTGAATTGGTTTGGATTTACTTTAAAGTCTTTAAGTTGTTTATTTTTGAATTTGTTGTGCACTATGGGTATAATGAATGCTTTGATTTAACAATTGTTTAGCCTTAATAAGAGAATGATTCAATCTATATAATTGATTTATCTATTATTGCTTAAGGGTGCTTTAGACGCTTTTGATTCCCTATAATTGAGATCCAAGTACTTCATCAGAGAATTGTCTAATTGAAATCATATTCTTATTGGTGTTGGTGATCAGTTTAATAGAATTTTTCTCTATTTGGATAGGATAGGACTTCGATTCCAATTGAGTTACAAATTGAATCAATGAATGAGATATTATGATTGTTATGAGTGGATTCTTGGATCCTTACTCTTTTATTTATTATTTAAAAACCCTTTAACTTATTCGCTAAATTAAAAACTCAAACATTCTTTACCTTTATATTAGTCCTAAGTTGTATTCCCCATTCCCTGAGGATTCGACCTCGGTCTCGCCAAGTTATTACTGCATCACAGCCCTCTACTTGGGGTCGTCAACCCTTAGGTTCGATTAGGTTTCTGGCCATGGTGGCTTGAGCTTACTGAATTGAAGGAACATTTCTTGTATGGCTTTGGCTCCTTGTGCTAGCTCTTAAAGGCAAGTAGTTGACACTACTGTTGAAGGTTGTGATTTTTGATGAAGTTATGTCCTTCAGTTTTGTCGAGGGTAGATCTTCTCCTTATTGTTTTTTAAGTTAGTTTTGCATGCTTGGATTTTCTCCATAAGTCGTCCATTTCTGTTCAGCTCGTTTGAAGAATCGACGACCTTCGCGATAAGGCATGGTATGCTTCTTTGGCATAGTGGTCGATGTCTTCGACCTTATGGCTCTCGTGAGGGGGAGTTGACTAAAAATTGATTATGCTCGGTTACGAAAATTGTTGAAATTAAAAAGCGCTCTTGGTCGGGGCAGGTAGAGAAGTGTTCATAACCCCAAGTGTAGGGTCACGATGTAGTAATAATCTCGGTGAGACCGAGGTCGAATCCACAGGGACTAATCTCGTATGTATTCTGAAAGCAACTAGAAGAAGAACTAGGAGAAGATGAAAACCTAAATCTGGAAGTATAGAGAGTAATTGTGAGAGATTTAATGAAAAACTTAAGAAATTCAAAGGTGGGAAACTAGGGTTTCTGAGGATCCACTTGTAGAGATCAGGGAGATCTATGCTTGATTCAAGGACACAACTGGAATCAAAGTCCCATCTTATCCAATTGGAAGATATCTCAGTAAAATCAAATCTGAACTTCCTTTGACCTAATTCTCAATGGATAAGAGGTGTGAGAACTGGAAGTGATTCCATCACAAAATCATGCCTAGGAGACAAGGCAAACAACAGAATTTACCAATCCTATAACCAATCTGGGAGAATTGTGAAAGTTAGGGAGGATTCCATCACCCAACCATGCCCATGGAATGATGGTAAACAATAGGATTTTCTAATTTCACAATCTCAATACATGAAAAGAACATACTCAAAGCTATCACAGATTCATTGTAATTTGAGTCACAACAAACCATTAAAAACTGAAAGTATTCCTTATAATCAACGTAGAATCAAAGAGAGTTCAATATAAACATGAATCAAAGCAATAGAAACATCCCATCATGCTACAAGCTTCACCTCTTAGCCCTAGCTAAGAGGTTTAGCCAACCATAGACATGATTGAACTAGAATCTCTTAAGAAAAGCATAAAAACAACTAAGGAAAAGGAAGAAAAATTCTTGGCAACAGCTTCTCTACACTTTTGCTCCACTCCCTAAACCCTAAATGATGCCTAAAGATGCCTTAGGGACCCCTATTTATAGTTTTAGACCTTAGACTTTCGCACTGAGTAGAAATTTTCAGAAACCGTCCCAAATTTACGCAATCCTTGCAAAAATTGTGCAACCCTCGATTGGTCGTGGGCTGTCCTCGATCGGTCGAGGGTCTCCTTCGACTGGTCGAGCAATACGAAGATTTAGAAGTTTTACACGCTGGA
Source organism: Magnolia sinica (assembly GCF_029962835.1). NCBI lineage: Eukaryota > Viridiplantae > Streptophyta > Magnoliopsida > Magnoliales > Magnoliaceae > Magnolia > Magnolia sinica. The sequence goes on along the minus strand of NC_080578.1, from coordinate 46,253,623 downwards.
GTTTGAGTCAAGACACCTTCGACCGGTCGAGTAGAATCCAAGACGGATCGCGCGTAGCTAGGACTGATCAAGCCGGAGCCAGGACTAGTCGAGAATCACCGAATTTCACTTCAAAACTCCGATTTTCTTCATTTTGACCTGGTTTTCTTAGATCATCAGTATGTGCATTCTTTATTCTTGGTTTTATCAAATCTACTCTTATCTTTGGTGATTCTTTATCAGATTCAAGTTTTATCAAAATCACCGAATTTCACTTAAAAACTCCGATTTTCATCATTTTGACCTGGTTTTCTTAGATCATCAGTATGTGCATTCTTTATTCTTAGTTTTATCAGATCCACTCTTGTCTTTGGTGATTTTTGAGTGTTAAATCCATGCTTTTAACATCATTTTCAATCCAAGCTCTTAAATTCACCTTGCAACACAAACATGATTAAAATAGAACATTAAGCATTATCATGTTCATAAAACCAAGTAATAGATGGGGTCCAACATGTAATATTTGATCCTCAACACAATCCCCAACCAGCATTTTGCTAGTCCCGAGCAAAGTATGTGAAAAAATGAACTTTAATGCACAATATTCAACCCTTTATCAGAAAATAATCTGTTGTGTAATCAAGTATGAATGAGTAGACTTAAGATGAGAAAATGAGATTTTAAAGACCTAGAGTCGAATCACATAAGCAATCAATCAAATAAGTTCTATATCTATTAGGTCATAGCATAGTTCGCATATGTTCCAACTCCACAGGCAAGTGGCAAGCTTTCCCACAGACAAGTCTAAAGGGAGACATTCCAATAGGGGTTTTAAATGCAGTACGGTAAGCTCATAAAGCATCGGTCAATCGGATTGACCAATCCTTACTATCAGGGTTAACCGTTTTCTCGAAGATGTATTAAATTTTTCTATTGAAAATCTCAGGTTGCCCACTTGTTTGTGAGTAATATGGAGTACTCACCTTGTGAGAAATGCCATATTTCTTCATTAAGTTCTCAAATGGCCTATTACAAAAATGTAAGCCCCCATCACTAATGATGGCTCGAGGTGTTCCAAACCGGAAAAGGATGTTCTCTTTTAAAAACTTAATGACCATTTAATGGTCATGTTCTGACACGGAATCGCTTTTACCCATTTAGTGAAATATTCTATTGCTAGTAAAATGTATAAATTCTTAAAGGATTTGGGGAATTATCCCATGAAATTAATGCCCCAGCAATCAAATGCTTCTATGATGAGAATGAGGTTTAAAGGCATCATATTTCGACAAGACAATGCTCTCAATTTCTGACAATGCTCACAAGCTTTGCAAAACTCATGAGTGTCCCTGAACATAGTGGGCTAGTAAAAGCCACACTGTAGAATCTTGGTCGTGGTCTTTTTAACAGAAAAGTGACCACCATAGGCCTAAGAGTGACATAAGGAGATGACACTTTGGTGTTCATTATCTGGCATGCATCTCCTTAAGATTTGGTCTGGGCAATATTTAAACAAATACGGATCATCTCAAAAGAACTTAGGAACCTCGGTAAAGAATTTTTTCTTATCTTGCGCAGTGTAATGTGTCAGCATGAAACCTGTGGTAAGATAATTAGCAATATTAGCAAACCAAGGTGAATGGGAGACTTTGAACAATTGTTCGTCATGGAACATGTCATTTATGTGTTGTCTCAAGAAAATCAGAGAGATCAAGGTGGGAAAGATGGTCAGCCACTACATTTTCTACTCCCTTTTTATCTTTTATTTCCAAATCAAATTCCTAGAGTAGGAGGATCCATCTTATCAGGCGGAGCTTAACATCATTCTTAGAAAGAAGATACTGGAGTGTCGTATGATCTGTGTAGATGACGATCTTGGATCCAATCAAGTAGGACCTAAATTTATCCAAAGCGAACACTATGGCTAAGAGTTCATTTTTCATAGTAGAGTAGTTCACTTAGGCAGGACTTAGAGTTCTAATTGCATAATGAATAATGTAGGGCTTCTTTTCTTTTCTCTGACCTAAAACCACCCCAAGAGCATAGTCAGACACGTTGCACATAAGTTCAAAAGGAAGGCTCCAGTCGGGTGGCTGCATGATAGGTGCAGTGGCTAACATGCCCTTGAGCTTAGTAAAAGCTTCATAGCATTGCTCGGTCCACTCATATACTACATCCTTTTGAAGTAAATTACATAGAGGATGAGAGAGATGACTAAAGTCCTTTATGAATCTCTTGTAAAAATCGACGTGTCCTAGGAATGATCGCACGTCTCGTATGCTCTGAGGTGGAGGTTGGGTAGAGATAAGATCAATTTTATCCTTACTACCTCGATTCCTTTGGACGAGATGAACAATTCCCTTATGAACTATGAAATGGTACTTCTCCCAATTTAGTACCAAGTTCTTTTCCTCACATCTTTTCAACACACATTTAAGATTTTCTAAGGAATCACTAAAAAACGGACCAAAGACAGAGAAGTCATCCATGAAGACCTCTAGATATTTCCTCACCATGTCAGAAAAATACTCATCATGCATTGCTGAAAAGTGGCGGGGGCATTACACAGTCTGAATGGCATCCTTCGGTAAGTAAAGGTGCCAAAAGGACATGTGAACATGGTCTTTTCCTAATCTTCAGGGGCTATCTCTATCTGGTTATAGCCTAAATAACTGTCAAGGAAGCAATAGTAAGAGTGACCAGCTAGCCTTTTCAAGATTTGATCAATGAAGGGCAAAGGGAAGTGGTCCTTCAAAGTGACAGTAATCAACTTCATGTAGTCAATGCACATTCTTCAACCAGTAGTGATTCTAGTTGGCACGAGTTCATTATTGGCATTGGCTATGATGGTGATTCCGGACTTCTTGGGAACTACCTGAGTTGGACTCACCCATTGGCTATCGGATATAGAGTATATGATACCCACATCCAATAGTTTAAGAACTTCGGCCTTAACCACTTCCTTCATGTTTCGATTAGTCTACGTCGTGGTTGTCGAGAGGTCTTTGCATTATCATCTAGATAAAAGTGGTGAGTACAAATCGAAGGGTCAATTCCTTTGAGGTTCGCAATCGACCATCCAAGGGCTCCCTTGCGCTCAATGAGAGTAGAGATGAGCATACTCTCTTATTCTTGTCAAGGTGGAAAGAAATTACCACCGGGTATGTCTCATCTTGACCTAAATAGCATATTTCAAATCAGAGGGAAAAGGTTTTAGGTCAAGCTTCGGTGTCTTGAGGGTAGATGATAGAGGCATTACATAAGTTTGGGGCAATTCTTCAAATTGTGGCCTCCACCGGTTAACTTCAAGTATTAACACAGTATCAAGTATGGCACCCGTCTCCCTAATCATATCATCACCTAAATCATGGGAGTGGGCCAAGCACGTCTCTAGAGGGTTAGAGGATAAGGTCATCAAAGTTCTATCCTCTATGAAAGAATCAATCAAGTTAACATCATGGGTATCATCATCATCTTCTACCTATTTTTCCATACTAAAAAATTTATTTAACTCCAATGTCACATTTCCAAAAGATAAATTTATGACTCCATTCCTATAATTAATGATTGCATTTTATATGACAAAGAATGGATGACCAAGAATGACAGGAATTTGAGTGCTCATGTCCACAATGGGTTGAGTATCCAAGATGATAAAATCTACCAGGTAGTAGAATCTGTCAACCTGGACCAACACATCCTTAATTATCCCCTTTGGTACATGAACTGAGCGATCGGCAAGTTGTAATGTGGTCCAGGTGGGTTTTAATTCACCTAAATCCAATTGCTCCTAGATCGAGTATGAGATCAGATTTACGCTTGCTCCTAAGTCAAGAAGTGTGTGCTCAATGTAGTAATTCCCAATTACACAAGCGACGATTGGGCTACCGGGATTTTGTGGCACATCTTGCTTTAGGATGGCACTCACTTTTTTGTCAAAATTTTTTTTCTTTTTGGTACTTTGCCACCTCTTAGTCGTGCATAGGTCTTTCAAAAATTTGGCATATGAAGGAATTTATTTTACAGCATCAAGTAGAGGAATATTGACCTTCACTTGTTTCAACACCTCTAGAATGTCCTGAGAGTTAGAGAGAGGTTTTGGTGCAATCGGTTTGCCTTGAAGTTTCAGTTTTAATTCTTGTAGAGCAATACTTGGTCTATCATCATTGTCCTCTTTCGGTTCTTTAGGCTTTTCAGCCCTAACTGGAATAGTTTTGTCAATGGTCTTCCCACTCCTAAGTGTGGTGATAGATTTAGCTTGCTCCATCTAATTTGAAGAGCTTGGATCACTTATTTCGTATTGCGTTTTGGGATTGGGGAGAGGTTGAGCAGGAAGCATCCCCTTCTCTATAACCGTAACACGTGAATCCATCTTTTGTATATATTTTGTAAGTTCTCGTATTGCTTGAGGAAGATCTTGAGTTTGTGTGGAATTTTGAACCGGCTCTTCTTGAGGTTTCACTTAATTTGGAATTTGATTAAACAAACCTTGAGGAGTAGCAGTTTGTCCATTCATCCAACTGAAGTTTGTATGATTTCTCCAACTAGGATTGTATGTATTGGAGGTAGGTCCATTGAAAGGTTTTTGGTAATTATTCCCAGCATTAGATTGCTCATTCAACACCTCTTGAAAAGTAGGTATTGTTGGACAATTTTAAATTGTGTGAACGTTACAAGCACAAATACCACAAACTGTTTCCTTAACTTTATCATTCTTTAGTTCTATGGCCTCAAATTTCCTTATGAGATTAGACACTTTAGCATTGATATCATCATCCTCTATCAGAAGGTATCATCCGCCCCTCTCCTTTGATTGAGTGAGCCTAGAAGTGGTGCTTGATTTTGGGTAAGTGTCCCATGATTGTGTGTTTTTAGCAAGTCTATTCGAGTAGTCCCACACATCATCGACATTTTTATTCATTAATTCTCCATTGCACATTGTCTCAACCAATTAGCACATGGAAGATGTCAGTACATCATAGAAAAAGTGTGTAATACGCCACGTTTCAAAACCATGTTGTGAGCATGAACTAACAAGATCCTTGAACTACTCCCAACATTGGAAGAATGTTTCATCCTCATTTTAGGCAAAGTTCATAATTGACTTTCTAAGGGTGTTTGTTTTATGATGTGGAAAAAATTTCTTTATGAACTCCCTTATCATATCATTCCATGTGATAATAGATCTGGGACATAGTGAATGTAACCACGTCTTAGCTTTCTCTTTCAAAGAAAAGGGAAAGAGTTTCAGTCTGACCATGTCCTTAAACACGTTTAGAAACTATAAAGTGGCTATGATCTCATTAAACTCTTTCAAGTGCAAATATGGACTTTTAGATTCAAGTCCATGGAATTTTGGAAGGAATTGGATCACCTCTGGCTTAATATCCATGTGTCCCGTATTTTCTGAAAAAACCATGCATGAGGGCGTGTTCACCCCCGCCAGTTGTAATAATCTCGCAAAGTACGAGGCGGGGGTGCTTAATGCACCTCATTCAAATCCTGGACTTCCTCAACTAGGTTGAGGTTGTCTTCTCGATTGATTTGCAGCCATCACTTCAATTAACTCTGAGGATCTCAAGTGGTGTCTAATCCTATGATGGATAGATAACGCCTCAACCAATCCTCCTTCACTCAAAAGACGTCGAGTGTTATCACGAGCCCACTTGGGCATGAAACGCTCTCAACCCTCAATTTCAGATTCTAACCTAAATCTAAAAGAGAGAAAGAAAATAGAAATCTAGAAATAGAAAGAGAGAGAATTAGAAAGAAGTTACCAAATTAGAAGTTCCTAAATTAAGATTGTAAGGCCAATATCTTAATCCGTACCATTCTGTAGACTTCGGCGATCCTTCCCAACGAATTCTGACAACCTGCAACCTATAATCGACGTTTGCGCGTGACCCTAAGTCGTATCCCGTAGATCTGAGTCGGCTTAATCCGAGACTTGTACTATTGCGACCGCACCATCGTCGCAGTTCCAACGCCGCGTCTTGCACACCGATTCGATACCCTGGCCAGGAGATATGGGCCCACGTTTATCTCGAGGAAAACACCGCGCGTTGCAAAACCTAAGAGAATCTCTATAACTCATCCCATCAATCAATCAATCAATCAAAGTATACAACTCATGCTTTCTTTCTCCTCAAGACAAGCAACCTACCCTAAGTCAACTCTTAAGTTAAGTACACCTATCACTCACATCCATCACTCACACCCATCACCACTCTCTTACAACCACCCTTTCTCTCTCTCTTTCTCTTCACAAATTCTAAGCAACAAAGAAGTGCACGTCCAAGCTCTTTCAAGGAGAGAAAAGTGTGTATGTGGCCCCACTTCCCATCCCAAGATCCATCATCGTAGCCCTTCAATTCTCATCACCTTCTATTAAAGTGAGACACAGGAAGATTGGCGTTCCATCCGACTAAGAAGATCAAACGGTGGGTGCTTCATAGGCCTAGATTTAATGCTTTGATGATGGGCCAAATGAGGCCTACCGATTGGTGGTATGGATCTCACTTTGGACCCTAGATGTGGCCAATGGCCCACCTTGATTCTCATGATCATTCCATGATGGGGCCATTCTCCATGGACCCCATCATGATGTTTATTTCCGTTGTATGAATAGGATCATCTAGACCTTACATTTTAGTGGAGAAAGGATCTCCACCGTTGATTTTGATCGGTGGGCTCACATGTAATGGGATCCACTTGATGTATGTTGTGATGTATAGAAGGGAGGGCCCATAGTGCCGGGGTCCTTCCATCACTCTCTCTCTCTCTCTCTCTCTCTCTCTCTCTCCCTCTTTCCCTTGTTGATGGCCTATGATGTATGCAATTTATCCATGTCATCCACCTTCATGGAACCCACTTGATGGACGTGTTGGATTTACACCGTCCAGGCCATGTGGGCCCTATCTTAATGGTGATGGAAAACACGAATATCAGATTGATCCAAATCAAGTGGGCCATCCATGTGGGACCCACCTTGATGAAATAATTCACGTCGTCCATCCAGTGTCCCTGGACGCTGGACGTGCTTCAGTGAAGCGTGAACAGACAGTGGGATGCACTACCAGCGTCTGTATATGAAAAACAAAAGAAAAATATCAGCTTGATTTAAGCTTTTTGGGTGGGCCACTCATGCAGGCCCCACCTTGATGTATGAGTCTAATCCACATTGTCCATCCCATTCTCCAGTTCATTTTAGGCGCTGAGCCAAAATATGAGGTCAATCCGATTAGCTGGGGGGGCATATCATAGAAAACAGTAGTTTTTACCTTTAAAATTTGTTACGGCCCATTCTGATGTTTCTAATACACCAAAACACATCGAATATTGGGCTCATTTAGACTGTCTTGAGCCATAAGATCCAATGGGTGGGATGGATTCTCCTGATGCGGGCCCCACCTAGGAAAAACCTTAGAAAAATAATATATATATATATATACATGCAGCAGGCGCTACTACTGCTGACGTCCACAGGACGTGCAACAGCATCCTGCTGCGCTGTGGCATGAATGGACAAGGACCGTGGGTCCCAGCCGCTTGCCCCATGCAGTATGTGTTTTATCTGTGCCTGCCCCCCTGCACGTGTGCTGCGTCCATGCAGCGTGGGACCCACATGATGTATTTGTTTTATCTACACCGTCCACTGTTTAGACGGTGGGGCTCATCTTGATGCATACCGCCCAACCATTTTGAGATATCATTTTATGGTATGAGGTAAAGAATGAGTCAGATTTAAAGTTCAAGTGGACCCCACCATTGAAATAATGGACAGTGACATCCACCGTTCAAACTTCTAAGGGCCATAGTAGTTTTCAATTAAGCCGATATTTGTCTTCACTTCATCTATCACTATGTTAACTTATGAATTGGTTGGATCTCAAATACATCATGGCGGGCCACTCCGTGATGTGTCCAGCCATTGATCAGGTGGACCACACTGCAGAGAATAGTGGAGGATTGAACGTCTATCATTGAAACCCATTAGGGTCACAGAAGTTCTAGATTAATAGGGAATTTGTTTTCCCTCTTAATCCAGGTCTTTAAGACCTTATGATTAGATTGGGTGGAAAATAAACTTTATGGTGGGCCCTGTGATTTGTTTAACAGTGAGAATTATTATCTCCACTACTATTTGTGGTATGGTCCAAATGATCATTTGATCCTTCAATATGATTCCTTTTTTGGGGATGTATGAGGCCCACCTTGATAGATATATATATATATATATATATATATATATATATATATATATATATATATATATATATAAGGCCCATGTGATGAGGCCCATCTGGATGTATTTGAGGCCCATGGGTCGAGGCCCAATAGGATGTACATAAGGTCTTCCACCATGGTTTATGTAATGATGTTTATGATAGGCTATGCCTTGGGAGCAATGATGGTTTGACGTCCACATTGTAAGAATAATGTTGGTTAAATATCCGCATCTCCTTAGGGCCCATTGATAGGCCCATACTTGTTGTGTGTAGGCCGTCTAGGCCCATCTTCATTGTGAAGATAGTTCATCACTTTATAACATGGTTAGTATAATTCCATGACTCATGCCATATGCATCATATGTATACTCGATATGAATAGTGACTGATCATAGCATATGTCATTGGGTAGATTATTTATGGGACTCACTGATAGGAGTTACCCACATGAGCGCGTGATATATGCAGGATTGCTACATGACTGGATAGCGTGATTCATGCATCTCGCATTTGTGTGTCGTGATCATTGTACGCCCTAGCGACATCAGGGTCGTGGCCTCCACAAGCACATCATGGATGGCTGTATCGAATACTGAAAATACTTGGTTCTAACACTGTAGGCACTTAGGATGTCCTTGGGTGAAAGTTCCAGAACCTTTTTAGTACTAGGAGATGCTTTAAAATTTAGACCGAGTGGATACACGAGCGCAGGAGTGCCGAATACTAGTTGGCCGCATCTCTCACTATGTCGTGGTCATTTAGAAGGGGGTGTGTCCTTATCCGCCCGAGTGAAGGGGTTGTAAGCTAGGCTAAGTTTGACCAGCTCCAAATGAGTCCGCTATCAATGAGTTGGGTAGGTATTGGCAGACTACTAGTCAGGCAGATAGTGTGGTCTATTCCACTTACTGGGCTATGCGGCTAGGGAGGCGAGAGTCAATGTGAAGTGTATTAGACCCCGGTGATATCCCAGAGGGAAACTTTACTGATATGTGTACTTGATGAGGACTGGCATGCTTGCTTTGCATCTCACATATGACATTTGGCTACATAAGCCTCGCATTGTATGGCCTTGGTATGTCCGATAACATTCATGCCTTGCATCACATAGCTTTGGTACAGCTGATAGCATCATGGACTTACCCACATACTTTCGTATTACTCTAATACTGCATACTTGGCACTCTCCTTGTGCACACACTTACACCACCCTCTAAGCTTTTGTAAGCTTATGCACCACCGTTGCATGCAGGTGACGTTAGATCGCAGCAGCGCTAAGACATGCGTGCATCGGTTTATTTTGGAGCCTTTTGATCACTTTGTATTTTTCTTTCCACTTTGTACTTAAAGTTTTTGATATAGTGGATATGTGGTGATGTTGTTTTGTGACTTGGTTATGCTTGTGGTTATGCTCCATTACGAAAAAAATTCATATTGAAAATCCTCATTGTAGGATCCCAAGATCAGAATCTGGCATGTGAGTGTCGAGATCCGAGAATGGGGTACTACGGAGGCTTTCAGTGCCGGATTCGGTATCGAAAATTTTGTGAGCCCGTTTTCTGAGTTGGGGGCGTGACATACATGAAGGAAACTGTAACTATAGATAAGGTAATTGAGAAAAAAATAAATTAGGAAAGTAAACTAGTTTCTTAAAAGGAAAGTTTGTAAAAACAGAAAATAGAAAGTTTCTTTTAAAAAACGATTCTAAAATCAAATTAGGCAAGTTTCTAAACCTAGAATTAAAAAGTCAGTTAGTTTCAAAAAAAAATTCCTAGAATTAGAAAGTTTCTAAAAAACAGAAAACAAACCCTAATCTGAAAAATATATAATAGAAAAACCCTAATCTTAACCTAATTCTAAAACTAACTAATCTCGCAACCGTTAATCCCCAACAATGGCGCCAAAAACTTGTTCACAACCCCAAGTGTAGGGTCGCGATGTAGTAATTGTAAGACCCCGTCCATTCTGTACAATTTTCTATGCCTATATGCACGATGATCGACGTCCTTACCCAAACCTGGACTGGCCGTGCATAGTACACACCCGACTAACCGGAACTCTAAGGCTTTGTAACGCCCCGTGTTTTCAAGACCCGAGTATAGACTCGTTTCCCAAAAACACGAGTGTTAACCTTAAAGGATGGTCAAATTCACGTGTATATATATATATATATATATATATATTATCAGAGTAAGCAGATGTGCGTAGAGTGAATAAATCAACATAAGGAAAATTTCATTATCATTCAATTATACAAACAGCCCATAATGACTTATACAACCCAATGTCTCAACATTAACAATTACAAGATTTACATACATAAGAACTAACAGAAAGCATATAAATGTAAGCCGCATGACCACGCAGCTCCTCTTAGCAACACGGCCGTGCGTCCATGGCACCTGCACAACTCCTCATCAAGTTTGATCATATACATCATCTGGGCCACCTGTTCTACCTGTACGGTTGTATATTTGATGGATGAGTGGCCAGCTCAATGTGAATTCCCCTCAAGATTACACACCATCACATTAGGTAAGCATAGTTATAAAACAACAAAGCAATCAAAACAATACATGATGCAATCTTTTTAGATGCATGGATGCATGAATGCACATCGGCCTAGGGATGCACATCCAGCCGGACTTGGGCTCGTCACCCATGCAAATCATCGACCTGGGAAAATCATCCAGTCGGATAGGAGTCGATAGTCGGTGGTCTGGGAGCTAGCGAAACGATACCTCGAAGATCCTAAGGGCATGTGCTACAGCATCTAGATTAGCCACCCGTCATCGCCAACATGCTATGGATGCATGATTAGCCAAACCGTTATTAGTCCAGTTACAACCAGCCAATTTAGGTTAGCTCAAGGTCACTACGGGGAGCTCAGAGCCCAGCGTAGGCCGACAGCTCGGGCATAGTGTCTCATTACCACCATCCCCGGCTCATGAGGCTACCACCTTAGGATGTTTAATGGAAAACCGTCGACCAGTGGTCAATCATATTACAACATATGGGGCTTTCCATCGCATGGTTGCATAGTATAAGGAAAAACACAAGGATAAGGACACATACGGCGATATCAAAGCAAGACGCATAAGGCAAATATCAAAATAAGCCACATAGGATGAGTATTAAAATCATGCGATAAAAGACCATCCTTGAAAACCGTTGGACACAACAACCCTGGATGGTAGGCCCACATCACTGGTTAATTTAAACCACCATTCAATAACCACTAAGCCGAAGGTCCATTACTATCACAACCAGTCGGGTTACATCCCAAGTATGGGTGTACACATATAGGTGGGGGTTTCCCACTGGTGTACCAATTCAAGTTCCATAAGCAATCCACAAGTAATCCATGAACAAATATATGAACATTAAGCAGGCAATATAGTAATTCAATTTCCACCAGCTAACACATGTGATTGTAAGAGAGAGAGATATCAAATATAAATTTAAATAAAAACTATAACTTAAGCTAATGAGAAGATGGAAAGCTCAAGGGGAAGAATCATCACCTTATACTTCGAATCGCCTTCTAGTGTCGCTAAGTACTTGCGCCCTTAGAATTTGTACCCTACCACAAATCATGAACCCGTACAATTAGGTCCAAGTTCTATGCATTACCTAGGTTTAAGATCATGGCCTAGGGTTTTAGTTATTTATCTTTAGGGTTTTGATGTAGAATTAGGGTTTAATTCTAGGTTATTATTCTAAGTTTTGATTACGGAATTTGAACCCCATTTTGTGTGGCCATGAATGATATTATTAAAGGGAATAATGAATGAATAAAAGTAATCGAATAAATTGGTTATTAATTTTTTTAGGAATTTTAACAATAACTACTATCATAGTAAATTATCTAACCGTAACCCACAATGAATAATAGTCCTAATAATTCCAAAACAATTATTAATATTAACAATATTCCTAATATTAGCTAACATAACACTAACAATCATTTTGATGAAGATAATTAGTATGTTCTATCGTCAATGTTAATATTTTAAGGACGGCAAAATAAAATGCTAATATTTTAATAATGATAATTCTTATATTAAATAACTAATATCAATACAAATAATTTACTAACGGTTATTCATTTCTAATAATAGCAATTCTAATGAGGATAGAGATGGTAACAATGTTAATTGATGTATGCAATGTTAACCACGGAATCGTCATTAACATTAACAATGGATTTGACATTAACTATCATGATAATAATAGTCAATATGATGGTAATAAATAGCATGATCTATAACTAATATCTAATAATTAACACCAATATAAATAACATGTAAATGGCTAATCATAATAAATCAAATACTTAGGGGAGCAAAGATGACTTACATAAGTTGACTCAGTAGCAACCCAACACCTTTTTGTCTCTATCTTCTTCCTTTCTTTTCTTTGTTTCCTTCCTTTCCCTACCCTGTTCTTAAAATCAGATAGGTTTTGGGTCCTCCCAAATGCATGACTCAAACCAAGACAGCTAGACTCAGTGCGGCTAGAATGCACCGCGGCCCCAACTCTCCCCTTCTTCACTATCTTCTTCCTCTACCTTCTCCCTCCTTCTCTCTGCTCTCCTTCTCTCCCTAGCCTTTCACAGGGTCTGGAGTGGACAGGACTTGCACCCAACTCAGCAGTGCAGCAGCTTGCAACACCCCAGCATTTCAAGTCTTCTTTCTTTCTCTCCCTTTTTCCCTTTTCTCTACCTGCTGAAAAATGTCCAGCAACGGACTCAGGAGAACCCGACCTGACTCGGGCTCGCAGCTCGGCAGAGCCAGACTCGGCCCGGTTCGAGTTGAGTCGGTGTAGTAATGCACCCTCTCTCTCACTCTCCCTATTTTCTTTCTTTCTCATCTGCTAGCTGTCCAGCAGTGCTAACTGCGGATAGGGCTTGAGCAACGGGTCGAGTTGAGATGGTGCGGTGCATCAGCCGCACCACTCCATCTTCCTCTTTCTCCTTTCTTCCATCTTCCTCTTTCTCCTTTCTTCCATCTTCTCTCTTTCTTTTCCAGTCAGAAATGTCCCATTGAGGACGCCAATCCGGCCAGATTCGACTCGGTTTGGGTTGCCGGGTGCGGTGGATCGATGAGGAAGAAGATGACACCATTAATGGCGGATATCGAATGGAGGCTTCTTCCTCCGATCTGACAGCATGGGATGGTTCATATGAACCCTAGGGAGCTTATGGATAAGCTCATTTGTAGCTTTAGGATGATTTGGGTGGTGGGTTCGATGGTGGAAGGGAAACGGTCATTTTTCGCTCGAGCTACAGTAAGAGGTGGAGAGCAGCTGCGGCTACTCGATCCTCTTCATTTATGGAAAAACCCTAGCTCTCTAGGGCCATTGGATGAGAACTGGATGGCCCGGATTGAATACAGCTGTTCAGTTTTCTCAAAACCATGGGAGGGATAGGCGTTGGTTTTGCATAGAAAACCTAGCACGTGATTAGCGCGTGAATGGTTTGGGTACGTCCAAAATAGGGGCATGTGATTGGAGGAGAGGCCCTCACATGGATCGCCAGCATGAAAGAAAATCGGGCTTTCCATTTTTTTGGGAAAGAAAAGAAACACAAATGGCTCTCTTGCGCTGGAAATTGCAACCCTGCATGAGAGCTTAAAGGTGAGTGACCAGCAGGGTTGTGGTCAAAATCTCACCCTCTACAAGATGAACGGATTGGATCATGGAATCGGGTCCACCCTCATGGGCCATGATCATAGACACGGACGGTTGTCCGTCCGCTGTTGAAAACCGGAGGGAGAGAGAGACTTTCTATTTTAAGAGAAAGCTCGGTCAGAGGAGCTTTGAATACTCTGCTAGTACAGTGCACAGCGAGTGCATCCTCTGTGGTGCACATGCGATGCAGGTTTGGGGTACACCGTGATGATTGTGATAGATCCACACCATTCACTAGGTTCATTTACATATGAAAGGCTATGATCTCGAGAATGGGTCTGACCTAACTCTTAAGTGGGCCATACACCTAACTTCTACTCCCAACAGTGGGTTTCTGACAATCTAATGGTTGGATCATCTCGAAATTAAACATCGATGGTCAAAAGGATTCTAATGATCCTAAGGTGTGTTCGGGTGTATTATAGGGGTCGATCTGTAACTTAGCTAGGCCACCCTTTAATCAACGTGGGACTGTGTTCACGTTGAACCAGGAATTCATTTACGTGAATCGATAAAATCGCATGCACGGCTAGGAAAAAAATCAGGTGGGGCCCACAGTGATGTTTGTTAAGAAATCCACTCCGTCCACCAGCTTTAAAAATCATGTTTGGCCTAGGGTCAAAATATAAAGAAGATTGTAATCCAAGGTGGGCCACACATTTGCAAGAACGAGTGAGTGAAATTCACACGTCAAAACCTATGCGAAGCAAGAGAGGCTGCTGTATGTATGAGTCTTCATTTATAATTTACAAATTTCCCCTTTTTTCATGGTTATACCATCTATCACATGTAACTCCCAACTGCACCATTTAAATAATACGAAACTTCACCGTTGTTTGTTATTTTTCATGCTCTTTCATTTACTGCAGTTTGGGTTCCGATCTCTCTAGAATGTCCAAGATGCTTTTTCGATGGCTAAGTCTTTCCCAAATTCAAAATAACATTTGTACATATTTAATTGACGAGCAACTCGATAGTATAAACTTAAATCCGAAGATCTTCATAATGACTACTTTACCCTAATATTCAGATGGCCCATTTGGCGGATCCAAACCTGATGGATAGCCAAATGACTTGTTAAAAATAAAGAAACTTTACTATTAGTACTTTGACCATGTATATAGGTGGATGTACGATCAATTTTGTAAATAGATGGACATAAAACAAGTTTCTGTAGTGATTAAGGGTAGGACATGTATACCGTTAGATTTGAGTGACTTATTCACATGTATAAATTCCTCGGATTATAATTCTAATGCTGGGTTAAGCATATTCCTATGGGGTGAACAAGATGAACAGATTAGAATCTCGATTTGATAAACGTACATACGGATGCAGAGGTCAAGTAGTTGATTTAGTATGATCTAAGGCCTGAAATTCGACGTGTACGGTTAATTTTTGGTAATTAGGCATGGTATAAAATTTTGCATTAAACGAATAGTGAAAACCACGTGATCTAGAATCAAGTGGCCTAGGCAATGGCATTTTCGTAATTATTACTGATATGAGGGTTTTGTGAAATCTAATGGCTCCACATAGTTTTAGGCGTGCTTCTAAGCAATGCTTAGAAAAGAATGTATATCTAGATTGTTATGGATAGGGAGTTATTTGTCAATTCCTTTAAGCGAAGACACGTAGTTAGATCTCATGACAGAGAGTATTACCTTGAAGTCTACGGACAGATGGCTTGATCTATGAAAGAAGATCATTCCCAATGGTTCAATTTTTGTTGGAGAATGGATGTAGGTATAGGATAGCTAAGTTGGTGTCGTACACATGCACGTATCAAGTTAAACTTCATGGTAACACTCGAGGACTTTCAATACTCGGGTATTGAAAAGTTCGGGGTGTTACAGGCTTTGAAACTGATTTCATATCGACCGCCCCATCGCCACGATCGTGTAGGTACCACCGATACGTGCGAAGAATCGTTAGTGTATCATGTGCGCATGGCGCCATGTACTCTATTCCACACATGTGCACAATACATGCCATGCACACATGTACATGCCACACATGGGTGAGAGAATTTTTACCCATATATGTGATGTCACCCTCCCATGTCATCCGTCTCTCATGTGCTCTCCATACCATACCCTATACATGACATCATCACACCATGCTATCCCATGCCCCTTTAATCCACCATTAATTCTTAATCATGCACAATTTCCCATAATCCTAGCCTAAGCTAACATTAATCATATTAACCTAACCTAACTACATTTTTATCCATTTCTCTACAAATAGTCCTCCATCCCTTAGCATTTTCACCATTTTCTACAATAAGGAGAGAGAGAGAGAGAGAGAGAGAGAGAGAGAGAGAGAGAGAGAGAGAGGAGTGATCTTAGTGGGCCATCAACTCCATCAATCCCATCCCTTCCATCTATCTCAACCATCCATCTAATTCATCAAGGTGAGTACACCCCCTTCACTCTTATGGTTTGTTTTATTTTTGATTATTTGGATGATTAATAATGGTGATGATTTGATGATAATGATGTGATCAATGGTGTGGACGCATAGGAGAATACATATAAAAAGATAATAGTGGTGATGATATGATGATAATGATGTGATTAATGGTGTGGATGTATAGGAGAAAATATACAAAAAAAAAAACTTGTTATAGACTTCATGTGGGACCCATTAATAGTGGGTCCCACTAGAATTTTGTACGCCACCCAAGCCGTCCAAAGTGTGGCCCATTGGGCTAGCTACACACACATACACACATGTACACATGTGCACACCACACCAAAAAAAAAGAGTAGTAAATAAATAAATAAATAAAATTACAAAGAGTGGACGTTGCTTGTTTAAAGGGTAAGGGGCAGTGGGACCACAACAGGCCCCACCCATGATGTATGTATTTAATCTACACCGTCCATTCAATTTTCCAGCTCATGTTAGCCCTTGACACGAAAAATGAAGCCATTTAAAATCTCTGGTAGGCCACACCATCAAAAAAATTGTTTTAATAGTGATAAACTATTAGAGCCCGCTATGATGTTTCTATACACTGAAACATATTTAATATTGGACTTGTTAAACCTGTCACGAGCCTGGGAATCCAATTGATGGATTATATCATCCTCATGTGGGCCCCACCTATGAAAAACCATCGAAAAATAAAAATAAAATAAAAAATAAAAAATAACAGCAACAGCTCTGGACACTGTTGCTGCCAACGTCTGCTACTTGGAACGGGCAGGGACAATGGGCCCCACCACAGGCCCCACCATGATGCATGTCAACCATCTACACCGTGTATTTGATGGGTCCCCTTTAAAAATGGGACACCCGCAAAAATCAGTCGTACACGAAACTCAGGTGGCCCACACCATCAAATATATATATATATATATATATATATATATATGAAGTTGGAAAATCCGCAAGATTTGTGAGTCTGATCATGAGGTATGTCTTATATCCAAACCGTTCATCCATTTGGCGAGCTCGTCTTAAGGTTTGAGAAGAAAAATAAGACAGATTTAACTATCAAGTAGTCCACACTACAAAAAGCAGTGAGGTATTGAACGTCTGCCATTGAAACCCTTTTTGGGTTATAGAAGTTTTGGACCAATATGAAATTTGTTTTTCCTCTTAATTCAGGTCTTTGTGACCTTATGAACAGATTGGATGGAAAAATAAACGTTATGGAGGGCCCTGTGAATTGTTTAACAGTGAAATCATTATCTCCACTGCTATTTGTGGTATGGTCCAGATAATCTTTGGATATGATTCATTTTTTTTTTTGGATAATGCTCTAAATGATCTCTAAAAATAGATAAATGGTGTAGATATAATAAATACATCACTTTAGGACCCATGTAACTTTGATCTCCCTGACCCCTCAACCAAGTGGGACACACATA
Organism: Magnolia sinica; assembly: GCF_029962835.1. Lineage (NCBI taxonomy): Eukaryota > Viridiplantae > Streptophyta > Magnoliopsida > Magnoliales > Magnoliaceae > Magnolia > Magnolia sinica. The sequence goes on along the minus strand of NC_080578.1, from coordinate 46,235,847 downwards.
ATGGATGGGCTGGATTCATAATCCACATCTCTGTGGGCCCAACAAAAGATTATGAATATTTAATGGAGGGTAACACTCTCAACTTGTGTGTGGTATGGCCCACTTTGATGTAGGTGTTATGCCATTTAATCCACCATGGCTATGGTATGATGTATATTTAAGATCCTCATCGTTTATCTATTTTATCAACCCTTTTGATGGTATGTTACCAAGAATCAGGCCCATCCAATGATTAGACAGCCGTACGTTCTGAAATAATACAAATTGAACTCTCATCACTGAAATTTTGTTATGGGCCATCCTGAGGATGTATTAGATATTCAACCCATCCAGCCCATGTACTGGGTCCCCTTTAGGCCATTGTCCCAAAGATTAGTCAATCCAACTTGAAATATGGACCATACAATACAAGGCTGTGAGAATGAATGCTTAACCATTGAATCCAACCTAAGACCACCATGGTGTATCTATTTAATCCATGCGGACCATCCACTTCCTCATATCATTTTAGGATTTGGACTAAAATCAAAGCAGACCTAAGTCTTAAGTGGGTTACACACAACTTGACCTCATGGGAAAGCCCTACGAGCTCTACCACATAGAACCCATTGTAAATTCCATTGATGTGTGGCCCAAGAATGTTAAGGCCTATTTTGAGCGAATGTCATGTGGGCCCATCAGTGGTAGCCTTTGTTGGGCCAACCATTGGCCCTCTTCGGCAAGAGTTTGTGATCTCCATGTGTTGAATGTATGCTATCTTGAATCATGTGAAATTGTGTTGTGTGTATAGCCCTTCACCACTTGGTATGTGATATAGGTTGTATTGTGTTGTTGCCCTAGATTACCTAATTATATAACGAGTGCACAGCCCTTCACCACTTGGCACTTTGGTTAGAGTATGGCCCTAAGTAGTAGGATCATATGACATGTGTTTAAACCCATAAACATGTTCAATTATAACAAATATGTAGCTCTAGTGGTGTGAGGATGTGATATATGTGTTTGGCTCCTTAATCACGTGGGCATGTGACGTATGTATGGCCACCTAATCATATGCAATTGTGGAGTATATGTAGTCGTCTAACCATATGATTGCGAAATGCACACAAGGCCAACCAACTACATGATGTTAGGTGGCATTGGTGATCACCCAATGATATGACCACGTGCTTATGGGCATAGCCATGGTCACCTAAATCATGAACAATTCGGTTGTACGTGCAGATTTTCTTAGTCATGAGAATTATGATATAGGTTGAATTATACAACTTGATAATGGAGTGGTCCTCAATTCAGTGTCATGCGATACAAGCCTTACATTATGCTCATAGGTGAAGCAGATGCGGGGACCACTAAACTATATCTGATGTGATGAAAGCTAGTTCTTGGCCTCTTGATCATGTGACACCGAATCTGAGTTATTCTCCGTATGAAGTATAGGGCGGTCATAGTTTAAGAGTTAGTATAACGTAGTGTAATCAGGTATGGTGGGTATGCTTGTGATTGTGCCTTGGATGCTTTAAGATGCGGTCACTAGACCATGATACTAATTATATGTCTACTTAACCAAGTGAAATTATGGCATCGACAACCTGACCATGTGCAAGCTTAATAAAGCGGTTGCCCATAGACGTATGAGTTATGATGTAGTAAAAATAAGTAACCATGTGACCTTAAATCTTTTATTATGGCAAGTAGAGTGACTTTTGTGTGGCCACTCAATCATATGGACTTTTGATAATGGAGTGTCTATAAGACCATGTAAGCATATGAGAATTGTGTGATTACTCAGACTCATGGACTATGTTGATGGTGTAACCTCTTGGGTATGTGAACTTAGGACGCGTGTCAGATTGATTATGGACCCTACCTTAATGTAAGCATTGCATATTTCACCATTTATCCATTAGGCTAGCTAATTCCAGAACATGATTCCAAAATGACCTAGATCTAATTCTTAAATAAGTCAGATGATATGAAATAGTGTTAATTGAACGTATAACTTTTGAACACTTATGAACCCACTCAATGTACGTATTTTATCTGCACTGTTCAATTGTTTTGCCAACTAAACAATTCGATCATGGAGTCCGCTGACGTGTGCCTTGTGCATCTGAACTGTTCTTCCTTGTACTACCTTAATATATGTGAGTTACCTATACCATCTACTTGTTGGGACCCACCGTAATATTTGTGTGTGGACCCATCTGCTTGCAGGACCACTTGGAAGTAGGACCTACTGCATTGTATGAGACAAACCCACACCATCCAACCATGACTAACTCTTATGTGTATATTATATACCCAAGTCATTCAACTTAGGGCTCACTGTATCTTATGAGGTTTACCTGTGCCTTCCAAACCATTATAGAACTACTATGATAATTATTTGCAAATCCAACCTACTAACAACCCACTTGAAGGTGAAACCCACTACATTATATGAGTTTCACCAGCACCATCCATCCTATGGCTCATTTACTACATGTTATATCTATGCCTTTCATCTCATAACCACTTGGTGCATGTACTTTACATCACCACCACTCATTAACCATAAGGCCTAGTTAGGGTATAACCATGTGGTCCCAATAGAAGAAAATGATGTTGGGCCAAAGCCACTAATGGAATATCTATCTTGCGAAGGATAAGGTGTAATTCTGAATACAATTAATGCTCGTGATTATAATAGCTATGGATGATATTAGTGATGTTAGTGATTATGGCTAATAGAAGTATGTGATTTAATATCTTGATTAATGTTGTTCTACTTCCTAGCATACTAAATTCATCTACTTAACCATGTTGATATTGATGATACTCATGCACCATGGAATGATGGTATGTGCAAGTGTACTTCATTACATTTGTTCACGTGTAAGATATGTCCTCTTCAGTTTAGTCACATAACCATAGATTGATATAGTTAATAGTGACACATGATGATTATATGTCATTTTTGGTTTAAAGGTTAAACAGACCCTAAACTCATGGCATTATATGCATACCACATTCCCTTGAACGTATGCCTTATCATAATTGCTTGAATTCATGCATAATCATGACGTACATGATGATCGAAATACCACAGTCGTGCCATATAAGATGAGTTGGATCTTGACGACGAAATGTACATCTATGATGATGACTTGGGTTATCCCTGAAAATGAGCAGGACACCGGAAGTGTGAAAATAGTAGGGGATGATGTGCCCCTTCGGTTGAAAGTCCCTAAACCCCGATGCTAGCTAGGGATACCTCACCGTCGGGCCGAGTGGATACATGGGCCATAGATTTAACTCCCACTGACGAGGTTAGGTTAAGAAGGGGTGGGTCTAACCTGCTTAAGGGCTGAGGTGCAAACAGGGACTGGTCTGACCCGTCAGCGAGGAGAAGCGCAAACGAGGTCCACTACTAGTATACCAAATGGAGGTTATAACCCCATTGGTGGGTAGTGATGTCGATTGTTAGTGTCTGGTGCATGGGTGTCGACCACGGTGTTTTTTTGAGATATACAATTATGATATAGCATGATAATATGATGATGATGATGTGATTACTGATGCGTGTAATACGGTTATGACTGTGGTATAAGAGAAATGAAAATATGACTTGGTGATGCTGGTAGCATTGACTCGGAGTATTAGTATGATGCATATGCATGCATTGGCATTGACATCATACCTTACGTACTACACGCCGTTCACCATACATGATTTCGTCATGGCATATTTATTTTACTTGCATGTAGGACACACTGCATACACGTGTATACTCACTAGACTTTTTACCTAAGCTTCTTATTTCCCAATTTTTTCAGGGCAGGAGTAGCTTGAAAGACAGCTTTCTCAATACATTGTATTTATTTTTCAATTTGGCAATGTTGACGTTGTGTACCTTTTGAAAAGCATTGTACTCGTAACCATCCAGATTTATAATGGAGAGTGTTGCTTAGTATTTTGATCATGGATCTTCATGCTCGGGTATTATTATAAGTATATAAAAAAATTCAGTCAAAAAAATCTTCCTTGTGGTGTGCCGAACTCGGGACTTGGTATATGGAAGTCAAGTGCCGGATTCGGGGCATTACGGAAGCTGTCCGTTCCTAGATTTGGGGCGTGACAGTAATAATCTCGATGAGACCAAGGTCGAATCCACAGGGACTAATCTCGTGTGTATTCGGAAGAAGAACTAAAAGAAGATGAAAACCTAAATCTTGAAGTATAGAGAGTAATTGTGAGAGATTTAATGAAAAACTTAAGAAATTCAAAGGTGGGAAACTAGGGTTTCCGAGAATCTACTTGTAGAGATCAGGGAGATCTATGCTTGATTCAAGGACACAACTGAGATCAAAGTCTCATCTTATCCAATTAGAAGATATCTCAGTAAAATCAAATCTGAATTTCCTTTGACCTAATTCTCAATGGATGAGAGGTGTGAGAACTGGAAGTGATTCTATCACAAAACCATGCCTAGGAGACAACGTAAACAACAGAATTTACCATTCCCATAACTAATCTGGGAGAATTGTGAAAGTTAGGGAGGATTCCATCACCCAACTATGCCCATGAGACGATGGTAAACAACATGATTTCCTAATTTCACAATCTCGATACATGAAAAGAATATACTCAAAGTTATCACAGATTCATTACAATTTGAGTCACAACAAACCATTAAAAACTGAAAGTATTCCTTATAATCAAACTAGAATCAAAGAGAGTTCAATATAAACATGAATCAAAGCAATAGAAACATCCCATCACGCTACAAGCTTCACCTCTTAGCCCTAGCTAAGAGGTTTAGCCAACCATAGACATGATTGAACTAGAATCTTTTACAAAAAGCATAAAAATAACTAAGGAAAAGGAAGAAAAACTCTTGGTGACGGCTTCTCCACGCTTTTGCTCCACTCCATAAACCCTAGATGATGCCTAGAGATGCCTTAGGGACCCCTATTTATAGTTTTAGGCCTTAGACTTAGAAATTTTCGAAAACCGTCTCAAATTTACGTAGTTCGCACAAAAATTGTGTAACCCTCGACTAATCGTGGGACGTCCTCGACCGATCGTGGCCCATCCTCGACCGGTCGAGGGTCTCCTTTGACTGGTCGAGTAATACAAAGATTTAGAAGTTTTATATGCTGGAGTTCGAGTCGAGACACCTTCGACCGATCGAGCAGAGTCCAGGATGGGTCGTGCGTAGCAAGGATTAGTTGAGCCGAAGCCAGGACTAGTCGAGAATCATCGAATTTCACTTCAAAACTCCGATTTTCTTCATTTTTGACATGGTTTTCTTGGATCTTCAGTACGTGCATTCTTCATTCTTGGTTTTATTAGACACTCTTGTCTTTGGTGATTCTTGAGCGTAAAATCCATGCTTTTAACATCCTTTTCAATCCAAGCTCTTAAATTTACCTTGCAATACAAACATGATTAAAATAGAACATTAAGCATTATCATGTTCATAAAACCAAGTAATAGATGGGGTCCAACATGCAATATTTAACCCTCAACAAGAAGCTAGAACATAACCCCATTCTAGGGATTCATTATGGCCCACTGATTGAAATGGGCTCAGAATTGACCCCTGCCGAGGGTATCTGCCAAGACATGCATGTGGCTTTCGTTAGGGGAAGTTATTATTATTTGAAATTGATTCGGAATTCCAATTGTGGGATTGGTCGTTTGCGGGAAGGTATTGAAAGAACGGCCCTAAGCTTGGGGGTTGTGCTTGTCGGTGCCGTAGATCTTAAACAGACTCCGATGGCTATGGTTAAATTGAACTTAGTGCTGGAAGTCGAGTGTTGGAGGTTTTTTTTTGCTATGAGGGGCCAACTTGGTTACTAGCCACGACAGCTTGAGCTTGCTTGAACTGAAGGAACATTCCTTACATGGCTTTGACTCATTGTGCTAGCTCTTAAAGGTAGGTAGCTTGCATTACTTATGTGGGTTGTGATTGTCGAGGATGGTCCTATAGTAGGTTGAGAGTGGAGAAGATGTGAGTTTCTTCTTGTTGGTTCGCCACGGTGGTTCTAGATCACGTGCAGATTGGATTGTGGAAGAAAGTATGTTCAAGGACATTAAGCCTGAGTGGGCGTAATGGCGTCGATTATTTTTGAGATTTTGTTTTGTTTTGTTTTTTCTCTACTTTTGTATTTTTCTAAGGGTTGAGATCGATGTTAAATGTAGGTATACAAGAGCTGTTAATCCTCAATGGTTCGAGAAATTCTATTTTTCAAGTTGGGTCATGACTAGTGGGAGTAGAAAATCCCTAGTGGAGTCACCATTCCGTGGATGTTGGATCCGATGTGAAGGCGATTGTGGGTTGTGCTCGCTTGTGCTTTTTGTTGGAAGGTGATTAAAGAGTGGAGGGTATTATATTTAACTGGAGTTGCCATTAATCTGTTACTCTGGTTTTATGGTCGACTTGATCTCATAGAAAAGTTAGGAGGGAGAATTCGAAAAATCTCTATCCTAAAATGACTCCTTAATCTGTGACTGGAAACTTGGGTAAAGGACCATGATTATAATGAGAGAAGGTGTTAGCCACCTTCTATGCTCGTACGCATCTACGGCCTTTACTTCACAAGATTAAATGAACTATTGAGGATCAAAGTTAGCTCTTATATACTACGGATGTGCAAGTTTGTATAATGTCGTGTTAACGGACCATCGCCACCAAGTAGTAGCCCGGGTTAGATAAATCTACCCCGACTCACTCACTTGTCGAAGAAAAAATATGATTGGTCAAATCGAGCTTTTAATGCACAAGATCCGATAATTTAGCAAGTCGCAGAGCATACATTCGATCTAACTATGTGAAATATAATATATGAACTATTGTACTGATGATGAGTAGGGAGGTTGAGAACAGAATTGATGTTGCCTAATGTTTAATGCAATTTGAATGAAACTAATTGGGATGAATGGTAGTTTCACAAGGATCAGATTGAGCGGCTTAGGATTAGGGCTTGGTTTGCTCAGGATTGAGCGGCGCAAGATGATAAATTTAGCTCAAATGAGGGGCAGCGAAGTCACTTTGCACTTTCACGCGATTGTAGCCCACTTTGAAGCTACCTCACATGCTTTGCACCCTCTCCTACCATGGTAGGAGAGCTGCCATGTGGTAGGCGATGCCCTGGGTGTCGTTGGCCTTGTGGCATGCTCCCTGCTTTGACAGGGAGGACACTAGCAAGGGTTGTAGACCCATGGACCTTCCACATTTATTTTGAGGGGGGTTTGGTTCGACAAGGTGAGTCCATTGGGTTGAGCTGACTGGGTTTGACTAGGTGATTTGATTGAGTTTGAGATTTTAGAGTTTTAGGGTGTTAAGTATAGGGTTTTAGGGCCATGGGTTTAGGTTTTAGGGTTAAGATGAGCAGGGTGAATTGGCTAGATCTGACAAGGTTAACTAAGTTTGAACGAGTCCATCTTGATTAGATTATTGGCCCAAGGTGAGTGTCTACAGAGTGATAAGCTAAATTAGAACTTAAATGATCACGGTCCTATAACTTAACGCTATAGAAAATTTACTTCTACTCGTAAAGTACTATAGCGGAAGCCGTTAGGCAGTATTTATGTAAAACTAGGCTAGGCTAGGCTATATTTAGAAAGTTAAATGGAAGATAATCTAAAAGGTAGATTAATGTGTTTGGTGTAAGGCCTCAAGCTTTTCTTAGAGTGCTATTTATATAGGCTTCTTGGAGGCGGTAGCCTTACATAGTCTTCAATATCATGAATGATATGGAGGATTGGTTGTGAAAATCTCATTGATTCTTCCACATCAGAATAGCCTATCATGTGCGGCCATGTATACAAGAGATATACCCTCACATGTGTCAGTCATAAACTCCCACATTGGAAAGTTGGTGGAGTCCTTAAGTCACTTAGCTTTGACATCCGTAGAGAGTTGCCTTTGGTAGAATTCTAGCATTTAGTGCTATATAGGATTTTGACATTCAATGATGAGAGGGAGACTTGCTTTACCGAGACTTTTGCTTGAGAGTATTTTTAACAGAATTCTAGCAATTAATGCTCTCTCATGTGTACGTCTCTAATTCCTCATCATAAAGTTGATCTATACCAGGCATGGTACGACTCCCACGTGGCAACTTTTGAATCATTTGATTTGGCTGCATTGTATAAATAATGATATAGGGCATGAATAAAATTCTATCCATTACTTAGCACATAGTGCCGACACGTGGCGACATCTCATTGATCAAAGCCAAGCTAAATATGAGTGTAAACACTGAGGAAGGTTTCAATGGTGGTTGTCATAGGTGAGTGGCCAGATAAAACCCATACATCATGTTAGGCCCCATCAACGGTAGACTGAGTAACTCAGCATGCTTTTATAGTACTGAGTAAACTTTGTTGGACAAACCTCGACTGCAATGGTTTATCCACGCTGTCCATCTGTACCAGCTCATTTTAGGGGTTAATCCTAAAATTGAAGCATATCCAAAGCTTAAGTGGACCACACCATAAGAAACAACAGTAATAATGATTTCCACTATTGAAACCTTCCTTAGCGCTCACTTATTTGTCATCTAGGTTGTTTATAAGGTCACACAAACATGGATGAACGGAAAACACAAATATGAGCTTGAACCAAAAACTTCGGTGGCTTCTGAGATTTTTTCAATGGTATATGTTCAATTCACACTATTTCTTGTGGTGTGGTCCACTTTGACTTTGAATACGCCTCATTTTTAAGCTCAAGCCCTACAATTATTGGTAAAATGTATGAAGAGATGTATAAAATTTATATATCATGGTGAGCTCAACTGCAGAGCTTACTCCGTCTATCCATTTTAGCAGAAAATTTTAAGGCTTGAGACAAAAAAGACATCATATCCAAACCTCGAGTGAACCACACCATACCAAACAATATAAATTGAACATCTAGGGTTGAAAATTTCCTGGGGGACACTAAAGTTTTGGATCAAGCTGATAGTTATGTTTTCCCTTCATACATGTCTACGTGATATTATGAACAGGTTAGATAACAAATAAACATTAACGTTAGCCATAGGAAGGTTTCAACAGCGGAAATCATTATTTCCACTGTTTCCATGGTGGGCCCACTTGAGCTTTGGATAGGCTTTAGTTTTGGGCTCAACTCACAAAATGAGCTGGCAAAATGGATTGACAGCGTGGATAAACCACATACATTGATGGTGGGCCAAAAGAATGTGACCAGTACGATAAAAACATACTGAATTACTCAGTACGCAATCGTATTGCCGTTTCTGACCATTAGGTCAGATATTCATGTTATTGATCTGATGGATCAAGGATACTCGGAAATGGATTGGCTGGCATAGGCTTTGGCAGGAAGTTCCTGCGCTGGGAAGCAGCCACCGTGATATATGTGTGAAATCCATCCTGCACATCCGTTTTTTCAGTTCATTTAAGGATAAAAGATATAAAATGAGGCCGATCGAAAAATCAAGGAAACCACGCCATAAGAAAAAGTGAGGAAATAAATGCCTACCATTGAAACTTTCCTGAGGTCCACTTTAATGATCATATGCAATCGTTTATATAAGGTCAGTCCTACTAGGACGAACTGAAAACACAAAAAAATTATCCTGTCACAAAACTTCCGTGGCCACTTGAACGTTTCAATGGTACTCATTCAATATCACTGTTTACTCTTGTGTGGCCCACTTGAGTTTTTGTTCCCTCTTACTTTCGGTCTCATGTCCTAAAATGAGCTGGAAAAACGGAATCTCAGGGTGGATTTCTCACAAATATCACAGTGCAGTAAGCAATCCGTGTCCAAAAAACTCTCCACGCACTGTCTCATTTTTTGCTTAAACGGTTTTCATTCGATGTGTCGTTTATGATAGTTCAATGAGGAGTTTCTCTTTAGGGAATCCCCATCAAGAGCGAGGTCCATCATACCAACGGTCTCGATTACGGAACCACAGGCCCAGCTTGTCCAAACGTAACGATCGAGGACACTGCGTGTATCCTCGTGGAGTGTGGAGAGTGATAAAATTCCTCTATAAGCGACGCGACGCGACTTTTACAGGTGAGACAAAGCTGCTGGCCTGCTACAGCCGCTGCCGCGCGGAGGCAAGAGAAGAGGAGAAAAAGGAGATTGAAGTAGCAAATGCAAGAAGCATGTGAAGGTATGCATGCATCTATACACGTATTCTCTTATTTCGTCCATGTACATGTATTCATCGCGTTCTTTGAAGGTGAGGCCGACTCTGACCGTCGCGCAATGAACCAGGCATGGTTCGTTTCTGCTTCACCGTACACGTGGTAATACGAGTGGCCTCTCTGCGGGGATGACTCGTGATAGAGAAAGAGTCGAAATTGAACGGTCTTGATTCGAGAAGGGTATATTCTGTTAATCAGATGCTGGTATTTTTTCAATCAGAGTGATTTGCATGCCACGAGTCATCCATGGCAGCGCCCATTAGATTCACCATAGCAGGGCCCGCCGATCGGACGGTTCAGATTCACCTGTCATAGGGATTCTATAGAGTGGCAACGGACCTGCTCCTCATGATTTGGAAGCAGTGCTGTATAAGTACTGCAACTGATTGGCTGAAAGAGGAAGTGAGTATCTGGATTCCCAAAATTGTGATGGATTTTTGGTGTGCATTGATTTTCTGGGAGTTATTTGATCCTCTGGCTGCATAAGATGCTTGATACACAGGCACTTAGAAATTGTACATGTTGCATACATGAACGCAGGTTAAAAACCGACTAAATTGTGCAATTCACTATCTCTGAGTTATAGACCCACAATCACATTGGTTGAACAATCCTAACCTCTGATTCATGGACACTTGTTTGTTGAAACAGGACTGTTGAATGTTTTTCATTTTTAACCGTCCACCAATCCGCCCGGTCAGGTAATCAAATAACGTAATTTTTGGTTCATGATACATCTAAACTGGAACACATAATTTGGGCAGTTTAATTTGAATTACTTTTATGCCACTTATGAAATTTATAAGTAATCTCGAAGTGTCTGTGCATCATCTATAACACTGCCAGAGTATCAGAGTTCTCTTCCTGCTCCAATTAAGATCTTGAAGTTATACTCAAGAACGAGCTAATGTTGTTTGCAAATCTCTGTTAATTTGTAATTGCGTGGAGTTATTGCTGCAAATTGCTAATTTGACTTCTAACTGTATTGGGTAAGATGTAAGGTTGTGTATGGGGAAACACTTCTTTGGATGTGTTAGAACGCACCCAATAGAGTCTTTTAGGCCCTGTTTGATAGATGCCTAAACACGAGTTCATCTCATTTTAGTTAACAGTAATTATGCATTAGAGATCTTGATCTCTAATGCATAATTGCTGTTAACATGAACTCATTATGTATTTCGGATTAAGATCTCTAATTCATAATTACTATTAACTAAAATGAGATAAACTCATTTTTACGCGTCTACCAAACAGAAACCTTAGGAATGAAAGCTGACCAATTATCTATTTCTTTTCTTCACCTATTTTTAATATTTAATATTAATATTTTCTAGGACTCAATATTTTAGTGTTATTAGGGTTTATTTACTTAGTTGTTAAGATAGCATTACTTGCGTTAGATTGCTTGTTATTATGCTGAAACTGTTATTAGCAAGTTGGTTCGGTGTTTAAGGGAGGTTAGAGTTGGGTAGGGTTATATGATTTTTATCAAAATCGTAGATGTTGTATCATGTATGGTGTATTGGGGCAGCATTGAAACATAATTAGCATTTTGGAGGCTGATACCCTAGAAGAGACTAGACACATGAAATGGACTGGGTTCGTTTAAATTGAAGGGCTCGTAGGTGTTGTATGGAGCCCTGTGATCACTTGAATATTTGTTTAAATGGTAGTCAATAGCCAATATGGTGCAAAGAAGCAATGGTTTGCATCAACCATAATAGAATTTACCTTGTTGGATAATATGTAATCAAATTAGTTCATGATAGAGGGGAACTTCGATTAGAGTTGAAGGGCCTGAAAGGAGGATGAGGGGAAGTCTTGAAAAGCCTTGAATCGAGGTGGTAAGCGGGGACACAAAGGCCAGTAGACTTGTTGAGGTGATAAGGCTATGATGATGATGATGATGACTTGGATGTGTGGATTGCGCCACGTATGTGATAAGCAACAAGAGATGTTTTCAAATTATTAGCAGCTCGGCGATGGATGTTTTCAGTAGGGTGAAGCTTTGTAATGGAATGGTCCTCTTGTAGTAACTCTGTTGTGGGTTTCAATTTCTCCCTTTTGTTTGGTTTGTAGCTTTGTTTGCTACCTCGGCACCTTCCTTTAATAAAATATTGTTACCTTAAAAAAATGATGATGATGATAATGATGACAATTAAAATAAATATGAGCAAATGAACATTGGATGAACATTCAAAATATGGTACCTTTGAGCACTTGAAAAATTGACTCAAAATAAGATGCAGGTTACGTAATGCTCTCTCTTTTAACTCCCCACTATTAGTATCTTCACTTTAAGCTTATGCAATTGAAAAGCTAATATGGTCCCCATTGATCATCATGGCTCCCACCCACACACACAAAGAAAAAAAGTAAATCAGAAATCTGCTTCAAGTGCATCTTTTAGCAACTTAGTGAAAGCTTGGAGATCTCTTGCTCTTGGAGAGAAGCAACTAGGTCAGATGATTTCCTTACTAACCAGGATTTTCGAGTTACTTATCCCCTTTTGTAATGAGCTTATAAGCCTTGATATATTCCCATCATCTCCCGTCCCTATTTGAAGAAGATAAAAGGGGTTGTTTGTATTAAAGATTGTGATTTTGCTTTTAGTCATGAGTATGGGTCTTACCGGATCCCAATTTTATCCACAGAAATAAACTTGCAGGTTAAGCATAACCAATAATTTGTGTTATTGGTATTGTTACATGTATTGCTGGCTGGGATTTGGAAAGCATCCAGAAATGTATTGATTTGGCCGGAAACATGTATCGATATCGCAGATACCTTGAAATGTATCGTTGACTGAGGTAAACATTGGGGAAACACAGGGAAAATGGTGGAGTTTTTCAATGATACTTCAAGAGATGCTAAAATGAACATATTTGCATATTTAGGAAAACACACACACACACACATTTGCATATTTAGGAATTAAATAATAAGTTTCCTTTTAATGGGGCCCTAAAAACATGTAACGCTAACTCAGGGAAACATTGGAGAATTATGGAGAAAATGGCGGAAATTTTCAATGATACTTTAGGAGATTCTAAAGTGCACATATTTGCATATTTAAGAATCAGATAATAGCAAAAAGAAAGAAGAAAAAAAGATTCACATTTGCATATTTAGGAATTAAATAATAAGTTTCTCTCTAATGGGGGCCTAAAAGCATGCTTCGCCGACTCAGGGAAACATTGGGGAAACATGGGGAAAATGGTGGATCCATCTTTCCATCCATGCATGCGTCGATCCATCCATGCGTGCACATACATACATACATACATACAACATGCATGATCCATCCATTCATCTATCTTTCCAACCATCCATGCCTCCTAACACGCACACACACAAGACATCCATCCATCCATATTCCATGCGTGCCTCAACACACACAATCCATCCATCCATCCATCCATCCATCCATCCTTGCATGCATACTTACATCCAAGCATGCATGCATACCTATACACACACACACACACACAAACATGCATTTCATCATACAACCATGCACCCATAAAAGAAAATTTGTAGTGGAAATATTTTTAATAAACAGATTTTGGCGATATTATTAAAATATCGCCAATACATTGGTGATATAAGCGGCACCCATAATTTACACAGTTGAAAACATTGGCGATACTCAGAGATGTATCGCTGATACCTGGAATTTCTGATACCACCAATGCTATTGGTATCACTGTGTTGGAGGTACAGATAATATTGGGAATATTATCAATAATATCAGGAATACTTGGAACAATGGGTATAATTTCCATTTATCACTTCCAATTCATGAGGGGCTACAAGAATATTACTTCCAATTCATGAGGGGCTACAAGAATCGGAGACGAAAGAAGCATCTAACCCATGGTTTTAAGATTTGGACAAATTTGATGCGGCTTGTTTGAGTCGAATAAGGCTTGGTTTGACCTGATCCAGTTCAACACCACGTGTCACCCCTAACTCAGGCAAGTTGGGTTGATTCAGCCCCAACTCGGGCAATTTGCTACTCGACTCAATGAGTCAGGTTGAGTTGCTGAGTCTGTAAACCATGATTCAACTATTGAATTTTGCTTGTGGAACTGTATTAGTTTGTGTTATTACCCACTGTTCTTGTCATTTAGACATTGTTTTGTATGGATCTAATTTTAAAAAGGACCCAACTGATTGTCCTCAATATTTGTGATCCGTCCCTAATGCTGCATAAGAGAGAATTTTAAGAATTTGGAAAAAATGGAAGTAAAGTTACTCTTCACATGTTATGTAATCTATGCATGGCAAATTTGGATACATTCTTACTTTAGTATCTGCTCTAGACAACCCACAATGCACTCAAGTAGCTGTGACACTGTATAAAATATGCCTCCAGTGTTTGTCCCATGGCCTAAGCTGTACATTTTCATATGGTGCAACTGACTGCATGAAAATTTATAAATTTCAAAACATTCGCATATGCACATTTGATAGTGTCCACAATCTGCATTAACCTTGTTGCAAGGAATGTTTTACAGTGTTGTAAGATAAGCTTGCAATGAGTACAGAAGGTGCGGACCACAACTGCCTCGGATGGGCAGCAAGAGATGCATCTGGAATCCTATCACCATACAAATTCAGCCGCAGGTATATATGAACTGATACATTTAGAAATATTCTTTAGATTTCATTTCTGCATTTATTGCCCAGTGTATATCTGAGCCTATGGTGTCTGAAGTGGAAGTTGTAATGAATAGTGAAAGTAACATCAAGACCAAATTCTGAGATCATTTATGAGTGGACCTAGGCTCTGATGCATTTCTTTATGAGAGGCTGATTTTTGCAAGCAGAACCACGGCTTTCGTACTGGGCTAAAGCCATGGTTCTGCTATAGGGTACTGATGGGGACATCTCACGCACACGCGCACGCACGCCGCCCCACCCACGCACGTATGCATGGAGTAGGAGGGCCCCACCGTCGATCTGGCTCGATGACGACGTCCAGGGAGGGCCTTCTAGCTAGAAGACAAGTTTTGGTTCAAAAAGTGGGCTCGATAGTCAAGAAAACTCCATCTTATTGTTATTATTTAGAACATCGTGAATGCTTTAGATTTCTTTGTTTGGTTTTTATTTTAGTTTACTTCATCGCCAAGTAACAAGTTGCACACATGGTGTGAGTTTTTGAGGTATAGGGTTTTCCCTATAAATAGGCACTCCTTGTAGTTCTTTTGATTCATTCAAGCTTAATAAAAATTTCTGCTTTATTTTTCTGCTCTCCTAGTGAGTTGTGGAAGAATTCAAAAGTGGGTGCGAAGCCCTCCCTTTTCGAAGGGCTAACTACGTGGTGTGAAGCCACATCTATCCCCATCCGTCGCTACCCTCTTCCATTCATATATTTCATATTCTATCATCATTATTGCTTTGAATTTCCTAGCTTTTGCAGTTATTTATTCCCCTATAGCTAGTTTCCAGAATATGGACCTGTAGGAGGGCTGAAACTTCGGCGGAGTACTACGCCTCGACCTTACGTCGGATCGTTGTCAAACTTAGAGGGATTGGAGGTCTCCCCTAGCCGACCAAGACCTAGGTATCACTTTGGGGAGGCGGGCTTCCATCACACGTGCAGCCAGCCCACCCGCGCACGTGCGTTAGCCTCAGGTCACCATTTGCGCGTAGGAGCTTTCTCCGAGTTTGGTTTTCCTCTAGTTTTTCCCTTTTCATTCCTATTTCCTAAACCCTAGCCTTAGTTTGCATTAGCCTTAATTTATTTGCCCTTTTTTTCTCCCTAGGGTTCCTTGAATTGAGATTGGGGAATGCTTTGGATTAGGGACTGTTTGCTATGCATGAGTGGTTGATTTCTATTTCCCTTTGAGATCGTTTGGCTTATAATTTTTATTATTCCAACCCTAACCTGTGTAGGCCTGGACCCGCATAGATTCCCCTTAATTGAATGTTTGGACTTTCATGTGGGATATGGAATTCGTGTAGTTATTTCTTAACTAATGTGATCTTAAGCTTGAATTCTTGCACATCATATTTAAATTTCATGTCCTACATCAAATTTAGTATCAAAGCTTAGGATTCTTATAGGGGAACACATTATTTGTTTAGGGTTAGTTTGTTTGAGTCTGTCATGCATCTAGTCCATCACATGTAGCTTTTAGGAGTCCATAGTCCCTTATTTTATTAACTATATTGCTGGAGTAACATTGCATAGTCCCCTCAGATAGAGTCTCATAGGATCATTTAGTCCCATATAGTCGTCATAGAAAGTCCTTAGGTGAAGTGAGCAAGTTGTACACCCACACGTACGGGTCATGGTTTTGACTAACACCCTACGCTAAACATGGAACAACTGCTAGAGTCACTAAACAAGCTATCCCATCAGATCGAGTCTTGGGGTAAGTACTTGGAACGAAGCATAAATCAACATCTTGACCAAATAGAGGCCTCCCTTAGGACAAACCTCACCATTAGGGAAGATGGTCAATCTCAGACAGCTGGCCAGGAGGATAGACCAATGAATGGACGTGGCCAAGGAATCTGTCATGGGTGTGCACCTGTACCCCCACCCAATGAGGGACATCAAGACCATTATTTTGAGAGGTACAACATGTGCGGCCTCGTGGCCAGAGAGAGTGCACCAGAGGCTAGTGTAAAGTTACCTACTGAGGCCATTCCGGTAGTGCATGAGTTTCATGATGTCTTTCCTGATGATCTACCGGATGAGTCTCCCCCTAGGAGGGATATAGAGCACACCAGAACATTGGACACCGTAATACCTACAGCCGAGTTTGCGTTTAATAGTTCTATCAATAGGTCCACAGGTCTCAGTCTTTTTGAAGTCGTTACTGGTTATAAACCTGGGAAACCTATTGATCTTGTCCCTATGTCATTGTCCCATAGGCCGTCAGAGCCTACAGAGTCTTTTGCGCATCACGTTCATTCATGGCATCAAGAAATTAGGTAGAAGACATAACTAGTAATGAACATTACTTACTTTCTACAGGCCAACATAAATGTTTCAAGGAATTTAATGTAAGAGACTCTGTGATGATACGCATCATCAGGACAGAGCAATACCCTCAGCGAGCTGTTCGAAAATTACACGCGCATAACGCTGGACCATTCAAAATTATAAAACGAAAAGGTCTCAATGCGTATGTGGCAAATCTTCCACCCTCCATGGGAATTAGTTCCACATTCAATGTGGAGGATTTAGTTGCATTTCAAGGGGCCATTGATGCATTGTCCAGCCTTTCGCCTAACCATCTTGATTCTCCAGACCTTTCCCTTGATCTATGGCCCCCTCCCGACCCATTTTCCTAGCCTCTGCGTCCCATACCTACCGTCTTGACCCATTCTCCTAGCCTCTACCTCCCATACCTATTCTTCCCGACCTTTCTTCCCAGCATCTACCTCCCATACCTAACATTCACACACTTAGAGAGGAAATAGAGGATAGCCTGGACCATCAGATAGTTTTAACATCGGACAGCGGATTTCAGAAGTACCTAGTTAAATGGAAGTCACGCCCAGCTTCAGATGGCACGTGACTCACTGTGGAGGAGCTTCAAAGACTTGATCTTGACATCCTGGAGCGGTTCAGGAGTTTTATTTCGTCAGTGGCGAAATCTTCGCAGCTGAGGAGAATTGATGGGAACATCTCGTGCACACACGCACGCCGCCCCACCTACGCACGTACGCATGGAGTAAGAGGGCCCCACCATCGATCTGGCTCTATGACGACGTACAAGGAGGGCCTCCTAGCTAGAAGACAACTTTTGGTTCAAAAAGTGGGCCCGATAGTCAAGAAAAGCCCATCATGAGATCTCATGATCATGGCCCACTCGTCGGATTGATTTCATATTTTAGGTTTTGCTTTTTATTATTATTTAGAACATCATAAACGCTTTAGATTTCTTTGTTTGGTTTTTATTTTAGTTTACTTCGTCGCCAAGTAATAGGCTGCGCACATGGTGCGAGTTTTTGGGGTATAGGGTTTTCCCTATAAATAGGCACCCCTTGTAGTTCTTTTGATTCATTCAAGCTTAATAAAAATTCCTGCTTTATTTTTCTGCTCTCTTAGTGAGTTGTGGAAGAATTTTAAAGTGGCTGCGAAGCCCTCCCTTTTCGAGGGGCTAACTACGTGGTGTGAAGCCACATCTATCCCCATCCGTCCCTACCCTCTCCCATCCATATATCTCATCTTCTATCATTATTATTGCTTTGAATTTCCTAGCTTTTGCAGCTATTCATTTCGTTACAGCCAGTTTCCAGAATATAGACCTGTAGGAGGGCTGAAACTTTGGTGAAACACTACGCCTTGACCTTACGTCTGATCGTCTTCAAACTTGGAGGGATTGGATGTCTCTCCTAGCAGACCAAGGCCTAGGTATCACTTTGGGGAGGCGGGCTTCCATCACACGTGTGGCCAGCTCACCCGCACACGTGCGTCAGCCCCGGGTCACCATCTGCGCACAGGAGTTTTCTCCGGGTCAGGTTTTCCTCTTTTCATTCATATTTCCTAAACCCTAGCCTTAGTTTGCATTAGTCCTAATTTATTTGCTTTGCCCTTTTTTTTTTCACCCTAGGATTCCTTGAATTGAGATCAAGGTGTCCCATATCGGTATCGGTTGGCGTAACGGTGCCCTCCGAAACCGATACGGATACGGGGGCGTAACGGGGAATCCCATGGATTAGGGACTGTTCGCTATGCATGAGTGGTTGATTTCTATTTTCCTTTGAGATCGTTTAGCCTATAATTTTTATTGTTCCAGCCCTAGCCTATGTAGGCCTGGACCCGCATAGATTCTCCTTAATTGAATGTTTGGACTTTCATGTGGGATATGGAATTTGTGCAGTTGTTTCTGAACTAATGTGATCTTAAGCTTGAATTCATGCACATCATATTTGAATTTCATGTCCTACATCAAATTTGGTATCAAAGCTTAGGGTTCTTATAGGGGAATACATTATTTGTTTAGGGTTAGTTTGTTTGAGTCCGTCATGCATCTAGTCCATAACATGTAGCTTTTAGGAGTCCATAGTCCCTTATTTTATTAACTATATTGCTGGAGTAACATTGCATAGTCCCCTCATATAGAGTCTCATAAGATCATTTAGTCCCATATAGTCGTCATAGAAAGTCCTTAGGTGGAGTTAGCAATTTGTACACCCACACGTACGGGTCATGGTTTTGGCTAGCACCCTACACTAAACATGGAACAACTGCTAGAGTCACTAAATAAGCTATCTCAGTAGATCGAGTCTTGGGGTAAGTGCTTGGAAAGAAGCATAAATCAACGCCTTGACCAAATAGAGGCCTCCATCAGGACAAACCTCACAATTAGGGAAGATGGCCAATCTCAGGTAGGTGGCCAGGAGGATAGACCAATGAATGTACGTGGCCAAGGAATCAGTCATGGGTGTGCACCTGTACCCCTACCCCATGAGTGACATCAAGACCATTATTTTGAGGGGTACATGTGCGGCCTCATGGCTAGAGAGAGTGCACTAGAGGCTAGTGTAAAGTTACCTACTGAGGCTATTCTGGTAGTGGATGAGTTTCATGATGTCTTTCTTGATGATCTACCGGATGAGTCTCCCCCTAGGAGGGATATAGAGGACACCGTAATACCTACAGCCGAGTTTGCGTTTAATAGTTCTGTCAATAGGTTCACATGTCTCAGTCTTTATGAAGTCGTTACTGGTTATAAACCTGGGAAACCTATTGATCTTGTCTCTATGTCACTATCCCATAGGCCGTCAGAGCCTACAGAGTCTTTTGCGCATCACGTTCATTCATGGCATCAAGCAATCTGACAGAAGACCATGACTAGTAATGAACATTACTCACTTTCTGCAGACCAACATAAATGTTTTAAGGAATTCAATATAAGAGACTGTGATGATCCGCATCAGGCCAAAGCGATACCCTCAGGGAGCCGTTTGGAAAGTACACGTGCATAGCACTGGACCATTCAAAATTATAAAACGAAACGGTCTCCATGCGTATGTGGCAAATCTTCCACCCTCCATGGGAATTAGTTTCACATTCAATGTGGAGGATCTAGTTGCATTTCAAGGGGCCATTGATGCATTGTCCAGCCTTTGCCTAACTATCTTGATTCCCCAGACCTTTCCCTTGATCCATGGCCCCCTCCCGACCCATTTTCCCAGCCTCTATATCCCATACCTACCCGTCCCGACCCATTTTCCCAGCCTCTACCTCCCATACCTATTCTTCCCGTCCTTTCTTCCCGTTCTTTCTTTCTTCCCAATCTTTCTTCTCATACCTAACTTTCACACACCAAGAGAGGAAATAGAGGATAGCCTGGACCATCAGATAGTTTCAACGTCGAATAACGAATTTCAGAAGTACTTGGTTAAATGGAAGTCACGCCCAGCCTCAGACAACACGTGGCTCACTGCGGAGGAGCTTCAAAGACTTGATTTTAACGTCCTAGAGCGGTTCAGGAGTTTTATTTTGCCAGTGGCAAAATCTTCGCAGCTGAGGAGAATTGATGGGGACATCTCGCACACACGCGCACGCACGCCGCCCCACCTACGCACGTACGCACAGAGTAGGAGGGCCCCACCATCGATCTGGCTCGATGACGACGTCCAGGGAGGGTATCCTACCTAGAAGACGAAGTTTGGTTCAAAAGATTGGGCGCGATAGTCAAGAAAAGCCCATCATGGGATCTCATGATCGTGGCCCACTCGTCGGATTGATTTCATATTTTAGGTTTTGCTTATTGTTATTATTTAGAACATCGTGAACATTTTAGATTTCTTTGTTTAGTTTTTATTTTACTTTACTTCATCGCCAAGTAATAAGTTGCGGACATGATGCGAGTTTTTAAGGTTTAGGGTTTTTCTTATAAATAGGCATCCCTTTTAGTTCTTTTGGATTCATTCAAGCTTAATAAAAATTCTTGCTTTATTTGTCTGCTCTCTTAGTGAGTTGTGGAAGAATTTAAAAGTGCATGTAAAGCCCTCCCTTTTTGAAGTGCTAACTACGTGGTGTGAAGCCACATCTACCCCCATTCGTCCCTACCCTCTCACATCCATATATCTCATCTTCTATCATCATTATTGTTTTGAATTTTTTAGCTTTTGCAGCTATTCATTTCCCTACAGCTAGTTTTCAGAATCTGTACCTGTAGGAGGGCTGAAACTTTGGTGAAACACTACGCCTTGACCTTACGTCTGATCGTCTTCAAACTTGGAGGGATTGGATGTCTCTCCTAGCAGACCAAGGCCTAGGTATCACTTTGGGGAGGCGGGCTTCCATCACACGTGTGGCCAGCTCACCCGCACACGTGCGTCAGCCCCGGGTCACCATCTGCGCACAGGAGTTTTCTCCGGGTCAGGTTTTCCTCTTTTCATTCATATTTCCTAAACCCTAGCCTTAGTTTGCATTAGTCCTAATTTATTTGCTTTGCCCTTTTTTTTTTCACCCTAGGATTCCTTGAATTGAGATCAAGGTGTCCCATATCGGTATCGGTTGGCGTAACGGTGCCCTCCGAAACCGATACGGATACGGGGGCGTAACGGCGATACGGAGGCGTAACGGCCCGTGACGGCGCATTTTTTTTTTTTTTTTGCCAAAAAAATATGAAAAAATATTGATTAAATTCGGAATATTCTAAGCATTCCAAATATGCATTCATTTATAAATTGGAACATGTTTATGGTGGTGTAACGGTCCACTCTTTGGTGAGAAGTTGTATCAGACTGTCTGATTAATTTTTTAACCAGGTAACTTGAATTTGACTACAAAATTCATATATTTAATTTTTTTTAAATATATAATTTATATACTTAACAACTTGTTATTATTTCTCCCAATAGTTCTTTAAAAAAAAATGAAATTAAATTCAGGTAGATGACGTTACCAATTTGGGGCTGATTTGGAGGACCAATCTATTCTCCAAATCAGCCTCAAATTCATGTCATTTATTGTCATTATCCTACTTATAAATTGGTGGACATTTATTGAATAGTGAATCATAAAAAATAAAAAATAAAAATCAGAAGGCCCTATTTTAAAAAATAAAAACTCACAAATTAATTATTAAAACTATTTAAGTAATTTGATTTTGGCATTGTGAGTTAGCAATTGCAGTCCATAATTTAATTGTCAAATTTTAAGTTAATATATGTCTCGTGTACAATTTTTTAAGGCTTGAATTAGGAGGGACTTAGATGTAAAGTGCAACACACGTGTCAAAGTTTTTTGGGCCCCACCCGTGATGAATGTGTTATATCCATAACTTCCATTCATTTTGCCAAATAATTTTAGGGCATGAGCCCAAAAATGAGGCACATCCAAAGCTCAGGTGGACTGTACCATAAAAAACAACAATAATTAAATGTTCACTGTTAAAAATTTATTGAGGGCTAGAAAAGTTTTAGATCAAGCTAACATGTGTGTTTGCCCTTCATCCACGTCAATGTGACCCAATTAATAGGTTAGATTGAAAATAAACATTACAGTGGACTTTAAGAAAATTTTAATAGTGAGCATTCTATAACCATTTTTTCCTATGGTGTGGTCCACCTAAGATTTGGATATTACTAATTTTTTGAATCCTGACTTAAAATGATGTGGCAAAATGGATGGACGATATGGATAGAAAATATACATCATAGTGGGCCCACTCGGGTCTGATCACATTGGATGGAAAATAAACGTTACCGTGCGTGTACGAATTATTTAACGTGGAAATCATTATCTTTGTTGCGATTTTTGGTGTGGTCCAGATGATCTCTGGATATAAGTCATTTTTTGGGTGGTGCTTTAAAATGATCTCTGAAAATAGACGAACGGTGTAGATGTAATAAATACATCACTGTGGAGCCCATATAACTTTGATCTCCTTTGAACCGTTCGTACAACTCGGAGCTCGAGGAGTGTCAGCGCTCGTCTTTCCGTGACACGTACCTACAGCAGTATTAAAAAAAAAATGGGGAGAGAGAGAAACGAAAAGAATAAAAGAGGGAAAGAAGAGAAAAGAAAAAAAGAGGGAAAGGGGGAGAGGAGATTGAGAGAGAGAGAGAGAGTGAGAGAGAGAGAGAGAGGAAGAAGAAGAAGAAGAAGAAGAGGAAGAAGCAGCTGCAGCCGCAGCAGGGCGCAGCCGCAGCCGCAACTGCTCGAGAAGAAGAAGAAGAAGAAGAAGAAGAAACAGAAGGAGAAGAAGAAAAGAAACGAAAAAAAGGTGAGTTTTTTTTTTTTGTTTTTTGTTTTTTTTTTTTTTAAGGGTCCGTCACAGCTGTTACGGGTCCGTAACGGCCGTTATGGCCCGTAACGGCCGTATCGCGTAACGGGTCCCACCGTTACCGTTACGTATCGGCCGTTACGGCCGATACGTAACCGATTTGGGATACCCTGATTGAGATTGGGGAATCCCTTGGATTAGGGATTGTTTGCTATGCATGAGTGGTTGATTTCTATTTCCCTTTGAGATCGTTTGACTTATAATTTTTATTGTTCCAGCCCTAGCCTGTGTAGGCCTGGACCCGCATAGATTCCCCTTAATTGAATGTTTGGACTTTCACGTGGGATATGGAATTTGTGTAGTTGTTTCTGAACTAATGTGATCTTAAGCTTGAATTCTTGCACATCATATTTGAATTTCATATCCTGCATCAGGTACTTCAGAATTTAGTGTTATATTATGTAAGTTGAGTCTAGGCAAATGGAACTGCTATAAACATATTTCAGCTTTCCTCTTGGGCCGCCCAGCCTCAGACAACACGTGGCTCACTGCGGAGGAGCTTCAAAGACTTGATCCTGACATCCTGGAGTGGTTCAGGAGTTTTATTTTGTCAGTGGCGAAATCTTCGCAGCTGAGGAGAATTGATGGGGACATCTCGCGCACACACGCACGCTGCCCCACCTACGCACATACGCATGGAGTAGGAGGGCCCCACCATTGAGCTGGCTCAATGACGACGTCCAGGGAGGGCCTCGTAGTTAGAAGACAAGTTTTAGTTTAAAAAGTGGGGCCCGATAGTCAAGAAAAGCCCATCATGGGATCTCATGATTGTGGCCCACTATTCGGATTGATTTTATATTTTAGGTTTTGCATATGATTATTATTTAAAATATCGTGAACGCTTTAGATTTCTTTGTTTGGTTTTTATTTTAGTTTACTTCATCGCCTAAGTAATAGGTTACGCGCATGGTGCGAGTTTTTGGGTATAGAGTTTTCCCTATAAATAGGCATCCCTTATAGTTCTTTTGATTCATTCAAACTTAATAAAAATTCCTGCTTTATTTTTCTGCTCTCTTAATGAGTTGTGGAAGAATTTAAAAGTGGGTGTGAAGCCCTTCCTTTTCGAAGGGCTAACTACGTGGTGTGAAGCCACATCTATCCCCATCCGTCCATACCATCTTCCATCCATATATCTCATATTCTATCATTATTATTGCTTTGAATTTCTCAGCTTTTGCAGCTATTCATTCCCCTATATCCAGTTTCTAGAATCTGGACCTACAGGAGGGCTGAAACTTTGGTGGAGCACTACGCCTCGACCTTACGTCAGATTGTCGTCAATCTTGAAGGGATTGGAGGTCTCCCTTAGCCGACCAAGGCCTAGGTGTCACTTTGGGGAGACGGGCTTCCATCACACGTGCGGCCAGCCAACCCACGCACGTGTGTCAACCCCGGGTCACCATCTACGCAGAGGAGTTTTCTCCGGGTCAGGTTTTCCTCTTTTCATTCCTATTTCCTAAACCCTAGCCTTAGTTTGCATTAATCCTAATTTATTTGTCTTTTTTTTTTTCACCCTAGGGTTCCTTGAATTGAGATCGGGGAATCCCTTAGATTAGGAACTGTTTGCTATGCATAAGTGGTTGATTTCTATTTCCCTTTGAGATCGTTTGGCTAATAATTTTTATTGTTCTAGCCCTAGCTTGTGTAGGCCTGGACCCGCATAGATTCCCCTTAATTGAATGTTTGGACTTTCATGTGGGATATGGAATTCGTGTACTTGTTTCTGAACTAATGTGATCTTAAGCTTGAATTCTTGCACATCATATTTGAATTTCATGTCCTGCATCAGGTACTTCAGAATTTAGTTTTTTATTATGTAAGTTGAGTCTAGGCAAATGGAACTGCTACAAACATATTTCAGCTTTCCTCTTGGGCCAAAGCCAAATACAGCCTGTTTTTGGGACCCTATAATTGAAAGAATCGAAAAGGTTGGCTAGATGAAAGTGGTGGTATCGTTCTTTAGCAGCTCTTATCAAGGCTGCTATGTCCAATTTTTTGGTCTATTTATTTTATTCAAGATACCCTTGGTAGTGGATTGAGCATCTTCAAAGGAACTTCTTGTGGGAGGGGAGAGAGTAAGGTCAAAAAATTCATCTTATTAATTGGAAGGAGGTTCAAAAGCCTCTTCATGGAGGGGATCTTGGAATCTGAAATATTAGAGAGAGGAATTGGGCACTTTTGAGCAAATCATATGGTGGTTTAAGGAAGAACCAGATGCTTTGCGGTAAAGTGTGGTCATTGGGAAATATTTCTTCCAAGGGTAAGAAATTTTATTAAAGAAAGAAAGAAGGAAAAAAAAAAAAAGCGATAGGCAGCTGAACAAAGGCTGAATAAGCAAAGCTGTGTAGACAACCGGTGAAAGACGTTACTTGGATATCATATCAACAATATTCAAATTAGCTTCCCTAGATCCCAGCTTTGGCCAGATCATTTGCCATAGCGTTTGCCTTTTTGAGGGTGTGTGAGAAAGAGACTTACTTTCCCTTGCAAAACTTTTTAGCTTTTCTGATCATATTTGCAAGCTTCCAAGGGTGGTTTCTAGTTCCAGCCTTAAGAGATGGCATTCCTCCCATCACCTTCAACAATTGAAGGAAACAAATTATAACTTGAAATGATTTTTATGGCCTTGAGAAGGGCAACAGCTTCCACGAAATTGATTCCGATCCATGTAGAACGGATGAATTATATGAAGAATCCACAAATTGACGTTCTTCTCCCAATTATCCGATTCAATCGACTTTCTTCCCCAGTGGCGTTATTGGCCTTGAGATTCCAAAATCTACAAATCAGAGCCAACGCTATAAGAGGACAATTACCAATAATGATGAAGACGACGATTGCCAATGATGGCGAGTTGATGGCGATGGCACTATGATGGTGCTGATAATAATGTATCCCATAACTGTAACGATGGCTACAACGATCACCACCGTTACCTTTACGATACAAGATGTAACAGCCGTTACGACCTCCATAACTCCCATCATGGTCTCTCTTTTTATTGAAAAAATCCAAAAAACTTGTATCGGCCCCGTAATGGATTGTTACGACCTTTACAAGGGGTTGAAACGGCCGCTGGGGTTGAAACGGCCGTTATGGTCATTTTTCTGTAACATGTAATGGTTACCATTGTTACCTTTACGTAATAGCCTTTACGACTCCATAACAACTGTTACAACACACCATGGCTGACAATGTTGGACTTTGGCAAACATGGCTGTTGAGGGGGATGAAAGAGTGAGGGGTGATTGGATTCAAGTTAGGAGGAAAGGGAAATCAACAGGAGTGGTGGAAGCAGGTCGTAAGAACCGTGCGTTATTGAAACTCTCAACCCTGTATGTTGGGAACTTCCTAGAGGAGTGGTCGAAAGGGCATCTTCTCCAGGTTTTTGTAGGGCTGAGAAGGTGCAAGAGGTGGTCATCTGACAAATGAAAGGGTTTGTAGTCATTCACGAGTTCGCTTTTATAAGGATGGAGAAGGTCAACAAGGTGACTTTTGCGATTGCTGAATGGGAGTCGATTTGGGGAAGAGATTGATGGTGTAGAGGGTGAAATATGGCCCTTAGGTGGTGAACTAGACTCCATCTCGGGGGTGGGGGGTGGGTGTGGGGTGTGTGTTGGGGATTAGAGCTAGGAGATCCAAATCTTTCCAGGATATGGTTGTGAAACATACTCAACGGTGAGAAGGATACAAGAGAGTTTGAGGGAGGAAAGTGTTGTAGTCCAACGGACAAAAGATGAGTGTGGAAAGGGGTAAATGATGGCTTAGTGATGCAGGACATGCGATTTAAATATGATATGCAAGATTTCAGGCTTAGATCATACCAATTTAGAAACAATTACACAAATTCCACATCCCATATGAAAATCCAAACATTCAATTAAAGGGGAATCTATGTGAGTCCAGCCCTACACAGGCTAGGACTGGACCAATAAAAATTATAAGCCAAACGATCTCAAAGGGAATTAGAAATCAACCACTCATGCATAGCAAAGAGTCCCTAATTCAAGGGATTCCCTAATCTCAATTCAAGGAACCCTAGGGTGAAAAAAATGGCAAATAAATTAGGGCTAAAGCAAACTAAGGCTAGGGTTTAGGAAATAGGAATAAAAAGAGGAAAACCTGACCCAGAGAAAGCTCCTGCGTGTAGATGGTGGTCCGGGGCTGACGCACGTGCACGGGTGGGCTGGTCGCATGTATGACGGAAGCCTGCCTCCCCAAAGTGACACCTAAGCCTTGGTCGGTTAGGGGAGACCTCTAATCCCTCCAAGTTTGACGACGATCCGACATAAGGTCAAGGCGTAGTGCTCCGCCAAAGTTTCAGCCCTCCTACAGGTCCAGATTCTGGAAGCTGGCTGTAGGGGAATGAATAGCTGCAAAAGCTAGGAAATTCAAAGCAATAATGATGATAGAAGATGAGATATATGGATGGGAGAGGGTAGGGATGAATGGGGATAGATGTGGCTTCACATCACGTAGTTTAGCCATTCGAAAAGGGAGGAATTCGCACCCACTTTTGAATTTTTCACAACTCACTAAGAAAGCAGAAAAATAAAGCAGGAATTTTATTAAGCTTGAATGAATGAAAAGAACTACAAGGGGTGCCTATTTATAGGAAAAAACCTATACCTCAAAAACTCACACTATGTGCGCAACTTATTAGTTGGCGATGAAGTAAATTAAAATAAAAACTAAACAAAGAAATCTAAAACATTCACGATGTTCTAAATAATAACAATAAGCAAAACCTAAAATATGAAATCAATCTGACGAGTGGGCCACGATCATGAGATCTTATAATAGGCTTTTCTTTACTATCGTGCCCACTTTTTTGAACCAAAACTTATCTTCTTGCTAGGAGGCCCTCCCTGGATGTCATCATCAAGCCAGATCGATGGTGGGATCCTTCTGCGCACGTACGTGTGTAGGGGTGGTGGGGTGCGTGCGTGCGTGTGCACGATGTCCTCATCAACTCTTCCCGGCTGCGAAGATTTCGCCACTGGCGAAATAAAACTCCTGAACCGCTCCAGGATGTCAGGATCAAGTCTCTGAAGCTCCTCCTTAGTGACCCACGTGCTGTCTGAAGTTGGGCGTGACTTCCATTTAACTAGGTACTTCTAAAACCCGCCGTCCGATGTTGAAACTATTTCATGGTCCAAGATATCCTCTATTTCCTCTCTGGGTGTATGAAGGTTAAGTATGGGAGGTAGAGACTAGGATGAAAGGTCGGGAAAAAGCCATGGATCAAGGAGTAAATCTGGGGAATGAGGATGGGTGGGCGAAGGGCCGGACAAAGTATCAGTGGGTCCCTGAAAAGCAAGTAGATCCTCCACATTAAATGTGGAACTAGTTCTCATGGAAGGTGGAAGATCTACCTCATACGCATTGAGACCGTTTCGCTTCATAATTTTGAAAGGTCCAGTGCTACGCGCGTGTAACTTACGAACGGCTCCTGGAGGGTACCGCTCAGGCCTGATGCGAACCATCACAGAGTCCTCAATATTGAACTCTTTGAAACATCTATGTTGGTCTGTAGAAAATTTGTAATGTTCATTACTAGTAGTGATCTTTGCTTGATTTCTTAATGCAATGAATGTATGTGATACGCAAAAGACTCTGCAGATTCTGATAACCTATAGGACAATGACATGGGTATAAGATCAATAGGCTTCCTAGGCTTGTAACCAGTAACGACTTCAAAAGGACTTAGACCTGTGGACCTATTTACAGAACTATTGTATGTAAACTCGGCTATGGGTAGTACGGTGTCCCATGTCCTGGTATGCTCCCCCACTAAACATCGAAGTAAACTCCCTAGGCTCCTATTAACCACCTCAGTCTGGCCATCGGTCTGAGGGTGGTAGGCAGAAGAAAATTGGAGCCTAGTATTCATCATGTGCCATAGTGTCTTCCAAAAGTAACTCATGAATCGCACGTCACGGTCAGACACTATGGTTTTTGGTAACCCATGTAGTTTGACGACCTCACTAAAGAATAGCTTGGCAACATGAGATGTGTCGAAGGTCTTAGAATAAGGAATGAAGTGGGCTATTTTAGAGAAACGGTCCACGACAACAAATATGGAATCATGTTTCCGAATAGTTTTGGGAAGTCCAAGCACGAAGTCTATACTAATGTCCTGCTAAGGGATGAATGAGACTGGCAAAGGTGTATATAATTATGTATTCTGTTTCTTTTGCTTTGCTAGTTGACAAGTACGACATTGCCCTATAATTTTGGCCACGTCTCACTTGAAGCTTGGCCAATAAAACCTATCCTCCACTAGGGCAATGGTCTTGTCTCGACCGAAGTGACCCGCAACCCCTCTTGAATGTAACTCAAAGACAAGAAAATCGCGGAGGGAGGTGCGTGGTATGCACAAGCGGTCACTCCTAAACAAATATCCGTCTAAAATCAAATACTCACTGCTAGCTCCTGACGAACTCTCTAACAACGACGCATACACAACTTCGAAATCTGGACACTCAGAATACTCTTCTTTGATGCAT
The DNA here is from genome assembly GCF_029962835.1 of Magnolia sinica. Lineage (NCBI taxonomy): Eukaryota > Viridiplantae > Streptophyta > Magnoliopsida > Magnoliales > Magnoliaceae > Magnolia > Magnolia sinica. Next base: position 46,205,894 of record NC_080578.1, on the reverse strand, counting down.
TCAAGGCCCGTAACTTCAACACTCATGGAGTTGAGTAATGCGACCCGACTACTCAATGCGTCGGTGGGTTTATTCTCTACACCGGCCTTGTGCTTAAGTACAAAAGTGTACTCTTGAAGGAATTGAACCCACTTGGCATGCCTAGGGTTTAATTTCTTCTGAGAGTTCAGATATCTTAAGGCTTTATGATCTGAGAATAAGACGAATTCTTGCGACAATAGGTGATGACGCCAATGGCGCAGAGATTGCACTACTGCATAGAATTCCTTGTCATAGGTGGAATATCTTTGTTTTGCCTCATTCAGTTTCTCACTAAAAAAGGCGGCAGGGTGCCCTTCCTGACTAAGCACTCCTCCTATGCTAACTCCTGATGCGTCACATGTGACTTCAAAAGCTTTTGAAAAATTTGGAAGTTGCGTAACTGGAGCTTTGGTCATCTTGACCTTTATCTCATTGAAGGCCTTCGAGGCGGCCTTTGTCCATTGAAACTCTCATTTTTTTATGCAATCTGTGATGGGAGCCATAATGGAACTGAAACCTTCAATGAACCGCCTATAGAAGGTGGCTAAGCCGTGAAAGCTGCGTACCTCATGAATATTGCGAGGTTTAGGCCAATTGACCATAGCCTTGACCTTCTCGAGATCCGCCGATACGCCTTTAGCTGACACAATAAAACTTAAGAAGATCACACTATTAGACAAAAACACACACTTCTTTAGGTTGGCGTACAACTTCTCGGCCCTAAGGATCCCACAAACCTACCTTAAATGGTTGAGGTGTTGCTTCTTGATCATACTACAAATCAAGATATCATCAAAGTATATGACCAGGGATTTCCCCATGAAGTTCCTCAACACTTGGGTCATCACACGCATGAAAGTGCTTGACGCATTAGTTAACCTAAAAGGCATAACTAGCCAAGCCACTCGTTTAACCCATCCTTTGTCTTGAATGCCGTCTTCCACTCATCACCAGGGCGTATACGGATTTGGTGATAACCACTCTTGAGGTCAATTCTTGAGAAGATAGTAGCATTGGCCATCATATCCAACATGTCATCAAGACGCGGTATGTGAAACCGATATTTGACTGTGATTTTGTTGATGGCCCTACTATCAATACATATCCTCCATGTGCCATCCTTCTTAGGTATAAGAAGGGTGGACACGACACACGGGCTCATGCTTTCTAGAATAAAACCCTTCTTTAGGAGCTCATCAATCTGCCCCTTCAACTCAGCATGCTCCTTTGGGTTCATTTTGTAATGCGGGAGGTTTGGTAGAGTCGTCCTAGGGATTAAATCGATGGCATGTTGTATATCCCTTATAGGGGGAAGCTCATTCAGTAGATCATCAGGGAAGACATAACGAAACTCATGTACTACCGAAATGGCTTCGGTAGGTAACTCTACGCTAGCCTCTGGTACACTCTCCCTAGCCACAAGGGCGTATACCATCGCGTCCGCCTCCGTCTCTCGCTCAAAGTCTTTGGTATTCAGAATATGGAGCGGTTTGAACTTGGACTTCGATTCCTTTGCTTCTTTCAAGCCACTCATACTACTCTGTGTGGTAGACTCCTTTCCAGTCGTACTCTTGGGTGGTAGAGGGTTTAGCTTGACCTTCTTGTCCTCAAACCAGAATGTACACACATTTGAATGACCAAATATGGTGACATCCTTGTCGTAGAGCCATGGTCTGCTCAGAATAATATGGCCAACGTCCATGGGAACAACATTACACCAAAGCGTGTCTTTATAAGATCCAAACTGAATAGGAACAAGACAACAGTGTGATACTAGAATGAAGGTTTCGTTAACCCAGGAAACTCTATAGGGTTGAGGATGAGCTTCCAGCTTTAAGCCCAAACGGCTCACAGTGCTAGTCGATCCCACGTTGGCACAACTACCACTATCTACGATCAATTTACAACTCTTTTCTTCACATTTTGTATAAGTGTAAAAGATCGTGTTGCGATGCCAGTCATCAGTGTTCTTGGCTTGAGCCAAAGCGCAACACACAGTTGCGAGGGTCGCAGACTCTTGCGCTCTCTCTTCTTCATCACTAGATGTCTTTACAAGCTCATATTCTTCCTCTTTGCCATCATTCTTTGGGGGCATTACTTCTACCTGCCCATCAATAAAGAATACTTTGGTGCCTTCTCTCTTGCTGCACTGGTGAGCAAAATGACCAAACCCCTGACACCTAAAACACCTAGTGGCTCCACTTCCCCGTGAACTAGACCTGGCAATTTTTTTACCCTTATCATCCTTGGACCTATGCTGTAAATTGTTGGAAGGTTTGTTTTGATATCCAGTCTTAGGTTTAGCCCCAGAGGCATTGGCCTTAGCACTAGAATCACGAAAATCAAACCACCTTCCCATAGACCCTTTGAGATATTGCTCGACGTCCAACACTACTTGATACAACTGTTCGATAGTGTCTATGCCTTTGGCGAACAATTCTCTCCTAATGTCAGGACGAAGGCCCGTTTTAAAACGAGTAAGGGTGAGTACGGGGTCCTCATTAACCTCACAGCAGGTCAAGTACTCTTCGAATTTCTCAATATAGTTAGCAACACTCATGGAACCTTGTCGAAGAGACTGCCAATCCTCAATCAACCGCAGACGATAAGAGAAAGGGAGATACTTCTCTTTCAGTGTTTCTTTCATCTCTCCCCAATGGACTATTGGGAGTTCCCTCGCTCTTTCTTTTTTTTGCTCAACTGTCGCCCAGAACCTCTTTGCTTGACCCACAAGCTTCATCTTGGTGAATCGGACTCGTCGAACATCCAACATATCATACCACTCAAATAGTGGTCCATACCCGCCAGCCAATCTAGAAAGGCTTTAAAGTCCAAGTGGCCATAAAATGTAGGGACATCTACCTTAACTCCCTTGAGGAGTTGTGCATCTGGGTCATATTGATCATGATGTCCCTCACGGGGTGGGTGCACAGGTACACGCCCATGACTAGTTCCGTAGCCGCCTCCATTCCTTGGTCTAATCTCCCGACCAACTGCCTGAGATTGAGCATCCTCCCTAGTGGTGGGGTTTGCCCTGAAGGAGGCCTTTATTTCTTCAAGGCATTTATCTATACGTTGTTCCAAGTGCTTATTCAAGAACTCAACTTGCTGGGCTAACTTGGCCACTGTTTCTTGCAGTTGCTCCATGTTTAGTGTGGGTTGCAAACTGAAACCATGAACCGTACATATGGGCATACACTGACTTGCTCAACCTAAGGACTTGCTACGACAACTATATGCATCTAAAAACTAAATGACCCTACGAGACTCTATATGAAGGAGACTACACACCGTTACTAAAATTTAGCTACATATATCAGGGACTACGGTTTTCTAGCAGCTATAAATGATGGATTGGATGCATGAAGGACTCAAACAAACTACACCCTAAATATATGGTGAATTCCCCTACAAGAACCCTAGGCTTTGATACCAAATTTGATGCAGCACATGAGATTTAAATATGATATGCAAGATTTCAGGCTTAGATTATACCAATTCAAAAACAATTACACAAATTCTACATCCCACATGAAAATCCAAACATTCAATTAAAGGGGAATCTATGCAGGTCTAGCCCTACACAGGCTAGGACTAGACTAATAAAAATTATAAGCTAAGCGATCTCAAAGGGAAATAAAAATCAACCACTCATGCATAGTAAATAGTCCCTAATCGAAGGGATTCCTCAATCTCAATTCAAGGAACCCTAGGGTGAAAAAAAAGGCAAATAAATTAGGGGTAATGCAAACTAAGGCTAAGGTTCAGGAAATAGGAATGAAAAGAAGAAAACTAGAGGAAAACTTGACCCGGAGAAAGCTCCTGCGCGCAGATGGTGACCTGGGGCTAACGCACGTGCGCGGGTGGGCTGGCCGCACGTATGATGGAAGCCCGCCTCCCCAAAGTGACACCTAGGCCTTGGCCGGATGGGGGAGACCTCCAATCTCTCCAAGTTTGGGGACGATCCGACGTAAGGTCGAGGCGTAGTGCTCTGCCAATGTTTCAGCCCTCCTACAGGTCCATATTCTGGAAACTGGCTATAGGGGAATGAATAGCTGCAAAAGCTAGGAAATTCAAAGCAATAATGATGATAGAAGATGAGATATATGGATGGGAGAGGGTAGGGACGGATGGGGATAGATGTGGCTTCACACCACGTAGTTTAGCCCTTCGAAAAGGGAGGGCTTCGCACCCACTTTTGAATTCTTCCACAACTCACTAAGAGAGCAGAAAAATAAAGCAGGAATTTTTATTAAGCTTGAATGAATGAAAAGAACTACAAGGGGTGCCTATTTATAGGAAAAAACCTATACCCCAAAAACTCGCACTATGTGCGCAACCTATTACTTGGCGATGAAGTAAACTAAAATAAAAACCAAACAAAGAAATCTAAAGCGTTCACGATGTTCTAAATAATAACAATAAGCAAAACCTAAAATATGAAATCAATCTGACGAGTGGGCCACGATCATGAGATCCCATGATGGGCTTTTCTTGACTATCGGGCCCACTTTTTTGAACCAAAACTTGTCTTCTAGCTAGGAGGCCCTCCCTGGACGTCGTCATCGAGCCAGATCGATGGTGGGGTCCTCCTTCTGTGTACGTACGTGCATAGGGGTGGTGGTGTGCGTGCGTGTGTAGGTGGCGTGCAGGCGTGCGTGTACACGATGTCCTCATCACCTAGTGGTAAGAGTCCACCTGAAGGTATTTGAAAGCGCATGAAGGGTTCTCCGATGGAACTTGGTGGTGAAGGAGCAAGCTGGGGCTTTGACTGCAGAGGAAGGAGAATGGCTTGCACAAAGTTGTGGCTTAGAGGAAGACAATTGGGTTCTTAAGCACTTAAGTGAGGTGGAGGTGTGTATTTCTCTCTGGACACTGCATCATCCTCACTAGCAACATCTTTAAAGATGACATGGTTTCATTAATTTGTAAGTTGGAAGAATGGTTAGCATTCAGGTGGGAAGATATTTGGTTTCAAGTATGAGATCTCCCATTGGAATTATGAATCTGGATGTTTTCTCAGCAATGGGTTACTGTCTTAAGGAAGTGATTGGCATTGATCCTTTGATGGAAGGCTGTGACGAGCTCTCAGGTCCCATGAATATACACAAAGAAGAAGTAGTCGTAGGTGTTGGACCTGGTGGTCATTGCTATTTGGAGATGTGAAGTTATACGTGCGGGGTGGTTCGAGAAAGCAAAGAAGGCAAACGGGGGGGGGGTTTGAATCAAAGAAGGGGATCGGAAGCAAAGATGTTTTGGATGAGGATGAAGGAGTACAACTTTGGTGGTCTGGTTGACCACCGCGAAGGCCCTAGGATACAATGGTTGGAGCGCAGGGGGTAGGTTTGGAGGTGACGGATCGACATATGCCTTGTGTACGGATGGCTGCCTGAGATAGAGAAAACACAGTGGAGGGAGCAAACATTTATCAAGCACTAGTGGTTGGTGTTGTCCCCGCTCTCTCGAGTGAGACATGTGTCCCAACTAATGTCAATGGCAAAGAAAAGGGGACAGCGAAGTCAGTCATGTGTAGCAGGATCGTGATGAGTGTTGAGTTTAACAAGGAAAGCGTGTCACGTGTTATGCTTGCTAACTGAGATGGCAACATGTTCCAATCTATTACAAATGACCTCATTCGTGCGTAGTTGTTTCAATGCGAAACTCAATTTGTGTAGGTGAGGCTATGAATAGGGACACGTGTGAGACTTGATCCCCATTATTAGTAATTGGTGTCAAGTCTTGGCCCCTTGTTAGTCTCCTTGATTTGGAGATTAGTTGCGGCGATTTGTGGAATCACCACAAGCATATTTTAGAGCCTGCACTTCCTAATTCAGTTCCACCCAAGTTCAGAGAAAATAGATTTAAGAGGAGGAGCTCCATAATGGGAGCATTTATTCTTCAGCAAGGGGCAGGGGTCCACTACAAGTGGAAGGTCAAGAAAGTGGGTTTGGTTGTCGCGATTATATGTCTGTAGCCTTGAAAAGGCAAGTCATGCTTCTTGATGATGATTTGCTGACAGAAGCGTTGGATATTCAACCTCTGCAAGCATTCCTAGGCAATGACAAGAAATCTAGGAGTAGTAAGAACTTAGTGCAAAGTGAGAATGCATCACCTTCTCAAGGGATGGTAGCCACATATCCATGGCTAAGGGTATGCGGTGGATCAAGAAGGCAATAGGGCATGTTGGTAAGATGGTTAGGGTTTCTTTTTTAGGGAGTATGAGGAAGACTCCATAGCCCTATTTCAGTTTGTGGAAAAAAAGGGAAAACAAAAAGCTCAGGTAATTAATCAATCAAGTTTCAAAGTAGGAAAGTGGAGAGAATTGAAAAATCTTGTCATCTTCTATTAACTATGAGGTGGGTGCTTCTCCTATAGGTGGGGAAAAGGGTAAAGGAGATAGGGTGGGTTGTTGATGAGGACAGTTAGCTGAAATGTGAAGGGGCTAGGCTTTCCCCTAAAAAAGGCTCCAGATTAGGGATGTGTGCAAGTGACATATAGTTCAGATCTTAGCCTTGTAAGAAACAAAACTATAGCTGATGAATCAAAGTGGCGTCGATGCGGTTTGGGGAGGTAGGATTGAGGATTGGGTGTCTCTTGACGTAGCAGGGACAACGAGAGGTATAGTGGTGATTTAGGATACCTATGTTTGGGTTTGGGAAGAATTGTGGTGTTGTTAGTTTTTTGTACTTAAGGGATTTGGCTTCAGGTTACAGATTTGTTTTGACCGTAGTGTACAGTCCGAATTCTTTAGGCCAACGTGCTCAATTGTGGGAAGAGTTGGACTTGATTCATCATAGATGGTGGCTACCTTGGTGCTTGGGGGGTGATTTTAATGTCACCGGGTTCTCTTTTAAGAAGTCGAATGGTGGTTGCATTACTCTCGAAGCATGAGGGAATTCTCAAATTGGGTTAATAGAAACAAGCTTGTGCATACCCGAATGGGGGATGTTAAGTTTACTTGGTCTAATGGGCAAGAAAGGATCATTAAGCCCAAGCTTGATAGATTTTTGGTCTCCTCCAAGTGGGTGGAAAACTTTCTTCTGGTGCAGCCAAGGTCTTCCATAACAATAACGGTAGCCGTAACAACCACTAGTGTTTCCTTTATGATATGGGCCATAACAGCCATTATGGCCCCCATAACAACTGTTATGTTCTCTTTTTTATTGAAAAAAGAAAACTGAAAATCTATATCTTTTACATAACGGACTACTATGGGGCCATTACAGCCTTTATGGGAGCATAACGGGCCTTTAAGGGGGGGCATAACGGGCCTTTATGGGTCATTTTTTTTTCATAACGACCATTATGACCTCATAACATGTAACGATTGCCACTATTACCTTTACGACCCTGTAACGGCCATTAGGACACCATGAATGCATCTCAGAGGCCTCCCGAGGCCCATTTCTGATTGTTGCCTGATTTTGCTGGAAGTTGAAGAGAATGATTGGAGTTTGCAACCGTTTAAATTTGAGCTTTTTTTGTTAGAAGTGGAGGGTTTCCAAATTTGGTAAAGAACTAGTGGTCATCCTTCATGTTGGAGGGTTGTGTGGGGCTTTTTTTTTTTTTTTTTTAAAAAAAATAAAATAAAATTCAGAAATAGAAACTTCTTAAAGGAAAGACTAACCTATGGAAGAGAGTTGTATTAGGGAACCAGGAGGTAGTCGGAATCCATTCTACGTGACATCCAAGCTTTCAATATTAAAGAGGGGGTGGAGCTATTAGATGAGGAGAAAGCTATGAGAGAAAAGCTTTGTTTAGATTACAAAGCTGGTTGAGGTGGAAATTAAATGGTGACAGTGGTCAAGAACTGCATATCATAAAGAGGGGGATACAAATACGATATGCTTTCATGATATTGTGAGTGCCAAGGCCAGGAACAACAAGATTCACAGTGTGGTGGTGGATGGGGTTAAGGTGGAGGAAAACTCTAAGGTGTGAAACGATGTTGTTTGGTTGTACAAGGACCTCTTATTAGGTGAATGGTGGGTGTGGTTGAGGCCCAATAATATAGGATTTAATATTATTCTAGAAGAAGAGATTGCATTTGATGGGGACATCAGAGGACCTACTCGGGTCTACCAGAGACGAAGGTGACCACCTACATTAGCGTAACTTTCTTTGTGGATGGGAGACGAGTTCTAGATGGGGCTCGTTGGGTCATTTTGAAGACCCCACATGCATTAGATGTGCATCAGGAAGACCCCACTTTTGGGATGATGCATGTGGGCTTCTTAGGAAACTATTTTAGTCATAAGATTTTTATTTTATGCCGATCCGATAGTTGGATCTTGTCGATTAGGCCATCGGGCCACCAAATCTTCCAGATCTAGGCCCCTTGGACTCTGATCTTACTTTATGTTTTTTGTTATTTTTAGGATTTATTTGATGGATGAGATTGATAATAAGTGTTTTAGTTTTCTTATTTTGGATGATGGGCCATTTCACTTAAGTGAGTGTCATAGTTGTAATTATTCTGAATTTTTAATCATAAAAGCACGAGGGTCCAACCCTAGTGGAGTTACTGAGAAGAAGAAAAAGGAGAGAAGCTTTCTTGTGTGAAGGAATTTTCCTCCTTGTGTTTTAGGGTTTGTGAGAAGCTCTCCCTTCCAATTGAATTGTGGAAGGGTAGAAGCTTGTTTGGTAGTGGATTCCCTAAGGTACATTCTTCATCTTTCTCTTCTTCAAAAGCTATTCTTCTTCATCTCGTCTTCCTCATTTCCCTTCAATTACAACCTCCTAAACCCATCAAAATCCTACTCAATCCTTCCTCTCTTTCTTCCCCTTTACCTAGCCATGTGTGGACTCGCATGTGCACACCCACGCACGCACGTGCGTCTGTACAGGCAGCCACGTGTGGGCCCCCATTTAGGGTTAACCCTCTTTGATTTCCCTCCAAAACTACTAAATCCTATATCATTTAAATCCCTAAAAACCCCATTCCTAAATTTCCATCCATGAATACAAAACCCTAATGAAAATCTGATTTTTTTTTTTGTGAAACTTTCCCCAAACCAGAATTTTGCTTGTATCATTGTCTATCTACATGGTTGTTGCACTACCCATGCTAGATTGGAAATCCCTACTTCTAAGTGGGACCATCTTGAATTATTTTATATTTCAGGCGCGTATGTGATAACTGATAACTTAGGATCTTCGTGTTATAAATATGGATTTCCGAATCTATTATGCCGATATGCTTGATTTTACATGTTGATTGCTGAAATTAATGTGTAATTGATCTCTCATCTTGCATCCTTGGATAGTGTCCATCATCCTACATCAACATTTCTATAGAAGAAATTGGTTTCTGACGAGGAAATCAAGGCGGCGATGGACACTCTAGGTAGAGACAAGGTGTTTGGGCCGGGCGGTTTTCCCGTGGGTTTCTTCCAAGTGTTCTAGGAAATAGGTAAAGATGATTTGATAACTTTCATTGCTGACACACATGGCTTTCGTGGGAGTTGGATGCATTATTCATTGCTTTAATTCCAAAAGGGGGTTGAGTGGGATTTTAGGCCTATTAGCCTGGTTGGAGGGCCTTACAAGATTCTCACTTAAATTTTCACTTCAAGGTTTCACACGATTCTTGCACCCATCATATCCAATGTTCAAAGTGCGTTTGTAGCTAGAAGGCAAATTTTGAACAACACCTTAATTGCTCAAGAATGGATCAACTCACACCATAGGGAAGGTAATAAGGGCATTATCTGTAAACTTAGATATTGAAAAAGCATACAATTATGTGGATTGGGATTTCCTGAATTAGATGTTGGCTTGGATGGGATGCGAGCAGAGATGAAGAAGGTGGATCCTAGAATGCATTTAGTAGGCCAAGTTTGATTTTGGTGAATGGGTATCTGAAAGGTTTCTTTAAGATATCTAAACGGCTCTAACAAGGGAATCTGTTGTCATCCTTTTTGGTTGTGGCAGTTATGAAAGCTCTGAGATGGATGTTGGATAAAGGGTTGTTGGTGAGCGATGGGCCTAATAAGTGGGTTTAAGGTGGACATATCAATGTTAAAAATATTCCATTTTCAATTCGCCGATGATACTCTCCTTTTTTGTGACGTGGAAGAAGCCGAGGTGGACAATATGAGGAAGATTATCCGGTGTTTTGAAGCGAGGCATCGGGTGTGAAAGTGGACATTCTAAAAAATGAAATGTTAGGTGTTTGTACTTCAAAGGATGAGGTGGAGAAGCTTGCGGGGGTTTTTGGTTGTAGGACCGGGTCATTTCCTTTGTCATACCTCGGTCTTCCTTTTTGTATTGGCAAGCTAGTGAAGCACTTGTTGGATAACATTATAGAAAGAGTTGAAAGAAAGTTGTTGAGGTGAAAATGTTGGCATCTTTCATTGGGAGGAAGATCAATGCTAATCAAGACAACATTCGAATTTACTGCTTTGCTTCAAGTCCCTATTTAAATTTCTGAAGTATGTGTTGGACAGGTTGGAGAAGGCAAGGCGTGATTTCTTATGTCAGGGAGCAGAAGAGAAGCATAAGTTCCATCAGCTGAAATAGGAAGAGATGTGTAAGCCATATGGGGAAGTTGGAGACTATGAACTCAATGCTACCAAGTAAATGGTTTTGGAGATTTGGTATGGAAGAGGGTTGTTTGTGGAGAGTGGTGATTGTAAGAAAGTATTGTGTAAAGGATGGATGGTGGATGAAAGATTCATCTCTTTATAGGGCCCCAACGTTGTGGAAGACGTCAATTTGGTTGGGAAATAGGCTCGAGGGAACTGGAATCTCTTTATGTAATGGCAAAAGGATTTGGTTTTGGTAGGATGTTTGGATGGGTGTGAGGATGCTCCGTGAAGATTTCTCGAGGTTAGCCTGTTTAGCTCTGGAAGCAAACATCCCCATTGCTTGATGCTTTTCAATTTCTAGCAATGAAGTGTTGTAGTCTCCTATATGTAGGAGGAATTTGTCAGAAGGGGAAGTAGTTGAGTTCATTAACTTGCTTGAGCAACATCTAGATATTAGTCCTCCTCTGGCTGTTACAGATCATTGATGTGGAATAAAGAGAAGTCGGGTTGGTTTTCAGTTAGTTCCTTCTATAGATTGCTCATTGGTGATATCTTTAGGAGGGGAACACCCCCCCTCCTCAATAATCTTCGGAAGAGGAAGATGGTGATTACCAATGTCTGCATAATGTGTATGCAAAGTGAGGAGTCGGTTGATCATCCTTATATTCCTTGCCCATTTACTAGAGAGTTTTGGGAGAGGTTTGTGGTGGCGTTTGGAGTGTCGTGGGTGATGCTAGGTTTGATCGAGGGCCTCATTCTTACTTGGCACAGGGATGGGATCGGAAAGAGAGGTAGGATGCTTTGTCGACTGGCCTTATTGGCTGACATTTGGGCCTTATGGGGAAAGAGGAACCAATGGTTCTTTTGTAATTGGACTGGGCTGGATTGCGAGGTCTTTGGGAGGGCAAAATTGGATGAAATGGATTGGGCCTCAAATACTTAGGCTCTTGTTGAGCGTCCCCTTTCATCTTTATCTTAGGCTATCTTGTAGTTTTTGTGAGGGTGCTTTTGGTGTTTCTCTTTAATAAAATCATTATGTTTCCAACATGCACACGTGAAGAGGCAGCACCTCTTCCCAATTTTGTTGCATTATAGAAAAGGAATTACGTTTTTTTTTTTTTTTTAAATTTTTAATTTTTAATTTTATTATCTTCTGTCAACTTTTGCCCAATGCAACACCAAATCAAAAGCATTTTGGACTACCATTCCTACATTATTCACCTTCCTAATGAACGCATTTTCTTTTAAACCAAACAGTCCATAGCAAATATAGCAGAGTATTCTCCTGATTTCTTCCCAAGCTGGAGAATACCACCCGCAATCAGATCTATTACTTAGTAAAGACCCGCAAGATATTGAATTTGGCAACAACTGTAATCCATATCTCTTTGGACATGGCACAGTTCAGAAGGACATGATTGGCCTATTCCTCCCTGCAACAACTCATCCCATGAGGGTTAAATGTAAGACCTGAGGCCTCGAAATCTGGTTCGTACACTGGATAGCCATTGACTGTAGGTCCATTGGCCCCGAGAATATTTTGACTTGATCATAATGTTGTTCTGTTATCGAGCCGCAAGCTGCATTTTAACCCGAAGTCCAAATTTTAATATATGGACTTAAAATTAAACAATCTAAGAAATGACAACTATGTCCTTATTTTATCAAAAGGTAGGCCATCATCGAGTTTTCAAAATTCGTTGGGTCCAAGAGCCTAACCATTGTGACCATAGTCGAGTTACGAAATTACTGGCGAAAACGACATGTCAATATGACACCTGGATTGTAAGTTATGAATAGATATGCATATGTATATTTTGATAAAATAACTCAAATGACCTTGATTTTTTTTAAAATTCTTGGAATGCTTTATTACAAATCACTTAAATAACATTTTTCTATTGTTACCATAAGCTTAAACTTCTCAAATACACAAAAGCCAATTTTAAAACCATTTTCAAGCCATAAACATAAAAATCCTCTTTCAACAACCCATTTCCAGCACTCTCTTCCTTGTGTCATGGGAAGCCTAAAGTGAGTATAGAGACAAAACAAAAAAAGAGTAGTTTAAGTTTGAAGTTGAGAAGAAGAAGAAGAAGAAAAGGAAGTAGAAGTTGAATTTGAAATCCAATTCTCTGATTGTTACAGGTGAGTGCATAGATTAGGAGCACGCATATATGTGCGTTAGATTACTTGAAAGCCCTATAAAAGAATAGATTTTCTAGTCCATGGTTGTTGAGAGAGAGAGAGAGAGAGAGAGAGAGAGAGAGAGAGAGCCTTGAATTGCCCCACTAATGGATATGATGCTGGATTTTTTGATTTAGCTAGTTAGACTATGGATGGAAGATTGGATGATAGAGACGAACTTGAAAAAAAGGGTCACGGGAGAAGCTATGCAAGATCAACCCATCATGGCCCCATCTCCACCATCAATTAAACCATCCATGTGGCCCACACCCAAGGGATTCATATGCTTTAGTTTTGTTTAAATTCATGAGAATTTCCATCGGTTTCCATCATTGTCCTGTACAAAGTCCGTCCGCTACCTGTTTGACAAAACGTTTGAAAGAGTTATCCTTCCTCCTTTTGGTGTAGCCAACTCTTGAGAAAATGCATGCTTGTCGCATGAAGTCTTATAGTGGAATGAATCTCGGGTTGGATTTAGATTGGCTAAATCATGTGCATATCATATGCATGGTTCATAGTTGTTGTATCATTGTATGATTGAGAGTGAATGATTCATATCATGATATGGTGATCATAGTGGGTTGTGTTGCGACACACGATGTGTCTATGATTAGTATGTGAACCGTCTAGTTACAGGATGCATTACATGAGACCCCTATGAGGAACTTAAATTCATAAGGAGACCACATGAGGAAGGTCATCCTATGCGTGCCTTGAAAAACATGATATATTGTGATTGTGTGTGGACTTATGCATACGGTGATTGTAAATGCGATGAAACAAACTTTTTATGACTTGAGTTGGACACCAAACTGGAAATGTGTAATTTAAAAAGACATGATTAAAAGGCCCCTGGGTGAAAGTCTCTAAACCCCGATTGGTACCATTGGGAGCAACCAACACCTAGACCGGGTGGAAGAACAGAGCGTTGGAATGCCGAAATACCAAAGTAAGCGGCAACTCCCATTGACGCGTGTCGATTGGTTGAGAGTTTTGACTTGACCTGCTTATGGACAAGCAAAAATAGGTTGTATGTGACGAGCTTGTAAATTGTCTACTATTGTTTTGCCAGGCGACTTATGACTTCTTGCTATTAGGCAGATCATGAGGTTCAACACAAGTGGGTTGGACTAGTTCGGCCCATGAATTATGTAGTCCCACCTCTGTAGTTGACCACGGTGGAAAAGCCTGTGCAAGTGGGTAACAATTATATGCGAGTCCCACCTCTATTTTAGACCTTGGTGATCCAATTGAGAAATGTGGAAAGTTGTGGAAACGTTGAAAGAGTATGTATGTTACAAGTGGGTAGAAGTCTCACCTCTGTAACGGAAAATGATTTGGAACATGAAAAGTGGCATAATGCATTGTCTCTTTATTTTATTGTTATTGGCCCAGTAGGCCTGTGCATGATATGAGCATGACATGAAACATGCATTTTCACTGCACACACGCACTCACTGGGCTTAGCAGCTCAAGGTTTCCTTTCTATTTTTTTTTTTTTTAAAATTTTATTTTACAAGTTAGAGTAGGGAGCTGCAGGAGTAGAGGTTACAGACTCTAATTGTCCTTTTTGTTTTGTACATATCAGTGTGTGTGTGTGTGTGTATTTATATATATATATATATATATATATATATATTTTTTTTTGTAGTACCCTGTATATGTACATTAGGTATAGTAAATATGACATGGTTTATGTTTTGGTTTTGCCTTGATGTGCTCAGTTGTACACCGTAACACATGTTGAATATAATGAAAATTTGAGAAATGATATGTGTTTGTCGTCTTTACTTTCAAAAATCCTCTTTGTGAAGCCCCGCTTATGGGACTTAGTATGCGATAGTTGGAAGCCCCAAAATCGGAATTCTACGGGGGCTGTCAACCAAAATTTGGTGTATAGTAATCACAGATTACCGACACTAGATTTAGGGACGTGACATTAAAGCCTTTGCTTGGCTTGCTACAGCTAACAAGATTCAACGTCGGACAACTTAAAGAAGTGCAACATGTCCTTTCCCAACATGTTTGTCTGAGAATTTTTATGAAAGCATTGCATTTGCTTCTCTTCCATGGAAGTTCCATTTTCCCAGAATGTATCCTAATTTTTTGTCTATTAACCACTTGTTCTTTCATTGCTTGTTTGCCAAAGTGGTATGGGTTTCCCTTTGTTCTCAGTTGGGGGTGTCATGGACTTTTAACAACTCTATCAGTGATACTATTGGAATGGCTTGGTGGTCCTTTCAAAGGCCACACAGAGGATTGTGGAAGATGTCTGTCTTTGGAATCCTACGGGTGTATGGAAAGAGAGGAATGGTATAATCTTGAGGGCAAACCTTCATCCTTTGAGAGAATTAAAGGGTGGGACCTTTGGTAGTTCCCCGCTATTTTTGGGCTGCTTTGCCTTTTTGGCTTACCTTATGTCACTGGGTGACAGGGTCAACTACCACAGGCTGGATGTTCTTGCTGTTTGCTTTTTCTTTCTCTAATAAAATCGCTTTTTCTCAGAAAAAAAAGATGAAGGGTCCTGATTTTTTAAGTGCTTTTACTTTTGGCGTTATTAGGCATGTTTAATTGCTTGTTTTGAAGAGAAGAAGAAGAAGAAAAGAAAAAAAGAAAGAAAAAAACTCTTCCTGGAAAATTGTATTCATTACCTTCTTGAATGAAGGGGCGAATCTTGAGCCACTCTATGGGGATTTCATCCTTGGATATTGATCTGGCGAGTTGCATCTGTCTTTGTTTGTTATCTTTCAAAAAAGAAAAAAGAAAAAAAAATCTTGGTGTGAGGCTTCAATCCGATTATTTACTTTTTTTTTCCCTTCTTTTTATTATCTACTATTCATGTAGCTTCAGGCTGTATATTCTCTTTATACTGATCTCATTTAGCTTGTATTTGATTATTTAACAAGATGTTTGGCACTTCCAATTCTGGACATGTTGTTGCTATCCTTTTACATGAACCACTCATAACTACCGCAAGCTATACCTTTTATCCTATTGACCTGATCTCATTCATAAATGTAGCCATTTAGAGTATCTGGGTATCTGTCAACTATAGCCTTCATCTTTATCTTTCTAAGGGAACAACTTTAATGTGCACAGTGTGCATGGAGAGGTGGCATGCACTTCCACCATTTGAAGAAGGTAGGCAAGAATCTAGCAAGCATCTCAAAACAAGAATTTATATAACCCATTTTGAAACTCATGTTATAGTTCCTGCCCACCATTATTGGATGGTGGGAGATATGCATACACCAATTGTTGATGAACACTGTGCACACAAACTTTTCCCCTTCTATAATCAAGCATTAAATTGTGGTTTTGTTTTTTTTCAGTAGCTCTAAAGAATCTGAATGGATAGTTCTGTACCTAGACTTTTTTTTCCCCGTTCAATAAAATATCATCTCCCTTTAGCTTGTAAGGGCAGGAATATCTTTGGATTTGTCTAGATAAAGTTGTTACTGATAGAAGAATATAACATATCTATGATGTTTTATGCCCAAATCTTGAAACTCCATGATTTGAAAGGATTTTATTGACGACCAGAATTACACAATTTATTTATCGAAATAGTCATGGAGCTTTCACAGATAGTTCTTTAGTTTTAAATATATTTTAATGTGTCTTTTTATGATGGTCCTGTGCATTAACTCTGGGCTATGAAATCTTGCACTTATTTGGTGGTATCTAGCAGTCTCATAGAATTAAAGTGCCTTTTGTGATTCTCCATTTACTGGCTTGAGAAAAATCATGTAGGGTTCTTGGATGTGATGATGTGTCACTGAAAATAACGCACTGCGGAGTTTGTTATGCTGATGTCATTTGGACAAGGAATCAACATGGAGACTCGAAATATCCTTTGGTGCCTGGGTATGTTCCTGTAAATATCATATCAGGAAGTGTGTTATATGTGGAACTTAAATCTTTCAAAAAAGAAAAAAAAAAAAGTGGAACACGAATGATTAGCTATTTTATTATTATTATTATTATTATTATTATTATTATTATTATTTTACTGCAATGGACTCATGTCGTCGTGTCTTTATTTGGTGTTTTATTTATCAGGCATGAGATCGTGGGTATTGTCAAAGAGGTTGGTTCCAATGTTAACCGCTTCAAAATCGGTGACCATGTTGGTGTTGGAACATATGTCAATTCATGTAGGGAGTGTGAATACTGTAATGATAGCCTGGAAACTTATTGCACAAAGTTTCCAACTTTTACTTTCAATGCTCTTGATGTGGATGGCACGATCACAAAAGGGGGATATTCCAGTCATATTGTAATTCATGAGAGGCAAGTCATTTCCATTGCTGAGATAAGTTTTGCATTTGTTATGTCTTTTTCTTTCACTTGAATTCCTTTATTAGAACGATATTATTGTATCTACAAGTAGCAATGTCCAAATATAGTTTTTATTTTTTGCTGAATGTCAAGACATTGTTTAGAAACCCGTGGGATGGTCACAATCTGACAGCTGGCCTGTCATTTTTCAGCAATACCCCATCTAAATTGACAGGAATAAGTATTTGGGCCCAATATTTATTCCTCTTAGTTTTGTGGGGTAAGTCCTGAAAAACCACAGTTCTACCAACATGGCTGTACAGCCTATTGTCAGAGCCTGTCTATTCTCACGGCATACATACAACTAGGGTTTCCAAACAAGCCTGAACTAGGAAGGCTTCAACATTCAAAATTTTAATACTTGTATAGCATGAAGACCCATCACCAACTGAAATGCCTATTGAAGTAGGTTGAGAATGAAGTGCGAATCTTCCATCAGAACTCTTATTTTTCTGTTTTAACATTGGAATCTTTGGTATAAGGTAATCATGAAACTTTGACCAATGTACCTTGCAGCTCGTACGATTTGTTGACCATAATTCATGAACTTGGTCACCACAGAGCATCTTTAAGGTTATTCATCTTTCCTTAGAAAAGCCATGTTATTTAGACTGAAATCTTTTGAAGATGTACAAGAGATATATGGATCATTTCATAGGATGTTCTTTACGGGCAAGTAATTACTCTGCATTTTTCAGCTCTCCCACAATTTTTGTTTATTGATCTATGGGTACTGACGCAGGGATGAACGTGATGAGGATAACTACTCTGAATCCACAGGGCTTCTCTGGACTCCTCACAGAGACTTCTCGAATCCATGAGGAAAGAAAGCAGAAAATAGAAATAAATTCTAATAAATTCGAAATTGATTAATTGATGAATAAAAACGAGTTCACAACCCTTTAAATAGGGGTACCAAGCAATGGGAAAGAAATCAGAATCAAACTACAACTCAAACTCCTAGAATCTGTGACTTACTATAAATAGTAAACTTACTATTTATAGACGGTCGTGATGTCTACTAGTGCGCAAGGTTTTCGGCCAAAAATAGTAAGTGTCCTATTTGGCTTCACCAAACCGTTCTCCTAATTATTCTAAGCTCTTTTCACGTTGGGCGCAACTCCTAAAGCCCGATGGATGAAGAGTTATAATCAAACTAAAACTTACTATTTATAGTAAAAACGAAATTAAAACAGGGAAACGACCGTCGATCTAGGGGTTTTTTGCAATTCCGGGCTGCGCAACCCGGCGTAGCGGGTTGGTTGGCTAAAGTAGCTCGTTCTACCCCAAAATCATATATTTTACGTCAGATAACTCATTCCGGATTGCGAGATACGCCCGATCTAAGGTCCGACGGTCCGGATCACTTCTATTGTCGACTAGGCCTTTTCTGATCCATCTTGGCCATGAAACTGTCCGCGACCCGCTCTACATCAGTCCCCTCCACTTCAAAAGAACTCGTCCTCGAGTTCTCATCCTGCTCTGGTTCATGATACTCGGTCAGATCCGCGACGTTGAAAGTCCGTGAGATCGCCATGTCATCTGGAAGATCAACAACATAAGCGTTGTCATTGATCTTTCGAATGATTGGGACGGGTTCAATCTTCTTATTTTTCAACTTGTTGTACGTCCCAGTTGGAAATCTTTCTTTGCGCAGATGGACCATAACGCGGTCGCCCACCTCGAACACTTTTTGTCACCGATGCTTGTCTGCTTGTTCCTTGTACTTCTCGTTCAAGGCATGTAGTTTAGTTTGCACTTCTACATGGATGTCCATGATCTTGTCTGCCATATGTTCTGCTGCAATGCTCGTGCCTGGGTGCTTGGGCAGAGGGACCAAGTCAAGTGTGTGGCGAAGCACTCGTCCATAGATAATCTGGACCGGTGATCTCCCTGTCGAGCGGTTCACCATGTTGTTGAATGCAAACTCTGCTTGAGACAAGGCCAAATCCCACTGCTTTGGTTTTTCTCCTGAAATACAGCGAAGGAGGTTTCCCAACGTGCGATTCACAACTTCAGTCTGCCCATCAGTCTGTGGGTGGTAAGCACTGCTGAATTGAAGTCGTGTATCGAATCGATTCCATAAAGTCCGCCAAAAGTGGCTAATGAACTTCGTGTCACGATCAGAAATAATGGTCTTGGGGACCCCGTGTAACCGTACCTCCCTGAAAAATAAATTCGCCACGTGTGTTGCATCGAGGGTCTTCTTGCATGAGATAAAGTACACCATCTTGGAGAAACGATTTACCACCACGAACACCGAATCCATGCCGCATTGTATTCGTAGGAGACTAAGCATGAAGTCCATTGATAAATCCTCCCAAGGACCGTCAGGCACAGGTAACGGGGTGTAGAGGCCCGTATTCTGAGATTGCCCCTTGGAGGTCTGACAAACACGACAACGTTGTATGACTTTTCCCACATCGCATACTAATTGCGGCCAGTAATACCGCTCTTCCACAAGAGCTCGCTTCTTGTCTCGCCCCAGGTGTCCACCGAGGCCACCTCCATGTAGCTCCTGAATAATCTGCTCTCTCAGAGAACTTTGGGAGATGCACAATCGATTCCCTTTGAAGAGAATCGTTCTGTATATGAAGGTCACTGGGGTGACCTTCTTGGCACTTCATCTAAGAATCTTTGAAGTCCTCATCATCGGCATATAGCTCCTTGAGACAGTCGAAGCCGACCACCTCGTTGCTCATCGTAACAAGTAGTAATGCACAACGGCTAAGTGCATCAGCCACCTTGGTCTGCTGCCTTGACTTGTGCTTCAGAACGAACGTGAATTCCTATAAAAACGCAACCCATCTAGCATGCACACGATTCACGTTAGTCTGACTATTAATAAACTTTAATGCTTGATGGTCAGTGTAAAAAACAAACTCTCTTTGAATCAGATAATGCCGCCAATGTCGCAGCACCTGAACAACTGCGTACAACTCAAACTCATAAGTCGACCACTTCTTTTGGGCTTCGCTGAGCTTCTCGCTATAGAAGGCTACCGGCTTACCTTCCTGTGATAATACTCCAATTCCGACGTATGAAGCGTCACACTCAACCTCAAACAATTTGTCAAAATTAGGAAGCACCAAGACCGGTATTGTAGACAAACGATGTTTGATCTCATGAAAGCTCTCGTCAGCTTTATCGGTCCACTGGAACAGTCCTTTTTTCATGCAATCTGTTATAAGCGTGACTATGGTGCTAAAATCTCGCACAAATCGACGATAGAAAGTCGTCAACCCGTGAAAACTCCTCACCTCATGAATGTTTGTCGGGATCGGTCATTCCCTAATAGCTCGCACCTTTTCATCGTCCACACGAATGCCTGTGGACGTTACAACAAATCCTAGAAACAACAGGCTGTCAGTTAAAAACTACACTTCTTCAAGTTGAGGTACAACTCGCTAATTTGTAGGACCTGCAGCACCTGCCTGAGATGTTTCTTGTGCTCCGCCTCATCCTGGCTATATATCAATATGTCATCAAAATATATTACCACAAATCAGCCAGTGAATGGTTTTAGAATTTGATTCATCAAACGCATAAAAGTACTTGGTGCGTTCGATAGGCCGAAGGGCATGACCAGCCACTCATACAACCCTTCCTTGATCTTGAATGCCGTTTTCCACTCATCACCAGGTCGAATAGGAATCTGATGGTACCCGCTCCTTAGATCTAGTTTAGAGAACACCTTGGCCCCTTCTAACATATCGAGCATGTCGTCCAACCGTGATATTGGGAACCGATATTTGATGGTAATTTTGTTGATTACCCAGCTGTCGACACACATGCGCCAGCTTCCATCTTTTTTTGGCGTTAATAATGCTAGTACGACACATGGGCTCATGCTCTCTCTCAAGAGACCCTTACGGATCAATTCCTCCCCTTGCCCTTGAAGTATCTCACACTCCTTCGGACTCATCCGATAATGAGAGCGGTTGGGTAGGCTAGCCCCAGGGACGAGGTGTATGTGATGTTGGATATCCCTCATGGGGGGCAATCCATCAGGTAAATCCTCAGGCCAGACTTCTTTGAATTCGTTTAGCAACAGTCTTGAACTTGGAGGGATGTTTAAGGGTTCCTCTTCCTCGCCCTTCACCACTACGGCGTATACCTTGCGGTTTCCTTGGATTCCTTCATGAAATCCCAAATGGTCAAGAGGGAACTCCCCTCCACTTTAGAGGCTTCAGGGTGGTTCTCTAGTGTCATAGGAGTGAGGATTATTTTTTGACTATCCTTGAAAATACGTAGACATTATCCAGTCCCCGATGGGTCGCATCATAGTCCGACTACCAGGGTCGACCGAGTAATATATGACAAGCTTACATATCGACCACATCACAAAGTATTTGATCCTTATAATTTTTACTAATTGAAAACGAGATAGTGCATTGTTCAGTTACCTTGGTCTCATTCACCTTTTTTATCCAGTCAATTGAGTACGGGGAATGATGTTTCATCGTTGGTAGCCGCAGCTTGTCCACCATCACTCTCGAGACGATGTTCTCGCTACTACCACTGTCTATGATTACATCACAGACCTTTCCGTTGACGGTGCACCGAGTACGAAATATATTGTCGTTGTCGATGTAATTCCTTTCGTGGGGCATACAGTAATCGCCTCACAACTAGAAATTCGCCACGATCCTCGCCCGTCACTTCATCGCCACTTGCTATTTCTTCAGTGGTTTATTCATGTTCAACAAAGCGATTGTCTTCTTCTGCGGCCTCATCTTCAGTGCCTCTTTCGTTTATAGTCAAGTGTGCTGCGGGACGTTGAGGACAAGTGTTTGATAAGTGGCCTGGTTGGCCACAGCAGTAACAATTGTTCGACCTTGGCCGAGCATAAGGATTTGGAATCCTATTCGGACCCGCTGTTGTGGGTGCTGCACGTTGAGGTCTGGATGAGCCGCTCCCCGTATCATGGTTGCGGTTGTAGGAAGTTGAAGTACTGGGTCTTTTCTTCGTGGCAGTACTGGATCCTGCGTAGGACCCGTCATGGGGAGTCGACTTGAAGGATATGGACGAGCAGGAGCTCTTGCAAGTTGTGTTTCTGCCTTACCCACCAATTAAACTGCTTCATCTACGGTCCCAGCTGCTTCATCTACGGTCCCGACTGGGTACATCTGAACTCGGTCCTGAATTGTCGGTCGCAACCCACCTATAAATCGTGCCACCTTCTGTGACTTAGATTCTGACAAATCGTTTCATGTAGCCAACCGTTGGAATTCTTCATTGTAATCTGTGACTGTTCGATTTGCTTGTCTGCAATTTTGATATTGCTGGAATAATATCTGCTCATAATCACTGAGGAGAAATCGTGATAAAAGAAGACGTCTCATCCGTGGCCATGATGAGATGGGCGCCTTGTTCTGGCAGGCTTGTGAGAGTTGTAATTGTTCCCACCATGCAAAAGCACCAGATTTTAATTTAAACGCTACTAATTTTACCCTTTTTATGATCTGGCACGTCCATGTAATCAAAATATCTCTCTACTTCGGCTAGCCAATCGAGAAAATCTTCTATACATAATAAACCGTTAAAACTAGGAAGTTCAGCCTTACTTCAATAGTCTCTTTCAGCACGATCTAGATGATCACCTCCATGGATTGGTCGATGAGCAAAACCCTCATTAAGGCCCTCGTTGCTAGAACTTGAATCATCTGGTTTAGCCCTATGGTTTGCCACTGGTAGTGCTCTACGAAAATCAGGGTTGCGTCATACAGCAACCATGGGTGGTGGAGCCACCATGGGTGGGGGAGCGCCGCCTAGGGCTCGGGGCGGAAGTAGCGCATCGGCAAGACGGTCGAGAGTTGCCTGTAGCCCTTGCATGGTCAACTAACTCTCCCGGTGGAAAGCTTCCATTCTTTTCGAAAGATAACGAATCCCTGGATCATCGTCCACAGGATTTTGATTCATACCTTCATTGTTTGCCATCGGCCCGAAGGGAATCCTCGCTCTGATACCAATTGACGCAGGGATGAACGTGATGAGGATAAGTACTCCGAATCCACGGGGTTTCTCTGGACTCCTCACAGAGACTTCTCGAATCCACGAGGAAAGAAAGCAGAAAATAGAAATAAATTCTAATAAATTCGAAATTGATTAATTGATGAATAAAAACGAGTTCACAACCCTTTAAATAGGGGTACCAAGCAATGGGAAAGAAATCAGAATCAAACTACAACTCAAACTCCTAGAATCCGCGACTTACTATAAATAGTAAACTTACTATTTATAAACGGTCGTGATGTCTACTAGTGCGCAAGGTTTTCGGCCAAAAATAGTAAGTGTCCTATTTGGCTTCACCAAACCGTTCTCCTAATTATTCTAAGCTCTTTTCACGTTGGGCGCAACTCCTAAAGCCCGATGGATGAAGAGTTATAATCAAACTAAAACTTACTATTTATAGTAAAAACGAAATTAAAACAGGGAAACAACCGTCGATCTAGGGGTTTTTTCGCAATTCCGGGCTGCGCAACCCGGCGTAGCGGGGTTGGTTGGCTAAAGTAGCTCGTTCTACCCCAAAATCATATATTTTACGTCAGATAACTCATTCCGGATTGCGAGATACGCCCGATCTAAGGTCCGATAGTCCTGATCACTTCTGTCGTTGACCGGGCCTTTTCTGATCCATCTTGGCCATGAAACTGTCCGCGACCCGCTCTACATCAGGTACCTCCCACATCATATGGAAGATTGTGTTTGTGTTGATATAAAGATGGCACAGATGACAGAAGAATATCCCATTGACATCCTTATGACTTTGGAACCTCATATGTTGTTCTGCGATTATAATTCATAAAATTTCAGAACTTGTACCATGTCATTAGTAGCATGTGTCTAACCCAATGTATTTTCCATAGCTTTAATGATACCTGTGGCTACACTCTCAACTTGATGGTGGCTGGTTAGTCATTCTCTAATTTGGAAGAAGACTTATTAAGCCCATGTAGGTTTGGCTAAACACAATTACTTGGCATTTGGTAAAGCCACAGATGCTAAGATAGGAGCAGGACATCGGGTCCAATTAGTACAAATGTATTTGAAAAGTAGTGTGCCTTACAAAGGAAACCTTTTTCCTAAAATAAGGAACAATCCTTTAGCGAAGGAGAGACATGTTTGCTGATGGAAAGAGCATGGAACGTGTTTCCATTTCTTGACATGGGTTGCATGCTGTTCTTTGAAAATAAGATTACCCATGCTATTACCAGGAAATTTTACTATGGAAATTTTACGAAAGGACCATTTATAGACACCCCACCTTCTATACACAGTCAAGATCATTGGTTCCAACCAATCCCCAACAAGATGGTCTTACGCTCGTTGTGAGTTATTCAATAATTAAGCTTGGCCCCTAAACTTGAACCCGCTTCCTAATAAACCCCCTTAGTTATGGAAAAAGTAATTCCTCGTTCTAGGGCAAGAATTTAAATAGTCATTTTAGAGCATGGCTCGTGACTGAAACCGATGGGACTCAATTGATTCATATGTTCCGGTCCCGTATTGGTTTTGTGATTTGTTTTGTTGTGAACTAAAACTGATATGACTTGGATGATACCGAGTCTTATTGGAAGATACCTCAAAACTTTCCAGATGGTGGTTTTTTTTTTTTTTCCTTCTTCTCTAAGAAATATGGGTCTATGGCATGTGGAAATTCAATTTCTATGTCCTAGAGAACACCCCTTGTTCCTGACTCCACTTTGTGGTCCTAATTACTCCAACCCCCCTCATCCCAACTTCCAAAATCCCTTATCCTAATGTTACTTATCAACTATCCTATGAGCCCAAAATTAGCTAGGTCGCAGACACAATGAAGGACTGAGAGGAGAGGAAGGATCGTGCGGTGTAAGGGCAAGGGACCGTGGACGATCTAGAGGCCGATCGATAGTAAGAAATTGTGAGCGATCTTTTCATCAACCGATTGCACCTGACAAGCTCATTGTTAGCTTGGAGAAAGGATGTAGAAGGTCCGAGTGGCAATGGCATGGGGTCGCGAAACGATGGGAAAATGTAGAGGGGAAATTGGAGAATGGCTTTTGAGAATAAGGAGGTTGGAATGAGTAGAAGTAGGGGGGATAAGGTTGAGTGGCTTGAAGTGGAGAAGCGAGAAGAGGGGGGGGGAGTAAGGTGGGTCTTTCTAAGATCAGTTGGTTGGTAGAGGGGTTAGGGAAGGAGGAAATCAAGGAAGCAGTAGGTTGGGGTGGTTGGGTGAAAGAAATGCTTCAGAAAGGGGTTTAAGGAGTGGTGGTGCAAGGGGAGGGAGGGGCAAGTAAATAACATGGGAAGGTCCTAAGCATGGTGTGTCGTAAAGGCCGTTACGTAAAGGTAACGATGGCAACTGTTACACGTTACAGGGTCATAACAGTTGTAACAGTCGTTATGCAAAAAATGACCTATAACCATCATTAATGGCCCATTACACCCCCTGTAAAGGCCATAACAACCTCGAAATGGTCTATTACGAGGTAGGTACAGGTTTTTCAGATTTTTTTTTTTTTCAATGTTACAGGGCAAATACAGGTTTCTCGGTTTTTTTTTTTTCAATTATAAATAAAAAAAGAGACTTATAGCCGTTGCAGGGGCCATAACAGTCGTTACGACCTGTATCGTAAAGGTAACGATGGTGGCCGTTACGGCCACCGTTACCATTATGGAATACCTTGGTCTTAAGACGAGAAGGGATAAATTGAAGGAGGAGAAGAGAAGAAACTGTGATGGGTGTGGCACTACTGGGATCAAAACCAGCCAATGGTTACCATTAACCACTAGATGATCAAAGGGGCTACTTAGTCTTTTCATTGGTGTTTGGTGGCGTTGGTGAGGGAAGGTGCTATAGTGAGATCAGTCTGTGGCTCAACGGTAACTGTGGCATAAAGGTGATTGATAGGGTGTTAAACTCTCTGAGTATCTTGGAAATGCATATCTCCTTGTGGCCGGAGATGGAGGTGGATCTGGTGTTTTTGCTAGGGAATTTTTTCAAAGGTGATGTTGTTAGAGGTTTGTGGAGGTGGGAATAGTGGTCGCTCTTATGTGTTAAGGAGGGATGGTTTCTGGTTAGAAGCTTGTTGTTGGAGCTTTGGGTGAAGGATGTTGGTTGAAGTGAGGGCTTGCCGGGGAGAGATGGTGGCGATTGATCCTCTTACGGAATACCATGCAGAGCTCAGGGCGGCCAAATTTCACATTCGAGGACGGAAGATGTTGTCGGCTTCGGGGATGGTCACTGTAGTAGTTGGTGAGCTGCATATTCCGGTGCATATCTACAAAGAACCAGAGCAAGATGGGCTTCCGTAAAAAAACTTGGCTAAAGGTCAGGCGAAGAGTAGTGCATTGGGAAGGATGGTGATGGAGCATGGGCTTCGTGCTTCGGCAAACCATTAGATGGGTATACTTTGACAAACCACCAAATGGGTATTTTTATTATTATTGTTGTTATGGGGGATCAATGCCGTGAGATGTGGCAGCGGGAGATTTAATCCCTCCTTTCTCATCGATAGAGGGGGCCAGGGGGAGTGAGGGAGCATCAGGGGCTGTAATGGGGGTTAGATACATGCGTCGCCTAACATCTACATGGGGTGGGTGGCGTCATTGGAGGTGAGCACGTGTCTCGATGCAATTGATTTTTTTTCGGGGGGTGGGGGGGGGGGGGGATATATATGAAATTGCATAGAATGGGATACCACGACTACGTGCGGAAGCTTGACAGAGCTAAAGAATGATGGGTTCACCTCTAACCTTTACAACCCTATATAAGGATACTCGTGTACACTCCCGTCAGAGGCTCCCTCAAGAGACTTTAGTTGGTTTTCTATCGGTTAACCAACAACCTCGATCCTAGTCCAAGGACCCACGTTTACTCCTGCCGGAGGCTCCCTCAGAGACTAACATGTACACACCCGTGTCCGATGGCCTACACAAGAACTTTGATTTAGGTCTTATACAAGAACCTAGTCGAGTTTGGCAATTCAAACTCTTGCACTCAATCCTACATAAGGAAGGAGCGTACATGGATTCTTACACGTGATAACTTATCGAATTGAGCTCCTTTTGTAGCACCTCCTTGGGTTGCTCGATCAATACTCTCTCGTGCTTCAATCAACTCCCCTTTGCTCCACCGATCATGATGTCGATGTGTCACCAATGCTTCAACTCCAGAATCAAACACCTTGCATGCGATACTCCGATGTAATGGCCAAGGTGATGGGAGGTAGGGTGAATCTTCTACAACGAATGAAAAGTTGTAAAGCCTAGGGGATCCATTTAGAAGGGTTTTCTAAAGGATTTAGACAAAGATATATATGTAGAGGTTAGGTCTAAATTCTAGAGAGTGCTGGAGATTGAATTCATCTTCAACATTGAGGTTGGAATCCTTATTAGAGTGATAAAGCTCAAGAAGATGAATTAAATCTCATGGAATATGAGGCTTATGATGTGGGATATGATTGAGGATTCACTTAAGCTTCCTATTTACCAAAAACCCTCTCAAATGCCCAAAGACTAGATCTCATATATAAGGGAATCAAGTTCCAACGGTCAAAAAACGGGTAGAAACAGCTAGTCTTTGGTCACATCGAATGTAGGTTCGGTCAAATAGAATCTAGGCAGGAAAGTCGTTGGACAGACTTGGGCACTTTCGGTCGCATTAAAAGTGGTCTTTGGTGAGACCAAAGGTGGCACTCGGTTGTAGCCAAATTACCCAGAATTCCGCCCTAGCACGTTGTCCTGTTTTAGCCATTTTTGGTGGGACCGAAGGTTGTTGAAATTGAGCAGTTTTTCCAACATGGGACCTCTAAAGCCAATCTAAGGATGGTCAATTTAGGCTCTTATGGCTTAAGGGATGATCAATAAAAGGTTTCCCTATTAGGTTTTAGATCATTTAGATGTTTGGATTGTTTTAGGTTAAGGGTTAGGGTTACCAAGGCACCGCATTTACATGTTCTTTGCTCCTTGATGTTCAACACTCACTTGTGTCTTCGGTCTTCAGCTTCCAAGGGCTCAACTAACTACATGACACAAAGACTCACATGATTGACAAATAAGGTGCATAAATCAGTGCACTAACAATCTTCCCCTTTGTCAATTACGTGATAAAAACCTAACCTAAACCATGTCATGGTGCAAACCAACGATATACCAAAATAACATAATATTACATGTCCAAGATTATAATGATATGTAAATTTAAATACAAGACCCGAGACATGTAACACTAGAAATGCTCCCCCGTACTTGCTCCCCCTATCTCATCAATTCCTGCAACAACAAACAAACCCTGCAAAACAGAATTCATTGTTTTAGTGGGACTTGATCTCTCTCCCTTTTTGTCAGTATTTGACAAAGAGTTTGTTTCAATAAATATACCAAGAAAAACATAGCATAGAACAACTCTATAAGTCACAGATTTACCAATTATAAGGCACATACTAACAGGGGTTTAAAAGGCGCATGTGATCATTAAAAATATGGAGCATGCTAATTATGGTCATTCAAAAAACATGTCGATTAAATTAGTATAGACCAATGCTAGTCTTAAGCTAAAAACATGTGATATTGAAATTCAGCAACTTTAAAGCTTAAACTATCAAACTAAATGAGGCTTAATCCTCAGATTTATCACTTAAGCATAATATGAGGCTAGAATCCTCAAATTTACCTATATGCTCACTATGAGGCTGAAATCCTCAAATTTTCAATTAGGTTCATAATTGAGGCTAAAATCCTCAGATTTATCAATTGAGCCCAAAGGGACCTTCTGAGCTCACCTTCTTGGGGTGTTATGGTCTCCCAAATCTCTAGGGAGGGATACTGTGGTGTAGGCTGTTTAGACATATAAGTGACTAAGGTTTTCAATACTAGATGAGTCTTCTAAAGCGGATTGAAACTCCTCCATATCATCCCATGTTGTTGCCATAGCCTTGCCTTAAGATCTTGTTTTGCTAGGGCAATCGGGGGCAAGATGTCTATAACCGTAACATTGGACTGACTTAGGTTGTTTTGTAGATTTTTCCCTTTCGTTTCTCAACCGTCTTGTCCCTTTTGTCACAACTCTTCCCTCTACTCAATTTGAGGAATTTCTTAAAATTTCTTTTGAATTCCTCATTTTTATCCTCATCATCACTATCACTTTCAGATTTAACTGTCTTAAGCCTATGTGAATGCCTATGAGATGTTTTGAGGACGATAAGTTTCTTTACTCTAGAGAAGGTCTTAAAGTGTAGTTCATATGTTTATAAGGAACCTAAGAGTTCTTCTACTTTCATTTCATGTATGTTTCTACACTCTTCTATTGAGGCTATCTTGGGAATGAACTTATTCGATAAGGATCTAAGTATTTTCCTACATATACGCCATTCTGGAATCTTCTCCTAAACTCCACATGAAGTTGCAAATATCATTTAACTTTAAATAAAACTCCATAAAACATTCAGACTCATCCATTCTAATGTTTTCGAATTGGATCATTAAGGGCTGAAGCTTCGATCTTTTTACCATGCTAGTTCCCTCATGGGAGACTTCCAATATATCCCTCACTTCCCTTCCCTTCCCGTTTCATATGTGCATATATGTTTAAATTCATCGGGAGATACTGCATAGTAAATAGCATTGAGAGCTTTGGCATCATAGGTATACCACTCTCTCATCGGTACTCTATTTGGATTTATCTTTGTAAGCACTAATGGTTCTACCATCAACCATGACTTGTTCCATGGGCGTTGTCCATCCTTGTTCGGCAATAGCTTAAACTATAGGGTCAAGGGATCTTAGAAAGACCATTATCCTAGCCTTCCAATCGACGTAGTTAGACTTGTCAAAATATGACGGTCGTATGACGGCACACCCCTCTTAGGTAGACATCATTCTTAAGCCCCTTGGATCAACTTAAGGCGGTTAAACCCTTCAAGACCTGCCCTCTCTAATACCAATTGAAATTGTGTGGAATAAGATACCATGACTACGTGTAGAAGCTTTGCAGAGCTAAGGAATGATGGCTGCTGGGGGCTGATTAGGACAAATTAAAATTTTAGCCAATTAAATCCAATTACCTATTTAAACTAATATGCAAATTAAACTAAGGCAATTAACTCTAAGTCTTCCAAGCCAATAGAGAGTCCAATCACACAAACTACAAAAGATGTAGCAATTAAGCAACTAGTTTATAAACATGATAGTGTATATGTGTGTGGGATGTGCTGCCTATTAACTCCTAGCATTCATCTAATCATGCATACATATAATTAAACATTCATCAGATAAGCATAATTACACAGGTACTTAAATAGTATCCCAAACACAAGCATGTATAGTTCGGTTTTCCTACTCTACCCCCGACGGACACACTAAACCCATGAATGTATCGGATTTTACTATCAAAGGTTTTAAATAATGTTCACCTTTAACCTTTACAGCCCTACATAAGGACCCTAACGTACACTCCCGTCAGAGGCTTCCGTAAGTGACTTTAGTTGGTTTTCTATCAGCTAACCAAAAACCTTGGTTCTAATCCAAGGACCTATGTTTACTCCCTCCGAAGGCTTCCTCAAATACTAACATATACACGCCCGTGTCTGGTGGTATACACAAGAACTTTGATTAGGTCCTGCACGAACCTAGTCGAGTTTGGTAATTTAAACTCGTACACTCAATACTACACAAGGAAAGAGTGTACATGGACTCTTACATATGACAACTTGTCGAATTGAGCCCCTTTTGTAGTGCCTTCTTGGGTTGCTCGATCGATGCTCTCCTGTGCTTCAATCAGTTCTCTTTTGCTCCCCCGATCATGATGTTGATGCGTTGCCAATGCTTCGGCTCATGATCAAACACCTTGCATGCGATACTCTGATGTGGTGGCCAAGGTGATGGGAGGTAAGGTGAATCTCCTACAACTAATGGGAAGTTGTAAAGCCTAGGGGATTCACCTAGAATGTTCTTCTAGAAGATTTAGATACGGATATACATATACAGGTTGGGTCTAAATTCTAGAGAATGGTGGAGATTGAGTTCATCTTCAACATTGAGGTTGGAATCCTCATTCAAGTTGTTCCGTATCCATTACGTTACAGCCATAAAGGCCGATACATATAGGTAACGACCATAACTGTTATGCGATACAAGGGGAAAATGTGCAGCTAGTTTTCTGAGATCGTAGCAACTATTATAGGGGCCATATAGGCCATTACGGGGCATAACACCGTTACCCCTGTAACGGTCGAAAAACGGTCATCTTTTTATCTATTTAAATTCATTTTCTCCTCATTTTTTCACTTTTCTTATTCCAAAAACTTTCATAGATTATTCCACAATATATTTTGACCACTTTTACTACATTTTTTAGGATTAAAACTGTAGATTGAAGCGATTTGAATGAATAGAAATTTCGATGGCCATTTTTTCAAAAAATAAAAAGTGGTTTTATGCATTTTTTCAAATTTCTAGTTCTAATGCTTGATTGTGATGTGTAAATATTAGAAACACATACCCATGTTCACAAATTCACCCGACAACCAGATACAACACTGTCACCAGAGAGTGGACCGTTATGCTATCATAAAGATGTTCAAAATAAAAAAAATCAATATATATTTGGAATATTTACATTCTTCTGGATTTTCTAAATATTTTTTAGAACTTTTCAGGAATATATTTTTTCAACCGTTACAGGGGAGTAACGGTCGTTACGCCACCATATCGGCCAATACGGCCAATACCCGTATCAATAACGATGGTGACCGTTACGAACATCATTACCGATACGGAATACCTTGTCATCATTAGAGTGGTAAAGCTCAAGAAGATGAATCAAATCTCATGGAATATGAGGCCTAAGATACGGGATATGATTGGGGATTCACCTAAGCTTCATATGCACCAAAAACTCTCTCAAATGGCCAAAAACCAGATCTCATATATAAGGGAATCGAGTTCCAATGGTCGAAAAATGGGCAGAAACGGCTAGTCCTCGGTCGCATCGAATGTAAGTTCGGTTGCACCGTATTTAGTTTCGATCACACCGAATTTAGACAGGAAAGCCTTTGAACAAACTTGGGTACTTTCAGTCGCACCAAAGGTGGTCTTCGATCGCACCGAAAGTGGTCTTCGGTGAGACCGAAGGTGGCACTCGGTTGCAGCCGAATTACTCAGAATTCTACCTCAGCACGCTGTCTTGTTTTAGCCGTTTATGGTGGGACCAAAGGTTGCTGAAATTGAGCAGTTTTTCCAACAACACGGGACCTATAAAGCCAATCTAAGAATGGTCAATTTAGGCTCCTATGGCTTAAGGGATGATCAATAAAATGTTTAGCTATTAGGTTTTAGGTTATCTAGAGGTTTAGGTTGTTTTGGGTTAAGGGTTAGGGTCATCAAGGCATTGCGTTTACTTGTTCTTTCCTCCTTGATGCTCCACATTCACTTGTGTCTTCAGTCTTTAGCTTCCAAGGGGTTCAACCGACTAAACGACACAAAGACTCACATGATTGAAAAAAAAGGTGCATAAATCAATGCACTAACATTATTTAAGGCTAGGGTGGTACGTGGCTCCATTTTGGATGGGGGAGATTGAGATGCCGATAACTGTAGCTCTGCCTCTTTGGAGGATGAGGAGATATTGACATGCAGTGATCATGATTGCTTCGAAGCAGTGTTTATGGATATCCACATATCGTCTTCCGCACGCGTGGCTCGTGCAACTTTTACTTCACATAAGTTAGGGTTGTCATTTGTGGAGAGGGATTATTGCTCAACATGAGAGATGGTAATTTATTCTTCCCCCACGTGTGGCCCTGAGGCAACAAGCAGTTCTATTTCTTTTCCATAGCCTCTATTTGGGTGTGGATAGTCGGCTCTATTGGTGGCAGATGAGATTCTTTAGGAGGAGACACCCCGACTTAGTTTTCTTGCTCAACTGGATGGAGTCTTATTGATAGGTGGAGTGGAGACGGTTCATACCTAGCATAA
This sequence comes from Magnolia sinica, assembly GCF_029962835.1. Classification (NCBI taxonomy): domain Eukaryota; kingdom Viridiplantae; phylum Streptophyta; class Magnoliopsida; order Magnoliales; family Magnoliaceae; genus Magnolia; species Magnolia sinica. The sequence continues at coordinate 46,172,859 of NC_080578.1, read as the reverse complement.
TCAAGTTATCCATGATGGTAGAAGTGATTTTGAGCTTCTTCTAGTTGGTGCACCTGAAGTAGGGTTATCAATAGGCCGGGCTTGGGGTTGACTTCGACTCGGATTTTGAATTGTTTGGGCTTGGCCTATTCAAAATTTTGATTTTGCCAAGCTCGAGCCCAACCCATTGACAACCCTAGCCTAAAGATAGGTTGGTAGTGGCGATGGAGGTCTCGTCAAGGGATATTGTAATTCTAACTAAGATATGAGAGGCATGTGTTCTATCTACTGGGGTTAAGGGGCGAGGTTGGAGGGGATCATGTTCCAGTGTCTCAAGGCATGAAATGGGCCAAGGAAGCTTTGGTGAAAATCAGAGACTATTGGAGGTTGACTTTTGGGGACAAGGAAGATTATGTGGCTCTATTCCAGACATTCCGAGAAAAGTTGTTCAAAAAGAGAAGGAAGCGCTATGGCGAGTAAGTTAATTTCACCTAGAGGTCTCAGGGAGTTGAAAGCCCTTGAAAGCTTGGTGAATTATAGTGTTGTGTCAAGTTCGAAGGGTGGGGTTGTGGGGAGAGGGGTAAGAGTGTTTGTCTAGGAAGTTCATTAGTTGGAATGTGAGGGGAATGGGTTGTCCCCCAAAAGGGGCTTAGATAAGGGAAATTTGTAGGAAATATAAGGCTCAGGTGATTCTTGCTCAAGAAACAAAAATGAGCAGTATGGTCCAAAGTGTGGTGAATGACATTTGGTGAGGATCATCGAAGGAATGGGCAATTAAGGACATTATGGGAGCAACAAGTGGCATTTAGTCTAGAATTCTACATTATGGTTCGACAAAGGATTAAAATGTGGTATTTCGAGACAAGGTGTCAGGGTTCAAATGGGTTGTTCTGCGGTATATGGCCCGAACTCCCTTGATCTTAGGGACTCCCTAGTTGGAGTTGGATTCGGTTGGGGGCTTTCGTGGTGTGTGGGAGGACACTTTAATGTTCTCAAATTCTCTTTCGAGAAGTCTTCAAGTGGGAAATTCATGTGAAGTATGGTTGTGTTTTTGATGCGGTCTGAAGGGGGTGGTAAGATTTAAATGGTCGAATGTTGGAGCTCAGCCTGTCCTTTTGAAGTTAGATTGTTTTCTTGTGTCAAGCAGTTAGATTGATAAATGTCCCTTCTCTAGTTATGATGGTCTACCTAAGCCATATCCGACCATTGCCCAATCATTCTCGAAGTGGAGATGTATAGTTAGGGCCCACAACCATTTATATTTGAATTAGCTTGGCTTGAGGTGGATGGTTTTAGGGATTGAGTGAAGGGTTGGTGGGAATCTTTTCATATTATGGGGCAGTTGGGTTTTATGCTCTTTCAAAACTTTCGTCTTTTAAAAGGTAAGATCTCGATTGAAGGATGAAATTTTCGTGAAAGAGGTTGTTATGGAAGTGTTCTGGATGAGATTCAAGCGCTCGATATTAAAGAAGGGACCATATTACTAGAGGATGCATGAGGTCGAAGGGATAACCTCAAGGTCGATTATAATAATCTCTTGAAGAGGAAATCAAGTCGAAAAGTGGTCAAGAGCAACATGGCTAAAGGAGGGGGATAAAAACACTACATTCTTTCATGGGGTTGCTAGTGCAAGAGCATGCTAATGCGGACATCTAAGCACCATACCAGAGGAGGGTTGAGCCAGTCTCCCTATGGCTAGACGACTATTATATAGGGCCCACTTGGCCCAATTCACATTCCTAGCCATGTTGAAGACCCCATGTCCATGTTCATGCATCTTTGAGGACCCCACACTAGGAAGATGTACGTAGGCTACATATAAGAGCTTGATGGACACATTCGTTGGATCGAGTCGACATGATGATCGGACCGTTGGATTTCAACCGTGGACCATTTTGACGGTTGGATCATCATCATCAGACATCTTGATCATGGACCCCTATGGGCCGCAAAATAGTTCAATTTTTTAGTTTGTCTACATGTTTCGTTATTTTTAGTATGACTCATATTTGTGTTGAGATTAGGGAGTTAGAAACAACTTTTAATTCTTTAAACGTCTTTATGTTGAGAATCTTATCTAAGATTGCCTTTTTGTAAAAGGTCTTTTCTGACACTATAAAGGGTTAGACATCCCCACCCTAGCCATTATGCATGTTATGAATAAAATAGATTTTTCTCTTTTGCTTTGAGATTAAGCAAATAAATAAATAAAATAAAAATCATCCTGTGATTGGATTGGTGGTGCAAAACCACGGGGAGCGATTCCCTTGTTATCTTTTCTACTTTTCTCTCTTCTCGACAAGGTATTATCTTCCTTCTCTTTTCTTCTCTTTCTACTTTGCCCAATCTCTCTCTTCTTTTATCATTCTTTTGTGTCCCTAAAACCCACATCCAATCAAACCTTGACTCATCTAAATCCCTACCCAACCAAAACCTAGCTCATCTACCCCAAACCCAAACCCGTGTCCATATGGCCATACAGACTCACGTGTGGGGCTGTCCGTACAACCATATGGACACACATGTGGGGTTGTCCATACGGATGATTCCCTTCCCCCTTGTCCCTCTTGCTTTGTCACCTTCATTCCCCTCTATTCATTGTCCATTATTTCAATCCTAACTTAAAAACCCTAACTTAGATTCTAAAATCCCAAACCCTAATTTCCAGAACTCTCAATTTTTCCAAACCCAAATCTCCAAAATCTGAATATCCCTTTACTAAATAATAAATCCATAATTCCCACAACCTGAAACCCATATTCCCAATTCTAAAAATCCCAAGTCTTCAAACCCTTAGCCCAAAAAATCCAACCCGAAACCTCCCAAAACCTCAACCCTAATATTCCAACCTTAATTTTCTCTAAGCCTAGATACACCAAACCCATCTCCCACATTCATTGGCCTTTAAACCGCCCTAACATGTCAAAACTCATACAAGACACATGATTTCCATTAAATTCATATTTAACCCCATGCTAGCATGGGGGTTCTATCTCCCATAGGTCTTGGTTAATCAGTAATTTATGAGATTCGCATTGTGAGACTATCATAGGCTTGAATTTAGACATGTCATGAATTTAAAAGTTCTAAATTTATGGTAAATTAGCTTTATTTTGTTGTTCCATTGCTCTAGTTAATCTGTCTTTTAATTTCATGGCATCATATTAGGTTAGATCATTCTGTCCTGCATCACATGCGATAATAGAATTGAAAGTGTCGTGGTGGACAGGGTTCATGAAGAAGGGAAAATGGATGTTTGTGTTGCTATAGTGTCCTATTATAAGGATTTACTACTTGGCCATGAAATTCTTAAACTAAGGTTAGATAACATGGGTTATGAGGTGTTGTCTGATGAAGAGGTGGCATCATTGGAAAGGGCTATTTCGGAGGAGGTTAAAAAAGTAATTTAGGAGTTGGGTAGATACAAAGCACCGAAACATGATGGGTTTTCTATTGCCTTCTTCCAAATCTTTTGGGAAATGTTAAAAAAGGATATGATGGGTTCCATTAGTGAGTTTTTGAAATTGCAAGCTATTGTCGAAGTTGGGTGCTTCATTATCTAAAAGATTTTCGTCCAATCAGTCTTATTGGCACCCCATACAAGATCCTTGCAAAGGTTCTCGCTTCTAGGTTTCAGGCTGTTTTGGGTTGAATTATCTCTAAGATGCAAGAGCTTTTAGGGAAGGGAGGCAAATTTTGGATGGCTCGTTGATTGCTAATGAAGTCATCAACTCGTGCTATAGGGAGGGAATAGGCAGAGCGGTTTGCAAGTTTGACTAGGAGAAAACTTATGATCATATAGATTGGGCTTTTCAAGATTATATGTTGTGTTGGATGGGGTGTGGGGTTAAATGGAGAAACTGGATTCAAGAGTGTGTGGGCTTGGCCAAGATCTCAATTCTAGTTAACAGCTCGCCCATAGGCTTCTTCAAGTCGCCTAGAGTCTTAAGTCAAGGGATCCTCTCTCCCCATTTCTTCGTAGTGGTGGCAGAGGCTTTGAGCAAAATGCTATCTAAAGGGGTCAATGAAGGCCTCTTTTGTGGCTTCAAGGTTGATGGGGGGAGCTACAATTGTCTCAACTTCAATTCGTAATGATTTGATTTATTCTATGAGTCGGATGTCACCTAGGTAGATAATCTTTGGAAGGCTATTTTCTGTTTTGAATTGGTGCTGGGTTTATTAGTGAACCTCCAAAAGTATGAAGTGTTGGGAAAAGGTCTGCCTGGAGAGGAAGTGTGCTCTTTTGCCCAAGTGTTTGGTTGTAGGGTAGGGTCATTCTCATCTACTTGGGTCTCCCATTGTGCATTGGGAAGGCAAAAAGGATTTGTGGGACTCGATGATCGAAAGATTTGAAAGGAAGTTATTCGTCTGGAGGAATAGGTATTTGTCCTCAAGGGGTAGAATCGTCTTAATCAAGGCATTATCGAACATCCCATTATATTTCATGTCTCTCTTGAAATGTTTGAAAGGGCTGCTCAACAAATTCAAGAAGCTTAGAAGGGATTTTCTATAGCAAGGTGTGGAGACCAAGAAAAAAAAAATCATCTTATGAAGTGTGCTGACGTTTGTAAGGGAGTGTGGGGATTCGCAATTTGGGTTTAACAACGAGGCTTTGTTGGGGAAATGGATTTGGAGATTTGGGTTGGGGTTATGGAAGGATGTAGTAGTTAGAAAGTATTGAGTGGATTGGGGAGGTGGTGGTCCAAAAGTACCTCTTTGTATAGGGCTTTGAGAGTTTGGAAATCTATTTTGAGGTTAAAAGATGTGGTCCTTGGAGGGGTGGGTGATGGTTTGAGGGTGAGATTTTGGAAGGATGAGTAGCTAGGTGATCGGAAATTGCAAGACCAATATCCAAGACTAGCTTAAGTGGCCGTAAGGGCTTGGTATTGTTTCCCATGTGGGGTGTGGCTAACAGTGGGGTGTATGTACTAACGTGCTAACCAACAACAAAAAAAAAATGGTCATGGATTTCGATATATCAGTTAATCGTTGCTTTTCACACCATGAAGCTTGTGGGGATTGGACTCCTTTGCGTAGAAGGGATCTCCATGAGGGATGAATTTGAAGAACTGTTGGCTCTTTTAAACCAGAGGGCCAATTCAGTAAGTGGTTAGAGAAGTCGAGAAAATTTTCGGTGAAATCTCTCCACTCTATCGCTCTAGCAGAGGTGATCAAGCGCATACTTTTTTCCTTTGGTCTTATTGTGCCCCCTCAAAGGTGGCGGCTTTTGCTTGGCTAGTGGGTTGGAATAGGGTGTTGATGATTGATACTTTGAGGAAGAGGGGTCTTATCATTATCAATGCTTTCCCTTTGTGTTGGCAAGATGAGTCAGCGGGTCATCTCTTTATGCATTGTCCGTTTTTAGGTGTGGGAAAGGTTCCTCAGGTTCTTTGGTGTTTCATGATAATTTGGGTAGAGAGGTATGGAGGTTGTCTCTTCTATCTGGGCTGTGGGCTTTATGGAAGGAAAGAAATAACAGATGCTTTCGTGACATTCACAGTAATCCAAAGGTGAGTTTTCTAAAGTAGAGGCTTGTAGTTAAGCGGGTTGTAGTGCAGACAGCGTTCTTTGTATGCTTTTTTTTTTTTCATCTTTTGTATTCTTTCAGGTTTGCCGTTCTCATTAATAAATTGTAATCCAAATAAATAAAAAAAAGAGGAAGAAAGAAATCAGTGCAATCCGTTCCAAGCATCAAGATCCAATCGGATTATCAAAAACTGCACAGAGACCACTCTGGTTGCAATTTCAAGAAAATTACCCAACTACCAACCTCCATGTCTCCCAAACTCGATTGAATTTTCAGCCCAAACCAGAGTCATTTGATAACCTACTGAGTTATGGTCAGCCTCATCCCAACTAATTGGGTCAGTTACATGAATCCTGTTCCACCATTCCCCTGTATCAAGTGAGGAAAACATCGTGGAAGACAAATTCTTTTGATAGCTTCCATTCTAGTAGACAGCTTGACTTATTTCCCCTTTTTATTCCATTTGCCAAGGGGTGTATGTATTTACTAGAGTTCTACCAAGGTCTGTTTGGTTTTCTAATTACAACAGTAAATGGCTGTAATTGTATGGTGACATCACTTACATTTGACTGGAATGATGATTTTGCTGAATTGTTTGTTTCACCCAGAAATCACTGTAAAAATAGTGGTTTTATGGTGCGAAAATTTAATGATTACAATTTACTTACCTACTTCCTTTAGAAGTGTATTTGACTCTCGACTTACGAGCCATTTTTGTTTAAACAAACACCCGGAGATGATAATGATGGCTCATTTACTTTGCATTTCATAGGAAATTGGTAAACAAAACAAGCCCTAACTATATATTCGTAAGGAAAGTAGATTGCACTGAATGTGCCATTCCCGCTTTCAATGTCATTCTGGTCTGTTCATCAGGTCTGCTGCAATGCGTGAAACAAATGAATGGGTCAAAAAAATTGGTCATCTTAGTCTTCCATCTATAAATGAACACTCTGGTCCACCTGATGAGTTGGCCAGTCTGATTTTGGTATAGAACATCTATTTATGTGGCACCAAGATCTGGCTTGGGCTTGCACATGTGGACCAGGTTGGAGTATGTGGTGGCATATGTTGCATACACCTGAGGGATTAGCTAACCTCTATCGAAAAATGGTACATGCTGTGAAGTTTTGCATCTAATAGCTTCTGAATCCACAGATACTGCTATGTGATACCTGACAGCTACCCATTAGCTTCTGCTGCACCATTGCTATGTGCGGGAATTACAGTGTATTCCCCCATGATGCGCCACAAGATGAACCAACCTGGTAAATCTCTTGGAGTGATTGGTCTTGGTGGCCTCGGTCATATGGCTGTGAAGTTTGGAAAGGCTTTTGGTTTAAATGTAACTGTTTTCAGTACAAGTGAATCTAAGAAAGAGGAGGCGCTGAAACTATTGGGAGCAGACAAATTCGTGATCTCCTCTGATCAGCAGCAGATGGAGGTATTGAATTCAAAACTTTTGGGTCAGGAATGCTTTAAACTGGTTCACTGTTTACTTCCTTTACAAAGTCTTATGATTTCAAATCTGGAATGGGGCTGTTTGGATTTGGGCAAAGTTGTGTGCTTATAAGCAGTCAAAGCAATCACATGTATCCATGGTTTGTCAACCCCCTCACATATGGGAACCAATGCATTTTCAGACAACTAATCATTGATATATGACTGTTAGACCATGGATTAAGTCTCTAGTGGAGGGGTGGAACTACTTGTCAATGAAACTTTATGGGTACCAGTGCACATGCAGATCACACTTGTCTAGGCGCATGTGTGACATGTCACAACATCTGCGACTGTCCAAGTTAAAGCATCCAGCAAGTGCATATATGCTACCATCTATCTTCAAGTACTAAAAATGTGGCACATGTCACATGTGCACATGCTTATGTGTAAATGTGCCAGCAACCAATCTTTTGAGTTCCCTACACCTACCACAATCTATCTTGTCCATGATTTACGGTGCTTGACAAACAAGGAATGGAACAACTAATCAGCAAGAGCGTGCCCATGACCAGTTACCCTGACAGCATGCCATGGATTCCTAGTTGTGACACAACTTTACCCGAATCCAAGCAGGCCCTTTATGACATTGCATGGTTAAAATATATTTGAAGTACTAGAATTCTCTGTTATTGTAAGCCCCCATTTTTTATTTTATCAACTGCCGAAAGTTACAGAATGCAGCTGCACTTGAAAGCTATTGCATGTTGGTAATCGGCAAATAAGGTTGATGCTACCATAAAAAGGATTTTTCTTGAACCAGTAATCCGATAATGGTTGGTCCTTTGATCTGTCACTTCAAAGCTATTGCATTTTGGTAATCCTACAATTATGAAATTCAGTAGGAATTTTGTCAATTGCTGCAGTGCATATGAGTTGTTTGGATATTGGTGATCTTTCAATATTCTCATAGCAACATCAGTATAACTTGGCCAACTTTTCAGGAATCACGGCTGTTTTGATCTTTTCTTTTAACTCTTTCCTACTTTTTCTTTAGACGGTTTTCCTTGAATAGTTTTCCTCACTGCTGGCTCTTGCTGTGGTGCCACATGTTTCTCTTGCAGGGCGCAGTAAAATCACTCAACTTTATAATTGACACTGCATCCGGCGATCACCCACTGGATCAATACATGCCACTCCTGAAGACTGGTGGGATTCTAGCCCTGGTGGGCTTTCCAAGTGAAATTCGACTCAGTCCTGCTAACCTCAATCTGGGTACTCTTTGACATTATTTGCTTCTAGTTCTTGTTGTCAAACTCATCCCTCTCCTGAGGATAGCTACTTGCAAGTGTACATCTGCAGGCACCCAACACAAGAGCCTGCACATGTGAGTATGGCATATGTATGCGGGATCTAGGTTATTCATAAGCAGGCTCCTTGGTGTATTTGGCATAGCCCAAAGGTCACGTTGGACCACTCTTCAAGTGGGCCACACATGTACAATGAAATGAATGGTTAGAGAAGAATAACCAATCATCCACATTTAACATAGATGTATGGCCTAATTTTGTGGTAGAAACATTCAGCATGTGGCCCACCTGCTGAATGGTCCACATACCTTGCACATGGTCTAGCACCTGCAAGCAGCAATCATTCCTTCTCATTGCACCGTGACTACTGTTACAAGGTTCTCACGATGGTTATCCATGTTACTTTCTGCAGGTATGAAAACCATTTCTGGGAGTATAACTGGTGGTACTAAAGAGACACAGGAAATGATAGATTTCTGCGCTGCTCATAAAATTTACCCAGAAATAGAAGTCATTGGGATTCAGTACATAAACGAAGCTCTCCAAAGGCTGATAAACAAGGATGTGAAGTACCGCTTTGTGATAGATATCGAGAACTCTTTGAAGTGAAATTGTAATACTGGGCAGAAGGATGGGTGCTTGGAGCTTCTCTTCCTTACGTTTGAAATAAAAATCTGATAACGTTGTGGTTATGTATTTTGTATTTGTAATTTGTACAAAGCTCAAGTGGTGGTATTCGGATTTTAATGTTGAAATTTGAAACCATGCGCTAAGATGCTCAAAATACAAAATATGAAGGTTTGGTGGTATCTATTTATTATTATTATTATTATTATTATTATAAATAATCTAATGGCTTTCATTTTCCATGCTCTCTCCCTCAATTTCTTCGATAGGTGATCATTTTCCATGAGCTCTCTTTTATTCTTGACTATAAAACAGGAAAGAAAGAAAGAAAGGGAAGGGGTTCTTGCTCTGCCTTTCTATGTTATCACTTGCTTTTATGGAAAGTATTTGCTTCTCAGTCTTCTGATGTATTTTGTCCATGGATGGAGGCTCTGGTAGACGTCCAAAAATGAGTTCCATCTCATTTTAGTTAACAGTAATTATGTATTAGAGATCTTTATCTCCAATACCTAATTACTGTCAGCCATAATGATATGAGCTCATTATGTATTAAAGATCAATATCTCTAATACATAATCACTATTAAGGAAAATGAGAAGAGGAAAAAACCCATTTTCAGGCATCTACCAAACAGGGCTAAAGCATTTGAATAGAAGCAGACATCACATGATTTGTAGTGTTTGGGGGCCTACTCCAAGAAAAAAAAGGAAAAACAAAAGATCGGTCTCATGATTCTAGTGTTTTAAAAAAGGGTTAAAGTGGGATGGGCTGGTCCAACCCATACATGGTTCGACGGAGAAATGAGGACCATGGGTGGGGCCAGGTAAGCTTGTTATCCAAATTGGGCTGCGCCTGTCTTTGGATAGGCCTCAAGGTCCAACTTGATAATCTGGGCCAACGTAGCACTATTGCTAGTCTATAAATGGTTTGGGTAGCCTTCACGTGCTATAAAGGCAGGCCCTGCCCAGCCGGACTTTAGCATGAACATTTCAATCTATGTCTATGCTTGACTTTTGTGGGCCACAAAAATTATGGTTCATGCTCGGGGTTTATGAGCAAGACCCAAAATTATGGGCTCGGCTCAGACCTAACTTGGAGCCATGGGCTAGGCTTGCACATGATTTCATAAGCCTGGGAAAACTCTGGCCCGAGCATGGGTTTTGATTGTCAGGCTAGCAAGCCCTGTCTCAAAACAGTCAGCATCTGATTTGGGTGCATCTTAAAAAGGAAAATGATACTATGTTGGACGGCTGCAGCAAAATTGGGCCATGAGTGGACCTTATCATTATTAGATTGAGAATGGACATTGCTAATAAGGGAGCCATTTGATGGTCTCCAACAAAGTTTCAATTCCTAATCTTATATAAAATTCTTTTTTACTACCATAACCATACACATCCAGTGAGAGTTTCATCTGGCTGGCGTGATCATCTTCTTGGCTAGTGCCTTCCCAGTGGACCTTTTTGTAGTTTATGAACACAATGACTTAAGACTCAAATGTCCATTTGGGTTAGATTGACTTGAAGACTGGATCAAGTTTTAACTTGGCTCGATATTCAATAATTAAATTTAAAATCTGTAGGCACTGGGGAACTCACTCGTGAGAGTGATTTGGTCTTGAATGTTGGTCGCTCACATTTTCACAAGTTAGCAAGCTTTTTTTTTTTGTTTTTTAAATTATAATAATTATTATTATTATTATTTTTAATCACACGCACTCACATACGCGGCGCTCAAACCCATGACCTCGTATTGAAACTCTTGTTATTCCACCACTCAGCCATAGGGTCGCAGGCAAGTCAGCAAGCTCAGTACTTTCTTAGGCAAAAATTTAAAAAAAATAAAAAATACTGGCTGTCCGGATGTCAGTGCAGGCAAGGACGCTTTTCTGCAACAAATCCGTATTTGAGAGAGCTGAACCCTGCGTGATGTAATTTCAGTTTTTTCAAACCACCCAAGTAGTTGGGTAGAGTGGATGGTCAATAGTTTTAAAACCCAGTGAATCAGACTCCAAAGTTGGCTGTATTAACTAAACTGGACAACATTCCGAGCCAAGTCATCAGGATACAGTGTACAGGGCCCAGAATTCAGCCCATCCATAATTCGGGTGGACTACACAATTGGATAAGGCAATGCTCACCCTCCAAGCAGTTTTCCTTGGCGTGGCCTAAAAGAATCATGGATGGCCTTATTTTCTGGCTCTGTGCCTAGCATGTACACATCCAATGACGTGAGTGGATTTCACATACACATCAGTGGGTGCATTAATAAAAATCCTTTTTTAATATTTCAGCTATTAAAAAAAAAAAAAAAATTAAAGGGACACCACCCTTATGGAGCCCACCATAAAATTATGTAAAATCCGCTTTTGATCATTAGATGTGTAATTCTACATTAGGTCTAGGGCCAAAAAATTAGGCTAACCTATTATTCAGGTGGGCCACACCAAAGGAAATAGTTGGGAGAGAGACATCCACTATAAGCCATTAGACCGCACCAAAAGTTAGGCAGAGGAAATTGAAACCACAACCTATAACAAATGTTGAGAACCTTAACCAGTGAACCACAATTGTCTTGCTACTGTTTTTTTTTCATAAAAATATACGAGTACACCACTTGTAACTTTATTAATTAGGAAAATGGTTGTACATATATTTAAGGTGGGCTCAAAAAAAAAAGAAAAGAAAAAAAGAAAAAAACAACGTAGAAGAAGAATCGGGCTTCACCTATCATATACCTCCATTATACAACACTACACAAACCATACTCAAATACCATAGACAAGACAACAACTGGTATCATCCATCTAACACGGCCACAATCATCAATAACCCCTTCTGAAGCAATATGGAAGAGCTCAAAAGCCAACATCCTAGCTTGTGTGACAGGATAGCCACATCTAAACGCACTACAACCTTAGCATGAAAAGCATCTGATCGCTGACAGGATAAAATTGCCTTCCAAACTAAGAGTTGCTCTCACTTATAATTTCACATCTACCTTAAAGCATTACAAGCAACGGGTCAAGAAGAAGAATGAAACCACCCTCCGGAGATGAAATTAACCTTTGGGGGGGAAAGGTTCAACGAAACTTCATAAGGAAGGTTAGCACGAACGGTTAGAAAGCGTCAAGAGAGTTGATTGGCTTCTGAATCGTGACCCCTATGAAGGGTGGTTCGACTTTATTACTCCTTCTCTAGAAGGGTAATTGGGCGTGGGCTGTTTCTTCCGTCTCTTATCAACACCTCCTTGCAAAGCGTGTCCAGCTTTATCAATTAGATCACCAGACGGCAGATGGTCTGCGGCCACCAGCGGGATGGCTGCGATCTAGTGGCAGAGTTGCTATGAATCGGATGTACTCCAAGGGATGTTCAGGACTTCGAGGCATCATGCAACAGGACACATTGGGCTGCTGCCAGTTCCATGGCTCGTGGAGGTGATCATCCCTAAGTTCTTGTACTCAATTGATCAAGAAGAAGTTTGAAAATCATGTTAATCTAAATCACAAGACATGTTTAATCTACTTTCTCTGAATAGTAATAGAATTTTTGATTGTTAGTATTATAATCATTGAAAGATATTCAAAATTGAGTCTGGAGAATTTTATCCACTTCAAAAGAAGAAAAAAACCAGTTAAAAAACTTATATATGGTGAAACAACTGGAAAAGCTTGATAAAGAATAAATTTTTTTTTTTTTTTTTTTTAAAAAGAAAAAAAAAGAAGAAGAAGAAGAACCGAACGAATACAAATGACCGTCGATATAAAATCAAAAACTAGAAAAAGAAGAAAAATGGGATAAGTTTAGAATCAGTACTTGAATTTTCAACTAATCTTGAAGTGATAGGCATGGCTAACATTATGAAAAAATAGTATTTTTATGCGAAGTAAGTTAATTTATACCGAGCAAATGGGAAAACTTGGTATATGAACTTATGCTCTGAGTTAAATGATAAAGAACCTATTTGATTGATCGTTTATGTGATTCGGATCTAAATTTTCAAAATCTCACTTTTCTCACTTTCTTTCTACTCATTTATACTTGATTGCACAAAAGATTGTTTTCTGAAAGAGGTTTTGAACATTGAGAATTAAAGATTATTTCACGCATGTTTTACTCGGGACTAGCAAAATGCTGGTTAGGGGAGTGTGTTGAGACTCAAATATTGTATATCTTTTTCCTTTTATATCTTGATTTTATGAACATGATACTACTTAATGTTATATTTTATGCATGTTTGTGTTGTAATGTGAATTTGAAAGCTTAGATTGAAAAGAATGCTAAAAGCATGAATTTAATACTCAAGAATCATCGAGGCAAAGGATGAATCTTAGAAGACCAAGAATAGAGAATTCTCATGCTAAATATCCAAGGAAACCAAGTACAAATGATGGTGAAAAGATTGGTAAAAACACAAGTTAAACTACAGAAAAACAGGACAGTTCGGTGCCACTTAAGTGAACTTCGGTGCCACCGAAAGTGCACAAAATAGTCCAGCAAGAAAACAACTTAATTCGGTGCTACCTAAGCTTAATTTGGTGCCACCATAAGCCAATTTTAGTGCCACATAAGTACTCTGCACATACAATTTCATATGCGATAAAATTTCAGATACGACTTCGGTGCCACTAAAGCCAACTTTGGTGCTACCGAAATCACACAGAGTTGTAACGCAGGACTGATGCGGATTGCATAATTTTTTGTGAAAATTCAAAGTTGGTGTATAAGAGGGGGATTCACAATTATAAATAGGAGTCCTTAGGACGTTCTTAGGCATCTTCTAGGGTCTAAAGAGTGGAGCAAAAGGGTGGAACCGCCGTCCAAGAGCTTTTTTCTTCTTCCTTAGTTGGGTTTTATGCTTTGTTTGAGAGACTTTAGTTCAATCATGTCTATGGTTAGCTAAACCTCTTGGCTAGGGCTAAGAGGTGAAGCTTGTAGCGTAATTAGGATGTTTGTTTTGCTTTGATTCATGTTTTGTTGAATTCTCTTGGATTCTAGTTTGATTATAAGGAATATTTTTAATTTTTAATCGTTTTTTGTGACAAATTACAATAGATCTACGATAGCTTTGAATATCTTCTTTTCCTATTTGAGATTGTGGGATCAGTTAATCCTGTTGTTCACCATTGTCCCTTGGGCATGGTAGGGTGATAGAATTCCTCTCATAATTCTCCTCTATTAATGATTAGATCCATTAGAAGTTCAGAGATTCAATCATCTCTTCTTTTTTTTCCAATTGGATAGGATCGGACTCTTATTCCAATTGGATTTCCTAAATCAAGTAAGGTGGCATCCTGATTACTACAAGTGAATCGTTAACACCGTAGTTACTACCTTTAAATTGATTGTTTAACCTTATTCACAATTACTCTCTTTAATTATCCAGATTTAGTTTTAGTTTTTCATTTAGTTCTAGTTCTGGTTAAATTCAGAAAACACACAAGTTCAATCCTTGTGGATTCGACCTCAGTCTCACTGAGATTATTACTACACTTGGGGTTGTGAACAAGTTTTCGGCGCCGTTGCCGAGGACTAACGGCTATATTTTTTTGAAATTAATTAGTTTTAGAATTAGGTAAAGATTAGGACTAACTTTTGTTTTGTTTTGTTTTTAGGTAAGGATTTTTTTTTTTTAGAAACTAACATTGTTTTCTGTTTTATAGGGTCCTAACATAGAACTCCGATCCGGTAACATTCTTCTAACTTCTTCCCTCTACTTGCTTTCCATACTTGCTGTAGGAATTAGAAAATAGAATTAAAATTTAGTGTGGTTCATGCCCTCGCGGGTAAAGAACCATACTCTGAGATCTTTGAGAAAAGGAATTTTAGTTGAAAAATCGATTGACAAGTTAGAAAATCCTCAAATATTTTTGAAATATCATATGAGAGCATGGCTCAACAACATCGGATTGATGAAGGCCCTGTGCATCACACACCACCTATTAGGACGGTGCGTGATAAGAATGAAGTGCATCGAGTTCCCCCGGTTCGAACTTTTACGAGATTATTTACAACGGGTGAGAACAAGTTCACCTTCTTGCATAATTCTTCCAATCAATACAGGAAACGTGAACTTCAAACCTAAGATAATTCAATTACTTCCTAATTTCCATGGACTTGATTCAGAAAATCCATATATGCATTTTAAAGAATTTGAAGAGATTATTACAACCATACATTTTAATGATGTTCTTCCTGATACAATTAGCCTTAAATTATTTCCATTCTCTCTAAAAGAAAAAGCCAAATCATGGTTTTCATTCACTAAGGCCTAGATCCATTAACACATGGTCAAATATGAGCCAGGAGTTCCTTAAAAAGTTCTTCCCGGCTCATAAAACCAACGCTCTTAGACGAGAAATAATGAACTTCTCCTAGAAAAATAACGGGACCTTCTTTGAATGTTGGGAACAGTTCTCGGCTGCCCACACAATGGTTACGAAACTTGGCGGACAATTGATCTTTTTTATGACGGACTCAGTCCAAACATACCCCAATTCGTACAGATGATTTGTAATGGCGAGTTCATGGATAAGAAACTAGAAGATGGGATTACTTTGACATGCTAGCTGAAAACGCTCAATCATGGGACACATCAAACCAAGCTAGCACTCTCAAGGAAATGCCAAGAGAGAGAGGAATACATGTACTTAAGGAGGATGATATTGATGTATAATTGGCAATTCTCACTAGAAAAATTGAAGATTTGGAATCTATGAAGGAATCAACTCAGCCCAAAGCAGTCATCGAAACCATATATGGAATTTGTGAGAGCGATGTACACCTAATTAAAGATTGTCTTACAATCCCAGCTTTTCAAGAGGTGTTTCACGTTCAAGCAGATACTATAGACACATATCAACGACCACTTAGTGCACCAAATTCTGGCATGCACACTCCTGATAAGTGGAACATTAATTGGGGAAATGAACCAACTACAAATGTAACTAATTATCTACAAGGGCCATTTAGTGGACTTTCACTAAGGAGAACCCTTGAAGATACATTAGATGCATTTAGGCAAGAGCAACTGCAGGCTATGAATGAGTGTAGAATTTTGGTTGCAATACTTGAGACACAACTGAATGTTAGGGAGACTGGGATCTTTCTGGCCCAACCGCAACCTAACCCAACAAGACAATGTGAGATATATGATCTCAACTCTTCAACTCAACATCTAGAATATGTTAAGACCATCACTACCTTGAAAAGTGGAAACAAAATTAACATAGAGATTCCAAGGAAGGTTGAGAAACCTAAGGAATCCAAAAATTCAAAGGATCATGGTGAATCTATCAATGCTTCATATGACAATGAACCATTGCAGGGATACAAACTCGTGGCCCCATTTCCCTAACGTCTCATCACATCAAAAAGGCTAAGTGAGAACCAAAATGTTCTAGAGGTTTTTCAACAAGTCAAGATCAACACCTCCTTATTGGATGAAATTAAACAATTCCATCTTACGCCAAATTCCATAAAGATCTGTGTGCGATAAAGCAGAAGCTAAACGTACATAAAGAAGTGTTTTTAACTGAACAGGTGAGAATCATAATCAATCAAAACACTCCCTCAAAATATAAGGATCCTGGAAGTCCTACAATCTCATGTGTGATTCCAAACTTCAAGGTTGATAATGCACTTTTAGACCTTAGGGCAAGTGTTAATTTGATACCATACTCGATATATGAACTGTTAGGCTTTGGTGAGTTGAAACTTACTAAAACAACATTACAACTAGCCGGTCGTTTGACTAGAATACCGAGAGGTAAGATAGAAGATGTGTTGGTCCAAGTCGATAGATTCTACTACCCAGTAGATTTCATCGTCTTAGACACACATTCAGCTTCAAATATGGGCACTCAAATTCCGATCATATTAGATTGGCCATTCTTGGCCATTACCAATGCCATCATAAATTGCTAGAATGGAGTAATGAAAATATCTTTCGGGAATATGACAATAGAATTCACTGTGTTTTATTTGCACAAGCCACAAGAGGATGAGGACTTGACCCATGAGATGAATTTCACAGATACATTTGAAGATGATGAGTTTCTTTTAACTGAATCTCTTGAATCTCTGGATGTCTGCCTGACACACTTTGCAGATTCAAATGATCATATTAACTAGGAAGTTGATGCCACTCCTTCCACTAACACTAAAATCTTACCATTACAAGTGGAGAAGATAGATTCTGAACCGGAGCCTACAACTTCGGATTTTAAAAGGACCACAACGAACAACCCTTTTGTTATTCAATTGTTTATGGTCTCTCATTCACCTAAGCCTACTAATATTGAGAAATTATCTTTTGTAGGTGAATCATATATTCTCTAGAAACCTCCAAATTTCTATTGCGAACATGATACTGAGGTCCATAAATTTCTTTGGACATTCATGCTCCAGGATATCCAAGACTATTGCAAAAAAGGCATTTGGATGATCTTGTTGAGAAACCTTCTAAGGAATTTATCAAGATACTGGCCAGAAGAGGAACCTTGCTGCATGATTGAGTAGAGTGACTTTCCCTTGCTTTCTTAGTTTAGGATTAGAATTTACTGCTTTCATAGGATTTAGAACTAGGATAGTTTGTTTTCAGTTTGTTTCGTCGTTGTGCTAACATATCTTCGCATTAAGAACTTTGGAAAAACTGCAACTCGCCTTCTTCAGGTATTATCCTCCCATCACTACTCCTTTCTTTTCATTGCCTCATATGCAATGCATGCTCACATCTTTTACATTGAGGACAATGTAGATTTTAGGTGTAGATTAGATAAACTAATCAGTATTTTCTTAGTTTATGAGCAAAAATTGCATAAATTTTTTTATTTTTCAAGTAAAAACCTATTTGGAAAACGATAATTTGTGGACTTAAGAATGCCTTGAGTATGATGATAAGGTAGAAAGTGAATTTTGCATTGTTGGAGTTTGATCAACGAAGTAACCTATGACCTAAGTTCTTGTACTCAATTGAGAAGAAGTTTGAATATCATGTTAATCTAAATCATAAGACACGTTCAATCTGCTTTCTATGAATAATACTAGAATTTTTTATTGTTAGTATTATGATTATTGAATCATATTGAGAATCGAGTTTGGAGAATTTTATCCACCTTAAAAGAAGAAAAGAACCAGTTAAAAAATAGGATATTAACAAAAAGGTCATATATGGTGAAACAACTGAATAGGCTTGATAAAGAATGAAAAATCTGAAAAGTTGAAAAAAAAGAACTGAACGAAAATGACCATCGATATAAAATCAAAAACTGGAAAAAGTAGGAAAATGGGATAAGTTCGGAATCAGTACTTAAATTTTCAACCAATCTTGAAGTGATGGGCATGGCTAACTTTATGAAAAAAATAGTATTTTTATGAGAAGTAAGTTGATTTATGCTGAGCACATGGGAAAACTTGGTATATGAACTTATGCTATGAGTTAAATGATAAAGAACCTATTTGATTGATTGTTTATGTGATTCAGCCTTAGATTTTCAAAATCTCACTTTTCTCACTTTCATTCTACTCATTCATACTTGATTGCACAAAGATTGTTTTCTGAAAGAGGTTTTGAACATCGAGAATTGAGGATTATTTCACGCATGTTTTGATTGGGACTAACAAAATGCTGGTTGGGGAGTGTGTTGAGAATCAAATATTGCATATTTTCTCCCATTTATATCTTGGTTTTATGAACATGATACTGCTTAATATTATATTTTATGCATGTTTGTGTTGCAAGATGAATCTAAAAGCTTGGATTAAAAAGAATGCTAAAACATAGATTTAATACTCAAGAATCACCGAGGCAAAGGATGGATCTTAGGAGACCAAGAATGGAGAATTTTAATGTCAAACATCTAAGGAAACCAAGTATAAAGGATGAAGAAAAGATTGGCAAAAATACAAGTTAAACAGTAGAAAAACAGGACAGTTCGGTGCCACCTAAGCTAACTTCGGTGCCACCGAAAGTGCACAAAACAGTCCAGTAAGAAAATAACTTAATTTGGTGCCACCGAAGCCAACTTTGGTGCCACCTAAGTCAATTTATGTGCCACCTAAGTACTCTACACATACAATTTCAGATGTGATAAAATTTTAGATATGATTTCGGTGCCACCAAAGCCAACTTCGGTGCTACCGAAATCGTGCAGAGTTGTAATGCAGGGCCAAATAGATTGCATAATTTATGGCGGTTTGCAAAAATTTCAAGTCGGTACATAAGAGGGGGATTCACAACTATAAATAGGAGTCCCTAGGACATTCCTAGGCATCTTTTAAGCTTTAAAGAGTGGAGCAAAAGGGTAGAGTCACCGTCCAAGAGCTTCCTTTTTCCTTACTTAGTTGGTTTTTATGCTTTGTTTGAGAGACTTTAGTTCAATCATGTCTACGGTTGGCTAAACCTCTTAGCTAGGGCTAAGAGGTGAAGCTTGTATCATGATTAGGATGTTTGCTTTGCTTTGATTCATGTTTTGTTAAATTCTCTTGAATTCTAGTTTGTATAAGGATTATTTTTAGTTTTTATTGGTTTGTTGTGACAAATTATAATAGATCTTCGATAGCTTTGAATATCTTCTTTTCTTATTTGAGATATGGGATTGGTTAATTCTGTTGTTCACCATCATCCCTTGGGCATGGTAGGGTGATAGAATTTCTCCCATAATTCTCCTCTATTGATGATTAGATCCATGAGAAGTTCAGAGATTCAATTATTTCTCTCTTTTTCCAATTAGATAGGATAAGACTCTAATTCCAATTGGATTTTCTTAATCAAGCAAGGTAGCATCTTGATTGCTACAAGTGGATCCTTGGCACCCTAGTTACCACCTTTAAATTGATTGTTTAACCTTATTCACAATTACTCTCTTCAATTATTCAAATTTAGCTTTAGTTCTTCATCTAGCTCTAGTTCTAGTTAAATTCAAAAGACAAACAAGTTCAGTCCCTATGGCTTCAACCTCAGTCTCACCAAGATTATTACTACATCGCGACCTTGCACTTGGGGTTGTGAACAGAAAGCAAGATTCATTTGGAAAGTTCTTCAAATGAAGAAAGAAGTGGAGAAATTTTTCGAATCATTGTTCCCTTAGTCTATGATGCATCAGCTGATGGGTGCCATAAGTAGGGGAATAAGAAAGTGGTTTATAAATTAAGAAGTTGAGTGAAGGAAAGTACTCCCAAAGCCATAGTTGAAGGAGCCACAAGGAATGAGGAACAAGAAAATGGTTTAGAAATCAAGATGTTGAGTGAAGGAAAATACTCCCAAAGCCATAGTTGAAGGAGCCACAAGGGAGCCCACAGTGGTGAAGATATTTTGTCACTAAACGATGAAGAGTGTGATAAAGGTGGGATAGAACGAATGGATCAAGGGCCAGATGTCGGCCGGAGGCTAATAGCTTAGCTAGCTAACTATATTCCTCAATCATTTGGCTAGCTGGGACGCAAAATACAAAGCGACATAACCATATCAATAAGAAAGAACAATGCTCATGATGGGTGATGGGGCCCTGTCCTATTTCTTCCTGAATGAAGTTACTGTAAGCGACATTGGCCCGATGATTATTAAAGAAGAAGGTGATTGGAGATTTGAAGCTCTACAAAGTCACCTAAGCACAGGAGGCCAATAAGTCCACAAATATCTAGAATAGTCGGGCTCATGAATCCAAGAGAAAAGTGGAAGTAGTTAGTAGAGGATCCCTAGAAGCATACGACAACTGCCAGAACATAAGGATTCATAAGCTGAATGCAATTAAAAATTTTGATAATTTTCCATTGCTCTCCAAAAGCAAATTCTACACAATCCAACCAAGAGATCCAATCTAAAGTTGGAAAAAGGCCACAAGCGATGGTGAGACCCAAAGAAACTCCATTGCAACTAGTTTAGAAAAGAAGCCCACAAGAGGAGTTTTTCTTCTAAATACAATGGAAAGGAGGAGAGGGAAGAAAAGTCTTCAATTGGGGAGGGAGAAAAGGTTGGACCAAGTAGATACTGATCTTTCAATCCCTCTTCATAACCATAGAAAATATCTAGAAGGATGAAGTTGGCCAAATTATCAATAGCAGGGCCGAGGACCTTCGGGGCGGAATCTTCATTACTACAAACCAAGCTCAGAAGGTGAGGTTTTAGTAGAAGAAGCAATGGAGAGGAGATTCGAAAGTAAAGATCAAAAGAGAAGTAGGAGGTGATTACGGTGAAACATATAGTGTAAAAGCAAAACCTATTATTTCAATTTGCACCTGCATTAAAATTGGCAATAATGTAAAGAGAATTTCAATGCTCGCAATAACTTGCATTACGACCGAGCGTGAACCCCACGCTGACATTTGTCGAGGAATTAAGCATTCATTAAAAAAAAAAAAAAACCTTAATATAAATGTCCCATCTCATCTCTCGATGCAGAGGGACATGGGGGCATTGTTTTCACTCATTTTCGGTGCTCTAATGTGGACCAATTGGAAGATGCTACATGGAGACTACGTGTTTGGCATAGGCAAGATTTGTACTCGCACTCGAAGAGATATGAGTCTGATCTTCCTTTGGTATTACACATTCTCTTATTAATGTGGTGGTACGGACTCTTATTAGGCCCTTTAAGGGAATGAATCACTGCATGCCTCATGGCCATGTCTAAAAGTGCCTAGTAAATGAAGTAACATAACCGACACATTTATAAAGACCCGGTGAGTGAGAATACCCTATCTCACAACTGGATATGATCTCCTCTACAAGGCTATCTCTTACATTCCTTCTAAAATAGGAGATTTCCCCAAAGACGTTAGGAGAGCCAGTAGTGATTCAAAAAATTCTGAAGATCGAGAGGTCAAACCAATATTCAAGCCAACCCGAATACGATCCCTGATCCGAGCCATAAAAGATTGGCTGAACCTACATCAGGTCCCGTTTTACATGATGATCGTGATTAAGAGAATATGAGATTTGATATGTCCAAATGATAGATCAGTATCAAATGATAGACCCCTTCAACACTCCAAACCATCACCTCTTAGGGTGGTTAGATGAAGGAGGTGCTTTGATATGGACAGTCTAACACCTCGAAGTAGACAAGGTGGGCCACCAAGAGACATTGAGTGGCCAAGTTCAATAGAGATCAGCTCGAGGGGTTCTTGAATTTTGGCCTTGTTATCTTCATTAGAAGAACTTCGGTGATTCCACACTAGGTCTTTAGTGGGCCACGAAGATTTCTAAAAAGGATCATATAGGGGAGAATGTCCGAGAAGCCAGCAAGTTTGGAGTCCTTTCTTTCCTAAGTAGGTCCTGATTTGTTAAGGAAAGAGTTATGTATTCGGAAAGCTCGTCCCACATGCATGAAGAATCCAAGACCCAGAAGTCCAACAAGGGGCTCTCACTATCTTAAGAAAGCTATAAAAGGAGCACACAAAGAAGAGCTCATGGCTCCACACCAAACACATCTATATACTTTTACGCATCTACTTTACGTACATGCCGATATTACTTTTCTTAGCATAGCTTTTTTTTTTTTGTTAGCTTGTTAGTACACCCCACTGTCAGTTCATACTTCACTGTTAGCCACCCCCACTTGGGAATCGATACCATGACCTCGGTGTTGAACCGAGGTATCTTTCACTCAGTCTACCACTTGAGCCATGGATCAGGTGTTTCTCTTAGCATAGCTTATTACTGCCCAGTGGCTCTTGTTGTAGCATGTTTATCTTATGAGTAGTTTAAATGTCTACAACCTTAAGTTGTTAGATCAAAATGGCCATATGAGTTTTGATTTAGTTGTTCATACCCGTCTCGATTGTCTATTCCAATAGTTACATCAGGTATTTATATTTATTTTCGTTAGTAAGTCGTAACAGGGCCAATCTTATTAATAAATTCTATCATGTTTATTCTAGCCTCTCCCATTTTTAATTGTTATTCTTTCCATCTGATTGAGAAGTACCACGTAAAGTACTGGTGTAACAGAAAGTCCTTATATCAGATAGTCAATCCCGTATCAACGGGAATTGGTTGCAACGTTGTCCGAGGCTCGAGGATTACATGGCGAGACTACCAGCAGCGGCCTACCTGCTGGTCGGTGCTCATGGCCCAATAATGATGTATGTGTTCAACCCAAGCCGTCCATTTATTTTTTCAGCTTATTGCATGGCATGATCCAAAAATGAGTTAGATCCAAATCTCAGGTAGACCATGCCACACGAAACAATGCAGGGATACCCAACATTAAAAATTTTCTTTGACGCTACAAAATTTTTGGGATAAAGCTGTTATTTGTGTTTTCCTTTCATCTATGTCTGTCTGACATAATCAATAGGTTGGATGGCGAATAAACATCATAGTGGGCCTTAGGAAGTTTTTAACGGTGGACGTTCAATCATCACTGTTTTCTGGTGGCCCATTTTTGGGCTCATGGGATAAATTGGGTTGGAAAAGTGTATGGACCACTTAGATTAAATACATATATCATTTTTGGGCCCACAAGAGCACTGACTAGTAGCAATATTGCTACTAGGTGTCTGCATACAACCCACGTCCAGGTCCAGAGTCACCGTGGGGTTTGCTGGAGGTGGACCCACCTTGAAGTGTATTTGAAATCCAATCTTACCATAAGGTTTGTGATATTAATTACAATGCAGGGGATACCCACCATCCAAGCTGTTTACTTGGTGTGGCCCATATGAATCATTTAAGGGCCTAATATTTGGTCCCCCATTTATAAATTTTCATGAGGAAGATATGATTGGAGTCTTCATCCAAATTTTATTGTCTGTCCACCTTACAAGGCGTGGCCCTAGGGCCGGGCAAAGCCAATGCTGAAAAGCCTGGCCCACATTAGAATCCTCCAATTATTAAGTGGATTGCTATTATAGCCTGGCGTGGAATTTCACCACCAATGGCTGCTTGAACCCTTGACCAGGTGTTGAAACTCGTAAGAGTCTACCACCAGAGCAAGAGTAACACTTGTGAGTCCCATTCAAAGTACATATTTAATTTAAAAGCACTTTGATTGTAGGATATGTTTCTAAGATCAAAACCATTTAGATGATGGGATTCCTTGGCTGATGGAGAGAGTACTTTAGACATTGCCTGTACAACATCCTGTTCATTTCCAAAATCAATTCTCCACTGACGAGTGGACCAACCTGACATTTGCACGGGATCATCCACGCTGCCAAACCGGCAGCCCATTTGATGGATGGCTTGGATAATGTACCCTTGTACCATTTCTGGCACATGTAGGGCCGTGAAGATTGTTTGTCTTAGCAAGTTCTTGCCATCATACACCTGTCAAATAATTTTCCAGCCTGTTAGTGAAATCATACATGGAGCTCTTTCCCAAATGGGGATGCCACAAGTTAAACAGCTGTGATCTTCGCAGGTAGGCCCCCAACCAGCCACACATTGCAAATTGCCTATGCGTCTCATGCCACGCCTAGAACTACATCAAAATCATTGTCACACACAACACTTGAATGGGCATGCATCAGGGCACCCACACGCATTTGAAATCAGCAAACCTCGAAATGCTATTAAAACTACAGAAATAGAAGGTCCGCAAACTACATATACAAAAATGTCTTCTTCTTCTTCTTCTTCTCATTCTTTTTTTTTTTTTTTAAAGAAAAAAAAATTTGCCGTGGGGAACAAAACCATGATGACTTCAAACCTCAGCTAAGAGAATAAAACCTGTTGAAAAAAAAAAAGAAAAAAAAAAGGTGAATTTCACAATTGTGGGCGAGGCCATTGACTGCAAAGAGAAGACTGGTTGAACTAGAAAGACTGTGTTGGAGCAACGGTAGCATCAGTTGCAGGGCTTTCATCTTTGGCTTCTGGGAGGCCCATCACCTTTGCTCCTGTGTAAAGGCCCAAATTGGGAGATTTCTTGGGGTTCAGTGGTAGAAGGGTCATTGCCAACCAGTCTTTTGTAAATTGTTAAAGCCTGTGCCATCATGCTGGTAGGATTGGCAGCAGTACCAGGGAGCAACTGCGTCGTGCCCTGCAAAGAGACACAAAAGGGGAAGGAAAAAAAAAAAAGAAAAAAAGATTGATATCAGCCTTGTAACCCATATTGAATGCTTCTAACGTGAATTAGGTTTCTGGCACATCAGTTATTAATCACCTCCTTAGCAATGTTACGGAATGCTTGCATGTATTTCTCGGGGATCCTTTAACTTGCTGCCTGCAAGAATTTGCCAAAACCTTGACATCTATTGCAATTGAAAGTGCACTGCAAAGAGAGACAAAAGGGGAAGGAAAAAAGAAGAAGATTGATATCAGCCTTATAACACATGTTGAATGCTTCAAATTGGGTTTGTGGCCCATAAGTTATTAATCACCTCCTTAGCAATGTTACCAAATGCTTGGATGTATTGCTCGGCGAGTAAAAAACTTGCTGCCTGCAAGAATTTGCCAAAACCTTGAGCTCTATTGCAATTGAAAAAGAAAACTGGCCTGTCACTAAAAATTAGAAATGATGTTATAATATGAGAATGGTGTCCTAAATTTCCAAAATATTGAATCTATTTTTTTGGTTTGAGTTTGCCATCGCAAGTGCTATCAAACCTGCAGCCATAATGCTACTATTAGCCGAAATTCTCATGGGTAATGTTCGCATTCGGTTGGCTGCACCATGCAATGGACTTATATGTCGGTCCACAGTGGATCATGTCATATGACCCACATCTAACCCCCACATCAGGTGACACCCAACGTGAAAATGGCACAATCCTGAAATCAAACTGATCCAACCATCAGTTAGGCCACACCACATGCATTTTGAGGTTTTTGTGTAGCTGTCATTTTATTTTATTTTTCTATGTTGTGGTCGATCAGCCTGATTTTTAGGAGTGCCCCACTTGATGATTGTATCTGCCTGTTGGACAGGCGAGGCATACATAATGGCCACACAACAGCTCGATTGTATGGTAATTAGTGTACACTTCGTCTGTGTTTGAACATTCCTCATTCTCATATTTAGCATACACTTTGCCTCTGTTTGAACATTCCCTATTCTCATAAAGGTCTATTTGAATTAGAAACATGCAAAAAACACAATAAAATTATAGGAAAAAAAGATAATTTGAGCATCATTAAAAAACAACAACAATATCCTCCAAGGCTATGTTAATTGTTACGGAGTATGTGGTCCAAGTATCTAGCATGAAAGGTATAGGTCATTTCCTCAAACCCAAATTCTCAGGATACCAGTACGGCACGGTTGGTTACAGCGCGCGCGCACGCACACACACACATATAATCATGTTAAAATACTCGTACAACAATATCACAAATTGAATTTGTTAGCCAATTGGTAGTGTACACTTAAAATTCTCATGCTATCAGCTCTAGAATTCAAAATAACCATGGATCTAAATATCAAGTCTCAAAGAAGGCTTATGCTTAACCCCTATCCAAGTATAAAAGTACCCAATCAGGAACTCCAGCTGTTTTGAAGAAAATCTAGTATTACAGCTCCAAAGAGATCACTCCTAATTTTGCCAATAGATAGCAGGAAACAGCAGAAAGTTCTCAAGCCCGTGTCTTTCTAGTCCCACAAACATTACATCTGAAAGAGCTACTCAGGAAATAATCACACAATACTATTGGAACACGTCAGCAAAATTCAGTGGTAGACCAGGTGCGTTTCAACATTGAGGTCTTGGGTTTGAGTCTGGCTCTTTACCTATAAGTGATGAATGTTAAAAATAATTGAATCTGGATGTACAATATCATGGAAAGCAGGATTTAGGTAGCCGGACCCGATTAGTTGGGATGAGGCTACAACATATTCTTGACAACTTCAATCAAGGAAATATAGAAACAACTTAAATGAGAGATTGAGCTGCTTTTGTACATTAAGGAGGGGCGCCCTAAATATCAAAGGATTGTGGAACAAGGCCACTTAGTCATTGCCACAACAAATCACATAATCTAGTGATCAATCTGATTAAAATCATTGGACAACTGATTGAAATCATTGGACAACCAATGATTTGAGTCAATGTACTGGTGCTGTACACTTACAAGTAGATCAGCCTGATTTTCATTCCACATGATATCTCATCTGTGGTTTGCACTGTGGATACCCACTTTGGATTGACTTTATATTGAAAATTCAAACTTAAATTGATGAAATTTTAGGTGAATTTGAAAAATATATGGAAAAATGTGGCACACAAATCCATTGGATAGTCCAAATCGATTTTTGGAACAGACGCCTCTGGCAGGTGACTAAAATTTGCTCTCCTGTATGTGGACAAGTAAATTTTACTTGCCCGATTCTGCGCGGTAGGAACTGCAAACTTCAGGACACGATATCCCCCTCATCTAGATCAGATTTTGAATGTCATGGGTCAATCATGTAATACTCAAAAAGATCTATGTAGTGGTGGCAATTCTTCTTAGATCAGATGTGTATAATTTGAAATATGACCCGAGCTCATGGACGGCATCCTGCTGCCAAAACTGCGCTGGGCCATAAATTAAACCTTCCAGCCCAAATTTCTTCAAGGGTCGGGATTCGGGCATTGAATGGTTTTCTCTTTGGTACTATTGTGAAGGGCGTCAAAAGAGCTTTCCAACAATACCAGGATCTGATTATTTGTGTTTATGAGCAAAGAGATTCATGGTCCACTTTGATGTAGGGTCCTGCTTAAATATGTAGCCCCAGTTTTTACCCTTTTTCCATTTCCAGAATATTCTTCCTTTAAATGGGTTTTCCTCCCAGTCCTAAGCATGATTACAGCATCTAACATTATTCAAGCCCCCTTGAACCAAAGAGTTGCTAAAAATTGCATAAATCCCATGCACATCAAGCAAATGTTGCAGGAATGTCACTGAAGGAATCTATAAATAGCCTTGTAATTCAAGAGGAAAGGGACTTTTGATCCTTCAATTTTCATGTTGAGACCTAAAACTGCCCAAAGAATGAGAAAAAGATGGAAAAAGAGATAAACAAGTTTTTATTTTTATTTTTATTTTTATTTTTTTGTTCTTATTTTTGAAAGGTAACAATTTTATTAATAGGAAGGCAAAAGCCAAAGAGCAAATACGAGTCAAATTTCAAGGCAGACTAAGTAGAAACTGGTTGAGGACACTCAGCAAGAGACTCTATGTATGGGGTCTATTCCATTACATTTGATTATTACCTCATAAAGACCCACGACACTAGCCCACTTTGATTGCGGAAACATTGATTATTCCTCCCTCTTCACAAGGCCCAAATGCCTGCCAATAATGAAAGCCTCCACAACATCCTCCCTTTCTTCTTGACCCCACCCCAATGGCAGTAAATAAATAGAATCTCAATAGATTCTGGCATTACCCACCATGGTGTGGCGTAAAGGCCGTTATAAGGCCATAAAGGCCGTTCCGTAAAGGTAATGGTGGCAACCGTTACACATTACGGGGTCATAAAGGGTGTAATAGTCGTTATGGAAAAAAAAAAAAACTCATAATTGCTGATAATGGCACGTTACGTCCCTATAAATGCTATAACAGCCCCATAATTGTCTGTTATGGGGCAAATATAGGTTTTCCATACTTTTTAATCAACATTATGGGGTAAATACATTCTTTTCATGATTTTTTTCAATAAAAAAGAGACCGTTACGGGGCCGTAACAGCCGTTATGACCCATATCGTAAAGGTAATGGTGGTGGTCGTTACGGCCACCGTTACCGTTACAGAACACCTTGTTACCCACAAGACATCAAAGGTCACCAAGAACCTTTCCCACGTCTCACCAACAAAGGGGCAATGTATAAAAAGATGATCAACCGACTCAGCATCTTGCATGATGCACAACAAACCAACATTGGTGATCATCATATTCCTCTTCAAAAGAGAGAGAAGTCGTTGAGAAGAAAGAAGAGTTGGAGAAGAAGAAAGAAGTGGGACAGTAAGGGAAAGGAGTAAGTCTCTATATCCAGATTATTTTGGTCAGAGATTCTGCTTTGATGAATTGAAATCTGAAAACAAGAGATCAAGTGGCAACACAACGAGATCAAGGCCAAACTAGGAAGATCTTGGAGTTTTTACATTGTTTTGTTTCCATTTTATTGTAACTTGTATTAGGCTGCTTTGTTTCTTCTAACCTTTCTTTTTCTTTTCTTTTTTTAAATGAGAAATAAGTGATTTATTAGAGAACAACTTGAAAACAAGTTGAGAAAAAATACAAGAGCAGCAAAGAAAAGCTAAAATTGAAGAAAAGGATGTGCAAGAGAAGAATCCACTTCAGCATATGAAGATGCCCATTCCAAAATATCCCTCTTGATTTTCCAAAGAACCCCTTCCCACGGACATTCTTTGTTGTGAAAACATCTAGCATTATGCTACCCCCAAATCTTCTATAGGATGGCTAAAGCGACAATCACCAGAGGATCCAAAAAGGAATAGAGAGCTATGCGGCCTACCACATCCTAAACAGATGAAGAACTGAAGCCGGCATCACTAGGTTGAGTCAAAGACCTTGAACAAATGAGACCACATTTTGTGGGCGAACTCACAGTGAATAAAAAAGAAGTTGATCTATGGACTCTGTGTTCCTCATACACATAAGACATACGTTCGAAAAGATCATGTCTTGTTTTTGAAGATTGTCAATCGTGATAATGCGCTTGCGGACCACTAACCAAGCAAAGGTAGCCAACCACCTTTGGGGGAATTCCGTAAGACCAAAAGGCATAAAAGATATCACCCCCACTGGTAATTGAAGTAGGACGAATTGATTAGTATAGGGATTTGACTGAAAACTTCCCAAATGGGGAGGCGCTCCATACCAGGCTATTCGGGGAGGAAAGGGAAGGAGAGATGTTATGTAGGCAAGTCATAAGCCTCATGAAATCATCTGCCTCATCATCATTTAGAGCCCTGTGATACGGAGGACACCAAACCCGCCCCCAACCTCAAAAGAGAAGCAACTAGCCACCATTATATTCTTATCAGGGTACAAACTTGCCAAAGAGGAAAACTAATGCAGGACACATGATTTAATACTAGCAAGCAACGAGGAGATTATGAAAGAGTTCATAAAGTAATTTAATTAACAAAAGATATTAACTTACGAAGTAATTAAGAGTAAACAATAAGAAATAAAATATGATTTAACCTAAATCACATGCCCTCATGATAAGAAATCATATAGATAAATTAAAACTAGGACTGATGGAAGGATAAAACTTCCAATTTAGCATAGGCATGTTTCACATTAATTGACAGATTTGTAGGTTTGATGATTATGGTTAGGAAGAGAAAAATCTAAAATTTGAAAAATTAGGATTCATGAGAATTTAGGATTATGGAATTAGGGTTTTTAGAAATCGAGGAAAATAGAAAATTAAAGATGTAGGTTTTAGAAGGCTATAATGGAAAGAAAAAGAGGAAGACAAGAAAAGAAGAAGAATAATACCTTTTAAAGAAGAGAGAGGAAAGAGGTAAAAAGAAGAATACCTTTCGAAGAAAAGGAAGAGGAAGGATATACTTTGAAGAATCCATCACCAAACAAGCTTCTACTCTTCCACAATTTAATTGGAAGGGAGGGTTTATATATATATATATATATATATATATATATATATATATATAAACCCAAAAAAATAATGAGGAAAGTTCCTTCACACAGGAGAGTTTCTCTCTCTCTTTTTTTTTTCTTTTCAAATCTCCACTAGGGTTGGATCTCCCCTCGTGCTTTTATTATTAAAAATTCAGCATAATTACAACTATGTCACTCACTTAAGTGAAGTGGCCTATCATCCAAAATAAGAAAACTAAAACATTTATTATCAATCTCAACCATCGAATAAATCCTAAAAATAACAAAAAAAAAATGTAAAGAAAGTAAGATCAGAGTCCAGGGGTTCAGATCTTAAAGACCTGGTGGCCCAATAGCCTAATCGACAAAATCCAACAGTCAGATAGACACGAGATAGAAAGCCTATGGCTAAAATGGTCTCCTAAGAAGCTCACATGCATCATCCTAAAGTGGGTTCTTTTTTATGCACATCTAATGCATGTGGGGTCTTCAAAATGACCCGGCAGGCCCCATCTAGAACTCATCTCCCATCCATAAAGAAAGTTGCGCTGATGTGAGTGGTTGTCTTCGTTTCTAATACACTTGAGTAGGTCCTCTGATGTCCCCATCGGAAACTCCACTTCCAAAGGGGCATCATTGCACCAACAGTCCACCCAGAAGCGAATACAGTTGTCACACCCAAAGTAAATGTTGGGTTTGATTAAATGTCCAACCGATGAAACTGCTTTCCAAATACCTGAAGTATAATGCGGCAAGGATCTTTTTGTCTCCCAGCCCCCAAGTTCAGCACCATACTTGGCTTGTAATACTTTTCTCCACAAAGATCCTTCATCTATTCCGAACCTCCATAACCACTTTCCAAGAAAAGCCTTGTTTATGGACTCCAAATCCCTTATGCCTACGCCTCCCTCATGAATTGGCTTGCAAACTTCTTACCATTTGAGAAGATGGAACTTATGACTATTGTGATTTTGGACGTATAGTTGTTTGTGGATCTTCCCCTAAGATCGGCATTCCTCATTGGTGTTGAAGTTAATTATGAAATGTCTATGGAGCCCAAAAGTGTAGTTGGGGAAATGCAAGGACCCTCCTTCAACACGTCAATAACTTCTGTGAAGTTGAATGGGAAGAACTATCTTCTATGGGCCAAGTCTGTCGAGGTATTCCTCTTTGCTCATAAAAAGAATTAGTTCCTCATATATTTTAAACCAAAGGAAATCTAATCATAAATAATGACAATGGATGCATGAGGAAGATTCGATCATGGTTGTAAGATAACATGGAGTCTAAAGTGGGCTCTAATATGTTCTTAAACATGGCAAAAGATTGTCTAAGATATTGTAAGAAGGATGTAATCCTTAGAATAAAATGTGCATCAATTAATATGAGGAGATATTCTCTTTCTAAAAGAGGAATAAGCCCGTACATCACAAAATTGACTGGAAAATGGGAAGAGCTTTCCATGTGTCTTCTTATTACCTCAGATCTCACTCTCATGAAGTAGTGGGAAGATATGAAAGTAAAGTAGTGAAACTTTTGTCTAGATTGCCAAAAGAGTACAAATTGGTAAAGGATCAAATTTTGGGAGGAGCTTCTATTCCCTCAATGGCAAAAGTTTATGCAAAGCTACAGAGAGTCTCATTAGCAAGTGAATTCGACAATGTTCACATTAATGCATTTGATAAGAATGCATTGGCCTTCTTCATCAAGGTACTCCATAACGGTAACGGTAATCCTAATGGCTACCACCATTACCTTTATGCTATGGGGTGTAACGGCCATTTCAGGGGCCGTAATGGTCTCTTTTTTATTAAAAAAAATCTAAAAAACCTGTGTCAACCCTATAATGATTGTAACAGGTTGTTATAAGGGCTATAATGGCCTTTACAAGTCACTTTTCTATAACAGTCATTACGACCTTCACGACCCCATAATGTGTAGTGGCTGCCACCATTGCCTTTACATAACGGCCTTTACAGCCCCATAAGAACCTTACTGGGCACACCTTGTTCTTCATCTAATTATTCTAGTTCATGTGAAGGATGTGATGGACGTGTTAGGTACGGTACTCTCCTTAATGATAGAGTTGGTAGATTCCCGGGGGAAGATAGAGGCGGTTGTGGTGGTCAAGGAGACCATGTGTATACTCATTGTGGCCTGTTAAATCATATTGTAGACTTTTGTTAAAAATCTATTAGGTTTGCAACCCTTACTTCCTTTGTTGCATTTCTGTCTTTTATTCTATAAATGGAAGGAAGACCTAAGAAAAAAGCTACTAGAGCTTTTTCTTCTCGAACCACACCGATTCGGGTGTGAACCCTTCATCCTCCCAAAGAGGATCCTGAATATGTACGGGATTTCGCACTCGTGAGGTTATAGTTGAGAGGTCAGTCAATTCAAATCACCTTGCTCAATTTCAAATTCTTCCCGTCCTTACCGCTGTAGGATGGGAGAACATATTGAATTGGGGCGGACCGGCATACCGCTCCATTGTGTAAAGAATGTACGCTTGCATTAGCGATATATCCCTTGATGAATTGACCTTCACAATTATCTTTAGAGAAGGTTCTTTCAAAGTCGATCGTTACTTATTTTCAGGTTTACTTTATGTTAATGTAAATGATGATGGTATTCCGATTCCGACCCTAACCGAAAGGATGACTGAGTCGGAAAAACGGTCACTAACCCACAAACTGTGTAACATGGACTTGGAATGGAGTGCGGGAAATGTGCTCTGGGCGACCCAAATGTTGCCTAAATACAGGGTGTTACATCACATTTTTATTTCAAATGTTTATCCCCAATCCGGTAACAAATCTGAGTTGACATCATTTATGGTTCGTATTATTCACTCCACTTTGTCGGGTATTCCTATGTATCTTCCCTCTTTGATCTGTTACATTATTATTCAATTTCATCTTCACTCGGGCCACAGCTATATTCCATTTGCTTACTTGATGACCACCCTGGCCTTATACTGTAATGTGGTCATGCCGCCTGGTGAAGCCCCTATTGTGCTTCTTTCGTTCAATAATTCAAACATAAACAAGATGAACTTGAAGCTCAATCCTCGTCAAATGGATGGGGAAGCTGAGGAAGTTGAAGAAGAATATGTGCTACCAACCGAGACCATGATGGAAGATATTTTTGATGAGTTAGAATTAGATGATTTTGAGGTTGATCCTGATTATCAACCACCTGAGTATGATGAGCGTCTTCGCTCTTTGGAGGAGAAGGTGGATGCATTGAAAATATCTTAGAATAATCAAATGAAACACATAACTAAGGGATTGCATCAGATTGATCCATCCATTCTACCTCCTTTGTCATCTGGATTAGATTAGATTTTATGATATCTTTAGACATGTATTAATGTTTCCCTTTAACCTTAGCTTTTTGGACTTGTTATGTATAACTTACTGATGTTGATACTTTGCTAAATCATGCTCCTAACTTTACCTCTTTATCTACTACTCTTTGTTATTTATTATAATCGCTACTATATTTGTGTTTAATTACTTATCTTCCTTTGTCAAGTTGTGACAAAAAGGGGGAGAATTTGGTAGTTCTGTGGTTGTGTATGGTGTGTAGAGAAGCATTTTTTTTTTTTGGAAATATGTATGTATTTGTTTATACAGGTACTCTACAAATCACCAAGCTTAGATTGAGGGGGAGTAGGAAAAGTAGATTGAGGGGGAGTATTTCTGTTGTAAGAGTATCATGTTATGAAGTGGTGTTGTGCAATCTTCTAAGTTGTTTTGTCACAAATTTGACAAAGGGGGAGATTGTAAGTGCTATGTTGCATGTCTAACACCCTGTATTGTCAAATTTTGTAGTGACAAACCACTTAGGTATGATGGACTTCTTCACGTGATGGAAAGTTCACTTTCAAGTCATATATTAACTTCAAGTGCTTCGTCAAGCTCAAAGGTCATGTTAAAGTTCATATTCAAGTTCAAAGACCAAGCTCAAAGGTCATGTTAAAGTTTATATTCAAGTTCAAAGACCAAGCTCAAGTACATGATTAAGTTCAAGACCAAGTTCGAGTGCTACTTTAAGTTCAAGTACACTTCATGGTCAAGAAAATGTTCAAGTTTCAAGTATATAAGATCAAGCTTCAAGTACTTCAAGAAGAAGATCTACCGGATCTACCAAAGCAACAAGTTCAATGTTCAACGTTTGAGGTATAAATGACCCTAGAAAGACCTTAGGATTAGGTCATTCATATTGCATATTTAAAATGAGTCATTGTGCTTTCTATAGGCTTTTCTTCAACTAGTCCTAGTCAATGATTGACTAGTCCAGGCACTGGCTCGACCAGTCTAGGGTTTGTCTCAACTAGTCCAAGTTTAAATTCAAATTTTTGGATTTTTCTAGTCGGTCCTTGACCAGTCGAGCACCCTGCTCGACCGGTCATGGAGATTGGCTTGACTCGAAATCCAGCAACTATTTTAAGCCCAACTTGACTAGTCAAGGGTCATTTTTATCCAATTGCGCAAGAATTTTTAAAATTTGGTTGCTCCCAAGACCAGTCGAGGCTGACCTTAGACCAGTCGAGGGAACCGTTTTTCAACCTATAAATAAAGAACTTTTCTCAGGTTTTTTCATTCATTCCAAGCCAATTCAAGCCACCACTCTGAGAGATAAGTCCCCGTCATTGTTAAGCTATTATATGGTAATTTAAGATTCTTTTTATAGCTTTTTAATTTCTAATTTCTTGATCTCTTACTACTTCATTCTGATTTGATAAAAGGGAATTCTGTTCTACCCTTTTTGAGATCTAAAAAATTAAATCAAAGTAGCCCAAGGTTGATTTAATTTAAAAATCATTTAGACCTAGAACTCTTCCATTTGAGTGATTGAACATTGGACATCTTCATCATCAACAAGCGGTTCTTTCAGGCTACATTTAAAGAGAATTTACATATCAGTATTTTCAATTACAGCTTTTGGTCTTTGAGATTGTCAAAAAATCTCTATTGTGGTTTTGACTGAGATAGCTAGAAAATCTCAGCGTGGGGTTTTTAATTGTGATAGCCCATTAAAAACGCAATTGTAAAGATTTTAAGGTGAACCTTTGTAATATCCCAAGTAAATTTTGGTGGTATAATTTATTTATTTATTTATTTGGTTGTTCATTTTTTAAAAGAAGTCTCCTATAAATATTAAAACTTGATACTAGTAACTATGATAGGATAACACTTTCCTTGGGTGAACCCTACATCACATTGTCATATATCCCTTACAACTTTTTAACCACTCATTCAATTGATAAACTATCCGTACACTTGCTTATTCATATTTTAAGGAACCTAACTACCTGTTTATTTTTTTTTCAATCTTAAATTCTAAATATTTTTTTTATATATAAATCAAGGGCCACAATTGCATAAGTCCACTTAACCGAATTCCTAACTTTCAAATTATGATATAATTTTCATAACTAAGATTCATAGTAGGTTAGATTTCATTAAACGTGATCATACATATCACAGGACCAATACCATAATTATCATTCAAATGGTATATGTTAAAAACGACATATATCTTTTAAATATTTTGTCCGATCGTAAAACCCTCTGTACATTTACCTTGAAATCACTAGATATATATTACATTCCATCTATAGGATTTTTGGACATCTTTATCATACCAAACAAAACGTCATAGATCAGATCCACCCATTTTTGGGACCTGAACAAATAGTTTGACATGACTATTATGATTCTTATATTTTTCTATAGAAACCATACCAATGAATTAAGATTCTAACAACTACAACTCGATCAATTTGGGCGCCAAGTAATCCCAGAATAAATACCCACATGTACAGACCTTTCTCAAAAACTACTTTCTAGAGGCCCTGTCAAAAAAAAACCGTCTGGACATTTTGTAAATGGCTATATGAGAATTCCAATCATCAATTTTGTTTTCCAAAAATGTCCATCCAGTGGGTACTTATCAAAATCTGACGGTAGGGATCACCCATGTTCAGTGACCCAATTACAAAATTGAATTCATCATTACGTAGCGCTTAAAAACCCTTAACTGGGAATTCGTTCATTTAAGTTAAATCTTCAAAATGCGAGGTCCATCATCGATCCAAAACATCTAAGAGTGTAGATGCCCATGCACATAGACTATTCTTAAAACCATATTTGCACATGCCCATTTATATCCGAACTTATACCAAGACTTATTCACCTAATTTAAACCAAAATCCCTTAATTTCTACACTTAGATCCATTATCTCACCATCCATTGCAAATATGGATCATAACTCTCAAGTGGTCCATCTAAAAACTAACATTAATGGTTCATCATGAAGATCTTGTTATGCCCAACACTCTTATCGGTCGGTTCTGAGAAAATATCTCTTACGAGACAATTAGACCCACAAATCAATGGTGATCTAGGCTTAGAAAGTTAGTTTCGATTTTATATTTTAAAAGAATGTGTGTACACTTATATATATTATTTCACCCTGTACATCACACAACAAACTCTTATACTTTAAACCATCCATGAAATCATCTGTACACAAACTTCGTCTCCTGTCAAGGAACCTAGTGGACCATACACTTCTCATTTACAAAATCATCCAACCGCTCATCATTCATTTTTTGTTATTATCATAGATCGTCTTATCTATTCAATTGATCATCGAACCAACGGTACACATTATACAACTTCGAAAATCATAAAACCTTACCGGTTTAGTTTTAGCGTGAGGGGTCATATTTCATATCAAATATGCGGTTCATACCAAACTTTGGATAATTTTCAATATATATGAAATCCATAACTCACTTGCGTTTTATCCAGCAAAGGAAAAAAAAACACGTGAAGATGAAAAATCACGTGTGAAACCTCCCATGCATTAACATAAAGTGGGACCCACCTTATAATATAAAAGAGAAGAGGGGAGACGTAAGTGACATCTCACTACCAAGCAGGAGAGAGAGAGAGAGAGAGAGAGAGAGGAAAGAGAAAATTGAAGAAAGTAAAGGAGGAAAGCGAAAAAGGAAATATATATATATATATACTTTTTCTTTTTATAAAAAAGTGAGTTTTCTCTCACTTGATATTTATGAAAACTCTATATAATTTAATTTAATTCATTTTATTTGTTAATTCAATTATACTTATAATACAAAATTGCCATCTTGGATGTACTTTTTAATTTGACGTAATTACTTACCCTGCTTCTTAAAATGTTGTTTAAATTATTATTTTTGTTGTCATTGCTTTAATATTATTTCATTGAAGTTTTATAGTCTTATTGTTAATCCTATCTTTAAAAAAAAAAAAATTAGTTATTTGCCTTTAGATTTTGTTTTGTTAAAAGTTATTGCAAAATCTTGAGTTTATATATATTTTTTATATAGATCTTAAATTGTATAAATCATGTTGCATGCTTATCTTTTTAATCAAGATTTAATAAATCACGTTGCATGTTTATTTTTTACATTGTATTTTAACCATGATCTAATAGATTACGTTGAATGTTTATTTTATTTTTTATGTAAAATTTTAATTATCTACATACAATTTACATTGATTAAAAATTTTATTTTTAGTTTATTAAATCATGTACATCAAGTATTATGGATTGACCAAAGAATAGTAGTCATTGAAGATATTTTGAAATATTTGATTTAAATCATGCATCATTAAAATAGTTATGAAACACCAGAAAATAGGTGAGGCGATCAAGTCCTCTAGGTTGAAAATCCCTAAACTGTAAGTAGGTGGGGCGATCAAGACCCTTGGGTTGAAAGTCCCAGAAACCCAACTGGTACCTTTTGGAACCTCTACCGTACCCTTTGAGTGGGTGAGCATGTCAGGATTGCAAAAGGTTCCCACTGCCAGGTTCCGTAGGGTAGTAGTCTGACCAGCTAACGTACAAATGGGTCCCTCACCAAGTGCCCTTTGGATGGGTGAGCATGTCATGCAAGAGGTTCCCATTGCCAGGTTAGGTGTTGTATTGGCGCGGGTATTGGCCAACCGATGTAAATTGGCCCTGGTGTTAAAAAGAATAAACCATACCTTTTATTATGGAGTATAGCATATGTTGATTTCATTCATTCATTTTTCTTTGAATTTACATTGAAACATTTTGTTTATTAAATCTCCTCATTTGTTGTTTTGCCCAAATATGTATTGTATTTTTATACAGTTTTATTCATATTACATGAGATTATTTTGAAACCTGTGTTGAGATTACTCACTAGGCTTCGCAGCTTACCCTGTTGGGATTTTAAAATTTCAGGATCGGGATCACATGGAAGAGCTTAAAGAGATTTTCTTTTATTTATTTTTATTTCTTTACCATTTTCTAAATAAGTGTAATGAACATTTAGTATGACAACAGTACGATGACATGTGTTTGATGATAATCTTGAATAGTCGGAACATGGACATTTTTCTTTAAATAAACATTTAATTATTAAAATTTTAGATTGTTATATTTTATGAATGAAGTTATTTTGTCAATATATGTGTGGAATATGAAATGTAAACATACAAAACAAAAGTCATGCCTGCGGGTACGGAATCAAGGTCGAATATACCCAGGTACTGGATTTCGGGGTGTGACAACCTTGGAAAACCTTCTTTCATAGTGAAAGCCAATATCATGTGGGTTGTGATTATTAGGAGTGGAGTAGGTGTGGCTGTTTTAGAACAGTTGGTGTACACACCGAACCACTATAATTCTTGGAGTTTGGATGGTGATGATGTATGTGGTGAATGCTTGTATTTATTTCATATATTTGTGGTGAATGTTGTAATAGCTAGATTTATTTCTATTGCTCCTTGCATTGGTTTGAGTTTTTTATCCTTACTGCGTTCAAGAAATCAGGTTGTCCTACCATAAACCTTGGTTTTTAGTGTAAGGCTGTCCTTTGAACAACATTTGTATCAACCTCTCAATACTGTTGCATTTGAGGTTGCTATTTGTTTCAACTATTTGCATTTATTTTTTATTTGGCATAGTCCTATTCACCCCCCCCCCCCCCCCCCTCTAGGACTGAGAACTCGCCCTTTTCACCTACAAGCGGATCCTTGGAAACCCTAGTTTCCCACCTTTGAATTTCTTATGTTTTTCATTATATCTCTCACAATTACTCTCTATACTTCCAGATTTAGGTTTACATCTTCTTCTAGTTCTAGTTACTTTCAGAAGACACACAAGTTCAGTCCTTATGGATTTGACCTCGGTCTTACCGAGATTATTACTACATGGCAACCCTACAATTGGGGTTGTGAATAACACCTACATTTAGGTCCACCGGCCAAGGTCCCATACAAGGAATCTAAACGAGTTTGTTTATAGCAAACTCTTAGCCTCAATCCTACACGAAGAAAGAGACTAAACTTTGAACTCTTAATTATGACACTTACTTGTCGAATAGAGTTTTCTTTTGTAGCTCATCTTAGGATGCTTGATCTTCGTGCTCTCGTGCTTGAATCAGCTTCTCAGTACTCCCCCGATCGCGTAACTTGGATTTACCTGTTTGTTTTGGCTTCATGATCAAGAACCATGCATAAGATACACCTATAAAGGTGACCAAGGTAATGGGAGTTGGTTGAATCTCCTATCTAGGATAATGAGTGGATTTTCTAAGGAGTTCAACCTATGGATGCTCTAGAGTATCAAAAGGCAAAGGGTTTTCCTATTGGTTTGGCCTTTGTACTCTAAAGAAGGCATAAGTTTATGTTCTTCATTAATAGGAGCTTTGAATGCTCATAGGAGTGAAGGATCACAATGAAGAGAACATGAAACTCGTATAAATAGAGTCTAAATGGGCTAGGATAAGCTTGGAATACACTAGAGACTCTATGATCTGTATTTCCACTAATTTTGGAAGTTTCTACATGTAGCTTTTATACATAAAAAGTTCCAACGGATAGAAAACGGCTAGTTTATGGTGCTACCGAAGCCAACTTTAGTATCACCGAACTTACTTCGATGGTACCGAAATATCTTTCAGTAGTACCAAATTAATTCCACTAATTGCTGAATGAAAATAGTCCCTTTCAGTGGCACCGAACTTTATTTGTCGGTGGTGGTCAGTGTCATCGAAATATCCAGTCGGTGACACCGAATTAACGTTGTAACCTTGCTGGACTATTTTGAGCACCTTCGGTAAGATCGAAGGTATTTTTGGTGATACCGAATGTGCTATTCGGTGGCACTTTCTTCCTACCAAAAGTGGATAGATTTTCCTGTTTGTCCATTTAATCATTCATCAACTTGAGACTTGCTAAAGCCAAGACTAAACAATAAAAAATATAAACTCGGAATTAGCTTTGAATAGATGACCTAAGTAGGTTTTTTCTATTTTGGTTGAAATCATCTATTTACAAGGTTAAGATTGTAAAAGCGGTTCTTTGTTTTTAATGTGGCTTTGATGCTTCTGATCCAGTTGCATCACTGATCTTCATTTGCCAAGAACTCATCCGACTACAGGATACAACTAGTCACGTGATTGACAAATAAGTGTGCAACATTGGGTGCACTTACAACTTTGACGATCATCAGATACCTTCATTTAGATGCACGAATCCTATAATATGACCCACCTAAGTTTTAGATCAACCCCATCCTTGGACCCATAGCCCAAAATGGGGGGAGTAAATCCACAAGTAATCCACAAGCATGAGAAAATATGCAAGGTAAATATTAAGCATGTAATATAGCATTCAATTCCAACAACTGGCACATGTAATTATACGATAAAGACATCAATTGTCAATCAAAATTAAAATAAAAACCATCACTTAAGTTAATGGAAAAATAAAAGGTTTAAGGGGAAGAAATCACCATCTTAAGTTTGAACTGCCCACGTTATCGCAAAGAAATGCGTGTTCCCTTAGAATCAAATCCTACCATAAATCGTAAAGTTGTACAGTTAGATCCAAGCTTTACACACTATTTAGGGTTAAGGTCTTAACCTAGGGTTTGAATTACCTAGGTTTTATGGTTTCATCCTAGTGTTTAGTTCTAGGAGTTGAACTATGATGTATGTGTGGTTTAAACATAATGTAATAATATGGTTAGTTACAATTTAACGTTAATGATATAATTAATATTTGTGACCATGGTAATAATAAGTATTACAATGGTAATAAAATAGTGTTATCGATTATTAATGATAATATTTTCAGCTGGTGGACACCATACTAATATCATTGATGGTAATTTCGTTTATAATAACTAATATTAGTGTAAATAATGTACTGGTGGCTATTCATGCTTAATAATTGTCATAATTATGGTAATAAAACTAATGGTAATTCAAAATAATTTGACTTGGGAATAGAGAGTTGACTCATGATTCGGTAGCTTGACTTGACGATTTGAGAGTTGACTCAGTAAGTCAAAATCTCATTGCTTCTCTACCTTCCTTCTCTTTGCTTTCTTCATTCTTCTCCTTCCTCCCTTTCTACCTTACCTTCTCCATCATCTCCCACTATCATTTCCATGTTGCATATCCAGCCACACCCTGGACTCTTGATTCCAGCAATGAACCCATCTCGGTTCACTTAAGACTCGACGAGTCAACTCAGTATTGAACCGAGCAGCCATCAACTACCCACCCACCCACACACACACACACACACACACACACACACTCTCTCTCTCTCTCTCTCTCTCTCTCTCTCTCCCTCTCTCTCGCTGCCTTCTGTCTTCTTCCCCTTCATCTTTTCTTCTATTGGAACTCCATAAATACCCAGCCTAGACCCAACTCGAACTGCACCAGCGAGTCAGCAGTCCGTGACTCGAATCATGATTTAAGTTCCCAAACTCGAACTCACTCTCCTTTCTTCCCTTTTCTTTTCCTCCTTTTCCTTTCTTCTTTTTCTTCTTCTTCTTCTTCTTTTTTTAGAACCTCGGCATGGCACGAACCAGGCAGCAACCCACAACATTTGTGCTCGACTCAAATGCGGCCTGAGCTTGAGTGAGATTGTGGAAGCGACCCACCCTCTCTCTCTTCTTCCTGCTTCTTTTCTCTCCAAACTGACCTGAATCAAGCTTGGATGAGGCTAGACCTGACCAGGAATGAGTCAAGACTCACCCAGCCTAGACCGAACTCGGTCTAGAATCGGCGTGGCCCAACTTGGTGTGACACTAGGTAGACAACAATGATCTCTCTTTCTCCCTTCCTTCTCTCCTATTTCTTCTCCTATTTTCTCTCTCTTTTCCTAGATTTTTGGTGCAGATCCTAAGGAAAACGCAGCCCATTTATAGGCCTAGGGCGTTCTCATGACCCCTCATTCATCACTGCCAACGGTCAAGATGGGGTGGCCGCACTTCCCATGCTTTGATTGCGTGGGGCCAATCTGTCACATGGGATGAACTCCCACTTGCATGACCCACCAAATGACTATCCAAGATCAAGAAATGGGGCCCATCTCATCATGGTGGGTTTCCTAGTTGAACGAAGAGGATGAAGTGGCCGCCAATGGCCAATTTCTATTTATGGCCTATCAGGGTGATCTAGCCAATTTGGATGGACCAGATG
Organism: Magnolia sinica; assembly: GCF_029962835.1. NCBI lineage: Eukaryota > Viridiplantae > Streptophyta > Magnoliopsida > Magnoliales > Magnoliaceae > Magnolia > Magnolia sinica. Next base: position 46,129,929 of record NC_080578.1, on the reverse strand, counting down.
AGACCTCAGACCATTGCGGGGCCCACTCATCATGTCCGTAATAGTGGTTCTCCATCATCTCACGAAACATTTAGCTGCAACCAACATCTCGCGTGAAGGGTGATATTTTTGGGAGGCATTGCCCAAAGCGAGGCTGCCTTAGTTCGGACGTTTAGGATGGTTAGGCGAAGCCTCATCGATAGCAAAGATTGTGCCAGCTTGCATACCCAAAGAGGAAAGCATCCCACTGCCTTTCGTCTGTCAGCAGGGTGTTCCACCTTTTTCGGCACTGGATGTGGGGCAGGGATTGACACCCAGAAGAACGGCTAGGATTAAAGGAGAGGAGATCACACAAATCGTCAGGTTGGCAACAGCAGAGCGGAATTTCCATTTTTGGAAAGATCCACCGAATGCCACTCCCTAGCATGCGTTTCTGTGTGCACACACGTGTGTATGAATGAAAATGGATGGAACGGATTTGGTCAAATGAGGATGCTCTATCAGATGGATGGTTCAGATCAATGATATGATCTCAAATGGGGCCCACATGATCCAAAGAACGACTTCCGATTTCAAATTTTAGCCTGGCGTATGACTCATTTTGTGTCAGTTCTCATGCGCATGTAGGTGCACTCGAACAGGTGAAACCACCTAGGGTTTGTTTAGGATCATCATCTAGCCATGATGAACGGTTCTGATCTGCAAATCATTCGATTATGGTGGGCCATAGGTCGACACCAGTGGCAGCTCGTTCGAACGTCATACGGGCAGGAAACGAATAAAGAAAGGAGAAGAAAGGAAAGAATTCTCCTTTCTCAGCTAACCATTGGGTCAAACCCGCTTGACCGATACCATGGATACGGTGCACAGCGAGTGCACCACTTACAGGTGCAAGTGCAGCCTCAAAGTAGGGTCCGCAACAGTGCCTTAAGAAATCCACTCCGTTCATAAGTTTTTATGGGCCCAACTGGGTCATCTGACCAAATATGCGATAGATCCAATGCGTAGGTGGGCCATAATATTGGATTTGTGTGTCTAAACGACAATACCCAATGATCTTTAAAGATTTAATCGTAAGATCTTTTCCTAATATGGTTTAATTAATTATTTAGGATCTCGAGGGCTAATTACTTGGAATCTTATAGTAAATTTTGAATTGGATGACCAATCTAATATATTGGAGTGGAGGTTTCAGGTTTGGACATCATGGATAATGGGCAGTTGATTCTACCTAATAGGGTGTCACACTCAGTGAGTTTTCAGTTCTCTTGTTGACTCTCATTAATCTAATGATTGGATAATTTCAAAACTGATAGTTAGCACATCTAATATTCCATGTACTAGTTTAGGAAACTTTTGGTAACTGCTTTTATAATCTAATGGCTAACTTAATCAATTAAGCGATCATTCATCCTATCAAGGTCTTGGATCTGATGTACAATAGATGATCCATCGTTTCTCTGGTGGTATGATTATCCATCTTGGAAATCGACGAATGGATAGCTTGATATACGGATGGGGATTATTTTCTACAGTTAGATTTAGGCAAGAATGAACGTGAATGTTCACTTAAGTTAGGCTTGTATTTATACTAAATTAGATTACATGGTAACACTCGAGTACTAGAAAGTATGGGGTGTTATAATGCTCTACTCATAGTGATGATTATCCTTTAAGATTAACAATAATTCAAGAGATTCATAAAAGCAATGTAAGGGTTCTGATACGTTTCGTACTCCACTAATACAAGAAGTATCAACAGCGCAAACAACCTACATGAGATGCATGCCTAACAAAGTGTGTGCGACTCATCATACGTAGTGTTCATCACAATATGGAGTATAATTAATAGGAAATCCGACTCGACCTGCATCCCATAACTACAAAAATTCGTCGGCATGACCAACGCTAATGTGGATTTACGCGAACATCTCAAGGCGATACAACAACCCGGTCTAGGGATTTATATAACACGATGTGTTCATGGAACGACTATTTGCAACATTCAATCCTAAAAAAGTGATGTAACATGTATGGCAATTTACATACATCGATTTGTGTACCACGCCAATCAAGCCACGAAATTACGTGCCGACCAAGAGGGCCACTACCCGTAACACATTAAGTCTATGATAAATATTTGAGTCACTAGTTGTGATACCTTCAACACATCACTTGCATTGATAGAGAATGTGATCTGAATCATGGGGGTTCTGGAATAGCAAGACACATGCCTAAGCCTTAAAGATAGATAGCACAAGGCTAATATAATAAAAAGATAAGTGACAATGGTCAACTGAATATTGATAAAAGCGGCAATGGCCAATATAACAAGAGGAGAGTGACAATTGTCAACTCAATAAAAGAAGAGTAGCAATGGCTAACTCAACAAAAAGAAGTATAGTAATGGCCAACTTAATAATAAGGAGAGTGGCTATGGCCAACTCAATAAAGAGAAGAGTGGTAGGGCCAACTCAAATAAAGAGACGAGTAGCAAAGCCAACTCAAATAAAGAGACGAGTGGTAGGGCCGACTCAATAAATTTGATAAGGCAAGGGCAAGGCTTGTATCCATAGCCCCACATAAATTCAGAAAGATCACTTGTAATAAACATCATGCCATAATCCCAAAAGGGCCAATAATTGTTTATGAGAAATTAAACAAAAATAGGGAGAAAATCATACTAACATGAGAATAAGTAAAAGGCACGTAAAATGAGATAAAATGCATCAACTCAATTATGGTAAGCATAAAGGATAGAACCCTCACACTACGGGTTTGAATTGGAAAGGGAAGGGAAATTTGTTGGCGTGACCTCCTCTTTCCTCTTTCTCTCTCTTTCCTTTTCCTTTCTTTTCTTTCTTTCTTTCTTTTTCTTTCTTTCTTTATTTCTCCTTCTCTTTCTCTTTCTTTCTCTTTTCCTTTCTTCTCTTTTCTTTTCCTTTCCTTTCTTCCTCTTTCTCCCAGCGTTGGGAGACAGCCTCTCTCTCTCTCTCTCTCTCTCTCTCTCTCTCTCTCTCTCTCTGCATTACTTCCTCCAACCGCTGGACAAGAGTGTTCTTTTATAGGGGTGTAGTGAGTCTTCCAGACTCTTCCTACGAAGCCTTTCGCAGGTCTATTTTACGCAGCCTGGTTTCTTGCACAGCAAAAGACATGGAGGGCATCCTGCGTTTGATCGAGATCGAAGTGATCATCCGTCCAATCCTTCCGATCTAACTTTTTAAAAGTGGTTGAAATCCCCTTTGCAGGGATTTGGATGGTCTAGATCAATACCCTAATCTGCAGGTGAGCCATCCAACGCGCCGAGCAGTCCGGGTCGTTCTAGGTTTTCCTGCTTCTTAGGTATTACTGCGGATGAGTTGATTTTTGCATTAATGATGGGATCCACATCCTTCGATGTCTGAGGAATCCACTCCTTCCATTGGTTTCATTGTGCAATCTTACCCCAAGGGAAGAAGTTTTCAATTGAGTTCGGTGTGGCCCCCGGAGTTAAACTCGTTGCGATGGTTCGAATGCAATAAAAGGGTGGGGATGGGATTCCTTATGACTGTTGTTGCAGGCAAGTATGTGTGCATGGGTGCATGTGGTCAGCATGGTTTTAACCGGGTTGAGTTCCTCTATAAGATGGACGGTTCAGATCATCCTGTAGGAAGATCGTAGTGGGCCACAATCGCCATGAACAGATACTGTCTTCGGCAGGAAAAGAGGGTGAAGTTGGGAGCAGTCTAATTGTGGCTGGGTTTGTGCCTGCGTGAGAACTCGCCTTCACTTGAATCAACCCAGGCTTTGTTCGATATTGGTCCAGCTATAGCATGGACCGTTTGGATCATCCAGGTCTATCAAGATGGTGGGCCACAACATCTCCCAAAACGGTGTTGTCCGTTTATTGCGGGCGGGAGGAAATCCTCCTGCTTTCGAGATTTCACGGGTCAAACCCGGTTTGATCAACTGATAGGATCGGTGCGCTGCGGGTGTACCACTGAGGTGTGTACGTACTCCACACAAGGTGGGGTCCACAGTGATGTGTTTTAATAAATCTGTGTCGTCCATTTGTTTTGTCAGCCCATGTTAGGGGTTGAGTCCAAAATTAGAGCATACCCAAAGATCAGGTGGGCCCCAAACTTAGTGGTTAATGGTTGATCTATCCATTGGGTTATTTTTACAGTGATCTAAGGACTGAAATTCGATGTGTACAGTTAATTTAGGATTTATAAGCATGGTATAAAATTTCACGTTAATCGAATAGCAGGAACTACATGATCTAAAATTCAGAGGTCTAGGTCAATGGTATTTTTGTGATTATTGCTGATCTAAGAGTTTTGTGAAATCTAAAGGTTCTACATGGTCGTAGGCATGTTTCAAAATAATTCTTATAAAAGAACTTATGTCTAAATCATTATGGATGAAAGGCCATTCATTGATTTAGTTAAGGAAAGGTACGTACATCGACCCATCTGATCAAGGGTCGGATGACTTGATCTATGAATGGAGACTAATCTAAATGGTCAGATTAGTGTCAAGGATTGGATGAAAGGTTAAGATAGTTAGGTTGGCATCATACACATGTACATGGTACGTTGAATTCATGGTAATGCTCGAGAACTTTCGATGCTCAAGTATTGAAAAGTTCGGAACGTTACATAGCCTAAGTTGTGGCTCGACTAGTCTAAGAATTTTTCGACTAATCCTAGTACAAATTGAAGTAAAATAGATTTTTTGTTACACCTTCGACCAGTCGAGGAAGCTGCTCGACTCATCGAAGGTGGGCCTTCAACTAGTCGAGGGTTGCTCGACTCAAAGTCTAGCAACTAAATCAATTGGATTTTGTGCACCCTAGACCAGTCGAAGACCATGCTCAATGAGTCAAACAGGTCCCTCAACCAGTCGAGCAAGGCCTTCGACCAATTGAAGATCTGTTATATCTTATCGTGCTCAAATTTGAAAATTTGTTGGTTCTTAGACGAGTCGAAGACTGTCATAGACGAATCAAAGCAACAACTTTTTTGCCTATAAATTGAGGCTTTCTCTCAATTCGAAAATATAATATAAGTCTATCAAATCCTTCTATAAGAGAGAGAAAAGCCCTTGTTATGTTCAAGCTATTGCATGGTATTTATTAAATATTTTTAATAGCTTTTTGTTTAATTCCTTGATCTCTTACTCTGTCAATTTCATTTTATAAAGGAGTAAATATTATTCTTTTTTAGATCTTAAATGAATTCAAACAAGTAGCCATTAGTTTGAATCTATTTAAAATCAATCTAGAACCTTGAACCCTTGTCTATATGACTGAACATTAAACGATTTACATTCAAGAGAAGTGGTTCTACAGCTACATTGACAAATACGTCTTCAAAGGTGAAGTATATAATTCTTTTATATTTTGATTTTATTGAGATAGCCAGAAAATCTCATTGTTGGTTTTCCTGAGATAGCCCAAAAATCTCAATGAGGGGTTTTTTTGTTTGTGATATCTCACTAAAATCGCAACTGTACCAAGTTTTAAGGTGTTCCTGTGAAAACCTTATTTATAGTGAAAGTCAATATCACGTGGAGAGTGATTATTGGGAGTGAAGTAGGTTTGGCTGTTTGAGAACAATTGTTGACACACCGAACCACTATAATTCTTGGTGTTATAGTGAATACCTTTAATGTTTATGTGGTGAATAGTTGTAATACATTTAAGTTAAAGTAGTGAATTCTTGTGATAGTTTAGCTTTTATTGACTCTTGTTTGGTTTGGAATTTTGATTCTTACAAGTTTCGTGAAATAAGGTTGTCCTACCTAAACTTGTTTGGGTGAAGGTTGTCCTACGAATCAGTTTGAATCAACATTTCAATACTAGTGCAATTGAGACCTCTGATTTATTAATTAATTTTGCGCTTTACTTAATTGTTTGGCATAGTCCTCTTCACCCCCCCCCCCCCCCCCTTTAGGACTGTTTACGTTCTCTTTTTCAGGGTCCTACTTAGGTTTCCAATGTTGGAACTTCCTTTGAAAGGCTTTTGCAAGAAATCCGCAGCGCGGTTTTTTCGGACGTGGATTTCCCACGAAAGCCTTTTGCACGCTAGAAACCTAGGTAGGGCCCACTATGATGTTTTTAAGAAATCTACCCCATCCATCCATTTTTTGAGCTCATTTTAAGACCGGAGACCAAAAATTAGCAGGATGCAAGACTTAAGTGGGCTAAACTAAAGGAAAAGGTGGGTAGGGAATTTTCTACCGTTGAAACCTCCCCAAGGTCGACAGTGATGTTTACATGACATCCATACCATTCATAATGTCATTACCACTGAGATGAATTGAAAACACAAATATTAGCATGATTCAAAGCTTTTGAGCCCCAATAATATTTCAACTGTGTGTGTTCATTCCTTGTGTTTTCGGCCCACTTAAGTATTATATCCTGCTCATTTTTGGCCTCATGTCCTAAGATGATCTCACAAAATGGATGGATGGATTTCTTAAAAACATAATGGTGGGTCCCACTTAGGTGTAACATCTCAGAAAAATCCATACAAAGACCCAAGTAACACCTCAGCCAAAAATACCTAAGGACCATATCCTGTCGTAATTAAGGCAAAATTTAATCAAGTGCTAAACTGAATAAGCGGTGGATTAAGCTTGGACCACCATTTCCACAAATGAGAAGACCTAAAACCATTAATACCGTTGACTTAACACTATATAAAAACCTAGGAAAAATCCCGAGAGCTTGTCGCTCTCGGAAGTACATTGAAACTCCGTATCGGACCTGGACCGCACGTCGAGAGTCCAGTAACTACAAAACTATAGGTTTATGTCCATCATACTAGGCTTGACAACCATCGGGAATCGAGACCATATAGTATCCAGAAATGCATAACTTAAGCCCTGAGTAAAGTGTGTGAGAAACGCAAATATCTCTAGAAAATGTAATAAAACTTAAGTGAATTGGACTGTTCACTTATGCGCGAAATTGAGGATTTTAGACCGTCAGTTTCTGACCCAACTTCACCCAGGGGAAAGGAAAATTTCCCTGCTCATATCCGTATACTTGTGGCCCCGATCGAGCAAGCATGACCATTGATCTGACGTGGGTCTTTCACGGCTGATCGGCCTATTCAATCGCACCGAAATCACATCCTGGCATAGATACGTTGTCAAGGAACTTACTCTGTGATGTAGGTGAGTAATAGGCTGTCCTACGAGCCCGGTTTGTTAAAAACAGGCACCCTTAGGTTATAAATTAAGTATACCATGGCCCTGGGGCCATTTGCATTAGTTCTGGGCCTATATAAAGCCCTTAAACCACCCCATTCTCATTCCATACGAATTTTCTAAAAACCCTAAGGGGGAGAGAGAGAGAGAGAGAGAGAGAGAGAGAGAGAGAGAGAAGAGGAAGGAAGATAGGAAGAAAGATTCTTGGAGATCTTTGCTGGGATTCTTTCCAACAACTCCACGCACTAATTCACCTCCCCACTTCGCTACACGACCTGTTTCAACTATGATTTGGGTAAGAAATCCAAACCCTAATGCCTAGTTAAGACCTAGAATAGTCGTTTGTCAACCTAGCTAACGGATTTCGTGATTTAGGTACCCGTCATTCCATTTTCGGGAACGTAGAATTCGAACCGCTTCTAAATCAATTATTCCAACGAAAGGTGGGGACTATAAACGTTTAGGTTATGGTTTTCAATGCTTTCAATGTCAACTAATGATTTATGTCTGACTTGAATGCTACCATATCATTTTAGACACGCTGATTTCGATGTAATATACATGTATGAACTATGTTGGATAAAAGATGCATCTCATGTGTTTGTTAAAATGTTTGAATGAACATGAAATCATGATTTGCGCTTGCTATTGAGGGTCAAATATTGCATATCAGACCCCAGCTATTACCTGGATTTACGAACATGGTACTGTTTAACAGTCCGATTTAATCGTGTTTGTGATGCAAGGTACATTTGCATGCTTGGACCGAAACAAGGTGCTTAAAGCATGAATTTAACACTCTGATGACACCAAAGGCAAGGGATAGACTCCAGGGGACCAAGATTTATAGATTTACACGCCAGATATCCGAGAAAATCGAGAAACTGAAGCTCAAGTGGCCTAAAAGATGTATAGAATGCAAGATCACAGGGTTTCCACCATCCGTTCGGTTCAAAACTTCATACATGGCTTGAGGACCACAAATTAACTGTACATTGTGAATTTCAGCTCCCGGATCCCTGTGAAAGTGACCCAACGGATAGATCAGCCCTTTAATACCTGATGTGGGGCCCACTTGACATCTAGATATGCTTCAATTTTGGTCTCGACCCTTTAAATGAGACGATGAGACAAATGGATGGAGAAGATTTTATATATACATCACGGTGGACCCCACCTGAGTTGGGTGTGCATAGTGCACAAGTGCACTAGCCGTGCACGGTAAACGTAGAGACGGTTTGACCGTCTCTTGACCGACGGAGAAGGAAAGTCTCTGTCTCTATTATGCAACCCGTCCACTGGGTGATGAGTCGGCCACCACCTTCGATCATGCGGTCAATATGGACCGTCCATTCGTTCCAGAAGGTCAAACCTACCGTACACATGAAGCTTTTCCAGACCCATGCTCGCACACAGGAAAATCTTGATCAAACGCAGGTCAGACGGTAAAATAGGAACTCTAGTGGGACACATCAAATCCAATCCAAAAACACCCATAGCCGAATGGTTTTTCGACATGAATCTAATGGACGGTGTGGATTTTCCAACCAAGAAGGATCATGAGCCCCACTAACATGATAGTGTAAGATGTTTACGCAGGCCCTATTTCAGCGTTCGGACACTGTCCATGATTTGCAGGCAGTTATGGGCCACCATCATAGTCCATATCATCGATCCAAACCATCCATCATGTGGGGCGCTCAAAAACGTCCCCGGGGACGTTCTCCTTTTCAACAGAAAGTGAGGGAAGACGGGAATATCTGCCTGTGTTTTCGGTGCAAAAACTGTTTGCGCATCCGGCTGAGGAATCCTCCGCTGGGTAAATGTACGCACAACTCCATCCGACCTTCCACCGACTGCTATTCCCTATAAAAGGGAACGTGAGAGAAGGATTTAAGGCTATCTTGGGGATGTTTGCACAAGAAAAAGAGATAGTTAGAGTTTATTTATTTATTTATTTCTTATATTTTTGTTTATGTTTTTAAGAAATTCTAGCCTCTTCATGTCAGGCTAAACCTCTTAGCTAGAGCTAAGAGGTGAAGCTTGTAGTGTGATGGGGTGATTTTACATATTGCATTCATGTTAGACTAAATTGATATTGATTATAGTTTGATTATTAAGGGAATGTTTTGAGTTTTTAATGGTCTGTTGTGACTAAAATTACAATGTGTCTGCGATAGCTTTGAGCATGTTCCTTTCCTTTTTATGATTATGATGTCAGGAAGCCCTGTTGTCCACCATCATCTCCTGGGCATGGTTGGATGATGGTACCCTTCCTAACCTTCATACATTATTGATTGGTTAGTAATTAGTTTAATTCTGTTGTTTACTTTGTCTCCTGGGCATGGTTTGGTGATGGAATCCATTCTAATTCATATGCCATTCATCTCTTGAAAACAAGATCAAAGGAAGTTCAGTTTGATTTTTATAGTTACACCCTTCAACTGGATGAAGATGGGACTCTAAGTCTAGTTGAATTCTTGAAGCAGGCATAAGATCTCCCTAATCTCTACAAGTGGATCCTCTGAATCCCTAGTTTCCTACCTCTGTATTCTTTAAGTTTTAGATAAATATTTCACCATTACTCCTTAAATTTATTTGATTTAGATTTTGTCTTAGTCTAGTTCTAGTTCTACTTAGTTTCAGATTACGTACAGGTTTCAGTCCCTTGGGATTCGACCTCAGTCTCACCAAGTTTATTATTACATCACAACCCTATACTTGGGGAGTGAACACTTGTCATGACTGTTAATCTAGGATACATGTTTGTCGTATGCATGATGATCTCTTTGTGTAAGGAATTGTCATAATATATGTTGTAACTAATCTAGTCTATGCATTTGGTGAAGTGTAACTTAAGTGTTTGATAAAATGTCTGAATGAGATAATGTTGATGATTTGTATCTATTAAGTGTATTAAGATGGGATTTTCAATTACCTTAATCATATGTATAGTTTCTTTCATGTAATCATATTTACTACTACGCAATTTATGGATAAAATGTAAGTGCTTGGTGACATGTTCAATGTATTTGATGAAATGTTCAAATGAGGGATTTATTTGGATTATTTGTTAAATGCTGATATGATTATCATATGTGTCTACCTATTGCATTTGAGTAAGATTGGGGCTACAACGTGACCCAGGCAATCAGTAACAATCCTTGTACTAGTGGCTGAATTAGTCTTGCCACATTGGGTAACTCAATGAATCCGTATCGCACGGCGATTGTCAACAGTGATTAGGCTACAAGGGGTGTTTATGACCTCCATGTCGATTAAGTCAACGTGTGCTCGTACCAATCGAACTTACCAAACAAACCGATTGGCCTATTGTGTGTTTACCATGTATGAACATCACTGCTTGAATCTAAGGTACCACTTAACAATGTAAAAGCCTGTTTTAACCATGGTACTACGATCCGCTAAAACTCATGAGCCGAGCATGGTGGTATGGGACACCATGGTCGAGCTGTCGGCCTACGCTGGGGTGATGAGCCTCCCCGTAGCGACCAGTGAGTAACCCAAACTCGTGAGCCGGGCATGGTGGTATGGGACATCATGTTCAAGCTGTCGCCTACGCTAAGGTGATGAGCCTCTTGTAGTAACCATGAGTATAAACTATGAATTTGTCTATCGATTGCTTTTCATTAGGAGTGATGCCCTACAACTTGCCTATCGTATGTGGTTAACTAAGATTGACGACCCTAGATGGATCTTCGTTTGGGTTAATGATATAAAAGGAGGTACCGTAGCTTCCCAAATTTGCTGTATGAACAAGCTTAATTAAGTACTTAGTTAACACGACCATGCACCCCATTGCATGTGCTTTGGTAAGGAAGTTATACTTTAGGGAGGTTGTCAAGTGCGAACTTGGTTGTCGGAGTCGCTTGTGAGGGAGCTTTGAGCGAGGGCATAATCATTACTGCATACCATCCCTGCATTAACAAGAGTAGTTAGGAAGTGATTGTTGTATTGCTTTATCATTACTGCTTGACTGACTTGATAACATGTTAACCTTTGCCTTATAGTACTACTGAGTTGATCACTCACTCCTACTCTAGGACAGTGTTTTAAAACACCAACCAGACTCTATTGTAGATGCAGGTGAGGATGAAGTCTATGCAACTGAGTTGGACTTCATAGATGAGGAGGAGGAATTCCCCTACGTTCAGCTCTCAGGCAGGTCTATGTATACCTTGTGCTGATTCATCGGGATTATAGGGACACATGGATTAGTTGAACACTTGATATTTTGTCTATTTTGAAACAATACATGTACATATTCAGCCCGACTACATAATCATACTTTGGAGGTTGTAAAACATTTATCTATTCAGATATATATGTGTTTCAGTCTTCCGCTTGCTAAATTTAATTATATCTGGAGTATGATATACTATTTTAGTATAATCTCACTCATGTTTAATGTATTGATATGGACAACATTTAAACATCATTATCCATGTTGCATAAGTGATGTGCTGGATCTCGAGAGTTGAGCCTTGCTCGACCCTCGAAATCCGGGGCGTTACATTAGCTTTCTAGTGGAAGAACTTCATGTTAAAGGCTTCCGTCATATCCTTTAGAGAGTTAGAGAATAAGGTAAAGAGGCGTGTCAGAGAAGTAAACTCGCTCTTTCAAACTCGTGCAAAGAGCGCCTTCATCCAGACCATCTGCCTTATCCGACAGTTGATAGCAAGGTTCACACATAATGACGTGTGAACTGGTGCGTAGTGGAGCGTTTCTTTCTCTCTCTCTCTCTCTCTCTCTATATATATATATATATATCATTGTAAGCTCCAAGAAGGTTTCAACCATGGACGTTGTTGTTCTCACTATTTTATTGGTGTGGCCCACCTGAGTTTTTAATCTATTTAAATTTTAAAATCATATCCTATTGTGGTCTTTCAAAATAGATGGACAAAGTGGATGTATCACAAACATCTCTATGGACCCCACATAGCCCCAGACAGTGCGGAGTCACAAGCAATCCACTCCCTCATTTCAAGGCAAAAACTTAAAAATGAAGCATATTCCAAGCAAAGTGAACCGCACCATAGGAAACAGGTATGAGTGACCTTATTAACATGTTAGATGACAAAAAAAATTCAAGTGAGCCCTGAAATGTTTTTAACCATGGGTGTCATTGTGGGACCACTTGAGCTTTTTTACTTGCTCTGAAAAACGGATGGACCATGTAGATATAAAACACATATATCACATTAGACCCACATCAACCAGCACACCCACACACCAGCGCTGGGACGTGGATTGCGTCTTACCCCTGCCGTCTCTAATTGAGAACAAGTAACAATGTTGAGTGGGCACCGTGATATATAGGTCTTATCCACACCATCCATCCATTTTTTTTGTATCATTTTAGGGTATAAAACCAAAAATGAGGCAGATCCAAGGCTTCGATGGACTACACGAGGATTAAACTCTTACTATTGAAAACTTCGCAAGGGCTGAGAAGTTTTGGATAGAGCTAATATTTGTGTTTTCTCTTCATCTAGGTCTATGTGACTTTATGAATAGGTTGGATAGAAAATAAACATCACGATGGGCCCTATAAAAGTTCCAATGGTGAAAATCATTATCATCGTTGCTTCCTGTGGTGTGGTCCACTTGAGCCTTGGATCTGCCTCATTTTTGGGCTTATCCCCTAAAATGATATGAAAAAATGGATGGACGGTGTGGATAAGACCCATACATCACAGTGGCCACCCAAAGTTGTTGCATGTTCCCAGCTGGAGACGGGCGAGGATAGGATGCAATCCACGTCCCCAGCGCTGATTAGGGGTGCACATAGAACTGGTAAACCAGACCAAAACTGACCAAACTACACAATTTGGTCTGATTCTGAAGTCCACCGATTCCGATTCCAATTCTGAAAATCAAAGAACCAATTAGTTTAGTTCGGTTCTCGATTTGGGGTTTTGTATAACCAAACCGAACCATAGAACTAATCCTGCAACCAAATCGTAGAACCAGACCATGGAACCGAACTTGGAACCGAACCAAGCGAACCATCCAGTCAATAAATATTTTAAAAAATTAAACATAAAAAGTTTTTTTTAAAAATAAAACTTATCTCTAAATCACCTCACGCCGCCTAACCCCCATTCTCATCTCTCTTCACACATTATAGCCACTGCCTGACGCCCAGCGACCCTCACTGGTTGCAATTTCACCTTCACGCAGGGTATCTCTCTCTCTCTCCCCCCCTCTCCCTCTCCCTCTCTCTCTCTCTCTCTCTCTCCCTCTCTCTCTCTCTCTCGTCTATACCCACCCACTAGCACCAACATCGGTAGTTCAACACTAATGTCTCTCTCTCTCTCTCACTCTCTTTCCCTCTCTATCTTTGTTTGCCACACCGGCCAGCCATCGGCCCCCTTAGCACCGTAAGATTGTTGACCTCTCTCTCTCTTTTTCTCCATCTCTCTCTCTCTCTGGTCTCTCTCTCTGTCAATCTCTATTTTCCACACTAGCCAGCCACCGCCGGCCCCCTTACCGCCGCTGACTTCTTTATATCTCTCTCATCTCATTGTGAACTTTGACAACGGCTTCATTATCATTCTCTATGATGGTAATTATCATTTTTGTTGATTTTTGGTAAATATTTTATTGAATGTAGGGTGTTTTATTGATTTTTGCTAGTTATTTTATTGTTTTTATATTTCTTATTAAATGTCAAGTATCAGAGAGATAAATAATCCTCAGGAGCCCACTATTATTATAACACCGCATACTTTACAGTACTCGGGTTTTACCATAAAGACCTAACTTAATATATGCACAATTTGACTCATTTAATTGTTCACTTCATTCTAACATAAATCAGATCATTAGGAACCATCTCTGTCCATAGATGGAGTCATCTAACCATTGATTTCCAATAAGAACTATTACATCACCAAAGAATACACATCGAAGCGTAAAAGGCCTAATTTTGGGAACCCAAATGGGATAAAACATCAACTAAGCTTTGTTAAATTGACAAAGTTGTACAAACTCAATTTTGGGAATGAGGTCATCGAATCCATCATCCATTAGTCATTGATGTCTGATAAGATAAAATCCCCACCCTAATGTAACAAATGGGTTATTCAATCCCATATTAGCCATTAAATCCCATGTAATTAGTCCTAGAACCCTGAATCATCGAGAAACTTGTCTCATGGAATGATTCGACCATTAGAGTTTCACGAGTTGTGGGTTAACCGTAAATTTAGGGATCGTGACCATCTAGCTCTAAACTCAACTGTTAAAAACTCATCCAAATAGACTTTAAAATCCCTAGGACCATTATAGCCATGGATGGTCAAATTAAATGCAATCCGACCATCGGATGAATGAAAATATACAATTAAAGGACCAAATCCTAAATTTATGGCCCATCTGACAGACAAATCTACTAGAAAATCAGTCTAATGACCTATTAGGAGTTGCAGTGTGGAATTGACAATGTATATTCAATAAAATATCACCGTAGACCCCACCTTTATACCAGGTGTACACAGCGGGGTGTACACCCATGGTACACTGAACCAAGAACTTGGTTAACAGGGTGTTGAATGATGAAGCAACGAAAAAGGAGTATTTTCCTCTCCTTTCCTCTCTTTTCCCGCCAGCGACGAACGAGATTTATCAGTTTGAATTTGGGTCTACCATCATTGTACGTTCAAATGATCCAAACCATCCATCTGATTCAGAAGATGGATCTCACCAAAACCTTAGTTGTTCCACTCGTTAGAACTCACCGGTGTACGCACACATTAGGACGCAAACTGAATGTATTAGGGGAGTTTTTTAAAAAAAACAGAAAACCAATTCCCTCCTGCCACGCTAGAAACCACAACAGAAGTCATTCGCAATCCCAACTCTCCATTTCGAGAGATCCCAACCCTACATGCATTCCACATTTTGGGGCGTCCGCGGCTGCAAAAGAGCGGAAGGAATCTTTTTCATTATTGACGTTGGCTCGATCCTAGCAGTTCCTTAGCTTCTAGAAGCTTTCCCAGTTTATCTCTATCGTCTATTCTAGGGCAACCAACAAGGCCATCTCGTGCTTATTAAAGTTATCGCGAGAAGCTCGTGGGTGTGCGAGTTAACGACCAAGGCTAAAAATTCAAAACCCACCGAGATATGGTTGTTATCCGTCCAAATGGCAGGTCCCAAAAGGTCTTTGGGCCCATCTAAACCATCAATAGGCATCGAATCACCAAATCAGCCACCCATTGAGAAATTGCCATTATTAAGGAAGTCATCTTCTTCGTTCAATTGTAACACCCGTCTCAATATATTGGGCCCCATCTCTTGATCTAAGTCGTCCAAGCGGTGATCTAAAACATGAGAAGATCAACCGTGTAGCCAAATTAAGATCATGCATCGAGTTCGGTTTCGATTGGAAGATAATCAATAGAAAAACTCACCACTTTGCTCGTTGTTATTGCACTAATCTCCCCAACTAATCTTTGATTAGTTATGGTCAAACCATCTAGAATAAGAGAGCCTATAAAGACTGCCTTTTAGGGCATCACTTTCCAAAAATGGAAAGCCCTAAAGAAGAGAGAAAAGCGTGCCATTTCGGTGCCGCATCAAGACGAGTGGGCTCAGTTTGTTGCTACGAGTTTTGGCTGAGTCCCGGGTCTCACCTAGTTCTTCCAACAAAAGGAAAGAAGTAGAAGAAGACAACGGAGAAGATGGAGAGAAAGTAGAGAAGAAAGAAAAAGGAAAAGAAGAGAAGCAGAAATAAGATAGGGACTGCGAGCTATCGTTCGTCGTACCGCACCAAGTCAACTCACTGTCAAGTTGTTTGGTCGGTCCAGCGCTGCTGGACGGGTTAGGCAGAGAAGAAGAAATGAAGAGCAAAGAATAGGGAGAGGAAGAACAGAAGCAGAAGGAGATGAAGTAGTTAGGTTGTTGGTTCGAATCCAAGTAGAGATTGAGTTGTGTAACTCATCTCTAGGTTGACTCCGTGAGTCACATACTGCGTTCAGCATAAATCCTGACCTAAGTTCAGTTATTTTCATCCGTAGACCGAGTTCAAACAGATTCAGCTATGTCAAAGAAGAGTTGTTGCAGCCACTATTCAAACTTAGGTTTGGAACCGAGTTTAAGTGATATTCTGGTCGAAATGTCGGTTAACTCAGTAGGATGTTCTTGGTCTATGTTGAATGAGATCTACTGGAGGCTGGGATCTAATTCAACATCCTTGGAGAGAATGCTTGGCGAGGCATCCATTCCACAGGACCAAACGAAAACTGAATTTTCATAAGCTAGAACTGAGTGAGCTGAGTTATGAACTTAGTGAGTTAACTTTATGCTTTCATGCTTCTCTAAGCTAAATTAAGAGTTGAGTTAGGGATATTATTAATTATTAATGTTTTGATTGTAGGTAAAATCATTCCTTCCCTCATATTAGAATTTACCTCTTTAAATCAACTGAGTGATCATCTTCTTTGAGGTGAGTTAGTCATATATCCCCTAATTAGAGTATCAATTATAGTTTAATTGGAACTATTGAGTCATCTTTGGATTGAATGTAGGATTTCTGAATTCTCCATACAAGTCTAATGAATTGGATCCTCTTGGAACCTAGTTTGAGTATGCTTTTGGGTCATCTCAAAGTGGTAAGGTAAATGATCTCTTGAACCTCCAATTAAGCTTTTCACAAACAAATATATGTTAAATTGCTGGAATTAAATGAGGAAAGTGGGTTTTCTAATTTCCATATTTAGATACATAACCATTGGAGTACATTTGCATCCATTAGACCCTAACCAGTCAAGTATGGTATTTTAGGCTAAAGTGGACATTTACTGCTCCTTAGTGATCTCTAAGCAAGGAAGGAATGAATACACATCTTAAGGTGAGGATTACCTTTAAGCTTTTTCTACATCACGATAGTTACCTTGTTTATTCATCTTTATTCATTTATCTTATTAATTGT
Organism: Magnolia sinica; assembly: GCF_029962835.1. Classification (NCBI taxonomy): domain Eukaryota; kingdom Viridiplantae; phylum Streptophyta; class Magnoliopsida; order Magnoliales; family Magnoliaceae; genus Magnolia; species Magnolia sinica. The sequence goes on along the minus strand of NC_080578.1, from coordinate 46,112,792 downwards.
TAAATGTGGTTCATTATTCTTGTTGATTTTGATTCCTTATAATTGATTAATGAATTGTATTTAAACTCATATATTTGAACATGCTATGGATTACAAATATTTATATTATAGTACCTTAAACGCATAATTACTATTGATGTTTGTTCGTGGCTTATTTTGCCACATGAGGTTACTTGATGATGTTTTAGGAAATCCTCGAACTAGTGGCCACCTGTGTAATAAATTAAATAAATTTATGTTGTAGACTTATCACCTTATGGATCATTTATGCTTATGTGGCTTTTGGGGAATAGCCCTTTTTTATCACACCATTAGGTGGAATATTTGGCCCTTACAGCTTTTATGGAATAATTGTCTCACGTGACTTTAATGGATTATTTTATATAACTTTGCGGTGGTAAGTTCCACTTATTGGACAATGATTAGCCACTAGTTGAAGAGGTTACCCTTAAAACATCACATTTGTTAGTCTCATGAGCCAAGGATGGTGGAATAGGATACTATACCTGAGTTGTCGGCCTATGCTGGGTGACAAACCCCCATAGTGACCTTTGAGCTTTCTAAAAATGGTTGTTTGGAATTGAAATAATAATGGTTGGGCTAATCATGCATTTTCATGGCATACGGACTTTACCGGGTGGTCGATGTAAGACATAGGGGTTTTCTCAAATCACTATAAGCTGTACCGTAGTGTATTTTACTGGGTGATCCTAAGTTATTATTGCATGCATTCGAACCATTATAGGTTGTCCTTATTACATGAACTTTTTCAGGTGCCTAGTCCTCCTTAGGATATACCTTTGCGTACTTTTCTGGGAGACTAGTTCACCTTGGGTGTCCTCTTCGCATGGTTTTTTCTGGGTATCTAGTTCTCCTTAGGCGTACCTTTGAGTACTTTTCTGGGTAGTTATTTCTACTTGTGTGACTTTTTTCCAATTAGATATGCATCCCCAGGTCTATGAGCATGTGCATGCATTCATGCATTTAAACAAGATTATCTTTGTGGAATTTATCTGATGAACCTTATCTGAATTCTATGATAATCATTGTGAAATATTTGTTATACATTGTTCCTGATAACTATGCTTAATTATCTTAATGATACGATAAATCTTGGGGGTTATACCTCACTGGGATAGCCATTGACGCTATTAAACCGTATTCAGTGGGGCAGGAGATGCAGATGATGCACATGCTGGTGTTTATGTGGAATAGGAGGAACCAGATGATCTTGCGACTCTTTATTCCTTTTTTCAATTCTATTTAATTTGTACTGTTATGTTTTGTAAAAGTTAATGCATTAGTTTGTATAAGTTTTCGAGTAACCACTTGAAATTTTAGTTATATATATTTGGACTCCTTATACTTGATTTGTTTCTATTCTGTTAATTTACTAACTCTGATAAAGAAAAAAATATGTATGTGAAATTGACTATCTTTAAAGGCTAACACTCAGATTTTTGGAAAATGAGTCATATACTCAGGTTCTGAAAACTCGGGGTGTTACAGATGGTATCAGAGAGAGTTTAGACAAACCTCACCTTTGGGAAACGAACTTATACAGACCTTAAATGTCTTAAGTTAGGAATTTGGAATTAGAGACTTTGACCTAAATCAATCTCCTCCAAACTTAGAAAAAGTTAGAGAATGTAGAGACCTAAACATAAGTCCCTATTATGAATTATCAGTGAAATTGTCTGGACTTTAAAACTAAACCTAGGTCCCCTTAGAAAATTTTTAATATAGCCATTCGAACTTATGAAATTCCCTTAAAATTAGGAAAGAAATTGAGAACATATGGACTTAATCATTAGGTTCCCTAAAATTTTTAGGTCCAATTATTCAAACGTAAAAACTAAATTTCGATACCGCGGGAGAACAAATACCCACCATGATGTATATTAGATTGAATATAAGTACTCCCTAAACCTAAGGAATCGTACTATGAATTATAATTGGAATTCCCTAATACATCTTGTTAGTTAGGGACAATAATTCTCACAAATTTTAGCATTTAGGATTAATTAAAGGTGAAGTTATAGAAGTTTGGTTAAATTTTCAACCATAGACATTAGGATTAGATTTGAGAATCTGCATAAATCTAATAATTTTCAAATTCAAATTTTCACATAGAAATTTTGATTCAGGACTTTTCAAATTATGCATTAGGAAATCAAAGTGAGTGATGATCATCTGTGTTTGTCTCACCTAAATTTCGAGTGCTCTTATTATGTAATTAGAAACATGTATGATGTTTACCAGAAATCTAGGATAATCGGGATTGCGAACTAATGCAATCAAGTTTAAACAAGGATACACGGTTGATTCAAATTCTAAATCCTAGCAAGTCTCAATGTTCTCAATGCCTTGATCAAGCAGAGGATCGAGATTTACAAGGGTTGGAAAATGATATTAGTGAGCCCACTATACTACGCAGACAAAGGATTGATGTATCAAGCTTAAACCATGCTACTTGTACCGTTAATAATTAGCATGAGAATTATCGAATCTCAAGGACAAGATTCTTCCTTAAGGGGGGTAGATTGTAACAACCCTAATTTTGATAATTAGTTGTATACATGTGTACATATACATACAATTCGAAAGGAAAGCAATGAATGATTAGAAATATCATTAAAAAGATATTTGTATTTACTGTAGTGGTAGAAGTATTGAATTTCGAGGATGAAATTCTCTTTAAGGGGGGTAGATTGTAACACCTCATACTTTATAGTATTCGAGTGTAACCATAAGGACCTAACTTAATATATGCACAAGCCGACTCATTTAATTGTTCACTTCATTCTAACATAAATCAGATCATTAGGAACCATCTCCATTCACAGATTAAGTCATCTAACCATTGATTTACAATAAGAACTATTATATCACTAAAGAATTTACATCGAAGCGTAAAAGGCCTAATTTTGGGAACCTAATTGGGGTTAAACATCAACTAAGCTTTGTTAAATTGACAAAGTTGTACAAACTTAATTTTGGGAACGAGGTCGTCGAATCCACCATCCATTAGTCGTTGATGTCTGATAAGATAAAATCCCCACCCTAATGTAACAAATGGGCTATTCAATCCCATATTAGCCATTAAATCCCGTGTAATTAGTCATAGAACCCTGAATCATTGATAAACTTGTCTCATAGAATGATTCGACCATTAGAGTTTCACGACTTGTGGGTTAACCGTAAATTTAGGGATCGTGACTATCTAGCTCTGAACTCAACTATTAAAAACTCATCCAAATAGACTTTAGAATCCCTAGGACCATTATAGTCGTGGATGGTCAAATTAAATGTAATCCGACCATCGGACGAATGAAAATCTACAATTAAAGGGCCAAAACCTAAATTTATGGCCCATCTAACGGACAAATCTACTAGAAAATCGATCTGATGACCTCTTAGGAGTTGCAGTGTGGATTCAATAAAATATCATTGTGGACCCCACCTTTATACCAGGTGTGCACCCGCGGTACACCGGACCAAGAACTTCGTCAATAGGGTGTTGACCCGATGAAGCTACGAAAAAGGAGGATTTTCCTCTCCTTTCCTCTCTTTTCTTGCCAACAACGAATGGGATTCGTCAGTTTGAATTTGTGTCTACCATCATCGTCCGTTCGGATGATCTGAACCATTCATCTGATTCAGAAGATGGATCTCACTAAAACCTTAGTCGTTCAACTCGTTAGAACTCATCAGTGTACACACACGTTAGGATGCAAACTGAATGTATTAGGGGAGTTTTTCCTAAAATGGAAAATCGATTCCCTCCTGCCATGCTGGAAACCACAACAGAAGTCTTTACGCAATCCCAGCCCTCCATTTCGAGAGATCTCAACCCTACATGCATTCACCATTTTAGGGCATTCGCAACTGCAAAAGAGCGGAATGAATCTTTTTTGTTATTGACATTGGCTTGATCATAGCAGTTCCCCAACTTCTAGAAGCTTTCTTAGTTGATCTCCATCGTCTATTCTAGGGCAACCAACAAGGCCATCTCGCGCCGAATGAAGTTATCGTGAAAAGCTCATGAGTGTGAGAGTTAACGACCACGGCTGAAAATCTCGGAACCCACCAAGATATTGTTGTCATCCATCCAAATGGTGGGTCCCAAAAGGTCTTTGGGACCCATCTGAACCATCCATAGGCATCGAATCACCAGATCAGCCACCCATTGAGAAACTACCATTGTCGAGGAAGTCATCTTCTTCGTTCAATCATAACACCCGTCTCAACATAGTGGGCCCCATCTCTTGATCTAAGTCCTCCAACCGGTGATCTAAAACATGAGAAGATCAACCGTGTAGCCAGATTAAGATCATGCATCGAGTTCGGTTTCGATTAGAAGTTAATCAACAGAAAAACTCACCACTTTGGTCGCTGTTATTGCACTAATCTCCCCAACTAATCTTTGATTAGTTATGGTCGAACCATCTAGAATAAGAGAGCCTATAAAGACTGCCTTTTAGGGCATCACTTTCCAAAAATGGAAAGCCTTAAAGAAGAGAGAAAAGCGCGTCGTTTCGGTGCCGCATCAAGACGAGTCGACTCAGTTCGTTACTGCGAGTTTTGGCTGAGTCCCGGGTCTCACCTGGTTCTTCCAACAGAAGGAAAGAAGCAGAAGAAGACAGTGGAGAAGATGGAGAGAAAGTAGAGAAGAAAGAAAAAGGAAAATAAGAGAAGCATAAAGAAGACAGGGAGTGCGAGCTGCTGCTCATCGTGCTGCACCAAGTTGACTCGCTGTCGAGTTGTTTGGTCGATCCAGCTCTGTTGGATGGCTTTGGCAAAGGAGAAGAAATGAAGAGCAGAGAATAAGGAGAGGAAGAATGGAAGCGGAAGGAGATGGAGTAGTTGGGTTGCAGATTCGAATCCAAGCAGAGATCGAGTTGTGTAACTCGTCTTTGGGTTGACTCAGTGAGTCACATATTGAGTTCAGCATAAATCCTGGCCTAAGTTCAGTTATTTTCATTCATAGACCGAGTTTAGATCAGCTTCAGCTATGTCAAAGAAGAGTTGTTGTAGCCACTATTCAAACTCAGGTTTGGAACCGAGTTTAAGCGATATTCTGGTCAAGACACCGGTTAACTTAGTAGGATCTTCTTAGTCTGCGTTGAATGAGATCTATTGGAGGCCGGGATCTAATTCAACATCCTTGGAGAGAATGCTTGGTCAGGCATCCATTCCACAGGACCAAACGGAAACTGAATTTTCATAAGCTAGAACTGAGTGAGCTGAGTTATGAACTCGGTGAGTTAACTCTATGCTTTCATACTTCTCTAAGCTAAATTAAGGGTTGAATTAGGGATATTATTAATTATTAATGTTTTGATTGTAGGTAAAATCATTCCTTCCCTCATATTAGAATTTACCTCTTTAAATCAACTGAGTGATCATCTTGTTTGAGGTGAGTTAGTCATATATCCCCTAATTAGAGTATCAATTGTAGTTTAATTGGAACTATTGAGTCATCTTTAGATTGAATGTAGGATTTCTGAATTCTCCATACATGTCTAATTAATTGGATCCTCTTGGAACCTAGTTTGAGTGCGCTTTTGGCTTATCTCGAAGTGGTAAGGTAAATGATCTCTTGAACCATCCAATTACGCTTTTCACAAACAAATATATGTTAAATTGCTAAACTGAATGGGGAAAGTGGGTTTCCTAATTTCCATAATTAGATACATAACCATTGGAGTACATTTGCATCCATTAGACCTTAACCAATCAAGTATGGTATTTTAGGCTTAAAGTGGACATTTACTGCTCCTTAGTGATCTCTAATCAAGCAAAGAATGAATACACATCTTAAGGTGAGGATTACCTTTAAGCTTTTTCTACATCACGATAGTTACCTTGTTTATTCATCTTTGTTCATTTATCTTATTAATTGCTAAATATGGTTCATTACTCTTATTAATTTTGATTTCTTATAATCAATTGATGAATTGGATTTAAACTCATATATTTGAACATGCTATGGATTACAAACATTTATATTATAGTACCTTAAACATGTAATTGCTATTAATATTTGTTCGTGGCTTATTTTACCACATGAGCTTACTTGATGATGTTTTAGGAAATCCTCGAACTAGTGGCCACCTGTGTAATAAATTAAATAAATTTACGTTGTAGACTTATCACCTTATGGATCATTTATGCTTATGTGGCTTTTGGGGAATAGCCATTTTTTATCACACCATTAGGTGTAATATTTGGCCCTTACGACTTTTATGGAATAATTGTCCCATGTGATTTTAATGGATTATTTTATATAACTTTGTAGTGGTAAGTTTCACTTATTGGACAATAATGGGCCACTAGTTGAAGAAGTTATCCTTAAAACATCACATTTGTTAGTCTCATGAGCCAGGGATGGTGGAATGAGATACTATACTTGAGTTGTCGGCTTATGCTGGATGACAAACCCCCATAGTGACCTTTGAACTTTCTAAAAATGGTTGTTTAAAATTGGAATAATAATGGTTGGGCTAATCATACATTTTCATGGCATACGGACTTTACCGGGTGGTTGATGTAAAACACGGGAGTTTTCTCAGATCATTATGGGTTATACCGCAGTGTATTTTACGGGGTGATTGTAAGACCCTATCGATTCTGTACCACTTTCTATGCTTATGTGCACGATGATTGACGCCCTTGGCTAGACTTGGACTATCCGTGCACAGTGCACACACAGCTGACCGGAACCCTAAGACCTCAAAACCTATTTCATATCGACTGCCCCATCATTGCGATCGTAGAGGTACCACCCGTGCATCTATACGACACTCCGTTAGCGAGATATGCCGCGAAGAATCGTTGGTGTATCATGCGCGCATGTCGCCATATACTCCATTTCACACATGTGCACAACATATGCCATGCACACATGCACATGCCATACATGGGTGAGAGAATCTCTACCCATGTGTGTGATGTCACCCTCCCATGCCATCCCTCTCTCATGTGCTCTCCAAAGTCAACTTCTCTCCATATCATACCCTATGCATGACATCATCACACCATGCCATCCCATGCCCCTTTAATTCACCATTAATTCTTAATCATGCACAAATCCCCATAATCTTAGCCTAAGCTAACCATAATCACATTAACCTAATCTAACCACATTTTTATCTATTTCTCTACATATACTCCTCCATCCCTTGGCATTTTCACCATTTTCTTACAAGGGGAGAGGGAGAGAGAGAGAGAGAGAGAGAGAGAGAGAGAGGAGTGATCTTGGTGGGCCACCATCAATCCATCAATCTCATCCTTTCCATCCATCTAATCCATCAAGGTGAGTACACCCCCTCCACTCTTATGGTTTGTTTTCTCTCTTGATTATTTGGATGATTAATAATGGTGATGATATGATGATAATAATGTGATTAATGGTGTGGGTGCATAGGAGAATACATATAAAAAGATGTTAATAATGGTGATGATATGATGATAATGATGTGATTAATGGTGTGATAAAAAATTAAATTGTTATAGACTTAATATTGGACCCATCAATAGTGGGGCCCACCAGAATGTTTGTGTGCCATCCAAACCGTCCAAGTATGGGGCTAGCCAAGCTCACACACACACCCTTGCACACACGTTCACATATCACATAACAAATAATAATAATAAATAAATAAATAAATTTTTAAAAAAAGAAAAAAAGAAAGGGAGTGGACGCTCATCGCTGCCAGCATCCAGAGGACGCTGCAGCAAGCAGCGTCCCAGCTATTGCTTAAAGGGATGGGCTGTGGGACCACAACAGGTCCCACCCATGATGTATGTATTTAATCCACTCAGTTCATTCAATTTTCCAGCTCATTTTAGGCCTTGAGCCGAAAAATGAAGTCAATCTGAATCTTTGGCAGGCCACATCATAGAAAACAGTGATATTTACTATTAAAATCTGTTAGGGCCCACTATAATGTTTCTGCACATCAAAACATATTGAATATTGGGCTCATTGGACCTGTCACGAGCCAGGGAACCTAGCAGATAGACTGGATCATCCTCATGTAGGCCCCACCTATGAAAACTACATGAAAATAAAAAAATTAATATAAAAAAATAAGCAAAAGGGATGCTGGACGATGTTGCTGCTAACGTCCCGCTACTTGAAAACATAGACAGGGACGGTGGGCCCCACCATAGGTCCCACTGTGATGTATGTCGAGCATCTACACTGTGCATTTGATGGGTCCATTGTAGAAAATGGGTTACTCCAAAAATCAGCCGTACACGGAACTCAGGTGACCCATACCATCAAAAATCATGTGAAGACATGCCTAAAACATAAAAGGGCACTTGTTGGGGCTCACCTGAAATTTGGATGCATCTGGAACTTGGACTGACCCCTCAACCAAGTGGGACACACATAATGGATGGGCTGGATTCATGAACCACGTCCCGGTGGCCCAACAAATGATTATGAATGTTTTAATGGAGGATAACCCTCTCAACCTTTGTGTGTGGTGTGGCCCACAAGAGCCACAAATTGACTTGATTTTAAGCCCCAGGCCCGATCATGATGTGTGTGCTAAATCCACACCGTTCATCCATCTTACTAGCCCCATCCATTACACGGTATCAAAAATTAGGCCCATTAGAAGCTCATGCAGGCCATGCCACTTGGACAGTGGAAATTATACTCAAAACGCTCAGATTTTTCTGGGGCCCACCTTGGTGATGAAAAGTATATCTGGGTCATTCATCCACTCCTTCAAACCATTTTAAGACATGAGTAAAAGAATGAGACAGATCCATGCCTTGGGTGGACCACACTATAAGAAATAGTGGGAATAAAAATCCATACCATTAAATCCCTTGAGTTCTACCATGATGTGTAACTGTCACCAAAGTTGGGTTGGTCATTGGACAGCGAAGCCAACTCGTTACATGTATTTTATATCCAGGTCGTCCATCATTTAGACAATCCATGTGTTGTGGGCCCCACCCGACATATGTACCTTATAGCCATGACATTCATCTAGTGAGTGGTATCAACCATAATGTTGTTTGTTGTACAAACTGTTCATGGGGTGTACCCCACCATGTCAATGAGACCCACAATTATACAAAATATAATAATAATAATAATAATAATAATAATAATAATAATAAGGAAAGGGAATCGCATGCTTACCAATGAAAACTTCCCTGAACATAACGTGATGCATGTGGAGCCCAACTAGGTGCATGTGTTGTATACCCACATCGCCTATATTTTCTAGTCACTTGGGAAGTGAGCCCACATCCTGCCCGTGGACACAAGATGAAGTAGAACTCAATTTTGGGTGGGCCACACTACAAGTAGAAATAATGGTAACAACCATTAGAAATTCTTAAGCTCTAGTGTGCCCCCTATATGCTAGGACACTTCCTTAACCATGAACTCCACCTTATAGTATGATGTAGATCCATGCCATTCATCAGTTTATCCTTATCATTTTAGGGTATGGTCCCATAGACTAGTTAGATCCAAATCTCATGCCACGGGAGTAATATTGATCACTTGTCCACCGTTAAATATTTCCTAAAGCTGCAGTAATGTTTGTGAGAAATCTATCCATCTATCCTTTTTAATCGATCATGGGCCACCTAATATACATGTTTACCAGCCATTCATCTATTTTGTTAAATCATTTTAGAGATTGGGGCTGCCTATACATTTACTGCAATCTAAGTCGTTTTCTTGGTACCCATTGTAATGGTTATTCCTCATTTAGACCGTCAGTTGGTAGAAATCATGTAGATCACTACACCATAGGAATTTGGGATTTTGGGTGGCCCAACTAGTGGTGTGAAATGGTGGAAGTTGTGTGGGCCACCACATCATGTGAGTGCGTGATTTTTATAGCCCACCTAACTATATGAAATTATGGCAATTGTGTGACTACTTGTCTAAGTGGATTTATGATTGTTGTGGCCCTTAACCATATGATCACTGACGGGATGAATGGCAGCTAGACTTGGCAAAATAGTGTTGAATATGTAACTCATAAATCTTATGATCATGTGTGATGTTGATAGCCGTAAATCATGTGGGTATGTGGGGAATGTGTGGCCCAACCATATGATCATGTGGTGTTTAGGTGACTGCTAAACTATGTGAAATTGTGGTACTGGCCGCCTAACTACGTGAAAGTTAGTAAAGCGGTTGCCCCATTGTGTGAGCTATGGTATAGTAAAAAAAAATTAAAAAATCAATAAGTAACCATCTCACCTTAAGTCCCTTATTATGACAAGTAGAGTGACATTTGTGTGGCCTCTCAACCATATGAACTTTTGATAATGGAGTGACCATAAGACCACGTGGGCATATGAGAATTGTGTGATTTCTTAGACTCGTGAACTATGCTGATGGTGTAATCTCTTGGGTATGTGAAACTTAGGACGTGTGTCAAATTGATTATGGACCCTACCTTGATGTAAGTATTGCATATTTCACCATTTATCCATTAGGCTAGCTAATTCTAGAACATAATTCCAAAATGACCTAGATCTAATTCCTAAATAAGTCAAACAATATGAAATAGTGTTAATTGAATGTATAAGTTCCGAACACTTGTGAACCCACTCAATGTACGTAATTTATCCGCACTGTTCAATTGTTTTACCAACCAAACAGTCCGATCACGGAGCCCGCTGACGTGTGCCTTGTGCATCTGAATTGTTCTTCCTTGTACTACTTTAATGTATGTAAGTCACCTATACTATCTACTTGTTGGGACCCACCGTAATGTTTGTGTGTGGAACCATCTACTTGCAGTACCACTTGGAAGTAGGACTCACTATGTTGTATGAGACAAACCCATGTCATCTAACCGTGACTAACTCTTATTTGTATATTATATATCCAAGTTGTTCAACTTAGGGCTCATTGTATCTTATGAGGTTTACATGTGTCTTCCAAACCATTATAGAACTACTATGATAATTATTTACAAATCCAACCTACTAACAACCCACTTGAAGGTGAAGCTCATTACATTATATGAGTTTCACGAGCACCATCCATCCTGTGGCTCATTTACTATATGTTATATCTATGCCTTTCATCTCTTAACCACTTGGTGCATGTACTTTGCATTACCACCACTCATTAACCATAAGGCCCAGTTAGGGTATAACCATGTGGTCCCAATAGAAGAAAATTATGTCAGAGAAAGCCACTAATGGAATATCTATCTTGAGAAGGATATGGTGTAATTCTGAATACAAATAATGCTCGTGATTATGATAGGTATGGATGATATTAGTGATGTTAGTAATTATGGTTAATAAAAGTATGTAATTTAATATCTTGATTAATGTTGTTCCACTTCCTAGCATACTAAATTCATCTACTTAACCATATTGATATTGATCATACTCATGCACCATGGAATGATGGTATGTGCAAGTGTACTTCAATACATTTGTTCATGTGTAAGATATGTTCTCTTTAGTTTAGTCATATGACCATGGATTGATATAGTTGATAGTGGCATATGATAATTATATGTCATTTTTGGCTTAAAGGTTAAGCAGACCCTAAACTCATGTCATTATATGCATACCACATTCCCTTGAGCGTATGCTTTATCATAATTGCTTGAATTCATGCATAATCATGCCATACATGATGATCGAAATACCATAGTCGTGCCGTATAATATGAGTTGGATCTTAACGACGAAATGTACATCTATGATGATGACTTGGGTTATCCCTGAAAATGAACGGGACACCGGAAGTTTGGAAATAGTAGGGGATGATGTGCCCCTTGGGTTGAAAGTCCCTAAACCCCGATGTTAGCTAGGGATGCCTCACCATCAGGCCGAGTGGATACATGGGTCATGGATTTTGACTCCCACTGACGAGGTCGGGTTGAGAAGAGATGGGTCTAACCTGCTTAAGGGCTGAGGTACAAATAAGGACCGGTTTGACTCGTTGGCGAGGTGAAGTGTGAATGAGGTCCGCTACTGGCGTGCTGGGTGGAAGTCCACCGCAGGGCGGGTATGCGAGGTCGATTACTGGTACCCTGATGCATGGGTGTCAGCCACGGTGTTTTTCCATGATATACAGTTATGATATGGCATGACAATATGATGATGATGATGTGATTAAGGATGCGTGTAATACGGTTATGACTGTGGTATAGGAGAAATGAAAATATGACTTGGTGATGCTGGTAACATTGATTCGGAGTATTACTATGATGCATATGCATTGCATTGGCATTGACATCATACCTTACGTACTATAAACCTTTCACCATACATGATTTATTCGTGGCATATTTATCTTGCTTGCATGTAGGACACACTACACACACGTGTGTACTCACTAGGCTTTTGCCTAAGCTTCTTATTTTCCATTTTTTTCAGGGCAGGAGTAGCTTGGAAGACTTAGCTTTCTCGATGCATTATATCTATTTTTCAATTTGACAATGTTGACGTTGTGTACCTTTCAGAAAGCATTGTACTTGTAACCATCAGGATTTATAATGGAGAGTGTTGCTCAGTATTTTTTCATGGATCTTTATGCTTAGGTATTTATATATATATATATAATTCAGTAAAAAAAATCGTCCTTGTGGTGCGCCGAAGTCAAGGCTTGATGTATGAAAGTCGAGTGCCGGATTCGAGGCATTACGGAGGCTGTCCATTCCCGAATTTGGGGCGTGATAGTGATCCTAAGTTATTATTGCGTACATTCGAACCACTATAGGTTGTCCTTATTGCATAGACTTTTTCAGGTGCCTAGTTCTACTTAGGGCGTACCTTTGAGTACTTTTCTGGGACATTAGTTCACCTCGGGTGTCCACTTTGCATGGTCTTTTCTGAGTGTCTAGTTCTCTTTGGGAGTACCTTTAAATACTTTTTCGGGTTGTTAGTTCTCATTGAGTGACTTTTTACCAGCTGGATGTGCATCCCCAGGTCTGTGAGCATGTGCATGCATTCATGCATTTAAACAAGATTATCTTTGTGGAATTTATCTGATGAATGCGTATCTAATGAACCTTATCTAAATTCTATGATAATCATTGTGAAATATTTGTTATAAACTATTCCTGATAACTATGTTTAATTATCTTGATGATACAATAAATCTTGGGGGTTACACCTCACTGGGATAGCCATTGACTCTATCAAACCATATTCAGTGTGCATGAGATGCAGATGATGCGCATGCTAGTGTTTATGTGGAATATGAGGAATCAAATGATCTTGCGACTCTTTATTCCTATTTTCAGTTCTATTTAATTTATACTGTCATGTTTTGTAAAAGTTAATACATTAGTTTTTATAAGTTTTCGGGTAACCACTTGAAATTTTGGTTATGTATATTTGGACTCCCTCTTATATTTGATTTGTTTCTATTCCGCTAATTTATTAACTCTGATAAAGAAAAAAAATGACGTGAAATTAGTTATCGTTAAAGGCTAACACTCAGATTTTTAGAAAACGAGTCATATACTCGGGTTTCGAAAACTCGGTGCATTGCAATTATTAATTCTCTCTCATGCAAAGGTATGTTCTCCTAAAGAAAATGGTCGTAAATTTGAAGTTTGGGAACATTTTACCAATTTTTAAATGAAAAGGATGGAAAAGTGAAAGGTGTTAGATGTAACTATTGTAATTCAACCTATGCATGGTCAAGTGAGAATGAGACTAGCTTTTTAAGAAAACATATTTCAAAGCGTCCCAAGATTTCCCACAATAAAGACAGGAAACAAAGACTTTTGTCAATGCAATCAATATCAGAAGATGATGATAGTACCCTTGGTGTTTGGAAATTTAATCAAGATTTATATAGAGAAGCACTTACAAAACTGATAATCACAAATGAGTTGCCTTTTAAGTTTGTTGTGCATTAAGGTTTTCGTTACTTTTATAGCGTGATGCAACCTGCTTCGAAAATACTGTCATATACCACAATGGTAAGGGATTATATGTGAGTGAGAAAAAAAATTGAAGGATTTGTTAATAAACTCAAATCAAAAAATTTGCCTCACTACGGATTCACGGACCTTAGTGCAAAACCTTTTTTACATGTACCTTACAGATCATTTTATTGATAGAGACTAGAAATTGCGTAAAAGAATTTTAAACTTTTGTATGATATCTAGTCATAAATGTGATAAAATTGGTCGAGCGGAAGAGGCATGTTTGATTAAATGAGGTATAAAGAAACTATACACGCTTACTGTGGATAATGCAAGTTCTAATGATATTGTTATCGCATATTTAAAGAAAAAGATGTCTAAGAAGAGTGACATTTTCATTTTAGATGGCTAATTCTTTCACATGAGGTGTATATATTCTTAATTTAATTGTGAAAGATGGGTTAATTGAATTAAAAGATTCAATATCCCGAATTCATGGGGCAGTGAGATATGTTAGGAGTTCTCCACAAAGAGAACAATGCTTCAAGGCATGTGTAGAAAATAAGAGGATAACATATAAAAGTTTTTTGTGCCTAGATATTCAAACTAGGTGGAACTCCACATATCTCATGCTAGATGTTGCAACAAAGTTTCAAAAAGTATTTGAGAGATTAGAAAAGAAAGATCTACATTTTACCATAGAACTTCATGACGGACGTTCTACCACTAGTAATTGGGATAATGATTGGATTTTTACATTTTTTTTTTGTAGAAATTCTATGATGCCACTGTTCACATGTCTAGTTCTTTATATGTCATTTCTAATTCATATTTTCATAAATTTTATAGCATTAAAAGTTTCTTATCTGAATGGTTGATCAGTTTGGATTTTACTTTAGATATCATGGCTAAAAAAAAGAAGATTAAGTTTATGATGTTATTGATTACTGTTGTGTTAGATCCCTATTATATAATTGAAATATGTGAAGTTTTGTTATTCTAAAATTCACGAACCTGCCATGGTGATTGAGTTCATTAAAAAGGTAAGAGAGATTCAATCGTAGTTATGATGAGTATCAATAGCTTCAGTCAGTTAATTCATCTTCAAGTCAAACTGTTAATGACATAGAAGTTGACCAATCAAGTTCTAGTACAAGTGAGCAATGGATCCTTACTCTTGCTCCTGTGGTAGACTCTCAGGAGTTTCAACACCCGGTCAAGGGTTCGAGTATCCATATGTGGTGAAATCCCACTACGGCGTGAGTGTGTGTGGTGTGTGTTCGTGTGAAAAAAAAAACGTACAAGTGAGCAATTAATTTCTCTCAAATCAAAGTTACAAAAACATTTAGAGGAAGAAGAGAGTAATGGAGGTAAGTTAGAAGTGGACAAATATTTGGAGGAATCTTGTGAAAATGTTGATTTAAACTTTGAAATTTTAAGCTGTTGGAAAGTGAATAATTTAAAGTATAGAGTTCTTTCTCAAGTTGCAGGGGATCTTTTAGCCATTCACGTATCTACCATTGCTTTTAAATCCACTTTTAGTACCGAAGATCTTATTGTAGATCAATTTCATAGTTGTCTTACCCCTAAGCTTGTGGAATGCTTAATCAAGACTAGTTACGTGCTTCACCTCTCCCAATTGAAGTCAAAGAAAATATGGTTGAAATTAAAGCTCTTGAATCAGGTATATATTTATTTCATCAATTTGATTTTGCTATATAATTTACTTTTAGGTATTGTATTCGTCTTGATTTTAATAAATTAATATATTTTTGGAGGCCTAACGTCGGTTTGAAGACTTCCATATCGAGTTTACATTTTGCAACATGCTGTTACTCTGCTATGAAGTATATTGTCATGCTTAATTAGACTTGTCTTTAAGCTATTTTATGAGTTTACAATATATTTTAGTTGTCTATTTGACTCATCATTTATGGTGTACAATGTGTCATTTGATTGTTTCCGTAAATGTCTTTTTGCATACCTTACATAAGATCTAGATCATTCATCAAATGGATCACAACACGAATGGACGTGTATTGGATTATAAAAAAACATGTAATTGGGCTGCATTGTAGAAAACCCATAACCGTGGAACCGAATTGGTTTTTATGGTCCGGTTCTGATTCGGTTCTAGGGTGCAAACGGTCCGGTTCAGATTTTCCTGACTCGTCGGGAATGGTTTTGCTCCGGTTTCACCCTGGAACTGGATCAAACCGAACCTTGTGCACCCGCTGATGGTGGCCTTGGCGATGCTACCTAACCCGAATGCAGTTTGGCTGGTGACCCGAACATCAGCCAGGTAGCTGATGTCAAAGCTTTGAGGGACCCACCATGATGTTTGTTTTTTTATCCATGCTGTCTATCCATTTTTTCAGCTTATTTTAGTGTATGAACTCAAAAATGAATCAGATTCAAATAAACAGGTGGACCATACTATCAGAAGACAGTGTTGATTGAACGTCCACCGTTAAAAATATCATAGGAATCACTGTACTGTTTGTTTTCCATCAACTCCTTGGTAAGGTCACACAGACAAAGCTGTAAGAAAAAAAAATCAAATATCAGCTTGGTCCCTATAAAGCTTTCAACGGTAACCTTGAATCCTCACTATTTCATGTGAAGTCCACCTGATAATTTGATCCACCTCTTTTTTGGAATCATGCCCTAGAATTATGTATAAAAATGGATGGACGGCGGGGACAAAATACATGCGCCATGACGGCCCCACAGAAATTTGACACCAGCGTGTCACTAGCCGAAGTGCGTCCACGTAATCCGCGTTCAGTGTGCAATAGCCTCAGGCCGTGTATCAAAACCCTTTTAAAACCTCTCTATTTCGTCTACTGCGGCCAACGAAATAAAAGCCTCCCTCCTCGAGAAAAACCCCTCAAGAAAAATCAAAGAATCCAATAGCCCTAGCTGCAGCACCATCCGAAATGTTGATCTCGAAGCTGAACTCTCTCCGCCGCTTGAAATCCCTGCCCCACCTTCTCACCTCAAAATCCCACGTTCAACCGTCCTTCTCCCTGTCCCACCTATCGTCATCTCCCCTCCCTTCAGCATCCACCGTCCGATTCATCCGCACGGGCCGCCCCCGAGAGGACCCCACCTTCCGCTACGAGATACCTCCACCCGCCAACTGGGGCATCCGGATCGTCCCTGAAAAGAAGGCCTATGTCATCGAGCGGTTCGGGAAGTACCGGAAGACCCTCGATTCCGGCATCCACCTCCTGATCCCGGTTGTCGATAGGATCGCCTACGTCCATTCTTTGAAGGAAGAGGCGATCCCAATCCCAGATCAGTCTGCAATCACAAAGGACAATGTCAGCATTTTAATCGACGGCGTTCTTTATGTCAAGGTAAAATTTATCTTGTAATTCCGTCGTCGGTTGCGCACGTCTCGACTGCTTTCTTGATTTTGGCCAGCTTTGCAGATAGTTGATCCGTTCCTGGCATCATATGGCGTCGAGAATCCGATCTTCGCAGTCATTCAGCTGGCGCAGACGACAATGCGCAGTGAACTTGGGAAAATTACACTCGACAAGACGTTCGAGGAGAGAGATACTCTGAATGAGAATATTGTGGTATGTTTCTTATTACAGTCCAACAATTGGAATTGCATTCTTATCAACAATATGGTTTGCATGAGATGTCTATTTGTAGTTGCGTTGATTGAATCTTAGGGCCTGTTTGGTTTGTGGGAAAAGAAAAGGAAATAAATGAAAAGAAATCTGTAATGATTATCCAGACAGGGATTCCTGTTGATTGCACGAGCACTATTGAAACATGAATTCCTATGGATTCCATTTTCGGGATCTTGTTTGGATAGCAAGCGGAATTCTCATATACCTCTCGCAATGACCATTTTGTATCTTGTGCATGATAATTTGACGATGGTGTTTGGGTTACGATATCTTTGTGGAATCAGCTATTCCATCGCCATCTGAATATAGTGAAATGTCCTTAATGGGGAAAGTGCCAGTTTTCTTTTCCCACTATCCAAACAGGCCCTAAAGCTCAGTAGATTGAGAATTGTGTGGTTTCACGGATTCTAAGAGTCTGTTTGGATACACTATTGAGTTGAATATGTAATTATTATTCTAATAGAGAGGGAATGATGAAATTGTACTTCATTCCTTGGCATTCATACCGGGGATCTTGAGGCCTGCTTCCTCGTCATTAATAGTACGAAAAATTGCCAACTATTGTCAACTCCTCTATATTAAACTGAATGTTTGCAATTCAATTCAATTGTGCAGCTAAAGACAGCCTATATGTAAGAAAAGAACTAACGTTTTGAGGTCATAGGCAAAATATACATTTTCTTTTATGGTTTTTGTTTTGATTATTTTTGTCTAGAAATATCATTCGCGTGTTTCTTAGTCCAAATTTCGATAAATTGGGCAAGAACATGTTGCTTTGTGAATAAATGTGAGGACCACTAGGGGTGATACAAGTGAGTTCCAAAATACTTGCACCAAGGGTCAACATTGAGCTTGTACATTTTCTCATTGGTTGTGGATGAGGTAACAAGGCATTTGCAAGAAGAGATCCCATGGTGTATGTTGTTTGCAGATGACACAGTTTTAATTGACAAGACAAGGGATGGTGTAAACACAACAAGATTTATGGAGGAGTGCTTTACAATCTAAAGGATTTAAAATTAGTTAGACTAACCTTTCAAAAGAGTAATAATAATAATGATCAAACTAAAATAGAGCATATGGAGTGCACTTTTTGTTACAATGGGAAAGGAAATGAGGAATTGGTTAAGATTTTTTACCAAGAAGTTTCCCAAAATGATTGTTTTGATATCTTGGGTTGATATTCATGAGGGTGGAGAGATTGATAGGATGTTGCCCACATAATTCAAGTTGGGTGGAAGAAATGGAGACATGCTTTCGGCCTTTGGAGTTTTATGTGATTGTTTTGTACCAATTAAACTGAAGGAAAATTTTATAGGATAACTATAAGGCCATGTGTACCTTATAGGATAGAATGTTGAGCTATTAGGGAACAATGTGTTCATAGGATAAGTGTAGTTGAAATGAGGATGTTGAGATGGATGAGTGCAAAGATGATGAATGATAGAATTGGATATGAATGCATTTATTGGAACTTAGGAATAACACCAATATGTAATAAGATGAGGGAAAGTAGACTTAGATGGTTTGGTCATGTGCAACTGGGGACCAAGAATTGTGCTGGTTAGGAGTGAGTTAGTGCAAGTTGAATGCTCTGAAGGGGCAAGGGGAAAGCCCCAAAAGATGCGGGTGGGGGTTATAAGAAGAGACTTATTAATGACTTACGGTCTAACTAAAGTTATGGCCATTGATAGAGTGGAGTGGTGGAAAAGGATTCTTGTAACTGACCCCAATTAGTTGTGATAAGGCTTAGATGATGATGATGATGATGACATTTGCTTTGTGTTAATGCAACAGGATGTGGGCTGTAGAACTGTATGACTCATCTAATAGCTATGGATGTGGGCCATCCCATTGTACGATCCACCTACCTTCTTTTTCATTTATATTTAGTGTTTATATTGGGTTGAGACATTGATTTAGGACTTGTTTGGAATTTGAATATTATCAATGAGGGTTTTTTTTTTTTTTATAATTTTTATAATTTTATTTATTTATTTATTTTTTGTACTTTTTGGTTTTTATTATTAAGGGGAAGAGTGGGGATGTCCAGCCCTAACTCTTTTTCATCTCTTCTCCCAACTTTATCTTCTCTATTTAATCTATATCTATGATTCTAGATGGGATCGGAGCATCCTTGTTATTGATCTAATCGATCTTTCTCCCTTCTATCTTACAATTCCTTTTCGTTTGTTTATTTTTGTCATCTCTACTATGCTGAAAGTCTTTTAAGAAACTTGGGTTTCTTTTCTTTTTGTTGTGCCGGGCCTTCGTAATGGTCCATGCTTGAGAAGGGGATGAAATGTTCGTGGTGATCACCTCTTGTGTGTGGGACGTGTGGGTTGGTTGCCTTCGTTGGATGCCTTATTCATGATCAACGACCTTTGTGATTGGTTGGATTGTGTGGACGTGTTGGCTATTCAAGTGTGGTGTTTATATCGTGTGAAGCATACAAGTTGGGTATTCGTTTTTTGTAAAAGGTTAGTTTGTGTTTGTATAAACTTGCAGTATTTATTCTAATCCCTTATTTCAATGGAGATCAATAGTGATTCAAGAATTGGATTCATAAATCCATTTGAATTTTAGGGGTCTGAATAAGTGTTATTAAATAACTGGAACAAAGTATCTTCAGTGGTCCATATCCATCCAAGTATTTTTTACCACCAAGGGAAAATTAAAATATTGGACCATTGAGAAGCCTGATGAGACCACTAGTACACATGATTAATGGGTGAATCTCCTCATGAAGTTTTACTTCCAGATACTCGTTGTTTTCTTTACTTAAAGTTTTTAGATGTGTATGCTTCATTCACCAATCGGAGATGGGCCATGATAAGTTAGATCTTAGAGCCATTAAATATATTTTACTTGAAAAATTTGGGAAAAGATGTTATTATTGTTACAATCCTTTACTTTGAAAACAATGTGTGCAAATGTTACATTTTTTGAGTTCGCTTCGTTCTTTTAAAAAAGATAGTAAATCTCTTAATGTGGAAGCTGTGCCTATCTCTATTATCATTGAAGAAGACATTATCCAAGTTCTTCCCGCTGCTGACTCTTCCATTTCTACTGTGGCTTAGCTGAAAGTTTACTTACGATGAAAACGGGAAGATAGTGTAGCTAATTGTGATGTGTCATCCACCATATTTTCTTCCAAGCCTAGTGATTTAATGAGTTCTCTAGAGAGGTTTGATGTTCTTATTACCTTGAGAAAAGGTAAGCATGCTTGTACTAACTATCCTATCTCTAAATATGTCTCTTTCTATTGTTTATCTCTCAATTTTCTAATGTCTATCTCTAAATATGTCTCTTTCTAATGTTTATTTCTAAGCCGTACCAGGAAGAACTCTTATATAAGGAATGGTTGTTCTTTATTGGAATAACACTTGAGAGTTAACTAGTCTACCTGCTGGTAAACATGCGGTTGGTTGCAAATGGGTCTACACTATTAAGTTTTATCTTGATGGTACGGTTGAACATTTAAAGGCTCATTTCATTGCTAAGGGATATATTTAGACCCTTGGTGTTGATTATATTGTGGCATTCTCTCCTATTGTCAAGTTGAACTCCTATTCTCAAGAAGTGTTTAAAAAAAGAAAAAAAATTGAACTCCAATTTTGTTATCCCCTATGTGGCCATTAATCATGGCTGACCCCCTTTTCAACTTGACGTAAAAAAATGCCTTTCTCCAAGATTATCTCACCGAGGAGGTCTAAATGGAGCAACCACTTGGATTTGTTACTTAGGGGGAGTCAAACAATGTGTGTAAATTGCATAAGGCGATTTATGGGTTGAAGCAGTCACCACGTGCATGGTTTGACAAATTCAGTAAAGTTGTGTGGAACTATGGCTTTGTTCAAAGTCATGTTGATCATTGTTTCTTTGTACAAAAAGACACCTTGATGCAGGACAATTAACCACTTGCTCTAAAAGCTTGAACTAATAGAGCATGGTGAATTAATCCCTTTATCTCATAGCCTAGGCCTCACATCCATGGGTTAGGTCCTTGGCCGAACCCTCCTCGTGGGCCCTAAATCCATGGGTTCCGCTCCCTTGTGGGTCCCAAATCACATGGGTTCCGCCTCCCACGGGCCCGAATCACAGGGGGGGCTGCCCACCCCGAGTGAGCCCCACATCCCACATAACACTCCACTCGAGCCCAGTGTGAAAATGCCCCTGCATTACACCTCGTCTTATATTGCTAAAAAAAATCTCAGGTCTTATTGTAATTGTGGTATATGTCGATGATATTGTTCTTATAGGAGGTGATAATAGGAGGATTGAGGAACTTAAGAAGTATCTTCAAAGACATTTTCTCATAAAACATCTTGGTCATCTTTGATACTTTCTTGGTATGAAGTTGTCAGATCCAAGGAAGGAATTAATTTTTCTCAATGGAAACACTTTCTGAATTTGCTCACAGAAATACATCTTCTTAATTCTAAGCCTATTAATATATAAATAAATCTGAATCACAAACTTGTTGGTAATCAAGGAGATGTAGTTGAAGACCCAGGAAAGTATAGAAGATTGGTTGGGGAACTTATCTATTTAACTATCACTTGGCCAGACATATCTTATGTTGTGGTTGTGGTGGGCTAGTTTATGAGTTCTTCGAGGATGCCTCACATGGATGCAGTTGTTTGGAGTATGTGGTATTTTAAAGGAGTGCCAAGACAGAATTCTGTATAGATGGAACAATCATCTTTAGATCATAGGGTACTCTGATGTAGACTGGGTAGGTTCTTTAACAGATGGCCGGTTTACTCCTTGGTTCTGCGCATTTTTGGGAGGAAATCTAGTCACGTGTTGCGGCCTGATTAAACATTGAAGCAAAATATGGAGCCATGTCTCATGCTACTTGTGAATTAATGTAGATCAAGAAACTGTTACAAGAAATGGGGTTTGCAGTGAATCTACCTATGGAGTTGTTTTGTGATATCAAGCAACATCCCATATTGCAAACAATTCGGTTTATTATAAAAGAACATATTGAAGTCGAATGTCACTTTATACATGATAATGCCTCTAGTGGTGAAATCTTTACACCATATATCTAGTCTCAGGGTCAATTTGTTGATGTTGTCACCAAGGCCATTCTTTACAGTTAGTTTACACACATATACTTCAAGCTTGGCATAAACAACTCTTAAAAAAACCACCATTTATGTACCGGTTTGAGTTAACACATGAGAATGTGGGCCGTACATCTGTATGACCCACCTAATGCATGTGGATGTGGGCTGTCCCACTATACAGCCTACTTAGCTTCTCTCTCTTTTATATTGGATTAGGACATTATTTTGGGACTTTGTTGGAATATGGACAATATTAGGGAGGGTATTTTTTATACTTTCTTGTTTTTATTATTACTATAAAGGGGAAGAGTGGGGATGTCCATCCCTAACTCTTTTTCCACTCTTCTCCCAACTTTCTCCTCTCTTTTCTGTCAAAGGAAATATCAATCTACACAGATTCTGACTTCTGATTCTGATTCTGACTTTACTGATTTACTGATTTATCGATTTAGCAGATTTCTGATTTACATGATTCTGACTAATATCTACAGATTTGATTAATAGCGATTCTGACTAATATCTACGACTTTGTGATATGAAGCTTATACTGATTTATTCCTTCCTTAATTAGGATATATTAGCTGAGTACAGTATATTTAGATAGATGTATATATGGTAGGGGCTGAAGATCAGCTTGTATTTCTTCCCTAAATAGCTTGTAATCTACCTATATAATGGGCAATTGTCAATGAAGAAAGGCAGACTTTTTCAAAAGGACTCTAAACTATCATGGTATCAGAGCTATAGCTCTAAATTTCCATTTGTCTCGTGCTCTCAAGTTTCTTAGTCTCGATTATTCTTGTTCTAGTTCTGTTGACCTCATGTCTTCCGATAAGTCTGATGTTTCTTTGATTCGTTTCAATGGCAAGAACTACTCTGCTTGGGCGTTTCATTTCAGGATTTTCGTCAAAGGTAAGGAGCTGTGGGGACATGTTGATGGCAGTAACCTAGCTCCTGACAAAGACAAAGACAAAGACCGACACGCCAAGTGGGAAGTCAAGGACGCACAAGTTATGGCATGGATTTTGGGATCCGTTGAACCCAACATCATCTTGAACCTTCGATCTTCTCAGACTGCAGCTCAGATGTGGACATACCTGAAGAAGGTCTACAGTCAACAAAACACTGCTCGTCGTTTCCAGCTTGAACATGAATTGGCCACTCTCCAACAGGATAGTCTTTCTATTTCTGATTTTTACTCTAGATTCACTAATCTTTGGGCTGAATACACTGATATAGTTTATGCTGACTTACCATCCGAAGGTCTTAGTTCTGTTCAATCTGTCCATGAAACTACTCAGAGGGATCAATTTCTAATGAAACTAATGTCTGAATTTGAAGGCATCAGATCCAATCTTATGAACCGAGAATCTGTCCCCTCCTTGGATACATGCCTAAATGATCTTCTTCGCGAGGAACAGCGCCTTCTCACTCAAACCACCATGGAACAACGACGATCTACATCTGTTCCTGTAGCCTATGCAGCACAAGGCAGGCCACGAAGCAGGGATATGAGCACCGTTCAGTGCTTCTGTTGCAAGGGATTTGGTCATTATGCTGCAAACTGTCCCCGAAAATTCTGCAACTATTGCAAAAAGGATGGCCATATCATCAAGGAATGCCCAACTCGACCCCCCAAGAAATCGGAGACAGCATATACTGTCTCAGTTGGCTCTTCTAGTGCGGGTAGTTTGGTGAATACAACACAAAGTGCTCCTGCTCCTGCTCCCGTTTCAGTCCAACCCGTGACCCCTGACATGATTCAACAAATGATCATTTCTGCATTTTCAGCTTTAGGACTCTCAGGTAAACCCTTCACTACATCATCTCCTTGGTACTTTGATTCCGGGGCTTCCCATCATATGACAAACAATGCTGCTTCTCTTACCAATGTAAACAAATATTTTGGAAATCTCAAAATTCATACTGCTGATGGCAATCATTTACCTATCACGGCCACTGGTGATGTTTCCTCCTCTCTCACTGATGTCTTCGTATCTCCTGGTCTTACCACCAATCTTGTGTCTGTCGGTCAGTTAGTTGATAATGATTGTAAAGTAGAGTTTTCTAAATCTGGTTATATTGTGCAGGATCAACAGTCAGGGCGGATGATCGCGAGGGGGCCTAAAGTGGGACGTCTTTTTCCTCTTCAATTTCCTTTGTCTTCTTTTTCTTTGCCTTTTGTCGCTTGTAATTCTGCTCATGTTGATTACCGAGCGTGGCATAAACGTCTCGGACATCCAAACTCTAATGTACTTCATGCTTTATTGAAATCTGGTTTTCTTGGGAATGATGAAACACCATCTCTTAGTGTTGTTCAGTTTGATTGCAATTCTTGCAGACTTGGCAAAAGTAAAACTCTACCCTTTCCTTTTCACACACCGCATGTTGTCAAACCTTTCGATCTGATACATAGTGATGTGTGGGGTATGGCACCAGTCACTTCGCATGCTAATTACAAATACTTTGTCACTTTTATTGACGACTATAGTCGTTTCACATGGATTTATTTCCTTCATTCCAAAGACGAAGTATTTTCTGTTTTTAAGATTTTTCATGCATATATTCAGACACAATTTTCGGCCCATGTCAAAATCCTTCGTTTTGACAATGGGGGTGAGTATATGTCTCATTTGTTTCAGGACTTCCTACAGAATCATGGCATCATCTCTCAACGGTCTTGCCCTTCGACACCTCAACAAAATGGAGTGGCTGAAAGGAAGAACCATCACCTTCTTAATGTGGTTCGCACTCTTCTGTTAGAATCTTCCACGCCCTCTCGATTTTGGTGTGAAGCTCTTTCCACTGCTGTCCATCTCATTAACAGATTGCCTTCTCCCACATTGAACCATGACTCACCTTTCACCAGGTTATTTGGTCACCCTCCAACTTATTCTAACCTTCGTACCTTTGGTTGTGTCTGTTATGTTCATCTTCTTGCACATGAACGCACAAAACTTACGGCTCAGTCAATTAAATGTGCTTTTCTAGGATATTCAGTACAGCAGAAAGGTTTTCTTTGCTATGATCCAAATCTGTGTCGCATTCGAGTTTTTAGAAATGTGATTTTTTTCGAAAATCAATATTTCTTTTCTACCCATCAGGATCATGTTTCTCCTTCATTTTCTGTTTTGCCTATGTTTCCTAACTCTCTTGCAGATCCAGTCCCTTCTAAACCTCTCCTAGTGTATCGACGACGCTCCACCGCCACTTCCCACCAACCTTCAGCACCTCCTGAGCCCCCTCAAGCTTCTTCCCCGACTGCTGCTCCTGTTTCAGCACCTGCACCTCCCTCTCTCCGACTCAGTACTCGGGTTCGTAGACCCCCAGATAGGTTTGGTTTCTCTTCTCCTTCATCCTTCACAGCCACTTTGTCGTCTATTTCTCTTCCTTCATCTTATAAACAGGCAATAGAGCATGAGTGTTGGCGAAAAGCAATTGAAACCGAACTTCTCGCACTTGAAGAAAACCAAACATGGGATGTTGTTCCATGTCCCTCCTCCGTGAAACCCCTTGGCAGTAAGTTCGTGTTTTCTATCAAGCTTAATTCCGATGGGTCCATAGATCGTTACAAAGCTCGGTTAGTGGCACTTGGCAACAAACAAGAATATGGTCTCGACTATGATGAGACCTTTGCACCGGTCGCCAAAATGACCACTGTCCGAACTATACTCGCTCTTGCTGCATCCCAATCCTGGCCCTTACATCAAATGGATGTTAAGAACGCATTTCTCCACGGTGATCTCAAGGAAGACGTTTACTTGAAACTTCCCTCTGGTATGCCCACTTCCTCACCTACTGATGTTTGCAAACTGAAACGTTCTTTGTATGGTTTGAAGCAGGCACCAAGAGTATGGTTTGAGAAGTTTCGATCCACTTTGCTTAGTTTTTCTTTCACTCAAAGTCAGTATGACTCCTCTCTTTTTCTACAAAGGACATCCACAGGTATCGTCGTCCTCCTTGTTTATGTGGACGATATCGTCATCACTGGCTCTGACTTGGAGGCAATCTCTGCGGTTCAGACTTTGTTGAATTCTACATTTCACATGAAAGATCTTGGCCAGCTCACCTATTTCTTGGGTTTAGAGGTGCATCATCAGCCGCACGGTCTCCTCTTGCATCAGCACAAGTATAGTCAAGATCTGGTTCAGCTAGCCGGTCTCACCAACGCTACCTCGGTTGACACCCCCATGGAACTTAATGTGAAATATCGACGTGACGAAGGGGAGCTTCTTGAGGATCCTACTACCTATCGGAAGTTGGTTGGTAGTCTTATCTATCTAACCATTACCCGACCAGACATCTCTTATGCTGTTCATACCGTCAGCAAATTCATGCAAGCACCGAGGCATCTCCATCTATCTGCAGTCCGCCGCATAATTCCCTACATTCTTGGGACACCTACTCGTGGCTTATTCTTCCCTTCCGGTTCTTCACTTCAGCTACAAGCCTATAGTGACGCTGACTGGGCTGGCTGCCCAGACACCAGGAAATCTACTACCGACTGGTGTATGTTTCTTGGTGATGCCCTTATCTCTTGGAAATGCAAGAAGCAGGACCACGTCTCCAAATCATCTACTGAGGCCGAGTACCGAGCCATGTCTGCAGCATGCTCCGAGATCATTTGGCTGCGTGGTCTCCTCACAGAGCTCAGTTTCATTCCCGTACATCCTACTCCACTCCATGCTGACAACACTAGTGCCATCCAAATTGCCGCAAACCCAGTCTATCACGAACGCACCAAGCACATCGAGGTTGACTGTCACTCAATCAGGGAAGCCTATGATCATCAAGTCATCACTCTTCCACATATCTCCACAACTTTGCAGATCGCCGATATCTTCACAAAATCCATGCCACGTCAGCGCCATCATTTTCTCGTTAGCAAATTGATGCTTGTCGATTTACCAGCATCAATTTGAGGGGGGATGTCAAAGGAAATATCAATCTACACAGCAGATTTACAGCTTTACAGATTTACAGATTTACAGATTTACAGATTTACAGATTTACAGATTTACAGCTAATATCTACAGCAGATTTACACAGCAGATTTACAGCTAATATCTACAGCTTTGACTGATATGACAGTTATACAGATTTATTCCTTCCTTAATTAGGATATATTAGCTGTACAATATATTTAGATAGATGTATATATGGTAGGGGCTGAAGATCAGCTTGTATTTCTTCCCTAAATAGCTTGTAATCTACCTATATAATGGGCAATTGTCAATGAAGAAAGGCAGACTTTTTCAAAAGGACTCTAAACTGTCATTTTCTTCTTCTCTCTTTAATCAATGATTCTACACTTTGTCCCGTGATGTCTCATATTTTTTCCTTTTTTCACAAACATGGAACATATAATTATAGGCTTTCTCATTTCTAAAGCAAGATATCGAAATTTTGAAGTAAATGACAACTGGATTATTTTAGTTTGTTTATGCATCTTTTCTCATACTGCTCAATATCTTACATTTTACTATGACAAAAGTAACTTATCTCATTTGCTTTTTGTGAAATCTCATCGGTGTTGCAGAAGTCAATTAATGAAGCTGCAACTGCTTGGGGTCTGAAATGTCTACGATATGAGATAAGTAAGCAACTTAATTTTGATATGTATATTTTCTTGTTGCAATTTGCTATAATTTTCTTGTTGCAATTTGCTATATTATGCCTCACTAGCTCTTCATCTCTTTAGGGGACATATCTCCTCCTCCGGGAGTTAGGGCAGCTATGGAGATGCAAGCAGAAGCAGAAAGAAGAAAACGTGCTCAAGTTCTAGAGTCTGAAGGTATTTTATATATTGTATTAATAATTTTATTGGGATTACCAATTACCAAGGTTTTCAATGTGAAGGGTTGATGTGCTCAAAAACAAAATATGGGGGTTAGAGTTTATTATATTTTATGGTGTCAATTATTTCTTCCATGAAATAGTAAGATTATGATCTTTTTAATTATTTCTTCCGTGAAATAGTAAGATTATGATCTTTTTAGCGATTGCTCTTAGGAAAAATAATAATTTGATTATCCTTCAATAATCTTTGCTTTGCATGAACATAAAATGTGATGGAGATATCATATTTAAACAGGAGAGAGACAGGCAAACATTAATATTGCTGATGGGAGAAAAAGCTCAGTCATCTTAGAATCAGAAGCTGCTATGATGGATCAGGTTAATAGAGCTAAAGGTATTTTCTGCTATTTTTGTCTTCTCAGCATTTATTCATCTTCTTAAATGCTTTAAGCTTGCACCAGTCCTGTAGATTTCCCCTGTTGCTTTGAAAGTCTAATTCTTGGATATGTTAAGAGTGCTCCTTGTCATGGACCTACTTTCCTATACAGATTTGGGGTGATTGTTGCAGATTAGGCTGATTAAAATGGAACATGTGCCTTGTCTCATTACTGTTTCCTGTCAGTGCCTCATGTTATCGCCTTCACATTAGAGTTTCTCTTGCAATATAGTGCAATGCATACCACACCAAGTGGGTGATTTGGCTAGCCATTTGAACCTTATCTTTTATGATCTGACTTCAGTTCTTACAGACCCCACAGAGCTACATGCTGCCAATCTCATACTTCATACGACTAAAAAATTGGTAAACAGACAAACTACCCACATGGGGTTTGGGTGAATGGCAAGCGTCATGGGTGTGCTCCACATGTATGCCAGTTCGATTCCCCTCCATGGGATTACCTGATGCACGTGATTTGCGGGTGAGCATCTGCAGGGAATAGTCTCGCCTTAAAATGGGGCGGGGACACCTTGGTGTCATAAAAAAAATGTTAAACGGACGCTTTGTCAAAGAAAGTACCATTTCATGGAGACAACAAAGAAAAGAATTATACACTACTCATTACTCTAGGATATGGTTTTGCACATTAAATGAAAAACTTTCTACAACAAGAGAATCAGAGTGGGCATGTAGTTATAAGTCTTGTTGAAAGAAATTGCAAGGACCAAGACATTTACATAAAAGTACCTCTCTTCCCCATGAACCACTCCATTACTATACATCAATCAAGTCATTGTTGTGCTACCTATTTATAAGAATAAAGGAGACATAGAGCTACGCTAATTATCATGGGATTAAACTTATGGGCCATACTATGCAATTTTGGGAGAGTGATTGAGCAAAGACTTAAGGCATGAGACGAACGTATCAGAAAATTAGTTTGGTTTCATGCATGTGAGGCAAGGTTTTCCATAACAGTAACTGTGATCCTAACGGCAGTAGCCGTTACCATTACGATGCGGTCCATTACGGGTCATTTTTTCTGTAATGGATGTTATGACCTCGCAACGCCTAATGATTATCACTGTCACCATTATGTAATGGCCTTTATGGCTGATACATAACCGTTTTGGAATCCTCACTGGGAGGTCTACAATTGAAGCTATTTCCTACTTAGACAATTGATGGAGAAATATAGAGGAGGAAGGATCTCAACATGGTCTTTATTGACTTAGAGAAAGCAATATGATAGGATCCCTAAAGAGTTACTCTAGTGGGTGTTGGGTAAGAAAGGATCTCAAGAGGATATATTGACATGATTAAGGATATGTATAAGGGAGTGGTAACAAATGTGAGGACTACTAGTGGAAAGACGAGTTAGTTCTCAATTACTGTAGGCTTGCACTACAGGTCAGCATTTAGCCTGTGCCTTTTTGCATCAGTTATGGATGAGATGACAAGGCATTTGTAGGATGCCATAGTTTTGATTGAACCCCATGGTATATGTTATTTGTAGATGCCATAATTTTGATTAACAAGATAAGGGAGGGCGTAAACACAAAACTAGATTTATGGAGGGGTGCTTTAGAATGTAAACGATTTAAAATTAGTCGGACTAAAACGGAATATATGGAGTGCAATTTTAGTAACAATTGGAGTGAGGATGAGGAGTTAGTTATTTGATTGTTGACTAAGAAGTCTCCCAAAATGACCATTTTTGATACCTTGTGTCAATAATTCATGAGAGTGGAGAGATTGAGAAGGATGCTGCCCACAAAATTCAAGAGAAATGGAGACGCGTCTTTGGAGTTTTTTGTGATTGTCATGTACCACTCAAAATAGAAGGGAAATTTTAGGATAGCTATAAGACCAACCATGCTTTTATAGGACAAAATGTTGGGCAATTAAGGAACATGTTCATAGGATGAGTGTAGATGAAATGAGGATGTTGAGATGGATTAGGGGCAAGACAAGGAAGGACAAAATTAGAAATGAATTTATTTGAGGGAACCTCAGAGTAGCACCAATGGGCAATAATATGAGGGAAAGTGGACTTACATGGCTTGGTCATGTGCAATAGAGACCAAGAACCGCGTGGGTTAAGAGTGAGTTGGTAGAAGTTGAAAGCTCTAAAAGTGGAATGGAAAGGCCTAAAAGGACGTAGATGGAGTTAGTAAGAAAAGACTTGATGATCAATGGTCTAATTGAAGGCATGACCCTTGATAGAGTGGATGACAAAATAGGATTCATGTAGCTGACCCCAATTTATTGTGATAAGGCTTGAATGATGATGATGATGATCCTGGTAATTTCTTTTGCATCGGGTGGGCTGAGAGACAACATTGGTTGATTTGGAGGTGTGCTGATGCAGACATCAGTGGTGCACCCTTTAAAGTGTACCAGAGGAGGAGGCATCGCCGACAGAGTACTGGAGCGGAGGAGTTGATGTGGATGGATGTTGGGTCCATCAGACCCATTTTCTGACGCACTACGAGTGCAGGAGCGGTATGACCATACCCTAACCATAGATACATGGGTCGGATTTCACACCCTATCACATGGGTGTTTTAGTTTTAGGTATTTTTGTTCTTTTTTCTTGTTTTAGGGGCTTTATTGCACCTTCTTTAATTTTTTTTTTGTTATTTTTATTATTTTCAGGGGCTTTAGTGGACTTTTACTTTTTCTATAGCTTATATATACGTTGTGAGAAACCCTATTTTCATTATCATTGAATGAATATAAATTTGTTTCTTTTCTTCCTCTTTATTCAAGAGATTAGGGTTTTAGGATTGACCCTTGGGAGTGTTGAGGATTTCACCTCGATTTCAGGTTTATTTCTTTCTAGATCTTTGAGGTGCAGGAAAAGGTGAGAATCATCTTCCTTTTTTTTTGACGACAAAAAGACCTGTACTTTCTTCATCCCGAACCCTTTATTCTTCACCCCTTTTGTTCCTCTCTGGATATCCCTTTTCTAGTTTGAACGGAAAAGATGGATAGTTAGTCAGTAGAATCAGATCCAAACTTGACTGTGTACTGACTTATGATAGATTTGGAATATCCTCATATCCTAGGTCCTCCCTTTTTACTGTTTACGCTATTTTATACTAAGGAGCATGATCCTGACGGAATGACCTCATCTTTGTGTTGAAATTTACCTAATCCCTTTGATTGGAAATGGTTAGTTGATTCATGTATTTATTTGAATTCTTTAACCTGATTATACATGCATCTAGGATTAGGTCATCACATATCCCTGCATCACGTGCACATATTTAATCTGGCCCTATTATGTAAATTATGATAGGGTATATTGAATGCAGTGTTGGAACTGTGGTCAGATAGCCGTAATTTCAAATATGAAGTGTGAACTATTCATGCGGTTTCACATTTATGCACCATTCATGATCCACAGGGCCCAGGGCCCACACACATGGCTCTGTTTCTGTTGTTGTTGTTGTTGTTTTTTTTTGAATTTGTTTTGGTGTTTTGTCTCTTTGGTTTACTTCATTACCGCATGTTAACCATGATAATTTGGTTTGGTGGCAGCTGTGGTTGTTTTGGGACATTCTTCCTATGTAAAGAGTACTTTTGACATTGATTTAGACCTTAAATTTCATCTTCCTTCGCTATAGTGAGTTTGTCTATTAAATTTGAGGATGAGATTTATCTTGGAAAACGTTGGTAAGATTATCTAATGCGCACCCATCAACTCCACCATCCAGCTTGTGTCTTTGGCATCAATTCTTATTTTATATTTTGTAGATCTGGACCATATCATGTAGGTTTGGGTGTAAAAAATGACATAGGTACTGGTTCTTGTGCTTCCCACCTCCAAAAAAAGAGGGTATGTGGATACAACTATATGTTATTTATTTTTCAGGTCATTTTGCAGTTCTTTTAGAAGTTTAAACTTCGAGTATTTTTAAAAGCATAAAAGAATAGGAATAATCTTCTAAGGGCAGTCCAGTGGGGGGCGAGTGTTTAGGGATGATCAAGGCGGATTCAACTTTCTTTTCTCCTGTCTACTACATGCGGTGGATTCCAACCAACTGGAGCTGGAAGCCCTAAGGAATGACCTTGTGCATTTGAAGCAGTGTGTAAACAAAATCAAAGTTTGTTGTCTTATAATAATTATTTTTATTTCTTTTAATCCTGTTCCCAGAGAAGCCCATGTCCTTGCTGATAGTTTGGCCAAGGAAGGTGTTTCTCAGACTCATTCTTGTAGCGACTCATCCACCCACCATCTTAACGGATATGGTTTTATGCCTTTTTAAATGAATGTTGTTAATTATAAAAAATAATCTAAAAGAAAATATTTTCAGCATTAGTTAATGAGGTGGATTCACCATTTTATTATGTAGTTCAATTCCTGGGGGGATTAAGTTGATTGTGAAGGTGACTTCATGACTGACGAGCAGAAACTTTTTGGGAAGACTCTAACTCGATAAATTGACTCGGTGCCTCTTGTGGGGTCACTGCTTGTTAGGCTTAAGGAATTGCATCTTTTTTATTTTAATAAAATTTTCCTTGATTAAAAAAAATGCTTGGTAGCTATGCAGCAACCAATCCCAAGCCCAGGTAAAGGAGGGTTGATTTCAGGTAGGCAGCCAGTTGCCAAACATCTACCAATCAGTCTTGATCATTCCTCTTTTGAATATTGTGATTGGCCAAACAAGATTTTTAAAGTTGATCCCAAATAAGCTAGGACAAATGTTCCTAAGTATTGCTGGTATTATTGATAATATTGCCGGTATTATTGGTATCAACCTAGGACAAGGCATTGGTGATGGCGACGGCGATGGTGGCTTGATAAAAGAAAATGAATAAGTCAAAATGCTGTTAACCCATTCTCTGATAAAAGAAAATGAAAAAGAAGAAGTGTGAGAAGAAACCACACATTTATTTTAGGGAATTTACAAAAACTACCTACTTATTATAGAATTTATGTTCCTATACCTTTTTCAAAAAAGTTTTCACTAAGCTATCACATTAATTTATCTAATTATCATTAGAATACCTTCCATTAGATTTCTTAACAAAGGCTTGGGTTGGCTGTGCGAGCAAAGGGGTTGACATCTCGAGTCAGCCCCACCATGATGTTTATGTGAAATCCACCCCAACCACCACGCGTGTCACTCCATGTTACGCCCAGGGCCCAAAAGGTAGCCTCATCGGTAATTCAGGTGGACCACACGATTGGAAATAATGTACAAGGCAATCCTCACCCTCCAAACTGTTTCCCTCGATGTGGCCCACATGACTCACGGATGGGCCTGGTTTTTGGGCCCTATGCTTGGTGTGCCATCTAATGGTTGGAGTGGATTTCATATAATAAATTTTTTTATGCACACACCCTCACACCCACACGCACACCACAATGGGTACTCGAACCCATGACCTTAATGTTGAAACTCTTGTGAGTCTACCAATGGGCCATGAGTAGGGACCCTATTTGTTTCCTTTGGTGTGGCTCACCTGGATCACAGGTCAGCTTGATTTTTTGGCCTTGGGCCTAACATGGGATTACACATCTTAATGGTTGTAGTGGATCTCACATACACACTACGGTGGGCCTTATCAAAAGTCAAGAGTGGGCATCCCATAAAATTCCCTTTTTTAATGAGGTCTTAAGACCAACCAGTTGGACCACAGGTTATAGTTCATGTCGATGATAACTTCCAACCAATTAAGTGCATGTGAAATCCAACCCCTCCAATAGGTTGGCCCCACTTGATGATCGTCTAGTGCAAAAGTTAGCCCTACTGACTCATCAAGTGGGCCACACCATATAAAAAATGTCTATAGCCATTGATAAATAGCAAAACACAAGCGTGGTACACTCAATGAGTGCTATTGCTGAGTTTTCCAAAAGGCGGTGCTCATGATGAGGCAATCTATTTGACGGGTTGGATGTCTTACACATACAAAGGTTGGAAGTTATGAGCTGGTTAGACTGTAATTTATAGTCCAACCTGTTGGACTTGAGACCTCTTCTTTTGATATATCAGCGGAAATCTCTGTTTCTTTTGGGAATGGTTGGGGGAGGGACGCCCACTCTTGATTCTTGATGGGGCCCATTGTGATGTATATGTGAGATCCACTCCAACCATTAGATGTGCAATCTCGCCTTAGGCCCAGGGCCAAAAAATCAGCTGATCCGTGATTCAGGTGGGCCACACCAAAGGAAGCAGTTGGGAGATAGATGTCCATCCTTGAATTTTAGAGGCCCACTATGATGATTATATATAACCCACTCTAAGCATTAGATGCCACACCAAAATTTAGGCCTGGGGCTGAAAAATCAGGCCCATCCGTGATTCATGTGGGCCTCACCAAACGAAATTGTTTGGATAGTGATTGTTGTCCTGTACACTGTTTTCAATCATGTGGTCCACCTGCATTACAGGTGGGGCTGATTTTTGGGCCCTGGGCCTAACACGTGGTGGTCAAGGTGGATTTCACAAACATCATGGTGGGTCCGACCTGACCTGTGTTTAAGAAATCTAATGAAAGGTACTCTAACGGTAATTATTTAAATTAATATGGTAGCTTATCGAAAACCTATTTTTGAAAAAAGGCATCGGAATGTACTTCTAAATTAAGTTGGTAGTGTTTTTTTTTTTTTTTTTGTAAAACTCCCTTTTTAATGTCCAATCGGCGTACCAAGATTGTTTAAGGGACAAACACACTCCTCTATTTGAGGAGCATGAGCTATTGTCAGTCTCCAAGTAGCATAATGTGTTCTATGGTGTTATATGTATGTATCATCACAAAAGAGCATCATCTATTTCTTGCATATCATTTTCCTTTCACTCTTTAGCCAAAACTAAAGCAATATAAGATTCCATTGAATCATTTAACCTAAAACACTTCACCCACGGTCATATATGGTGTGAATTATGTAACCACTTTCTCATGGATTGTGTAGTGAATTCTGACTAACCTACTAGAATGTCCATCAGGAACTTCATTCATAAAAATCTAAAAATCCAACCAATACTTGTATTCCTTGGTTGCTGCCGCTTTTCTCTGACAGTCTTATTTTCCAATCTTGCAGGAGAAGCTGAAGCTATCCTTGCCAAGGCGCAAGCAACTGCAAAAGGAATTTCTTTGCTATCTGACTCCATTACAGCAAGTGGAGGCGTTGAGGTGAGATATTTCCTTTCACTTGATTGTGTGTGAGACAATTTAACATAAATCAGTTATTAGTTGGCTTTTATGTGCGTCCTATTCCCTAACCCTTTCTTAGTCACAAGAACATGAATTACTCTTAAATTCTCCATTGTGGCCCAATTTGAACTCATCAGTTCTAGGATATACGTAGCAGATTTGGAACTCAAACTTGATCTCCAAAGAGATTCAATGCAAGAATAACCTCCAATTCAAAGAAAAAGACCATAGAGAGATTCCAACAGTCTTCTAGTAGTGAATCTACTAGAAAGATTGGAAGAAAACTATCTTCTAGTTGATAGAATAAGAATATAAGAAATAAAAGGAAACCACACAAATTTTATTCACTAGCAAAATTCAAATGCCCAACACAGGTGGCAAAAAAAAAAAAAAAAAACTATGGCAGGATGAGGGAAGAAAGTCGGTGGCGAAAAAAGAAGACGAGAGAAGAATGCTTAGGTAGGAGTGTTCTTCAAAATAATCCACATGCTATGCTCGATGATAGCTCCAGGAAAGGAAAAGGGGTTCTACTAGATCGGAATATGGAGATCGTTGTGCGGGCCAGATGAACCTTGGATGACGGTCAAGAGTCAGATCATCAATGGTGCGAAAGGCAGGAGGGAAGGCAAGCTTGTTTGAGTTTCCGATGCTTTTCGTGGAAGGACATCCAGAGGGCTGGGCTCCGATAAACTTCTCCCGCCTTTTGGAGAGTCGGAGTGGTAATGGAGGTTGTCCTGTCGAGGGATAAGGATTGGCTTGAGCGATACCCTTTGGCTAATCAACATGGTCTTCTGAAGGTAGTATCTGATCACGGGTCCACTATTTTAGAGGTGGATGACAAAAACTAGGGTTCTCATCCGTTCAAATTTGAATTAGCTTGGATGGAAGTGGATGGTTTTGAATAGCTCGTTGTAGATTGTTGGTCCTCGTTTTTAGTGATAGTTTTGCTAGATTCAGAATTAGCAAGAAACTGAAAATGTTAAAAGAAACTCATATTGTGGAAGAAAGAGGTCCTGGCTGGGAGAGAAGAAGAGTTTGATAAAATGGCGGAACAAATCCATCAGCTCGAACTTTTAGAAGAAAACAGGATTCTTTCCTTGGAAGGTAGATTGAAAAGGGTTGATTTGTCAATTACATATGCTAGCAAGGCCAGAGAGGAATAAATCAAATGGTGTCAGAGATTGAGAGCGGTTTCGCTCAAGGAAGGCGATAAGAATACCCGCTTCTTTCATGGCATTGCCAATGCTTGAGCTCAGGGCAATAGAATTGCCTCTTTGGTTGTTGATGGGGTTAGTATCACGGATAAGGACATGATATGTGATTTATAGTTTCGTTCGATCAAACTCTGCTTTCTGGTGAGAAATGGGGGCGGCCGAGATTGGATAACCTCCAATTCCGTTGGCTTTCTATTGAGGATGCTGCCTACCTAGAAAGACCTTTCTTGGAGGAACAGGTGAAATTGGCTCTAGATTCTATGTGTGGGGCCAAGGCTTTGAGCCACATTGGTTTTCCAATTGCCTTTTTATAGAAGTTTTGGCATATTGTGAAGAAAGATTTTGTTATGGAGTTCTTGGAGCAGGGTCATTTATCTAAAGAATTTGGGGCATTGTTTATTATGTTGATCCAAAAGTGGAAGGAGTTGAAAGGTTGAGTGACTTTTGGCCGATCATGGGGCCCCTACAAGCTTTTAGCTAAAATCGTTTCCTCTAGATTCAGGGAGATCCTTTCAAAGGTGATTTTAGAAAATCAAGGGTGCCTTTGTAGTAGGTAGAGAGATTTTGGACAATGCTCTTACCGCCCATGATGGCATTGATATCAAGCATGAGGAGAAGAAGAGCGGGTTACTTTGTAAGCTTGACATTGAAAAGGCTTGCAGTCATGTTGATTGAGACTTTTTAGACTCCATGCTTCATAGATTGGGGGGTGGCAGAAAGTGGAAGGATTGGGTTTGGAGCCTGCGTGCAGTCTGCTTCCTTTTCAGTTCTCAATAATCCAAAAGGGTACTTCGATGCATCTCGAGGTTTTAGGCAAGGGACTTGATCTCTCCATAACTATTTGTCGTCCTAAGCATGATGCTTCAGAAAGGTGATGAGAACGGGCCTTTTCATAGTTTTAAAGGTGCAGAATAAGGGGAGACGTTAAGCCATCTTCAGTATGCTAATGACACGTTATTGTTTTGTGAGGCGAAGGTAGAATCAATGGACAATCTTCAGAAAATTTTAGGTTGCTTTGAAGCGATTTTGGGATTGAAGATTGTTGTGGCTAAATATGAGATGTTGGGAGTGTGTGTTGATAAGGAGGATCTAAGTTGTTTTGCATACATTTTTGGATGCAAGTCTGCAACTTTTTCATCCTCTTATCTTGGCCTTCCGCTCCGTATCAGGGAGTCTCCCAAGCACTTGTGGGACAAAGTCATTGAGAGAATTGAACGGAAACTGACTTCTTGGAAGTGTCATTTACGTCTCTTTGGGAGGCCGACTCACTTTCATTAAGACCACATTTTCTTACATGCCAGTGTATTTTAGGATTAGTTTTGTAGACCGATCAAAGATGGAGGTGCTTGTCTCAAACCTTTGGCAGTGATGAATTTGACGAATTTGACCTTGTTAGGCAAATGGATTTTAAAGATTCAGGAATGAAGAGTGTGGTAGGTGGAGGGATTTAGTTGCTTCTAAATATGGCACTCAAGGGGGACGTTGGTTTGTCATGACTATTCTTTATAGAGCCTTGGGTGTTTGGAAAGCGTTAGCAACCACCGAGCATATTGTGCTTGGTGGCATCTCTCCTGTTATTGTGTTTGGATGGAAAGTCCATTTTGTTTTATAGATTCGAACAGGCATTGATGTCATTAAAGCCCCACTAAATGTTTATAATCTATCAAACTAGCATTTTTAGGCCAGTGTGCACAATGCATTTTGCTTGGAGGCATAGTTCCACACAAACACGTATACAGACATGCACGATGCAGGCACACACATATTGGATCCAAGTTATATTTAATCCAAACCATTTTTATGGCAGGACTCATCCTAGATGGAGGGCAGTTAAAGAAAACAAATTAGATTAGACTATTGCAAGCATTTAATCATTTAAACCTTTTCCCTATAGTGCCAGCCTAGCTCAATTTGGCCAGCGTAGGTCAAGGGCCCTTGCCGCCCAATTAAGGCCAAGGTCGGGTTAGGGCATAGGGTACTAGGCCACCCCTATACATACATAATTATATCGTACGTAAATAGTATAGAGAAATGCTTACCCCAATTATTATTATTATTATTTTAAGATTGCTTACCCTAATTAATTGGGATAAGGCTTAGATGATGATGAAATAATATAAATGTAGATTGGTGAAGAGATGGAAAAAGAAGAAAGAGAATAGGAGATTGGACTATTGCAAATATTTGATCATTTAAATCTTTTCCTTATAGCGCCATCCTAGCTCAATTTGGCCAGCGTCGGTCAAGGGCCCTTACAGCCCAATTAAGGCTAGGGTTGGGTTGGGGCTTAGGGGACTAGGCCACCCCTATACATACATACATAATTATATCATACGTAAATAATATAGAGAAATGCTTACCCCAATTATTATTGTTATTATTATTATTATTATTTTTAAAGATTGCTTATCCTAATTAATTGGGATGAGGCTTAGATGATGATGAAATAGTATAAATGTAGACTGGTGTTGAGATGGAAAAAGGAGAGAGAGAGAGAGAGAGAGAGAGAGAGAGAGAGAGAGAGAGAGATGGGGTGTTGGGGTTACATGCCCCCACTCCCTCTATTATATTTAAGTAATAAAAAGCAAAAATGATGAAACTACCCCTAATACAATAAACGTAATGTCTAGCATATCTCAATACCAAAAACACTTAATCAGTAAGTGGGTTGTAGGCCCATAACCAAATCATATTGCGTCGTAGGCCTAAACCCATTACCGTTATCTTTCCCTCAAGTTAGAGCATATATGTCTTGCATGTTTAGCTTGAAAACAAGTTTGACGAACTGAGATTTTCTTAGAGCCTAGGAGAATCAATTTACGATTTGATAATGAGACGAAATATAAGATGTGTGGATCTGTCTCAGAGATATCTTGTCTCGAATGAGATAACAATCAACCTATATATGCTTTATCTCTTATGAAACATGAGATTATTAGCAATATGTATTGCAACCTGATTGTTATGATGTAAAGACATTGGAATCTAAACTTCGAATTCCAATTCTTCAAGAAGAGATTTCAACTATACAAGTTTACAAGTCGTACATGCCATTGATATATAATTAGATTTAATGCTTAACCTTGTAATCACGTTTTGCTTTTTTTACTTTTCTAAGTAACCACATTACCGTTTAGGAATGTGAAATAACCTGTGGTCAACCTTCTATCATGTCTTGACCCTGCATAATCCGCATTTGAATAACCGACTACCTAACGATGAGCACGGGCTTTGTATAGAATACCCTTCTTGAGGGAATATTTTAAATACTTGAGAATTATCATAATTGCTGTTAGATATAATGTTGTTGGACTTTGCATGAACTGACTACTACACCAATTGAAAAGGCAATATCAAGCTTGGTGATGATCAAATAGATGAGTTTGCCAACAAGTCTCTTATACATACCAGGTTATTTAATAATTCTCTTTATTCAACTTTGTTACGGTCACCTGATATTGTACACACTCGACAGTTAGTTGAATAGACAAATGGTCGAATTAAGACCGAACACCGCTCTATCTCGACACCAGGGATCAGTGGTCACGGTTTGAATCGGATCCAATTGGTTATGGCATGCCCGCAAACCTTACATGTGTACCGCGTGGCCAAATTAAAGACCAACACTGTTTTGGTGGGTGATATTGGATAGGTTTGAACAAGAGAAAGGGGGAAATGCAGGACCCAAAAATAAAGAGTGATTGGGAATAGTAGTTTCAGAAAAGAAGATTAATTGCGGGTAGGCAGAAAATCAGAGTGACTCTAACGGGGTGAGAAGACGAGAAGTGGAAGGTGCTGGAATATCATAAGATTTCGACTTCCTTAGAGTGATGGCGATTATCAAGTATCGAGAGAAATGAAGCAATGTGGTTTGGAGAAAAAGGAATTTTAAAAGACAAGAAAGACGAACCAGCGTATATAAGGCTGCCACCACATGTGTAGCATTAATTATTGCATGATGATACAAACAGATTTTGAGGCAAAAGCTGCAGTTGAAATACGTAAACGCATTCTTCGAATGACACATGACTGCGTACAACGAAAAGAGTGAAACGACAGAGATGCCGTTTGGGAATTTAACTAATGAGGAGCGTGACATGTGGTCGTTCAATTAATGTTTAATAAAGCAATACCACGTTTCTCGCCATCTTTTGCTGAATGACAAGAAACGTGAGGGGGCAATGTTTGTATCAAAATATACCAAAATCATATCAATGGCGTAGATCGAGCCACATGGCATATCTGATATCCTTAGGGCATGTACCAAAGATATGAAGGACAAATCATATCTTTGGAAGAGACTGGTTGTTTAAGTTATCTTCGGATAAGGACGGGTAACCGTTAAGGCCACATCAGCATTGGACCACGTTCTAGGCATTCGACGAAGAAAAACCACGATCAAGAAGAGGTAACCGCTCTTTCCCAGCTGGTTACATGCGAAGGCACCACGTTCTCAACTTCTCAGGGAAGGCTTTAAATAGCAAAGGTAGAATCAAAGAGAAGAATCTAATCTAACAACAATAACACACAATCAAACCTAAAACCAACGCAACACTGTTTATCGTAGTTCAACTTACCATTTCCACCACTCATCAATCGTGGGATGCTTACTCTCTATGAGTAGTTTAGTTCGTCCCTGCAATCACGCCGAACCGACTACTAGCTGTAGCCAGTAGTTGTAATTCCCTTCCACTTGTGCCTGCGTACCGGATTTGAAGGAAGACCTTAGCTTAAGGAATTGAACGCCTACGCTCATATGTTGGGCCGACTGTAGCTGTAATTTTCGGTGTTTCTTTTACATCGCTTATCAGCACGCCACTCCGCGAAACACCCTGCTGCTCTCAACCAAGTTGGTGATCCTGTTTTAGTGGTAAATATAGCTCATTTTCGCATCCATTTTCTATCTATTCCATTCCACCATACAATTGTTGCACCATCGAAAGTCTTTGATTTTTAAGGTAAAAATGAGCTCATAGGAGGAAGAGTCCCAACATCCACCAATCGCCTAATATTGTGTGCACTCGACAGTTGGCTTAATAGACGAATGGTTAAACTACTACCGAACACCGCTCTATCTTGATGCCAAAGGTCGGTGGTCACGATTTGAATTGGACCCAATTGGTTCTGGCATGCCCGCAAACCTCATGTGTATCGCGTGGCTAATTAGAGACTAACAAAGTTGAAGAAGGAGAATTATTAAATGACCCCGGTATGCACAAGAGACTTGTTGGAAAACTCATTTATTTGATCATCACCAAGCTTGATATTTCCTTTTCAATTGGTGTAGTGAGTTCATGTAAAGTCCAATAACATTGTATCTAGCAGTAGGTATGATAATCCTCAGGTATTTGAAATCTACCATCTGGAAGGGTGTCTTATGCAAAACTCATGGTCATCTTTAGGTAGTCAGTTATTCAAATGTGGATTATGCAGGCTCAAGACATGATAGAAGGTCGACCATAGGTTATTAAGCTTTCTTGAGCAGTAATGTGGTTACTTAGAAAAATAAGAAACAAAACGTGGTTGCAAGGTGAAACATTAAAGTTAAATACTTGTGTAGTTGAAATCTTTTCTCGAAGAATTGGAATTTGAAGTTCAGATTCCAATGTCTTTACATCGTAACAATCGAGCTGCAATACATATTGCAAATAATCTCGTGTTTCATAAGAGACAAAGCATATAAAGGTTGATTGCTATCTCATTCGAGACAAGATATTTCTAGGACAGATTCACACACCTTATATTTCGTCTCATTATCAAATCGCAAATTGATTTTCCAAGGCTCTAAGAAAATCTCGGTTCGTCAAACTTGTTTTCAAGCTGAACATGCAAGAAATATATGCTCTAACTTTAGGAAAAGTTAGTTCGACCATTTGTCTATTCAGCTAACTATCGAATGCGTGCAATATTAGGTGATTGTCGGAGGGTGGGGCTCTTCTTCCTATGAGCTCTTTTTTTGCCTTGAAAATCAAGGACTTTCGAAGGTGCAATAATTGTATAGTCGAACGGAATAGACAGAAGATGAATGCGGAAATGAGATATTCTTACCACTAAAACGGGATCACCAATATGGCTGAGAGCAGCAGGGCGCTTCGTGGAGTGGTATGCTGATGAGCGAAGTGAAAGCAATACCAAAAATTACAGCTATGGTCGGCCTAGCGTATGAGCGTAGGTGAACGATTCCTAAAGCTAAGGTCTTCCTTCATATCTGACATGCAGGCACTGATGAAAGGGAATTACAGCTACTGGCTATAGCTAGTAGTTGGTTCGACGTGATCGCAGGGATGAACTAAACTACTCATAGAGACTAAGCATCCTACAATCGATGAGCGATGGAGATGACAAGCTATACTAAAATAAACAACATTGTGCTAGTTTTGGGTTTGATTGGATGTTGTTGTTGTTGGATTGGATTCTTCTCTTCGTATCTGCCTCTGCTATTTATAGCCTTCTCTGAGTTTGGTGCGAGAATAACCGCTTGTACATGTGGCACCTTCGTGTGTAACCAGCTGAGAAAAAACGGTTATCTCTTCTTGATCATAGTTTTTCTTCGTCTAGAATGTGCTCCAGTGTTGACGTGACCTTAACAGTTACTTGTCCTTATCCGGAGATAGCTTAAAAAACAAGACTCTTCCGAAGACTTGATCCGTCCTTCATATATTTGGCGCATGCCTTAAAAATATCGAATATGCCACGTGGCTCGATCTACACCATTGATATGATATTGCCGGATTTTTATACAAACACACTTCAAGTTTGAGATAAGGGTCCATTGGTATATCAATCGGTTTGGCACCCAACATCCCCGTCTCTTTTAACAAGTCACAAGTATATTTTCTCTTATACGGATTTATTCCAACTTTCGATGTTGCCACTTTAATGCCTTGAAAATATCGAAGAAGATGTCTTTGATCCAAGTTTGAAGATATGACTTCAACCTTTCAATAACATCCAAGTCATCACTAGGCACTAGAATATCATCCTCATACACAACAAGTATTATGTAGCCAGAGGTAAGAATGTTTTGAGAATGAGTGATCTGCTTTACTCATTTTTAATCTAAATGATATAAGTACACTAAACTTCTCAAACCAAGCCAGTGGTGATTGCTTCAACGCATATATAGACTTGTTTAACTTGCATACTTTAAATGACTCCTCCTGAGCAACATACCTAGGAAGTTGCTACATGTAGATCTCTTGATGTAGATTTTTATGCAGGAATGCATTCTTCACATCCAACTGAAAGAGAAGCCAATCATGATCTACGACTAGTGATATAACAACTTAGACCGAATTGAGCTTAGTCACAGGTGAAAATGTATCTAGGTAATCTAATCTATAAATCTAAGCATATCCCA
Source organism: Magnolia sinica (assembly GCF_029962835.1). Classification (NCBI taxonomy): domain Eukaryota; kingdom Viridiplantae; phylum Streptophyta; class Magnoliopsida; order Magnoliales; family Magnoliaceae; genus Magnolia; species Magnolia sinica. Next base: position 46,068,188 of record NC_080578.1, on the reverse strand, counting down.
TAGCTACCAACCTGGCTTTGTAATGGTCAATTGACTCATCAGGCATGAACTTAATTGTATACACCCATTTACAATTGATTGGAGTCTTACTTGAAGGGAAATTAGTTAACTTCTAAGTATCATTGGAGTACATTAGTTCCATCTGTTCATCCATAGCTCTTTTCCAAATTTGTTTGATAATGCCTCCTGGATTGACTTAGGAATGGATATGGTAGACAAGGTAAGGGCAAACTTATGATAATTTATGAACAAATGGGTAAATGTGATAAAATTGAAGATAGGAGTAACGCAAGAACGTTTACCTTTCCGAACTGCAATAGGTAGATAATTGGCAACCTCGGGAGCCTTAGGAGTGTGAATCTCAGTCAGTGCTGTTGAACCCATACTCAGTAACATTTAACATAACCTTGGAGGATATTGTTGATGTTGTTGTTGTTTTCTAATGATACTTTAAATTTTATTTTCTATAATTGTATTGTATTTTTTTCATGTTCCAAATTCAAATAGACCTTTATGAGAATGGGGAATGTTCAAACGGAGACAGTGTATGCTAATTACCATACAATCGAGCTGTTGTGTGGCCCTTGTGTATGCCTCACCTGTCCAACAAGTAGATCCAATCATCAGGTGGGGCACTACTAAAAATCAGGCTGATCGAATCATCAGGTCAGGTCAACCACACCATGGAAAAACAATGACAACTACACAAAAACCTCAAAATTCATGTGGTGTGGCCTAGCTGATGGTTGGATCAGCCTGATTTCAAGGCCGTGCCATTTTCATGGTGGGCGCCGCCTGATGCGGGGGTTGGATGTGAGTCATGTGACATGCATCACAGTGGACCCACATATTAGTTGATTGCATGGTGCAACCAACAGAATGTGAACATTGCCCATGAGAATTTTGGCTAATAATAGCATTACGTTTGCAGCTTTGATAGCACATGTGATGACAAACTCAAAAGATAGGATATTTTGGAAATTTAGGATGCCATCATTTCTAATTTCTAGCGACACGCCAGTTTTTTTTTTTTTCTCCTTCAATTGCAATAGAGCTCAAGGTTTTGGTGAATTTCTGCAGGCAGCAAGTTTAAGGATTGCCGAGCAATACATCCACGCATTCGGTAACATTGCTAAGGAGGTGATTGATAACTGATTGGTCACAAACCTGATTAATGTTCAAAGCATTCAACATGGGTTATAAGGCTGATATTAATCTTTTTATTTCTTCCCCTGTCTCTCTTTGCAGGGCACGACACTGTTGCTCCCTAGCACTGCTGCCAATCCTGCCAGCATGATGGCTCAGGCTTTAACAATTTACAAAAGCCTGGTTGGCAATGCCCCTTCTACCACTGGACCCCAGGAAATCTCCCAATCTGGGCCTCTGGACAGGAGCAAAGGCGATGGGTCTCCCAGTCATGCCAAAGATGAAACCCCTGTAACTGATGCTACCGTTGCTTCAGCACCTGCGGCCTTTCCAGTTGAGCCAGTTTTCTCTTTGCAGAGCCCGAAGAACCAAAAAAGATGATACTGTCAATGGCCTCGGAACCCAAAATTGTGAAATTCAAATTTTTTTCCCAGCAATTTTTATTTTCTTAGCTTAGCTCTAAAGTCATCATGGTTTTGATCCCCACAGGAAATGTATTTTGCAGACCTTTTATTTTTGTAGTTTAGTAATGCAGCACCTCATGTCAGCTTGTCTTTATATTTCGGAGTTTGCTGATTCCAAATGTGTGTGGGAGCCCTGCCCATTCATGTGCTGTGTGAGACCTGGGCTTTCCTTTAGGTGCGCTAGACTGTTTCTATCTTCTTGTACAAAATAAGGTTGTTTCATTAACACCTCATCTGGGCGATAGCATGGAAAACAAATGGAGGGCCAGAAAAGAATTGTTTAGACCATCACTTTGTCCATTGTGGCCCACCCAAGGAGTGAAATTGAACAGCCTGATTTTTTAGGCAGAAGATCTAAGAGAAGTAAAGCTCAGATTCTGCAGTGTTCCAACCAGCAGGGCTCCACACCCGCCGCACGTGGAATTAGCTAAAGCTTCTTCTATTTGTAAATGGGTTGAAAAGCTGAAACAGGAAATCATAAAATCATTTAAATTTTTTTTTTTATTTTAAATTTTAAAATTTTTTTTTAAGAAGAAGAAGAAGAAAATACTGCCTGTCTAGGTATGACTCAAAGTGGGAAAACTCAAGGCCTGTACTCTTTAACTCCACCCACAGAAAGATACTGACTTGGGGCGAGTTGACTTGGTGGAGTCAGGATTCTCTCATATTGTGTGAGAGACTCACCCTGCTGATCCTGAACTGGGTTGTAACTTGATGATTTTTCACCAACAATATGAGTTTTGCCATGTCAGACAATGGTTCGATGGGTCTTGAGATGCTCCCTCCCTCTCTCTATTTCACGTTTTCCTGAAGAAGTACAGTAGAGGAATGCTATATGCAGTTTCCGTCCCCCCATCCATTTCATGTTTTCCTGAACAACTACAGAACAGGAATGCTGTATGTAATTGTGTCCTGAGAGCAATTGCCCATGTGCCAAAAATCAAGTGGATCGATCTGATTAGAGGCCTGTGAACATTATTGTTTCAGAAATGATCCACTCTTTCAACCATGATTCCACATAGTGGTCTGCTAGATTGACGGTCCTGGTTGCCAGAAATATTTGCCATGTATATTATGGGGAGAGAACTGGGATTGGACTTTTACTGCCATGTATATTAGGGGGAGAACTGTGATTGGACTTTTATGCGGTGAAACCCAATCAGCATCTATCATTGTAAATACATCCATGATTTGATTGCAACCTCAACCTTTTTTTTTTTTTTACACACACGCACACACACCCCCACACACTCACGCCACACGCGCACACACGCACGCCGTGGGATTGCAACCTCTACCTTGCGCTGCCTAGATGCAATTTGCAACGTGTGCCTAGTTGGGGGTCCCACCTTCGAATATCACAGCTGTTCAATTTGTGGAATCCCCAGTTGGGAGAGGGCCCCATGCACGCTTTCACTAAAAAGTTGAGAATTCTTTTGACGGATATGTATGATGGCACGAACTTGCTAAGACAAACCATCTTCACACACCTACGTGTGGCAGAAATGGTACAAAGGGTGCAATATCCAAGCCACCCATCAAATAGGTTTGGCTGCGTGGATCCCTGTGCAAATATCAGGTTGGTCCACTTGTCAGATGGAGAATGTTGGAAATGGGCAAGATGTTGACCTATTGCAATTAGGGGTGGCAATGGACGCGCATTAGCTACTGAACTCGACAGTAGCGACTGAGGTGATGTCACCACATTCCTAGTTCCCCACCATGGTGTATGTGTTGCATCCACAGTCCATCCATTTGGAAAGATCATTTTAGTGCGAATGAGGCAGATCCAAACCTCAAGCGGACCCACCACAGAAAACACTGGGGATTGAACGCCTACCATTAAAAACTTCTTTGGGCCACATAAGCTTTCGATCATTAGCCTGTTTTCCTTTATTCCATGTCTTTGTTAACTAACAAACAGGTTGTATCTCAAATACATATCATGGTGGGCCTACGAAAGTTTCAACAGCGGGCATCAGTGTCCCCACTTTTTTCTGTGGTGGGGTCCACTTGAACTTTGGATCTGACTCATTTTTTGGATCATGCCCTAAAATGATCTCTCTAAATGAATGGATGGTGTGGATACAACACATAATTGTTGGGACTACGGAACGTGGTGACGTCACTTCATTAGTCAGACTCGCTGCTGTCGGGTTCAGTAGCTGATCGGCGTCCGGGTGGCAATGAGCAGGGACGAAGTTCGTCTTGGCCCAACCCTACTCTCCTAAGCCCTGCCCGTAGCCTAAACGGGCTAAAAGGCCTGGCCCTGGCACTATTAGTTATATGATCAAAGGTTTGATATAGTTTAAATCTAAGAAATTTTGTAAGTATTCTTTCTGTACAAAATGAATCCCATCATCTAAATTGTTTTGATCTTAGAAACATGACTATAAAATTTAAGTGCTTTTAAATTATACAGGTCCGTTGAATGGGACTCACAAATGTTTTCAAATCGTGAGTCCAATGGGCTGGGCCAGGCTTTCTACAATTGACCTTTGCCTGGACCCACTTGATCACCGGCCCTAGATTTCAAGCCCAAGCCACTCCTCGGGCCAAGTTCTATAAGGCCGGGCCGGGCTGGGCTGTTCGCCTATTTGTAATGTGATACTATGGGACAATAGCCTTTGAATCTGTGTCGTCTTCCAATGATTCAACATTTACAGACGCGTATCGCTCTGTATGGTGGATAGACAAGAAATAAAAATTTACAAATTTGATTATTTTAACCGTTTGAAATTTGGCTCATTAACTTTAAAAATGAACGGTCACCCATAACCTTTGCTTACTCAAAGTTGAGATATTCAATTTGAGAGTTTTTTTCAATGGGAAGCCCGGACACATATACGGTTTGGGTCATTAAAACAATCACAATTCCAATAGGTAAAGTCGCGACGTATCCTACTGACAAATGGATTATGAGGCCATCACCCAAATTGAAGGTGGTCCTTAGGAGAGTACATGCCATGCAGGTCAAAAGAAACTTGTCCCATGTTTTGAAAATCAGGGAATATTATAGACAAATATAACTTTCCAGGTTTTAAAATGTGTGCGCGAGCGCGCGCGCGTGTATATATATATATGCACCTTATGTAAGCACCCGTGCGCACCTTTGCACAGGTGACATGGGCACAGAATCTAACGGTCCATGTGACGTGGCACCCCTTGAAACTTTATGGCCCCAATTTTCAGCCGCATCCAAAACTCTAAGTAGGCTATAGCAAAGAGAAATGCAAATCAATGGAGGAAGCTGTTTCCTCTTGCCCTGGCCCACTAGAGTTTTGTATCAGGCTAAAAGTTGGTCCATATGAGATTTGGATCTTACTTGTTTATGGGGCTCATGCCATAAAATAGTCTGAAAAATGGATGGAAGGCATGAATAGGATACATACATCATGATGGGCCCACAGAGCACTGTCCATAGCTACCTCGCTACCATAAAATAGCATGGAAAATGCTTGGATTTTGTCTTCTCTTCATCGAGGTGTGCATGACTTAATCAACCTATTGGATGACAAATAAACATTACACTGAGCCTTAGGAAGTTTTTAACGGTGGGCATTCAATTGCCACTATTTTCTTGTGGTGTTGTCCACTCGAGATCTGGATCTCTCTCATTTTCGGGCTAATAATCTATAATGATCTGAAAAAATAGATGGACAGCTTCAATAGAACACATATATATCACAGGCGAACTCGGCACTCAAAAACTTCATGTGCAGGAAACCTAGGTGGGGCTCACCATGATGTTTGTGAGAAATCTACTCAGTTCATTCAATTTTTTTTTTTTAAAACTCATTTTAGGACTTGAAATCAAAAGTGAGCAGGATATAATACTCAAGTGGACTGCATTAAAGGAAAAGGTCGGTAGGGAAATTCCTACTGTTGAAACCTCCCTGGGTCGACAGTGATGTTTACATGCCGTCCATACCATTCATAACGTCATTCCTACTAGGATGAACTGAGAACACAAATATTAGCCTGATTCATAACTTCTGTGGCCCCATGAATATTTCAACTGTAGAAGTTCAATCCTCACGTTTTCGGCCCACTTGAGTAATTGGATTTGGCTCATTTTTTTATTCCATGTCCTAAAATGAGCTCACAAAACGGATGGACGGGTTGGATTTCTCACAAACATCACAGTAGGCCCTACCTAGGTTTCCAACGCAGGAACTTCCTGCTAAAGGCTTTCATTGGAAATCCGCATCCCAATTCTCTCACTGGCACGCCTCTCTCTCTCTCTATCCTTTTTTTTTTTTTTATAAAAACAACCCTCTCTCTCTAACAAGAATTCTACCCAAATCTCTTTCTCTCTCTCTCTCTCTCTCTCTCTCTCTCTCTATCCTTAAAAAAAAAAAAAAAACAACCCTCTCTCTCCAACGAGAATTCTGCCCAAATCTCAGTTGTTCCTTACATCAAAGGGTTGTGGATGAGGTGCGCCGTGCGAACCAGTGCATAGGTGATCATTCCTCTCTCTCTCTCTCTCTCTCTCTCTCTCTCTCTCTATATATATATATATATATATAATGTAAATTTCTTAAGAGATAATTATATAATGAATTAGTTTAAAAAAATTAATGTCAAGTTAATTAGGCAAAAAATTTAAATGTTGGGTTATTTTTATTTTAAATGTCGGGTTAATTTAGCAAAAATTTCAAAATTGCTGATTTTTTGAACTCTTGTTGTTGGGGGACCGTGGAAGCACACAGATGAATTAAACAAAGTACTTCAATCACAACAACCAAGTCCAATCACAAAGACTCCGAATATTTAACGTGAAAAAACCCTTTTGGGAAAAAAAACCATGTCACAAAGCGACAAATATCACTATGAAAGAAAAAATTACAAGAGATAGAGATTACCTGATTCAAACAAACCTAAAATCTCTCCTTACAAGCCCTTAAAAACCTTAGAAATGTATTAGAAAGCTTTGAGATACACCCTAATTCCGATTACACCCATATTTATAGCCTTTAGGAGAATTACAATCGGAATAGGAAACAAATCCCGCAGATATGCAACTCTGTGTAAATCTGTGCGATCATTCGAAGGCACCTTTAATGAGACTTTGATGGCATCAAACAACCTTCGATGTCATCGAACAATCTTCAATTGCATCGAACTAAACATCAGTGTTCCAGCAATAAATCATGGATTATCCAGATTTTTCTGATGGCACTTCGATGGGGCATCGATATCATCGATTAGCATTTGATGGCATTGAACCCTACTCGATGTCATCAAATAGGACACCCAAAGTGTCCAGCAACCAACGTGGAAAATTTTGAATTTTTACGATGGCATCAAACTGTCATCGACAACATGTTGATTTACATATTTAAGACATCAATAAACAATTGTGACATATTACTAAATAGTGTCGGGAGGAAATGATAGTAGTGAAAGATAATGCCTCATTGGTTGAGAAATTACATTTGCTCTCCTTTATTTTTTCTTTATAATAAAATGGAGAATCGAGAATTGTAAGACCCTTGTGGTCTGTGTTTCAAATTCAACAAATGCACACCAACGTTATGATTAAACAAACTAAAAATATGGTGGATCCAATGGTAAGGTGGGCCAATTTATGAAATTCTAAATATCTCAATTCAAGTGTAGCCCATTTGATGATCTGATCTGCGTGATGTTTTGTTTTGTTTTATCACTGGAGCATGCTTGGACCGTTAGAAGTTATACACATACCACATGGGCCCTCGAGTCTCACGTTTTACTACTTTTTAACGAAAAAAATATAAACGTGACCATTTCTTACCCACTCTTTTTCAATTTGTCCGACCCACTTAAGTTTCGAATTTGCCTATTTTTTGAGCCCTTGTCGTAACACGCTTTAGCAAGACTGGACTAAAAAAGTTGGTAGGGAAATGGCTGCTGTTGAAAGCTCCCTAGGTCCGCCCGATGTTTATATGCCACCCGCACCGTTTATAAGGTCATTACTACCGAACGTGGTTTGGCTAGTGACGGTGCTCTGTGGGTCTCACCATGATATATGTGTTTTATCCACGCTATCCATCCATTTTTCCATATCATTTTAGGGCTTGATTAAAAAAATAAGCAGATTTCAATCTTAGGTGGACCACACCACAGGAAAACCATGTCCACCATTAAAAACCTCCTACGGCCCACTGTGATGTTTATTTGACATCCAACCTGTTTATTTGGTCATACAGATCTGGATGAAGGGAAAAAACAAATATCAGCTTTATCCAAAACTTTTGTGGCCTCCAATAAGTTTTTAACGGTGAGTGTTCAATCAACACTGTTTCCTGTGATGTGGTCCACTTGAGATTTGGATCTACTTCATTTTTGAGCTCATACCATAAAATGATGTGAAAAAATGGATGGATGGCGCAGATGAAACACACACATCATTATGGGGGCACACACAACACCAACCACTAGCCATTGGCTAGTGATCTTACCAGTGCTTTGTGGGCCTCACGATGATGGATGTGTTTCATCCAAGCTGTCCATCTTTTCTAGATCATTTTATGGTATGAGCCAAAAATTGAGGTAGATATAAATCTCAAGTGGACCATTTCACAGGAAATAGTGCTGATGAAACACCCATTATTAAAAACTGCTTGGGGCGACAAAATTTTTGGATCAAGCTAATATTTCCCTTTTCTTCTAGGTCTTTATGACCTAATCAAAAGGTTAATGTCAAATAAACATTATAGTGGGCTCCATGTGGTTTTTAATGGTGGACATTTAATCATTATTGTTTTCCTCTGGTGTGGTCCACCCAGATTTAGATTTGCCTCATTTTTGTGATTAAGCCCTAAAATGATATGGAAAAACTGGATGGATGGCATTGATAAAACACATACATCATAGTGGGGCCTGTTATTGCTTGAATCTAGTTGAACCCACCACTCCACCCATAGGCTTATTGAACACCTGCACCGGTAAAAAAGATGGACACGATAGTGGTCGGGGACCCTCCAATGCCTAAGTCAGGGAAGTAATCCTATAATAGATGTAGTTAGAGTTGGGATATTTGTGCATACTTTTCCCCTAGAGCGGGGTGGTATATTTATAGGTTTTCCCGTTAGCTTACATATGAAATTGTCGTGAGGACCGCTTTAGTTGAAGTAGGAATATGCCAATATGTTCTAGAGGGGGGTGAATAGGACTTTTTAAAGTTTTTATAATTTATTAAAAATTCTATTACACTAATCCTAACAGACGATACTTATCAGGATTACTCAAAAGTAACTCTACTGGCTTCCAAGCCCGGTAGAGGATCCAATCACAAACTATTCAAGAAATGAACAATATGTAAACTAATTTATGATGGATATGACTGTGTATGTGTGTGAGGTGTGATCTCAGATATGATAGTATTAAAGTGAATCACACAATCAAAAGAATAACAATCTCAAATACAATCATTTTTATAGTAGTTCGACTGCTTGTCTACTCCACTCCTGGTAACTGCACTTAACCCTTGAGTGTACCGGAATTCACTAAGGAGGTTTCACAACGGTTCACCTCAAACCTAAGGTTTTAAATCAGGTTCACCTTCAACCTTTACAACCTACACTAAGGCTGACTGTTTATGCTCTCACGAGTAAGGGTCAACACAATGCACCCACTTTTAGGCACACTGGCCAAGGATCTTTCATATGACCCTAACTGAGGTTTCACACGGTTCACCTCTAATCTAAGTTTTTAGATAGGTTCACCTTCAACCGGATGTTTATGCTCTCCACAGAGTAAGGTTCCACACAACACACTCACCACGTACACTCCCGCCAGAGGCCTCCTACAAGGGCTTGTAAGGGTGAGAAACACCTTAAACCTAATCCTAAAAAGGAATGATCATAAGTGTCCACTAGACTCTAATAACTTACAAATAAGTGGATGAGTCCCATTCAGCATGTTGACAAAGTTCTCCTCCTTGTTGATGAAGAATCTTCGACTTCCTTGATCTGCAACTCAGATGATGTACCAATACGAGGCTTCGGGTTGGGTCAAGGTTAAGACGGAATCCTACTTTATAAAATGTTTTCCTATAAGAAAGATAGAGTGATTCTAATTATACATTTAAGGCATCCCAGCTTAATGATTTACCATTAAGGTAGTAGTTGGAGGATCCTTGAATGCGGAAGTTCATTCCCTAATCCACTCTATTGAATATTAATGATGAGGGTGGATTGGAGTATGAACTTCCCTGAGAGAAAAGGCCTTGGGTAATGACCTAAGGTAAAACACTCAAAAGCACTCTCTTCTTTCTCTACCAGCAACAATAGACAAGTCCTCTTTATATAGGCAAAAGGTTCCAATGGATATAAAACGGTCACATTTATGATAGAGTTCGATATCATTGAGTGGGGTCGATATCATCGAGTTTATACTCTCGATTGCATCGACTGCCCGCTCGATGACACAAACTCAAATGTTATACGCTTTTGAAACCTAATGCCAGCTAGTTGAGGAAATCGAAGTACGTGTCGATGTCATTGGATTTTGAACTTCGATATCATTGATGAGAGGTTCAATTCATCGACACTTGAAAATGAGAGAGACTTGCTATGAAATATTTCAAGTTTACAAGAATAATCGAGGGACCTTCGAGATCATTAGAATTTAAATGTCAATGATATCGATAGCTATGTCGAGGTATCGATAAATCTAAAAGATTTTTCATTAAGCTTGCTGGACAGTTTATGTCCATGATCGATGCAATCGATTCAGCATCGATATCATCGATATTTAAAAATCAATTCTATCGAGGGACCCTCGATCAAAGATAAAACATCCTGAAATATTTGTTGGAAGACAAGGCGCTCATGACTGATAACATCAAGAGCCTTTCGATATCATCGGAATTTAAACTTTGATGATATCGAGAAGAGTTTTGATATATTGATGCACACGTGATTTTCTTAAGTAAAACAGGGGCATCGGAGATCTGTCTGCCAATATTATCGAGTCACCATCGATGGACTCGAGATTCAAATATCAGTATATCGATAGAGTATATCGATACATCGATAAATCTGTCCAGAGATATATGCGATTGCTGGACATATTTTGTCCTCATTTCGATGATATCGTTTAAGTATCGAGGACATCGACAGCACAGGTCGATCATATTGAGATGTGTATCGATAAAATCGACAAAGCAAGAAAACTTAGAGAATTTTATAAGTTTTGAAAAAGTTTTCTCAACTTTAAAACCCTATGATGTTCTAGTTTGTTTTAAGGGTTTATATACCTGGTGTTTTGGGACATGAGATGTGAGGCTTAAATTTACCTGAGGTGAGCTTGCACATATCTTGGTTGAGGCAGATGCTTGAATTAATCTTCCTATGAGGCTTTGCAGTCTGTCCGACTCAACACTCACGTTAATTGACAAACCAAGGCACTTTCAATCTCCCCCTTTGTCAATTACGTGACAAAATACCAAAACACCCTAGACTAGCTTCTATACTGACATCCTAAATTATGTGTATATGTTCTTTACACAATTGTACAATGCTAAAATGACATATACACATCACATCCAGAAACTGCTCCCCCTAACTACAGAACGCCCCCTTGCTTGGTGCAGCTGCTCCCCCTAACACCTGCAGCACCATTCAAGCAGATATACAATTTTCCGTTTGGGGTGTTTGAATTGTTCTCCCCCTTTTTGTCAGTCATTGACAAATATATAACAGTTAATATTGACTGAAGTTTGAAGTATTTGGGAGAACCAATATTCATAGAATATGCATATATCAGATAGATGTATAATGGCCAAACAATTGATTAATCAGACATCATTTGTAGTAACTATGTATGCATAACAGATCACATAGAGCAGTGATAAAAGCAGATAAACTCATGATAAAAAACATCACATGCATACTATATGTCAGAAACTAAATAAACTAGGGGACCTATGAGACATAATCATGGCAATAAAAATAGTGAATTATAACAGCCATATCCAAATATCCAAAACACATACTGCCACAGATAGCAGTAGATTAACAGTTATCCCAACAAAAATCACCACGCCCATTTAAGAGCACCCAGAAATAACCAGTAGTAACAAACCCACACCGGGGCATATACATAAAAGATGTGAAACTGTCAAGAGGCTATCACATTCATTCATGAGAGCGTAGAGCACCTAAAAAGATACTAGTGCTCATACGTAGAAATAAGTGTGTGCGAATGTGATAGCGATCAGAATCCCGTACTACAACGGAGGAACAGAGGTAGATGGCGCCGTATCATCTCGACGACAGGTAATTATCTCAACCAGTTGTTGGACCGTATGCTGCACTCCTTAGACTAGCCGTTCCAAGACCGTAAGCCTCTCATGCATGGAGTGAACATCCCTTTGAATGGCTCCAATCCTGTCCAGCTTGAATCGTTTGGCATACCCGGGCATTGACGTTGACGGTGTTGGAATGGATCGAGGGGCTTATTCTCCTGCCGTCTCAGTTCCTTCTATTGGTGCATCACCTATTCCACCTTCTCTTTCTGCATGAATGTCTTCCTCAGGGTCCTCAGGATACCTGTGTAACTTCAAATCCATCCTTTTAATGTTATTTTATTGAAAGATTGGAGAGGAAGTATAGGATCACTTGTAGATGGGAATGCTATGGCATTGCAAATTGTGTCACGCCCCAAACTCGGAAACCGGGCTCACAAAATTCCCGATCGCCGAATCTGGCGCCGACAGCCTCCGTAGAACCCCATTCTCGGCTCCTAGCGCCCATTCGCCAGGTTCCGATCCTGGGATGCTACAAGGAGGATTTTCAACATCAGTTTGATTCGTAATGAGCATAACCAAAGGCATAACCCACAAACAACAACCAAAAACTCCATCACATTTCCACTATAATAAAAAACTTTACAAGTACAATGAGCATAAGAGAAATACAATGAAGATGAACAAAACTCTAAAAATGATCTGCCACGCGCCTAAGCCTCAGCGCTGCTGCGATCCAACGTCACCTGCACGCAACAGTCGTGCATAAGCTTATAGAAAGCTTAGAGGGTGGTGAAAGTATATGCTCAAGGTGGTAATGCAGCTATATAGTATCAGAGTAATGCGGAACAAGCTGATGAATGCCAAGAATACCATAGCCGTACCAAGGCCATGCGGTGCAAAGAATGATGTCGGCCATACCAAGGCCATGTAATGCGAAATGCAAGTCAAGCATACAAATCCTCGCCTAAGTCCACATGTCAATACGGCTCAAATCTGGAATATCACCGGGGTCTAGTACACTCCAAGCCAAATTGCCGCCCCATCGTGCGCAATAAGGTGAGTGGAAAAGACCTCACTATCCGCCTGCCAATATCGGGCTCGGCTCGTCAATAGCGGACCCATTCCTCGAGCTGGTCAGACTCAGCCTAGCATTGCCCCCTATTCTCGGGCAGGTAAGGCCGCACCCCCTTCCAACCGACCACAACACAGTGGAAAGCGCAACCGTCTGGTAATCGGCACTCAGCGCTCATGCATCCACTCGGTCTAGACGTTGGAGCAACCTCCTGGTACCATAAGGGTTTAGGGACTTTCACCTAGGGATACCTATCGCACCCCATGTAGAACAATATTTTCGGTATCCAATCCTGCCAACCACGATACGTCTGTGGAGGCTACGGCCCTGATGTCGCTAGGGCGTACAGTAACCATATCACACAATGCGAATGCATGAATCACACTATTCAGTCATGCGGCAATCCTGCGCGTATCGTGCGCTCATGTAGGGCAACACCCCCTGTACGGGAGCCCCTAAACAATCTGCCCGAAGGCATATGCGATGATCAGTCATTTCTCATATCAAGCATACGTATGATGCATATGGTCATGAATCATGGAACTAAACATGCTATATAGGATAGATGATAATTATAACAAAGATGGGCCTAGACGGCCTACACATTAGACGTACGAGCCTAACAATGGGCCTTAGGAAAAGTCATAATGCGGACATTTAACCACACTATACTTGCAATGTGGACGTCAAACCACCATTGCTCCCAAGGCATAGCCCGACGTAAACATCATTACATAAATCATGTTGGGATTGCACATTGCAATGAACCTTAGGTATATCCCATTGGGCCTTCAATACATCAAATGGGCCGTATCATATGGGCCTCATGTTCATCAAGTCAGCCACATCAATGGGCCACACCAATGGGCCTTATGTGCATTGCAATGGGCCATAACCCATGGGCCTTAGAATGCATCAAATGGGCCTACTCACATGGGCCTTATGTATATCAAATGGGCCTCACCAATCGGGCCCCCCATATGTACATCAAATGGGCCTAAACCCATAGGCCCCAAAACATTTTTAATGGGCCATAACCCATGGGCCCCTAATACATCAATGGGCCTCGACCCATGGGCTTTACATGCATATCAAAGTGGGCCTCAATCATGGGCCGCAAGTAACTGAGGTGGGCCTCCCACCACCATTATATTAAATAAGATATAATATAATATATATATATATATATATATATATATATATATATATAAATATACACACACGCACACACCACACACGCACGCACACAAGGGGCCCAAACATCACAGTGGGCTCCACACAATCATCACAGTGGGCTCCACAAAAATCATCACAGTGGGCTCCACACAATCATCACAGTGGGCTCCACGTCCACCGTCCAGGCAGACGGTCAAACACATACATCTATGTGGGCTCCATGTGGGGCCCACCATAACATTTATTTTTCCATCCAGACCGTTGATAAGGTCACTTGGACCTAGGTGAAGGGCAGAAAAAAAATTTCATGCTGATCCTAAACTTCTGTGGGCCCAAATGGGGTTTCAATGATAGAGGTTCCATCCCAATGTTCCCTACAGTGTGGGCCACCTAAGTCTTGGATTAGGCTGATGTTTGGGGTGGGCCCACGTCAGAGGGTGGCCCACCCTATGAACGGGTCAGATGACAAATGAACGTCAAGGTGGGGCCCACGGCTACAGCCGTGCTTGGCTGTTGGTACGTCCGCCCGCCCAGACGCTGGAGCGCAGGCAGCGCTGCTGCCTTTCTGACACAGCAACAGTAGCTGCTGTGTTGCAATTTTTTTTTAAATTTATTTATGTTTTCTTATGGTTTTCAGCGGTGGGGTCCACATCTAGGCAATCCATTCTGTCCAATGTTCTCCCATGGCTCGCCACGAGCAAAATAAGTCCAATATTGGACATATTTTGGAGTATAGGAAATCAGGGGAGGTTTCAATGGTGAAAACCACCATTTGGTATGGTATGGCCCGCCCGAAGGTCTGATGGATCCCATCTTTCAGGTCAACGCCTAAAAAGGGCTTGAGACAGGAATGGATGGTGTGGATTTAATACATACATCAAGGTGGGGCCTACACAAGTGGACCTCCCCAAAGCTTTGGAAAAAAGCTGATATTTGTGTCTTTCCAGCAACGTCCAGCGTCCCTGGACGCTGAACTTTCTATATTGGTTGGAGGTGGGCCCTGCTTAGGTGGGCCACCAAGTGATGGATGGTGTGGGTGCTACACATATAAGGTGGGCCCCACTTATAAATGGGCCGGATAGAATACCTACTTCATGGTGGGGTCCATTCAAGTGGGCCACATAACCTCATTATCATCACAAAAATAAAATAAAATAAAATAGAAGAGAGAGGGATAGAGAGTGAGACCCGCGTGATGGAGGGACCCCGACACTATGGGCCCTCCCTTGCACTAAATCATACATCAAGTGGGTCCCATTACATGTGGGTCCATGGAATTGAAATCCAACGGTGGAGATCCCTTCTCCACTAAAATAGATGGTCTAGATGACCCTAAGCATGCAAGGAAATAAACATCATGATGGGGTCCATGGAGAATGGCCCCATCATGGAATGATTATGATGATCCAAGTGGGCCATCGGCCACATCTTAGGGTCCAAAGTGAGATCCAAACCATTGATTGGTTGGCCTCACTTGGCCCATCTTAAAAACATCAAAATCTACCCTATCAAAACCCCCACCACTTGATCTTCTTGCTCCCTTGGCTTCCTTAGCTCCTTGTGCTTCTCTTTGATGGAGGAAGTTGAAAAATGGATGGTTGAGATGAGAGATGAAGAGGTAGGAAAGGTGGGCCTCACAAATGAAATTTTCTCACCATGGGAGGACTCATATGTATGGATTTTGCTATGGGAGAGTTTGAAATGAGAGAGAGACTTGTAAGGGAGAGAGAGAGAGAGGGAGTGATGGGTGATGGAGTGATGGATGGGAGAGAGGGATGAGAGTGTAAGAACTTTTTAACTTTTTTGGCTAAAGGTGTAAGAAAAGCATGGGTTGTGTAAGAGCTTTTTGACTTTGGGAGTTGCTTGGGAAAGGGTGAAAGTTGATGTGTACTTGACATGATGGGATTGATTGATTGATGTGACACCTTGTAGAGATTCTCTCGAGATTCGCACGCGTGGCGTTTCCTCGCACCGAACTCTGGCCCACAACTCCCGACCAGAGCATCGCATCAGCGCGCGAGTCGTGGTATCGAAACCGCGGCGACGACGCGGTCGCTAAGGTACGAGTCCTGGGTTGAGTCGACTCGGGTTGACGGCACGAGAATCCAGGTCGCGCGCAATTACCGGATAAAGGTCGAAGGTTACCGGAATTCGACCGGGAAGACCGCGGAAGCCTATGGATCGGTACGGTCTAGGATACGAGGCTTACAAATTGTGTCTATGATCCAGGGATAGGGTAGAAGAATGTCCCTAGCCCTATGACAAGCATAAACCAACTGATACATGATGAGGGTTGGCAGACAAATATTGATCCTAGCGGCAACCGAATAAATTATCATAGTCATGAAGCCTGTGAGATCTGCCCTGTTGGAACCCCTAGAGTAAATGTTTGAAGCAAGAATACCATGCAAGACTCGATAGCGTGGTTCCATGAATCTGACTTTTAGGGCATTCCCTTGGTACGATTGGACATCACGATCATGATAGAGGAATTTGGTGACCTTGGACCGAACCTCAATGTTTTCCATGTCCATATCTAGAATTCCCTCAGGAGATAAGGTAAGATTGAATATCCCTGCGACAGATTCTGGAGTGATTCGCACATCATCATCATTGACAGATACGGTGATAGATGGTGGATCAGATGTCGAAGAATGACAGGCGGCAAAGAAATTATAAGTCCGTTCAAGTTGATATGATCCCCCAAAGTCGAGAACTGGTAACCAATCTATGGAAGCAAATAGAGGTTCCAGATTATATGGAATTAGACAACTTCGGTCGACTTTTCTCTTGGGAATAACCTTTCTCCCAGTGAACTTTGCCAAGATTGGATTATCCTGTACCGGTGGGGCCACTTGTGCCTCAGATTGGGACCCACTATGTCGCATGCGTTGCCTTGTGGGGGTCCCACATTCCGGGGCCCTTGCGCTTCCTTTTGAAGCAGTCACTTTTTTTCGAGTGGGCTTTGATGACTCACTTGGATCGGATACTTTTCCCTTGTCTTTTCCCATGTGGACAAAAAGGAGGATTTGAAGGATTTGGAAAAGAGGACAAAACCCAATAGAAACAGAAATACCATAAAGAAAATTACTCTTGAGGTTTTATAAAGGTATTATCGAATTTATGTACTGCTTGGGGCTGCTTGAGGAAGGACGAGCAGTCTAGTTGAGAGGAGCGAGCCGGGAAGAGGAAAGGAAACCCTGGAGCAAAAACCCCCTTTTCGGCCTCAACCGACTTATATCGGGCGGCATATGTCGATATAATCAATCCTTATTTTGATGATATCGAGTGACCCTGATCGAGTTCATCAATTCTGTCTTCGATATCATTCTCGATCATATGACTTTTCATATTCCAGAGAGGCATCGATGAGATCGACCTTTTATCGATTAATCGAGAATGACATATCGAGGGTGAATATTTTCAATTTTCAGCATTCAGACGACCCTTTATGTATACTTTTAGTGTTTCTTTAGATCAGAGTATACACAGTAAAATTATGTACAATTACCGTACACATCAAAATTATAAACATTAAGATGTTTATACAAAAGATTGAGGTGAGAAACCTCAGATATATTATTTAGAGCTCAGCAAAAGTTGCACCATTTCAGCACATATCCAAATCTAGATGCATGGCCTAGACTTGTTTTTCTATGTTTAGTACTTTTAGGCATTAGTCCTTTCTTTGCCTTTGATAATGTAGCAATGGTTGTTTGTGCGATGACCCTTCATTACTGATTTTCTTGATTGGTTTAGGATTTCGCATTCTTGTTTGTTGAATTTGACCATATATCTATTATCACAGATTTGAGATATCCCTTTTATGATTCCTTGTCCAATTACTTTAGCAGTGGTTTCGTCTCCGTAGGTGACTATCCCATTATAAAGATTCTTATAGTTTGAAAGAAGGGACTTGTCACTTGTGACATGTCTTGAGCAGCCACTGTCTAAGTACCACTTAGTATCATTGCCTGTTAAATGGTTTGAGTGAGTAGCAAGACAATTTTTCTTCTCTTTCATTACCCACTTTGTGACAGGATTCTTACTTATGGTAGATTTAGTTTTCTTATGTGATTCAACTATTTGATTAGTTTCCGTGTTGCTACTGGAGGCATCAGATTTTTCAAGTATTTGTGTTCCATATCCAGTTTTTGCTCTAACTGTCTCATACCCTAAACTATTTTTGTTATTTCCTAATTTTCCCATACCTAAGAGTTTTTCTAACTTCTCACCACTCTGGGAAAACTTATAGTTTAGCTTGGCAATTTTTCTGGACTCTTCTAGATCAAACAGGAGTGTATGATTTTCATTTTAATGAAGCATATTTTTGTCTTTTAATTGCTTAACCTGTTTGTTTAGTTTTTCGAATTCGGTTTTAAGGAAGGATTTAATTCTCTTAAGTCTGTCATTATCTGAGTGATATTGCTGTAAGTCATTAATTAAGTGTGTATTAATTTCTAGAGTTTTATCCAAATCTTTTTGCCATGATTCCTTCTTGTTTTCAGACATTTTAAATCTTTTAAGTATGTTGATGCTATAAATATAGAGTTGATTGTAAGCATCTTGTAGCTTGTTTTGTTTTTCTTCTTCTTCCTTTTCAGTTTCCTCATTATCTGAGGGAAATGATTCAGTAGCTTGCTATTCTTTTTTATTCTCAGATTCACTGGAAATGATTGGAGTAGTGGAGACCATAAGAATTTTCAAGGATTTCTGATCTCCATCACTCTTTGAGTCACTAGATTCTAAGTTTGACTCTTCTGTATCATCCCATGTGGCAGCCATAGCCTTGCCCTTAGTTTTTCTGTTTGGGCATTCAGTAGATAGGTGTCCATACTTCTGACAGGCATAACATTGTGGTTCTTTGGTCTTTCTACCAAATTTGCCTGCAGAGGGTTTTTTGTCCACCTTTCTACCTTTGGAGAGACGACCACGATTCTTTTGAAAGAATTTCTTGAATCGTTGTGCCAGCAAAGCCACTTCCTCATCTTCATCATCTTTTTCACTTCCATTGTCCTCATTTGTTGTTTTCTTTGAAGTTTTTAGGATAGTAGTTTTGTATTTTTGGGTTTGTTTGAAGTATAGTTTAAAAGTTTGTAGAGAACCTACCAGTTCTTCTACTTTCATTTCATCAATATTCCTACACTCTTCAATGGTTGTTACTTTAGGATTAAACCGTTCCAGCAGTGATTTTAGTATTTTCTTACAGGTTTTAGAAACCGGAACTTTTTCTCCCAAACCACCCATGGAGTTGCAAATGATATTCAACTTAGTGAAAAACTCCATAAAGGTCTCATGCTCTTCCATTCTGAGACTTTTGAACTGTGAAGTTAGGAGTTGCAGTTTAGATCTCTTCACAGTGCTTATACCTTTATGGGTTATTTTCAATAGATCCCATGCTTCTTTGGATGTCCCACACGTACTTATTTGATTGAATATATCTTGGGACACGACACAGTAGATGACGTTCATAGCTTTAGCTTTAGCAGTCTATTTTTCTTTATTGAACGTCGTCCACTTTTCTCTCGCTTAGGGTTTTGTGATGGTTGTGCCACTGTCAAGTAGAACTTGTTCAGATGGTGACACCTATCCACTTTCAACTATATCCCAAACATCATGATCCAAAGATCTCAGAAAGTAGTGCATCCTAGCCTTCTAGTATGCATAATTTGATCCATCAAACACTGGAGGTCTAGTGACCAATGAGCCCTCTCCTTTGGCCATATTCCTAACATTAGTCAAGATCACTCTCTAGGCGGTGAACGCCTTAAAGAGAGACCCGCTCTGATACCAATTGAAATGGTGGTGAGGACCACTTTAATTCAAGTAGGAATATGCCAATATGTCCTAGAGGGGGGTGAATAGGACTTTTTAAAGTTTTTATGATTTATTAAAAATTCAATTACACTAATCCTAATAGAGGATACTTATCAGGATTACTCAAAAGTAACTCTACTGGCTTCCAAGCCCGGTAGAGGATCCAATCACAAACTATTCAAGAAATGAACAATATGTAAACTAATTTATGATGGATATGACTGTGTATGTGCGTGAGGTGTGATCTCAGATATGAAAGTATTGAAGTAAATCACACAATCAAAAGAATGACAATCTCAAACATAATAATTTTTATAGTGGTTCGACTACTTGTCTACTCCACTCCCGATAACCACACTCAACCCTTGAGTGTACCGGATTTCACTAAGGAGGTTTCACAACGGTTCACCTCAACACTAAGTTTTTAAATCAGGTTCACCTTCAACCTTTACAACTACACTGAAGCTGACTATTTATGCTCTCACGAGCAAGGGTCAACACAGTGCACCCACTTTTAGGCACACTGGCCAAGGATTTTCCATAAGACCCTAACTGAGGTTTCACACGGTTCACCTTTAATCTAAGGTTTTAGATAGGTTCACCTTCAACCGAATGTTTATGCTCTCCACAGAGCAAGGGTCCACACAACACATCCACCATGTATACTCCCGCCGGAGGCCTCCTACGAGGGCTTGCAAGGGTGAGAAACACCTTAGACCCAATCCTAAAAAGGAATGATCATAAGTGTCCTTTGGACTTTAATAACTTACAAATAAGTGGATTAGTCCCGTTTAGCATGTTGACGAAGTTCTCCTCCTTGTTGATGAAGAATCTTCGACTTCCTTGATCCGCAACTCAGATGATGTACCAATACGAGGATTCAGGTTGGGTCAAGGTTAAGACGGAATCCTACTCTATAAAATGTTTTCCTATAAGAAAGATAGAGTGATTCCAATTATGCATTCAAGGCATCACAACTCAATAATTTACCATTAAGGTATTAGCCGGCGGATCCTTGAATGCGGAAGTTCATTCCCCAATCCACTCTATTGAGTATCAATGATGATGGTGGATTGGATGATGAACTTCCCTGAGAGAAAGGGCTTTGGGTATATGACCTAAGGTAAAACATTCAAAAGCACTCTCTTCTTTCTCTACCAGCAACAATAGACAAGTCCTCTTTATATAGGCAAAAGGTTCCAACGGATATAAAACGGTCACATTTATGACAGAGTTCGATATCATTGAGCGTATACTCTCGATTGCATCGACTGTCCGCTCGATGACACAAAATCAAATGTCGTACACTTTTGAAACCTAATGCCAGCTAGTCGAGGGAATCGAAGTACATGTCGATGTCATCGGATTTCGAACTCCGATATCATCGATTAGAGGTTCGATTCATTGACACTTGAAAATGAGAGAGACTTGCTATGAAATATTTCAGGTTTACAAGAATGATCGAGGGACCTTCGAGATCACCGGAATTTGAATATCGATGATATCGATAGCTATGTCGAGGCATCGATAAATCCAAAGGATTTTTCATTAAGCTTGCTAGATAGTTTTTGTCCATGATTGATGCAATCAATTCAGCATCAATATCATCGATGTTTAAATATGGATTCTATCGAAGGACCCTCGATCAAAGATAAAACATCCTGAAATATTTGCTGGAAGATAAGACACCCATGACCGATAACATCGAGAGCCTTCCGATATCATCGGAATTTGAACTTTGATGATATTGAGAAGAGTTTTGATATATTGATGCACACATGATTTTTTGAAGTAAAACAGGGCACCAGAGATTTGTCTGTCGATATTATCAAGTCACCATCGATGGACTCGAGATTCAAATATCGATGATATCGATAAGTATATTGATACTTCGATAAATCCATCCAGAGATATATGCGTTGTCGAACGTATTTTGTCCTTATTTCGATGATATCGTTTAAGTATCGAGGACATCGACAGCACAGGTCGATCATATCGAGATGTGTATCGATAAAATCGACAAAGCAAGAAAACTTAGAGAATTTTTTGAGTTTTGAAATTTTTTTCTCTACTTTAAAACCCTATGATGTTCTAGTTTGTTTTAAGCGTTTATATACCTGGTGTTTTGGGACATGGGATGTGAGGCTTAGATTTACCTAAGAGGAGCTTGCACACATCCCGGTTAAGGCAGACACTTGAATTGATCTTCCTATGAGGCTCTGCATTCTGTTCGACTCAACACTTACGTTAATTGACAAACTAGGGCACTTTCAACATATCTGAGTGGATCTTGCCAGACATGCAGGAGGACCCCGTAGTAGAGTTGAAATCTGTTCTCGAGAGTATCCCCAATTTTGCCTTGATGGGTGTGATTTTCGATAAGATTTTGTTGGATATTTCTGTTTTGAGGTTCGGGTCAATACCTAAGGTCGAGGTCAGTATCTGAGGTCAAGGTCAGTTAGATAGCCTAGACAAGACAATCATGTCTACTGATGATTCCTATTACCGAGCTTGATTGATCGGTTCAATTTGGCTAACATATTCTTTGACCAGCTCAACCTCTCTAGCGGTAGACACATTAGTGGTTCGGGGAGATTACTCTGTTGATCTTGTCCACGTGTCTCATATGACAGGTCAGTCTGACTTTGCCCATAACAGGGCCCATAGAGCACCAACCACTAGTGGCAACAATGTCACTAGCCAAATCGACTCTGACAAAAATATTAGCCCGATCATTAGAGAGGATGAGTTGTTTCAATGGTTGGTTTGATAAGCAATCAAGTCTACAATGATATATAAAAGTTTGATGTTCATTAAAGTGTGTATGTGAGTCTAAGGAGAGAAATTCTAATTACTAAAATTACATGTGAAAAACTACTTGTATATCTACTCATGTGTGGAAATTTTTAGGATTTACACTTCTTTCTCAATGTCGATGGGGTTTTCAATTGTATGTCCATAGGAAATTACGTAGTCTTTAGCATTAAACACCATTGAAGCACTGAGGCTTCACCCTCTTCCTCAACATCTCCACCATATGGCTTGGTTGATCTTGAAATAATGGTGAAGACCGCTTTAGTCGAAGTAGGGATATGTCAATATGTCCTAGAGGGGGGTGAATAGGACTTTTTAAAGTTTTATGATTTATTTAAAGCCCTATTACACTAATCCTAATAACAGACACATATTAGGATTACTTAAAATTAACTCTACTGGCTTCCAAGCCCGGTAGAGGATCTAATCACAAACTATTTAAGAAGTAAACAATATTCAACTTAGTTTAGGATGGATATAACTATGTAAGTGTGTGAGGTGTGATCACAGATATTCAGATATGAAAATAATAATGCAAGTCACACAAACAAAAGAATAGCAATCTCAAACACAGTCATTTTTATAGTGGTTCGACTACTTGTCTACTCCACTCCCGATAACTGCACTCAACCCTTGAGTGTACCGAATTTCACTAAGGAGGTTTTACAACGGTTCACCTTAAACCTAAGGTTTTAAATCAGGTTCACCTTCAACCTTTACAACTTACACTGTGGTCGACTGTTTATGCTCTTACAAGCAAGGGTCAACACAACGCACCCACTTTTAGGCACACTGGCCAAGGATCTTCCACAAGACCCTGAGGTTTCACTCGGTTCACCCCTAACCTAAGGTTTTAGATAGGTTAACCTTCAACCAGATGTTTATGCTCTCCATAGAGCAAGGGACCATACAATACACACACCACGTACACTCCCGCCGGAGGCCTCCTACGAGGGCTTGAAGCGGTGAGAAACACCTAAGACCTAATCCTAAAAAGGAATGATCTAAGTGTCCTTTGGACTTTAATAACTTATAAATAAGTGGATGAGTCCCATTCAACATGTTGACGAAGATCTCCTCCTTGTTGATGAAGAGTCTTCGACTTCCTTGATCCGCAACACAGATGATGTACCAATACGAGACTTCGGGTTGGGTCAAGGTTAGAATGGAA
Source organism: Magnolia sinica (assembly GCF_029962835.1). NCBI lineage: Eukaryota > Viridiplantae > Streptophyta > Magnoliopsida > Magnoliales > Magnoliaceae > Magnolia > Magnolia sinica. Next base: position 46,044,291 of record NC_080578.1, on the reverse strand, counting down.
TCTTACCCTATAAAATATTTTCTTATAAGGAAGATAGAGTGGTTCCGATTACGTATTCAAGGCATCCCAGCTTAATGATTTGCCATTAAGATAGTTTCTGGAGGATCCTTGAATGCAGAAGTTCATTCCCCAATCCACTCTATTGAATATCAATGATGAGGGTGGATTGGAGGATGAACTCCCTTGAGAGAAAGAGCTTTAGGTAAATGATCTAAGGCATGAAACACACAAAAGCACTCTCTTCTTTCTCTACCAGCAACAATAGACAAGCTCTCTTTAAATAGGCAAAAGGTTCCAACGGATATGAAACAGTCACATTTATGACTGAGTTCGATATCATCGAGCGGGTGCGATATCATCGAGCGTATACTCTTGATAGCATCGATGGTCCGCTCAATGACACAAATTCAATGTCATACGCTTTTGAAACCTTTAGCCAACTGGTCGATGGAATTGAAACACTTGTCGATGTCATCAGATTTCAAACTCTGATTTCATCGATGAGAGGTTCGATTCATCGATACTTGAAAGTGAGAGAGACTTGACATGAAATATTTCAGGTTTTCAAGAATGATCGAGGGACCATCGAGATCATCAAAATTTAAATGTCGATGATATAGATATCAGAGTCGAGGCATCGATAAATCCAGTGGATTTCTCATTAAGCTTGCTGGACAGTTTATGTCTTTATTCAATGCAATTGACCTAGTACCGATATCATCGATATTTGAATATCGATTCTATCGAGAGATCCCCAATCATAGATAAACCATCTTGAAATATTTTACTGGAAGAACTTGGCGCCCTAGACCGATCTCATCGAGTGCCTTCCGATATTATCGAGATTTGAATTTCGATGGTATCGAGGAGGCTTTGATATATCGATGCATATATGATATTCTTAAGAAAAAATAGGGGCACAGGAAATCTGTCTATCGATATTATCGAGTCACCTTCGATGGACTCGAGATTCAAATATCGATGATATCGATATGTGGATCGATACATCGATAAATCAGTCTAAAGATATATGTGATTGCTGGGCACTTTTTATCCTCTTTTCGATGATATCATTTTAGGCATCGAGGACATTGACAGAGAAGGTCGATCATATTGAGATGTGTATCGATAAAATCGACAAAGCAAGAAAACTTAGAGATTTTCTGATTTTCAAAAAAGTTTTCCTACTTAAAAATCCTATAATGTTCTAACTTGTTTTAAGGGTTTTATTCACCTGGTGTTTTGGGATATGGGATGTGAGGCTTTAGATTTACCTATGGCAAGCTTGCACACATCCGGTTGAGGCAGAAGCTTGAATTGATCTTCCTATGAGGCTCTGTAGTCTGACTGACCCAACACACACGCTAATTGACAAACCAGGGCACTTTCAGATCCAACTGTGCTTGAAACTTCATAGGCAAGATAAATGCCACATTGCAACTAAAGGTGATGGGTGGCTGGGTACTAAAGGACACTATCATTGTGAGTCCTTCCCTGAAGGATGTTGTAACCTCCATTGACTTCCTACATGAAATCCTTCAGGGTTTGGTGACCCTTAGAATGATTGCGCAGCTTTAATACATTCCTCAATGTTTGTACAGCTATATGTCGGGTCATTCGCTAGGACAGTGACCCGAGGAGAACATGTTTAGCTAGGTCATGGCCAGAGTCTCTCTTTGACCGGATGCAGATTCTTGTGTATCACTCGGGAGGTGGCAGCAAAAGCTTTGGTTGTAGCTCTTCATCGCTGCAATTGATGCCTCTGAGTATGCATCAACCCTTAGGGTGGCCGAGGAAATTTGTAATGGATGGAAATGGTTCATCAATCCATGAACACTTCGGTTAACTAGACCATCCTGGGCCTAACCCGAGGTCGATGCATGAACTGCTTCTTGATATGTCTTCTCGAAGCATGCCACTGGCACTCGTGAAGCCTAACGTCACAATTCCTGGGCACCCAAACCTGGGTTACTCATGGTCTAGTTTTGTGAATGGTTTCTAGTTCAGATTGGCCGCTTGTCTCTCCACTTTTATAAGTCGCCCGTGGGTGCTAATATAGGGCAATTATCTCGTAGAAGACCGGTTGTGGGTTGTGGTGATTTACTGGGTTGGTCGCTTAAATCCTGACACCTCTCGTGCTTTTTAGATTGCCTAGTGTATCAGCTACACAAAACTGGTAAGGCCTCGATTTTAGCTTGGGGTACTTCCCCCTTCTCCTCCTGTAGAGGTAGGTTTGTAGCTTGTCCTATTGGTAGTGATTCAGTGCTCAGCTGAATCCGTGGACCACTGGATTGTGGTTGTTCCTTCCTTAGGGGATGCAGAGCTACTGGTTTTGACTCCTCAGCTAGTCGATTGATTGCTTTGAGATCGGCCAAGACATTGTTGATAGGGTGATTATTGAGAAAGGATCTCGGTCGACTCCCAATGCCTCTTTCTCAGGGAACTTGAGGAAGCCGTTATTAATGTTCTCCCGCACCTTATTCCTAAACATGATAAAATTCTTAGTAGAATGCATCTTAGTATTATGCCATTTATAGTAAACTCCTTTCTTGAGTTCCTTGGCCGACAAATTTTTTGATACTCGGGGATCCTGATGAACCTGCTCTCTAAGAGAATGTTGAATATTTCCTCATCCTTGGAAATATCGAATTTGTACTGCTTGGGAGCCTCGAGAGCACCCTTTCTTGGGTTTATCGTGGTCGAGACTATGTACTCGACCTCCTTTAGGGCTGTGTACTTGCACGTTTGTGTGCCAATTATCTCAGTCACGATCACCTCGTAACAATCATCATAGTCTTTGCCTGGCTGTGTGTGAACTATTTCCATCATGGCCAACTCATAATTTGGGTCATGGTATAACATGCCCTTAGACATGTTCATCTGCTGTTGTTCCTCCCGAAGGATCCACTCATACCTGATATCCCTAACTGATAATTCAAACAATCTTTAAAGAACAAGCTTTCATACTTCTTGCGTAGCTCAAAACCCATGCCTTCCAAGGCCAGCCTAGAGAACTCAGCCTCTAGGAGAATGATCAGGTAGTGGTTTTTAGCATTTTTTTTATACCGAATGATAAATTGCTCGACCGAATCTTTCAGCAATTGCCTAAACTTGGACAAGTCGGCCATAGATACTTTCAGCTCAATATGGTGGAACTGCATGTGAAACTTCTCTTCCATCTCGTTCCAACTATGGACTGAGTTGGTTGGTAGGTTTATATACCATGTGAACGTCTTAGGTAACGAGTTCTTGAACAATATGAGCCTCATAAATTTGTTAGGGGATGCCTCACCACATTGCATGGTGAAGTGGTCAACATGTTTGATCGTAGAGATTTCCCCATCTCCTGAGAAAAGAGTGAAATCAGAAAACCTGAAGCCTCTGGGAAACTCGTACCGTTGGTCAACCCACTTAGGATGGGGTTTCCTATATATTGGCTGAGTAACTTGTCGACCATTGGGTTACACCCCGTATTCCTAAATGAGTCTTATAATGTCATCCCGACTGAGCGGCCATTGCGTGCTAAGTAAATCTTCTCTGCTAGGATATCTTCGCAGCTGATCAGGGTATGACCCTTATGCCATGTGGTCAACCATATGAGGGGCGGCCGAAGTTTGCCCCCCGAGCACTTTTGTCTTATAATAGCCGTTGTAGATAGGAGGAGGGATTGAAGGTTTCCCTTTGAGCACATCTACCCTATAGTGTCCTTAGTAGACTAAAGATGCAGCCGAAAGTTGCCTCCTAGGTGCATTTGCTTTATAATAGCGGTTATAGACTAGAGACGCCACTGAAGGTTCTCCCCCATGTGCCTCTATCCTCTGGTGTCCTTAATAGATAGTTGAGCCCACTTGCAGTTGCCCCCTTGATTTTTAACCATATGGAAACCATTATAGATGGTTGGATTAGCCAGAGGTTGCCCCTCGAGCGGTTTGACCACGTGCCCATATGGTAACCGCCGGACAACTAGCTGCCCAACCAAGTTACATGTGTCGACTGGGTATTGCCTCTCAGGTGGGTAATAACTCTATCAGTTGGGGTATTCCTGTTGGTTATATGACCAACCGTCTTGGCCACTCCTTGCCATAGATGGAGGCAATGAAGTTTGACCTGGCTGACTCTCATCGGGAGTCCAACCGACCGTTCTGCCTCTCGTTTATCAGGGTGAGTGGGGGTAGAGCGGATATTACTAGTCTCCATATCAAAAGGAGACCATCAGACATTCTTTGGAATATCTCTAGTTGTGCCTTAGATACCCTAATGATATGCTGCATTTATTTGTCCAATTGATTGATAAATGTTGCAAAGTCGTTAGAGGTTGGTTGGGAAAACGATTCTGCCTCAACATCGACATGGGCTCATGATGACGGCCCAAGTCTTATTATTCTTCTACAGTGTTAGAAACTTTTATTTATTTATTTAAGAGGCATCCTATTTTATTGAGAAATAAAAAATCTTATGGGGTCCCACTGGGTGTGCAATAAATATGTTCGTGTAATTCAATCAAACACAACGCCACACATGTGATCAAGGACCTATATTCATTGTGCATGTACGATTATGAGGCGCGTGCCAGAGTTCATACTAGACTTAATGTTTGATTGAACAATGGCGACCCCTGTGCTGAAATGACTGAGAAAGACTGAATTTAGAAATCCAGTTATCGAGTTAGCCACCGGTTGTAATTAGTGATCATGCGATTTGCGAAAGGGTAGGGGTTAGTCCTATCTGATGGATTCTTTTTGCCTCATGACTTCAAGACTTTTCTTTCACAACTAATTGCAATTAATATTTTTTAAAAATGAATAAAGATGGATAGATAAATAAAAAGAAGGCTAAAACTACATCGATTTTATTAATATTCGAATGAAGCTCAATATAATTGACAGAGGATAAAAATAAACTAGAGAAATAAATAAAATAAGTGATAAATACCTGGTCCGTTTGTAAGAACAAATGATCAAGGTGGACGATCAGCAAGATGTGACTAGAAATATGATCACCTAAGTAAGAACTCAATAGATCCAGATCCAACAACTTAGGGTTGTGGATATTTAATCTAATCCTACCGTACACACCTAGATCCATAGCTTAACTGGCAGACTGAGTGGAGATACCTCGTTTCAACACTTGAGGTCTTAGTATTGATCCCTGGTGGGGGTGGCTAACATGGAGTGTGTGTACTGACATGGGTGTGTACTAACAAGCTAACCCAAAAAAAAATAAAAATAAATAAATCTAATCCTGCCGTACTATAGTGGTGGTGCTAGACAACAACGATCTATGCTAAGACTGGGCTATGCTAAGATATGATAAAAGTAAATATGGATGTAAAGGGTAGATTGTGTTTGGCATGGAGCCCCAAGCTCTTCATTAATTACTCCTTTTATAGGTTTTTGAGGAGGCAAAAAAGCTCACTTGGTTTCCTCGTTAATCACGAATCTCCCAGTTTTTACGGTATACATTTTAAATAGGAGTCTCCATATATTTGGAGTTGTGTATTTTCAGATGTCTACTTTTACATAGATGGTCTCCATATTGGCACCTCCAGGATTCTACATCTAGATTTGGGATTAATCAGAAGAGCCTTTACAACTGATCTCGAACCTCAAATCGATTATGACCATTTATGCGTCTAAATGACTCAATCAAACCACCTCCTACAAAACCCTGAACTCTCACTCCCTTTTGATCATGGTCCAAGTGGGATTCGCTTGGTGTTATCCTCTCCTGATTTGGGTCCGATTTGCAACGGTTTTGCTCGAATGTCGGTCCAATCATCGAATATTTGGAATCTTTGTAACTATAACAGTCTTTAAATGCTTCTAGGAAGATCTCCCATTTTAAAAGGACCGTGAAAGATGGCCTTATAGAGTATATCATAACCAGATCCGTGATAGGATTCTTTCCCTTAGTAGGTCTTTATAGATGTGTCAAGTACACTGCCTCATTAATTGGCTCGCTAATCGTGGCCACATGGTATTAGTCGGTTCACTCCCCTAAAGGCATGTGCATGGGTTTGTGCCTCCACATTAATGAAGGAATGCATATCACCGAAGGAAGATCAAACAAATATATCTTCATGTGCGAGTATGATTTCTGTGAGTACTAAATCCATAACGTCAACATGGGGCAACTATTTATTGATCCACATCAAGATGTTGAAAAATGATTGTAAATAGTTAAAAGTAACATATATACATGTATGTATGTATAATCAATAAATAATTTAAATTTCTTAAGATATAATTGTATACATGTATGTATGTATAATCAATAAATAATTTAAATTTCTTAAGATATAATTGTATAATGAATTAGTTAAAATTTTAAATAATTTTTACTTTAATGTTAAGTTAATTGAGCAAAAAAATCTAAAGTGCTGATTTTTTGAAATCTTATGACATATCACTAAATAGTGCCTGAGGAAATGATAGTTAAGGGTAATGCTTTATCAGACAAGAAATTACATTATCATTCTCCTTTACCTTTTCTTTATAATAAAATAATAGTCAGGGGTAGTGTTTCACATGTTGGATGGATATGTCTTTAATCTTACAGAAACATGAGTCATCGAACAATCGAACAACCATGCTCGATCGATCGAACCTCCCCAGAATTAATCAGATTGCTCGTTAGATGATTTAGACTATGCTTGATTGATTGAACCGTGTGGTTGATCAATCAATAATATTTGAAAAAATCCTTTTAACTCTCTGGACATTTTTGGTTTAGTTCGGTTGATGAAACTTGCAGCTACTCAATCGATCGATGGCGCACGTGGTTCTGCATAAGTGCGCGATTTGTTTCTTATTTCGATTGTAACACTATATATATAAGGTGTAATAGGTATTTAGGTTATTCTAAGACGTTCCTAAGGGTTCTAGAGAGGAAAAGCTATGAATTAGGAGAGATTTGAAAGGGGTTCTCATCATTGTAAGTTGCTTCCATCTCTTGTATATTACTTTCATAATGGATCGCTTGTCGCTTTGTGCAATGGAATTTTTTCTTGTGAATGTTTTTCCATGTAAAATTCATGTGTTTTTTTTTCTTTACGTGTTTTACTTCATGTTTAATGTCGACTTGTTTGATTAAATTTGTCTTCGCTTCCGTGCCATTCCCAACAATTGGTATCAAAGTTAACGTTGGGTTTTGAGTTCTAATTTGATACAAGTTGATGAAAAAGCCTAACATGAAGTTTGAAACAAGGATATGAATTATAGTTTTGAATTATGGAAGGTGAAGATGAGAGACCTTCTAGTTCAACAAGGATTGCAACATGCTCCCCTTCGTAAGGCAAAGCGTCCCACATCTATGAGTGATTAAGAGTGAGATGAACTTGATGAGAGGGCTACAACCTCGATCCAATTGTGTCTAGTAGACAATGTTCTTTACAACGTCCTGGATTAGAACATCGCCACATGGATATGAACGAAACTTGATAGTTTATAAATGAAGAAATCCCTGGGTAGTTGTTTGTATCTAAAGAAACAATTATGTAATCTTAAGATGATAGATGGATATAATATCAATGAACATATGAGCATATTCAGTGAATTATTTTCTAAACTATTGAGTGAGGAGGTTAAGATTGTAGAGGAAGATCAAGCCTTAGTTATGCTGAATTCACTTCCACCGTCTTGCGAGAATCTCGTAGACACTCTACTCTACGGTATTGATACCATTGATGTTGAAACTATAATCTCAACCCTTTATGAGAAGCAATTAAGGAAAAAAGATAGCGGTGATGCATTACCAGGGGAAGGGATTTCTCGATGTAAATCCAAATTGAAAGGGAATGGTAAATTGAAGTGCTGGAATTATAGCATGACATGACACATGGAAAAGGATTATTGAAATCCCAAGTCTCAGAAGGGAGATAAATCTGATAATGTAGCTTAGGAGGCCAACACAATGCAATTTAGTGAGGAGGTGGATGGTGATGATGCCTTTACCATATTCAAATATGGTTATCTCAGCAATGATTGGATTTTGGATTCAAAAGCCTCATACTACATGACTTCTCACAGGTATTGGTTCACTAGTTACAACGAGTATGATGGTGGACATGTTTTTATGGGCAATGACTTTACCTTTAAGGTGACGGTTTATGTTGTAGAGTAGGTCGTGCATAATTCATGGCCAAGATGGACCAGAAAAGGCTCGATCGGAGACAAAGATGATCTGGATTGTTAAAATTTAAAACGGACATATCTCGCAAATCAGAATGAGTTATCGGACGTAAAATATATGATTTTGGGGTAGGATGAGCTACTTTAGCCACCAAACCTCGCTATGCTGAGTTGCGCAAGCCAAATTTTTGAAATACCATCAGATCGACTGTCATTTCCCTAATTTAATTTCGTTTTTACTATAAATAGTAAGTTTTAGTTTGATTATAACTCTTCATCCGTTGGGCTTTAAGAGTTACGCTTAACATGAAAAGTTCTTAATAATTAGGAGAACAGCGTGGTGAAGCAGTGGAACCGGTTTGGTACACGACTTCAGTTCAGCAATGCGTATCATGACTAACGGGCAAACTGAAGTTAGGAATCACATGTTGGGGAACCTTCTTCAATGTATTTTAGGCGAAAAGCCGAAGCAGTGAGATTTAGCCTTATCTCAAGCAGAGTTTACATTCAACAACATGGTAAACCGCTTGACAGGGAAGTCTTCGTTCCAGGTTATTTATATTCGAGTGCCTCGCCATACACTTGACTTAGTCCCTTTGCCCAAGCTCCCAAGTATGAGTGTTGCAGCATAACATATAGTAAACAAGATCACGGGCATTCATTCTGAGGTACAATACAAGTTACGTGCCTCGAACGACAAGTACAAGGAGCAAGCGAACAATCATAAGTAACAAAAGGTGTTTGAGGTAGCTGACCAAGTTATGGTCCATCTCTGTAAGGAGAGGTTTTCGACCAGGATGTACAACAAATTGAAGAACAAGAAGATTAGACCAGTGCCGATCCTCTGAAAGATCAATGACAATGCTTAGGTTGTTGATCTTTCGGACAACATGGAGATCTCATGGACTTTCAACATCGCGGACCTGACCGAGTATCATGAACTGAAGCAGGATGAGAACTCGAAGACGAGTTCTTTTAAAGTGGAGGAGACTGATGTAGAGCAGGTCATGGATAACTTCATGGCCAAGATGGACCAGAAAAGGCCCGATCGGAGACGGAGATGATCCGGACCGTCAGAACTTAAAACGGATGTATCTCACAAATCGGAATGAGTTATTGGATGTAATAATATTTGATTTTGGGGTAGGAAGAGCTACTTTAGCCACCCAACCCTGCTATGCCAGGTTGCATAAGATGGATTTGCGAAATACCATCAGATCGACAATCATTTTCCTGTTTTAATTCCATTTTACTATAAATAGTAAGTTTTGGTTTGATTATAACTCTTCATTCGTTGGGCTTTAGGAGTTGCGCCCAACATGAAAAGTGCTTAGAATAATTAGGAGAACAACGTGGTGAAGCAAAATAGGACACTTACTATTTTTGGCCGAAAACCTTACGCACTAGTAGACATCATGACCGCCTATAAATAGTAAGTTTAAGTTGCGAATTCTAGGAGTTTTAGTTGTAGTTTGATTCTAAAATTTCTTTCACTTCTTAGTATCCCTATTTAAAGGGTTGTAAAGTCATTTATTAGACATTCATTAATCAAATTATGAATTTTATAGAATTTATTTCTATTTTACTCATTTTTTTCTCGTGGATTTAAGAAGTCTCTATGAGGAGTCCAGAGAAGTTCTATGGATTCGGAACAGTTATCCCCTTGAGGAAGATGGTGCTTAACCTCACGTCCTTCCCTGTGTTAGTTTTGTAAGAAATTACAGAATCAAACTACAACAAAAACTCCTAGAATTCGTAACTTACTATAAATAGTAAACTTACTATTTATAGACGGTCAAGATGTCTACTAGCGTGCAAGGTTTTCGGCCAAAAATAGTAAGTGTCTATTTGGCTTCACTACGTTGTTCTCTTAATTATTCTAAGCACTTTTCATGTTGGGCGCAACTCTTAAAGCCCAACAGATGAAGAGTTATAGTCAAACTAAAGCTTACTATTTATACTAAAAACAAAATTAAGACAGGGAAACGATCGTCGATCTGATGGTATTTCACAAATCCAGCTTTTGTAACTAGAAATAATGGGGTTGGGTGGCTAAAGTAGCTCATCCTACCCCAAAATCATATATTTTACGTCTGATAACTCATTCCAGTTTGTGCGATACGTCCATTTTAAGTTCTAACGGTCGGGATCATCTTCGTCTCCGATCGGGCCTTTTATGGTCCATCTTGGTCATGAAATTATCAGCATCCCGCTCTACATCAGTTTGGTGCACATTAGGATGTTCAATTGGATGGAGCGTATTTTTATGGATGTGAGACACGTTCTTGATCTCAGGAAGAATTTGATCACTCTTGGGGCATTAGATGCACTTGAGTGCAAGTTTATCGGGTTTGATCGTGTCCTTAAAGTTTTGAACGGGGCACTCTTAGTAATAAAAGTGTAGCATAATAGCAACCTTTATAAGTTGATTGGAAATACAGTATCAGGTGGAGCTGGAGCGTCTATAGTGGAGTCCACATCGACACGTTTGTGGCATGCGTGCCTAGGTACATGAGAGGTCATGGTTTGGATGTACTTTTTGATAATAGCCTGATTTCTATTTTTAAAAGTATTGATTTTAATGTATGTGAACATTGCATATATGGTAAACAATCGTGACTGACTTTTAAGACTGAAAAGTATGTCTTTAAGGGTATTCTTCAATATGTGCATTCAGATGTATGAGGTTTGTCGCCCGTTGTTTCCGTTGGGGGGTCATCATTCGTTATCTCATTCATAGATGATTACTCCACGAAAGTATGGGTTTACTTTCTGAAAAATAAATCTAATGTATTCACCACATTCAAGGTGTAGAAGATGATGGTTGAGAATTAGTTAGGGCAGAAACTAAAAGTTCTAAGGATAGAAAATGAATGTGAATTCACTTCAAAGGAATTCAACCAATTTTGCAAATATGAGGGGATTGTAAGACACAATACAGTGAAGCACACACTTGAATAGAATGGTGTGATGGAATGGATGAATTGGACTCTCTTAAAGAGAACCCGAAACATGTTGAGTAGCGTTAGATTGGGCAAGGAATTATGGACTAGGCCGTTAATATGGCTTGTCATCTAGTGAATTGATCACTATCTATGGCGATAAATTGTAAAATTACAGAAAAAGTGTGGAGTGGTCATGATATTGACTACTCAGGGTTGTGTGTATTTGGTTATGATGCTTACTCTCTTGTATCATTAGTTGAGAGAAATAAGTTGGACCAAAGGACTAAGAAACTAACTTTTGTAGTTTAGGATGATGTTGTGAAGGGATATAGGTTGTATGACCTGGTTACATGAAAGATCATGATGAATCGTGACGTCAAGTTGATGAGGATTCGGTGCTTCAAAAGGAAGAACACAAGGAATTAGAGAAGTTATCGATTGTTGATGTCAAGATTGAAAAAGGTGAGACACAGGTAGAAGCATGCAAACAAAGGTACAGGAGTAGTTAAGTAGTCGCCTCTCAGAAGAAATTAATCTAGAGATCACAAATTACTAGTTGGATAGAGAGATGACTCGAATATTGCATTTGCCCTCATTATGGATGAAGGAAATCCGTCTACCTTCCAGGAAGCATTAGATACTCAGATGCTAAGAAGTAGATGGCGGTCATGCATGACGAGATGACTCTCTTTATAAGAATGAGACATGGGAGCTGGTGGAGCTTTTCGTGGGGCATAAAAAGATCAGTTGTAAGTGGATTTACAAGAAGAAACATAATAGATACAAGGTTAGACTAGTTACAAAAGGGTACATGCAAAAGGAGGGTGTTGACTTAAGCGAGATTTTCTCGCCGGTGGTCAAGCAAGTGTCTATTAGATTTGTATTGGTGCTGGTTACCCAAAACAACCTGGAATTGGAATAGATGAATGTGAAGACTGCTTTCCTATGTGGGGCTTTGGAAGAGCGTATTTACATGAAGTAACTAAAAGAGCTCAAAGTACAAGGGGCAGAAAATAAAGTTTACAGGTTAAGGAAGTCATTATATGGCTTGAAACAATTGCCTAAGTAGTGGTACAAAAGATTGGATACTTTCATGATGGGTAAGCGATTTATTTGAAGTGCATATGATCACTATATCTATTACAAGACATTGAATGATGGTTAATTCATCATATTGCTATTGTACATAGATGACATGCTTATTGCCGGCCATAGCATGTCTGAATTTGATACATTGAAGAGTCATTGTCAGAGACATTTGAAATGATAGATCTGAGGCTGTAAAGAAGATTCTCGGTATAGATATTCATAAGGACAGAAAGAGGAGCAGGTTACAATTATCACAGGCAAAATGCCTTGAAAATGTATTGTTAAATTTTGGTCTGGATAAGGCGAAATCGGTTAGCACACCCATGGTGCTCATTTTAGGCTTTCTTCATAGCAATGTCCTATAATAGATGAAGAAAAGCAAGTGATGTCTCGTGTGCCTTATTCGAGTGTTGTTGGCAGTTTGATGTATGTCATAGTCTCTATGAGAATAAATATTTCACATGCAGTGGGTATTATGAGCAGATACATGGGTAACCCCGACAAAAAAATTGGGAAGTAGTGAAATGACTACTTTAGTATATTCTAGGTATAGTGGACTACTTCACGCATCTCGCATTTTGTGATATGACTATCATACGCCCTAGCGACATCAGGGCCGTAGCCTCCACAAGCATATTGTGGATGGCTAGATGATACAACGAAAATCTTTTTCTACATACGGTACCATAGATATCTCTAGGTGAAAGTCCCTAAATCCTCTAGGTACTAGAGGATGCCCTAATGTCTATACTGAGTGGATACATAAGCGCCCGAGTGCCGAATACCAGTAGGCTACTCTCCCACTGTGTCGTGGTTGGTTGAGAGGGGGTGTGACCTTACCCGCCTGAGGGAATAGGCGATGCTAGGCTGAGTCTAACCAGTTCATAAATGGGTCCGTTATCGACAAGCTGGGTAGGTATTGGTATACTGCTGGTAGGCGGATAGTGAGGTCTCTTCCACTTACTCAGTTGTGTGTTTGATGGGGCGACAGGTGGCGTCGAGTGTACTAGACTCTGGTGAGGATCTTAGAGATGTACGATACTGATATGTGGACTTATTGAGCTGGGTCGCATACCCAACATTTTACTCATTCATTCATTTATTCACTATCCACTCAGGCTGGTGGTGCACATCTAATTGTTATGTACCTTCGCAATGGCTAAGATTTCGGTTGGGGTGCATGACTAACTTGAGATCAGGAGTTTATCACATTGAGTTTGGTTATCCAAATTTAGGTATGAGACTGGTTTGGATAGAAGTCCCTTATGATGGACCCTATAGCCTGCGATACTACGTACTATCATTCTGACTTCACACTCCAGCTTGGTCATTATATTCGCACTGCATACTGCATCCATGGCATATGACATTTTGGGTTGCTATGTTTTGTACATTTATATGTCCTAGATGATCCTGAGGGTATTTATGGACTCATCAAAATTTGTATATTGCATTGCATTCCCAGTATATGATATTTGGCTTACTATGTCTTCATATTGCATAGCTGATCTACATTGCTTCCTCAGTATATGATATTAGTTTATTATGTTTTTACATCGTATAGCCTGGATAAGGCTGATGATATTTATGGACTTACCAGCATGTTTTCGCATTACTCTGATATTGTACAATTTATGGATTGCCAGTATTTTCACTTATTCTGATATTTATATGCTTGGCACGTGCATCGCACACACTTACACCACCCTCTAAGCTTTCTATAAGCTTATGCATAATAGATGCATGTAGGTGGCGTTAGGTCGTAGCAGTGTTGAGCTTGGAGCGTGCAACTGTCTTCTGGAGTTTTGATTTTTGTATATGTATTTTCCTTTCAGCATTGCATTCAACTGTTTATATTAATGGATATGTGATGATGATATTGCCTTTGTGATTTGGGTATACTTGTGGTTATGCTTCTTATGAGATATATGTGTGTTGGAAAATCTTCCTTGTAGGATCCCGGGATCGGAACCTAGTGTATGGGCGCTAGGAGCCAAGAATGGGGTACTATGGAGGTTGTCAGCACCGGATTCGACGATCGGGAATTCTATGAGCCCGTTTTTCGAGTTTGGGGCGTGACACAATCAGTTGGATATCAAAGTTTTAGTTTGTGGTGGTTTTTTCCACAAACAAAGTTGAATATATGACGGTGATGGAGGCATTCAAAGAAGGTATTTGGTTGAGAAGAATGATGAATCAGCTTGGACTTCAGCAGGAGGTTGTGCCAGTTAATTGTGACAATGAAAGCATAATTAATTTGACAAAGAACTTAGTTTACCATTCTTGTACTAAGCATCTTAATGTTTGTCATTATTTTATCTAATAGGTACCTGAAGAAAGCAGCGTTCCCCTTTAGAATATCCACACAAGTGTGAATCCAGTAGAAATGCTCACTAAGGTGGTTTCTATAAAGAAGTTCAAGTTTTGTGCAGCTTCTCTAGGCTTGAAAAAGGATTAATGAAGACAAAGTGTGCATAAGAAGTAGCAATGAAGCTAAGATGAAAGGTGATTAGAGATGCTAATGGGATGGTGGAGCAATGGAGCATGTATATTGAATCCATGGTAGGGATTGTTTGATGAATGTCTTTAATCTTATTGAAATAGGGTCATTGATCGATCTAACAACCATCCTCTAGTTAGATTACTCACTTACTGATTTAGATCATGCTCGATTAATTGATCAATAATATTCAGAAAAATCCTTTTAACTCTGTGGACATTTTTGGCTTAGTTCAATTGATTGAACTTGTGCATGCTCGATCGATTGACACTAAGATTGACGGTGCGTGTGATTCTGTGTAAGTGCGTGATTTGTTTCATATTTCAGTTGTAATATATATTGGGTTGTAATTGGGATTAGGGTTATTCGAAAGCGTTCCTAAAGGTTCTAGAAAGGAAAAGCTAGGGTTTTGGAAGATTCGAAGGGGGTTCTCGTCATTGTAAGTTACTTCCATCTCTTATGTATTTCTTTCACAGTAGATCGCTTGTTGCTTTGTGCCATGGTTTGTTTTTTTGTCACACCCCAAACTCGGAAATTAGACTCACAAAATTCCCGATCGCCGAATCTGGCACCGACAGCCTCCATAGTACCCCATTCTCAGCTCCCGGCACCCATACACCAGGTTCTGATCCTGTGATTCTACAAGGAGGATTTTTAACAAGATTTTGATTCGTAATGAGCATAATCATAAGCATAACCCACGAACAATAACCATAAGAACACCATCACAAAATCTGCTATGATAAAAATCTTTGAGTACAATGCATATGAAAGGGAAATACAAAATAATGAAAATAACAGAAACTCCAGAAGCTCGACTGTACACTCCAACTGTGGCGAGGCTATGGCTGCATCCTGACGTCACCTGCACGCATCAATCGTGCATAAACTTATAGAAAGCTTAGAGGGTGGTGTAAGTGTGTGCGTAGTATGAACGTGCTTAGAATGCAATGCCAGAGTAATGTGGAATCATGCTGATGGGTACATGAATGCAATCAGTCGTACCAAGGCTATGCGGTGCAAGATATGAATGCTATCAGCCATATCAAGACCATGCGATGCGAGATGTAACTCAAGCATGCCAATCCTCATCCAAATCCTTACACAACTTAGTAAATATCAGTACATTTCTCATTCTGGATAATCACTGGGGTCTAGTACACTCTACACCAGCTTGCCGCCCCTATTCGAACGCACAACTGGGAGAGTGGAAGAGACCTCAGTATCCGCCTGCCAATATCAGGCCCGACTCGTCATTAGCGGACCCATTCTTCAAGCTAGTCAAACTTAACCTAGAAATTGCCCCCTCACTCAGGCGGGTAAGGTCACACCCCTTTTTAACCGACCACGACATAGTGGGAGATGCTGCCTACTGGTATACGGCCCTTGCGTGCTCATGCATCCACTCAGTCTCGACGTTGGAGTCATCCTCTTGTACCATCGAGTTTAGGAATTTTCACCCAAGGACATCTATGGCACCCCGATGCTAGAAACAGTATTTCCGGTATTCGATCCTACTATCCACGATGTGCCTGTGGAGCCACGGCCTTGATGTAGCTAGGGCGTATAATGATCATGTCACATATATGCGAGATGCATGAGTCATAAATCCAGTCATGTAACAATCCTGCGCGTATCATGCACTCTTGTAGGTAACTCCTATTAGTGAGTCCCATAAGTAATCTGCCCAATGGCATATGCTATGATCAATCACTACTCATATCAAGTATACATATGATGCGTATGGACATGAATCATGAAGTTATACTAAGCATGTTATATAGTGATGAACTGTCCTCACAACGAAGATGGGCTTAGATGACCAACACACAACAAGTATGAACTTATCATTGGGCCCTAGGGAGAGTTACAATGCGGACATTTAACCAACATTGTACTTACAATGTGGGCGTCAAACCATCATTGCTCCCAAGGCATAGCCTATTATAAAGGTCAACACATAAACCATGGTGGAATCACATTGTAATGGGCCTTATGTACATCCCATTGAGCCTCGACCCATGGGCCTCCAATACATCAAATGGGCCTCATAACATGGGTCTTGTATATATCAAGGTGGGCCCTAATGGATGGGCCATAACTACATCAAGATGGGCCTAATCACATGGGCCTTATATATATACCAAGGTGGGCCTCAATGGACGACCACAAATAAATCAAGATGGGCCTAATCACATGGGCCTCATGTATCAAGGTGGGGCTCAACGGACGGGCCACAAATACATCAATATGGGCCTCATCACATCCCAAAAAAAAATCATATTAAAGGATCATTTGGACCATACACAAATAGTAATGGAGATAATAATTTTCACGGTTAAATAAATCACAGGGCCCACTATAAAGTTTATTTTCCAACCAATCCAATCATAAGGTCATAAAGACCTGGATTAAGAGGGAAAATAAATATCATATTGGTCCAAACTTTGAAGTCCAAGGGTTTAATGGTGGACGTTCAAATCCACTATTTTTTGTAATGTGGTCCAATTCATCCTAGATCTGTCTTATTTTTAGTGTCAAGCCTTAAGACGAGCTTCCAAAATGGTTAGACGGCTTGGATGCAACACATGCATCATGGTGGGTCCCGTAAATGGAAGGTGTGGATGATACAGGTGGGACCCACAGAACTTGGTGACGCCACTCTAGTAGCTATGTAGCCGGAGTGACGTACACTAGCCATCCCTCTCATGCATGGGGATGGTGTGGGATAGAATGCATACATCAGTGGGTCCCACGTGGGGCCCACCATAACGTTTCCATCCAATCTGTTAATATGGTCATAGGGACCTGAATGAAAGGAAAAACAAATTTCTTAATATCTAAAACTTCTGTAACCACAGAAGGGTTTCAATGGTAGACGTTCAAGCACATTGTTCCCTGTGATGTGGGCCACTTGAGTTCCAGGTACGACTGATTTTTAGGGTGGCCCACAGCCAGAAGGAGGCCCTTAAAATGCACGGTGTGGATGTTTCACACACATCACAGTGTGACCTGTAGTGGGGCCCATGACCCAACGTCCAAGCAGCGGATGCTGCTTGTTGCAGCGTCCCTGTTTGCTATATAATTTTTTTTGAAAAACAATGATTTTCTGAAGAATTTCCTAGGTGGAGCCTGCATCAGTTGAATCCACCCCACCCATTGACTTCTACGGCTCAAGACAGATCCATCAAGCCCAATATTTGATGTATTTTGGTGTATAGAAATATCAGGGTAAGTTTCAACGGTAGAAATCACAGTGTTCTATGGTATGGCCCGCTTGATTATCGGATTGGCCTCATTTTTCGGCTTAACGGCTAAAATGGGCTGAGAAATGAAATGGACGGCGTGGATTTGATTTGTTCATCAAAGTGGGGCCTACAAGAGTGGTCCACACATCACTATTAGTCACACCCATGTCAGTTCACACCTCACTGTTATCCACACACCCACGTCAGTTCCCACTTCTCTATGGGGACATGTCCAGCGTCCAAGGACGCTGCACAGTTTAGATACAACACAAGCATCATGGTGGGTCCCACATGTATGTGGCCCACATTTCATCAAGGTGGGTCCCACATGAACGTGGCCCACCTGATTTGAATCAACCTGATACTTGCGTTTTTCCTTCATCTTGGTCGTCCAATGGACCGGCAACAAGGTGGGCCTCACAATCGGATGGTCAAGATCGCCTTACACTATGGTGGCCACAAGACATCACACAAAAGAAAGAGAGAGAGAGAGAGAGAGAGAGAGAGAGAGAGAGAGAGAGAGAGAGAGAGAGAGAGAGAGAGAGAGAGATGGTGATAGGGGGACCCCCGCCACTATGGGCCCCTCATAGTTACATCACATACATCAAAATGAGTCCCACCAACAAGTGGGTCCTAAAATAAGAATCAACGGTGGATCACCCACCTATTGGCCTTCTCCTTGATCCCTTGAACTCCTACGCTCCTTGCCTTCACTTTTTATGGAGGTTGATGGAATTAGATGATGAGTGAATGGTTGAGATGTGAGAAGAGAGGGTGGGCCACACGTGTTGTTTTGGGAGAGAGAAAGCTCAGACGTTGAAAATTTTTGGGTTGCTTGGGAGGTTTGAGAAATGAGAGAGAGAGAGAAATGATGGGATGATATGGGATGGGTGTGATGGGTGAAAAGGGATGGGGTGATGGGTGATGGGTGAAGTGATGGGGTTGTAAGGAACGGATGGGTGGAAAGAGAGAGAGAGCGGACTTTGGGAATAGGAAGGGATGGGTTGTTGTACTTGGGGTATGGAGTGTACTTGACATTGATTGATTGATTGATTGATGAGACATGTTGTAGAGATTCCCTCGAAGTTCGTAACGCGCAGCATTTTCCTCGAAATGAACGTGGGCCCACATCTTCTAGCAAGGGTATCGGTTCGGTGCGCGAGTCGCGACGTCGGTCGCCAAGATACAAGTTTCGGGTCGAACCGACTTTGGTATGTAGGACTCGGCTTAGGATCACACGCAAACGTCGGATAGGGGTCGAGGGTTGCCGGAATTCAACCGGAAGGACTGCGGAAGCCTACGGAACGGTACGGTCTATGATATGGGCCTTACATTTTTCCTATAAAGTTTTTCCAGGTAAAATTTGTGTGTTCTCTCCGTGTTTTACTTTACATTTGATTTCGTCTTGTTTGATTGAATTCGGGTTTGCTTCCACACTATTCCCAACATCACATTCAACCCATTGAATGGATGTACGCAAACATTATTATTAAATGAATAAAAAATGGTGGATCCAATGGTAAGGTGGGCAAATCTATAAAAAGTAATTACAAATTTTCAATTATCCCAATTCAAGTGTAACCATCTAATGATTTGATCGGTGTGATGTTTTGTTTATTTTATCCACCATGATAGGAAGCATACTTAGATAGTAAAATGTTATACACATACCACATGGGGCCCATAAGTCTCAAGTTTCACTGCTTTTTAAGGAAAGGAAAAAAATAAATAAATGAGAGCACTTCCCTACTCACTTGTTTTCCCGTTCCTTAGGTCTACTCACTTGTTTTCATGTTCCTTAGGTCCACTGTAATGTTTACATGCCATCCATACCATCATAAGGTCACTGACAGTTTGGCTGTTGACACTGCCACTGGCCAGTTAGTAGTCGGTACTCTATCTAATTTTTCTAAATTATTTTAGGGCTTGATCAAAATAATAAGGTAGATTTAAATCTTAGGTCGACCACACCATAAGAAAACAATAGTGATTGAATGTCCACCATTAAAAACCTCTTGTGGCTCACTGTAATATTTATTTGATCGTTAATTTGGTCATATAGACCTGGATTTGAAGGGAAAAAACAAATATCACCTGAGTTTTTTACCACTGTAAACCCCACTTTTTACCCAGCGGCTTTTCTAAACGCTCCCAAACTTTACTTTCCAAAACTAAAACATTCTGTACGGACACATTATTTGCAGATGAAAATATCCTTGTATTCATGGTGGCACCATGATATCCATGGTGCCACTCCACGGTGGCATGTGGATATCACAGTGGCATCGTCCAATACCAAGAAAAGGGTTAAAGGCCGTATCTAAAGAGATATTGCTACGGATTATAACCGTAGCCATTGCTAGCATAGCCACTGCTTCATTAGATTCTTAGCCATTAGTTCTATACATGATTACGGTTCTAAACCATACCCATTACTTCTATAGCGAAAAGTACATACAACTATGGATAATTGAGTGAGCCAAACGTGAAATTAAACGAACCTAAAATAAAATTGAGTGAGCCTAACATGCCTAACATGAAATTCAACTAGCCTAACATGAAATTCAACGAGCCTCAAAGGAAACCGAGAGAGGCAAATAAGAAATTCAATGAGCCTTAAGGGAAATTGAGTGAGGCAAACATGAAATTCTGTAATGACCCGAAAAATTTCACGCAAAGACCCGAGTACTACCTCGATGCTTTAGAAGTTAAATGTGGGTTAACTAGCGCTAAACTCGATTACCTATGAAATTGGTACCGATCACTTTAAATTTGATCTGTAAGACCCAATACCTGTAGAATCGTTAGCACTACGTTACTCTGAAATCTTGGATTCAACGCTAAATCCAGTTGCTCTCGGGAGTACTTGGAAACTTTGTATCAGACCTGGACCGCGCGTCGAAAGTCCGATAGCGATAATCTTAGACCATTATGATCACCTTGTTAGGCTTGATAATTACCTCTAAAATCAAGTCCAGATGATGTCCTGAGACGATTTGCTTGAGTCCGGAGTAAAGAGTGTGAGAAAGGTGGGAAATTAAATATGAATTTATGAAATCTGAGTCGTGTAGCTTGCGCGCCAATTTTAAGCATTCTGACCATTAGATTCTAACCCAAATTTACCCTCGGATCAGGGAAGATGGCCCACACATGTCAAAATGCTTGTGGCCCTGATCAAGTTTTGGTGACCGTTGAATTGAAATTGGTCCGCCATGGACGATCTGAAAACCCGATCGGACTGAAAATGTAACTCGCTTAAGATCTAATATTAGTGAGCTTAAGTCCGACCACACTCAGAAAAAGGACCTCCAGAAATACTCTTTTGGATCGAAATAGACCCGATTTGGTTATAACCTAAGTATACGTTGGACCTAGGGCTATTTCCATCAAGTTTAGGCCTATTTAAAGACCTTAAAACCCTCACTCTCAACTCCATACGAATTTTATAACCCTAGCTAAGAGAGAGAGGAAAAGAGAGAAAGTGAGAGAGAAGTTGGTGAATCATCTTGATATTCTTTCCAGTTAATCGGCGTACTTAATCCTTTGTATCTGAATCATTATTCCAACGATTCTAATATCATTCTTGGGTAAGTTAATCAAACCCTAACCTGTTTTGGAGCTTAGATTAGTCTAAGTGTTGTTGTAGTTAACTTAATTCATGTCGTAGGTTGTCTAATCGCCGTTGACGAAGGTTTATCGTCTAAATCTGATCCGTTGCGCACTTTCTGGTGTAAGGTGCGGACTATATTCGTATAGGTTATGGTTTTCAAGGCTTTCAATGTTAGTTAATAGTTTTTTATTATTGTGGGTAAAATTTCACATGCCAAATGCGACGTTTATATTGCGTTCCTGATATATATGAACTATATTGAGATTTGTGTATTCCATGTATAGGTAGAAAGTATCGTATACGTATGAAATATGAGCATGTGTTTGCCATGATTAGTTGTCGTGTATTCGTGCTAGTTGTACGTGTATCAACTCCTTGGCGAAAGGAATTGTTCAAATGTGTGTTATCACCACATACGTCATGTATGTTGGAATATTTAGTCTAAGTGTTTGTAGAAATGCTTGGATGATTAAGTGTGTAATATATTATTCTGTTTATGGACGTTGAGAAGAGATTCTCAACTATCTTATTGATATATATGATTTTCTACATGTAATATACTTTCTTTGTTTGTTTAAATTCAGGCACTATTTAGGTGTGAATTCATGTTAAGTTGAAATCCATCAAATGCTCACATGCTTGTATGATTGGAATTGTTGTTCCTTTACTGTTCTAAATTGTTAGCATGAATATTTGTTATAATTGAAGGTGTTTGGGACTATGAAATAGTCCAGGAAATCGGTAACGAGCTTGAATTTGTGGCTGAGGTTGTTTTCGCCACGTAGGACGTGTTTGACGAACCCGAGTCGTATGAGGGTTGTCGACAGTGGTTTGGCCACACGGAGTGTTTGCACACTTCATGTCATTCAACTCAACGTGCGCTCGTGCTAGTCGAGCTCGTCAAGTAACTCGATTGTCCCATTGGATGTTCACCATGTATGGACGCTATTGTTTGAATCTAGGGTACCAAACTTACCAGTGCAATCCCGTTAACCATTGTACCTTGATCCGCTAAGACTCATGAGCCGGGCATGGTGGTATGGGACACCGTGGTCTAGCTGTTGGCCTACGCTGGGGCGACGAGCCTCCTCGTAGTGACCAGTGAGCAAACCAGACTCGTGAGCCAATTATGGTGGTATGGGACACTATATTCGCGTTGTCGGCCTACATTGATTGGTGACGAGCCCTTTGTAGTGACCTCGAGCATACCTTGATACTGCATTGAGGTGACGAGCTTTAGTGTAACAACTAAGGTATGATTAGGCATGCATTGATTGGTGACGAGCCCTTTGTAGCGGCCTAGAACCATGTGATCGTATAAGATTGTCTAGGATTGACGACCCGCGAATGGATCACTGTGTGGGAATCGATATAAGGAAGATACCTTAGCTTCCCAATCTTGCTGCATGAAAAGAACTAATAATCAACTTAGTA
Organism: Magnolia sinica; assembly: GCF_029962835.1. Taxonomy (NCBI): domain Eukaryota; kingdom Viridiplantae; phylum Streptophyta; class Magnoliopsida; order Magnoliales; family Magnoliaceae; genus Magnolia; species Magnolia sinica. The sequence continues at coordinate 46,021,336 of NC_080578.1, read as the reverse complement.
ATCATGTTCATGCACCGCATTGCATGTGCTTTGGCGTCATGGAGCACTGCGAGAGGTTGTCATACGTACCGTAAGATGAAGACGCTGAGGGAGTGCAGGCGAGAGCATGCATCATTTCTGCATACATCCTTGCATTAATAAGAGTAATTAGGACGTGTTTGATTATATTACCTTATCATTACTGCTTGATTGAATTGATAATATGTTAACTTTTACTGTATAGTTCCACTGAGTTGATCACTCACTCCCATGTTCTGGGGCGGTGTTTTCAACACCAACCAGACTCTATCTTAGATGCAGATGATGATGTGACCCCCGAGACAGAGCAAGAGTTCGAGGATGATGAGGAGGCGTTCTCCTCTATGCAGTTCTCAGGCAGGTTCATGTGAGTCGTGTCCTGATATACGGGGATTCAGGGTTGATGTTGTAATGGTTTACTTCATTTTGATACTTATCTTTTGAACAAACACTTGTAATTATAACCTGACAGAGCATACATATCACAGGGACTTACACAAATACACATTTATTTCTTTAGTCTTCCGCTTGTGTCTTTCACCTATCCCTGGATTATGTTTGCAGTTTTGGCTTAATCTACTTCATGAGCTATGCACTAATACAGACAACATACATTCATCATTACATAGGTTGCATAAGTGATGTTTTGAAACTTGGGAGCTGAGTTGTGCTCGACCCCCGAATTTTAGGGCATTACAAATTCAGTGAGGATAACATGAAATTGAGCGAGGCAAACTGGAAATTGAGTGAGGCAAAGAGGAAATTGAGTGAGGCAAAATGAAAATTGAGCGAGGCAAACATGAAATCGAGTGAGGCAAATCGGAAATTGAGCGAGGCAAACATGAAATTGGGCGAGGCAAACTGGAAATTGAGCGAGGCTAACATGAAATTGAGCGAGGCAAACTAGAAATTGAGCGAGGCAAACTGGAAATTGAGCATGGAAAACATGAAATTGAGCGAGGTAAACTGTAAATTGAGCGAGGCAAACATGAAATTGAGCGAGGCAAACTGAAATTTGAGCGAGGCAAACTGAAAATTCATCGAGGCTAACATGAAATTTAATGAGGCAAACTAGAAATTGAGTGAGGTAAACATGAAATTGAGCGAGGCAAACTGAAAATTGAGCGAGGCAAACTGCAAATTAAACGAGGCAAATTGAAAATTGAGCGAGGCAATCTGAAAATTGAGCGAGGCTAACATGAAGTTGAGTGAGGCAAAGAGGAAATTGAGCAAGGCAAACTGGAAATTGAACGAGGCAAACATGAAATTTAGCGAGGCAAACTGAAAATTAAGCGAGGCAAATTGAAAATTGAACAAGGCAAACATGAAATTCAGCGAGGCAAACTAAAAATTGAGCGAGGCTAACATGAAATTGATCGAGGCAATTGTTCACACCCCAAGTATAAGTTGCGATGTAGTAATAATCTTGGTAAGACTGAGGTCGAATCCACAGGGACTGAACCTTTTATGTAATTTGAAAGTAACTAAAACTAGAACTAGAAGAAGATGTAATCTAAATCAGGAAAATTTAAGAGAATAATAGTGAATTATTAAACTAAAACTTGTGAAATTCAAAGATGAAAAACTAGGAATTCCAAGGATCCACTTGTAGAGATCAGAGAGATCTATGCTTGATTCATGAACACAACTGGATTTAGAGTCCCATCTTCATCCAGTTTGAAGATATATCATTAAAAACTAAATTTGAACTTCCTTTGATCTAGTTTTCAATAGAATGATAGGTATGAGATTAGAATTGATTCTATCACAAAACTATGCCCATGAGATAAAGCAAACAACAGAATTTAACCAATCCACAACCAATCTATTGAAAACCCTGGCTGACCACCTCTCTCTCTCTCTCTCTGTCTTTCTTCCCACATTCCTTCCGCATGTCTCTGGATGGTCCTTCTCCACATCCTCTCTCTCTCCTTTTATATTTGATGTAGGTCGGTGGCTACGTGGAGTCTGGATTTGGTGGAGTGCATAAGGAGTTACACACTCCCTTTCGTAGCAGCATGCGTAGCAGAAAATGTGAAAACAGCCGCGTTTGGATGGAGTTTGGTGCGGCTGACTGTCCCAAAGCTCGGTTTTGGCTCCATGTTTGGGGTCGTCGCCATCCTTTCTCTTCTGGACGGTCAGGATCATAGATCCGACCGTGATCATGCTCGTATAACGGCCTGCAACGTCCGGCTTTCTTGGACGCAGGCCCTACGAAACTTGTTGCGATGTGATGATCAATGGGCCCCACAGTGATATTTTCATAGAAATCCACCCCGTTCATTAGATTCATAGAGATATTTCGTTCGGAAAGGGGTGATTTTGGTCTAGTTTTGGTGCGGTCCACTATATCTTTGCTTTCGCTGTCCATCCTGCGTTTGACGGTGGAAATCGTGTGTGCACGTACATGGTACACCACGGATATGGTCGAAATTCTCTCTTATATCTAATGGACGGTCCAGATATCTCATCTGGATCGTGATGGTGACCCATTACGTGTGCCAGCGGGACCCACGTCCGTTCAGTATGCGAAAACACAATTTGGGTCGGTCGTGGTTGCTTTGACCAGACTGGCTGGTCCGGTGCGGGGCGGGAGTGCACCGGCTATGCACTCTCACGCCCTCATGTGGAGTTCATCGTGATGTTTGTGAGAAATCCATTCCGTCTATCCATTTTTTCATCCCATTTAAATGGTTGGGTCCAAATTTGAAGCATATCCAGAGATCAGGTAGGCCCCAAATGAATGATTTATGAGATGATTTGTCCATTGAGCCACTTTTACAATGATACAATTGCTGAAATTTTATGTGTACAGTTACTTTATGGCCCTTAGGCTAGATATAAAGTTTCGAGCCAAGCGGATGGTGGAAACCCTATGATCTTGCATTCAGAATGACTTTTGGGCCTCTTTATCATTAATCACTTGATTTCCTCAGATCTTTGACATGTGAATTCTTCAATCTTGGTCCCCTAAGATTCGTCCCTTGCCTTGATGAATCTTGAGCATCAAATCCATGCCTTTAGCACCCTTTTTCAGTCCAAGCTCTTAAATTCACCTTGCAACACAAACACGATTAAAATAGAGCATTAAGCATTATCATGTACGTAAAACCAAGTAATAATTGGGGTCTAATATGCAATATTTGACCCTCAACAGTAAACTGAAAATTGAGCGAAGCTCAGAGGAAATTAAGCAAGACAAACTGAAAATTGAGTGAGGCAAACTGGAAGTTGAGCGAGGCAAACTGGAAGTTGAGCGTGGCAAACTGGAAATCGAGCAAGGCAAACATGAAATTCAACGAGGCTCCAAAAAATAAATGCCCTCATTTAGTTTTCTTTTTCCCATTTTCTTTTCAAGGTGGTGAAATCAAGAATTTTCTATAGAAAATTGAGCGAGCCTAACATGAAATTCAACAAGCCTAACATGAAATTAAATGTGCCTAACATGAAATTCAATGAGCCTCAAAGGAAATTGAGTGAGGCAAACATAAAATTTAACAAGCCTTAAACGAAATTGAGCGAGGTAAATATGAAATTCAGCGAGGCTAACATGAAATTCAATGAGGCTCAAAGGAAATTGAGCGAGGCAAACATAAAATTCAACGAACCAAACACGAAATTTAGCAAGGCAAACAGGAAATTTAGCGAGGCAAATAGAAAATTCAGCTTGACAAACATGAAATTCAATGAGGCTCAAAGGAAATTGAGGCAGGCAAACATGTAATTCAACGAGGAAAACAGGAAATTGAGCGAGGCATATAGGAAATTGAGCGAAGCAAACATGAAATTCAGCGAGGCAAACATGAAATTGAGAGAGGCAAAAATAAAATTCAATGAGGCTAACATGAAATTCAATGAGGTTCAAAGGAAATTGAGTGAGGCAAACTAAATGAGGGCATTTAGTTTTTGGAGCCTCGTTGAATTTCATGTTTGCCTCGTTGAATTTTCAGCTTGCTCATTCAATTTCTAGTTTGCCTAGCTCAACTTTCAATTTTCCTCGCTCAATTTCTAGTTCGCTCAATTTCTTGTTTGCCTTGCTCAATTTCCAGATTGCCTCACTCAATTTCCTCCGAGCCTTACTTAATTTCCAGTTTTCCTTCCAATTTGCCTTGTTGAATTTCATGTTTGCCTCATTCATTTTCCAGTTTGCCTCACTCAATTTCATGTTTGCTTCGCTCAATTTCATGTTGCCTCGTTCAATTTCCTCTTTGACTCGCTCAATTTCATGTTGCCTCACTCAATTTCCAGTTTGCCTCGCTGAATTTCATGTTTTCCTCGCTCAATTTCATGTTTGCCTCGCTCAATTTCCAGTTTGCCTCACTCAATTTCCTCTTTGCCTCGCTCAATTTCATGTTGGCCTCACTCAATTTCTTGTTTGCCTCGCTCAATTTCATTTTGCTTCACTCAATTTCTAGTTTGCCTCGCTCAATTTCCTTTGAGCCTCGCTCAATTTCTAGTTTTCCTCGCTTAATTTCATATTAGCCTCGCTAAATTTTCGGTTTGCTTCGCTCAATTTCCTCTGAGCCTCGCTTAATTTCCAGTTTACCTCGCTCAATTTCATGATAGCCTCACTTAATTTCTAGTTTGCCTCACTCAATTTTCTCTGAGCCTCGCTCAATTTTCAGTTTGCCTCACTCAATTTCCTCTTTGCCTCGCTCAATTTCTAGTTTGTCTCGCTCAATTTCATGTTAGCCTCGCTCAATTTTCAGTTTGCCTCGCTGAATTTCATGTTCGCCTCGCTGAATTTTCAGTTTGCCTTATTCAATTTTCAGTTTGCCTCACTTAATTTCATATTAGCCTTATTGAATTTTATGTTTGCCTCATTCAATTTCCCTTGAGGCTCTTTGAATTTCAGTTTTGGTTTGCTCAGTTTCCTTTGAGGCTTGTTGAATTTAATGTTAGGCTCGCTTAATTATCTATAGTTGTTTATAAGTTTTCGCTACAGATAAAATAGCTACGGTTTATATCCGTAGCGAGAGAGCTAATGCTGTGAATATAATAAAGTTATGGCTACGAAAGTAATGGCTACGGTTAGCACCGTGGAATTGTTTTGTCCACGGTGGCACCATGGATATCATGGTGGCACCATCCAATACTAGAAAAAGGGCCAAAGGCCATAGCTAAAGACTTATGACTATGGATTAAAATCGTGATATCACGGTGCCACTGTGAATGCAAGAGTATTTTCAAGTATATCTCATAAAGTAAGGTTATTTTTATCTTCAAATAGTGTGTTGGTACATAATTGGTTTAGTCTCCAAAGTAAAGTTTGGGAGCGTTTAGAAAAGCCGCCAGGTAAAAGGTGGGGTTTACATGTAAAAAACTCATATCACCTTGATTCGAAACATTTGTAACCACCTGGCGTTTTTTAAGAAAAGCTTTCAATACTTCTTCCTCTGATTTGGTCAACTGGAGATTTAGCTCAACTTCATTTTCATTTTATATTATAAAATAATCTGAAGATATAAATATACAGCATAGATGAAACACAAATTATTACGGGCACAGAGCACCGACCATTAGCTGTTAGGTCATGTCAGGGTCACTAGCGTCCATGAATCTACTCGGATGAACTGAAATACAAAAATATTAGCCTGATGAATACTCGTGCGGCCTATAATGTTTGAACGTCAATCCTCACTCTTTCTCATAATGCGAACCACCTGAGTCTTGTCCCTGCTCCATTTTTGGCCCATGTCCCACATGATCCGTTAAAACGGATGAATAGGGTGCATTTCTCACGAACATCACGCTGGGCCCCACCTAGCTTCCCGTCATAGGAGGTTAGGCAAAAGGTTTTCGCAGGTGATCTGCGTCTTCGCTCTCCTTCTCTTCCTCTTCATTTCTGCCCCAATACAGAGAGAGCCATGAAACTTTCATTCTCAATACCTTCAAAGCCCAAACCTTCAGTCCCTTCAAAACCCTCGAACAGCTTACACCAAGAGAAATCCGATGATCGCGAATCCCAGCGTGAATACCTCACCGAATTCGACTCCTCCAAAACCCTAGCGGCACCCAATCCCGACGTCATCATCCCTCCCAAGCCCAACACCTTCAATCCCCTTAAGAAGATGCGCAACCTCATCCCCGACCCTTCCGCTGACTCCGCTCTCCGATTCGAGCTTGAAGACTCCTCGATCACTGACCCTGCTGCCCAATCCAATGTCTCCTACGGCTTGAATCTCAGAAACAAGGAAGAAATTACCGACAAGAAACCCGATCAGGTCCGCTCCAACACGCCCAATTCCATCGAGGATGTCGTTCTCCAGAAATACAAGGCGGATATGGAGGATATGCCCGATGACCGCGGCTTTGCTGAGTTCGATGATGTCCCCGTGGATGGATTCGGCGCGGCACTTCTTGCTGGTTACGGATGGAAAGAAGGGAAGGGCATCGGGCGGAATTCTAAAGAGGATGTGAAGGTTGTGCAGTATGTGCGGCGTGCTGGGACGGAAGGGCTGGGGTTTGTGTCTGAATTTCATGATACGAAGCGGAAGCAGGGTGATGGGCGCCCACCGGAAACCCTTCTTGTCGCCCCCAAAGGGCCGGATGGCCGGACCCGGCATGTTGTTTGGATTGATGAGAAGCTTGTGCCGAGGGAGCCAAAGGGGGTCTTTGTGGGGAAGGTTGTAAGGGTTGTTGATAGTCGGCATGTGGGTTTGAAGGGGAAGGTGGTGGAGATTTCGGGGAGTGATTCTGAATCTTCAAAAGTGGTTTTGAAGCTCTTGAAGAGTGTGGAAGAAGTTAGTGTTGGTTTAAAGCAGGTTGCAGAGTTGGGTTCAGTGGAAGAAGAGAAGTGCTTGAGGAGATTGCAAGAATTAAAGATTTCTGACAAGAAAAATGATTGAGAGAAGGGATTCTTTGAATTGTGAGTATAGAGAAAAGAAGGATAGAAGAAGAGTGGATGAATCAAAACATGATGACAAGGCATCAAAGTCGAGTAGTAGAGATGGTGGTGGCTGTAAGGAAGATGACCAGGCCCCATTTTCTTGTCTCACCAGCCATATTCGAGTTAGGATAATTAGCAAGGATTTTAAAGGGGGGAAGCTGTACTTGAAGAAGGGTGAGGTTATGGATGTTGTGGGACCGACAACATGTGACATATCCATTGACAAGAGCAGGTAGCTGCTCCAAGGTATTAAGCAGGAGATGCTGGAGACAGCTCTTCCAAAGCGTGGGGGCCCGGTTCTTATTTTGTTTGGGAAGCACAAGGGCGTTTACGGGACCTTGATGGAGAGGGATATGGAGAAAGAGACGGGAGTTGTTCAGGATGCTGATAGCCATGCGTTGTTCAAAGTGCGCCTCGAGCAAATCGCCGAGTATGTTGGAGATCCGAGTTATATCGGTTATTGAGTATCTTGTGGACGCTGACTATTAATCGCTGACTTATCATTCTTAAATAGGGATGTCTTTGAACTAAAGGTAATTAAAAGTGGTTGTTAGTTTTGAATCTGATGACATGGGTTTTCTAAACGCTTAAAAAGATCCTAAGTCATTGTGTCAGTGAAGTGTTCTAGTAATGCTTTAATATATCGTGCATGGCATTTCTGATATTTGCATATTGTGGA